>NC_087251.1:15375000-16760833 GCF_037042905.1 Lytechinus pictus
TTAGAATTCAAACAAATACATGTTGAATTTTTGATGACATGTCTTGTGGAATAGTAATTGGATGATCTTGTTTCTATCGCTGTTTCAGGTCTGATCATTGATGCCTTTGGTGAATTGAGAGATCAGCTGGAGCAGGTCAAAGAGGACATGGAGGTAAGATTTCCTTAAATCTCATGGGCTGTGTGCACGAGACCATCTTTTACAGTAGTCAAAGGTCGAAGTAATTAAAAATTAGAGAAATTATAAAATGGACATTGAGTTGGTGTGAGAAGATGCTTGTTGTGCAGACCATAAAACAGGGAAAATGGTATGAAGCCTGCTGTTTGTTTTATAGTTGTATAGTTTTTTATTGATTTTTTAATGTTATCTTTCGTTTCTTTTTCTTTCAGTAGTTTTATCCACTCAATTCACTTCTGGTATATGATTAGGAATACAAATTTGAGGGGTTCCAATGAATTTTATTGTTCATTTGATTTGTAAATTTTCAATTCCTTATGTTTTATGTTGGGTTAGTAATTTGCCACACTCAATTCATCTTATTTATCCACAGACCAAGTGTTTCATATGTAGCATTGGGAGGGAGTATTTTGATAAGCTTCCTCATGGATTTGAGCTACACACATCTAAGGAGCATGATCTCTCCAATTACATGTAAGTATTGGCAGTTATCACAGTGTGTGCTTCAACGTTCTCGCTACCACGGGTCACGGTTGGCGGGCACCGCCAACCCTGAAAATTTTCAGAGCAAATCCGCCAACCGTGAACTTCCCCGACAACTGTAAAACAGGCCTAGATCTACACAAAAAAATGAATAATATATTTAAAAAAAAAACAATCTGCTTTTCAGATCCTAAAATAAACTTGTCGATTATTTCGTCACAGATTTCTTCCCAGGATTTCTTTGACTCGCTACTAATCTGTATACGATACGACCTCGGCTCGAGGCCCGTAGGAAGCGCGAAGACGTTTACCTCGATTTGCGTATCGCATTGCTCACATTATTTACGGTACCGGTACGTCTTTAAAATGGTAGTAAATACCGGTACGCTAAAAAATAAAGTGAGGGGAGAGGGGTACCGTGGGTTACTGGGTTGGGCAATGTAATTTAGATGCTACGAATTTCAGTTGATATTGTCACTTATTTTGTCAAAAGTAAAGTGTCTCAAAAATAACATAAAAATTCGATCGAAACTTAGTTTCATCTCGTCCCAGTCCCCAGCCTTGTATAGCTACATCTACATGAATTCATTGAATGCATTTCTGATGACACTGCCGTAGAGCGAATTGAGAAAATTATTAAAAGATCACGTTAATAATGTCCAACTCATTTACTTACAGCAAAATGATTTATTCACATTTATATTCCGATTTTACTCCATAATTTCCAAAGTCTTGATCTCTACATCGATCTTTTGAAAGTGTTGATTAATTTTGCGACGGTGTGTCTACCAAGTTCTGTGTCACTGCACTCGCGCTCGCCACGGCCACATAAATACAAATCGCTCATGGCATCAAAATCCTTGATCCGCGTCTTCCAAAATTAGATGGGATCCAAAACTGATTTAATTTGAATGTTTTTTTTTTTTTTTCAGATATTCATTGAATCTGTTATAATTTTCATAAGTAATAATCCTTATTAATATTATTCACACTTTTTATCATATTACCATTTATTTTTTATGTGAGTTATACGTAGTGTATTTTCATTTGTATTGTTCTTTATTACTCTTTGCCTGCCAATTAAATAATGAACGGTCCTGAGAAATGTTTTTAGTCATCACAGTGAATCACTAGCGTACCTACAGGGGGGCGGCAGACTGCCCCCCCCCCCAACCCCCCCCCCCCCCCCCCCCCGTCCCCTGACGAGTCATAACTGATCCCTGGCCGCTCCTTTGTTTTTTCTGGTACGAAATCCTTTATTTGTGGTTGAAAACCTTTTTTTGCTTGTCAATTTTTTTGGCGGACGAATTTGCCCCCCCCCCCCCCCCTGTGGAAAATCCTAGGTACGCCACTGCAGTGAATGCTTCATGAATTTGTTGTACAATTGCTTAACAACTCCCGGTAACAACTACGATTTAAAATAAAATATTATTTGAAATTAATTTGTGTAAATGATAAAGAGAATAATGGGAGGTGGTCGTGGGCAATGTAAATGAAACCGATGGGATTTTTGTGACTTTGTGGGGGAGGGGATTGGCGAAAAGAAGTCAATGTTCGGAGCGAATGAAATTAATATTCATTTAAGGATGTGTCTTCTGTGATTGTGGCTGCATAATCTTTATAAAGTGGAATTGACAATTCATTCACAGATATTCATTTCAGGGGCCGCGGAAACAGGGGGGGGGGGCTGGGTGGGTTTCAGCCCCTTCCCCCTCCCCCCACTTTTTTTCCCAAAACCGTGTACAAAAACATAAAGTGGACCACCTGATTGTGTTTTTTGCATGGTCAGCCCCCCCCCCCCCCCTTTCAAGACCTTTCCGCGGCCCCTGCATTTCAAGTACGAATTATTGAAGTTGATATATATGTGTGAACGTTTTTAATAGAGGATTATGTATTTCGTTTGTTCACGCCCACATGAGTTGCTAGTATAATTTGAATATCGTTGGATGAATTTTTCAATTTCACTCATGTCTTTATATGTTTTATATCGGAATTGTGTTTCATATTGAGTTATCTGGGTTATCTT
The DNA here is from genome assembly GCF_037042905.1 of Lytechinus pictus. Taxonomy (NCBI): domain Eukaryota; kingdom Metazoa; phylum Echinodermata; class Echinoidea; order Temnopleuroida; family Toxopneustidae; genus Lytechinus; species Lytechinus pictus. The sequence goes on from NC_087251.1 coordinate 15,377,687, forward strand.
TACAACTTCGTTAGCCTAATTAGGCCTACTGCGAGTGGATATTTATGAAAAGAATTGGAATGTGAACGAGACGCCCCAAAGCCGATGCCACGTGAGCTAATTAGTATTCACTTTCTGGGTTGAGCCAATCATTGTGCTTGAAAACGGGTTTCCCCCAAATTCCCGCCCTTGGAATGTACGTGTGCCATGTGCGTGACCTGTTTACCTGTTGTTTGAATGCGAATCAGCTGGTTTCGTGACCTCAAATATTCTTCATGTTGTTTACGCTGGATGGGGGCTTTAAAATTAAGAAGATCTTTCTGACTTTTTTTGTCATTTTTAATAATCTGTTCGTGAATTTCTGTAACTTAAAAACTGATGCAATTTATTGAATCACGTACCTCGATCTTCCCACTCATGGTGCAAGAAAATATTTTTGAAATTCAAAATCGCCAAAATATACATTTAAAGAAAGGTTATTCAGCCGTCATCATCAGTAGTAGTATAGACATGTCTATAAATATGCATTCGCTTCGAATATTGACTTCTTCACCATGCAATCCCGCACACGTACGATTAACATCCCCTTGTCATTGTCCACGCCACGACCCCTCCCCTTTTGCTCAGTCTCTCCCTTCGACCATCCTAGCTACAACCCCTCCCCCCCCCTTCCTCTCTTTCAAACACGCTGTATTTGTAGGCCTACATAGTACATTATTTAAAAATAGAAATCTGCTTTCCTGTCAATTAAACTTTACTTTCAAAACATTTTAAATCGCAATTAATTATAATAAGAACAAAATCGTAATATTAATGTATTATTAATGACTAAAAATATTTCTCCCACTAGTGATGGGCACATTCATTATTTTATAGGTGAGTGTAGAACAATACAAATGAACATAGCAATAATTGACAGTGATAAACGAATCTTGATTGGATATTATTAGTATAAGCATCATCAACAGAAGTCTTATGAGGGTTATAGTTTCATCGAGTATCTGAAAATAAAACAAACATGCAAATTATATAAGTTGGAGACCCCGTCTCATGAATAACGATGTCCATTATTTGGAAGACTCGGACGTTTTCTTCCGAGGCTTCCAAATAAAGTCGGAACAATCTTTGGATTTAGCAAGGGCGTGGTGCGGCGCGGCGCAAGCTCAAAGGGCTACGCATGCGATCCGTAGATGAAGTCGGTCATTGACACACATTCACAAAATTAATCGCACTTTCTGAGGACGTAGCGATCTAGACATTGGAAAGTATGGAGTACATTTATCGATGTTATCGATGTGGTTAAATCTTTAAACTGTAAGTATAAAATGAGATTGAATTTAAATCATTTCTTTGCCTTTTTTCATCAGTACTTGCCTTTCTGCTTCAATCGCAATTCACGCAACCGTTACGGCTGTGTGGCCGCGCCGGAGCATTAAATAGACATAAAAGTGGTGCATTTAGCAGCAATCTAAGCTCGTCGATATTGATGTTTTCGATAGCTACCGCGCTCCGCGCGGGAGGGGGGACACCCCCCTCCTGAACCCTCCTCTCGTGCGTGCTTCGCACGCACCGAGGCCGCTGCGCGGCTTGCGTCACTTCGCGCCGCCAAGCGTCAGAATGAACCTGGCGAGAACATTGGTGTGCTTGTAGAGTAGATATGTGCACTGTACAAATATCTTGTGTTGCTATGTCGTTATTGATACTTTTTACAATAATCACATGAATGTGTACAAAAAGTCCAAACACAAAACATTTTAAGACAAAAGTGGAAAAAAAAATTACCTGTACAGGGAAAGCTTATAAAAACACAATGCAATATATAGATATATGTGTATCCATATGATGCAGTAACATCGTCAGTGTTACTATGATCATATTTAGCTAATTAGTGATGATACTACCCTGGCATACAAAAACATTTGAATAGCTGCGATTATTGGATATCCATGTAGTCTACAGGTTTTTCTAGTAATTCTCGGTGGAGAGGCTTTGGATTATGATAAATTTTGATACATTGTCAAGAAATATGATTTTCCTTAATTGTTTTCATCTATGTAGGTTCTTCCTAATGTACCTCATTAACAAGCCAGAGACAGAGCATACTGGCCAGGTATGTACATAAACTTGATATATTTCTCCTGTGGTATTGATGATGATAGTGAATTTCATATAATTTATGCATGTTATGTCATGCTGGAAGAGTGAAAATCACCACAGAATTTTCTTAAATTATATCTCCTGATGCTCAAAATAAGTCATGAAGACTGTTTTGAACTTTGGACTGTTCATACAGTTTATATTTTCATATTTATGGTTATTTTTATTATTATGTTCAGTGTAAATGAAATTGTTATTGTATTGTGTCCTTTTATCTTGTGGCAAATAATCTCTTTACTACCCCTGTTCTCTTCTCATTTCATTATTTCTTTTCTATCTGCTCTTCTCTCTCTCTCTCTTCTCTTTATTACTCTTTTTTTTGCACACACACTCACTCTTCAAATTTCCTTAATCCTGTCTCATGAATACCACTCTATATTCTTTTTCTTACTCACCTTTTGTCTCATCTGTTCCTCATTATACTTCACGAATCCTTTACATTCATATATTATTCACCCTTTCCCTTTGTTTCTTTGTATATCCTCCACTCCCCTGGTGCATATCAATTCTTCTCCCTTTCCCCTTCTCCATCTCACTTCTCCTCTTTTTCTCTCTCTCTCTATTTCTCACTCTTTTACTTTCTCCAACAGGAGTCCTATGTATGGCAGCTTTATCAGCAGAGATGCTGGGATTTCTTTCCTGTCGGTGATTGCTTCCGCAAGCAGTACGATGACGAGCAAGCATGATGAGGAGCAGGACAATGACCCCTATGATTACTAAGTCCAAAGATGTCAAAGGTTATCGAGGCCAGGATGTACCCAGGAAATAGAATACCTCCTGGTAACTGCTTAGCTTGTTAAATGCCGAGTCCAATCAATATCTTGGTCCTTACTGTATTGGATTGAGATTTTGGGTTCATGTGTAAAGAAAAGAAGATGTGAATTTAAATCTCCCAAACATGTCTATTCACTGGAAGGTTCATTTACTACTAAGTTACTATTCAATTACAGTTTCCATAGTAGCATTGTTTTTTAGCCAATCAAAAGCAACCATTATTATGTACTTAACTCACTGAACATAGTTTGATGTCAGTACATACACATTTTCTGTAGACCCTAGCCATTGTTATCTCTGGCATAGGACTCAGTGGGTTAATAGCATCTTAAGTGAATGGGGACCATATGGACCTAATTCCAGAGGAGCAAAATTACTCAATTCTCGCTACCCCAAATAGGAACAAAAATCTCATAATGCGCGAGACGAGATAATTTTCACTCCGTTGGGTCGTCATCACCACTTCCGGTTCAGAGTCATGCTCGCGCGAGGTTCGTGATACTGAGTTTTCCACCACGCTGAAATCGATGCCAATCAGCGTAATATGTACAGATTATAATATTTATTTAATTTGGTCAGTTTTGATTCCATTTGAATTATGAATAAAAATAAAAAATGTATTTCACGTGAAAATAATTTTTATTCATGTTTTTATTAGGTTATAAAAAATTAAAAAAGAAATGAATATCTTAAAATTTTGCATTAAATTACGGTCGTATTCGACTAGACGCTAAATATATACAGCATTCATTCCATTCAATTTTTCGACGACCACAAAATGGATAAAAAATCAGTTTCGGAACTTAAAAAAAATCTTAACTGACAGAGGAATACCGTGTAATGAAAAGCGTCGGGCAGAATTAGTGACTTTAGCAGAAAAGGCTGTTAAACTGTATCGTGAAAGAGAGGGTTGTGATCACGAACTTTCCGAGCGAAAGCTACGTTGTGTTGTTGTGCATGACGACACTGTTGATCTGAATGGCAAAACAGTGCATTGGACTTCCGAACAGGAAGTTGTAATACCGAAAAAGCTATCCCATAATGCAATGCACGTTACAGGGATTTTCCCGGATCTCGATGAAATCGCTATTTGGGGTAGCGAGAATTGATACTGTCTTTTGACTGGCTTTGGTTGTTCCTGTTACCTACATGAAAACTAGGAGGTCCCCTTAAATAGCAAATTTCAGGAGTTGATTGGCTATTAAAGCAGATTCCAGATAGCATTCACCCTGCCAGTGTAATTGCTAGGAGTCAAACTTTTCCTGATGGAATATATCCCAAAGAATCGTGGTTATGGTGGCATTCAGTTATCATAACAAGACAACATCAGATTTGAACTGTGATTGGTCAACAGCAAATTTCTCAAATGCCAGTGTTTGGGTTATTAACACCAGCCAACTGCATCACCCTACTTCAGACAAGGCTGGTGTAAGGTTAACGTTTATTTCATTTTGAGCTTTTTAAAGTGCAATTAATAATCATTTTCTAAAGCCAAGTTGCAGCTCAGTAAATCTGCCTATTTTTTGTTCCCTAACCACCATACTTGAAATCACATTAGATGTTAATTTTCTGCAGTTTTGTAAATAGCCTTTTGGATGCACTTTTTAGATTTTTTGATTGATTAAGAGATCAAATATATTTGTTCTTTTGCTCACATGATAACTTTTCTCTTAGATAGCTGTGTGATAAGTTATGTTTCTTTATCTTTGGGGGAGGAATGAAAATGCAAACTATTTCTGGGTTTTTTCTGGATTTGGTTATGTTTTTCTTTCCTTTGATTATCACAAACTATTTGTTAAAGTGTATAAAAATTTCCGGACTTGAAAATATAAAGAGTTTCTTGAGAAATTATGTGGTGTGTAACTATAAGTCCATTAATGAAGGAACATAAAAACATGACAATGTTTGATATTTTGGATATTCCGTAGCTGGAACACATATTAAGACCATGAAAGAAACACAAGAATTGAGTCAAAATTGTTAACAGCTCAGCAGTGGCCAATGTGCTGGAAGTTGGATCTGATTAAAATGGACCTGCATTATATATTTAAAATATAATAATCATGACATGTATTTTTTTTTCTATTGGGTGCAAAAATTGTGCATAAATTGATGCACTGGTCAATCTAACAAACCAGCTTTAAGGACGTTCCACAGTTATGTTTGTGCGCATTATGATCTGCGCATAGTTTACACTCTGCGCGCTGACGTCACAATGGATGAACAGGTGATTAATTAGCTGCGGGTATGAGCTGATTTTTCTCATCTTCTGCACTTTAACTGCAGATCCGATGCGTTATTTCATGAAGATAAAAAATTGAATTATTCCATGGACCATTCTAAAAAATATTCTCTACAATTTCAAAATACTTTACTCTGCAGTGCTGCCAAGAATCACGAATATTACCCCGAGTTTGAATAAATGGTAGAGTGGTTTTGATTTTTTATTCACATATATACTAAGCGTTCGGCGCATTTTTGGTGTTTTAAAAAGCACATTTGCTCTAATAAAAATGGGGATAGTTTAAAAACAAGCACATGAACCCCTATTTTTTAATGTTTGTACCTCTTAGGTATACATTCCTCTACAACTCTGCAAATTTTGGTGAAAATGACATGGATTTTTAATAAAGTGCAGCATTTATTGTACGTTTGTAGTTTGTTACTGAAATTTTACATTTTTTAGATTGGGATTTTGTTATCTTTTACGCCATTTTTAAGAACTGACAGTGCTGTTAAACTTAAAATTGCAAACAAATAGCACTATAAATAGATTCTCCATTCTAAGGATACAATTATTAACTCTCTTGCAAAATTTGATGACTTTTTCATGTATTTTGACTGAGTAATAGAGGTTTAAACTCATTGTAGTAATCTTGGGCGGTCTAAAAATGCCAAATTCTTTTGAATGCGCAATTCTTAAAAACATCAATTTGGGTGAACTTCGAAGCTCTATAGCAAAAAATCAAGCACATGGACCTATGTTAACTTTTGCATATTTCGAATATTAAGGTTCTAAAGTATCTATGTGCACAGTTTGGTGAAAATGACATGGATTTCACTTTAACTGTGGAACGTCCTTAAATGGAAATTGAAAACTTCCCATAGCAGTAACTCTTATTTCATAATATGAATTCAGCCTAACTCTTTACAGTACTTTGAAGCCCCATCATGATATTCTTCTTATTAGTTTGGATTGATCACTTCATTGTAATTTTTTTTGTTTAGGAATCAATGTCTATTTGTACACTTTATATCTACATGTAGAGATGATTCCTAAAATTTGTAATCTATATTTAATTTTCAAAATTTTGATTTTGCCAGTTAGTTTATTACTTGCATGTGTGTGATTGAGGGTCAGATATATGTTTCTTTTTATAACAAATAAATTTACTCCTCCATTTTGTTCAAAAAAAGGGTTCAATAAACAAAATTATGTGTAATTTCCTTTTTTTTTTTTTATTACTGCAATATGATGAAACAAATAAGTGTGATATCATGTTTATCAAGTTTAACTTGAAATCGAGTGAAATTCAGACACTCACATCTTTGGAATATTTTTCATGTACAAGCCTTCTGGGACATGTTGAATTAGAATCCAATCTTTTTTTCTAAATATGGTGCAGAATGATTACATCTACTTGGTGTATATCATTATATGTTTTTTTCTTCTTCTAGATCGCTTTGAGTGTCAATGTCTTCTTTAGCCTAGAAACATACAGTAGACAAACTTCAGAGTTAAAGCTCGAAAAGGGCAGTGCTGCACCAGCCCGAGTTTGCTCAATCTCAAGATTTTAGCCTGGTCGGCCCTCATCACGAGTAATCTTGAGATTAAAAAACCCCGTCTCCACTATCACAAGAAGAGCGAGGCATCGATGTATTATGGTCTGAATTAGTGGGATAATTCCTAAAATAGCGCCCTATTTTGCAAATAATCCCAAGTTGACTTGGGATTGCAATCTCGAGATTAATCCAGCGAACTAGCTCGATAATTGCATCTCCATTACAAATAATCTTGAGATTGTTCGGAATGGGATAATTTGCCGGATCAGAAAAAGTGCGCTAATTTGAAAACTCTGGCTGGGGCAGACGTCCCTCAATAATTCTCTATTCTTGAAGTGGAACTTTCATATTTGCGTGCTTATTTAATTACTGTACTAAGATACCACAGCAATATATCACAACTCACTGTGACTGGTTTATCAAAAGAAGTTATAATTGTATTTCTTGCTTTGTTTTATGTGCAATGTATTTTAGGCAGATTGTAGAGATATTTTTCAACAGTTTCTTTTTGATGAAGTAAATGACTCTGATCATGGAGAGTTTAATATTTTGCTTCATGATAATAGTTCTTGTAGACCCATTAATGTTAAATAAAATGGAGATCTCATTTGAGGTAAAATGTATGAACTTGATGTAACTTATTGCAATTCGAAAGCAATGAATGTGTTGTGATCTGCCTTTACCATGACAAAAAAAACATATCTGATTGATGAATATGATTACACAGAACTTGATATCATGCAAATTTAATATGTTTTGGAGATATGAAATGTTTTATCAATAATTTATTTCTATAACAAGAGTTTAGCTATATCTTCACATTTATTGCAATTTAATGCTGGTTTGATTTTTTTAATGTCTTGATTTAATTTATATGACATCAAAGATTTTCCTGGTTATGCATCATGTAATGGTATTTAGATCTATTGTTTGTGTCTGTATGTTTGTGTATTTATTATGACTTTTTGAATCTTTTGTGCTTCTTGATATTTAATCAGACGATTAAAATAATTTGTCATAAGTGTTTGCTTCAGTTTTGTCTGTGATTGAATTGAAAATATGAATGAAATCCAAAGTTGAAAGGCGCCAGTTAATGTATCTAAATGGGTAATTCTATTTGTATGCTACTCACACTGGTGACATGTTCTAGTAAATACCCCAAAACAATTCTAAAGTGGGACTGAATTTCCTATAACCCCATTCAGATTATGCCAAATAATAAACTTTACATTCAGAATGCTCATTTACAAAATAAAAATCTACAAAGATCAGACTTCAATGTATTAAATAGGATTCATAGAACTGATGATAGAATTGATTTAGCACCCCAAACATGTTAATGAAGAGCATGTTTAACTTGTAAGCATAGCTTTATTAAATTTTACCTAATTTTACCAAAGAAAAGAGGGTACATATTGCCCCTTTTCTGTCACCCCTCAATCCCAGCCGCACTTATCCACACCTGTTTCAACCTAAAGTTCATCATGGTGAAGTTGGATTTGATGATGGTTGAAAATGAAGATAATTATGCTAATGGTGATGGTGGTGGTGATGATGATGATGATAATGGTGGTGGTGGTGGTGGTGGTGGTGGTGGTGGTGGTGGAGGTGGAGTTGGTGGTGGTGATGGTGGTTGTGGTGATGGTGGTGGCGGTGGTGATGGTGGTGGTGGTGATGGTGGTGGTGATGGTGGTGATGGTGGTGGTGATAATGATGGGAATGGTGATGGTGGAGATGATGGGATTAGTGATGATAATGGCGAAGATGTTGATAACAATCTTATTAATGATTGATTTATTTATTCATTATTTTATTTCCATGTAATTTTTTTAAGATCTACAAATAGATGGTTTAAATAAAAATTAATAAAACGGCTGCTGTTTTTTACTCCCGTATGGCCGCCGTAGAGCAAATGTGACTGAGGTATTAGAGGGTTCTGTTTCTGAAATGATAGACTAGGATTCTTTAGTGTTAAACATGCCGCATTCCAAGAATCTAATCCATAAGGTATATGGGGTAAAATGAAAGAAATGATCATGATATTCGTTCACACAGAGGGAATCGGGCCATGCAGTAATAAATTTATAATATCAACAAAGTATTCTGTCATTATTTTGTTTATGAAATAACACTTCTACTACGAAAATTGGTGTTTACTTTCCTCAATCATTTCACTCTCTTACATCTAAGTTATTTGATAAGGCTTCTTTCTTATTTTCTTCACTTCCCTTTCCTTTAATTTCCATTTTCCCTCTCCGTTGGGACATTTTGACCCACTTATCTCCAAATTTTCTTATGTGTTTTATAAGGAAAATTTGTATTTTCGGTAAGTTGAATGCCTCTCATCATTCACATAAAATTTGAACCATTTCGATAAATTCCTTTCAAATTATTCATTAATCTCAGAATAACTTTTTGTAAGTTATAATGGGCTCTTCCATCATTATTATAGGATATTTGCCCAAAATATTATTTTTCATCCATCTCAAATTAAGGTAAACCTGTACATATCTAAAACTTTAGGGCTCAAAATGTCTTTTTCATTAGAATCTGAAGCATACAAATACTATATGGAGGACTATACGCAGTTTTTAGTTTTTATTGTGTGTTTTTTTACACTCTGGCAGAATTATGAGAATTATTTAAAAAGTACTTTCTTTGTTTGATAATTCTGAATCTCATTATGTCACACCTAATGAGCAGATATTTTTAATTAAGTTCCAGAAAAGTAGTGCTAAAGTGTAACGCAACAAGCCTTATTATGTTGTTAACCACGATTGTTTTTTCAGTCACAAATTGTAAGGCTACCTAAGACACGTTACATAACATATCAATGAAATATCCAGCAATAGAACTAATATCACAATTCGGTTTTTTCTGAACCCAGAATTATCAAACTTTGGAGACAAATCAATGGCGTACAGAGGGGGGCTTGGAGCGCTTCCCCCCAAAAAAAATCACAACCAATTTAAAAAAAAAAGGAAAGAGGGAAGGTAACAATATAATATTGGTTTCTGATTATTATGTAAAAATCTATCACAAGATTGGATTTTTGTAATAAAAATGTCTAAATTTTTGCTCGCTCGCAACTGTATATACATTTTGCCCGATTTGCCACTTCTAGTCCCCTCAATTTTTAGCTCATTGCGCCACTAGGACAAATCACGTCTCAAATTTTCATGTTCTCTTTTCGTAACATAACGAATCAAAATTAACGTTCTAATTTCTGAAACTATTATCCGAATTCATTTTGATGATGTGAACTAGGCTTTGTCTAGAGCATCAACATTACAAAAATAAAGTCAAATGTAGGAACAAATCTTGGAAAAAAATCATGAAGTTGCACTATTTTCGCTCAAAGTTTGAAGCAGATTATATCATAGGTACTCAAATTCCCTGGAACATGTATAACCCAAAATCTTGTGATCATTTAAAATAGCTTTGTCTCACTTAATTCTCCATGACCACCCTACTCCAAGTTCCGCCCAATAAATTCACAAGTCAGTATGATGACCCACAATTTTACTTTTTCAATATATTAGAGACATATCAGGAATATCTGGGGTGATCTATTCATTTATGGGGGACGCAAATATTGGTTAGTTTTTCAATGAAAGATTTGAATATTTTAAAAGTTACAGACCTACGGCGACATGCGCCAAAACGCCATTCATCTTCCTATTCATACCGAAGTGCAAAATGCTTCTCATTTTATATTGAACAGAATATGGGAGAGTAAACTTACAAATTGATGAAAGAAAGACAGAAGGAAGGAAGGAAAAGAAGAAAGAAAGAAGGAAAGAAAGAAATAAATTATCAACATATTATGATAATCAATAGATAGATCCAAAATGAAACCAATAATAGGCAAAATATAATTATTAATCTATAAGATTAATAAACGGTTTTGAAAGTGGTGTGGGAGGGGGGGTGGGTTGACCATGCAATCAATCACAATCAGATGGTTATTTTTATATCATACCCCCATCTCACTAGGAAGGCGATCGTGGCGACCATGACGATCTGTGTAAATCCCGCAAATCGTAGCAGAATCTTCCTCGAATTCTATTTTTAGCCTGCGAGACGATTGCACTGCAACTTCTATGCGACCGACCTGCGCTGAAGGCGATGGTAATACGCTGAAAGTACGACGATGCCACTTTCTTGCGACGATTCGAGGCAGATGTGATGCGCTGCTTCTGCGATCAAAGCGATCGTACAACGAGGCTCATACGCTAATTAGGACCTCGGTACGGTGGTGCTACGAATGAAGCGATTATGTTACGTTCATGATGGGCTCTTGAAACGATTTCAAGCAATCGGCATACTAATCGCGGCACATGACACATTTTTCAGTCGATTGCCAACCTCCGACCAACATGGATGTCCAGAATTTGGTTGGACTTATACATCTTGGCATTCTAAAAGAACATCAGTTAAAAGTTGAATGCGAGGACAGGAGAAGGATGAGGCCAAAAAGATACAGGGTCCGATCCTGGCTGTCACCTAAGTCATAATATACAATATTTTTAAAATTTCATTCAAAAGATGTCGAGTAGCCTAATAGTTAATATGAGGGATGCATCCAGAATTTCATGAAAGAGCATAAAAATCTTTGATATTCTGTTTATTTTTTCCACAAAAGTTTGTCACTCAAAAATATTTGGTAAATTCCTTTCAAATTTGCTGACAAGAAGTAGTCTACTGATGTGAGAGCACTCATAAAAAAGGAGGGGGGGAGGGGGGCACAATGCCAGAATCTCCCTAAAGATTGCCTTTCCCAATCAATACATTAGTGATCGAATCATTAACAAAATTTGATGTTGTCTACTGTCACTGTGGTTAGAATTCAATTTATTTTCAAAACATAATCAATTTATATATTTCTGCAGAGGTAACCCATTTCGTCATCAAGACATGTAAACGTCTTTTTTCTCTTTCCAGCTGGCTCAGCAGTAAGAATTTCATCCTCCTCCTGTACCCCCCTCCTCTTCCTCCTCTACCACCACCATAACCCCTTGATCTACCTCTTCGACCGCCGGCCTGAGAGGGGTAGCTTGGGCAGCTTTCCCTTTTCTGGTCCTTTTTCTGGGAGGTATGTTTGAAAACGTCGTGGTATCGCCTCGTAATCTGTTGCAAATATGATAATCCGCCACCATCGGCACGGCATTTTATAGCAGCGCGGACGGTTGTTGCGCAATCGCTGCCCAGTCATCAGCGGCGCAACAAAAGCGCAACGCGAACGCCTGAAGCGGGCTGAGAACGTGTGCCACATGCCACCCAAAGAAGGAAGCGTCGTGGTGGAAGCTGTGTGAAGCGTGTCGAGCGGAAGCAGCGTAGCAGAATTGTCTTGGGAACGGGCCTGAAAACCACGGGCGATCGGTGCCGCTTTTAATGCACTTATACTACGCTTTATGCGTTGGGGCTCCGTTACAGCTACGAATATGTCGTTTGTAATGCGCTCATGACTCGATTGTGATGCGCTTTAGCACCTCCGCGATCTTGCTACGTAAGTTTTGAACATGTTCAAAATTTTGTGGCGACCAGGAAGATGGTGGCGATCCTTGCCGCTTCAGAAAAGATCAAGGTACGACGGAGAAGATTGAAAAGATCAAGGCACGATCAAGCTACGTTATACCACGGTTTGTCGATTTTTGACGATCGCAGTGGAATCGCCATCTAGTGAGATGGGGGTATTAAGGTAACGGGAAGAATCAGAAAATATAAAATTTTTAATGTCACGGTATCAAATTTTCGCTCACGTCGCTTCACGCTTGCCCATGCCGAAAGAGCCTTAAATGGAGCTCATCCAGTTTTTTTTTTAAGTCAATAGCCCTATAAAAAAAAACACATTTCAGTTGGACAATGAACTTTCATAATCTTTTTTTTTATTTACAAATTCATATTGAGAAATGTTCAGTATAATATCCCGTTTTTGAGTTCTGAATATATTTTTTTTTCAGCTCGCGCTATGCGCTCGCATTATTTGATACATGAAGTAAAGACCTCTCTTCTTAGTGTATTCCAAGAAGTTTTCAAAAAATATATCGCTTGTCGGGTCCAATTGTCAAAACGTATCAGCTAGTGCTGCGCGATCGCATTTATATCTATAATTCTAACAAACTACTCAAAATCACCCCCAAAAAAATTGCTCGCATTGATTGTTAAAAACATCAAGTTATGTATCCTTTTCATGATTACAAAAAGTGCCGAAATTTACAGTTTTCAGGCCTGAATATAAGAAATGCGCTCTCATTTTGCCTATTTGATTAATGAGATACATATCCAGTTCGTGAATTCCTGCAAATAGTCTTTAAATTGACCCTTTTTCAGATGTGAAAATCAACAGCTCGGGCTTCGGAAGAAGATAAGAATAGCAATCCTTTTCAAATGATGGCAAAATGTGTTTAGACTGCCCCGAAGTTGCCCGAACTTATCATATATTTATGTAAAAAAATATGCTCGCGCTTCAAGCCCACATCAGTGCAATTCATATCCTCTTCACAAGTTTTCTACTTGAATTGAACCTTTTTAAGATTGAAATATCTTTTTTTTCGATCGCACTTCGTGCTCGCTGTAATCTATTCAGGAATAGGCCTATTATAGGTTTACCCATATTTTTTATGATGACAAATGTGTTTTCTAGGTCTAGATACCAGTGGCGTAGCTACGGGGGAGCCTGGGGGGGGCACGTGCCCCCCTGAGATTTTGTGTGCCCCCCCCCCCTGAAAAAAATTGGCAGAGCAAAAAAAAAAAAAAAGGGAGAAAGAAGAAAAGAAAAGAAAAAAGGAAAAGAATAAGAAAGACAGAAGAAAAAAAGAAGAGGAAAATAAGAGGAGGACGACGAGTGAATGAATAATGTGAGGGGAAGACTTGCAAAAAAAAAACCCAAATCTTTCATGTTATTATATCAATTTTTTGCTGTCGCTTCGCGCCAGAATTGCCTGTTCGATGAGATTCATATCTTGCTCAATAGGCTGATATGGAGCAAGTTTTGAAGTCAATATACAAAACATATTTTAGCTCGGACATCGAGCTTTCATTATTTTTTTTCATTTACAAATTTAAGTGCTCTGTAAAATGTTCGTTTTATGGTCTACATATCAGCATTTTAAGCTCATGCTGCGTGGTCACATTGTTTGATTTGCCAAGTTCCTATTGTCTACGTGTATTCCATAATGTTCCATTAAACAAATGTATTCAGAATGCCAAGATTCAAGGTCTAAATCTAAAACATGCGCGATAGCCAGCATGTTCTTTATTTAAAATGTACTTAAAGTATCTAGTTTCACATCAGAATATCAATAATTGTCTGCTCACGCTTCACGATCGCATTATTAATGATACCCAATTAACTATATCCTATTTATGATTTACAAAATATGTGTCCCGCTTTTAGGTCTAAATTCACAATTTTCTTCCTCTCGCGCTTCGCGCTCGCATCAATTGTTTAGTTACATACCTATTCCATATATTAATACAAAAAGTGCTTAGAATGACAATTTTTTTAGGTCGGAATGTCAAAAAAATTTGCTCACGCTTCGCGCTCGCATTATTGAAATATATACCGTCTTCGTTGGTAACTGTAAGCAGTCCTTAAGAGGTCCCTTTTCGATAATGCTAGAACAGTTAATAAAAAATTCTGCTCGCGCTTGGCGTTCGCAGTAACCATCTAGTTACATACGAATCTTGTTCAGGATCACATTAACATTGCCCAGAATATTACATTTTCAGGACAAAATACATGAAAGTAAAAAAAAAAATCGATCGCGCTTCGCGCTAGCACTTTTTATAAGGCTTATGAGATTACTTCATGTTTATGTTGTTTTATAAGAATAAAACTAAGAAGTGACTGATCGGGGAAAATATAGGTGAAGATAATTTCGGGCCCACGTCCCCTATTGGCGAAAGTCGGATCCGCCCTTGTGACACATACACAAACACCGGAAAAAATGGTGCCCCCCCCTGAAAAAGCAAGGACCCCCCAGTGCCCCCCCCCCCCAGGAAAAAAATCCTAGCTACGCCACTGCTAGATACACAGCTTGCTCTTTATTTAAAACCTGTTTAAAATGTTTATTTTCAAATTCGAATGTCAAAAATTTTTAGCTGGCGTTTCGCGCTCACATAATAAATTTTAAAAGACACCCATTCATGATTACAAAATTTTCAGGTTTAAGTGTATAAAAAAAACCTCCTTGTGCTTCATGCTCGCATTGATCAAATCATTATGGCTATTACAAACCTGTCCTGTTCATAAATATAAAATGTGCTCACAGTGTCCAGTTTTCAGGTCGGAATATCAATATATTTATTACTTGGAAACGCATGTTCTTCATGATCACAAACACTGCTCAAAATGTTCAATTTTCCAGACAACATAGGGCAGAACAAAATTTCCATAGATTGATCTCGCGCTTCGCGCTCGCATTTTCTAATTATGGACTATGAGATACAATTACCTTGTTTATAAAAATAATGCTAAGAATCCTGTATGGACTACCCCTTCAAAATAATAATCCGACATAAATCAGCTTTTAGCGGCCGACTAAGGGAAAATGTGGATGAAAATATTTTACGCCCCCCCCCCCCCCCCCCTCTTGGCGAAAGCTGGATCCGTCCCTGTTTTGTATAAAGTTTTGAAAAAATGTAGGGCTGAAGCCCCTGTGGAGCCGTGATATGTGCAAACGCCGGGATATGTGCAAACAACGGTATATATGCAAAATTTCGCCGGGATTTGTAAAAACAACGGAATTTGTGCAAACGCCACGCCGGGAAATGTGCAAATCTGTCAAAATTTATCAACGGTATCTGTGCAAACGTGACGACGGGATATGTGCAAATTAACAATTTTCACGGGAAAAGTGCAAACCTCCGGGATATGTGCAAATCACTGCATTTATCCATATAAAGGCTATTTCTCATGAAATGTTTCAGTCATAAAATTACTGTTAAAAATGAGAAACATGCCTGCATAAGGGAGAAGCTACACATCGGCAATGAAACGCTTTTCAGAGAGGCGGCGGGGGGGGGGGGGGGCACCAACCTTAAATTGAAGACCCACTGTCGTTTGGAATAACATGGATGTAGAGTGTAGTCTTTTAATGCTCCAGACCCGGTCATTTAATCATTTGAAGATCCTTCTGAACTAAGATCCTGTACTAAAGCATACATAAGGAGCATAGCCATTCAAAAAACTGCAACACCTCACCGTTTACCAAATTAAGACCTTGTAGAAATGAATATAGAATGTAGTCTTTACCCTAGACCTTGTTGTATCAATAAAAAAAAAATCTGATTTAATACCTCACCGTCTAATTCCTATCGAATAAGTTGTTATTGTTGTTGTTGTTGTTTTAGCTTATACGGCGCGTGTCATTCAGTAGTGAATATTTGCGCCAAAAAAACCACATCCACCGAGCCGGATTCGAACCAGCGACATAAGGTTAATCATCAATCATCTACAGTCCTCCGCTCTACCAACTGAGCTATCGGTGGTTACTGGGTTTAAAGTGTAGTTTTTGCTCCAGACCGGGTGATTAAACAAATTCAAAACTATTTAAGCCCCGCCATCTTCCACTACTAAGACTCTGTTATAAAGAACGTGTATAACGTATTCTCAATTCTCCAGACCCGTTTATCTAAACAAATTTTCAAGACCCCACAGTCTCATTCCTGTGAAAAAGATGGATATAAAGCGTTGTCTTTTCTCCAGACCTTTGATTAAAAAACCTTCAAAATTAAGACCCAAGACTAAGACTCCGTTATAAAGCAAGGGTACATATCGTAGTCTTTACTCCAGACCCGTTAAAAAAAATTATGTTATAATCTTCAAAAATAAGACCCTGTAAGAAAGCATGGATATAAGAGCACAGTCTTTACCCCAGACGCTGTTATCAAAAAAATTAGGAGATCTTCAATTTGACGACCCCATCGTCTCATATCTGTGGGGAAAAATGGATATAGAGTGTAGTCTTTACTCCAAACCTGGTGATTAAAAAAAACTTAAATAGTAAGACCCCATCATCTTCCAAACTAATAGTCTATAAGTATAACAAAGCACGGGTACCTATAGCATAGCCTTTACTCCATATCCATTTATTAAAAAAAACTACACTGTACACCCACTGTATAATTACTGTATACCCATGTGCTACATTACAGGTTCTTAGTATTGAAGATGACGGGATTGACGTTTCGAAGATTCTTGATTTTTTTTTCTTCAAATGACTGGGTCTGGAGAAAATAATAACTCTATATCCATATGCTTGATGACATGGCAATGGTTTAGAAGATGGTGAGGTTTAAATTGTAAAGTTTATTTCTCTTTTTAACCACCGGGTTTTGAGTAAAGACTACGCTTAGCTAGTCCAGGTATAGCGTTAATCCTGTTGTTTGGAAGAATATATGGCCAAGACTGAGTATTAAAAAGTAGACTAGTAACCTTCATCTTGTAGGGTAAGGTCGCATTGGGTCTGGAAAAGGAGACTACCAGCATGGGTCGGCAGAGCAAAATTGATAGGGGAGGGGAGGGCACAGCAAAAAAGGGCACTTCCTCTTTTGAAAAGGGCACTTGAAACAAAAAACTTTTTTAAAAACAAAATAGCATAATGTACCCTAGTAGGGTAATGAGCAAAATGATTGAGTGGGACAAACATGGCGTGTGGGGCAAAATTTCTTTAAAGCTGCGAGCGAGCGAGCAAAATTTTGAAACTTTTAATGAAAAAAAAAACATTTGTGATAGATTTTGACATAGAGAACACTATCATATTTCACCACTTTTCTTTCCTTTTCTTCTTTTCTTTTTCTTGGTATTGAAAACTTTTGGAGTCCATGGAACGAGGTCCATTTCTTAAGGGGGCAAGTGCCCCCCCCCCCTCTCCCTCTGCTCAGATGCCCCTGCATAAAAGAAAGGACGCTAATTGCAAATACATATACCTTATATTAGCAAATTGGACATTTGAACAAACCAGAAGAGAAGGGGCATTTATCAGAATATTCATATGGGGCACTTGATCAAAGGTGAAGATGTACACACTACAGAAGAAGAATTTCACTCTGAAAAGGGGCAACTTAACCCTATCTAGGTCGGGGTATTTTTGGAATTCATATGGCCGGGGGAGGGGGGCCTCCCAGGCCCCCCCCCCCCCTTGAGATCTCGGCCGTCGACCGCGCGATCGCACCGAAAATTGGCACTCATGTTGTCTGGGATATAATCTACAAAATTGTATAGTAATTTATTTCATGCAAATCGTTATTACGTAATTATGCTAATTTATGCGTAATTAGTATGCAAAATCATACTTTTTCCTCTAACTCCGTAAATAAAGCTCCAAATGTTCTAATTTTTGGAATAGAAACCCTTTGTGATGTTCTTAGCAAGTGTACATGAAAAAATTGTGATAACAGATCAATTTCCTATGTATGATATTGTTTTTTGCAATTTCTTATATGTATTTCTTTGTTTTTTGGACCTTTTGTTTTTCATTGTTTTTTCAATGAAATTCGTTGGGGACTCTTCTAAGATCATAAACAGCATAAAATACATACATTTAGGCGTGCAAAACTAAAAATAATCATTTATGATTTTTGGTTGAAAACACAATTTACATTGACTTTAAGCAATTTTTGGTCTGAGATGCACTTACGTAACATTGCGTAACTTCGGGACCGCGTACCCGGGTGACGCAAAATTGGTCTCAAAAGGTGCGGAAGACTTGAAAGTAAAAAGTCAGCGAGCAGCGCGGTCAAAAAATTTTGCGCGACGAAAATATCGCGCGACTCGTTGAGGGGGGAGGGGGGGCCTCCGAGCCCCCCCCCCGGTCTAGATAGGGTTAAAGGGGCGAGAGGAAAATTTTTAAAGGATTTTTATTATTTAAATATGCACTTTTAGAAGGGATAAGAACGCGAAATAAGGAAAACGGACAATGACAGGGCATGAAAAGAACGGTTTTAAGGAATGGAAACTTATCTGATACGAGAATGGGCACTTATATTTATAAAAAGGTAAAGGGGCACACTTTAACACATAAAACAGGTCCTTCTAAGATGAAAGGGGCAAAGTTCTTGGGTTAAAAGGGAAAACTGTTTAGTGCTTCAAAAAGTGGGGGCACTGTGAACCCCCTGCCCCCCCCCCCCCCCCGGATCGCAGCCCCTGCATTCATATCATATGGAACATTCGTTGTAAAATCGAGGTGTATGAATTGCAACCTAAAAATATTTCATTTAGCGAGTAAAGTGCATCGCATTTGTGGGTATATAGTTCAAAATTAATGCCTCTTGTTGGTAAAGTGCGCTAGTATGATATGATTGTGTGGGAAATATTTTCATATACGTTAGTGGGTACAGTGTTTTTACACATGTGGCTGATATTACACAAGCTGGCGTCACTTTGGGTGTGTTAAAAGAGATAGGAAACAATGTCTTGTTTGAATGTTCATAGATTCATAAAAAATTAATATCAAATGGCATAGTAATCAAGACATTTTGGGTTTATAATTAAATTTTAAAGAAATTCGACAACTTCTGATGAAATCTGGAAATGAAATCAACAGATCAAGTTCAATGTGTGTATCAGTGGAAATCAATTGCCTCTCCCACCCCCTTTAATAATTGCCCCATGCAGTGTTCGAAACAGTACTAAATGTCCCTTTAAGGTGACACGACATATACTCCTGCGAAAATTGCGACAATTAATATCTCAGAAGGCATAGGATTAGTGTTAGGATTGTGATAGAGTTTTTGGTTCAGAATATTGTCATGATTACGATTAGGGTGTATTTAGTTTTGGAGGTTAGCTTTTATGTTTCGCTAAATGTTTAGAATTTCCATCGGAGCAATTGTCGCCAGAGCAAATTCCGTTGTTTGCACAAATCCCGGCGAAATTTTGCACATATACCGTTGTTTGCACATATCCCGGCGTTTGCACATATCACGGCTCCACAGCCCCCCCCCCCCCCCCCCCCTCGTTCCGCGGTCCCTGCATGCATTTGTCATCTGACAAGGTATCAGAGCTGTATACAACTGTAATTTTTACTACTAACTGGACTTAGATTGAAAGCGTCCTTTCAGAAACACTCTCTTAGTCAACTCTGAACTCGGCCCTGCCGAAAATTTGGTGCCTAGTGAGGACTGAGTCGTGCATGGTACCCATGCAAGTCCCCCTCCCCCAAAAAAAATCGAATGAGGGATTCGAGGCGTCGACGACGGTTTGGGCCCGGGTTTGGAAGAAGGGATATTTTTCAGCTTTGGCGTTCGGCGTTTAAATGATAAAGGGGGTATTATAACAATCTTACGCCAGTTTAGTAGGCCTACATTTTCAAATTTTGGTCTCAACGCCAAACATTTAACGCCGTTCAGGGGTATGAATTTGACCCAATTGATTACTCGGGGATTTTGGATCCAATTTTGAAATGCTTGGACGAGTATGCGTACCACTTCAGCTCGGGCCGGTTGATGGTTGATAATTGGATCATGGGTGTCGATCACGGGGGGGGGGGGGGGGAGGGGATGGGGGGATATATCCCCCAATATTTCAAGTGGGGGGATGGCCTGTATTATCATCCCCCCCCCAATAATTTAGGGTAGAAAAATTATAATAATGATGATGAAAAAATGAAAAGTTGATCATGATGATTATAGTGATGATTATAGAATGCCATCAATCAGTTTGTTTCCCTCGCAATTTGTGTATATTGTTATTAAATAAAAACATTATTTTCCATGACTTTTAAACAGATGTGTGGAGGTTCAAACCCCGGGGGGGGGGGGGCACTCGACCAAAAAATTGGTAGGGGTGTGCCGCGGGCGAGGCAAAAAACGGGGGTCTTGGAGCGGGCTTATTGTAAAAAGGAGGGTCCTCGGAACGGGCTTCGGAACTACAAATGTTTATGAAAACGGGGGTCATCGGAACGGATCTCCGTATCTCTGTGAGTGCGTATGCATCCCTATGGAACGGGCAATCGTGCATGACGCAGCTAGCGCGGCCTCCGCCGGGTGCGCTCGCGCTTAGGCGATGGTCGAAAAGCGCTCTACGGCCGCTTTTCACCAAAATTGTAGCAGATCAATGCGACCGGAACGGCGTAACGAAAAATATGCGAAGCTTTGGAGCGGATTTCTTTCTTCTTTTTTCTCGATAAGAAGGAAATGCTATGCCTTGGAGCGGCTTTCTTTGTTCTTTTTCTCAATAAGACAAAAATGCTATGCCTTGGAACGGAAATTTGAGTGTAAAAATGGGGGTCCCCTCCGCGGCACATACCCACTATGCATTATATACTGAGTGCCCCCCCCCCCGGGGTTCAAACACGCCTCAACTGCGTTGCAATGTGCCACACCCATCGTGCAATCCTAGACAATCTGAACATACAGGAACTCTGCGAGGAATTTGCAATGAGGTCTGACATGAGGCGAAAGATTTTCGGACATTATTGAGACTACCTGAAATAGATGTTGTTCTATTTCACCACTGGCGTAAATCCGTGTTGATGGGTGGGGGGATGACTGAAATATTTTGGCATTTTTTTGCAATCACGTTTTAGATATGCAAGGAATTGTCATTGATATGTCCACAGTGGCGTACCGTGGGTCACGGCATTGGGGAGGGGGGGGGGGCACCAGCAACATTTTTGAATCACTAATACCGTGTTTACACTTAATCGGCATTTGAATCGGCTCGCGGTTCTGAACCGCGAGCCGATGCAGCATCGGCTTTTTCATAGCGTGTAAACGCGAGTAACTTGAATCGGCTCGCGGTTCAGAACCGGCAATTTGCACCACCAAAGTAGTAGGTTCTGAACCGCGAGCCGATGCAGAATCGGCTTTTTTACTACGTGTAAACAGAAAGCCGATTCTGCACCGGCAATTTGTGCGCATTTCAATTACTTTACCATTGTGACGTATTTGTTAGCGCACTGATCCAGCGTTGTCTTTATTATGACGTATATTGTAGGTATGCGTATCATTTCAAGTTTTTGCATCGGCTCGCGGTTCTGAACCGTGAGCTGTAACAACGTGTAAACGCAATCCAAATGCCGATTCTGCATCGGCAATTGGTTCAGAACCAATTGCCGATTAAGTGTAAACACGGTAATACTGACCTAAAAGATACATTTTAAGGACGAATACCGTGTTTACACTTAATCGGCATTTGAATCGGCTCGCGGTTCTGAACCGCGAGCCGATTCAGCATCGGCTTTTTCATAGCGTGTAAACGCGAGCAACTTGAATCGGCTCGCGGTTCAGAACCGGCAATTTGCACCACCAAAGTAGTAGGTTCTGAACCGCGAGCCGATGCAGAATCGGCTTTTTTACTACGTGTAAACAGAAAGCCGATTCTGCACCGGCAATTTATGCGCATTTCAATTACTTTACCATTGTGACGTAATTGTAAGCGCACTGATCCAGCGCTGAAAACTTAGATAATTCAGACCTGAAGTGGGGTATTCTAAGGTTTCTTTGTAGGAATTAACTAGGACCATACGTATTTCATTAACCAAATGATGCGAGCGCGAAGCGCGAGCTGAAAATTTTTGATATTCAGATCAGAAGAAGGGACATTTTAAGGACTGATTTTAGGAATTCATGAAGAGCAGACATATCTCACCAATCCACTAATGCGAACGTAATCACGGACAGGAAATGTTTCATATATTCGAAGACCTTAACATGGGGCAATCACTTTTGAGTCATGAAAAATAAGCATATGTCACTACATAAAACAATGATAACTCAAGTGCTAGGAAATATATTTGGTTTATATTGACTTGAAAACGGGATGTTTTAGTACAACAGGATTATATATCTCGTTAAACAGACAATGCGAGCACCAGGAACAATAAAAAAAAAGACGTAGGCCCTGGGCAAATTATGTTTCATAAAGTTTTAATGTAACATAACATAATTATAATATAATATAATTAACAGTATAATTAATAATATTTTCTTCTTTCCCACTACGTTTCTCTTCCTTTCTCCCTTTTTCTCCTTTTCCCCCTTTCCCCGTTTTTTTTTGTCAGCCGATGGGGGGATGTTCCCCCCATGCCCCCCGTTGTTACGCCACTGTATGTCCATATGGCAAATACCCCTCCAATATTATTATCTTTTTTTACCCCATGATGGTTTAATGGTTTTATTAGAGATTACATTAAAAAAAATTTGACATTCCATCTTAATCCCTTCCCAAAGACCCCAACATTGATGAATTGTAAGAAACGGGGGTTTCTCTTCAATGTTATAATAAGGACATTTCGTTTGGAAATGGTGAAATGGCTCTTTATTTGCATTTTATGATTCAATAATATTGTTTTATTTGTTAAGCGGTATTTTAGGAAGAATTTTCACCAATAAAACAATTATCTCTTGTGATTTTTTTTCTTCATTTCTTTCGTAAAAAGTGGGGGATGTTTGTACAGGCCACCCCCCCTCCTCGAAAAGTGGGGGGGATATATCCCCCCCATCCCCCCGGGATTTACGCCAGTGTATTTTACCCTTTTTCTTATTCATTCCCAGAAAATTCAAAGTAAAAGAAAAATACCTTTGCGTTTCTATAGAGTATAGGCTAATCACTTCATTTATTTGCCTGGTTATACACACTTTACCGATGTATGTCATGGTAGTATTGTTATATATTAAGTTCGGCATTCAGTAAACCTTTGAACAAGAAAATATACCAAAAGGAAGATGTGCAAAAAACGAAAGTCACCCCTACTTGTATATCCAAATACCTTGACTTGAACGATAAGTTTTGGTCAATAATATTTTGCAGGAGAGCATTGATGTCCTCATTACCCATCTATGTGGAAATGAGGTGCCTATAGTCATGAAAGAGTGAGCCCATATCAAATGCAAAATTTCACTTTTAAAAAGTCATAATGGTCGTTTGGTGATCAGTATAGCTCATATGTATGGTGCTTTTGTTGTATGCGGTTGGATGTAATTAATATTAAACATTTTATCATGTGACCCCATCAGATACCTCTCATGAGAATATTGAGGTTCAGTGAGCTCAATATAATATGATCATATTTTTACAATTTTTTTAATAAGTGAAAGCAATTAATGGTTTCAAAGGGATGACAGTTTTGCATTCTATGAGCACACTCATGCGGTACGTAAATTTCATTTTAACACATTTATTAGCTGATATTACACACTGATGGTTCAAGAAAATGTTGTAGAAATATCATAACATGACAGTTGAGTTTTGATTGTTTTTATGTTTGTTTTTGTTTCATGCACTTATAAATTATTCAAAACATGTTAAAATTCAGGGTTAAAATCGTCTAAGGAATGACGGTAAGCCCGATGGCGCACGAGAAGCCACACAGTTTGTAATGTGTGCTAGTCTTAACTTGTCCGAATCTGCATTTTATCAACCGCGTAGCCAGGATTTCATTTTGGAGGGGGCGGTAAATGCACGCGAAGCGTGCCAACCTATGGTGCCAACCAGCGCGCAAAGCGCGCTCCCTAGGGGGTGGTGCAGGGAGGGGGAGTTTCCCCCTCCCGCGCGAAGCGTGAAGCTTTCGGTGTTTCATAAATTGAAATAAAAAGGAGCCGCCTCCCTTGTCTCTAGTACCTACATCAGCTCCAATTCATTTGACTATATTGTGATTTTGAACCTGTTATGTACTCCTAATTAACCTACAGTAATTAGTAATTAAGGCACATAAATAAGCACACGTCTGATACTCTTGGTATATGATTCCAAAGCAAGTTTATTCCGCATTGCGCCTGCGCAGCTACAATTGTGAGTCATGGTATGACATCATGTATGACATCATTATCAATATATAACATCTCTCCCCCTTTAGATTAAACATACCTTTTAAATATCCCAATTCAATTTGCAACTTAATAACTGTGCCAGTAAATATTCAACTGGTCATGAAACTATATATTGAAATTTAACAATTTCTTTGATAGCAGATGAAATTTAACAATTTCTTTGATAGCAGTTCCCGGATTAAAATTTAACCTCGATAAACTTTTGATACTTATCAAACATTAACTGGTATACGTCAGTCAGGAACTGAAGTTAGAATTAAAACTAATAAATTCAATGATACTTTCTGTTTGAGTGAACTAAACCATTAAATCAGGAATTTTGACAAGGTCCAAAAATATTTGAGTTAATAATCCAAGACAAGATCTTATTAAAATTATAGTTGCGTCCAAATTTATGAAAATCCAAAATAGTTTGGTTTTCTCCGCTCTCGTCTAGGATAATGCTTTATACCGTCATCGTGTTCGACTTCAGGATTGTCTTCACGATCCACGCGAATGTCAATCTGATCTTCATCGACATCGCGATCATCATTCTCGTTATCACGGATGATAACGTCATCTTCGTGTGTCGGGACGGTGTCGTCGTTCGAGGTTGATGAAGTCGAGATTCGACTTCGCAGTTGGTCAACATGACGTTTCCATCTCAGTGTCGAGCCATTGGCATTGACATTTACTACATAGGATACCTGACCGTTACGTTCGACTACTTTTCCGGGTAGCCATTGGTTACCTCGCCCGTAATTTCTCACAAGGACTTCTTCTCCTATCTTAAATTCGCGAAGTATGCGAGAAGTGTGAGCGGTCTGTGAGAATTGCTTCTTCTCAACGGTTGCGTTCACATCAGGCAGAACAGAAGATATGCGAGTACGCAACTTTCGGTTCATGAGCAATTCTGCCGGTGACTGATTTGTGGTAGCTTGTGGAGTTGTACGGTAACTCAACAAGAACCTCGATAATCTCGTCTGAAGGGGTCCACTCATTTTTCTGAGGGCTCCTTTCACAGTTTGCACTGCTCTTTCCGCGAGACCATTAGTGGCTGGGTGATATGGTGCACCTCGAATGTGATTGATTGCGTTCATTTTCATGAACATAGCGAATTCCTCACTCGTGAAACAGGGCCCATTATCCGAAACCAGCGTTTGAGGAAGACCATGTGCCGAAAAGACTTCCCTCAATTTGTCTATTGTCGCTTCACTAGTCGATTTATTCGTAATATGAACATCTATCCACTTTGAATACGCATCTACTATTACTAGTAACATTTTCCCTTCTACTGGACCTGCGTAATCGACATGAATTCGCGACCACGGTTTACTTGGATATTCCCACTGATGGGGTGGAGCTTTCGACGGTTGTCGCTGGTGTGATTGACATTTTTCGCAAGATTTAACTTTACGCTCCAAATCTTTGTCAATCTGTGGCCACCATACGCAACTTCTCGCCATTGCCTTCATACGCACTATCCCCGGATGTGCATCATGCAATTCTTCCATCATTGCTTCTCGACATTTCGGTGGAAGCACCGCGCGAGCTCCCCACAATATTACTCCCTCATGGACACTCAATTCATCTTTTCTATTCAAATACGGACCGAATGCCTTATCTTGTAATTCATCTGCTGTAGGCCATCCGTGTAAGATGAAGTTACGGACCCGCGACAAGATCGGATCTTTGTCGGTAAGAGAACGGACGCGCGAGGGCGTTATCGGTGTCCTATCTAACGTATCCATGAGAAGTATGATATCTCCCGGGATCGGAGGATCCGGAATGGTTGATTCTAGCGGCAATCTACTGAGTGCATCAGCATTTGAATTTTTCTCTCCCGCTTTATACTTTATTTCATATTCGTATGCCGCAAGTGTAATCGCCCACCGTTGGACGCGCGGAGAAGCCATCTGTGGAATGGCTTTCCTCTCTCCAAAGAGACCAAGTAGCGGCTTATGGTCCGTGATTATTTCGAATTTGCGGCCATACAGATATTGGTGAAACCGTTTTACCCCAAATACGATTGCTAAACCTTCCTTATCTAATTGCGAATATCTGCGTTCCGCAACATTCAGTGTTCGCGACGCGAAACCGATGGGTTTTTCGGTCCCATCCGAAAATCTATGAGCGAGTACGGCTCCGATACCGTACGGACTAGCGTCGCAAGCTAGTATCAGTTGCTCTACCGGATTGTAGTGGGCTAGCACTCGAGTTGAATTAAGCAACTTTTTGGCTCTTACGAAAGCCTGTTTTTGCTCATTACCCCACTGCCATCTTGCGTCTTTCCTCAACAACCGATGAAGAGGTTCTAGATTTGATGCAAGGTCGGGTAGAAATTTACCATAATAATTTAGCAAGCCCAGGAACGAGCGGAGTTCCTTTACGCTTTTTGGTTCCGGCGCATTTGTAATTGCTTGCACCTTGTCCCCCGTGGGACGAAGACCTTTGGCAGTGATTGTGTGTCCGAGGTAATCAACCTCGTCCTTGAGAAACACACATTTTTCTTTCTTTAGTCTTAGTCCAGCTTTCAGAAGAACATCCAGGACTGCTCTTAGGTTCTTCATGTGGGCATCTGTTGACTCTCCTGTGATGAGAAGATCATCTAGGTAGACAGCCACATCTGGTATACCGGCCAGCAATGACTCCATCGTCCGCTGAAACACAGAGGGCGCAGTTGAAACTCCAAAAGGCAGTCTCTTGTATCGAAATAACCCTCTATGCGTGTTGATGGTGACGAACTCCCTGGATTTCTCAGACAGGACTAGCTGTTGATAGGCATGAGACAGATCCAGTTTTGTGAATTTCTTTCCATTTGCAAGCCTGGCAAATAGCTCTTCTACTCTCGGGATCGGATAGGTATCCGATCGAGCTGCTGTATTAATCGTGGTTTTATAATCCCCACAAATGCGAATGGATCCATCTCCTTTGACGACTGGGACCACTGGAGCTGCCCAGTTTGAATATTGAACTGGTTCAATTATGTCATCTGCTAGAAGGCGATCCAGCTCTTGATCCAGACGACTTCGAAGAGAAAATGGAACTGGACGGGCCTTCAAAAACTTTGGTGATGCATTGGGGTCAATATCCAGATCTACTTCTACACCTTTCAACTTTCCAAGTTCTCGTGTGAACAGTCCCGCGTAGTCTGAAAACACTCTGTCTACTGCGTCATTGACCCTGACCAAGTTTATCTCCCTCCAGTCCAACTTTATTTCGTGCAGCCAATCTCGTCCCATGAGATTCGGCCCTCTGCCTCTCGCAACTATCAAAGGCAAGCGTTCCTCCTTGTTGCCCTTGGATACGGCGACTTCACATTCTCCGATAATTTCAACTAAATGCTCGGTGTATGTACGAAGCCGCGTTTTTGGTTCGCTCAGCTTAGGCCTCTCTTTGTCACTCCACTGAGAGAGCCACGTTTTCTCATTGATGAGCGTTACTGCCGAGCCCGTGTCCACTTGGAAGTTTATAGGTTTCCCTTTCACTGTTAGCTGAGTCATAATCGGAGGAGGTTTGGAAGCTTTAGTCGAGTGTGTATACAACCCGTAGCTTTCGCTTTCATCATCCTCTCTTGTTTCGATCTGCAGAGTTCGAGATTTATTGGAGGCGGTCCGTTTCCCTTGCTGCTGGAAAACTTTTCTCTGGTCCTTCCTCTCTCCTTTGGCTCTGCATACCACGGCAAAATGTCCCTTTTTCCCGCAGTGGAAACACTCTCCGTCTTTTGCTGGACAAGCCTCTCCTTGATGCTGTCCCTTTCCGCAGCGACCGCATGAGGAATGTTTCTTGGAATTAGGACGTTGTGACGACTTACGATGACGAACACCATGAGCGATTTTGTTCACCATCTCGCCTTTGTTCTGATCTCTGAGATCGACTGTATTTTTATCAGCTAATTCCATTGCTAATGCAATATCGTTAGCTTTTTCGAAAGTTAGAGTTGGTTCAGCCAATAATCTCCTTTGTATTCTATCATCCGCCACTCCACACACAATCCTATCTCTCAACATCTCCTCTAAAATAGTACCAAACTTACATTCATTAGCCAATCGTCGCAGTTCAGCAATGTAAGTTGACAACGATTCATCTGGTCTCCTCGACCTGCTGTTAAACTTGAATCGTTGGACGATCACCGATGGCTTTGGATCTCGATGATCAGTCATTAATTTCACAAGTTCCTTGAACTCAACTTCACCTGGTTTCCTTGGTGCCGCCAAACTTGACATTAACTTGTAGGTTGAGGCTCCACAAACACTAAGTAAAATGGATCTTTTCCTCCCCTCATCAATGATGATATTGGCGTCGAAGTAGTGTCCCATACGCTCAATGTACTCGGACCAACTCCCTTCGTCTTCCCGAAATTCACCAATTGTTCCAAAAGTAGCCATCCTCAGGTACTCGAACTTTCCCAAAGTGAAGAACAAACACAAAAGTTAATCCTCGTCGCAAGATTTGTTGTTATGTACTCCTAATTAACCTACAGTAATTAGTAATTAAGGCACATAAATAAGCACACGTCTGATACTCTTGGTATATGATTCCAAAGCAAGTTTATTCCGCATTGCGCCTGCGCAGCTACAATTGTGAGTCATGGTATGACATCATGTATGACATCATTATCAATATATAACAGAACCTTATTTTCAAAAGTGATTGTAAAATGAACAAAAAAGGGATAAAATGGAGGAAATTAAAATAATATTAACCCCGCGCGAAGCGCGGAAGCTAAAGCATTTTTTTTTCAATTTTTTTGAAAAGAAAATGGTCCCGAGAAAAGGTTATTTTCTAAGTTATATTGAATACTTCCCTTGGAAAGATCAGATTTGATTACAAACAATTTAGCGACAGTGCATATCTTAACTCGCAAAACAGAGGAGAAGAAGGATATATGCCGGGAGGAAGATATTCCTCCCCGCTAAGAGCAATGAAACTCTGAAATTTCAAACGGGCGGACGTTTCATCAAATGCAGATATCTCTAATTCAGTTAATTTTCTAAGATTATTGAACTTCATTACAAGGAAAATAGTGCGCAAAAAGTTGAAACTTCTGTGATTATTGAATTATATAAAACACGATGATGTATAATTTATTTCACTTATCCTGATGCGCTTCACTTTGAATTATAAAGAAACTTAAGTGTCATTCAAAATTTCAAACTGAGGGCGCAAAACAGGACAGGAGATGAATGTGCAGGGAAATGACATGAAGTTGAATAGAATTTGATAAAAAAAATATTGCACTTTTTTTTATTTAATACGACACGAATTTTATACCTTCCTCTTTTGTTTGCCCCCAAATTATGGTTGTTTAGTAATGAGCTGAAAAGCGGGAGAAGTTGCCTAGATGGAGGTGACGGCAGAAATTGAGATAAAGATTTTACCCGCCCGGAGCCGACCCGACCAGAAGTTGCGCGATCAATTTAAAAAAAAAAGATAAATTCATATACTTCGGCCTAACCTTACTCTAATCATGGACCTATTGAATTTTAACGGGAAAGAAACACATATCGCTGAGGTGGAAAAACAGGGTTAGAGAAAGGGTGAGGGAAACAAAGGAGAACTGCAATATTGTCAATATTTCTTATATATAAATTTAGAGCAAGAGTCACGGAGTTTCTTTTTTAGAAAAAAAATAAAGAATAAAAAGAAAAACCCACAAAGCTACCTTTCTTTCCTTTCCTCTCTTCGCGTTTCCTTTTCTCCTCTCTTCCCCCCCCCCCTTTTTTTTTCTTTTTGGGGACGTTTTGGGGGGGGCGACCGCCCCCACCGCCCGCCCCCCCCCCCCCCTGGCTACGCTCCTGCATTTTATCATCATGCATTCAGAAGAAAAAAGATATTGCCAGTCGGGTTAGATTTAAGAGAGAAGTTGTATACATCATGCTCAATAAACAGATCACTTTGTACATGGTCCAGACAAGTTTTGTCATTTTTCTTTCGTATGAGTTTAGAATAGGCTTACTTGTAACACAAATTGAATTTTCAAAAAAATTATGTAAGTACAGTACATTGCAACAATGAAGGAATTTCCAAGAACACCATGCATATCAACCACTCCCAAATGTCCTAACTTGTGATTTTAGTGGGGGTAATGTTGTAATGTTGAAAGATCCCCATCCACAAGATAATTTGTGTCAATCACCCGATTCACCCCCCCCCCCAACCAAGAATACCGATCGACACCCATGAATAGGAGAGCTAGGGCTCCCCGTATAGGGCTCACCCCAGGAGTTAACTGGCTTCTTCTTTCTATAATGTACACGCAGCGTAATACCTTGGTCACATTTGCTCTACGGCGGCCGTACGGCGAGTCAAAAACAGCCGTTTTCACATTTTATGTACGAGCTACATAGAGGTGGTTTGTATAAAAATGAATAAAACGACTGTTTTCGACTCGCCGTACGGCCGCCGTAGAGTAAATGTGACCATGGTATAAGTAATGTAAGTATTTTTTAAGAGGAATCCGACCTTGGTGATAAAATTTTGTGTGAGAGAGGCGATAAAAAGTAACACAGAAAGGTTAAAGTTTGAGAAAAAAAAATCAGAAATTTAAGCAATAAGAAAGTTTTTTATTGAGATTCCCAGGACTTTTGTAAATTTCTACTTGGAAACTGGGTAGGTAGATTATGACAAATGGTAGGGACAGCTTTCCCATGATTTGTGGTCAAGTTCTGTTAAAGGGGTGGTCCAGGCTGGAAATATTTATATCTCAATAAGTAGAGTAAAATTCACAGAGCAAAATCGGATAACAAATAACGAAGTTATTGAATTTTAAAATTGGCATCATTCCGATGAAACAGTTCAGGCATTTATTCATGAATATTAATTAGGTGGGCAGACGATGTCATAGCCCCACTTGTTCTTTTGTATTTCACTATATGAAATTAGGTTTATTCAAAAATTTTCTACCAAGAACTAAAATAATTGGATTGACAACTGATTAAGTGCATTAACTTATTTCATCATGATGGAGACACATCAACACTTGTATGAAAAAATGAAACAATTATGATTTCATGTAATCAGAGGAGGCGGAACATCAGCAGGCTCGGACAGAGAAAGTTGAGGGGCACATTTTGTCCGCCAAACAATAGGTGCCCCTCCGTTTTCATTGTATGAGCCTGACGTTCCACCGCCTCTGCATGTAATAACATCCCTAGAAAAAAAGGAAACTGAGTTGGGATATGACATCATCAGCCCACCTAATGAATATTCATGATGATGTACATACTGTTTTCACAAAATATTGATAAAATTTAAAATTTAATAACTTCATTATTTGTTATCCAATTATAAAGAAATTTCAGCATTTTGCTCTGTGAATTTTACTTTATTTAGATATAAATCAGCCCGGACTATCCCTTTAAGTGTCTATGGCTTCGGGCGGTAATCAAACTATAACACATGTAATATATTGTTTTTATGTCCTAATCATGAAAGAAAAATGTGATTGGGCCGGAAGTAAAACTTTTGAAAAAAAATAAAAAGAAGAAGATTTGTGATTCCCACGTTACCCGTTTGTAGTATATCTGTGGTGATCCCGATTGGCCGCGCCCATTCGCGAAGAAAAGTCTCCGTTGAATATGCATAAGCCGGAACATGAATAATGCATACATGACGAAATGGACAAGATTCCACAACTTGATCTCTCATTATGCCAACGAAAGAAAGGAAAGTTAAAAAAATATATGTGTAAAAAAAGAATGCCATGGACTCTGATATCATAATTATGTCGACGTAACTTATATGCTGATGGAACAGAGCAAATTGAAACAAATGGGCGGGGACTTTAAATATGCCCTTATCCGGAAAGACGACTAAGTAGCCGAGACCCCGATTCCATATAAGGATTCCAAGGCCTAATTGGGCGTCTGTATATCACGTGACATTTTGCGTGCGTAGTTCGCTCGTACCTTACGACCATACGAAAATCATAGAGAGATCAGCGACAAAACTCCGCCCCGCACGCGGACGTTGTGCTACGCATACGGCAGCGGCTCAGTGGGCTCTGACACGTAGAGATATGACACATCTATGCATAACAATAGCAAGATTTTCCGATGGCCATATATACGAGTTAGGTTTCGTGGATAAATCACATCTTGAGAATACGTAGTAATATCATATGTGCACGGCGTGCATGTGCGATCGATACAAACCGATTCTATTCGATACATCATTGTGCTCTCACGTGAAATCTACACTACATCCTCCCTATTTGGAGTGGAATTTATTTGGAATTTAATAACGGTAAGAACGATATTAAATGTATTCATTTGAATTATGAGCAAATGATAGTTTATCGAAATAATTTACTAAGTTAGAATCTACACAGTTAATCCTTGTCACTAAATTGGTCTTCGCTCAAAATTCTCTTCTCGAAATTCTCTCTCCTCCATTTTTTGCCCTCGGGCTTAGCACACGTAGCAAGCGTGAGGGGAAGGGCCGTTCCCGCCCGCCGGGCCGGGGTGCGTTGCTCCTGGATCGGGGGGGGGGGGGGGGGTAGTCAAGAGAACCCTGATCCTGGACAATAGAAGCAGCTCTTCCAAAGCTAAACTGGGATGGGATGTGCTGTGACAGGACTGGTGGTAGACAGTTCGGACATTGACTCAGAGTCAGACAATTCATGCAATTTGTTGGAATTCCGATAAAAATATAGAAAGGGGGAGGGGGCGGGGCCACAACTAAAACTAAAAGTCACTCAGTCACAGTCTTACTGTCCTGAGTAGATTAACAACTGTAACGTTAGATCTATACAGTAAGTACAGTATTAGTCTACAAACAACAACAGCGGTACAAATGAATTAGTCATGATGTCTGCACAAACTTGATCAATGACTGACAGTCATAAATTCATCAACGTTGTTGAAATTGAAATAATGTTTGTTAAGTCGACTTTATTCATGAAATTTTCTTTATTCCGCAAAAAATTGAAGTTGATATTATGTTCCTTAACCTGAGTGAGTGTAACGTTCCCCCCTACCAAATATCTCATAAATATTTTAGAGAAATAAATCAAGTAGTTAACGTTTGCGGTAGGCCTAATTTTCTTTGAAAAAACTCAAGTTCAGCCTATCATTTTCAGATTGAACCAAACAAGTCCAAAGAATAGTGCCCCATGCCCATAAGCATGGCTGCGCACCCGTTCACTTTATACACGATTCTGGGATTTTGATGAAAGATTAGTAAAGGTTGCATATTTTTGAGGGTGTCACATGAAATGCCTAAAATTCAATATTTTCCACCATTTTGAGTCAGATTTTTTTAAAATACACTACCTAACCTGACTACAGTGTATATCTGTGTAGAGTCTATGCATAATGCATTGCAGGTGTCACTCATTCAATGAAAAAGGTTATGATATAACTTTGTTCTCTGTTAGTACTCCATGTGTGGCAAAATAAGATTGGCAATGTTTGGCTTATTTTCTCTTTCTTTGAATCAAATGCTTGATTGTTTGACACTGTCAGATCCCATTAGGCCTACAGCTAATCATCATATAAATTGACTCTTATTCTTAAGTAAATTTATTCTTTTGATTTTTTCTAAAATAAAAATAAATGTTTGGCTTATTTTTGCTTACTAATGAAAAATAAATTGCAATTGTATGGAAATTAGTATTTTTGGTCACAAAAGTGTTATTTTAATGATTTTTTAAAGTGTGTGCTGTGTATTGCATTGGCATACCAATAGGCAATACCATACTCCATAGTCCTTGCTGTAGATTCCTCACATGTAGGATGATTGCAGTGAGCAAGTGGCATGTGTAAAGTTTGTGGTCATTGCATGTCTTTTTTTTATTGTGCATATCCTACATGTACTGTACGCATATGCGAAGACAAGGGGCTCTGCACAGACTAGGCTCCGGCACCTTACCAATACCATACAATAATTTGGTGAAGTGCAACTTCAACTTTTTCAAGTAAAATCTTTAAGGCGTTAATGCAGCCAACTTCGAGAGAATTTCCCAACCAGTCGATATAACGTTAAGAGTCTAGTTGTTCACAATTGTCATTGACATAGCAAGTCTCTCATCACATTTCAAGGTCAATATCGCGATCAGGAACGGCTGTATTTTGGTTGGATCTCTAGGGACAGTGATTTTCCGTTTAAAAAAATTGCCTTTTCCGTTTCAGCATGTCAGAAAACGGAAATTCCGTTTCCCCATAGACTTTGTACACACGGAAAAGTGACAATTCCGTTTACACATTGAATAGCAAAATCACAACACGCACACTCGCACTGGTCAAAATTTGTATCTGCTACCGTACCAACAACACAATAAAATCCGTTCTAATCGGATCTATGCGGGTGCATAAAATATTTTTACACACCCATTTTGCATGCATACATCCTCACCTTTCATATTATTAGCATTATTTCACGGTGAAATGATATTTCATCGATAATTTTGGGGGTTTTTGGACATCGTTATCATCAGTCAACGGCTATTGCCAATCCGCCATCTTGGATTTTAAGACCACGATATCGTGTTGTTACATCTTCAAACGTAGAGGGCAGCAACACACGACCGTGTAAGGAGTTGAACGATATGTGTGCATGTTAAGCCCAACCCGGCCGGCCGCCGGGTACGGGCACGGTGCGGGGTAAAATCGAGTGTGCTGATGTCAAGTGCAGTCACGATGTGTGAATTGTCATGATAGTAGCGAAGTGACATCGTGTTTTCTGGGTTTTTGGGGCCATTTGATATTCTCATTTTGGAGTAATTTCTGTTGCTATTCTGTGTATTTTGAGGGAAAATACGTTTTCCGTGATTTTCCGTTTGAAATGCCACTTTCCGTTTCAAAATGCCCTTTCCGTGAATTCCGTCCGTTTTCCGCAATCAAGAAATCACTGTCCCTAGATCTCGATGTCATTGTTGAATTCTCAGTCAGCTCAAGCATTGCCAATACTTGGCTTCACCATTAGTAACTGAAGTTAATGAAATAAAAAATCTGCCTTTTCGCATGATTTGGGGCACTCAGTCCATATCAAAATTATGGCGAAACTTACATGTAGTCCTGAGTCTCCTGACTACCTCGGGCGATGGTTCGTGTAGGCTCCACTACCTACACTTAAAGGTCAAGTCCACCTCAGAAAAATGTCGATTTGAATCAATAGAGAAAAATTAGACAAGCACAATGCTGAAAATTTCATCAAAATCGGATGTAAAATAAGAAAGTTATGATTTTTCAAAGTTTCGCTTATTTTTAACAAAATAGTTATATGAACGAGCCAGTTACATCCAAATGAGAGAGTCGATGATGTCACTCACTCACTATTTCTTTTGTTTTTTATTGTTTTAATTATACAAAAGTAACAATATATCAATTTTTACGAATTTGATGATTAGGACCTCCTTGCCTGAAGCACACAATGATAAAATAATGGAATTCCACGTGTTCAGGGAGGAATGAAACTTCATTTCACATGATAATGACGAGAAAATAAAAATATTTCATATTTCATATAATAAAATACAAAAGAAATAGTGAGTGAGTGATGTCATCAGTTCCTCATTTGCATACCGACCGAGATGTGCATATAACTGTTTTGTGAAATGAAGCGAAACTTTAAAATGCCATAACTTTCTTATTTTACATCCGATTTTGATGAAATTTTCAGTGTTATGCTTGTTGAATTTTTCTCTTTTTATTCAAATCAAGTTTTTGTTGGGGTGGACTTGTCCTTTAACTACCGCTACCCTCAACTACACCTACCCGAACCGTCGGGTGATAAATACTCGCTCTCAAAAAACAGTGACAAACTGTGTCACTTTTGGTTAAAAAGGCAACATGTAAAAAAAAAAGACATTAATCATACTTTACAGTGACTAAACTTACCATCTGACACAGACTCACTCCTTGCCAAAACGAAAATGGCGAACGCGTGCGGGCCATGCGCAATTCCCTTTCGCCTATTTTGATTTGGCAGTGAATTAATACGTGTGGGGAACTGCCAACCGGCTTCAAATCACCACCTCCTACACACAGAGGGAAGACTCCCATAGGATTCAGAAATCATGGTGGTGTGCTTGACATTGAACTACAGCGTCTATTTAATTCAGAATCGCCCCAATAAAATATTGCAAACAATGAAAAAAAAATTGCCCAAGGATTGAGCCTGATGGCTTGTGTGGTGTAATGTACACAAGCCATGACCTGAGGTCAGTGGCGGATCCAGGGGGGAGGGGGCACATCCGGCCTTCCCCCTCCCCCTTTTAAGAGGCACAAAAAATATTTTGCAATGGAATATGTCATGCATAGACAAGAGAAAGTGCCCTCCCCCCCCCCCCCCCTTGAGAGGCACAAAAAATAATTTTCAATTGACAGTCATGCATAGAACAAGTGACCTCGATTTGGTGGTGAAGACCCTTTTTTCATTTGGAGTTGTCAAAATTTTCCTGTACAAAAATGCCCCCTTTTGGAAAATCCTGGATCTGCCTCTGCCTAAGGTAGTCTTCGGTAATACTGGAAGCTCTGCAATTGTAAATAAATGTGCAATTCAATGTGGGATACTGATTTGGACCTGGTAGTACCGGTACAAATACATGTAGTTTTTAAAAAGCAAGTTTATTAAATGTCGTGCAATGCATGGCTTATGTGAGCATGCAGAATTAGTTTGCACCAGCTGGTAGCGAGACTACATGTACATGTACATGCATTGTGATTGTGTGTGTGATTCATCATGTGAAATGGAGAAGTACCTGCAGCCTACTTGTACAATGTATGCTCAAACCCTTATTCTGTGCCAACTCTTTTTCATGAAATAAATCTTGCTGTAAGTCACAAATTTGCCAGGAAAAATATTTAAATGGAATATTTTGGAGTTCAGCTTGACAGTAGTGTGGTGTATTGTAGGTGTCAATAGACATGTCATTTTGTTACATACTGTACTAGTACATGTACATTTTCAAAAGAAATGCCTGCTGTATACATCACTGACATAAAGCATGTTGTTTACAGGACAAGTCCACCCTACATGTAAGAAAGATTTGATGTGAATAAAAATAGAAAAATCCAGCAAGCATAACAGTGACAAATTTCATCAAACTCGGCTCTCCATGCAAAATAAGAAAGTTATAGTTTTTTTGTAAAATTTTTTTTACTTAATTTCACTAAATAGTTTTATGCACATGCTGGTCATATGCAAATAAGGGGATTGATGACATCACAAACTATTTCTTTTGTGTTTTATTATATGAAATATTTTCATTTTTCCCATGGTCATGTGATTAAAGTTTTATTCCTCACTGAACATGTGGAATTACCATTGTTTATCATTTTGTGGTTCAGTCAAGTTGGTCAATATTTTCATATATCTGTAAAAAATGAAATATTTTATGAAATTTCAAACAATGAAATACAATAGAAATTGTGAGTGAGGGGCATCATCAACTATTTCATTTGCATATGACTGAGTACATGTATATATCTCTGTTTTGTGAAAAATAAGCAAATTTAGAAAATATAACTTTTTTTATTTTACATCCAACTTTGATGAAGTTTTCAGCGTTTTTCTGGGGTGGAATTGACCTTTAAACAGATTAACCAAGTTATTTTCAATAACCAAACTTGTTGGTCTTTCTGTAGTGAGTAGCCTGCTTGCCAGCTGCACCAAATGCACCAATTCATAATCTCATTATTAATGCTGTATATCGTTCTCATTCACTATCATACAAAGTTGAGACAAAAAGAATGAACAAAGCCTTGACATTTATCAGGGATATGCAACAGCCCTGCATTTATGTATGGTGACTCTGATACATGTAAGTTTGAGGTAACTTGAACATTAATAGATCCAGACCACAATTACAATGTACATGTAAAACTTATACCATTTTGAATGTTCCAAGCTTTTAGGCATAATAGTGAGTCCAATACCCCTTTCATAAACCCAATAAAACCCAATTATGCGGCTAATAGCAGCATAATTTGGTCGTAAAATCACAGGAGGACAAGAGTTATCCGCATTATTCTGATGCTGCTATTATCCGCATAATAGCGGCATCGGGACAAGATTTTGAGTTTATGAACGTATTTCCAAATAATGCGGATAATTGCCATGGTGCGGTCACAAGGTCACCCTTTTCCAACACAACCGCATCGGAGGGGGCGTGTCCAGTTGTCATGACGATTATCCGCCTTTTTCAGGACGGGCGCTCGTGAAAATAATGCGGATAATTTTCGGAGTTTGTGAACGCAATTTTTATTGAATTATCCGCATTACTCTTAGGCGGCTAATTGGAGGATAGGTTTTATTGGGTTTATGAAAGGGGTATTAGAATGCTAAATTGCTGATCTACATAGGAGACCCTTGAAGAACAAAAATAGCTCAAAGATACTCAGTAATAGTCCCAATATAAAAAAAAAATAGCCCCTCAAAGAAATTAATTCCTACATGTACGTTAGGCTGACCTCCACTACTGCGGTGCGTATGTGATACTTCGGTCTATGGGGGAGGTGATGCCACAAAGCCAAACAATGACCCCGTTCTCATTATTGTCCTAAAACTAGTTTAGTGGAAACTAGTTTTAATGTGTAATGAGAACAGTCAAAGCGGTCATGGAAGCGATCTTCCAAACCGGTTTAGAAGCCACCTCGCGATGTCGTTTTCAAAATTTCTTTGCCTCGTTAAACTGGTTTTATTGTGAGGACACAACCATTCTTCAGGAAGTGGTCTTTGCACATTTTGAGCATGCTACTCCACACACTGTGTGTACTACATGTATGTCGACGCTGTGGTTTCGAATTTCGTGCGAAACATGTGACACCCCACTGAAGCATTCCTGTAGCAACACGACTGCTTTACATGAATTGTTCTTGAAAACCACTTTCGGGTGATCAGGTGGGAACGCAAGCAATTAAAGTGATCTTTCAAACTGGTTTCCTGAACCAATATCCAGTAAACTAGTTTCCGGTACTGAGAGTTTGAGCGTAATGATCTCTTCTACTGATGCATGGAGCCTGGGTTATGAAGTGCGGAAGCTGGATATTCACAAGCTGGTGGTGTATTTGATAGAGCATGGTGCTTTGTTTAAGGAGACGACGTGTGTGCATGTGCATGCTGAAATAGAGGTAATCCTGGGTTTTTTATAATTCTCATTGTACATTAGCTTGTTTTCATCCTAAAGTTCCTATTTGATTTTTTTTGGGGGGGTTGGGCAGGAGTGGTTCAGATTCAAATTCAAGCAATTTTGTTTAGATTTAATCATGCTAGGATCTGTTTAGAGGGTCTACTAATTCAAGAAAGTACTCCAATTTATGTTTACATATAGATCAAGACAATAATTAGAAGTCTATATTCTGAAAAATTTCAGCCTACGTTATTCCATAGACCCTATCGTTAAGTTACTTGGTTTTCTAAAAGAAAAAAATGTGTGAATATTTCATTAATTTACATGAAAATTCATACCATCCACACCATAAAGATTGTAAGAGATTTACACAATGTTAATAATACAAATACATACAATGTAACTTGGTTAGTAATAAATTGGATAAGTGACAGAATTTAGGTCTAGAATCTGGAGTTAAAGGGGATTTTATAGCAACAATTCAATGGTACCACCCCAGCAAAGAGTTGATTTGCATAAAAAGAGAAAAATCCAACAAGCATAACACTGAAAATTTCATCATGTAAAATAATAAAGCTATGACATTTTTAAGTTTCACAAAGTAGTTGTATGCACATATTGGTCTGTATGCAAATGAGGGGACTGATGACATCACTCACTGACTATTCTATATTTCATTATATGAAATATTCAAATTTTCTCCTCATTGTCCTGTGAAACGAAGTTACTGTTTTTTAAACATTTGTAGGTCCTTATTGCCAAATCTGTAAATAATATTGAAATATACATTTCAAACAATAAAAAAAAATTAGTGAGTGAAGGACATCATCTACTCACTCTCTCATTTGCATACACTGATTTGTCCATCTAATACCCTTTTTACACAGGATTTTCTTAACCCCGGACTATCGCTAACCCCGTACTATCCTTAACCCCGTACTATTTTTTTTCCTTTTTACACATGCCAAATTGTTATTGCTAACCCCGGATAAGGAATGCTTGCTTTTTACACACGAAACTCGCTAACCCCGGACTAGTGGTTTTTGTCGATCATTCGTAGTACAAGTACTTCACTCGTACCATTTTACACACGCTACAATTTCCTTAACCCCGTACTATAGGTGGGGCCAAATTGCCATTTAGCCCCACCTATAGTACGGGGTTAAGCTTAGCCCACTTTCGTTTTACACTAGCGATCTTAACCCCGTACTATCGCTCTTAGCACCGCAATTGCTGGGATAACCCTGCTTTTTTGCAGGGCCAAATAATCCCGTACTAAAGGTGGGGTTAGCCCACTTTGCAAAAATGCTGTGTAAAAAGAAAGTGGGCTAAGCTTAACCCCGTACTATAGGTGGGGCTAAATTGCCATTTAGCCCCACCTATAGTACGGGGTTAAGGAAATTTTAGCGTGTGTAAAAAGGGTATAATTGTTTTGTGAAAAATAAGTGAAACTTTGAAATGGCATAACTTCCTTATTTACATTTGATCTTGATGAAATTTTCATGGTTACGGTATGCTTGTTTGATTTTTCTCTGTTAATTCAAATCAACATTTTTCTAGGGTGGACTTGACCTTTTAAGTTTTGGTAAAGAGTAAGTAATGTGTTTTATACTCAGGTATCAACTAACTTTCCAAATACGAAATTTAATGGCCATTTTTAGCCATTAGAATATTTGGCGTTTTTTTTTTCAGCTGTAACAATTGAATTTGGCATCTAGAGATCCCTTGTCGGTATTTTATTTTTCTTGAAAAATACCCCTCTGTGCATTTACTTCAGGAATTTAATAATTGGATATTCAAGAGAGCTTCATGTATATATCTAGAAGTTTTCAGCCCATTCCATACTTAAGAAGGGGGGTTATACATGTACTTAGACAAAATATGCAGGTATTTTGTTTTGATCAAGCACTCAATCAAAACAAAAATAAGAGCTGGATGAAAAATCTGTAAATATATCCAATGGAACAAATTTTTATTTGATAATGATATCATTAATATTTCAGGGCACACACATGATGTAGTAATGAATTGAAATACTGACATGTACTTTTTACATACCAAAATTAAAGATAGGCTGTAGTGTAAAGTAATGACAT
The DNA here is from genome assembly GCF_037042905.1 of Lytechinus pictus. Taxonomy (NCBI): domain Eukaryota; kingdom Metazoa; phylum Echinodermata; class Echinoidea; order Temnopleuroida; family Toxopneustidae; genus Lytechinus; species Lytechinus pictus. Next base: position 15,419,306 of record NC_087251.1, read on the forward strand.
GCTCCTGCAGAGGACCGTGCCTGTCAATATTCATTGCAAGATGAATTGTATTAAAGTATATTGCAATATATTTCCTTAACACAATTTCAATTTGATGTTCATGTTGAATTTCAGTAAATAAACCATACATGTACATTTCTGCAACAAATACTGTTGCATGAAGTGTCATTGTTGTAGCAGTTTTGTCCCTTGCCTTGTAATCAAAGACTCATTTGTTTGAAAAACCTTTGGTAAGATGTTGATCAACATTTTGTCATTGTCCATCCAGGTGTAGTATGCCTAGCAATTGACTTTGAAAACATGTGGTGGAATGCTCCACTTCCAATAGATTAATTGATAATAGAAGAATGTTAATTATTATGTTAATGGCAGCAAGTTTTCTCAAATCTTTTACCTTTTATTTTAACAGAAACTCGTATCAACCTAAAGTTACCACCATGGTGAGTAAGATATAAATTCTTTTAATCCATAACTTTAAGGGAAATTTCACCATTGTTAAACTTAAAGTCAAGTTGGTGTTTTTAAAAACAGAATAAATGGAATATTTTAATGTAGATTTGGCAAAAAATTATCTTAAAAAATGAATAACATAAAGACAGTCAAACTGGTTTGTTAAATGAAACCAAAACCCAAGAAGAGAACCAATCTTATTGGAAAGAGTTAATTGAGAGAAGGAATTTAAAACAAGTTTCATGGAAATAAATTATTGAATAGGAGTTATTGAAATTTGAAAGTCTTGTACTTTCAACAGGGATACTCAAATTGGAGAACATGCTTCAAAATGGCTGATATTATTAACAACTCCCCATTTGGTTTGTACATGTACACAAATTTTGAGATTTTCTGCTTTATTTTACACATTTCTGATTATCTCCTTCTGACCTAAACATGCAGTGTAGGCCTATGTGTTGTTAATTATCGGTATATTTCCCCATGATGTGCACAAAGGAGGCAAGACATGAAAGAAGAAAATTTGTGTACAAACCAAAAAGAGAGCTGTCCACAATAGTTAGCTATTTTGAAGCAAGTTTTCCAATTTAAATGTGATCCTTCACAGAAAGTACCATACAACAAGACTTCCCAAACTTCCATAACTATCGAATAACCGATTTTGATAAAACTACTTTTAGATCCTCTCATCTTACTCTTTCTTCTGTCCTTGTTTTTTTTTTTTTAATCATTATTTTTATTCCTACTTTAATGTTCCTTTGGTGCCATCAGTATGTACTCCTATATGTATGAACTCAGCTTTATGGTGTGATGTCATATGAATTTGCAAACTTTTCAGCTTTCATCTTTTACCCTTTTCATTACCAAGCTTGGTTTGCCCCGTTGTTAATGTTAAAACTTTTATTTGTTATCGGTTGTTATTTTTTTCAGCCAAAATCAGGTATCACAGTCCCTGCAGAGATTGAAAAAATTATGAAGGACCTTGTAAAGAAACAGTACATATATGCTATATTTGAATTCTGTGTAAGTATATTTTAATCTTTTATGTCTCTACAATACTGAGTGCCATAGTCATCAAATCATTATAGTCACATTATTTCTCTGTAGAATTGAAGTTACATGTACATCTTCCCTGTAGTTGAGCAAGTCCAAGCTACAGTATTTGTTCCCAAGGAGGTGATTTTTCAACTCTGCAGTGGAAACATTGAAATTTTGTAATCTGAACAAAAAGAAATTACAACAGGAACTGTATAGACAGTGATTAATGACTAAAATTGCATGAATTGTCTTTCCTGGTAACACATGGGACTGAAAAAATATTACAAATCTTGATTTATTATAAATGTTTTCAGTGTGACCAAAGAAGTGCAGGGACATATAGTCTATAGAATCATGGATCTAGGATCCATGATAGAATCCAACTGCTTAAAGGAGAATGAAACCTTTGGAACAAAATAGCTTGTGTGAAAACAGAAAAATCAAAGAAACAGATCAATGAAAGTTTGAGAAAAATCATAAAAATAATGAGAAAGTTATGAGCATTTTAATATTGCGATCACTATTGCTATGGAGATCCTCCCATTGGCAATGCGACAAAGATGTGTGATGTCACTTATGAACAACTCTCCCCATTACTTTAGTACATACATATATTTCACTTTAACTGCCACTTATATCACATCTATCAGTTGATCATGTGTTCTTTCTATAGGATATCATGTAATACAGATTTTTAAAGAATACATCATGGATGAAGAGTTTGTATCAACATAAGAAAAAGCAAAAAGAGACATTTTGGGGGTATTAGTCGATCAAAGAGAAAGTTGTTCTCATGTGACATCACACATCCTTATCGCATTGCCAATGGGAGGATCTCCATAGCAATAGTGATTGCAATATTCAAATGCTCATAACTTTCTCATTATTTGTCCGATTTCCCTCAAACTTTCTTTTTTCTTATTCTTTGATTTTTCTGTTTCGACATAAGCCAACTTGTTCCAAAGGTTTCATTTCCCTTTAATGATTTTTTTCTCCAAGTCTCATGCAACTTTTGGAACAAAATTTGCTACATCAGTGCATGGGTTTCAAAGTTGCAGGCATGCAGTGTTAAAGTGCCTGACCCAGAATTGCTCAAAAATGTAATTCCATGTACAAATCCAATACAAATCATGTTCTAGCTAATATTGATTGTGTCATATTTCTACTTTTAATGACTTAAAGGAACTTATTTCATTTTGTCTTTGATGCAGTAGTGTTGCTGACAATTTTCATCAACAAAAATTAAGATATTTAAAAAAGCATTAAAATACAAAAATTTGATACCTTTTTTTTTAAATGTACATTGGATCAGAATGTCACAGAAATACTCTCAATAAAAATTCAGCAGTTTTCACTTGTTAGCTTTAATTCAATCGATTATCTATAACAAATCTTACATCATTCATTTAAAGAAAAGTGATCAGTATTGTATTACAGTTTAAAGTGTTTTATTGTCTTTTTTAATATTGCTTCAAATTATAAGCTGATTCGTCATTCTTGACAGAGTGATTTTCATCAGTGAAATTGTAAAAAAAAGTTTACCGGTACACAATTTTTAAAATGAAAATGCATAAGAGAATAGCTGTCCCATGTGTTACTGTGCATGTCTTCATTCAACTTGATCTTAAAAGAAAAAAAAGTTGTAGACATCAAAATTTACCCTTTCAATGCTAATTTAAGATGTCACTATGTAAATTTAAATTTGCTTTTTAAATTCAGAGCATTATGTGAAAAAAATCAAGGTTAAAAAACACAATTTTTTTCTGGTCCCATGTGTTACTGATGAATAAATTACCATAAATTATGAAAAGAGTCATCCCAATTATTGCTGATGTTTTAGATAGAGGTCCTTGGCACCTATTAGATTATACCCAAGGACTATGGTTGTTTAATCATGGTATTTGTATAAAAAAGGCCTATTTTGTGCTCTGATTCCCATTTGTTACCATCACAAAATACTAGTAGCTTGGACTTGCCCACTTACATGTACATAACACATTTTTCATGTCACTGATAAATTTCTGGAAGCTGTAGGTCAAGTAAGAAAATGATGTGGGGTCCAGTAGACTTCATGTAAAACCAGATTCCCTGTGTACATGTATTTCATGTGGTAATTCAATTACACAAACTTTATAATCATGAAATCTTTAATTGGATTTACAAATTCAAAAGAATTTACATAATTATTCCAACACCAATAGAAAGAGGCTGTCATTATTTTTCATTATCATAATGAAAAAGAGAATTGTTGCAAACATGTCAGCAAGAGTGTTTTCTCTGATAGATAATACATGTAGATATGATCTTATTTCCCATGTTGAACAGTCTGCTATTGAATTTTCTTTCATGACATTATAAACTTATTTGAGTTGGTTCTTCTACTAAACTAACAATATGTTTTTACTTTGTAATTTTTTCTATGATTCAATATTTTTCCCCTTTTTTCCTATTTATTGTACAGGAAGAGGGTAATTCTATGGTAAGTATTTATATATATGTCTTTGGTCATAATATTGATTATCATTTTAATTTGTTTTTTAATCATACTGGAAGTTTGTTCACATATGCCAAGTTTTATGTAATATTTAATGTTTTTGAGATCAGGAAATATTTAAAATAGAATACAAAGACACATATTCAAAAATTACACTATACCCAGTGGAAATATGATCATATTGGAAATTCCAGGACACCATCACCACCTCTCGAGGTACCTTGATTAGGTCTTTCATTACTTACATTTCCAATTGCATTTTTTTTGTAAATTCAGTCTAATTTATTTGAAACACATTTGATTGTTGTTTCTTCATTCAGTCTTGTCGCCCTTTATTGGATTCTAGTTAATTGTACAATCTCTGACTGCCTTTGCTAGATAATTACAGTGCATTATGCTGTGAATGAAATCGTTAACAAATCAAATCATCATGTATTTTTGACTGCACATTCTGTTAATTACTTGAATAAAACATTGAGGAAGAGATAGAATCAAGCCTTGTAGAATCATAATTTCAGGGCTTCTTAACAAATATGAATACGAACCTATTCATATCCAACTTTTCTCTATGTTGTAAATACAATGTTTATCTTGCAAAGTTGTGAAAACAAAAAATGATGGCTGGGGAGGGGGGGGGGGGGTTCCACAGACTTGGGTTAAGATCCAGACTGGACCCAAAAGTGAAAGTAATCAAAAGCTTATAAACTACTAATTTCATCAATTCAAGCTTTATGCATTTTAACTGCTTACCAGGTGAGTATTTTGCTTAAAAGGCTGAAAAAATATGATTTGAACAGGTGAAGAAAATCTAGACAAACAAAATACTGAAAATTTTACTATAATTGTGATGGATTTGCATTATTTTGGTGAAACAGTATACCTCTATGCATACATGTATTCAGTGAGCAAACTCATCATATCCCCATTTGTTCTTTTGTATGTTATTTTTTTTTGTTTATGCTTAAAAAAAATTTCCTCCAAGAACTAAAAAAATTGGATTGATGATAACTGACTCAATGCATTAGATGTTAATTTCTGCAACTCATATTAATATAAGGGGCTCAAAGCCAAAGGGAGACATCATTCATACATGTATGAAATAATTATTCAAAGTGCAAAGTATGGTCTAGAAACACATTCACAACCCTCCTGACACAGTATGACGTCACATAGTTCAGGCCTTTTAATAAGCTTGCTGTAGCCTATTGTCGAAACCTGTTAATTTGAGTTGTTTTATGCAAAATACTTAGCTGTCAAGCAGTGAATAGACATAAAGCTTACATTGTTGTAACATGTACATGTATATATTTCCCAGCTGTTAATTTCACTTTTAGTTCTGGTCTGGTTTTTTTCTAATGCATGATGAACAAAGAAATGCCAAAATATTTATTTTAAATAATAGCATGCATTTTATATTTCTCTGTGTTTGGGATGAGAGTGGCAGAGAAGGGCTGAGGGGGATAACTTCAATACCCCTTTGTACTGTTATTTTTTTTTCAAGGTAAAATCAGTAATTTCCATGTGCTTTTCATTGTTGCCAGGCTTGGAAAAGGTTAGTTGAAAGGCAAAAGCGTGATGCATTTCCAGACATAAAATCCCATGATCGGGCACCAAGAGAGCGATTTGAACGAGAGTATGATCACTTTCTCTCCTACATCAAGTCTGATAATGCTCTTGTTGGACTATTTGACTTCTCTGCACTTGAAGTACCGGGTAAAGATTTGAAGATTGCTGAAATTCATTGGTATGTAACCCTTATGATGTATTTTCTTTTTTTCCAATTAAAAATGAAATACACAAATTAAGACGTGATCTATCATATTATGACAGAAAGTCACAGACCATAAAAGATCAATCTCGAATAGTATCAGTTCATTTGGTGTGTAATAGAACTCCCCTGTCCAGAGCACAAAACCTTTGTTTTAAGCCCTTTGCCCGTTTGATGTAACATTGAACAAGGCAAACGCCAATTGTGTTCTTAAATTTTTAGATTGCTTGCCCTCTCTGACTCTCATAAGTTTTGCTTGCACTGGGTGTACATGACAATTTTTTATTTCTGTAACTTTGGTGATTTATGTAATGCTTGCACTTATCATGGATTGATGAAATCATCTTATTCAGTATGTATCTTGCACATAATACATGTAGGTACATGTACAAATAAAATAAACTTTGGGTTTTGAGATTTGGAAGAAAAAAAATTCAAACAGATAAACTAATGAAAACTCTATTGTTGGATTAAGGCTTTGTCAAGTTACATGATAAATCTTACTTGCATGATATTGAAAGTAAATGAGTTCAATCATCCTCAAAATAATGCATTGATAAAAAATATGCACAGGTATCTCATGACATATAAAACTATTGATTGATACGTTTTCTTATACTTCTTCAGGTGTAAGGACGAAATGCCAGTAAAAAAGAAGATGTTGTTTGCATCCAGTGTAGACGACATGAAGAAATGTTGCTCTGGTAGTGCAAAGATTATCAATGTCAAGGAGATAGAGGAGCTGAATATTGATGCAATCATTGATATTGTCAAGTCATAAGTGAGGATGGATCAAGAAGGACAGACTGAACATCCTGACATCCATGGAGGTTTATTAAATAATTGTGATCTTAAGTATTGGACTTTTAGTAGGAAACATCTACATATAAAGTAGATATGATATGATGAGAATACAACCATCAGATGATCAGCTGTAATATACATCTGAAAAGTGTTTGGAGACATCATGTTGATGTATTAAGCACATTTACAACCGGGATATATCGTTATGAACATGACATACATGTTTTTAACATCGACATGTAAGTCATATTCGTTGTGGGATGCTATGACTGGGAACTTATGACACTGTTCATCAGTAAGAATAAGCAAGAGGTACCCCATTTGCCTGTCTATTTAATAGGGAACAAGATGAAGATTAAAATTATATATTTCATGGATTACCTCCATTTGTGTCTGGTAATTTTCCAAATTTTCTTTATCATTTCTTTACATTTTATACTGATCACCAGCCTTACATCAACTATCATGAAGTTGCATTGCAGCTGAAGCAAAATACGTTATTCTGCTTCATATCATGTCATCTTCATACATGATGAAATTTGTGACTGATCAGGGTGCCATTTCATAAATGCACAATATCTTTATCTTCATTATCAGCCAATCAAATCAAATGATTTGTTATTGCAAGTTTGTATTCGTAACAAGTTTTATGAAACGAATCACAGATCGATCACAAGTATGGAAAGCCAACAGCACCAACATCTAAAAATACACACATGAAATTGATTCTAAATATCATGTATACTCTTACATGAATCATTGCCAATCAGTGTGCTCCTCTTCGTTTTCACATGGACATTGTTACATTTCTTGTATAAACAATTATGACATTGATGGCTTTCCATATTTAAGATTTATTAGGTCAAACACAACTCTTTGTAATATCACTGGTGATCAAAGGCATGAACCAGTTAAAGTATCTACACCAGAGTACTAGTAACCCACTTCAGTATGAGTACACAGAGGATCTTTGTGTGGTGCAGATTTATATACTCGCTTTAGTATCAAAAGCCCGGGGGGGGGGGGGGTACTTAGTATAAATGTATGATACATATGTGCCGCGGTTGAGACCCCCATTTTCAGCTGAAATTTCCGTTCCAGAGCATCACCAATTTAGGGAGCCATATGAATTCCTTTTTTTTTCCTGTTCCAGAGATCCTCAAATTTGTGGTTTATCGTTCCAGTAATCGCCCATCATGAACTACTCAGCCGGTTAGACCGGTAAGCTCGATCGGCGCGGAGCCATATGCCGGGCCGCCGAAGCTCCCCGCATCCGCAGTTGGCTAGTGCTAGCCCAATGCGATATGAATCTAATAAGACGCGCGCGCACGCTTTATACCATGCTATGATACAATGAGTTCCGGAGACCCAGATTTTTTATGTGGTCAGTTCCAGAGCATTGCATTTTCAGGGATTTTAAGCAATTGTTGATCCAAGAGTCGTTCCGGAGACCCCAATTTCAAGACCAACATTTAGTTCCAGAGCCCCCTATTTTCGACTTTGGTGTGGCACATCTAGGTATATATGGAGTAGTTCCCCTGGGATCAAAAGTTTGCATCATAGCTAGATTGTATGAGAGCTGACTGGCTCAGAATACATGTAGATAAATATGCTAATAGATTGAATATCTATTAGAATTTTTATAAATTTATGGTATACTAATGAGTCATATTTGCAAAAATGGAAGTTTATGCACAACACAAATTTTCTTTTACAATGGGATTTTAACCTTTGACAAGCTGGCTATTTGTTTCATCAAATCTTGTTCCTATAGACCCAGGGGATGGGATGGAAAGGATACGTGGATATATGGTTCAAATTTGTTACATCTGTTAAATATGGAGGTTGAAAAACATAAAAAGATAAAATCATAAGAAATTGATGTTAATTCAGCAGTAAATTTGTTGAGAATTCTACAAAGAATATTTTGATTAAAATAAGCCTCTTTGAAGCTTTATTTAGTGATATTAGCATAAATCATCCTGCATTGCTCTATGAAATTAAAATAGCTCAGGCCATATGTGGTAATAACTGAGTGCAGTTTATATTTCAAATGTACAAACTGCAAGTCACTTTTCATTTTTTTTTTTATATAAGATGGGATGACATAATGAATATACATCTGCTCAGAATGTAAAATTAAAAACACAAGCTTCAAACTTGAGTGAACTGTCAGAATTTGCACAACGTAACCATATTACAACATATAAGTGCATTGCATGGGTCAGTATGAGCTTCAATTTTTGATCTGTATCGAATCATGTACTATCATCATGCATTCAGTTTGAGCCCATCTAAATATTGTGGTTTTTGGTTCTGATTTCATTTGAACATTTTTTTAAAATTATTTTTGGCAGGGGGGGGGGGCGCATAGGAGAGGAGGGGATTGGGATGGGTAAGAACCATCTTGATTGCATGTCAGTTGATCGATTGGTGTGCTAATATTTTGAAACCAATCTAGAATATTTATTTTTACTGTACTAATTCTTTTTGTGCAGAATCATGATACTGTATATAACTGTTAAGTGTATTTATGAAGGTGTTTGCTCCTGCTATGCAATTAAGTATTCTTTTTGTGCAGAATCATAATATATAACTGTTGAGTATATTCATGAAGGTGTTTGCTCGCGCTATGCAATCACCAATGATTAAAGAACACTTTATTTGACTGACACCCATCATTATGAATATCCCTGTGTTAACACCATTTATTCTATTTCATATAGAATTAGAAGAAAACATTTTAAGTGGACTGATATTAACTATTGCAGTTGTCAATACATAAGCACCTCAGGCAAAATGTTTTGAAGCTCTTCCGGTGCAACTTTGTGTTTTGAGAGGATAGTTAATATAAACCCATGAGGTTATTCACAGTACTTCCTCTAGTGATACATGACCAATGAAAATGTTTTTATTTTTTTAACTGTGATGGAGCTGTAATACAGGTTTAAATTTGAGATTCATTATTCGACCATTGCTCATTGGCATGACAAAGGAAAACAGAGTGCAGGGGAAATGCTGAATTCATGCCCCTTCCTAACTACCAACGTTGGTGGCTTACATGTATGTTGTCCATCAGAGCAAACTTGCTAGATTTTGTTTTAAACATTGGCCTTCGTTGTGCCCCCTTGAAAGTTAGGGCACCCAAGGCTTGTGCCTCTTCCCCATACAGGCTACTGCCATTGATATTGAGAAAAAAATGTAGGATCAAACCTAAAACTGAACAGTAATGACCAGTTTATTGGGCACAAAGCCTGTATTTTCATATTGTACATCTGGTCATATGAGTTTTGAGAGAGGATAGAGAGAGAGGGAGGGGGTGGGTGGGGAAGGTCACTGGATTAAATGGTTTTGTGCTTCAAATAAAATTGTAATGTATCTCGAACCATCTGAGTAAGCATAGTGCAATCATTTCTTGCAAGTTGAGATTGCTTTGAGGGTGGGAAAAGTAGTTCATGTAATACATTTTATGTTTGAAAGGAATTTAAAATTCAATACATGTTCTTCCAATTTGCATGATAATTCATATATTGACCAGTCTGTTTATTTTGTAAACAAATTGTTGTATTGTAATAAGCGCACCCGAACAGATATCCAAATCCTTTTTTTAAAGAGAAATATTAAGGGTTTATTTTTCATATCTACACCCATGGAATATTTATTATACATGCAGGCCCTAATTGTATATTGATATTAGGCTTTTCATTTTTACATCAGCATGTTTCCTCATTACATGGAGATTTCTAGTTTTAGTGCATTATTAAAATAAACAGAACTCTCTTTGAATGTGTACCAAACTAGCATAATGCTGAAAATTTCATCAAAAATCAGATCTAAAATAAGAAAGTTATGACATTTTAAAGTTTTGCTTATTTTTTCACAAAACAGCTGTATGCACAACTCAGTGACATGCAAATGAGACAGTGGGTGGTGTCCCTCACTCACTATTTCTTTTGTTTTTTATTGTTTGAATTATACAATATTTGATTTTTTTCAGATTTGACAATAAGGACGAACTTGACTGAACCATATAGTATTAAACAATGCTAATTCCATATGTTCAGTGAGAAATTAATCTTTGTTTTACTTGACAATGGGGAGAAAATTAGAATATTTCATATGGTAATAAAATACAAAAGAAATAGTGAGTGGATGACATCATCAGTCTCCTCATTTGCATATCAACCAGGATGTGCATATAACTGTTTTGTGAAATTAAGTGAAACTTTATAATGTCATAACTTTCTAATTTTACATCAGATTTTGATGAAAGCTTCAGTGTTAAATGCTTGTTGGAATTTTCTCTTTTTATTCAAATCAACGTTTTGTTGGGGTGAACTTGTTCTTATAACAAGATAAAGGAAGTGTTTACATGTAGGGCTTTTTATTATGAGAGAGGGAGAGAGAAAATAGTATATAAATGCATTGCCTAGAAATGTATCTTAAACAGTTCAATAAGTACCGGTTATATAAAAGCAAATGTATTTTCTAGTTTGATGTAAATGAAATTTAAATTATTAACCTCTTTTTTGCACTTTGGAAATATTATTTTATTTATGGCTTAGTGTTTGACAATCATTAAAGAGAAGAAAGAGAAAATTACAACTTATATTATGCTCCAATTATTTCAAATGAGTGTGTGTGTTTTTTTTATCTGTCACTTAATTTATGGACGTTGTAACATAAATCAGATACAAAGGAGGGCTCATTATTTTGCAAAAGGAGTTTGATTTATTTTTCATTTTAATAAAAGGGTGAAATTCCATTGAAAAGGTGAGTAAAATTGGCAAAAGCAGTGGGATCTATTTTGGTTTGATCTATCTGAGCATACCCTATTTATTTTTTGTCCTAATACATAATATGTTTCGTAATATGTACAAATTCAGATGAAAAAAAATGTTTTTATCCATGTCCACAAGTCGTCTACTCCCGCGTCTACTAGGGCGGGCGCGCATACGTATTTGCAAGCAGCAAGATAAATGTGCCCGCGACACATTCAGGGTGGGCGCGCGCGCGCAGCATGCTGCATGCACATGCGATGAAAGCATATGAAATATACAGCTAGCTAACTAGAGCCCGCGCGCGCGCGCCTGAACGGTCTTTCTTTTAGCATTTCCGGTAGTTCTCGGTAAGAATGTCAATTTGTATGAATTATAATGTATCTTATAAATAGAAAAAAAAGTTGCCTATGTATAATAATCAGAGAGTGCATCTACCATGTCTAATTTATAATCGTACAAATTTGACTTGAAAATAGCCGTATTCTTAGCGGGAGTGATTTGATCTCTCCTGACGTTCACCACGGCACTGCACTCGATTCGGGTATGGTATGCGTACCGTACGGCCTTCCACCATTATTTACTACCACCTGTGACCTAACGTCGGGCACGCTCTGCTCCTCCGTGTACCGTACGGACAATACTCATACTGGCACTTCCTCTTCTACTGCAGTCAAACTCCATGCACAAGCGAGATATAGACCAAGTTAAGCCAAATTGTTGCAGGCGTGTGTGGCTAGTGATAAATTGGTATTAATGGTGTGCTCTCCAGATGAAATTAGAAATTTGAATTTTGCTTGGAGCATTTTTCCAAGCCAGGTTAAACTGGGAAGCAAGCAGCAAAGATAAAGAGGACTCCGTGATGGTATATTTTTATGATTTTGATATTGCCATAATATCAAAATCATAAAATTATATTATCACAGAGTCCTCTATAGATCTAAGTCTTAAATCTATATTTTTGTAATATGTAGATCTAGACCGGCTAAGTTAGGCCTGCATGTAGATCGACTATGTTGTAATTTATTTCTCTGTCATTTTGTTTCTCACACAGAAACCAGTAACAACAACCCCCGAATTCCATCATGGTGAGTTGACTATTTCCTTTCATATATATATTTTTGTAAATGACACCTTTGTAATATTCATGCTACAGTCATTAATCTGGGAAATAATGTTTTTGTGAAATTGTAGTGAAAGTTTTTTATTTTGCATGACTTTATTCTTATTGCAAGTGGGGTCCTTAATTATAATCTATTGTGTACATGTAACATCCTGGCAAACGAAATTAATTGTGAATGCGATACATCATGGCCATATGCATATATTTTCTTTTAGTGGGGGGATGCATAAAAAAACATTTTGAAGAAACGCTAGGGAGAGAATCATGGCACTTGCATTTTGTCTTGCCCACTGGAGGTGTCCGTTGCCATCTGTCACAAACATTATGACAGATAACTTTGCAACCATAAATCATTTTTCAACCAAATTTGGATTGTAGTCGCTTTGATCGGGGATCAGTTGTGAAGGTTTCTAAAGGGGAAATCCAGTCTTGGTCATAAAATGTTGTGTTGGAAAAGTAAAAATTAAAACAGTGAAAGAGTGACAGAAATCGGACAAGTAATGAGAAAGTTATGGCTGCTTGAAATTTAAGATCCCTAAGACTAGATTTTAAATTGGCAACTGGGTAAAGTAAATTATGGCAAGGGGGCAGGGGCAAATACAAATTTCCCATAGGCCATATTCTTAATTATCAGGGATTTGTGGTTTTCTCCTAAGTACCCATTACCCTGAGGCAGTAATCTTGATATAACCCAGGTAGTGTACCATGTGAGTAAAAAAAAACTTAACAGCTGACAAATACCCAATTTAAGAAAAAAAAAGATTGATACCATATGTGTTAGCGGCAACGCTTGGATGATCCAGAGATATTCTTTGCAGTGATGCAAATTTTGATTTTCGCCAAAGTCGGGCATGAATGCAATGCATGAACCCCAGATTCAAATGATGTCATAATCCTACAGTACATGAGTTAGTAAACATATTTACAAATCAATTTCAGTGAAATTAAATTGAGAAATGAGAATCGATACTTGAGAGTATTTATTGAACAATTTTAATGTAAATTACTGAAAAAGTATTTAAAACTGGATTTTAATGGAACTCTTGTAGGATTATGCCATCTGAATTCCTTCATTGCAGTCATACATGTACCTCCTGATCATCCAAGCGTTAACACATACCACATAAATATGGTAATAGGCATTCATCACATATTTTTTTCTTAAATTGGTGATTTGTGAGGTGTCGAGTTTTTTTTTACTCACACGGTATTGGCTGCATTTATGCTACCTAAGCCAGAATCATTCAAAACACGAACACAAATCACGTTAACTGCAGAATCTGCATTTAGTCGACCCTCTCTCCAACGCCGTTTCTTCCTCACTTCAGTCCTAGCCAGTGCACATCGTAGTGTGCAGTTTGACCCCCGAATTATAGGTCAACTGTGGGTTTACAGTTTAGGTCAAGTGGGTTTACTAGTAATTGCAAATGATAGACAACATTATTTTTCAATACATGTGCACGGCTACTGTGTGAAACGAGAGCGAAGAATACCAATGGCAGCATATGATATGCCATGAACACGGAAGTAGGCCGACACAATGACGTCATAGAATCATGTTTCAAATCACAGTGACAGTTACAGTGTACGTTTATTCAACCTCTTTCGAACGTGATTCTGCAGAAACGTCTTTCCAAATGCCCCTTTTTCCATGTTTCATGTTTGTGATTTGAAACATGATTACTTTTACTTGTGACTAAATCCAATTGTGATTCTGCAGAATTGTCTTGAATCGTGATTTAACCCTAACTAGGCCGGGCTTTTTTGGCTGTTCTGTGGCCGGGGGGGGGGGGTTGATTCAACCCCCCCCTGAGATCTCGGCCGCCGATCACGCGAGCGCCGCAAAAATTTGCACACTGGTAGTGTGCGATGTAATCTACAAGGCTGTATGGTAAAATTTTCAAAAATAATGAGATTTTATTTTATATGAATTAATTATGCTAATTTATGCATAAATCATACTTTTTGCTCTAATTCACTAAATAAAGCTCCTAGAATGCTAATTTTTGGTAAAAATATTCTTTGTAGCATTCTTAACAACCGCAATTAAAAAAAACTTTGGTTTGGAAATCATTTTCTTATGTATTTTATTGTTTTATGAATTTCTTATGTATTTCTTTGTTTTTCAACCTTTTGTTTTTCTTTGTTTTTTTCACCAGATTTATTGCACAACCTTTTTGAAGCATAATTATGCTAAAATCAATTGATTTCAGCTGTTTAAAGTAAAAATAATCATATCTTTATGAATAAGATGAGAAAACTCAATTTGCATTGACTTTGTACACAAAATCACGTTTTGGAACAATTTTTGGTCTGACATGCACTTACGAAATGTTGCGTAATTTCGGAACCGCGTACCCGGGTGTCGTAAATTTGGTCTCAAAAGATGCGCGAGACTTAAAAGTATATACTCTGCGAGTGGCGCGGTCAAAACATTTCACGCGGCGGAATGATCGCAGAAAATGTTGAGGGGGGGGTTGATTCAACCCCCCCCCGGCCATTTTAGGGTTTTAAATCATGATTCTAGGGTAAAAAAGTTGTGCGTAAACGCAACCAATGGTATATGTCGTGAAAGAAAAATACTATTTGAAGTAAATCTTTTGAAAAACTAACATTTTAGCCATTTTATGTATTGGAGTACATGGAAGTGTAGTCCTTGTCTTTCTTCACTGTGACATCACTATGTGGTCAATTTGAAGTCTCCATAGGTATAGTGATTACCAATTTTTACAACTTGTAAAAATTCTTAACTTTCTTATTGTTCATCCGATATTGTTAAAATTTTCATCTATCAACTTTTCTGATTTGTCTTTTTCCTCTAAAAAAAAGTTTTTATTTCGGTTGGATATCCCCTTTAAAGAATCAGGTCAATTTGAAGAAAGACATTTTATTAAATGCATGACCTAACTAAGAGGTTTTAAGTCCTCCCACATGGCGTATTGATGTTGTAAAAAAAAAAAAAAATAAACTAGTTTTCATCAGTTTGGGTTAATTTTTTATTTTTTAGAATTATATTGAAAATGACTGATTGGTATTGAATGTATGTTTTAATTGCAGTCCTCTGGAATGAAAGCTGATTTCACTATTCTTGAGCATGCCAAGGGATTTCAAAAGAAAGAAGACCAGTTCTTAGTTATTGAATTAGTAGCAAATGAAGTAAGTATATGTACATAATTTTCATACTAGCATATGCAATAGAATCGGCAGGTTCTCTGTAGGCATTGGTGTTAATATTTGATGCAATTTTCATAGAAAACCATATTGATTTTGTCTCGCCTGCATAACAGAGCGATATTAGGTGCTGCTTTTCTGACGGCGGTGTCAACATTGAAATCTTAAGGTTAAGTTTTTGAAATATATTATCATAACTTAGAAAGTATATGGACCTAGTTCATGAAGCTTAAACACAAGGGTAATGAAGTACTTTATATTAGCTAATATTTTGGGGAATTGTGGGGGTCCCAACATTTTCACAGGTTGTTAAATTCGTGATCAGAAGATGTATCAAACACTTCCAAAACATTACAGAGAAGCAAAAAATAGTGCAAAACGTGCAAAAATATGCTCCTCAAAGCCCCAATGCTGACATGTATTTTGTACATAAATATATCCCTGTAAAGAACAGTTAGAAATTGTAAAAAAAGTAGCATGAATTTCACTTTTTTTGTAACTTTAGATCTGAAAATTCATTCACTATCGGTGCCGCTTTTCTGACGGCGGTGGCGCCGGTGTCGTCAACATTGAAATCTTAACCAAGGTTAAGTTTTTGAAATGTCATCATAACTTATAAATTATATGGAGCTAGTTCATGAAACTTGGACATAGGGTAATCAAGTATTACTGAACATCCTGCCTGAGACTCGGGTCACATGACCAAGGTCAAAGGTCATTTAGGGTCAATGAACTTGGACCATGTTGAGGGAATCGATATTGAAATCTTAACCAAGGTAAAGTTTTTGAAATGTCATAACTTAAAAAGTATATGGACCTAGTTCATGAAACTTAGACATATGGGTAATAGTGTATCACTGAAGATCGTGCCTGAATTTCTGGTCACATGACCAAGATTTAAGGTCAATAAACTTTGGCCGTGTTGGGGGTATTTGTTGAACTGGCATCATAACTTTATAAACTCATAAGTTTATGGATCTACATGTACACATGTAGTTTATGAAACATAGACATAATGGGTCACATGATCATGGTCAAAAGTCATGCTGGGTCAATTGACATATTATTTTATTATCATATGAGTGTGATCAATTTATTCAATAGCTGTTTTCAAAGTCAGTACTGCTGCTATATTAAATCGCTTAATGCAGGTGAGACTGTCAGAGGCGTTCCACTTGTGTGATTTCACATATGAACAACTTTCCCTGTGATGGACTTAAAAATACCACAAAATGTCTCTTTTTGCTCTTTTGAATGGTGATACAAACTCTTTATCCATAATGTATTCTTTAAAAATCTGTATTACATGCCCTCCTATAGAAAGATTACATGATCTACTGATAGAAGTGATGAAACAACGGCAGTTTAAGTGAAACATATACAAAAGTAATGGGAAAATTGTTCAAAAGTCAACTCCTAGCATGATATAGTATAATGCAGGCAATAATGCCACTGATGTTTCATTTGTTTTTTTGTGTTTTTTTATGTTCATTGATGATTTACTTTTAATGTAAATGTATTAGATCAAGAAGCATTGTTCAAGTTATCTATTTTGAATTAAGGGATTTTGTGTTTTTTCTTTCTTTTCTTCTGCAGGGTGCTCAAAAGGGAAAAAAGGGTAATACTACATATGTAAGTACTCCCTTTTCAGGGGCATTCATGTACACCTTAGTACCCAGGTCACTTTAAGTTGGTTGTGTGGTCAGTTTTGGCCTGAATGAAACAGGGTTGGGTTCAATTTCAAGATAATTAATTAAAATTATGTAATTAATTACATTTCTTAGTAATTTTAATTAAAATTTTGAAAGGAAATTAATTGTAATTGACTTCAAGTAATGTCAATTACTTTGAAGTACTTTTAATTACATTCAATCACTTTACAATACACTTAATATATTATTCATTTAATTCACTCTGGATTGCTTATTTCTCTTTTTCCCCTAGCTATAAACTATATTACTCTCTTGCATGAAACTGCATCCTTTCCCATGATGTGGATGAAAGAAGAGACACCATAGGAATTAGAATACTTTATTCTTTGTTGGCCTTTTTCTTTCAAAGACACCATAAGAATAATATGGCTAGCTTTAGGAATTTACCTGAAAATTACATGTACATGTAACTCACCCAACTTTTATAACAAGCCTGAAATCATGATATTTTAGCATTTGTGATCTTCAGATTTATAAAGAATTTAAAAAAAAACCTTACCTGGGGGATGTTTTGGAAAGCGTTAAAGTGTGACTTGGTCAAGCTTATCACACACAGTATCAATCGCACTTTACCTCATTGATGATTGTGTAGTACCATGCAAGATCTAACCAATGTGATTCTGCACTATATACATGTGCATGTACCACTTGCATCTGAGAATTTAAGTGTGATTTTTAGCTCATCCAGTCCGTCGTCTGTTGTCCGTCCACAATTTCAAAATGCTTCTTCGTAATTTCATTTCTGTTTGCTTTATATTATAGCACTAGGTGGGGTATTCAAAACTTCTATGCAGAATTTTGAAAACTCACAAAATATGCTTCTTATTTGTTGACTGATTTTGATTTTTTTTTCCATCTGAGAGCTACATGAGGTTAACCAAGGTTCTACTCAGAATTAAGAAATTTTGACCAGAAAATTATTAATGCTAATTTATATGAAATGTATTCATAAATCACAAAAAAATGCTTCTTTTTATAATTTCTTCATCAATTTCAATTCTGTTTCCTCAATTTATGTCAACAATATTATTCACTACAGTGTCAACTGGACTGAAATAAAAAATTGTGTTAAATTTCGTTGCAAGATTCCAGATGAGCTCCACATCATTGAAGTGCTAGTTTTTAGTCAGACTTAAATATTCCTAGTGCAACAACACCCTTGCCAAGTGAATTAGGACCAGAGGGCTGTGTTGAAATTAATATTTTTACTCCTTCATGTATTGTAGGACTGGAAAGATATAACAGACAAGGCAAAAAGCAGCAGACTTGTTGGTAAAACCCATGATCTTATGGACCATGATCAGGTCAAACCAAATTTTGAAGAATTCCGCGAGACTTACTTCACAGATGCACGTGCTTGCTTAGCATTCTATGATTTCAGTGTAGTAAAACCACTTGTGGAGGCTAAATCTTACAAGATCGCCGCATTCAAATGGTAAGTTGCCTTTCTTGTTATACAAGGCAATCCTTGAGAATTCTGGAGAAAGTGTGCTGAGAGTAGTATTTTTGTGGGCCACCCAGCATGCTGGAAGGCACACTCAGCTTGTTCATAAGTTATGTGAACAACAATCACTGTGACTACCTATAGCAACCTAACAGTCAACTTGGCAAACTAAAAATCATATATGTTGCCTGACTGGCAACCAAAGAAAAAACTGAAGTTAAGCCCTGATTAAAATTCAATATTCAAGTAGACTTTCATTCCTGAGAATTTAGCCATCATGCATTTTTTAAGAAATGAAAGATTTCCACACATTTTTAGATTGTTTATTCTTGCATAAATCAGTTTCCCAATTTAGCTTTGCAGGAGATATTGACATAACAGTAATTTACCTTTGTTCAGGTTTCTCTCACATGTACTTAACTGTGTATTATTTGCATGTCATTGTGCTTTTTCAGGTGTCCAGACACACTGCAAGTTGGCAAGAAGATGGTCTTTGCATCCAGTGTAGAAACACTTAGGAAAGATTGTTCTGTGAGTGCACATATAATTCCTGGTACTGACCCAGATGAATTGACGTTTGAGGGCGTACTGAAGGAATTGGAAGGCAAGTAAATACACAGGCCCTAGAACTGATTCCAGCCTAATCTCAAAAGCAAAGAGGGTTAATTATTTTTTTAATTTCAATTCCAGAACATCTAATAGAAAGGCGTATGTGCACTACTGCATACAAAATGAATATGGTGTGATTATGAATAGAACTATCTGTTCATCTACAAATGGCCCTTAGTAATAATTAGTGAGGAGTAGCTCTGTTTACTATTATTATAACTTGTATAGAGGTTAAGGACCAATTTCAAAAGTGTAACATTTGCTATCTCCTTAGAAAATTCAGCAATTTCTTTATGACTTGTACAAGGTTTATCATAAAGCACCTGCCCTGCAATGGCTATGTAGCCGCTCTGCAGAAACATGGAGAATTGGTGCCACTATTTTTCTGTTTTATATCATTACATTTGACATATTCGTGATTGAAGAGATACTTTATTGGGGCCGGAGAATCAACCATGTCAATAGGTGACTTCAGGTTAGATTTTGACCTTTTGGTTTACTTCAGCCCAGCGCCATATGAAGCTGTTGCTAGGAAGTATCTCACTGGGTGTTGAGATATCAATGATGTGATTAGGATCATTATATAACCTCACATGTGGTGTTTAGACACTGAACTTGAAATCACCCTTTGTGTTGATGCCAGGTTTTGAATTAATTTTCAATGGAACACATCCATGTTACATGTACAATCACAATTTCTGTATTCTTGGTGGGGGGGGGGGGGGGTAGAGACAGTCAAGAGTTTTCGTTACAGGATGGTAACTTAGAGAATTGTTCATGACATAGCTCAGGTCACAATGAGAATCCATGCAAAAATAAATGCATTTTATCATCAAGTTCACATCATTCAGTTGAAATACTGTCATTTCTGGAAACAGAAAGGAACAGAGCCCTATTAGGCAATCAAGTATGTGCTCATGTGTGTACAGTAAATTGACTAGTTTGGAGGTATTCAATCATGTCTGCCATGGATTTTTATTGTTTTCCTCCAGCTTAAGAGCAAAAGCTCTATTGCTTATTGTATGAGAGGATGGTTTTATGAAACTTGGAGACATTGAAGTTGTGGAGTGGACAGTTGTATGAAGTTTTGGGGGACTGCTTTTTTATATATATATGTAAACCCATGAAGGTTGTTGCAGTACTTCAAAAGTGTTTCATAAAACTTATAAGCATTTTTTCCCCATTACAATTGAGCTATTTTATCTAGAAATAAATGCCTCATTATGCTACCAACCACTGATGATCAATTGGGCTGGTCTTTGTCTGGTTTTCTTACAGTTAGGGGGTGTCAAAAGAATTTGAACTAATCATGAATCCTAGCACTGCATTATTGAAAAAAGGTTTTCATATGATAATGACTTGAGGAATCTGAGAGAATTATGATCATTCCTGGAAAGTTGATGTTGGTTTTAGTCTTTACCTGTAAGGAGACGGTAGGGTGTAGTTATGTAAATATATCTTTTGTTTAAAGAATGATTGACATATGAACTATTTCTATGTTTGATAATTCATCATGATATTTACAAAGCTTTGATCTTTTCACTTCTAATATATTAATTCTTTATTTTATGGTATACATATCAAAATACTTTTTTTTAAATAGAAACATCACAGAATTTCCTTTTCTTCAAGTTTAAGTTGAAAAGTTCCAATAAGAAAATGAAATCGGCAAAAGGAGTTTTGGTGATTAGGGTTGTGGTTATATATATTCATATTTAGGATTTTTATATCGTTCATTCATACAAAATTGCTCTGTTTTAGAAACCTATTTGAAATGCTTTTTTTGTTGCAGCCGGAGAAATGTTGGGTTATTGTATTTACAATGTCATAAGCGTTCCCATAACCAACAGTGGTTTCCTAATGTTGATGCATTAAAAACAACAATACATGATATGTCCTTCATTTTGTCCAGCAAGATGAGTAAAGTGTTCATAAGAAATGGCTAATGTGTTATGCAGTATTTAAATCGTATTTAAAGATGTAACAGAATCGATTGAAAATTAGGAGCCTTATTAATCTACATGTCTTTGGTTTTTCTTTTTAAGTTAATTAATGGTGAAGAAAATGTGTACATAATGTACATGTATTCATGATAAAATGACCAAGAGATTTCCCTGTTATTCCACTTTTCGATGTTTATTATCTTTAATTGATTTTGTATGTACCATTAGCAAGAGGAATAGTAAAATTAAACTTTAACTCCATCATTTTTGCATCAAATCATTATGTGTGTGTGGATGTGGGTGTGTGTGTTCATAATGTTCTGATACTTGTTACAGGGTTAACCCTAACTAGGCCGGGCTTTTTTGGCTGTTCTGTGGCCGGGGGTTGATTCAACCCCCCCCCCCCCCCCTGAGATCTCGGCCGCCGGTCGTGCGAGCGCCGCAAAAATTTGCACGCTGGTAGTGTGGGAGGTAATCTACAAGGCTGTATGGTAAAATTTTCCAGAATATTAAGATTTTATTTTATATGAATTAATTATGCTAATTTATGCATAAATCATACTTTTTGCTCTAATTCACTAAATAAAGCTCCTAGAATGCTAATTTTTGGTAAAAATATTCTTTGTAGCATTCTTAACAATCGCAATTGAAAAAAACTTCAGTTTGGAAATCAATTTCTTATGTATTTTATTGTTTTATGAATTTCTTATGTATTTCTTTGTTTTTCTTTGTTTTTTACACCAGATTTATTGCACAAACTTTTTGAAGCATATTTATGCTAAAATCAATTGATTTCAGCTGTTTAAAGCAAAAATAATCGTATCTTTATGAATAAGATGAGAAAACTCAATTTGCATTGACTTTGTACACAAAATCACGTTTTGGAACAATTTTGGTCTGACATGCACTTACGAAATGTTGCTTAATTTCGGAACCGCGTACCCGGGCGTCGCAAATTTGGTCTTAAAAGATGCGCGAGACTTGAAAGTATAAACTCTCTGAGTGGCGCGGTAAAAAAAAATTTGCACGGTGAAATAATCGCAGAAAATGTTGAGGGGGGGGGGTGATTCAACCCCCCCGGTCACTTTAGGGTTAAGAATTAATAATTGCCAGTGTGAAAATGGTAGACAAAGAAATGAAAGATATACAGTAGGTCCAGACAGACTTGAAGTTCTAGAAAATGGGTATTCTCCTAACGGATCAGAAAATGCCAGGTTATTTTGGCAGTGTAAAAGAAAATTTATTGTAATATTCCAGAAAAAAAATACATGCAAAAATCGTATCTAGATACTCATCAAAATCATAAGAACTTTTGCTGAGATTTTCCAAATTTATTGGTGTTCACTTAGTTTTGAGAACTTTCCCATCGAGCAAGTTCCAGAGGAAGCTTGTCACTTGGTTTGTTTGGCTGAGCTAAAGATTTTGAATTATTGTACATGATCTGGTATTCTGAGGCCTGAACAATTTCTGGTATATTATCAGGTATTGTGGTGATCGAGTCTGTTTGAAAGAACCTTACCATAAAGAATGGGGATATCCCCTTTTTCTTTCTTCCCCCCCCCCCCTTTCTTTATATATAGGTGGGCCAGCTTTCCTGACCCTTTTTTTAATAATCTCTTACGAGCCCGAGTTGACGTTTACAAAGTGCGGCAAGTGAATGATAAAGAGAAAGATACACAAAGAGCAGGAAGATATGGAAGAAAGAGTGATTAAAAGGAAATAGTGTGAATGATGGGGTGGTTAGTACGAACGATACACAGAGAAAAGAGATATATAGAAAGGAAATATCTGAATGACTGAAGGAAATTATGAAAGATAAAGAGATGTAAAGGTAAAGAATAAGTGAAGAATGAATGATGGAAGAACACAAGTATGTGGTCCAGATGGAATGGAAAAGTGAATGATAGAGGGGAAATGTCTGAATGGTACACAACAGAATAATTCCTGTCTTAGTCGACCAAACATGAAAATCAATTACATAAACATGTCATAATGAATACCAAAATCAATGTTATACCTGGAACTTTTGCTTAACTGTATTGTACATGTGGTAATTCCAGTGTATGTCTCGCCTGCATAGTAGCACGAGACAGGCGCCGTTTTTTCTACGGCAGCGGCGGCGTCGTCAAGTCCACCCCAGAAAAATGTTGATTATTTTGGACAAATTTAGAGAAAAATCAAAATAGCATTTACGCTGAAAATTTCATCAAAATCGGATGTAAAATAAAGTTATGACATTTTAAAGTTTCACTTGTTTTTCACAAAACAGTGATATGCACAATTCAGTGACATGCAAATGAGACAGTCGATGATGTCCTTCACTCACTGTTTTTGTTTATTATGGTTTGAATTATACAATATTTCATTTCAACTTTTTGTTGGGGTCGACTTGTCCTTTAACCAAGGTTAAGTTTTTGTCTTCATAACTTAGGAAGTGTATGGACCTATAGTTAATGAAACTTGGACGTAAGTGTAATCATGGACCTACTAGGTCCATGGTGTAATCAAGTATCACTCATTAGCTTGCATTTGTTTCAGGTCACATAGTCGAGGTCAAAATAATGTTGAAAACTTCACTGAAATGTCACCATAACCAAGAATATCAAGGACCTAATTCATGAGACGGTCATAATGGTTGTGAAGTATTCAGCAAATGGTTGAATGTGATTTTATGTCACTTGGTGAATGTCAAAGGTCATAGGGGTCAATAAACCAGTGATGTAAAAAAAAAAAATCAGCAAGATGATAGGATTTTGGATTTTTGCAGATAATTTTAAAATTATCATAAGTTATCAGAAATTAGATGAGTATAATTTCAGGTAACTGGTTAGTAAGGTAATTCCAGATCAATTAATTTGGATATAGACATTTTTTTTATCTTATTTATTATTCAAAAAAAGTTTAATTGCATGAGATGGTTACGGGATATCACAAATAATATAAGAAATTAAAAGTTTCTTAGTCAAGTTAACGAATTTAAGAGTTTATTATCAAATAGTAATGTGTTTTTAACTCTAGATTATGAAAATCGCTTTTATTTTTTGTCATTCTTTAGGATATATTTTTTAAAGAAAATGGTTCAGTCGCTATATTCGCCCTGACCGAGGCTAAAGCTTAAAAAATAATATATTCGGGGATGTCGGTCCATGTTTCGGATGGGGGGGGGGGGGGTAAACAAAATATCCAAAGTTTTCGGCGGGGTCTGCGCGCCAAATTTTAACACAGAATTTTCGCACATGACTTGCATGAAATCGTAAAAAATGACAATTTTTTGTTTTGGATGTTTAAAGGACAAGTCCACCCCAACAAAAAGTTGATTTGAATAAAAAGAGAAAAATCCAACAAACATAACACTGAAAATTTCATCAAAATCGGATGTAAAATAAGAAAGTTATGACATTTTAAAGTTTTGCTTAATTTCACAAAACAGTTATATGCACATCCTGTTGGGTATGCAAATGAGGAGACTGATGACGTCATCCACTCACTATTTCTTTTGTATTTTATTATATAAAATAGGGAATATCCTATTTTTCTCCTCCTTGTCAAGTGAAACAACGATTAATTCCTCCCTGAACATGTGGAATGGGCATTGTTTAATACTATATAATTCAGTCGAGTTGGTCCTTATTGTCAAATCTATAAAAAATGAAATATTGTATAATTCAAACAATAAAAAACAAAAGAAATAGTGAGTGAGGGACATCATAGACTGTCTCATTTGAGTTGTGCATATCACTGTTTTGTGAAAAATAAGCGAAACTTTAAAATGTCATAACTTTCTTATTTTACATCCGATTTTGATGAAATTTTCAGCATTTTGCTAGTTTGATTTTTGTCTATTTATTCAAATCAACATTTTTGTGGGGTGGACTTGACCTTTAATAATATAATGTCAAGTATACTGGTTTTATGGTGCTTTCCGATGCTTATTTATTTACTTAAAAAGTTTTCTGATATTTGAAAATATCGCTCCAGAGTCTTGAAAAGGAATGTTTCGCTCGTTTACTTGGCTAATGGAAAAAGTAACAACGCAAGCTCCCTTCTTAATTGTCCTCATCGTGAAATATAATCATGTGCCCTCATCCACATATAACACCGATTGGGTCCTGATCGATGGCTGCTATACACGAAGGTGAAATTGTTATAAAAAAAAAACTTTCTCAAGCATTTTGGCTATGTGACTTATTTTCTCGGTCGCTATAAGCTCCATTGCATAATATTAGAAACATTTTGAGGGACGAGGGACTAGCTGCTTGTTCAGATCAGTATTCTCCCACGTAGCCATTTCCATTGTATTGAATGAACCAGCGTTGAAAATTTTTCAAGCCCTCTTAAAATTTTTAGTCTAGAACCGTGCCTGACAATCACAACAAATATCTTATTTCATATGACCGGGAAATCTTCGGGTCTTGCGCCGCCCGCCCGCCTTGCCACCGAGTGAAGCCGGCGTGAAGGCGCCTTCAAACCACATACAAAGGTGAACTCATTCCGAGCTGGCGTCAATCCGGCAATTAATAAAAGGGAGGTGCAGGATATAGACATAAGTCGAGCTGCCTCTGACGCCGAGTTCAGCCCACTTTCAGCATATATCAGTGGCGTACCCTGGGTCAAGGCATGTGGGGGGCACCAGCAAACATTTTGAGTCATTGAATGGGTGCGCGAAGAGCGCTCGATCAATTGCCAGGTATACTGACCTAATAGACACATTTTAAGGACTGTGCCATTAAACGATTATGTATCTCACTAATCAACTAATCCGAGCGCAAAGCGCGAGCTGAAAATCTTTTATATGCAGACCTAAAATAGGAACGTTATAAGCAAAAAAAATTGTAATCATGAATCGCACCTGTTTCACTTAAGAAACAATGCGAGCGCGAAGCGCGAGCTGAAATTTTCGTATATATATTTAAGGACTATTTTTTAGGGATTCATGAAGAGCATACGTATTTCACCATAGCTATCAAATGCTAGCGCCAAGTGCTTGCTTATTTTGTTAGAATTACACCTAAACGTATGAAGCACTTTTTGAAGTCATTGTAACCATAAACATAATACGTATCTCACCAATCAAATATTGCGAGCGCGAGCTGAAAATTTTTGAAAATCAAACCTTGTTTATTCTAAGAAATGTTTGTAGGTGTTCACTAAGACCATACATAATTTACTGACCAAATGATGCGAGCGCGATGCCCCAGCTGAAAATTTTGGATATTCAGACTATAAAAAGGGACATTATAAGAACTGTTAATCTTAGGAATTTATGAAGAGCAAACATATCTCACCAATCCACTAATGCGAACGTAAGTACGTATTGGAAATGTTTTAAATTCAGACCTTAAAAGGGGGCAATCACTTTAAAGGTCAAGTCCACCTCCAAAAAAATTGATTTAAATCAATAAAGGAAAATCAGACAAGCATAATGCTGAAAATTTTCATCTAAATCAGATGTAAAATAAGAAAGCTATGACATTTTAAAGTTTCGCTTATTTTTCACAAAAGAGTTATATGCACAATTTAATCACAGGCAAATGAAAGAATAGATGATGTCCCTCACTCACTATTTATTTTGTTTTTTATTGTTTGAATTATACAATATTTCATTTTTTCCAGATTTGACAATAAGGACCAACTTGAATGAACCATAAAATGTAAAACAATGGCATTCTACATGTTCAGGGCGAAATAAATCTTTGTTTCACAGGACAATGAGGAGAAAATTTAATGTTTCATATAATAAAATACAAAAGTAACAGTGAGTGAGTGATGTCATCAGTTCCCTCATTTGCATATCGATCGGGATATGCGTATAACTATTTTGAGAAATTAAGCGAAACTTAAAAATGTCATAACTTTCTTAATTTACATCCGATTTTGATGAAATTTTCAGTGTTGTGCTTGTTGGATTTTTCTATTTTTATTCAAATCAACTTTCTGTTGGGGTGGACTTGTTCTTTATGTAGTCATGAAAAAGAAGCATGTCACTGCATAAAACAAACGCGAAATGCAGGGAAATATATTGGGTATATATTGACTTTAAAACGAGATGATTCAGAACGTACAACCATGGATCCTACTAGAACTATATTAGGATCCATGGTACAACAGGATTATATATCTAATTAAACAGACAATGCGAGCACCAGGAATGATGAACACATAGGCCCTAAGCAAATTATGTTTCATAAAGTTATGAAAAATTAATATAATCATATAACATCACATGATATACAATAATGTCTTCTTCCTCCACTACGTTTCTCTTCCTTTCTCTCCTGTCTTTTTTCCCCCAAGCCCGCTTTTTTTTGCCAGCAGATGCCCCCCCCCCCCCCGTAGTAACACCCCTGTTTTTTCAGGCCTACCACCCTTGGGTGATTCCTTATGTCGTACGGGACATTTAGAGAACATTTGACAGTTTTTCGACAAGAAATACAAAAAATATTCCAGTAACTAAAGGTGATAATCAAGTACTACCAGAGTGTTAGGAAAACCATGCATGGACCAAGACTTAATTCACATCCTGTATAATACAGATTTAAAATAGCAATGTGTGGTACGGGGCGCAGAAAAAAGTGGCCTTTTTTTAAACCTCAAGTTTGTAGTCTAAAGTCTGTGAGTTGAACAGACAATTTTCATTAAAAAAACTGAACTCAAATTGATATTCAATTACCCAAGAACAAACACATATATGAAAAAAAGCAAAATAAACATTCGTGAATAAATAAAGCAAATTAAAATTTTCGAGAACATTGTGGCGTACGGGACACTCAAAATGTGTCGTACGGACATCTCTAAATTGAAGCCAAACTTTCTTACTTTATATGTCCCTTTGACTTCTTCAATCACTTTATTTGGCTGATAATAATGATGATCCTATCAAACTAAAGGCATTTATTATGTGTTAGATACCGCTATTGGCTGAATATTTCTATCACTATATCATAAACAAAATACTGTGTCGTACGGGACACTTGTGTGTTGTACAGACACTTGCGCGTGTTGTACTGGACAGCCTGTAAAAACTGAACTTTTATCAATCAGAAAAAGAGCATTGCCCCTAAATTCTTCCTTTTTAATGAAAAGCCTTAAGTTGTCACTCGGGACAATATAATTAAGTAACCTCATTTTATCCGTTATATATATACAACTGGGAGCAATATATCGTCATTTTTTCATGATGTGAAATGTACAATGGTTCACAGCATTTTTAAGAGCTAAAGAATTGAGGTTTTGTGTGAATTAAGTTAAATTTTAGTGAATTAAGTGATGATTTTCAATACACTTTTTAAACAATGAAAGAATGAAACTGTGTTTGTGTAAATTATGGGGCTAAGATGTTATGATTTTTCGTATAAATGAATATACACGATGTCACAACTGTCACTTGTAACTCCTCAAAATGTTTTTTTTTCTAAAGAAATGCGATTTTACTTTTTTAAACTTTTCTGCATTTCATGAAATCATATGGTTTGTCTTATTTTCCAGATTTTTTTTACAAATTGAGAAAAGTAAGGAGTTTTAATAATGTATATAGAAAAAAATACTGATCATCAAGGAAGGTCCAAATAGGTGATTAATATGGAAATCGTTTTTTTTTTACATCTTATAATAATTTCACAATAGTATGCAAGAGGAAATCATCTTCCATGCTAGGATGAATTAATTATAAACGTTTTCTTTTCATGCTCAACGACCTGTGAAAATCACCAGTTTAGCTGAAGGGATTTACAAAAGAATAGGCTTACATGAAGTCGATTAAAATGGTTAGAATCACCTATTTCATGTTCTATGGAGATTTAAAAAAATACCGTTTATCAGTTCACATAATGTCAAATCAATTGCTTAAATTAAAATAGGCCTACTGTTTATATTTTCTGAATCCAAATCTTGCAATGAAATGCAGTATATATTGTGTGTCGTATACGGGACAACTTTTAATAGGACAATTCGTCCCTGTTTTCACGAAGTGACGGATACGAGAAAAATCGCATTTTTTTCAATTTTGAGTTTTTTGCATTTTTGGAGATCTTTAATTCATATCTCGAACCTCAACAAGTTTCAGATCACAAAAATGTCTAATTACGTTGCTATGACAACAGTGCATACACGAAAATACCCAGATTAAGGATTTCTTGTTTTTACGAAGTGACGGATAAGCAGCCGTCAATTCGTGAAAATAAACGAATACGCTTCATCACTCAAGAGTTTTTTCACGAAGTGACGGAAGGCAAAGTCTGGAACAGCCGAAGACCATGAAATGGTGAGTTTTTTTGTAAATGTAGGAAAGGAAATCAATTTAATGCAGCTCTTTAAGTCATTTTGCGTAATTTCAACCCTTTTAAACGTCTCTGATCGCAAAAATCCTTAAATTAACGTCCAATCTTTCCATACATTGCCCCACATATTCATTTTCGTGTCAGTGAAAATTGAATGGAGTATTGCGTGTCATTTTTTTGTCCTCAATTCAACTTGAATGTTAAGTTTAGTCAAACTAAAAGGGTAAGAATATTTTTCCAACATTAATCAAGACTAAATAGATTTAATGAAGGCTGAGGATTTGGTTAAAAAATCTACAGGGGCATTAGTTTAGGCCTAGATCTAGATTAATTTACACGAATTGCATTGCCATTGGACTCCAAAAGAGTCCAATGTTAACTCGTTATGTTCTAACTTGTCTTCATAAGTGCCTAGTATTTGCAATAAATTTCCACAAAAAAAATCTGAAATAAATACATAGATTATATTGTCTTCCTTACTGTAGTGTTAGTTAACTCATCATCTAAATTCAGTAGTACTTTCAAACATATGTAATGGAAAGATACCCCCTCCCCAGGGGAGGGGGGGGATTTCTATAAATGACAGTGAGAATGCTGAGATCATGAATTAATTCAGTTAAGTTAGTGGCCAACCCATTTGTGCAAATAAGTTGAGTCCTTAGTTAAAATGAGGATTACTGGAGATTTCTGTTTTAAATAAATCATCTCGAGTCAAGAGTCAGTCTACATCTAATGTAGATAGAGCTTTAAAATTTGTTGTTTGGTGGCCACACCCTCGCCCTTATCTCTATGACATTTTACAGAAAATGAAAGAATCTACATAAATAAACTGCACCTCGGTTCTGATCATAATCATGATGAAGATATTTTCATTTCTTTTCAGATGCAGTATATACAGTAAGCAATGTTTCAGAGAACAAATGAGAGAAGTCCTGGAACCAGTACACTTGCTATTTAACAATACAATTCCAGGTGAGAATTTTCATAGTGTTATAATCCAACATGACATCCTGTCAGTATCAGCCATCCATTCATTTGCACTCATTACCAAAATTAATTTCAATTGCAAATCTAGTAAATAATGAAGTTATAAAAATATATTGACTCAAAGTTATAATAACCAGAAAATATTAATTTGGGAATATGTTAGCATTTAGCAGATACAAGTGTATTTCTAAGTTGTAAAAGAACATTATTTCTATTTTGACAAGTGCATTGTGTACTGCCCTAGAGCATTGAAATTTGACATGTAATCATATTTTCAGCTGAAACTTTCTTATAAATTGGAAACATTTAATTGGAATATTTGCTGTAAATATCAGTGGTAAATAGAGTATATAAAATATATTCTTAATAATCTTGTAGTACCATACTGACTGGGCAGGTTTTGTTTGGAAAGGGCAATTTAAAATATTGAGTCTGCTATCAATTCTACAAATTCGATATTGAATTGACAAAAAACTTTGAAAACAAACAGTTGATTTGTATATTATTTCATTCTACATACTTAGGTTGGATCCAGGAGCCAACATGCTTGTCAGGTGGGTCATTGATAATTCCCTGAGCACCGCAGATGTGATCTGATTTGGTGACATGACAGTTGAATTGGTAGTGACTGGATTTTAACAGTGTGCCCTGGTTTGGAATTGTTGAAGTAACCAAACTAGAAACATCTTCTGAGAACTCTGACTGCGATTCTGATGATGAAACTCTGTCTACACTTGTGAAAAGTATGAAGGAATTGGCTCTGCCTCATGGCCTTTTAAGGCTCTCACTTAACTTTTTCTTTAGTTTCCAGCTGGGTAACTGATGCCAGTTTTAACTTTCTTGTGATTTTGACTTCAACATAAGTTTAGTTTTAGAGCAGTGTATTATATAAAGAAACCATGTTGCTTGAACTAGTCTGTGCTCTTACAGTGATATAATTATGAACTCCTTCAAATATGTTTTATATATACAGTCAAATATAAAGTTCAGAATAGTCATTTATCTGCTATCCTTACCACATGTTTAAATTGCTTATAAATACACATCGTCCGCATATGGATGCAGAAGAATTACCCTTCTTTATTCATTTTGTTTGGCATGTTTTCATTTTGCTTGGTGCCATCTAAAAAAAAAAAATCCTGCATATGTCTACATTTTTGTAAAACAGAATGTTACTAGCTTTATTGTGCTTAAATGTATTGTATTAATACTTCATACTTTCTTATAATAACATAACCATACAATTTAGACTGACATGCATTGTGAAACTCGATTGTTACAGGATATATTACTAGTAAGGGTGAAAATCATATTAAGTTTTCATGAATTCATTTTCAAAAGCCAGATGTGTTAATACAGACCCCCCCCCCCCTTCCATGAGGTAATTTTTTTTGGTCTATCAGGGGTGTGAGAATTCTTAGCTGATTTCTGCTATTTTTGTTTTTTATTTTCAGCTTGATATCCCTTTTTGTGTACAATAGTTTGAGAGCTCATTCAATTTCATCCCACCTGGTTTATGCAGTTTTACAGTTGATGTGTCATCATTTTATTCTAGAATTTTCTAATGAATGATATTCAGGAAAGAAATAATACATGATTATTTTTAGCAGACATTTTACATTAGCTTGAGGTTAAAGATAGATTGCAGCACATGTTTTTCTGTATATTTGTAGTAAGAATTTAACTCATTTCTACATGATCCCACTAATTCAAAGATGTTACTTGCTAAAATCGTGACAATTTATTGTAAAGTTTTCAGAGTTGGAACTAAGGTGTATTTTACTGTATCTTTCTGTTTTTGGACCCGGGCCATAATTTGCTATTAAAAAAACAAGTGTTTGATTGGAAAATGTATTGATGAGTGTATTTAGCCAATAACTTGAGAATGATGGAAAAAATACAGATCTACTTAGTCATTCGTATTTTTATTACTGCATTTTTTTGTTGCTTTTGACGCTGTCGTTCGGGATTTTGATTATAAATTTGTTAATAAATGATCCTGTTTGATATGAAGTTAAATAATTGATTTAAAATTATATTTCCATGTTTGAGTTTCATTAGTTGATACATGTAATTGTTTATTCAAAGGTTTACATGTTTCCTTTGGTAAAGATTATCTTTTAGCACAAGTAGACTTTTTAGTACTTGACAGTGTGTAAAAAGATGAAATAACTCTCAAGGCAACTGTGTCGACTGATTTAATTATGACATTCTTAAAAAAAAAGTGCAGTGAATGTAATAAGTAATAGTGATTATGTTACTTCTATTTTGATGGAAAAGAAATATACCATTTTACTTGAATATGTGTATGTCAATACAAATAGACATAGAGAATACAACTTTCCTGCACCACTAGCATTGATTATATTCCAGTATTCTTGTGATGGAAAATTTATTCATTTGACATTGGAATGTTTTGAATGTAGAGTAACTTATTGAATTTGGTACTAGTTAGCAATTCTGTATTTCAAAATGTGGCATTCACAGACTAGGATTGCTGATTGTGTTAAGCATATAAAATGACAAAATTCTGTCAATGTGTACCTGATAATTCACTTCTTATGCATTTCACAGTGCAATATTAGATTCTTTATAATAATTATGAATGTCGTTGTGTTTGTTACTAGCGATTATGGTCTGATATATTATTGAATCAAAAATATATTTCCATTGTTAACATTGTATGGAATTGATATTTTAATGAATTTATTAAGCATAACCATTATCATAATGATTGACATGAAAAAAAGTTATATTTTACTTGTCTATTTGTCACTTGCTGCTATGGTTTCATATGTTATAAAATTAAAAGAGTTCTTCTAAATTTATTTACATTGCTAACTTTGTAGAATTTATTTTATATAGTTAGTATTTTCAATGATTTATGACAAGTCATAACTCTTATTTTGCATGATAAAGGTATTTTAATATGATGTTCAGGAGAGAATACATGACTATTTTGATAAGGGAAAACTTGAGTAGAGAGAGAAAGAAAGGGAGCAAGAGTGGTTGTACTCGAAATTTGCTCGCTTTATTTTGACAAATTCTTATTCTTCTCATTTTTTGTTGTTGGGGGGGGGGGGGTGACAATCAGTCATAATTTAACAATTCTTGTTGCCGTTTTGACAAGTTAGTTCCACATTTAGTTTTGTACCATTTTCGAGGTAATTAAGTCTCAAAGAATAATTTTGAATAGCTAACTCGGCCTTAACAGAGAATACCTTTAACATTATAAACAACATTTAAGAAAAACTTAATTGGGATTTCATATTTTCAGGGGGGTAGGGAGGTTAGTAAACTGACAAATATGTGTAATGTCGCATTATCTACTCCAACGGAGTCAGTGCTTAATAGTCCTTTCTCAAACATAGAATTACAAAGACGAAATGTGTTGTATCTCTTGTAGTCATTTTATTCATATCCTGTTAGGAATTTTCCTTATATCAGAGTTCATCTCTCAAAAATGAAGATAATATTGAAATGAAATAGGCATAAGTATAACACGTGTGTTAATTGGTCTTCCTGTTATTACTTGAAAAATGAAATCAAAGTATTTAAAGTGATTTTTTTTTATTAAAAGAAGTAAATGTAGGCCTAATTGATCTGACATTTGAAATTGATTTTTCTTACAATAGCAAATAAAGAAATTATGTATATCTAGACCCTATTTATCGAATTGCATCGACAAGGCTATACGTGGGACTAAGGCGAAGCTTCTTCCCGTCACTTCGTAAAAACAAAATTGAAGCGCGTCCTTGAATTTCGGATTTTCACGAAGTGACGGTTATGCGCGCGGAGCACTATCCGTCACTTCGTGAAAATAAATCTAAGCGCGTACCGTAATATATTTTTTTCACGAAAATATGGTTCTGCTTACAGCTCATTATCTTCTTAAATATTTAAGTAAAATGCAAATGATTGGTCTTGAATATTGTCCAGAATATGCCCAATACAAGGATATGACATATATCCACCCTGCATACGTGGAAGACGTTGAGATTGAGGTCTAAACCTTTGAACGCGATTTACTCAAAACTAACTTTTTAAAAGTTGCGCGCTCATCCGTCACTTCGTGAAATAAGGGACGAATTATTGAAAAATGAAGGAAATTAGATCCTTATAGGATAAATCGATCTTCCATGGGTCAAAGATAGAGAAAACTGATATTGTAAGATTGCATCATCAAAGATAAAAGTGAAGGAAAAACTTTTGCATTTTCATGTGTCGTACGGGACGTTGCAAAAATAGGTTCGAAAAATCAGGGCTGCATACCCCTATTATGGATCATGAAAATGTAGATATTATTTGGAACCATCAATGATACATTATTCTATTTACCTGCAATATTTTCAATATTCTCGTGCTTTGCCAACAATGGTTTCAGGCAGTGTTTGTACTTGACTATTTAATCAGCAAAATTTTTGAAAATTGAAATTCCATTGTCCCCCCCCCAAAAAAAATATATATATATATACCTGACTTCACTTTTAGTTAAAATTCATTATTTTCATAAAATCTAGGTATCATAGCAAAACATTATACTACTTATGACTTATTGAAAGCATGTTGAAATTTATGATATTTTTGAAATTCTAGTGTGGAATCGCTCCCTTAAGATGTAAACGTGGCTTTTTGCATGTCTTGTATGACTTAATTCATTTAGTCGAGGGATAAGGCTTTTGTTTGATGAGATATCCAGGTGCAAAAATGCAAACGAAGCTGGCATATGCCACATAAGGCCCACTTGAAAAAAGCAGTTTGCATGCAGTTCCATTTAGCGTATGATCAGAAGAGGGTCATCAATTTACTCAAACAGCAAGGTGGTTTAACATTAATGAGGCAAGCACCAACTTTGATGCCTTCATTAAAATCACGGACCTGATTAACCCGGGGCCAGTCAAATATATTGCTGTACACACGCGTGACCAAAAAAAAAACGCGTTGAAAGGGATGTTTTTTCAATTTTGGACGCGGGCCGCGCGTGCACTCGTTAAGGGTATCAAAGACACCGATTTTTTTTTTAAAAGGGGTTGTTTTGAAAGACTGGTCAATGGTCAATCGCTGGGTCAAACATATTTAGGGTATGTTTTTTTTCTCCAAAGCTTTCTTTTTAAGACTAGCCAAACGTGTTTAGGGTATGTTTTTTCCCCCAAGCTTTTTCCCCGGGGTCAAATTCTTCTTGTTTATAGGGGCCAAAATGTGTAAATAAATCCCGTTAAAAACTTGTTTAGGGGGTTGTTTTGCACACAGAGAAAAACTCACTTAGGGCTATGCTTAGGGGGTATTTGGAAATAATTTGGCCACGCGTGTGTACAGCAATACATTTGACTGCCCCCCCCCCCCCCCGGGCTGATTAAATGCGTTAATTAATGGCTGGTAATCTTCCCTTTGTTGGGCAAGTACATTGTAATGAAACAGTTGAAATGCCACAATGACCTTCATAAATATTGCTCATTGATGTGTTAGTTCAGTCACCTGTCATAGTTTCTGCAACTTGTAAAGACATGGTTACATAATATCTCGCTTTGGAATTTGAGTATCCTAATTGAAGAAAGGAAGGGCCATTTTGAGAAAACTTACCCATGAGGTAATTCAAAACCGGTCTATATATTAGGCTAGGATTTCTTCCAATGAATTTTACGTACAGGAGTGATCTGCTGTATGGCTTAGCACTGGATTACACAGTAGCAATCAGAGAGAAATGGGGAGAATTGGGGACGACAGTTGTAATATTCCACTTAGTTTGTAAATCAGCGACGTACATGAGCACATTGACTTTTAATCAAAATTTATTGTGAATGAAATGCATGTAGGAAACTTGATATATTATAATGCCCGTTGACTTACATTAACGAAACTCGGGTTGAATAATTGAAAGTAGCCCACATGAAGTTGCTCTGGAACTTAATTAAGGAAGCTATATTCTGTAAGAATATTTGTCTTGAGATTAAAATTAGTTGTAAAACGTTAAATGAAATGAAACAATCTCCAATGTATATTTAATAGTCTTTATAAAATTCTCACTTTCTGGCCAAAATTAAAAAGAGGAGTATTCTTTATAGCTAAGAAGACGGTATATATAGTGTTGGACACTGTGTTTCAGAGAGCGAATAGCAGATTTCACAAGATTAAGAAAAAAGTCATTTCTGGCCAAAAAAGGGGCAGGGGGCTCGTTCGAGATTCTGGTTATATCGGTAGATATGAAACCTACTTATTCTTCTTATTCAGCTTATTCGTGTTAGTTCGTTATCGAAAATCTGAAAAATGCCCTTGTTCTTTGTCTGTTAATTCTCGAATACATCCCAAATGAGGCCCGAATGAAATTTGTCGTGGCCACATTCGGGAGTATTTTGGACGGATATTCGGCTGGTTTTGAATATTGGCAAAACGAGCCGAATCCCTCCCAAATTTTCTAGTATTCGGGGAGGGAGAAGAGAATACTCTCAAATCCTCCTGAATAGATTCGAGGAGCTCCCCGAATCAGGGAACGAATTGTTCCGAGCTATACTGAATCCCAGGGGCGTCGATCCATTTTTCAGATTGGGGGGGCAAAATCATGAATCAACGTTCCAAAGGCGCTCGATCGTACAAAACACCCCCCCCCCCACACACACATAGGCATATTATATATATATATATGTATATGTATATATGACTCATGAGATACAGACATGTATCTCACCAACAAATTAATGCGAGCGCTTTGCGCTCGCTGAATTTATTTTAGTATACTGACCTTAAAACTGGAAAAGCGTACCTGCAGGACTGTTTGTATAGTAACTCATATGGAGGATACATATCTCACTACACAGATTATGCGAGTGCCGAGAGCGAGCTGAAATTTCTTTATATTCTGGCCTGAAAGCTTGATATTCTAAGCATTTTTGGTACCAATGATTAAGATTGGTATCTAAAAGAACAAATCTCTCTCTAACAGCTCGCATTTCTAAAGAGATGCGAGCGCGAAGCTCGAGCTGAAAATTTTGATATTTCGATCTGAAAAAATGACAGTTTAATGGACGTTTTTTTTTTAAAGAACAAGATATATATCCAACAAAAGATTATTGCAAATCGAAGCGGGAGTTATTTTAAGGGTTAGAACTGAAAACGGGACATTCTATTCACCTATTTAATCATGAAAAGTATGGGTTTTTGCTACAGAAATGATGCGAGCGCGAAGCGCGAGCTGAACATTTTTGTATTCCAATCTGAAAAGCGGAAATTTTGAGCACGATTTGAAATAGAGAACGAGTTGTGTATCTCAATCTCGCTTGCTGAACATTACAATCTTATTTTATTTTTGCACATCCGGAATTATTGGGGGTGCAAAACGATATTTTTATTGGTGGGGCGATCGCCC
The DNA here is from genome assembly GCF_037042905.1 of Lytechinus pictus. Lineage (NCBI taxonomy): Eukaryota > Metazoa > Echinodermata > Echinoidea > Temnopleuroida > Toxopneustidae > Lytechinus > Lytechinus pictus. The sequence continues at coordinate 15,457,263 of NC_087251.1, forward strand.
CCCTGCCCCCCCCCCCAGGATCGACGCCTCTGGTTTATGCTTACCACACAGAGAGATAAAAATAACACAGTTCGCAGACGATACGACGATATTTATTGATTCGATTAAATCCCTTCATAATGTTATGAAAGAGATAAATAATTTCGGTAATATTGCAGGTCCAAAAGTAAATTGGAATAAGACAAAGATGTTAAAAATAGGGATATTTAACTTAGAAAGAAGCGAGTTCGATTTTACAGATGATCCTGTTAAGTATTTAGGAATATTTGTGGGAAAAAATGAAGAGCATAAACGAAAGCTAAATTGGGAAGGGAAAATTGAAAAGGTCAATAACATATAAAAACATGGAAAATGAGACAGCTTACATGTTATGGTAAAATAATTATTATAAAATGTTTAATTGTGCCTCAAATCGTTTATGTTGGTACGGTTATTCCAATGCCAGACTATATATGCAAGGGTTTACATTAGATAATATATTGCTTTTTATCATGTTTATGGAATTCAAAGCGTGAGAAAGTTAAACGTAATATTTGTGTCAGACCGATAGTTGAAGGTGGTCTTGGTATGATCGATCTATATTCGAAATCAAAATCACTTATATTGTCCTGGATAAATTCCTTTTTTAATAATTATGATGCAGTCTGGAAAACACTTTTCTCGTTTTGGTTAAGTTACATAGGAGAAGTCCCCTACTGTTTTCAAATGAACTGTCATCCAAAACACATGTTAAAGCTTTGTCGAAAAAAGGGTTTACCAATGTTTTATATTGAATTTCTATATACATGGGCTCAATTACGTTATTTAGATGAGCAGAATGTTGAAAATATATATCGTGAAATATTATGGAATAATAGTAATATTACAATAAATGGACAACCTTTAAATTTTCAGGAATGGAAAGAAGCTGGTATTTTAAATGTTAAACAAGTTGTATATAAAGGTAAATGGAAAGATATATCATTTTTTAGAAACTTTTTTGATGTTGATAATTTAGTATTTAGTTTTAGATTTTAAAATTAAAAATGCATTTCCTGCTCATTGGCTTGAAAAATAAGTATGATGAAAGAAAAACAAAATGAGTCTCCAGAAGAAGAAGAAATTGATACATCTGTTGGTGAACGTATTAATATAACTTGCACCAGAGCAAAACAATATTATGTGTTGTTTTTACAACAAAAGAAGGTTGATTTTTTGATATTCTGGACATCTGGGGAAAACAACTAAAATTGCCTGAAAATTTAGTTTGGAAAGATATCCTTCATTTCAAATTCAAAAAGATAAAAGATAACAGAATTAAGCAATTCAATTTCAGACTGTTACATAAGATATTACCTTCTAGAGACAATTTGTTCAAGTGGAAAGTTGTAAATACAAATCAATGCGAAATCTGTAATCAAATCGAGACCATTGGCCATATTCTGTTTTTTGCAAAGAGATTAAAGTTTATTGGAAAATCATATCGAGGATGATTTATTTTATTTTCAAAGAAGAAATTGTGATAACTATGAAAACATTGTTAATTGGGTATAAAATAGACAACCCAAAATTTGATCTTATTAATTTGACGATCAATGTTGCCCAGTTTGTAGTTTATAATCATTATGTAAAATGCAACCTTCAAAATCTAAATCATAGCAATAAGAGATTGATCACGGAATTTGTTTCATATTTGAAGTTTTATTTAAATCATTACGGATCTAAACAATTTTGTGTATTAGAGGTCAAGAAAATTATTGATATATTGTAATTCCTGTTATAAATATTATATCATTTGACTCTTGAAAAAAAAAGTTATTCCTATGTAAATATGTATATGTAAATATTTTGAAACAATAAATCCTCAAGGAAGAGGCAGAGAGAAAAACAAATACTGAATACATCCGAATCAGGCCATATTCGCGCACAATCAGTCCTTATTCGGAAAAATTTAGTTTTGGTGTAACCCTGGCTTAATAGGGGTTCTGTGTAGTTTTCAGAAACATACCAAAATGAACTATTTTTTTAATGGGAATTGGTTAAAGTAAGTTCATAATTTTATCAAAAATATTTTTTAAATTCATTTTCAGAGAAAAATACCAAAGGGAATTACTTCATGATTTCACCAAAAATCTGAAATTTTTCGTTCCTTTCTCAATTATTCCTCAACAGATGATTACCAGTGGCGTAACAGGCAGGGGGCAAGCTGCCCCCCTGGCGGATTTCACCGGGAAAAAAAAAACAGGAAAAAGAAAAAAAGAGAGAAAGGGAAAGGGAAAGAAAGATAAAGAAAGGAAAGGGGGAAATGGAAAGGGAAAAATGAAAAGAAAGGGAAAGAAAGAACATAAATAGGGAAAGTGGAAGGAAAGCGGGAAAAGGAAGGAAAGAAGAACATTGTAAGGAAGTACAAAATATCCTAAAATACTAATAAATTAGCATCATTAGCAAGAGAGGGATATGAAATCAAAAGATATGTCTCAATGGCACGGGCAAGAATGGCGGGAAAATGGGAGAAAGAGGCAAAAAGAAACGGGAAATGAAGGTAGAGCCAAAGCCTAAATTGGAAAATCAGAATATGAAGAAAAGGGACTAGAACACACCGGGCTGTCGAGGGTTGAAAAATATAAAGACCGGGAAGAGAGGTAAATGGCGTCTACTATAAGTTTGCTTAACTGTATGCAAGTGCAATAATGGTCGCAATCAGGACAAAAAAAATCCTTATCCAAGAGTAAGCCAGGGGCTAGTTTTATCCCCCCATATTATGTTCTAACCTACGTAAAGTTTTACGCTGGCTAGATTTATCGTAAAAAGCCTCTTAATGTTTACTTTGACTAAATTTCCAAAGCTACTACCACACAATTAGAATTTAATGTAAAAATAATTTTAAAAGGCCAAATTTTTCTGGCTCGCTTCGCTCGCTTTTCTATATTGCTGCCTCAAAATATTTCGTTTAACTGCGTTGAAGTTGTGTTGTGTATGTACCCGCGATTTCATAAAAAAGTGGCCATCTGCAATATTTAAAATATCACGAAGTTCCGGGTGCTCCGCCCCAGACCAGTGGCGGCACCAAGGGGGGAGGCACGGGGGAATGAGTTGCCCCCCCCCCGAAATTTTGAAGAAAAAAAAGTGTAGTAAATGTTGTACTAAAGCTGCAATGTGCATCAAAACAGCTTTTTCGTTCTTCTAAATTTTGAAAATTTTCTAATCCATTCACTGTTAGCTCCCAACAATTTTTGTCCCTAAGATAAATCTTTCAGGTCATTATATAAAATTCAAAATGTCGCTCGCGCTACGCGCTCGCAGTAACTGTTGGCTTAAGTAAATTATCTGTTCACATGGGGCTTAAACATCCAATGTTCATGTCAATATGCTTCTCGCGATTAGAGTGTTCATTATTCGTTTTAGCGAGATACACATCCTGCGTATTCATAATTTTCATAATTGAAAATTTTTTAGCTCGCGCTACCATCAATTGTTAATCAGATAGCTATCCAGTTCATGATTACAAAAAGTGCTCAGAACGTCCAGTTATCTCAATATATCAGAAATTTTCAGCTCGCGCTTCGCGTTTGCATTATTTATTTGGTGAGATATCATCTTCATGACCCAATGCAAACAGCTAATCCTTAACAGGTCCCTTTTCAAGTCAGTAGGGTCTACATTAAAAAAATTAAGAAATAGCTCGCGCTTCTCGCTCGATTTTGAGAAATAGGCAAAATATTTGTGTGTTGCCCCCCCCACATTTTGTTTGCCTCCCCCTGGGTTAAAATCCTGCTGCCGTCATTGTCCCGGACCCGATCTGCATAGCACTGGCTCCCAAAAGTTCTACCAACCGAGAATAAAAAAGAAAATCTGAAAGAAAAGGAAAGGAAGATGTAAGATATGATGTTATTTTCTGAATACCATGTCAAAATCAATCTCAAAGTTAGATTCTCATGAAAAGATGATTTTTTTTTCTCTCTCGCTCGCTCAGGACTTATATTAAGCAACTTTTTGCTGGGTGCGCCATGATGTGCACCCCTCTTTTTTGTACTAATCACGCATTGAGCTTCGCCCTAATGCTTGGGGCATAATGATAAAAAAATCCTGTTCATACCATGATATGACCGGGAGAATTTTGGCTCCCCCCCCCCCTGGCCACCGACCCCTGTCACGCCCCTGATGATTACAACCCCGACTAATTGTTCAGAAAGGGTTTGGGAAAGTTTTACGACAAATCGTCAAATGGCAAGGTGTTTACGATTTTATTTAAAATATTAGGTCTAATAGTTCTCCTGTAATTGCTCATTCCTCTAAATTCGATTACAACCTCGACTAGTTATTTATATAGAGGTTGATCAGTTAGAAAAATAGGAAGAATGAAAATATCGTTACTCCTTAGAGAAAATGTCAAAGGGAAGTGATTTTTATCAAACATGTTGAATCTTTGTCCTCTTTTTAATTTTCTTTTTGCCCTCTTCCAAACAACGATCTAAGCCCCCGTCACAGCCCCAATCAACTGTTCAGAGGCGTATGGGGGTATAAGGGTTTTCAGACAAACCAAAAAATCATCACTTTTTTTTGTTGAAAAATTGGCAAGTCTCTTTATTTTTCGTCTATTTATCTGAGAAAGAGTTTTCCATCCCTGATTCATTGTTTAGATCGGGGATAAGGCAGTTTACAGAAAAAATCCCTCATCGTCAATTTTCAGAGAAATAGCAAGTTAGTTCATGATTTTGTTTATCAATTCTCCCTCAATCCAGAAAGGCGATCCAGAAAGGCGATTATAACTCCGCCTATTGTTTAGAGGGGCGTTTGGGGCAGTTATTCGACGAACCCCCAAATTCATAACTTTATTAAAAATACAAAATTGTCGTTCCTTTTGTATAGCCGATTACAACCCCGACTACTAGTAATTGTTTAGAGGGATTTTGGGAGATTTTTAAAAATTAACTTCCAAACCATCACTTTTTTAGAGAAATGGCAAGGGGTTAATTTGTGATTTTATTTCAAAACAATTGTTTTTCCCGTTTTAAATTTGTCTATTATGCTCACAAACCCGAGTAGGTGTTCATTTGGCCCTTTGGAGACCAGGGGGGGGGGGGGGGGATGCACCTGTTATTACTAAGTAGACACATGCCTGTTTACAAAGCCCATTAAATGGGTTGGATTTCATGATTGGCGATGTAAGGATGTACATTAATTCAAAAGGCTATCAAAATTGCCAAAATCGGGAAGAGGGTATACTCATTAGTCACTCGCCTATATTAGTGCACATGTTGTGTGGAGAGGGTGTATATTTCAACATAACACATATAATATTTGAGATATTTTTTCCCTTTTATCCTCAGATTGAGGTTTTATTCACATATACAAACAATAAAAAATTAAAGTTCAATTTAACAATGGAATCATTCTTTGAATATCACATATTTTCAAATTTCCAAACTTGCTTTTTTGTTTACATATACTTTCCAAATAAACGATCATAGTGAGTCTGGAATCAACCCATAAAGAATTTGCATTGTATTTTTTTTTACCTTTGAATATGCTTTTCATACTGCAATAACACAAAAAAGATTCATTATAACATAGCTGGAATTTTGCAAATCACAACCAATAATTAATGCCTTTTCATGAATGGAAATAAAAAATATAAATCTTTCTATAATCTGCCAAAATAAATGAGCATGTATACAATATAGAAAAATTGATTTTAACTTTATCACAGATATTGCATATGTTGTTACTTACTACGACGTGACACTGAAATAGATTATCTATTGAGTATAAAATCTTCAAAAATTTAAATCTAAATCCTGTTATCTACAATGGTATGCATCCTAAAATAAAAGACATGGTTCCAAATAAAGGAAACTGGCAATGAAAAAAAAATTGGACCAAATAGATACATAGCTGGTCTTCAGATATCTCTGCAAATAATATTGAATTTATCCTAGTCAAATAATCTTGACTTTTCTACTCCATTTATTTACTAATATTATTTTTTTTCTTCACTTTTTAAATTGAATAATTTTTCTAACTCATCTTATTTAAGCAATAGAGAGGAAAGACTTAAATTTAGCATATTCTACATCAAATAAAGTTGAGGATAGATTTATTCACAATACTCTGTGCTATCCATTTACAATTTGCTATAACATCCTATACTCTTAGCATACCATGCTTCCATTTCTTAAATGTTATATTACTATTATTCCAAATGATTTCATTTTCAATGTTTTTTTTGTTTTTTTAACTTCAAATAAATCAATGTACCTTAACTTAGACCAGCTCCAAAGGGGGCCACTTCCATTGACGAGTGGATACCAGGCGCGACCATGGGGTTTCGAAAAGCACCCTAAACAAGTATTTTCCATATTTGTATTGGCGTGTGAAACCCTACCCTTAATAAGTATTGGAAACAAAATGGTACCCTTGACAAGTATTCCCTGAAATTCCAATGAAATTTTAATTGTTATGTCACGGACGTCGGCTTTAATACCTTTACTTCCATTGCGTTTAGTACCGCCCCACCTCCCTCAAATCGGACTCCTAACACGTCGTGTTGGGGCAAAAAGTACATTCTTTATAAAGCATTTTTAATCTTTTTATACCCTCGCAAATTTGACCGTAAACACGTCACAGCTTTCCTAGCTAAATATATACCCTTTTTCAGTATTTTAGTGCTTTTGACACCCTTATTAAGTAACGTACGTAACGTGCCCAATCTTGAAAAAGAGATCTTTTTAAAGAGTTTCTTTGTTCGTGCCTGGTATCCACTCGTCAATGGAAGCCCCCCCCCCCCGGACCAGCTACAAAGAAAATCATGGTAAAAAATAGGTAGATTTGCTTTTATACAAAGATAATTCATATCCTTTGAGGATATATTGTTGTATTCAATACATACATGAATTCCATAAATCTTACTAATAACCAGTAATTAAAAAGAAATTTCCAACTAATTTGCTGTGCTCTAATTGCTCATCCACAAAATCTTTAGTGTTTCAAACCTTCATTTGTTTTATTCATACAAACATTTCTTTTAACCTTTTTGTAGAATTCAAAATAAAAGCATATATCATTTTATTTAGAGATTTAATACAATTTTTGGGAACAATTATTTGAGACACCAACAAAGTTTTGATGATTAAAAAAAAAAGTTAGATTTCTTAGTTTCCAAACTTTACTAATATCATACTTTTCTAGTTTATTTTTTGCCAATTATAATCTTCAACTTTCTCATTTTTCCCAATATATATACCAAAGTATTTGATTGGATCTTCAGTACATTTTATTTGTACGGGATAAATTTAAATATGGGTAAATGGAGTACTTCAATTTTACAATCATGTTTAATTTTCATTGCCAAAACTTCTGCAACAATAATTATAAAAAGTAGTGACAGGGGCACCACTTTTGATATGAAACGTTTCAGAGATCCAGCCATGATTTAAATATCTGTCCTTTTGCGTTGTTATACTTCGATTAAATCCACTGAATGAAAGAATTTCCAAAATGTGATTTTTTGTTTAAAAGGTAAAATTGGGTGATTTCAAGTCCAGTGTCGGCCTTGGTGTTGGCGTTGGAATTTGGATTGCTTCCCCTAGCTCCAAAACCTATTCTGAGTTTGTAAAACTGATCCAGATCACACTATTGACATCTCAACAACTAGTGAGTGACTTGTCAGGACCATCTTCATTTTATGTTTGGCTATATACTTGTGTTAAAATTGACCTAACACAAACACCAAAAGGTCAACACTGAACTTGAAATCACCCATTATTGTCAAATCTGTAAAAATTGAAATATTGTATAATTCAAAACAATAAAAAAGTGAGTGAGGGACATCATCAAATTTTTCATTTACATGTCAATGAGTTGTGAATAGAACTGTTTTGTGAAAAAAAAGGGGAACCTTTAAATGTCCTAACTTTCTTATTTTAAATCAGGTTTTGATGAAATTTTCAGTGTTATGTTTGATTTTTCTCTATTGATTCAAGTCAACATTTTTTTCGGGTGTACTTGACCTTTGTAAAAAAAAATGATTTAGGTCTAATCATGGAGGTAAAAAAGAATGAAGTAAAAACTGAAAATTAGAAATGGGTAGCTTCATGAATAAAGAGGTATACTGCACATTTTGGTGGCGACCGGTGATGTTGCGAGTTTCATGCGAAAAGTAATTGGGAATATTTCCAATCTTATTTGATTACGAGACATATTGTATAAGAATTTCCCCTTGTTATTTGGTGACTGGCAAGAAAGTCTGACATTGTGAGGCAGGAATCTTTGTCTACAATCTGCAAAAAAAGAAAAGAAGTCCAATGAATCACCTGTCTACTGTGGCACAAGTAAGATGATACTCCTTTCTTCTTTTACCTCCATGGTCTCATAGTAAATTTCATCCAAATGGGGCCTGAAACTAGACTTTTAAGGTCACCTTACGAGTGGTCTAAATCATTAAATGAATACCCATGTTCAACTCCTTATAAAATTCCAGTAGTCGTAATGACGTCATAGCAAAGCAATTGCACCATTTGAAACTAATTTGACTTTAACTCAAAGGATGGTAATCCTCGAAAATGCGAGTTGCACTTGAAAACCACATGAGAGATTATTCTTTCATTTGACTCAGATTTCAATCAGTGTTATGTAAAAGAATATCTGACTGCAATTAAAAGGTCTTTGTTTTGCATTCATGCAGTGATCAATTTTTCTTCACTGTTGAAAAAAAAGGAAAAGAGATAAAGATGGTTAAAGGTTAAGCATTATTGCACTACTGTGGCATTTCATCACATCAAAATGCTTTTTGAATGATTCATGAATAAGACCATTCAAGAAAAAAGGACCCCTAAATTTACCCAATGTTTGATGAAAATTATAAACAAGCCAAATATACAAAGGGTCGGTATAATGGACGCAACATTGGGGGCCTTTTCTCGAATGGTTGGGTTACATGATAGCCCAAGACTTAAAAGTAAGGGTATGCATATGGATGAGCCAAACACGTTGGGGGGGCAACAGTTCTCTAGTACTATATTTTGCATTCAGAACCTTTTTTTGTAAGATTTATCATAATAAGCATACGTGCAGTTTAAAAATTCCAATCAGGTGTGCTTGCTAATTGTACTGATATGCGTTTTTAATAAATTAGCCAAACTCCAGTCTACAACTCTGCTTACAAAATATAAAATTCGGTCCTACTTTTAAAGTGTGCGTATTTCATTTAGGATCAAACATTAATTAAAGGGATGGTCCAGGCTGGAATATTTATAAGTTATTGAATTTTAAAGATTTGCATTATTCTGGTGAAATAATTCTAGGCATGTCTTTATGAATATTCATTAGGTGGGCTGATGGTGTCATATCCCCACTTGTTCTTTTGTATTTATATGAAATTAGGTTTATTAAAAAAAAAATTACCAAGAACTATACAATTTGATTGACAACTGATGAGGTGCATTAGTAATTTATTGCCGCAACTTATTTCATCATAATGGAGACACATTCACACATGAAAAAATGAAATATGTATGACTTCATGTAATGACATAAGAAAAAGGAAAGTGGGGATGTGACATCATCAGCCTACCTAATGAACATTCATGACGTTGTGCATATAACTGTTTTCACAAAATATTGATAAACTTTAAAATTTTGCTCTGTGAATTTTACTCTATTTACTTAGATATAAATATTTTCAGCCCGGACCATCCCTTTAATGATTACACTGACAAATCTGTAAAGAAGGTCTAGAATAAATTCACTGGACACTAAGTGGAAAAAAAATTCTCTTCATGCTAACAAGAAAATACTTCCATTGTCCGAAGCCACCAACATGAGTTTATTCAATGGTAGAACCGAAATGGCACCAATAGCACCTTTAAATGAATCCGATCGTAGCTTGGAGCAAGAATAGCTGGCCTGTAATTAAACACAAACAATTCCATTAGCATCAATCAAGTATATCACATGTTTAAATTTGATCTGTCAAGAAGGTCTGATTAACAATTGAGTTGAACTAAGTTGAAAAAGGGTGTATAAGTTAGCATGGAAAATATCCAACAAAAATCAAACTTCTTAACATCTGGAACTTTCAAAATGCTACAGAAAACTTTCATCCGTTGGGAATGATAGATTCAATTTTTAAGCTTAAACCAACCTAAAGCTCGGCTCAAATAACTAAGGTCGGTTGAAGCTTTTGATTTATCACAATGCTGTACCAGGATGAATGGCCTACTGCCATTGTCCAATGTTGATTACTGGTATCTTCCAAACATATACATATTTTTTAAAGGATGGTGGACACCAAGAAGATATCGTACAGATTTTGAAAAATTATTCATGTATTCACTTTTCTCAAACCCTATGAAACATGCCTCCTATCAAGAAAGTTAAATCACACAATCTAATAGGCGGGAAATGATACTTTGAACACATACCCTTGTGTAAATCAATAAAGTTGAATACTTATTTTACTTTTCTTTTGCTCCCGACGGGCTATAATGCAGAAACTCTCACCTGGGAATTAACTGCTGTGTGGATGCCGATACGATTACCAAATGTAGCAGAGAGTATTTGCTCATCAGAGATACAGATGCAATGAATAGGCTCAGCAGCACCTTCAAGGCAATAGAAACAAATATGTATATATTTCAAGCTCGCATCCCCATCGGCAACTATTACCCTTTTTACACAGGATTTTCTTAACCCCGGACTATCGCTAACCCCGTACTATCCTTAACCCCGTACTATTTTTTTTCCTTTTCACACATGCCAAATTGTTATCGCTAACCCCGGATAAGGAATGCTTGCTTTTCACACACGAAACTCGCTAACCCCGGACTAGTGGTTTTTGTCGATCATTCGTAGTACAACTACTTCACTCGTACCTTTTTACACACGCAATTTCCTTAACCCCGTACTATAGGTGGGGCTAAATTGCCATTTAGCCCCACCTATAGTACGGGGTTAAGCTTAGCCCACTTTCGTTTTACACTAGCGATCTTAACCCCGTACTATCGCTCTTAGCACCGCAATTGCTGGGATAACCCTGCTTTTTTGCAGGGCCAAATAATCCCGTACTAAAGGTGGGGTTAGCCCACTTTGCAAAAATGCTGTGTAAAAAGAAAGTGGGCTAAGCTTAACCCCGTACTATAGGTGGGGCTAAATGGCAATTTAGCCCCACCTATAGTACGGGGTTAAGGAAATTTTAGCGTGTGTAAAAAGGGTATATGTTGTTTTTCAAGCAGCTACCCCTCTTTAATTCTATCCTGTACATTAATGTTGCACACAGAGATTATGATTCCTTGCTTCACTATTATTCACATTTCACAGCATAGAAGCGATGGCTAGCCATTCTACCTATGAACATACTCTTATCTGATTGGGGGGAAAAAAACACAAAAAGTTGTGTGATCATAGTACCCAGTAGAGGACCACTGCTATTTTATTGGACATTAACATATTTTTGAAATAAAGTAACCTGCATAACTTCACTTATCGATAAAAATCAGATAGTTAAAAGTAATAAGGGGGAATATAGTCACATACCTCGAAAGTGACAAACTTTGGTTGAATCCTCCTTCCAGAGAGTCATCGTGTGATCAACAGAGGATGTAAGAAAGGTATGATTGTTGTAACGCTTAATCTGGATAAAGGACAAAATAATAAAGAATGAGAAGAAATTGACAAAGGATCAATAAATACCAATGAATGAAAACTACTGGAAGGCAGTTATAAACAGATAGGTTTCGACACGAAAGAAAACTCCCGGTGAGAGTGTGGGATAGACACTTGGAGGCATTTCATGAATCAAATTGTTTTACCTGATTGCTAAGAAAGCATGAATGCTTGTAAGCAAGCAACCAGAGGACCGATGGCTTAAGGTCCTCTCCGAAGGACCTGGTACTGAGGATTAATGCCTTACCAAAGGGCACTAGCGCACCAAGTGGGAATCGAACCGGGGTCACCGGAATACGAATCCCCCGCTCTACCGACTGAGCTATCGCGCCTCCTTATGACTTTCATTCTGAGCCAATCAGATGCAAGGATTTCAGTGGCTTATGACGAGTCAGTTCAAATCAATTGATCCATGAAATACCCCCCCCCCCCCCCCCCCCCGATGTAGAATCTGAGCTTGACAAGTCTACCATGGAATGTATGATTTCATCTTCTTTATACATTATCAATGACGAAAGAAAAATCCACCATCTGCAAGTATTACACAATTTAATGGAGCAGAAAGTGCTGATTTCGAAAACATATGAATAATTTTTCAACATTAGAGAAACATTCTTATGTAATATCAATGAAACCTCACTTTCAGGTTTCATTTAATTTGATTAAGTGAAAAAAATATGAATTGGTATCCAATATGATCTTGACCAAGTAACCTGAAATTATACCTGTTCATTAGTATAAAAATGGCTACCAATGACCGTTTAATGGAAAAAGGGGCTTAGACTTTCAAAATCATCAATAATATACTTGCAATTACTGTTGACCTGAACACATGCCAAATGAACAGTATCAGTGACAGTAGACTTTAGTGCTTTATATCTAAGTTTCATGAAACAGAAAGACTTCACTTTCTAAGCCCTAGTCCTACATTTATTTTGAAAAATGCAACGTAAGGATTAACTGGCAAGAAAAAACCTCTCCCAACAGTTTTCACAAACTTCAATGCCATTCTGAAATTATCAATAAAATGAGGAAAAATGTATTTGACTCTAAAAGATTTATTTCAGTTTGCAGATCTATTAACATCACAAGAATATGGCATTCAAATTACTTGAAGCAAATTGTAATGTCATCTTTAAGACTTAAAATTGAACCTGTTTTGCTTTTTGGGTTCTTTTCTTGATCAAAATGAAAGAACAAAAAAAAGCAAATATATATAACTATGTATGCACTGGACACTTGGATGTTCGACTCAATTCTAATTAGCATAAATTACTTCTGAGTTGAAAACGCAGCCCACTAGCATACTATCACTTATTCGTGCCAGCTGAAAAAAGACAAATAGATAATAAACAAGGCCAGCATACAACATAAAGTTTATGAGGTGCTGTAGAATCTTGTGTTATGCATGTTTATTGTTACGTTGATGTGGCACATCATCACATGACTAGTCATATGCTGTTATTTGGGATTCTTCACACTGGCCTTGCTTGCTCACTGCCTCAAGCAAAGTCGTTCTTATATACCCCAGCAAATGATAAGCTAACTTTTTGATAGTTAGTGAAGAAATCATCACGTCATGGTTTAACTTCCCAAATATCATGCATAAACATGATGTTTGACAATAGACATTAGTGCTATCCTCCAATAGAAGAGAAGAGGTGAGGATCTTTTATCATGCATTGCATTCATGAATCAAGACCAGGGTCCTGTTTCATAAAGGACCCTGGTCTTGATTTCATAAAGAAGTTACAACTGTTGTAACTTTGCCATAATGGCAACTACCATGGTAACAGGGCTCAGCAGCCAATCATAATCAAGGTTTCCATGGTAGTTGTCATAATGGCAAAGTTTACAACAGTTGCAAGTCATTTATGAAACGGGCCCCAGTTCAAAAAGGTATTCAAGCCTACGATGGCTAAACATGGCACCCTCTGCTACTTTGAATTTCAATGGTATGTCTACTAGTACTCAAAACAAATTATTAATATGTGCATCACCTCCAGAAATTTGTCTAATAATAGTGGGACACTAAACCTCAATGAATGCATGATTGTTGCTAGGTCAGACAATGACTTTTTAGATAATTTTGAATATCATGCATACTTTTGATACAAAGATGAATGCATGGCTCATAACTGTTGCTACGACAGGTGAAAAAAGTATAGATTAGCCATTGACACATTGAGCCCAGAGATGGCTAAAATCAATCATCAGAAGCTGTTTATACCCTCACACTCTTATCTCTCAATCATTTTAGCTGTTTGTTGTAAGTCAAAGTTTCTACCCTCATTGATCAGTCCCTGTATCTTTATCCTAATTGGACACACCCATGTCTCTCACTCCACTCCCTTAATCTATTTTATTTGCCCCTTTTCCTATATTAAATTTCTTTTACCACTAATAATTCCCGCCATCCATCTCTATCTCCCTCTCACCTGGAGTATCTCGCCTTCATGAGCCCTCCATCCTCCCATCAGTAATCCAGTCCTAAGATCCACCATGGAAAGAACTCCTGATGAGAATCCTACACCTATGGTATAGCCGTCTTGACTGACAGCCATGCAACGTATCAAACCTTTAAGAAAGAATAGGCAAGGATTAAGCTTTTCAGACTAGCAACATTTCTTAACCCCTGGAGTATCCTTTTTTTGAGGGAGGGGGGGGGGGGTTCAGAATGTCTTTCTAACCTGATATAATTTGATGAGCTGGGTGGGTTAAACCACCTTAACCCTCAAATCGAATATCAATGATTTTTCAACACAGCACATACTTAACGTAAGGTTTCAGACTACAGCTAATAGCATCGCAATAAGTCATCCAACCCTGCTTTTTAGCATGGCAAGATAATACCGTGCTAGCCCACTTTTGTGAAATTTAGTCTGAGACCAAAGTAAGTTAAGCTTAACACCAGAAAATTGATGGGGCTAAATGACCCCACCCCCCCCCCCCCCAAGGGTTAGGGGAAAAAAATGGAATTTGAAAAGCATATAAGTCTTGTATTGGTGAAAGTTTCCTAAAAGTACAAAATCAAACCATGCTGTGTAGTAAGATAGTCACACTTACATGCACACAAACTATTATGCATGGAAAATTGGGAAGGGGCAAGAACCTGAAATTAGGGTAAACAACATCTTTTGATATAGCTTAATGATTAAAAAAAAATGTTTGGGCTTACCCAGTGGCCCTGAGGCAACCCTGATCTCTTGTTGGATACCGCCATGCCTGGTATCAATGAATCGGACACTGGAATCTCCAGAAGACACCACTAGACAAGGGCTAGGGGCAGGCATCACCTCCATGCAGCTGGGTGCACTCCGACTCAGATCATAACCACGAACTGCTGCTCCATTGATGGGGTCCCACACCTGAGGAGGGTTTAAACAAAACGGGAAAAGGTAGCCTGTTCAATATACTGTATAAATCATTTAGTTAATAAACATAAGAATATTCGCAGTTCAAAGTTATCAATCTTGCAATTTATAACTTGCTTGCAACAAAGAGTATACATTGCGGTAGTTAAAACTGATTGCAAACTGGTTCTTGTAATACTCCTTCAAACTCACAAGAAAATTAGACTCTTCAAAAACTTCATGATCTTATATAGGTGTGGGTAGGATATTGTTAAAACTGATCCACTTATCATAACTTTACTTTAATGTTTGCATTTGATTGCAAAAGTTTCTCACAACACCTCTCCTTACTCACATGAACACTGCTACAATATGTCGAGACTCGAGAAACATCTCTAAACACAGCCTTAGGATGGCGAGGATATGCTGTTGACAAAATGTATAGGTCTATCACAAATTCAACAACTGATTATAACTTTATAGCTTGCAACATCCCCTAAAACTCACATGGACGTTGCCATCGCAGGAAGCCACAAGACGCTGAGACTCAAGAAGCCTGACATCAAACACAGTCTTCCGGTGATGAGGGTAGGTCAGCTGACAGCTGGATTTGGAGGAGCCGTCACCAGAGTTACGTAGAGACCAGATCTTGACAGTTTTGTCCTTGCTAGCACTCAGGAAAGTATTCTCATTGGGCATCATACACAGGGCTTTTACACCGTTGGTATGTCCTACATGGAGAGAATAATGCATTAATATTAACTACAATTATTGCTAAACATCATCATAAATATATTATAGCAATAATAAAATATTGTATCATAATAATTATACCAAATTAAATGATATCAACAGCAACAATGAAGGAAATAATGATTATAAACGATAATGATGAAGATAACTATAATGATACTGTACTAATGATAATAATTTATTTCATATAATATATCTAGAAATATGATATGATTGAATGGTGTTGAGTTTTATTGTAATAAATAGCAAGTTTCTTGCAATACTCCCTTACACCAACTTTGCATCAGAAATGAAAGGTGGCAACATTCCTTTGAATGAGTTCAATTAAGGTTTCCGGTCATTATCTTTCATGAGAAATTTCATACAGAGTACATGTCAGGTAATTACCCATTCGAAGGTCTTTTCCATTTAATAGACTGGTATCAATTTTTATGATCAACATAAGTTTACAATTTGTGTTTCCTCGCAAGGGAAGATTAATTCATTATCTCTTTGCACTATATCTCAAACTGCCTGAATCGGGTGACAGAATATCTGTTGATTGATCAGATATACAGCACACTGGCCAAGCCCAATTATGTAGGGATGTTACAGTGATTTACACTGTTTTTTTACAGAGTCTGGTATCATTGAATTGTAATCTACTTCCCATGAAATATCAAGACAGAGTGAATTCAAGTTCTTACTACATTCAAAGACAGGGTACTTACCTGTGAATGTCTGGAGTTTGATTTGACAGAAGTGCATTGAGTTGTCTTTATCCTCTCTTGCTGTAGGAAATTGAAATATTTGAAGAAAAAAGAACACATTAAATAAGGATCTTCCAGATGAATGTAAAATGAAGTGCTGAGAGACTGTACATAGCTCGTGTCAATTGAGCTGTAAAACAGGTTTTAAAATTCAGATCCCGCACATGTATCTTCAAATAAAATAAATGTATTTCCACAACATGAAATCATTGCAAATTCCAAAAATAATACAAAAAGAAAAATGAATTGCATATTTATGATGTGCCATACATCGTCAATAGGTTGAGCTGGTGGACTAATGGTGCAAATAATTTGACACTATATTTCATCAGTTTCATCAGTTTTACTTCTTCCCCGCCAAAACTAGTAATGAGCTTTACAACCCAGCGCACACTAAAAGATCCAATATGACATGATTTTCAACAAATCACACTTTGTAATAAATAAAGTAGCAAGAAGTAAAATTATTTCATTTGATATTCGGCAAAAATGCTAGGAATACTAAAATTAGAATCCTGCCTCACTGCAAGCCTAGAGATTGGAGTAAAGTCAAATCATCTTAAAGGCTCAGCCGATGATTACGTCATTTTGCTTTGGAATTGAATTTGCTTTTATTCCTAAAGGGAGGCTTGAAATAGTCTGAAACTTCGATTTCAGTATTCATACCAATATTTAGGAATTTGAATGTTCATATCAAATGCTATTACAATTTCTGATCGTAAGGATCAAATGGAATATAGATTGTAGTGACTCACCCAAGTATTGCTCCCAGTAGCTAAGCCAGGTACCCTTCAGAGTTCTTTTGCTTTTATTCATCTCCATCCTATCAAAATAGAGATAAATAAAATATGAATATCTTGTCTATATCCAGCTTCAAGTTGTAGTGACATGATACAAAAGTAGAAAAGTGACTGTGTAATTCAGTGAACTGGGGTTAAAACAAAGAAGATAGAACCCTTTGAAGGCATTAATCCTTGTTACCTGGGAGGAGGTGTTCATAGAGATGTTCATATTTTACACACAAATGGTGACCCGACTAGGGGCCCGATTTATAAAGAGTTACAACTGTTGTAACTTTGCCATTATGGCAACTACCATGGATACTTTGATTAAGATTGGCTGCTGAGCCCTGTTACCATGGTAGTTGCCATAATGGCAAAGTTAAAACAGTTGTAACTCCTTTATGAAACAGGCCCCTGCTCTTGTGTTTATGAGATATTTACGTTTCCCATATCTTCACTATCTACAATGTATATCTCTATGTGTGTCCTTCTACCTTTCTCCCTCACTCTCTTCCCCCCCCCCTTCCCTTCCCCTCTCCCTGTTCCCATTGCTAGCATGGATATTGTTTGATTTTTTATCTTCTGATAAAAAAAAATAATCACCTAGGACTTGTGTCTGAATTCATGGTTGTGTCCACCTCACCCTGCTGTGCGTTCTTTCCTTCGAGACCATTGTTACTATTCAATGCAGGGCTGGGTTCCTCTCCCCCGAAGGCTGGCTCTATCCTGTTCCCAATGACAGTCATGTGACCTCCAAACCCACTCCTCCCGGTGCCCAGGCTCCCTGCTGTCTGATCTAGAAGAGGAGACAGGATAGGGATATGATAACTTATAGGGGTGTTTCAAAGTACATTTAATGGACTGGCTTGCTAATAATTCATATCAAGAAATCTATTACACAGCAAAGCAAGAATATCCATAAACTAATCTTAATAAAAAAAAGTTATCTAAATTATAACAATGAAGAAACAAACAAACATGTGCACCTCCAAGGTAGTAATGATTGACAAAGTGATTCTTAAAACATTTTAAATACTGCAACTGATGGAGAATTTTTAATATGGAATGTGAAAAGAGTGTGATTTTTGGAGAACCAGTTTTGTAAATCAACTAATTGAAATTCATCAAAATCTCATTAATGATATCATACCTGGCAGTACAGACAATGACCATGATCTCTCCTCACTCAAATATGAGACTGCAAAAACAAAATATATTAATGTACACTAACTGTCAATCACTAATAAATATGCAAGGTGTGTTAGAATTCCAATCTCTCACAACCCTTATTAAAAATAAAACATTCAATGTCCATTTCAGTCTAGTTCAACATCCTTATTCCTCTATGACCTAATGCATGAAATGTTTTCTCTGAATATTCATTCAAAATATACTGTTTTTTCAACACATTATTTGTGCTAAAAAGAACTTTGAAAAATGAAAAGCATCTCTTTAAAATTACCCCCGACCTATGAAGAGATTATGATCAACAAGTCATGAGAAAATCTAACCTAAAATTTTGAAGCTTTTTTATTTTTCTTAACCTGAATTCATCAACTCTTTTCAAAGTGTGAAGCTATGACATTATTTTGGTAATTCATGCAGTAATCTCAAAGAGTACGCTCATTTATTTCATACTGATAATCATATTCATTGAAAATGTGACACAGGGAGCAATGCAAAGATCTTCTAATCAATTGCAGGTAAGTTTCAGATTCTAAAATCAATCTTGCTCTTTTAATACAGTTAATGACTAATATCTAGGGCTACCTAGAGAAGAGTGTGAATGCAGGCATAATATGCTTATATATTCTGTTTTAGATATTTCCTCATCAAGAGGAATGGCTAATTACCAGATTCAGGGCTTTCTCATTAGTTATAGGCTATTTATTTGCTAGTTGTTCCAGTATCTTCCTATAAAAGCAGCTTGATGTACACTATGGGTAGTGACAACTAATTTTCTACTGATTGTTCTGATTCTTGAAACTGAAAAATATAGACTTACATCATCATATAGTTAAAACTGATCTATCAAATGCAAATATTTACATCTCCATAACCTTACTTACCAGGACTATTGGCTGTACTTCCGTCGTCAGAGAAAGGGGATTGAATAGTCGGAGAAAGTTGGGTAGACATGGCCTTTTCATGCTTACTAGACAAAGCCCAGATCTGCTCGTGGTTTTCTAGTATATTCTCCATGTAAATACTACATGAATTGAAAGAAAATTCAAAAGCTTCAATTAATATTATTCATGTGAAAGAGAAAAGAATTATATAAAAAGTCGGACATTAGTCTACCTGTTTTCAGGTGTTGTTGTCTGTGACACTAAACTGATTTTAATGCAAGCAGAAAAATAAGAGAAACATATCAATGGAGGTTTGAAATTACGTGTTCATAAGTAAGGCAGGTGAATGGATCAGCCTGTTAGTCAACAGAGTGGTATAGAATTAGCATGGACTAGCTCTGGTGTGAACACCCCCTATAAGATCCCTCTCATAATTCTCATTTCTTTTATTAATATATTAATGACATTGAATGGACCTGCCTGTTAGCCGACTGAGTGGGATATAAGCAGCATGGGCTATCTATGTTGTAAACACCCCCTGTATAAAGACACTGTCAAGTCTTCTAGCGACTTTCATTCGAATGGCTAAATTGCTCAGGGGGCAATCTGAAATGACTTGTTCATAAATAAATGACATTGAACGGACCTGCCTGTGAGTCGACAGAGTGGAATGTAAGCGGCATGGGCTAGCTCTGGTGTGAACACCTCCTGCAAGACGCCTCTCATGTCTTCTAATGATGTAGACTCATCAATCTGAGCACCTACAAGAGAAGAAAAAAATTAATTTCTACATGTAATGAATGGTAGTGATATAGAACAAAGTCAAATACATTTTATATTGTGGAGTCATCAAAATCCAGACACTTAACACAAATTACATTTTTTTTTTTCAAATGCTATAAGAGTAATCTGGATGCATCTAATAAATAGAAAGAAAAGCAAGAAAACTATGCAATGCAATGTAAGGTTGGTAGGAAAATGCATGCAAGTTGGTCATACCCTACATTATATCTGCATTTACAGTTGTGCTCAAAAGTGAGCCCCACCACAAAATGCATTCCTTCATGCTGAGTGTTGAATGTAGACAGCAACACTACATGGTTCGGCATAAACAGAGAAATAAACTTTATTGAATTTAATATTTCATCACAGTTACATATCTAAAACATGGCAGAACTGGAACACTTTAAATATGATCATTTTCTCATGGGTTTCACTAACTTTTGAGCATCACTGTAAACAATTGTTTTTTTATGGTTAAACTGTGCAAAACATTGAGTTTAGCACAGGCTATGGGTGTGGGCTGAAATAAACTGTCTCGAATGGACTGTAAAAAATGTTGTTTATAATGCACCTAAAAAATGGCGTTTGCTGTAAGTTATGGCAATCACGTGACAATAGCTTAATGTGATTTGATTAAGAGTCACAAGTACTACCTATGGAAATTAATGTACAGGAAATAATATAAAGCATTCCATGATGAATTTCTATTCCAACTGACTTGTCTCCATTGGGACGTTAACAAGTAACTTACCAAAGCTGCTTGGTCTTGGTAACGACCCTGTACTATGTGGAGTAGTGCTTAAGTCTGAGGTTGAATCATTGGACTGTAATCTTGAATGAGGGACCACTGGAGATCCATAGACCAATTGATTGGTCTCATCATCAACATCAATCACCAGGTACTTATCCTCACTGTCTGTGCTCAGGGCCAGACTGCTCTGACGATCTAAAATGAATCAAAAGTACACACAAATTTTTTTTAGATTATCATCATTACGCTGCTCTTTTCTCTGAGAAATTAAAGCACTTGAAAGATGAATCTGACCTAAACAGATGAAGAGAAAATGTGACAACTCAGTAATTCATCCAAGTAACAACTGCTTCATGAAACGATTTCAGAGTGCCCATACATCAGTAAAGGGCACTCGTGTCTGCTAATAGTACCAGTATCCAGCTCACATCCACTGAGTAATGAAAGGTGCAAAGATGTTTGAAACCACTGCAATGCTATAACCAAAGACTGTGAAATCATCTCTATGTGAATTACAAACTTCAAAAACTAATAGTACTTACTTTGAGATTCCACTTCCACAAGAGCAGTTAAAGAACTTTGAAAATAATAACAATAAAGACAGTGATCTAGTAGGATACAGCCACCTAGACATTATTAAGCAGACCAAAGTAATATTTTCACTGAATGTTATGTCTACACTGAACAATGATTCTTTTTAAAAACATTGCAGAGACATCCTACTCAGGTTGGATAGTAAGTTTCCATCAGGATATATCTACACAATCAACAATTCATGGAAAATGTAAAATGGATCACAAACAACAAATTGCAGGTTTTATCAGTGAATTTCCTTGATGACTGAAACCAGAGAAAACTGAAATTTGAAGAAAAAAAATGGAATTTACAAAACTGAATTTGAAAAATTGGGATGCCAATTAGGACAATAGGAATTTGAAATTTGGAAATTTTAAAGGAAAAAACAAATTTGGGTAAATACCAAGGTTCTTGAAAGTTGAGGCACCCAGTTTGAAGCAGAGGAAGAATCGCTTGAGAATATCCTTCATGTGGTCTCTGGTCATCTCCCGACCAATACGCAGAGCGATGGCATTGAGAATGTCAACCAGCTTGAAGCAGATAACCGCCCTCGCTTCACTGCCACTGGGGAAGCTGATGCTGGTACAGGACATGATGTCCAGGAGAGGATGAATGAACTTCCCAAAGAGGTACTAGCATGAGAAGATTGGAAGAGAACACAGAACATTAAAAGCCCCAAGTCTAGTTATGATAAGACCAAAATGATTACTCATAGCTAGACACTGTAACTGTAAGACAAAATGAATTTGAATGCAAAGATTTAATGAGAAAACCAGAAAACTTCCATTGTGTTCAAACAGAAAATTTACAGGATCTGATTAAGCGCAAGGAACGGCGAAAAACATTTAGATGAAATGGCCCCCGGAGGCATTTTACTCCAATGCTAACTCTCCGGAGACCAAATTCAGAGTTGCCCAGGGAGTTTTTCTTCTGTGAGAGTTATCTTTGAATCAACTTTGTTACTTAACAGTTAAACTACCCAAATGGATTACAGCATAACATTTTAAGGAGCAGTTTGTTGTTTAATGTATGATGAATGTTTTTAAAACATGCAGAAACTACTAACAATCAGATTTTCATCACAACTTTATGGGGGAGGTTGTATGACTTAAAGTAATGCATAAGTGCCAATACACACATGAAATTACAAATGTCGTTTCAGTCATGAATATTCATTAATAGCGCATGTCCCCTAAGCATGACCTGCGGCCATATGTGATATACCGCACTCCACTAGGAATTTAAAAGAATTCTAAGTCATGTTTAAATCTTTGTGAAACATCCCGAAGTTGTAAAATCTTCACAAACAAGAAACAAGGAACTGAAATTATTAATAGAATCGAGATCCTTACCTGTAATTTCTGCATGAGGCTAGAGTCTGTAAGGTACGGCAGGACATGTCTGAGAAGGACTACAGAACAAATAAGACGGCCTTCCAGCTTGGCACTGACTTTCCTCTGAACTCTGCGGACCTATCGCATGAGAATTCAATAATTCCTTCTCATTTCTCTGTTTTTTTTTTTTTATCCAGGATCAAAATTCTATACAGATGGTGAATGTGTTGGCAACAATCATGCAATAACAGTGTGGTCTAACCTAGCACACACAATATAATTTGTGCTCATTAACAGATGGACAATGGAAACAGAACAAAATCACTATTTTACAACTCAGTCCTAGATCTTATTGATTAATTTCTTACGATCAGTTGAGCACACAGACATGTGAGATTAAGTGTTGACTCTCCACAATCAATTAAATGAACCTGCTTATATTGTCCACTGACAAGAAATGCCACTTTGTTTTTTTTCACTGGGAACCATTTCACCATGAGTGTTGTCTGTGATTTTCATCAATGAATTTGCTATTAGCCAATCAGATGTCAGGATTTTTCAGTAGCTTATAACATTGGTCGGTGAAAAAACGCATCATGAAACACTCCCCTGATCTGTAGAATCAGGTTTCCCTGAGTGGACTCACTGTTTCTTTGATGTATGGTAGATACTGCTGGAAGATGAACTGGTCTCCATAAAGGACAGCAATATCTGTGAGGCACTTGAGAACAGGTTTGGAATTGATGTCACCGGCAACTGATTTCTTTCCAATACAGACACTGGAGGTATCTAGGTCAAAAGAAAAAGGGTAAGGACTGAAGACCGATGACTACTATACCAGAGGGGTGAGGGTATTTTTGTATTTAGCATTAAAGATGGTGGTGGTGGGGATTTTTTTACCTGATTGCTAAGAAAACATGAATGCTTGTAAGCAAGCAACCAGAGGACCGACGGCTTTAGGTCCTCTCCGAAGGACCTAGTAATGAGGATTAATGCCTTACCAAAGGGCACTAGCACACCAAGTGGGAATCGAACCCGGGTCACCGGAATACGAATCCCCCGCTCTACCGACTGAGCCATCGCGCCTCCTAGGTGACTAGGCTTTCCAGAATTTTTTAAGTTCTTTTTTTTAATTATGGCATGAAGTCTGAGAGGGTTCTATACAATTATGTCTAAAATTTCAAACTCACAAGTTGTAAAAAAGGTCATAAAAATGCTGCTATCTTTGTGTCTTTTAGAATGATAGCAGGCATACAATGTCACATGGGCCAATATAACCCCCCCCCCCCTCCCCACCATGGCACCATCCCATCCTATTAAAAGATTGCTTCAATTCGAAAGCTATGGTTTGTATAAAACACATCATCGCAATGGTCAGATCATGCTTGGAAGATGTAAGATTTTTCAAAATCTTAAACTGAGATCAAATTATGGGAGTCAATAATGAGATATTAAAAAGAAAAGATGAAAAACAAAAAGTTGAGTTCGAGATACACAAGAATACGTCATATAAAACAAAACAACTGAGAAAAAAAACAAGCATGTCTCATCATAATCATATATTACAATTTACATTAGATTATTTTATCTTAATTTGAGCTTATGAAATGGTAGGAATTCTGAAGATTATATCAGTAGCATGTAACTGACTAATGATGATAAGTTTTATGAAACATGGACCAATACAACAACAATCAATACCTCTTGACAGAGATGCAGGAATATGTTGTATTTACTTTTTCAAAGTTTTGTACATGGTGAAAAGAATTAAAAATATAACATTTTTGATAATCGCTGTGATTTAATTTCTCTCTATACTCTTCATTACAGACAGAAACAGAAAAAAGGAATTACTGTTCAGGTCTCACTTATTTCATTTGAATCTACATCATCATGCATGTAGCAGTAGATCAGTTGCTCTGGCGTCATGTAGCACCCTGAGAGAGACTCTAAAAGCTTTGGAGTAATGAAGCGAACTGTCAACGTTGGTCCTATACGGTGAGCTAGCCACATGATGCTCTCACTCGCAACATCACTTAGGCTCTTTCCAATTAGGGTGTTGACTTGATATAGTTTAGAGGACAACTGCTTCTTGTAGGTCCTCCTGTACTGGTCTGTGGCTTTGGTCTGACTTGTAAAGAGAAGGTCCTGTTCTTTGGTTTGCGAATGGGTACTGGGGGATGGTGATGAGGTAGATTTGCGTGAAGACACATCCTTTGAAGGAATTCTCTCGATGGTGGGCGAGCCTTCACCAGGCTCTTCTGATAAGGAAGGTAAATTCCCTGAGCTGATGGATGAGGTATCTGGCTCTTTCCCTAGTGACATGGTTTCACTGCCTTCACTGTCCAAAGGAGATGCCTGCTCACTTAAAGAGCTTCCATCATCTCCATTTTGAGACACCGGAACATCATCATCCTCCAGATTCTCCTTAACCTGGTCAACATCCTCCAACTCAATCTGCAACTTATCATTCATTCCTTGTTCGATAGTCCTCTCTTCACTGACTTCATCGCCTACTTCATCACCATCCTCAATTCCAAACAGTTCTTCATCAACAGACATGCCCTCTGTTCCATCAAGGAATGTCTCAGCCTCTTCCGCAGTATTACTCGCCCCTGAGGCCATTGTGGCAATGCAACTAGTTTGCTCATTAGCACCATGCATGAACATGGGGCATTGCTTCAGCCCATTTGTTGCTTCTGTGACATAATTCACCAAGGTGTTCAAGAATGGTTTGAGACCTAAGGACATGATGACCTGAGAGAGAAAAGAATGCTGGAACAGCAGGAGGTAGTCTGGTGAAGTAAAATCAGAATCGAAGAGATGACCCAATGGAGCAAGCAACTCATCCGTTGCTGCCTTTGGGCCAAGGTGTGCAGTGTACTTGCTGAACAAGGACAATGCTGCATATACAGCAGTGCTGCCTTCCTCAAAGAGACTCCTGATATATGGTAGCAGGATATCCCTTCCTTCCTCTGTGATGCCTTTGGTGCACTTGGGTAACCATTGTCTGGCTAGATGGACCATGTTCATGGCCTGATGGTCAGTGAGGTCCGTCTGATGAAGTTCCTGGTCATCCACCTGGAACCGCTGTAGATGAAGCTCAGAGAGAAACTGATGCAAGGACTGGAAGTACTGAGGAAATGAAATGAGACCTGAGTGATGTTGAAGCAGAAGGCTGGGGCTTAGTGGTGGCAGGCCATTTTGACCACTTTCAAAGTATGCAGACTGCTCCCAAGGTAGGCATTCACCCAACGTTGTGTCCATTCTTAGCAATGTATGCACTATCTCTCTGAGTGGCCTGTAAGAGAGAAAAAAAATATATGTATATAATGGAAAAATGTACTTACATAAAAAAAATAACGCAAGCATTAAAATTAAACTACAGACATATGGAATGAGATACAAACAAGTTTATCTTAATCAAAATTTATTTGTATTGATAGGGTAAATTACTTCTTAAATTTAATCAGTTTTCTCCTCTAAACATGATCCTATCCAAATTCAAGAATATGAATATAAACAAGAGGAACACCTTCCTTCATTTAAGATTTTGATGTTGTTTACCCTAAGATGGTCTAAGTTCATTGACCCCCAACAATTACTTTTGACCTTGGTCATGTGACCTCAAACTCTGGCAGGATGTTTAGTAATACTTGATAACCATTATGTTTAAGTTTCATGAACTAGGCCCATATACTTTTTAAGTTATGATGACATTTCAAACGCTTAACCTTTGGTTAAGATTTGATGTTGACGACGCCGCCGTCAGAAAAGCGGCGCCTATAGTCTCGCTCTGCTATGCAGGTGAGACAAAAACTATTGATATACCTTGGTAATTCCTGGTATTCTGCTCCCACAACCCTCTGCAAATGTCTCCACCTTGATTCCAAGTCTGACCCGATTTGGCGGAACCTTAGTTTTGGGGCAAGGCATAACTCGGCGACAATGCAGCCTATTGCTACCATATCCCTAGCAACAAGCTGCTGCCAATGGACTTGAGTTTCTTCCTGTTTGGATTGGAGAACAAATGAAAAGGCACTTAATTGAGGCTTGAAATATTAGTGGAACACATGGTATTACAGTCTGTATTTTTTCACTCCCTTGGGTATACAGCCAAGTTAATCAGGTACATAACACTATTTCTTTTCTCCAAGTGCAAATCAACTACTAGTATATCAAAAGATGCAAATGGTTAGTTTTATGCACTGGGGCCCAGGACTTACCACTTTGTGAGTCACAGGTACATCATAGCTTGACTTGGAAGTGAATGAGTAGAGTGATTCCAATTGATTGAGAGCAGAGAGTGGGTCGTATTCCTCAGGAAGGACAATGGTAGCAAGCTCTGGTCTGATCAGCCGCGAGTCAAGAGGCATGTCAGACTTGGGTCTGTAAAATAAGTGTTTACGTGGCATTGAAATTCATTGCAAGCTCTTCATATCCAGTAGTTTATGAAGTGAGCAAAACAAAGAGACATGAGTGTCACATTTATCTCTTCCTCAATAACAATATTCCTTTGTTCTTTTTCTTCCTTTTCTTCTTTTCTACTCTCTTTTCCCCCTTTGTCATTCATTATATAAATTGACACTGACATAAATCATTGTCATCTAAAACTATACTAGAAACGTTTGTATCTACAATGGCTCAAATACACTCATATGGAGCATAAAATGATAGAAATTACAAATTTCAATCTCTGAATGGGAACAAAATTGATATGAAATGAATTCTAGGTCAAAGTCTCTTATTTTACAGTGACCTTTTTCAAGGAAATCACCTGAAAAAGGGCAGTTTCCTGATTGGATTTTTGCTAAGCTGTAGATCCTCTGCTGCTGAGTAAGAACCAGCCACATTCTGTGCCTCTGTGTTGAAAGACTGTGATCTGGCTCGTATTGCAGTTGCATCAGACTCCTGGAGATCACTACTCCTTTCACTTTCAGCAGAGGTCTAGAAAGAATAAATTTAGCAATATGTCCGACAGTTCATGCAATCAATACAGGCTTCCGTGATAGAAAATATTAGTTTGATTTTTAATAGGACCTCATCAAGAGTATTTTTGGTCAGAATTGTCAAAATTCAATTTGTTTTATTTCCTGGAAGAGAGCACTATTTTTTCTATGGATTTAAAAAATCTGAATGTGCTAATAAATCCTAAAATGCTAGTTTTGAAAGTTTTTATCGATTCTATTTTGGGTATTTTATTGTAGATATAGTGTTACTTATTATTTTATAGGTTGTAATAAAATTGTCTGGCTTTGAGGGAAATGCCATATATATTTCCTGAACTAGTCACATATTGCCCGAGTCTTGACGAGGGCAATGTGGTTCTAATGAAGGAAATGTAATTTGGTATCTCGCGGAAATGAAAGCCAGCCTACATCTATATGATGTGTAATTCAAGATATCATTTGTAGCAATTTCTGTCTATTTACCTGTTGTTACATCTGATTTCAAATTCAGGTTATTAGTGAACTTGGTGGAGTAAATGTGAAGTGAATACGGCGCAGGTTTGCATCATGAGTTTATAATCAATTAGCCAGACAAAATTCATGTTTATATCTTGTATATAAATGCCTCATTATATTTTTGGTGCAGACCTAGATAATTATTTCACTTTGACCTCACCACTCATGAACAGGGCAAGTTCTTGCATTGATTCTTCAATCAAATAACAATGAACAGGATGTGAGTAAGTGGTATGCCTTCTTCTTCTATGAAATTTCTATTGAATTTCAATCCTCTTTTTGTTCACCTTTGCCTAACAGTTGGGGGGGATCAAGTATGCTTCTATAGACTTACAAACTTTAATTCTTCCTCTCTCATAAGGAGCATTTTATGCAAGTGAACCTTGTATTTGATAGATTTGAAAATTGTTTTTGTTAGTGGGTTAGGAAATGAGTTGCATATAATTTTTTTCAATTTCAGAAGGGAGATTTTAACTGAAATTCAATTTCTGATGACCTTTTGTGGGGTTCGTGATGCCTGCCACATATGATTTTGACTAAGAGCATGAGATCTTGAAAGATAATAGCAGAGCTGCCAACTTTGCACAACCACAAAAAAAAATCATATAATGGCAAAAAAAGAGGAATTTGGGGGAAAATCCAACAAAAACAAAACAACATAACCTTTAAAAGTGATGAGAAACCAAATGAAGAGAAAATAAATGAGAAACATGGGCAACAAATGAATAGTTGCATACCATGGATTTTAAGATGCTCCCATAGAAAATACAAGTTGAGAAATCAAAGTTATCTTTTAAAACTATAACTCCTGTGTCACCATTTTCAGGTATTAAAGTCAGATTTTTCCCCAAATCAAACAGGGAAACTGAAATGATTGTTACAAGAAGCAAAATTAATAAATATTGATTGTGTGTTCACAAATTAGTTCTGATTATTTTTACAATGAAATAATACTTCTTATATAAATTACAAATCAAGACTTCAGGGCAATTCCACATGGGCATTTGAACAATTTTCTATTCATATCTACAGCATTTTGGTAACCATGGTAACATAATTACCAGAAAATTGAGCCACTTTCACAAAACAAAATTGCCTCATAAATAAAATATGCCACACACTTAAAAGTATATTCATGATCCTATCATGATTCCTGCTTGTATGCTTCATCCAAGGCTTTGAGTATTAATGACCATCAATCTAATTGCTTTTACTATAAATGTGAAGTAAGATGACCTATTTTTCTCATGTGTCATTGCCCTTCAACAACTACAAAAATTCTTACTGTGAGGTTATCCTTGGTGTTAGGAGAGAGAGTGTCCATTGTATCCTGATCAGAGATGACTTTGCTATCGCTTCCTTCACTTCCTACAGACACATCCTGATCTGACCTTGAAACACTTTCCTCCTGGATGGTCACGTTGATGGATGATCCTGCATCTATCTGAGACCTCTCGATGTCCGGTCCCTCCATGGACATGTAGGGGGATGGAGAGAAGCGTTTGGGATGGGGCACATTGAAGAGCTGCACCACTCCATTGTTTGCCGGCAGCGTGTGTTGGTCAACCACACACAGCACCACGTTCTTAGCTCTTACTGCCGCTGTACCAGACAACTGGAAATATTGGAGAAAAAAAATCATAATTAGTCATTACATTTTCTTTAAAAAATAAAGCACCTAAACATGAATTCAAAACAGAGATTCTTTACATTATCTAAAGTGACCATGACAATCCATACTGCCTAAAATTTCTCTGAAGATAAAGGGCTAGACAAATGGTTATGGTAATGCATCTGAATGGTGTTCCACAACGCTTTTCATAATATAGAAAAAGATTTGTTACAGTCTTCTAAAAAATATGAGATTTTATTCTTTCATTATTATTACAGCTCCAAAGCTGAAGGTGTACTTAGTCCAATATCTTCTCCTGCAAGTTAGAGGATATTTGTTGTTGAATGTCAATGTAGATTGTACTTTCTATCAGCCCTCACAATAAACCCTCATGAGGGCACTTGAGGCATTATTACCTTCTTTTTCTTTGGCATAGAACCACTGCCAGTAATAGGGGCATTTCAACAGCAGAAAGGCAGGTGCAGTGGACAGTGGTCACCCAAGACAAGTCTTGATGCCTTGGGCTGTTGCAAGGGCAGATTTCATTCATATTAAAACCTCACATGAACCTGTGCATTCTCACTTTCCCAACGTGGATGACATCCTATATAAAGAATTCTCTTGATATTAGGGCCGTTATCGTTGAGAATATTCTCTGTCGATATCATGCTAAAAATATGTTACCAATATCGATATCGATAATCAATACGCGTGCAGTCATGATGTTTGGATTGTCATGATCTCACCCACACTTCGCTATTGTGGGAGTGAGATCGTGTTTTGTGGCTAATATTCTGTATTCGTATTTTGTTGAGATTTTGGAGTAATTTCTGTTGCTGTTCTGTGCAGTTTGAGGAAAAATATGTTTTCCGTGATTTTCCTTTGAAAAGCCACTTTCAAAGGGCCGTTTCCTTGAATTCTTTGAAATCGCTGAAAATCACTGTGTCCCTACATTATAGCAGGTATTATCGACAACGAGAGCAAGGTTAGCGATATCGCTAAGTGAAAAAAAACAAGCGACTATCGACAGGATTAGCGATAAAGACTTTATCGATAACAGCCCTATGAGCCCTACATGTATATGATTTATATGAAATTATTCTTTACAACTGGCACTTCAGTCATTCTGATAAGTGAAAACAAGCTTAGTCTACAATGATACCTTACCTTGCAGCCAAAGGTAAGATCAATCCATCGATGAAGCCTCTCTGAGACATATGGACTTTCCAACACAGCTCTATGCTTCTGTACAAAGTCTTCTGGACCATTGCACCAGGTGGGCACCTCCAGATCAGGCAGATCATCATGAATTGACTTAAAGATGGAAGCATCGGAGAAGAACTCTGGGATACATTCATCAGGTGTCCATCCTTGGAGCCGCTGCATGCTGGCTGGATACTCATTGGGCACCCATACTGATCGCACATGGGTCTGGAGCAGAGTCTTTGGTGTGCAACGTGCCTTGTAGATGTAGTAGGTGATTTCAGACAGGACATCAGAGATGTGGTGAGGGACCTGACCAGCAAGGTTGCTCCCGTGCTCCTCATTCAAGGCCTGCATCTGTAATGCAGACTCATAGGTGAAGTCTAACTGATTGTCTCCTTTGTTGAGTCTATACTTGGATTTGGAGAAATCCCTGTAGCTGCCATTGGGTTGGGTGAAATCCATGACCCAGGGCATGATTGGATGATGGTTGGGGTTGCCCATTTGACGATTGGCAAGACGATTAAGGATCATAAGATATTCATAGTTAGTGAGCTGCCCCATGGCCCATTTCTGCATAATTTCTGGTAATGCATCCATCTTTGGAACACACTTGAAACCACCACCTATTGCACATGGTTGATTTATATCTGTTTTGTCACTTTGCACTTTAGTTTCATTTACTATTGCACCACGTTGACCTTCGGGCAAAGTTCTTTGAGTTCTTTGATTGCTCCCTACGAAGCTCAAGACATCATTCCACTTTGGTCCACAGAATTGCACCCAGAGTTTTTCATCAATGGTAAAATCAGACAGCGATACGTTCCCACATGACATGCCTCTTTGATGACAGTGACTCACTGCATGCAGCATTTGAAAGATGACAAATAGAACCTTACCATGGGAACCAGAGAGGGATGCAGGACTGAACATGGTCACATCCTGGACTGTGTGCTCGTGGTGAGGCTGAAGAAGGTACAAACAGTCTTTGGTGACTATGCAGCAGAACAAAGACACCATGTTGGAATGTTCTATGGCTTGAGACTGTGCAGTATTGGAAGATTTTCCAGCTGTCTTAGAAGCTGAATCTGACATGTCATTGATGGAGATAATTGGACATCCATACAACTGCTGGATTAAATCAATTACTGTTGTGGAATCAACCTGTAAATGCAAAGAAAATAAATACAATTAATTTACTACATTTTTCTCATTATATGAACTCCATCTCCACAACTGAGAGACGATTGATATGATAATTACGATGAAAACTAATTTGTCTCATATTACCTGGTCTGATAATGAATGATGATATCGATTAAGCGTAGAAGATGTGTTGTGATAAGCTTCTTCCCACTCAGTTTGATAGATCTGTTTAGCCACTCTCTCCATGAATTCCATGAAACTGTTTTCATCACCCATTTTCATATCTATTTTGATCGGTGGTAGACTAGGAAGAAAAAAATCGTATTAAAAACAAAACTGGATCAATTTATATAAAATGAAATAACATGATTTCATTTTCTATGTACTTTTGTAATTATTTTGTAAATCATTACTGTATTGACAGTTATGGCACTTTGTTTGTTCAAAATATGTGGATATGTTTCACAATGGGCCATCCCCAGTGGCGGATCCAGGGGGGTGGCGCAGGGGGCGCGCGCCCCCCCTAATATTTGAGCGGCGCCAAAGGCGCCGCTCAAAAAAAAAAAAAGTAAAAGAAAGAAAAGGCGCTGCTTGAAAAAATAAAAATAAAGGAAAGAAAAGGCGCCGCTTAAAAAATATATACACTGATATAATATTAGCAACAGTAAGGAAAGACTATCCCCCAGCGAAGCACAATCATATTATCTTCCTTATCTTTTTTTTAACTACCCTTTTCCCAACAACTTCGCCTGTTGAAAATAATCAGCACTGCGCTGCCTGCATATAACTGGCGCCAATCAAGAATAATCAGCGCCACCTTAATCTAAATCGGCGCCAGACAAGAATAATCAGCGCCATTTGGTTATAAATCGGCGCCAGTCGAGAAAAATCGGCACTGCCAGAGTCTTAACCGGCGCCGATCAAGGATAATCTGCGCCACCTAAATCTAAATCGGCACCAGATAAAAATAATCGGCGCCATCTGGTTATAAATCGGCGCCGGTAAAGAAAAATCGACGCTGCCTGAGTTCTTAACCGGCGCCGATCAAGGATAATCAGCGCCACCTATATCTAAATCGTGGCTGGTCAAGAATAATCAGCGCCATCTGGTTATTAATCGGCTCTGCCCGAGTCTTAACCGGCGCCGATCAAGAATAATCAGCTCTACCTAAATCTAAATCGGCGCCGGACAAGAATAATCAGCACCACCTGGTTAAAAATCGGCGCCAGTCAAGAATAATCGGCGCCTCCTGGTTCTAAATCGGCGCCAGTCAATTATGAATTGCCGCTGCCTAAATCTTACGTGACGTCGGTAAAAATAATCAGCACTACTTGTTCTAAATCGGTGCCGGTCAAGAATAATCAGCGTCCCCTGGTTCCAATAAATAGGCGCCGGTAAAATAATGAAGAAGGGCCTATTGCCAACCAAATCTAGATCGGCGCCGGTCAAGAATGATCAGCGGCACCTGGTTATACATTTTATTGTTGAATGGTCATAACAAAGCTTATCGCATGCCCTTACAGAGTGGACTGGGGCGGGGCAGTTGCCCACAGAATGACAGATGTCATGAAATCTTTAATTTATTTTAAAAATCCCAGAATCATACAAAAGCGTAGAGCAAATCCTTTAATTTTGATCTTATTTTCCAATGCTTTAATAAAAAGAAGGTCAGTCACTTTTCTTCTTTACACATTCCACATTGTGCCACCTCTATGGCCTTTAGTTTAAGACAGCTACTATAGTGTTTTATGAAGATGATTCGATATTTTAGCCCAAAACTTTGCTAAAACCCGTTGCTAGTACCGGGAGTGTATAATTACGCAACCAGTCGTATATTGAGATTGAGCTACACAACTCGTTCTTTATTTAAAATCGTGCTTAAATTATCCGCTTCTCAGATTGGAATATAAAAATTTTCAGCTCGCGCTTCGCGCTCGCATCATTTCTGTAGCAAAACCCCATACTTTTTATGATTAAATAGGTGAATAGAATGTCCCGTTTTCAGTTCTAAACGTCAAAAGAACTCCCGCTTCGATTTGCAATAATCTTTTGCTGGATATAATATTGTTCTTTATTACAAACGTCCATTAAACTGTCATTTTTTTCAGATCGAAATATCAAAATTTTATGCTCGTGCTTCGCGCTCGCATCTATTGTCTTTTTTTAGATATCCATCTTAATCATTGGTACCAAAAATACATAGAATATCAAGCTTTCTGGTCAGAATATAAAGAAATTTCAGCTCGCCCTCGGCACTCGCATTATCTGTGTAGTGAGATATGTACATGTATCCTCCTCATGGGTTACTACAAACAGTCCTAAACAGGCACCTTTTTCCTGTTTTCAGGTCAGTATATTAAAAAATTTCAGCTCGCGCTTCGCGCTCGCATTAATTTGTTGGTGAGATATGTGTTTCTATCTCATGAGTCATATAAATATATATATATATGTGTGTGTGTGTGTGTGTGTGAGTTTGTTTTGTGTGATATCGAGCGCCTTTGGAAAGTTGATTCATGATTTTGCCCCCCAAATCTTAAAAAAGGGATCGACGCCCCTGTGTATATATATATATACATATAGTAAAAAAAAACTTGTATCTCTATTAATATACAAAAGTATTGGCCTCATCGCAATAAAAGGGTTAATACACGAGATTTTGAAATCGCACATAACATGCATAATTTGTGTTACTTTTTGCTTGTTTCTTTCTTTAATAAGTTTTTCAATCTCTCTCTATATATGTTTTAGATTATATGTTTAAATTGATGTATATTTTCTGTTATAATGAAATATGTTTAAGTGGACTTCAGAGAATGGTCGTACGCAGCAAGGGGGAAGGGGGGCACATTCGCGATCTGCTGTTGTGAAAAACAATTTTTTTCCTTAACATTTCATGAAAACTATGAAAAATATGCAAATGTGAGATGTGCACCAAATTTTCGAGTCTTGCCCCCCCCCCCCCCCCCCCGGAAATATTATCTGCGTGTGGTCATGCAAAATGGTATGACTGGAAATCCTACATTTTGAAAAGAGCATTTGATAGGGTCAGATTTTACCCCTTTTTCAACATTTTCTTTTGGCGCCGGTGAAGTGCAAAAATATGTGCGCCGCTCGGCAGTGCACCCCCCCCTTTCGCCAAAAGCTGGATCCGCCTATGATCCCTATCAAAAGCATGTTGTTCTTATTAGGCCTTTAAAAAAGTGTTATGTTTCCCTCATTCAACCAACCGTAAAATGCAATTAAAAAAAAAACAGGGACACTTTTATTTTTAGCAGAGTGAGTGAGAAAGTGTCAGATTTTTTTGCTCAAATTTGTATTCAATGGCTTTGAAAAAGCACTTTAATGTGTTTCAACATGTTTGACTGCATTAATAAATCATCCCATGAGTGGTTTTATTTGTGAAGTACAGCAGTAAAGGTATAAAAAAAAAACGACAGACTGACCCAACATTCTGCTTTTGGGCTTATGAGGGCAACAAAATATATTTTTAGGCCTTATTGCCACCCCTGCACTACATGTGTTCTACAACACGTTGTAGTTTAATAACATTGTGGAGATAAATGAAATGATGATATTGGTTCCTACTAGGTTGTGATTTTTTAGTTAATTATTATTGGGTAGATGCAAATACCCTTCTTCATGTATCAAAAGAAAGGTAACATGATTGAGACCAAGAAAATTTTGAATCATGTTAATGAAACAAATTTTATATGATACCTGACCCTGCAAGTAAACAAAATAATGAGCTAAAGAGCTATTTTTTTAATACAAGGACATTTTAATGTTTTAAAATTTGGTCGGTACAAGCATGGACTTGGTGATTTTTAGATGTATTATTTGCATTGTATTACCCTTTGTGCTTTTACAAAGGCTGTTTTATCAACTAGGAAATAAACTTCAATACCTCATCAATACCAGTCAAGTTTGGCCTTCATTCAGAAGGATCAACATGTGATTCTCAAAAGGGGGTCAAACCAATATCATGCTAAATTCAAATGGAATAAAAAAGCAAATTCACTAACCTTAAGGCCCCATTGGTGGGCTTTGTGATCCTGCAAACTGTTATCTTCTGCCATGGTTTTACAGCTTTGGAAAATATGATACTCCTACTGGTCGACGACCATTTTGGGATGCTAGCATCTGAGGACGATGGAATGCTACCAGTTTTCTGAATGTGCCGTACCCATTTTTCATGGACCTATAAAATGATCAAATTAAAAAGACACCAATGGCACTCATTGATCCAGATGATGATTTTTGTTTAAGACACAGACAAATATATATATATATATATACACACACATATAAATTGCCATAGCCTGGTGAATAGATAGAGCAGGGTGGTTTACAGGAAAGGAATGAAACAATGACGACATCTAAAATGAACCCAAAATGCAAGAAAAAAAGCAGATAGATAGATGCTGTACAGTTGTACTGTATGCACCTACAATCTAATTAGCATAAATTGCTTTTGAGTTGAAAACGCAGCCCACTAGCATACTATCACCTATTCATGCCAGCCGAAAAAAGGCTGACATAAATAGATAATAAACAAGGCCAGCATAAAGGTTAGCTGGGGTTTTGATGTGTGGTAGAGTCTTGTGTTGTGCATGTTTATTATTATGTTGATGTGGTCACATCATCATGTAATGACATCATCATCACATGACTAGTCACATGTTGTTATGTGTTTCTTCACACTGGCCTTGCTTGCTCACTGCCTCCAGCTGATGAACGTGTGTGTGTATTTGAGTTTTGTCAGACGTGGATCAATCAGATATGATTATTTACGTCTGGGACAGACCTTTAACGTCACCATCCGAAAGACGTGACCAGGGCTCGAACCTCTGCATCAATTTGTAACTTCCCCGCATAGCTTGGATTACAGGCGCACGCCACAACGCCCAGTTGAACAAGCAAGGTCGCCACAACGCCCAGATGAACAAGCAAGGTCTTTCTTATATACCCAAGTACATGATGCGCAAACTTTTTTATAGTTAGTGAAGAAACCATCACACCATGGTTGAATCTCATGCATAAACATGTTGTTTGACAATAGACTTTATTGCTTTCATCCAATAGGCAGAGAAGAGACCTGTGAGAATCTTATCATGCATTCACTAATACAAATTAGGAATTCATTGCATAATTTGAATATATTTTTTTAATCCATAATGAACAGTCCACAAAGGTGTATTCATATCTTAACCTACAATGGCTAAGATGCAGCAAACTACTGTCTGGTTCATTGAATTTCAGTGGTATTCTTCCATTCCATTCATATGGATCTGTCTACCTAAAAGTACTCAAAACAAATGCCGAATAATGAAATATGTGCATCACCTTTTGAATTTGTCTAGTTTAATAATGGGACTCTAAACCTCAATGAATGCATGATTCATGATTACTGCTAGGTCAGACAATGAATCACCTGCATACCTTCGAGACAAATATGGATGCATGGTTTATGGCTGTTGCTAGGTCAGACGAGGTTTGGTGAATGAATTTATAGATTCATTCATATATTAAAATACTAGGTTCGTTGACCTTTTGACCATGATCATATGACCTGAAACTGCAATCTGATCAGTGGTACTTGATTGCAGTTGTGTCCAAGTGTCATGAAACAAGTCCATTTACTTTATTAAAGTTATAATGGCTCATCATAAACTTAACCTGGTTTAAGATTCCAATGCTGACGATGCCAGTTGCAATAATTTTCATTAAAAAATAAATAAATAATGAAAATTTAAAAAACACATAAATACATAAGAAATTCTAAAAACAAGGAAATACATAAGAACATTTTGACTTTTGCAATTTTTCTTTGTAAAACCTATAAGATTACAAAAATGACATCTGAAAAAAAAATCAAAATCGTAAGTGATATTGGGTATTGAATATGCAAATGTTTTCAAAAATATATTTGTATATTTCATTCATAATAAAAAAGTAATTATTTCAGATTTTTTAATACCGGCTTGCAGTTTAGGTTGCAAAGAATGCGCCAGCCAAATTTCAGTGTGATCACACAAACTGCAGCTGAGATCAGAGGGGGGCATGATGCACCCCCACCCCACATCCTCAATACATCTCAAATAGCACAGTCCTTTATACCTGTCACATTTCCCCTATGGCGGCCGTACGGTGAGTTAAAAATAGCAGTTTTAACAGTTTTTGTACCAGGTACATATAGGTGGTTTGAATAAAAACGAATAAAATGGCTGTTTTTTACTCATCGTACAGCCGAAATAGGGGAAATATGACTGAGGTAATAAAGAAAAGACTAGCTACTTTTTATAACACACAGTAAATGAGTATTTAAGTATAGATCTGAATATTTCTTTTTTTTTTTTTTTTAGATAATTTTTAAAATATTTCAACTTATTTAGGTCCACCCCTTGAAAAAAAGCTCATTCCTACAGTGACAATGTGACTGTTCGCGAGCCAAAGACAAAGGAACATTGTTAACATGTAATTTGAAAAAAATCCTCTACCGTAAGTCAAGTTGGGATACGTGATGAACCAAAATTAATTTGTTGTCTAAAATGATTCTGCATATATCGCAAGAATGGTATTCAATGTCTATAATTACCTCTGTCACTTTTGAACTTTGACCCCTAAATCAAATTAGATCATTGTCACTCTATACATACTTGGACTGAAGTTAATCTGTAAAATAGTAGAGCACAAAAATGGGATGGAAAGCATAATGCCTCCAACAACCCATACATGTGTACATGTACGGTGGGCAAAGGCATGAAAAAGCTAGATTCAATCAAGTTAATATTCAAAATGAAAATGAATTTACCACAACTGCAAAGGTATTTGGATCCAGATTCTGCTGGATCTGGAATGGATCCAGGTTTAAGTCCTGAGACAGTTTGATGACTCCTTCCTCTTCTCCCATGATTGAGTAGAATCTTTTGAAAAGATAGGAATAAGAGAGAAATGTCACTTAGAGTGAAAAGTCAGGCACCAAACTAAAATTCTGTGCCACATCTGATTTAATGGTAGCTTGGCGTAAAAATGAATTTGACCACTATTTTTACCTTATGAAATAAAAATGCTTTAAGAATCACAATGGGTCCATGTAATTAGGGTCTATATGCCTAATGCCTTGCTCAAATACTAAAATGAATTGTTTAAATTACTTTCTTCTAATTAAAAAATTAAAGTTTTTTTGGCTACATTGTTTTACTTTCCATCCGCACAGGGCTTCACAAATATACGCTGAAAATTTACAGTTTTTGAGTGCTCTGCCTTCGATCTTAAAAAAAATCCTCAAGAATGTATTGAGCAAGTGGAATGCTCTGCCAGTCTCGCCTGCATTATGCTCTTCAATTTATCAGCAGTGCTTTGAAAACAACTAAGATGAATAATTATTCACAAAACACCATAATGAGATACTAGGTTCACTGACCCTAAATAACCTTTGACCTTGTTCATATGACCTGAAACTCGTGCAAAATGATACATGATTACCCTATGTCCAAGTTTCATGATATATCTCCACAAACTTTTAAAGTTATGATGACATTTAAAAAATACCCCAACATGGCCAAAGTTCATTGACCCTAGATGACCTTGACCTTGATCATGTGACCTAAAACTTAAGCATGATGATCAGTGATACTTGATTGCCCTTATGTCCAAGTTTAATAAACTAGGTCCTTATGATGACATTTAAAAAACTGAACCTAGGTTAAGATTTCAATGTTGATACCCATAATATGAAAAAAGTTCACTGACTATAGATAACCTTTGACCTTGGTCATGTATGTAACCTGAAACTCATGCAAGATGATCAGTGATACTTGATTACCCTCATGTCAATTTTTCATGAACTAGGTCCATATATTTTTATGTTATGTCTGATGACACTTCAAAAACTTAAAGGAGAATGAAACCCTTGAAACCAGCTGAATCCATATCAAAGAGAAAAATCAAAGAAACATAGTGTTGAAAGTTTGAGGAAGATTGAATGAATAATAAGAAAGTTATGAGCATTTGAATGTCGAGATCACTAATGCTCTGGAGATCCTCCTATTGGCAATGCGACCAAGATCTATGATGTCACAGATGAACAACTCTCCCCTTTTGGACACTGAAAATATACCCCAAAACATCTCTTTTTGCTCATTCTAATCATGTGACAAACGATTCATCAATGATATAATGTTGTGAAACCTCTGTACTTGTCCTCTCATAAAGAGAACACCTCACCTTGTGATAGACTCTATAAAAGTGAGAATATAAGTGAAATAAGTACTAAAGTATAATGAGGGAGTTGTACGTGTGTGACATCACAGATCTTGGTCGCATTGCCAATTGGAGGATCTACATGGCATTAGTGATCTCGACATTCAAATGCTCATAACTTTCTTATTATTCATTCAATCTTCCTCAAACTGTCAGCAATATGTTTCTTTGATTTTTTTCTTTGATATGGATTCAGCTGGTTTCAAGGGTTTCATTCTCCTTTAACCTTGGTTAAGATTTCAATGTTGACACCGCCACCGCCATTGGAAAATCAGCGCCTATACTCCTGCTCTGCTATGCAGGCGAGACAAAAACAGATCATAAATAAATTGAATTCAGTATTTTTTGTGACGAAAGGGACATATGATAATGATATATCAATAATCAAAGACATTTTGGACTGTGTTACATGTTGCATAGTTGCACAGAATCAACAGGGTTTAAAATACATGAACATGTAGCTAGTAGTGGTCAAAACCACTCAACTGTACAAATGCCCCAAATATTTGATGCACATATCAAACTGCAAATATATATTAATATCATAATTACACAATAATTGCTATTTAAAACAAGTGGAATGCCTCTGGCCGTCTCACCTGCATCACGCGATTCAATATAGCAGCAGTGCTGATTTTGAAAACTACTATAACTCGCACAAGATGTTCAGTGATACTTGGTTAAGTACTCTTATTTCCACGTTTTATGAACTAGACCAATACACTTACATGTATAGAGATATGATGGCAATTCAACAAATACCCCCAACGTGGCCAAAGTTCTTTGACCTTACATGACCTTTGACCTTGATCATGTGACCTGAAACTCGCACAGGATGTTCAGTGATACTTGATTACTCTTATGTCCAAGTTTTATGAACTAGACCAACACACTTACATGTATAGAGATATGATGGCAATTCAACAAATACCCCCAACGTGGCCAAAGTTCTTTGACCTTACATGACCTTTGACCTTGATCATGTGACCTGAAACTCGCACAGGATGTTCAGTGATACTTGATTACTCTTATGTCCAAGTTTTATGAACTAGACCAACACACTTTCAAATTTATGGCTGTAATTCAACAAATACCCCAATTTGGCCAAAGTTCATTGACCCTAAATGACCTTTGACCTTGATCATGTGACCTGAAACTTGCACAGGATGTTCAGTAATACTTGATTACTATTATGTCCAAGTTTCATGAATCAGATCCATAAACTTTCAAAGTTATGATGGTAATTCAACAGATACCCCCAATTCGGCCAAAGTTCATTGACTCTAAATGACCTTTGACCTTGGTCATGTGACGTGAAACTCATGCAGGATGTTCAGTGATACTTGATTAACCTTATGTATAAGTTTCATGAACTAGGTCTATATATTTTCTAAGTTATGATGACATTTCAAAAACTTAACCTTAGGTTAAGATTTTGATGTTGATTCCCCCAACATGGTCTAAGTTCATTGACCCTAAATGACCTTTGACCTTGGTCATGTGACATGAAACTCAGGCAGGATGTTCAGTAATACTTGATTAACCTTATGGCCAAGTTTCATGAACTAGGTCCATATACTTTCTAAGTTATGCTGTCATTTCAAAAACTTAACCTCAGGTTAAGATTTGGTGTTGATGCCGCCGCCGTCGGAAAAGCGGCGCCTATAGTCTCACTCTGCTATGCAGGTGAGACAAAAACTCTTGAAATAGACCTACATTGTGGAGAGCATTCAAGCATAATTGTTTAAGTTATTCATCTTGGAATACCCTTACCAATGCCAAAGCTCAATCACATTAATTATAGGGGAGACCGGGGTTAGTTGGAACATGGGGTAAGTTGAAACATTGTAATTTTCTTTAACGTCTTTAAATAAATTTCTGCAATACTGCCCTCAATTTATTGTCATTATCAACAGCCATCCACCATATTACAGACAACACATATGCAACAAGCCTGGTGAAGTTAGAAAGGAATTTTTGTTTTTTGACCTTCTGAGTAATTTTTTTCTCTTTCAGAAATGTTTGATTATCTCAGAGAAGTGTATAGATCAAGTTGGCCAGTTTAGGGGTATAATAGACACTTATACCAAGCTACAAAATGAGGTTATTAATATGCTATGGTGAAGTCCCTTTTTTGAGCTGTAAGCTTATAAACGTCAAATGGGCCTCCGGGGTTAGTTGGAACAAAATTGAAGGGGCTAGTTGGAACATGTTCCAACTTACCCAAAACATAATTATGAATAAAAACATTGGATATGAGAAAAAAATATATAAAGTATTTCACACTCTTCTGAACATGTATTGTATACCATGCTTGTTTTGTTTATCAGTTAGGTCTGAGTGTGCATTTAAGGCCTATTGTAGGCCCCTAATGCAATATTAACCCTTATCAAACTGGGGGGTCAATTTGAGCCCCCCCCCAAGAAAATTGTCACTACGCCGTCGCACGAAATGTTTTGACTACACTGCTCGCTGACTTTTTACTTTCAAGTCTTGCGCATCATTTGAGACCAAATTTGCGATGCCCGTGAGTGCAATTTTGAAATTACGCAACATTTTGTATGTGCATGTTCGGACCCAAAATTGTAAAAAAAAACGTGATTCCATGTACAATGTCAATGCAAATTGTGTTTTTCAACCAAAAGTCATAAATGTATGATTATTTTTTTACTTTTGTTGGTTCAAATAGATTCATTTTATGCTATTTATGATCGGAAAAGAGTCCCGACAAAGTTCATCAGAAAAAACAAAGGTTCGAAAAAACAAAAATACAAATAAAAAAAACATAAAATACATAATTATATTTTTTTCAATTTTTTGTGGATATTTGTTATAAATGTGAAAAATGATACTCTAACCAAAAATTAGCATTCTACAAGCTTAATAATTAGAGTTAAAGGCAAAAACATACACACAAAAAAACAAATTTAGGGCAAATTTCATATGCTTATTTGCATAATTAATGAAAAAAGTATAAACAATTAATTTTTGTCTTATAAATTTGATGCAGAAGTACATGAAATTGCTGATACATGTAGTACAATTAATTGCATGTAAAATCAAACGCACCCAAATATGTGGAATTCTACTACACAGTCTGCTTGCGTGAGTGGCTGTATAATAGAAAACATAAAGTTCAACGAATCCACACTTAAATATTTTGAACTTGAATAAAATAAAGCAAGTAGGCTAAAACCATGTAATATTACAGTTTTAAGTAGTTTTAGTATAATTCTTAATTGACCATGCAGTGTTCCAACTTACCCCATACCATGTTCCAACTTACCCCGTATTGGGGTAAGTTGGAACGTTTGCGATGGTCTTGTTCAAGGTGGATTTTTTCAGTAACCATAATAGAGTTTAAAAATTTTATGGGGTACATTTGAAGCCCTTAGATATATGCTTCAAGCTGATATATTGATTGTTTCTCGAATAAAATCTATTTGGATTTTACAGCCATTTTTGTCAAAAATGTTCCAACTAACCCCGGTCTCCCCTACTTTGTAGTGGATTCCTTTTATTCCTAATAATAATAGTGGTTGCTTTAATATAATAATAATAATAATAATAATAATATGAACATTTGTAATGC
The DNA here is from genome assembly GCF_037042905.1 of Lytechinus pictus. Taxonomy (NCBI): domain Eukaryota; kingdom Metazoa; phylum Echinodermata; class Echinoidea; order Temnopleuroida; family Toxopneustidae; genus Lytechinus; species Lytechinus pictus. The sequence goes on from NC_087251.1 coordinate 15,501,333, forward strand.
GCCGGTATCCATCATAAAAAGATGCTCATGGCGCAATATACATGTATATAGGGCACAGGTCCCTTTTGGTGCTCACAGCGCTTCAAGAAAGTAAATATACACATGAACAATGATTGAAATAAAATAGAAAGATAAAGAGAAAAGAAATGTGAATTTACCTGAACACAGCATGCTGTATTTTGGTAGGCCGATTGAATGGTTAATGAGAGAAGAAACTTAAAACTTGATAAATATACCATGTGATAGGTGTGTGCAAGGGAAAGTAATATTTACGTTATGCAAAAAATGTAATGTCTTATTTTCTGTAATATCCAACCTAATAACTGATTTATATGCAGTCAGCAAAAGTTTACAAAGCTACTTGTAGATTTATTGTGGAGATATAAATGCTTAGAAGTGGAGTTTATGCATCTTAATATAAAAGTAAGTAGCTTACATTCATGCAATAACTATTAAAACTGAGCAACAAGTGATCCTAGGAAACCTTCTGAATGTAAAAAATAGATAATCATAATCTTGTCCATTCCAATGGATTTTATCAATTATCGGCATTATGATTAGAGACCGATGCAATTCTTCAATTCAAGTTGCAATGCAACATGTTTTTTCTGGTCAATGTCGAAAATGCAGAAGTTTCCTTTGGCATTAGCTTCAGAACAGCAACAACACGATTAATGATGAAAACCTCATAATATGAGCCCTTTCGTGTTCTTACTGAATGAGGCATACAACTTAAGTTAGTGTGCGGTAACATATGACAGGGCAGGGGCCACAGAACAGACTCTTGAAAGTGGGGGAACTGACATGGAAAAATCACAAATAGATGGTAATTTTCACATTTTTTTACCCCCCCCCCCCAAACTAATAATTCAGTTCTTGAAAGTTGAATAAAAAGTTAATCTAAAAATGTTACTCAACACAAAAAAGTTAGAACAATAAGTTAAGCCTTAGGGCTAGTTGTGCCCTATTTGTGATTGTTTAAGGCCCTAATATTATTTAGCATATTTTTGGTTAACCCAGGGAGCTCCCGCCCGCTGCGCGGGCGGGAGCCCAGGGGCTTACCGTGTATTTGACCATAGTCACCGGACTAGGGTGATTTATGGTCTAAATATTTCTTCAAATGAATTGTGAAAACAGAAATGTGTAGAATTACCACGATTATATGGATGAAGGTCTAACGAGTGTTACAAATTGATGCAGAGGTTCGAGGTTCGAGCCCTGGTCACGTCTTTCGGACGGTGACTTTAAAGGTCGGTCCCAGACGTAAATAATCATATCTGATTGATACACGTCTGACAAAACTCAAATACACACACACACACACATTGCCGTGTCACGTGACAACCAGTATTAAACGAGAATGTGCACAACCCTATGGCGACAAAATTTGCCGCAAAAGTTGAGCAAGTTCTGGACAAAAAGGCTTCAATACCCCAAGAAAAGACCAGGCGAGTAGGCCTACTATTTATACATTTTTTCAATTTAGTAATATCTAGAGTCTAATTTAAGAACATATTTCGTCATGGAGCTCCATGGTAAGATCAAGTAATTTAAGTCCAACATTTAATTCGCGTGCACTCACTTTTTTAACACAGGAATTAATAGCCTTGGGCTTGGCCTTGGTGCTTAGAGTGCCTGGGCCTGGGTTAATTTTTTGTGTGATTTATTCTGAGTAATTGTTGAATTTAAGTTGGCAGTGACTAAGAGTAAGACGTGAAAATATTAATTTTCAGTATGCCATCACATCCTAATAATAGTAAATTTTTAATTAGGGTCTATAGCGTTTGAAGTTTTTGCCTGTAACGTAAATTAGACAAGTCAAGTGCTTTGACTTTGGACAAAGAAGTCAAAGGCACGCACTGAATAATTGACACCCACGGATTTCAACACGTCGGACTGAGCTGAAAAAAAAGTTAAAACAAAACCATTTTTATCCCCAAGTTCACGCCCGATTCACATACAATTTTAGCATTCCTCATACACAACAAGATCAGAATTCACAGTTACCGAATAAAATTACAAACGAAATGGCGAAAATATCTTATAAAGGCTAATACGAACCGAGCCTTAGTTTCAGTCTCGAGAAGTCAAAGTGGGCCGTGTTGATGTTTTGCAGGCGGATATCGCATAAATTTGCATATCAATAACCGGTACCCGATACCTAACTTGAGCACAGAAAAGATTCAATCTCGGTCATTATTTTAACTATTACAAAACAATTCGAAAACATACTTGATAATCAATTCACAAATTTTCTTCTAAAAAGTAAAATATATCGATATATTGCATCGATTGTCGAATCCGCAGTCGGAAAATAAATTTAATGCCGAAAAACTTTTTACTAACTACAATATTTCTTTGATTCCGACTTGGCGGAGATATAAGTGTAAGCCGCGCGGTTTATAATCGGTCGTGCGGGGTGTCTCAGTCGCCACTGTCCCTGTGATTGACCGCTCGAGTGTAGGCAATAAAGGTGCTCCTCGTGGTCTCGGTCCTGTGGCCCTAACTGTAGGTGTAACCAAACCTGTCGCTACCCACTCCTTTCCTGTAGAGGTTCTCCCGATGCTTCAGCGCTCGGTTGCAGAGCCTTGTCCCCAGCTCTCCTAGAGGGTTCCAAATCGGGTGTATTCTCCGTGGATAGGCGTCCTCATCTCTGTTGTCCAGTACTTCTGGGGGGAGGTCTGTCTTTCGTGAAGTCAACGGTTATGGCGCGACCATTAACAGAGCACCACATGTGGTGGAGCTCATTTTTTGACATTTTGTTTCGAATCGGGCAGGAGATATCATAACTGGATGTTTTCAATTTTTTTCTTTCCTAAGAATAGAGTAAGCTTATAGTTATAAAAATTTAAAATTCACTCTAATGAAATCAGATGTCATACCAAATTGTCACTTCACATTTAAATATATTTAATTGCTTGTAAGATCTATGAAAAAGTTCAAATAAAAAATAACTAGACAATCGATATTAAAATGTAATGTCGGCCAAAATGATCTAAATTCTATAAAACTGTGGCTTTTGAAAAGAAGATGGACACAACACCACTCACCCACTATCATTTCATTTAGTGACACAACAAACTAAATATAAGCACAAAGAAATGAATATTTTCAATATATTTGGAAAATATTATCCTGAATAAAATTCACATATTCGAATTCACTCAAAGAATTTCAAATACATTTTATGATTCTGCCATTGTTTATTATGGAGTTGGATGGCTTTTTAAAAACACAATCACAGTAATTGGATGGTAAAGATTATTATATGATAATGGCCCATATTCTGATCTCATTCACCCTGAACCGGTCCTAACCTGTTACTTTGAGTACAGGAAGCCATACAGACCTGTAAGTAGCATTTATCTCCCCTTCATCTTCTGGATTGTGGTAAGTCACTGTCATATCAAATTGATAAATGCAATTTTATTGGAAAGCAACCAAATTTAGAGGAATTAATCATTCCTTAGTAGAAAAAAATATAGTCATGAAGACTAAGTACAAATTCTACAGAGCATTTTAATATCATGTCAAGAACATTTATCAAATCAACTGACAGTCAGTGAAAAGTATTTTTATGATTATCGATAAGTCAATAAACGATGGGATTCAAAAGGAATACCTCTCTCCCACACCAAAAGAAATAAATTAATAAACTGATGAATACCAGTAAGAATGAGCAAGGGAGATTTCTAACCACTCTTACCAATTAAATAATAATTTATATTACATTAATTTGCCATACCATTTGGAAGTACTTCTGTGGAATCCATGCTATACAATATTTTTTTCATTCAACTACAAACTTTGATATATCTTAAATTGTATGAATAGGCCGTATTCTTTGACGCTTTTCAATAAATGCAGTATAAAGTTACTAGCTTTGAATGAACATAATCATTACCATGATATTCACCCCCCAAAATCAGATAACAAGATAATGTGTTTATATACTTAAATATATACAGACAATGCTAATTTATTTACAGGTGAACAATTCAGCTTTAAAATGAAAGGGACACTTTCATGATATCTGGCCTAGTACAGGAAGAACAGATAACTGAAAAACTCATACAGTGTGTTATATAGTAGTAATTTTTATTTTAAGAGCCAACATAGAGTTTGGCCTTTCTGTGTGACTTCCTTCTTCCTTTCTTATATAGAGGGTTGAAAAACTGAAGGCTATGGCCCGTATTCTGAACTCAGGTTTAAATTAAACCCTGGTTTAAAGTTGTGGTTTAAGCATGGAGAGCCAATTGGAGCACAAATCCCTAACAGTACACATTCAATCTATTAACTCATATGACACCCAAATTGTTCAAAATTGTCTGGGAATGACATCTGAAGTATTGTTCTTCATTATGAAAGGAAACGAAACAAAATAGTAAACATAAGAATTATACAATATAAACATAATTTTTTAGCTTTTGGCTTTCCATGATTTTAGCAGAGTTAGACCGTGGTCTAAGTCAAACCTCACTTCAGAATACGGGCCATAAACTCAAATCAGTGATTTTGAGAGTTGTTTAGATATTTTGCCAAAAAGATATGGTGAAGTTATAATCTGCTTTATAATAAATAGGAATTGAGTTAAGGTCTTGTGGCTCTCAAAATATGTAAATATCTCTGATTATTGTGGTACAGAAAGCCCAAAATAGCTAAAAAGTTAGTTATATTCCTCTGTATGTCCACCCTCAATATCAAATAAAAAGTATTATGAAATGGAAGAAGAAATGTAATTATGTAATGCTCAGTGTCACAAATACGTTTGTTTCAATGCTGGTTTATAAGTAGGCTAGAAATTGCATTTAGTGTGCTCCCTTTCTTCTTAACACCAAATTGCCCATTAGATTTTAAGAAATGGTGTAAGAATATATTTACTACCATCCATAATTGCTAACACTAAGAAAACAGGATGCATCAGAAATATATTTTCAGGTCAAGAGTCAAAGTTTCCAAACAGCGGAATGATACATTGCTGAGTTATATCCTTAACTTTCAAGAGCAAACGGAACTCCTCAGCATTGTTTGATATATTTGAATGATTTCTTTTCTCACAATCTTTTGTTCATGGAAGCATGCAGTGCGTCAATTTACTTATTCACTTTTATTTCCTTTGTTCAATAGCATACTGCATAAAGAAATCATGTACAAATAACAAAATTCCCAAGTAGTTAGGAGGATATTTCAATAGTAATTTGAAAATACAATAAATTTCCTTCTAAAAAATACCTGTTTTACAATCATGAAAAAGTATACTTCTTTCAACAATTGCAATGATTTAGAAACTGACAGCCTGATGTTATTGAGACACCCTGCTTTCTCTGTCAGGCATATAAATACATGATATACTATACATCTTTACAAATATATTTTACACAGCATAAACTATACAATGTACATGTACCTCTTTGAAAAAAAGAATGATATTGCTATAATGGTATCAGTCTTACATACACAGACAGACAAACAAATAATTATAACTATCATTCAGCAAAATGCGGAATGATGTAATCTGTCAATCATCGCCTGCAAAATTATCTTTCATCTAATAAGAAAGTCAAAAATGTATTTGTCTCCTGGTCAGTGGTGTATCAGAAGGGGGGGGGGCAACGGGTATGTGCCTAGGTTGCCAATTTCAGGAGTTACAAGGGGGCAACTACAATTTGCTCTGGTGAAAAAAAAAAAAAAAACAAACAAAGGCACTGGCATCAAAACCTGGAAAGGGGCACGATTTCAGTGCTTGACCTTTTTGACATGTTGGAAGTGGCACAATTCTGGTACTTTTCTATACATGTATAGTGAGGTTGAGAAACATGAGCTGTGTTGATGAAGTTGCATACAAGGGAACACATATTAACAAGGCAACAGCCTGAAATCATCCTCACAAATTGCCAGCTTGTTTTGCATGAATTTGAAGTCATGTTTCAAGGTACTTGTTTTCCATTTACTCCTATGTTTTTTTTCCTTAATATAGTCTGACCTGACTTATGAAGAAAACCAATAACCTGCCCTCAAGGCTATTTCATAGAACTGTTTGTAGTTATGATAATGTGAGCCTAATTTTTTTCCTGATTTATTACTCAACTATGACAGTATTTCAAATAATTTCATTAAATTTAGGCATAAGATATATTTTGTCACAAAATGTGTTCTAACAGCAAAATTGCTAATCAAATCTGCATATTTCAATCTAAGCTAATGTGATGAATAAAAATTGCGTGCTGTTTTTCAGTTAGTTGAAATGCTGTGCTTAACTTTACAAACAACTTTATGAAACTTACACTTACCTCAACTCAAGAATGGTGAGCTCTAGGGTTTAATAGATTTGGGAATGTGATGGGCAAATACATGTAATGAAAAATGATCAAAATGAGGTCAATTCACAAATTGATATTTAAAGGACAAGTCCACCCCAACAAAAACTTGATTTGAATAAAAAGAGAAAAATTCAACAAGCATAACACTGAAAAATTCATCAAAATCGGATGTGAAATAAGAAAGTTATGACATTTTAAAGTTTCGCTTCATTTCACAAAACAGTTATATGCACATCTCGGTCAGTATGCAAATGAGGGAACTGATGACATCACTCACTCACTATTTCTTTTGTATTTTATTATATGAAATATGAAATATTTTGATTTTCTCATCATTGTCATGTGAAATGAAGTTTCATTCCTCGCTGAACACGTGGAATTCCATTATTTTAACATTTTGTGGTTCAGGCAAGGAGGTCCTAATCTTCAAATTCGTAAAAAATTGAAATATTGTATAATTCAAACAATAAAAAACAAAAGAAATAGTGAGTGAGTGACATCATCGACTCCCTCATTTAGATGTAACTGGCTCGTTCACATAACTATTTTGTTAAAAATAAGCGAAACTTTGAAATGTCATAACTTTCTTATAATACATCCGATTTTGATGAAATTTTCAGCATTGTGCTTGTCTGATTTTTCTCTATTGATTCAAATCAACATTTTTCTGAGGTGGACTTGACCTTTAAATCACAAACTGTTATACTAGCACCCTAATCGACTTATTAATTGGTGAAAACAAGCATTGAATTAATGCATCCATGCAGTTTTAAGTGAATGGGATCAAATCCAAGTTAATTGCATTTTTGGGGAGGAGGGCATTCCAACCTTAACATTACCTTCATTGGTATGGTAAAAAAGAATTAAGGTATAAAGAATGATGAAATAATGACACAAAAATATTGTCCATTATTCCAAATTCAAACAAATCCTAACATTTTCTATAGTATAAATATAAATAGCCGATTGTGTTGAACAAATTGCAAAATTCAAATACATTAACGGTACTGATTGGCCACTACTATTTGGGGAATAATGGCAAAAATTTGTCAGACAGGCCTAGTAGTTGACAATGACTTGAATAATTCATCCACTTTGAGATACAAAAAGTACAACGTGATGATCATTTGAAAATTCATCACCTTCTTATTCTTTATCTAAGTTATTTACACCAAGGCCAAAATACCCCATCCATTTTACTGCTCTCTATCCTTCAAAACTGGAATCAGCTCCAAACCTCTGACTGAGTTTTAAGAGGATTGTCAAGGAAGAATAACAAGCTTTAATCACCCCTTAAATATTGCTACAAAAATATTTCAGACCTTAAATAATCCATATTATTGACTGAAAAAAAGGCAGTTTCAGAGTTAAATTCTGACTTCAATATGAATAGTGTCTGTGTCCTTCTGCCACGTATATTATGGTAAATCAAAAATCATTTCATATAAACATGAAAACACATTCTAGAATAGTATTTATGTTTGGGACAAACACCATCATTTTCAGTTAGAATCAGCAAGCTGAGTAATTAGAGACATATTGGGCATCAAAGATGCAATAATTCATGGTTAAAACAAGAAGTACACAAAGCTACTGGCATTTGCATAAGACATGATACACATAAACATCAATGACACACCAGACAGATATATATCTCTTCATCACATTCTCGTAATCTTGCATGGTTAGCGACATAGGGGCATTAGGTCACATGCACACATATTTTTACAAAGACAGAATGCCCTTGTGCCTCTAAAAGTGAAAATGTTGAGATATTCCTGAAAATCATGATGAACACTGCTCCACGTCCAACAAGTATTACAGATGAGGTAAGTAATGATGACCCCTTTATTTCGGTGCCAGTCCCACGGCTAAGGTCACTACAAATTATCATCAGCTAAGAGCAAGATGGACCTTACTCCCATTCTCTTTCAAATGCATCATGTCCTTCAAAAGAGGATAGTTCAAATTGTTCATAGAAAAGGCTGCCAAAGCGGTTATATGTTGACTACCGCACATGTTGAATGGTGTACTTTCCCTTTTCTAGGTTGTGAAGTAGCAGCTTTGATTTGGTTCCATCATGTCTCCTCACCCACACCTCCCGAGCATCGATGGCAGTTATTCTGGCCCTGCATGGGGATATGAAAATACAGAGAAATAATTATCAAATCTGCTTTAAACCCATCTGTGTTTGTAATGGTCACATTTTTTCTGTTTTCTGTGAATGCAGTTCCCCACTTAACACATATAAAGAAGCTACCCATACATATACCTTTCTACTGTTTCCCTTGAGTTGTATGTATACACAGATCTCAGAGAAGATTAAAAAAGAAATGTGTGAATATCATGACTGTTGACCTTTTCCAACACCCGATTTCACAGAAGAATATATTGTTGACATACTGTATCATATTCATTTTCTAATTCTTCATTAATGAAAAGTCAATGCTTTGATAGTCAATAAGAAAAACTTAAGACAAAAATCATAATAAATTCAAATGTATATGGTACAATTTATCAAAATGTTAAGCCTAAGACTGGGGGGGGGGGCTAATTCAGCCCCCCTCAACATTTTTGGCCATAAATCTGCCTTTGACCATGTCGCTTGCTGACTTTTCACTTTCAAGTCTCGCGCAACTTTTGAGACCAAAATTGCGACCCCCAGGTACGCGGTTCCGAAATTACACAACATTTTGTAAGTGCATGCAGACCCAAAATTGCTCAAAAACATGAATTTGTGTACAAATCCAATGTAAATAGTGTTTTAGCCAAAATTCATAAATTTATCATTATTTTTCCTTTTACTAATTAAAATCAATTAATTCCATCTTGTTTATGGTCAAAATAAATTTCCCGACAATTTCCATTGAAAGACGATAAAAAAACAAAGAGTAAAAAACAAGGAATTACATACAAAATTTAGAAAACAATAAAATACATAAGAAAATAAATGCAATAGTGAATTTATTCTAAATTAAATTTGATCAGATCTTTATAAAGAATCTGTGTACCTAAAATTAGCATTCTAGAGGCATTATTTAGTTAATTAGAGCAAACTTTTGATTTTATGCATAAATTAGCATAACTTATCAGCAATGATATTTTTCGCAGAATTTGATCTTATAGTTTTGTACATTATGCCATGGGTAACGTGCCTGACAATTTTCGTCAGGATTGCCCGATCGACGGCTGAGATCATAAGGGAGGGCTGAATCAAGTCCCCCCGTGTCTTCTTAGGCGTCGAAATAGCCCAGTCTATTCAGGGTTAAAACAAATAATAATTTTTGAAAATGTATTCCTATTAAGTTTTTTTTTAAATCTTGTTTTGAGTTTTTGAGTTAAGGAGCCGATCTATTTCTGAGATCTTCCTGAAATGATTTATCTCTGTTTTCAAATTCATATGAAAATTGTAATCCTCTTAAATTAACATGGCTTGAGCAGTTGATGAAATCAACATACCCAAATATTTTTGTATTGTTTGCTTTCTTATATCAATGCAAACGGCAACATGTTTTTGGATCATTTTCATTTTTCAACTTTTATTTTCAAAGATCAAATTTAAATTTCCCTTTAAACACAGTTTTAAGAGTAAATCCTGATGTCAGTCCCGCTTAATGTGATGTGCATGTACATAAACCTGAAGTGTTTTAGCAATACATTAAAAAAGCATATTTTGGGCTGCATCAATTGCCTGTGCAGTATCCCTAAACAAGTGGAATGCCTCTGGCCGTCTCACCTGCATCACGCGATTCAATAGAGCAGCAGTGCTGATTTTGAAAACTACTATAACTCGCACAAGACGTTCAGTGATACTTGGTTACTCTTATTTCCACGTTTTATGAACTAGACCAATACACTTATAGAGATATGATGGCAATTCAACAAATACCCCCAACGTGGCCAAAGTTCTTTGACCTTACATGACCTTTGACCTTGATCATGTGACCTGAAACTCGCACAGGATGTTCAGTGATACTTGATTACTATTATGTCCAAGTTTTATGAACTAGACCAACACACTTTCAAATTTATGGCTGTAATTCAACAAATACCCCAATTTGGCCAAAGTTCATTGACCTAAATGACCTTTGACCTTGATCATGTGACCTGAAACTTGCACAGGATGTTCAGTAATACTTGATTACTATTATGTCCAAGTTTCATGAATCAGATCCATAAACTTTCAAAGTTATGATGGTAATTCAACAGATACCCCCAATTCGGCCAAAGTTCATTGAGTTATGATGACATTTCAAAAACTTAACCTTAGGTTAAGATTTTGATGTTGATTCCCCCAACATGGTCTAAGTTCATTGACCCTAAATGACCTTTGACCTTGGTCATGTGACATGAAACTCAGGCAGGATGTTCAGTAATACTTGATTAACCTTATGGCCAAGTTTCATGAACTAGGTCCATATACTTTCTAAGTTATGCTGTCATTTCAAAAACTTAACCTCAGGTTAAGATTTGGTGTTGACGCCGCTGTCGCCGTCGCCGCCGCCGCCGCCGCCGTCGGAAAAGCGGCGCCTATAGTCTCACTCTGCTATGCAGGTGAGACAAAAAACGAAATCCGATGAATAACTCATAGGCTCCTCTACAAAGCTTGCCGTTGAATATGAGACCTTATTCAACAGTCTAGTGTGCATGTGCGAATGTGGAAATATACAACACATACAATGAAAGCAATGCGATGCGCAGCATAGAGCACAATGACACTCAATGACATCATCATGAAATACATGTGAGCCACATGTCAACGACCAAGTTGATCTTATGAAGTTTTTTTTAGGGGGGTGGGGTGTGGATTGGATGGCTTTACTTGAAGGAATACCAGAGATATTCCACTTGTTAGGATCAATATTCCACTCATCTGCAATTTGTGGAATATTGGCCCAAACTCTTGGGAGTATTTCTGGTATTCCATTCTGAGCCATCCAATATAATATAAGTACTCTTATTGTAGCTTTTTCATACTTTTGATAGTATTTAGTTGGTTATACTTTGTTAATTCAAAAGTACTTATTTATTTCATGTAATTTTTTCTACTATGTACACTTTGTCAGTCTCCAGACTGTCTTACAATGTCTTTAATGCAATAAACCAAATTGAATCAAATTGAAGTAAAAATTTAGAAAAATGGGGGTCAGATTTCCAATAAGGACAGTTATTTCAGCTGCTTAAGGCACATGAAATTTGACATCCATTTCTAAATGAAATTCAATACTTAAATGAATGGACTTACGAGACTGGAGAGTCTTCCCTATTCTCAATAAGAATCTGGTCCTTTTTATGAAACATTCTGCCATCATAGCGAAGCTTTCCATCTTCATACTTGGCACTGTGTGATGTACGACCTGGAGGTAAGTCACATGTGAAGATGAGAACAGACATTAAAGCTATGTACAAGAGAACATGCTAAAAAATATGAGAGTGCAAAATGAAAAGGCTTCCAGTATAATAAAGTTTAACCCTAGAAGTTTAATTAATGCATAATTTAGGAAGTATTAATTACTTTGATGAATTATTTCATAAAAATCTAAAATTCGGTAAAAGACATCACAGGTGAGATGTAGGCCAATCTTTGGCACCATCGCACAGATGTTAGTTGAGATCTTAGGGGAAGCTGAATCAGCCCCTTCCAACACCTTTTAGGCATCAAAATAGGCTAATCTTTTTAGGTTTAAATGAAAGGCTAGTCAGGTGCCTTAGAAGAACACCCAGCAACGACACCTCATAACCAGTTCATACATGTCTGTAAAAACCCAATGACAAACACATACAATCACAACAAAACTATATCAATATCAATGTAGAAGATGGTCAGATAGCAAAAAATGTAACATATATTTTGAGTTACTATTAAATAATCTCACCATCTGATTTCCTTCTAGCACTTGCACCTCTTGCCTGCAAATGAAAAATTATTGAATAACACATCAATATAAATTCAGATACATAACGTCACATATAAAAACCATTACATTCCTCATACTGTCTTACAGTCTGTTTAATCATGAGATTAATAGTAGATTTGCCCATCAAACATGAGGTGAAGATCTGAATTTTACTTTCAAGTGAACAGCTTTGATCTAGATATAGTCACATTAACAGTAACCTTATCTGGAGTGTGAGCAAGAGTGTTGCACTGTTTACTATCATAGGGGAAACTTTGTTGCACTGTTTACTATCTTAGGAGAAAGTTTGCTGCACTGTTTACTTTATTACACATAATCGTGAAAAGGCACCATTACCCATGCACAAACAGATGTTACAATTGCATAACATGAAATGTCCTGTCCATTATGCTAACACGTCCTTTTTCTCAACAGCTGTTTACTTTTTTTTCTTCTAATTAATCATGTATGAATCTGAATGTTTTTTAAGCCAGATAAACTCAGCAAGAACTGTTTGAATACTGTAAATTTTGGAATGTGATGCTTTGAAACTGAGTGAAATGGCATGTCAGTTACAATGAATTGCCCCAATGTTATAATGAAAAACATGATACTCAAGACAAATGTTTTACCTTCATTATTGCTGTCCAGTCATCTAGGATGTCATCCTCACGCAACATATATATTATATAAGGACGTAAAGTGTGAAGTTAAGGAAAATCACACAATTGATAGTAAATCATCTCAAACATTAAACTTAATCAAATTGAGCTAAAATCAAACTAACATGATGTTCGATAGAAGATGGCAATAATGCAAGCACCTCATATTTGTCATAGGAAGAACTGGATTCTGTAACACAAAGCCTTTAATAATAATTGATAAAAGAAATATTTGATTGAGTGATTGACCACAATGTAGAATAAATCGTGAAAAAAAATCATCATACGATGAGTCAGTGTGCTCTGTGTTACGGATACCTGGTGGCAATTGGCCCATCATTGACAGGTGGATTCACTGGAGAGAAAATATTTGAAGGCTGTCTATGGGTTTGCACAGCCCTGTTTTTAAACTGCAAAATGACAATGACATACTAAAATTTAGAAAACTATAGTCATGTTCTTTATATTTTTCATTAACTGAGTTTTTTAATGAACTAAAAAAATGTCATTAACTTCCTCAAATATGAACCATAACTAAGATACAATTCAAATCAAATAAAAATTATAATAGACATGTACTGTATATATTGTAGGAATGTTTGATGCAATACTAAAAAGTTATCTTTCATCATCACCTTCATCAATTATGTCAGAAAGCATTTTACCTCTTACGAAGGGTTACAGACTTTTGTGGCGCCATGATGACACTCCCACGTTTTTTAATTTTTATTCAAATACTAGTAATTATAAAGATGGGAAAAATTTTAAAGTAAGTGAAAAGGATATCTGACACAGCTACTGGTTTCTTCTTTCTGTCAGAATGTAATGAATCTGGTTTCTTTCCTTTCTGCTTCAAGATCCGAGACTCGTTCCATAATTCTGAATGGTAACATGATTGAAATGATAATTGAAGAACTTGTTAAATTCAGTCAGATAACATTGATATGGCAGAGCTTATCCATGCATGATTATCCCTAAAAGCATTAAGAATATAATCTAAGAATATAACTAAACAATAAATCAAAGTGAAACAATAAATAAGTTGGATCCATTTACAAGATCAAAAATAAATGAGTAAGGATCAAATAAGAATTCAAACTTTTCCATCAAATTAATAACTTCTGACACTTCTACTATTCTGTAAGCTTTATCTTCCTTTTATTTCATATTTATTTTAAACAACACATTTTTTTATATTATTGGAATATACATGTGCACTACATTCAGATCTGATAAATTTTCATTTGAGCTGAAAAACAATTTTTACAATCTATCTGTGAGGAAAAAAATGTCAATTTATTTTCATGTCATGATTTATAATACATCATGACATACATGTACATTCCAGGACTTCTTTATTTTGAGAACTAATATTATGCAAAAGTTCATGATGAGCAAGAATAATTCAAAATTTCTATGTCAAAATCAAGTTGCACAGGAAATTTTTAAAGGAAATTGTTGAGGATTATTTATTCTTTATATCTTTCTATGAATATAAGCTTCACTTTTTTAATGCACTGAATATTGACTTTCAAGCAATTACAAATAAGATTCTAAATGTACCTGTTGTAAGATCAATATTATGCCTGTCTTCCTCTAGTCTTTTGATCTTGTCTTCAAGGTCAGCTTTCATGAGATCACGGAGTAAACTTTTCTCACTCTGTGGATTTAAACACATACCATGAAAGGGATGAATTAAATTGTCAAAAGTATAAACACTAGCTTCTGATGGAATGAGAGGTATATTGTATTTCTTCATTGTGTATAATCAGCAATCCCTTAACTTATTAGTGGAAATGGCAACTTACAAGGCATACTATAACTTAGAGCAACCAGAGGATAGATAGCGTGCGTGGCCCGATACAGCAGCATGTGAGACACAAAGACCATGTCTGCCAGCAGATAATGAATTGTAATTTCTTTTCCTGTCCACACAAGGTAAAACAAAGTTTAAAAAATAAAAATATGCTCACATACAGAACATGTATGTTCAGCTCTGCATCTCTACAAAACTTGTCCTGATTTCTGAAATATTACCAGTACATGATTAGTTCGTGAATGGTACATTAACATCACAGGCCTACCTATAATATTTCTATATTTCTTTCTCTCCAATGAAAATATATTTTTTTATAATATGCGTTCGGGGAATGATGAGGGAATCATTCTTTTATTAAAAAAGAAATTACCTCATGGTTTTCCCTTGAGGCTTTTTCTTCACTCTGTAGTTTATTTCTGATGTTCTCCATGCGTAGCTCTCTCAGGACACTAGCAATACGGAGCTTTCTACTCTTCATCTGGTCCAGCTCATGGAGGGGGGTTAGATACTCGTGAGCAGCTTCCAACTTGACATCGTTCAACTTAAACTCAATTTGTTCCAGTCGTTCTGAGTACAATCTACATTGAAGCATTTATAAGGAATGAGTTATACACAATTAACCATGCATGAATGTCAATCATAGGGGCATTCAGCTTAAACTAAGATACAAAATGTCAAAGGACAAAAACAATGGAATGAAATGGCCCCAGAGATCTTATACAAAACTGATATTTCTAAAAAACACTTTCTAGATTTCATTATTTCCATTCAAGTATACAGAGTAAACTTACTTGCCATTTCTTTATTAGACTTTTTTGTCATAGATTTTGGTAAATAAAGCCTACAAGACATTTACTGTTTATAGAGTACATGAAAGGGCATAAAGGGATAACAAATTGGCATAAGAAAAATCTCTTTTTATTACTTCTCCAAGATCATATATATGGTAACAAAATTGCAATAAAATTATTGCACTTTATGATTATCAGAGATGACATCAATGATTTTACTTCAAAGCTTGATAAGCTCCCTAATTGGTGCAACTTTTATTTTTAAGATAATCAATAATTTTCTAATACTTACTGATCTCTGAGACTTGTGAACTGACTTTCTAGATCATTCATGTCTTCCATACATTCAGTTCTTCTTCTGTCACAGTCAAATTCATCATACTCTGTTCCATGATAAAAAACATTTAAAAAAAAATTCTCTGTTGTTTCTTAAGGTTCAATTTGTTAAGTACAACTTTTCAATTGTCTGAGAAGTACATGTATATGAATATCATCAGAATTTTTGGCATTAGCAAACAGAAAATACATCTTTTTTATGAATGAAGTTCAACAAAAGCATACAGACTGAAATGGCCATGTACATTTACATATCAAAAGCATTTAGACTTTAGTATTTGATGGCATCAAGTGATTTAAGAATAGAGCTATTCAGTACATGGATAATTTTCAGTATTGTTTTCCATCTTACAATTTTTTTTGTTTTCAACATCATAGTATATCATGATATTGGATCGTTTATCAAATACAAAGCAATAGCATACAGAAAATAAAATCTTGTTTTCCTTGTATTTGCCAGTTAGAATTTAACACTACGCTGCATGCTGACTGGCTCAAGTACTCACTTAACCTGGTTTTTGTTTCAAGGTATGATTTGTTCATAACAACCATTAATCTAACTTTCTGTATGAATTATTCATCTCAACTAATACCCTTTACAAGGAGAGGGGACATAAAAAGAGAAAAAGAAGCAAAGCAGATCTAAAATAAGTGAAAAGCAAAGAATTCATGAATTATGGAAATAGAAAATACTAAATTATAGAAAAAATATTTTACCCTCTTTCAAAACATGTAGGAACATCTTAACATAACCATTTCAACAAAATGTAATTGGCAGTGGGTGTTCTTACATACTTAGAAACATGTATATTTCTGTATGAAAATGTGATTGATAATTCAAGTGATGTACGTGTTACATGTCAATTCAATAAAATAATTAAATAAATAAAATATTCAAAAATACAAAATTTTGATCACTTAACCACAGAAAACGTGAAAAGTTTTGTTTGGAGGGGTTGTATGGCATAGGTTTAAATGAAAAGTAACCAAAATTAAAAGTTTTAAAACATACACAAAAATCATAATTCATAAAGTCCTGTAATCACAAACCCCCCTCCCCCTAGACAACTGTGACATTCATAAGTGACATAATTTATAACTTCTTCTTCAGTACATGTATGTATCCTTCATGATTTAATATCAAAACACATGCAGTCATGCAGGGAGGCATCGTAGCTCAGTCGGTTAGAGCGCATGTTTCGGATAAGATCGTAGATCTCAACGTGAGGGGTTCGAGTCCCGCTCATGCCAAAACACGTCTAACAAAAAATGTGATGCTACATGTATAGCGTCTTAATAGCGTTGTGTGTTAGTGTGCCTCACCACTGTATTCAGTGCAGGTGTGAATGCAGTTGGAAAACACTCCGTCCATCGGAAAGGACGCAAATGTTGGTTTCGTGTACAGGAGAGTCACAACCTATGCACGTTAAAACCAATACACTATTCGTCAAAGAGTAGGGTGTTCACCCGGTGTATTGCACTTGCCGGTCCCGGCAAAATTCAGGTCAAGTCAATCTTGACATTCATATGTCATAATAATCAATATAATGATTGTGGGCATTAACGGAAAGACAAGAAGGCTCACACTTATGCACTACCCAACAGATTGATCACATTTTTGCAAACTAGTTTAATTCCTGTTAAATTTGGTTGCTCAACTCAGAACTGAATTTATTTTAAAGTAATTTCATATCTTGAAATAAGGCCACTTTTCTGTGTGTAAAGTTTAACTTGTTTGCATAGTATGCGGCAATATCCTGTACATTGCAGCACAATCAAAATAATATTCCCTTTTCAGCGGTCACATTAATTTTCATTGCCTCCGCATTGACATTGACAGGTCAATTTTGAAGAAAATAGCCTCATTACAATTTACAGCACTTACGACAATTTTCAAAATTTCACATTCTCAATAACAAGTTGGATAAATTCTCATGACTCATAAACAAAGCTTTGCCTTTGGGTTTTGGTTAGTTTTGGCTCATGACTTGTCTACCATAGACCAAAAGCTTCGGTCTCTGTTTTATTGGTTGTTCTGCTGAACTCAGTTGGCTCCACTCACCAATTACAGAGACCGAAGTTCTAACTTGATCTATACTGTATACAGGAACTAAATAGCCACATGTTTATTAAGTTCCAATGAACCAGGGATGTGGGAGTTGCGCGACAGCCAAAGTAAGTCACTGTTTTTTTTCCTTTTAAGTATATTTTTTCCCATTTTGGTGCATTTAAGGCCAAAAGTAAAACATAATTATTTTTGTCCAGTTCTTTTTATGTAGGCCTATTTTTATACAATAACTTCAATAGACAAAAATAGAAGATTTTGCATGGGTAGAAGAATCACACACACAGCACTAGTAATTGTAATTGCCTCCTGACTAATGGTAGGACTAGGA
Organism: Lytechinus pictus; assembly: GCF_037042905.1. Taxonomy (NCBI): domain Eukaryota; kingdom Metazoa; phylum Echinodermata; class Echinoidea; order Temnopleuroida; family Toxopneustidae; genus Lytechinus; species Lytechinus pictus. The sequence goes on from NC_087251.1 coordinate 15,519,554, forward strand.
GTCTGAGACATTGCAAACTCATTCATTGATGCCTTTTGATGGCCAAGCCAGCCAAGGCAGAGTAAAATAAAATTAAAAAAGAATGGGAGATTCTTTACACTTTTCAGTGAACAGGCCAGAACAGAATTAGAAGGGCTGAGATTAGTATTAGAGACTATTAACTTACAAAATTTTAATCAACATGTTCATAGATACCATTTTCGTCGTTGTTCGGGACAAATTTCAGCAAAGACTGTCAACATTAAAGAAGATTCTAACCCTAAACCAGTTTCACTAAAAAAACACCTCACAAAAATATCAATTAGCGGGACCGAAGCGATGGTATTCTTACCCGACGAGTCGTCATCACTGCCAGATGATCCACTTTCAGACTCTTCTTCTTCACTTTTATCCGTGTCAATTATGCTCATCTCTTCCTCCATATCTTCAGGTTCACTGTCACAACCCATCTCATTTATTGAAGGCATCTTGGCCACTCTAAAGGACAAAAGTTCATGAGAAATTAACCCTCACGCGGGTGATTTTCACAGGTAGCGCTCGTCTCTTGTCTTTTTCAAAGGATTTGTTTACCGCTGCGATTGCAAGTAGAGGGCGTTTCAACTGACTTTCCCCTTTTCCCCATGCGAGCTCGGGCTTTTCTATCTTATTCCATTGGAGCTATTAACACAGGGTTAACACACTAAATAGCCCCGTGCTTATTCTGTGATTCGATGCTGTTAATGTTACAGCCTACCACACACAAAAATAATAATAATAATAATAAAAATAAAAAAACAAAAAGAGAAGAAACAACTGATGGGGAAAATTTCTTAGGTCGCGAGCGAGCGAATTTTTCAACCGGTCTGAAAATTCTGAATCGCAATGAGAACTACCCTTATCCCAAGGAAAATATTTGAGGGTCGTCTGGTCATTCATGATACCTCAATCCAAAAACGGTCGCCCCAATCAAATGATTTTGCCCCCGCCCCCATAAAACTGAAAATAATGTGCCCTCAATGCCGCCACCAGCTGTAAACTATTTTGGTGTTTTATCTCCGCTGAAGAATGAGCTTCTCCTCTTATTGCCCGCACAAACATTTGGAGGGTTTTTAAGTTTGGTTTTTATTTTCCTTCTGTTTATCCGCTGGCGTAAATCCGGTCCGAGCAGTGGGGGGGGGGGGGGATAGCAATAAAATTTAAATTTTGGGGGTCACCCCCACACGAAGGGCTATGTGTATATAGGGGGTATATAACCACATACATAATACTACCACATCTTTCAATTAAAAGCCTATAACAAATTTTAGATGGCTATATTGTAATGTATTTGTTGTGATATAAAGTAATTAATTACTGGCAATTTGAGCGAGCAACTTTTCAGTAGTTGGAAGACAGAATGGTGTAAAAAAAAAAAAAAAAAACCTCTTCAACATGATTGTTAAAGAGGGGTGTAATTATCACTTATCACATCACGGGTAATGTATACTTATATACTGTAAAATGATGTGTCCATATACACGATTTTTTTCGTCGGCTATAGATTTGTTAAGATACAAAGTAATGGATTACAGTTAAGATCAATATGCGAGCGAGTGAAGCGAGCAAGCAAATTTGCAATAGTTGGAAGACAGAATGATGACCAAACTCAGGCGCGTATCTTATTTCCTAATCACGTGAAAAAGGGTAATCGAAGACCACTCATGTGTTCATAAAAAATATCCATGAATATGTTGTAATACCATGCGCACTTTTTAAAAAGAATAAATGCGACCAGAAAGCATAGAATTTCAATAAGTTTAACTTCTCATCAGAGTGGTATAGGCCTTACTAAAATCATGAGTGCGGGAACTGTAATTTCTTTACCAGGGGCGGATCCAGCTTTCGCTAATGGGGGGGGGGGGTATTTTCATCTATAATTGTTTCCCGATCGGACATTCTAAGAACTTTTTGCAACCGTGAACATCATGGGTATACGTGACTATTTCTAAACAAAATTGATGCGAGCGCGAAACACGAGCTGAAAATTTTTGATATTCTGACCTCAGATTTGGAAAATCTATAAATAGGCCTACTTTTTGGTAATCAACAATAAGATGGGTATCCATCTGGAAAAAATGGACATTATAAGCATTTTTTTGTAACCATGAACAGGATGGGTATCTATTTAAACAATATTATAGTGCGATCGCGAAGCGCGAGCTGAAAATATTGATATTCTTACCTAAACTTTGGACATTCTTTGTATTTTTGGTAATCATGAACAAGATGATCATATAACTTAGCAATTAATGCGACCTCGAAGCGCGAACTGAAAATTTTTGATAATCCGACCGAAAACTTGTCATTCTAAGTACATTTTGTGACCATGAACACGGTGATTATTTATCTAAATTGATGCGAATGCGAAGCGCTAGCTGATTTTTTTTTATATTCTGATATTTAAAATTTGGACATTCGAGTAAGCATTTTTAATTGGTGATCATGAACAGGATGAGTATGTAACAAATATTTTATGCGAGCGCCGCGAAAAGTTGTACCTTTCGACCCAAAGTTGGAAAGTTCTAAGCACTTTATCTAACCATGAAGAGGATCGTCACCTAAACAATATTGATGCGAGCGCGAAGAGCGACATAATTTGTTTTATATATTCTGACCTAAAATTTGCACTTTTGGTAATCATCATGAACAGGACGGGCATCTAACTATTAGCATTGGATGCGAGCAAACATGAGTTCGGCGCCCCCCCCCCCCCCCCCCCATTAGAAACATGAAGTAAGCACCACCGTCAAACATCAAATTGGCGTTCCAAAGGTCGAATATGAATTTGGCGCCCCAAAACAAACATCAAATTGGCACCCCCATGTCGAACTTCAATTCGGCTCCCTTAGGTCGAACATCAAATTCGGCGCTTCTAGGTTAAACATTAATTTGGCGCCCCTATATGTCGAACGTCAATTCGGCGCCCCTATATGAAAGGAAAATATTGCAGAAAGGAGATATTTTGAACAATATTTAAGATTATATTGAAAGACTAATGCAACATTCAAAATTTTGAGCAAAATTCATATATATTTGAAATATTTATTAGATTGTTGTGTTAACTAGTGTAAACTGGGGAGTGTTTCATGAAGGACTTGTCGGACGTTTTATCCGACAGTTACCATAGTAACAGTGCCTCACAGCCAATCAGAATCAAGGAATGTTGTCAGATCTGACAACTTGCCGGACAAAAATCTTGATGAAACACTCCCCGGATGATATTGTAAAGTTGTAAATATTGCTGTCCTACCTTGCCTCTGTGTTCCATTAACGGCATTGATTTGGTCAATGCCAGAAGTAACTCATCGAACACTGTAACTTGAAGTATAGGATATGCCTATATTTTCTGTACAAAATTCACCCATTTTTTCATGCCAGTTATAACCATATTTAAAAGTGATTGGTATCATACAATTCATAAATTTAAGCATACTCCATGATGCAGCAGATAGGCAATAAGCATGATACTCTAAACGAAGGGAGTTGTCATTGCCAAATTCTTGTAAGATTAGATTGACTGCGCGAGAAATTTTGCATTTTTAGAATGCAAAATTTGGCAAATTAAACACTCTGACCGCATTTGATATGAAATTTTGTTTCTGTCTTGAAAAGAAGGGATAGTATAAGTTGTACATACTATCCCCCTCCCTTCTCCGAAAAGTGAGGGGGGGGGGGACATATCCCTCATCCCCCAACGGGATTTACGCCCGTGTGTTTATTCTTTCGTTTTTGCTTTTGCTTTTCTATGATGAAAACTCAATACTTTTTGGAGCAAGTTTTGCTTGTCAAATTTACCCGAGCACCCCCTAAAAATTGTTCCCAGGGCCCTGAACAACAACACTAAATAAACAAGAAAATACATGCCTTCACTCCACCTATCACCTATTACACTGTGTAGGGCCGTAATTGCCACTGAAAATGATTGATAAAGCCCCTCCGCCTAACGTTCATTTCATTCATATTCTTATCAGTATTTCTTTTCATAATAGGGGCGAATGTTACATTGTCCAAGTGACTTTTTAATCTCTTTTTTTCAAAAGGTTATATATCACATTTGTTCTAAATAAATAACGTGAGGGCAAAGTGCGAACTGAAAAGTTTTTAAACATACTGCATGAAAGTTGTTTATTTTAAAACTATGAACAGGATTATTTCCTACCTAAATGAATAATGCAAGCGCAAAGCGCGATCGGACTTTTACATATATTCAGACTTGAATACGGGACATTAATTCTCAGCCATTTAAGTTGTTTTCATGAACATGATGTATAATGTAAATAAACCATAATGCGATCACGAAGCATGAGCGGGAATTATTTATATATACTACTCTCTAAAGACACTGAGTAAATTAATTTTACCCAATATTGGGTAGAAAGGGAACATGAATGATTGCCGAGTATTTTTTTTACCCCATATTTTGCTATTTCAACGCAACATTGCGTAAAATCTACAAAATATTGGATATCGTTTTACCCAACCAACATGCATGTTCCCATTTTACCCAATATTGGGTAAACCTTTTTTTAGAGTGTATAACCTGAAAAATTGATACTTTTAGGACTGTTGGTAGGAATTTCATTTTAAAAGATTTATGTTTCTCACTTAACAAATAATGCGAGCACAGAACGCGAAAGCCTGAATTTTTTTACATTTAGACTTTAAAAATTTGACATTTTAGGCACTTCTGCATCATGAAAAGGATGCGTATCGCACGAAAGAGCGCTCCGCTGAAATATATTTTGTACGGAATATTTAAAGCGCCATGTAATGCTGATGAACCTAATATGTATCTCATTAGATAGACAATGCGATCCTGAGGTCATCTGTAGGGCACGCGCGTTCCAAATTTTCGGGGGAAATGGGGTATACAGTCATGTAAGAGCTCACTTGGGCGATCCCGAAAAGCATTGATATATATGGGTTTTTTTTAGAATTTTTGTCCGGAAATTATTTTATAAAGGAAGCTTATAACGTTCCCAGAAGAATTCTGAATTTTAGGCGGTAATTTTGCTAACTTTCCATCTAACTACTGATAGTAAGGGTTTTTATTAAGCTGGTTTACCTTTCAAAAGCCGCAAAAAATCCCTAACCCATCCTAAAGGGGGTTATCTCTAAGAATCTGGAACAATAAATGCGTATGGAGTTGACTGCCCGAGGGGGGGGGGGGGCGGTAGCAGATCCCATCAACTTATTAATGTATATGAGACTCTTGATTACAATTTATGAAAAAAATAATTGATGTCATAACTAATGATATTGTAAAGAGAGACTATTGTTTCACACTAATGATATCATTCATTCATTCATAACCGGTATGACATCCCCAACATGAGAGAAATGGTAACATATAGCGCTTAACGAGAAACATTATAGTGCGTAACGAGAACCTGGATATGAAACCCGATATTCATAAAACTTCAAGGAATTTCACAATTCAGAAATGTACTAAAGTATCGTTATGAAAATTCATAATGACCGTCAGAATGTGAGATGAGGGTCACTTCGGTTGAAATGTTGTTTATTCATAATATCATGCGCCCGGAATATGCTTAAGGTCTTTATATTAATATTGGGGTTAGTACTCATAACAATTAATACGGAAATGAGGGTCCAATTCAGAAAAATACCCTCATTACTATACGATTTGCTGGACATATTTCTTTTTTTAATAATAAAAAACGACCTGCATTGAAATGGTCCGACTCTTGAAACTAACACCGATGTTGATATAGGCCATCATAAAACCCGAATGCAAAATCCACTGTGCTAAGGATTCCCTGAATTGTTTTACACTGAACCATTCAAACGAATATGAATGAGTCAGAGGATGCAATGAGGTATAATGACTTCACCGTAGATTGGTGCACTTTATTATATCCAATCAATAATAATCTGACTATTAAATTACAATCCACCACATGAAATGGACATTTTGATACTTGCATTGCATAATATACATCTAGAAACATAATCTGAATATAGCTTGACTTTTTATTTTAAAAAAATAAACAAAGCACAAAATACATTATTACTGTTTGCCAATGAAACACGGTCTACACGAAATAATTGTCAATTGCTACTTTTTTTTAAAATCAGTACATACATGAACATATGATTTCAACATAGAGATGGAAGAACTTTGCTGACAAACATTATTATGTCTATGAAAACATTATGAACATACTCCTTTAACAATAAATTCACATCGATAATTTGCATAAATCGTGATGAAAATCAATTCTTTGAGATAATAATCACGTGACACAGAGGAAACGTGAACACAGTCATGACGACCTAAGATGGAGAGATAAAGAGAGACAGGAAGAGATGTCGATATGATGTTGTCTAACTATATCAACAAAACTTACAATGTTAGATGTCAACTGGACATAAGAATACCTTTTGAATTTCTGTTATATTTACCAACTTATATTCACCAACTTACAAATTGGCAAGGATATAGGAAAGACAAAATAAGCAATAAATTATTATTAATATATTCATTTGTCTGATGCCCACCCTGTACCGTGATACGTGGACGATATTCGATTTGATTTCTAGTATGTCTAAAGACATCAACTTGTGAAAAAGGGATTATGACAGGCACCATTAAACTTTTACAAATTATTTGTAGAACAAAATACATACTCAATCAACCAAATCGAAACGAAATATCAAAACAAAAACAATCTGAGAATAGGAAGTATAGTCATGTGTTCTTTTCAGGAAAAAAAAAAATTATCAGATATTTACATTTATAGATGAACATTCAGTAAGACAGTTGCTTCAAAACATTTTTAAGCGGGATGTTTGCATCAAATTTCACAGGGAACTTCATCGCGGCGCAAACGAGTACAAATGTGATATTCAGTTGGGTGCCGACTGCCACTATACACCATAAGGTTTCGTTGCGGCATGGAGCTTAATGGAATGCGGAGTAATGATCATACCTCTATTGTATAGTTGCTTACCCTATAAACTCATTCTTCAGTGAACTTTAAATAAAGTATATGATATGATAAATAATTCTCAATGATCCGAATCAATAAGATGGGCGGTTAAAATCAAGTTAAGTTAGCTAAGAGATAACGTTTCGGACTCCGACACATTAATGGCAAAGGTTCAGGTGTCAGGGGTGGCAAAACGGATGAGAAGTCTACATAGAAAAAAAAATCTTCCCACAATCCTTTATGAAAGCCTCCATTATTTTGCAAAACTAGTCTACCATCAATGTCAACTAAACTTCGAAGACAATTAAGGATTCAGTCATTTAATAGAAGTTTACTATTAGGTTATGTGAGACTATACTTAGAAGGCATCAAGGAACTCCGTTTTGCACTTTCCTTTCAATTTTTGTGTAAAAAATATCACAAATAACAAAAAATGATTACCTGGTAATAAATAAGCATATTTCGACACACATATACCTAAATTCTTTCAATATAATCATTTCTAGACATGAAATTTCACTCAAAATTATTCCGAACATCGGTGGTATAATATCCTTATGTTAGATTAAAAGATTTTTCTCAAAACCCATAACGATCTGTAAATTTAAAATCTGCTTGTAAGATATGAGTAACATTGATTATCAACACAATACGATTACCATAGATATACAGTCGGGTTGCTTGCAGTAGACATTCTGTCAAATTCTGTCTGCTATCAAAAACAAAGACAACCTTGAATTGATTACATTCCCGAATAACATAAATACATAGTGTTATAAATGACACTTAGACACAATGACACAGACAAGGACGAATGATCAATGCCTCGACGGTTTCTCGGAATGGATACATTGCTGCGTCAGCACCATCAATGAAAACTGCTTGGAAAAAATAGGACGTTGGGCAGTCACAGTCGCATCCATCTTTCCACGGGAGACTTCCATGGAAGGAATCAGTTCGTGTGCATCCAGGCACAAAGTTAACAGCCAAATTAAATTGGCAAATGGAGATCATGATACGAATTGACGTTTTTGCCAGAGCAATCTATTGCCAGTGCCCCACCCACTGCTTTGGTCCGGTTTATCATCAGAGTCATTCTGGTAATCCATCCTCGACATCGGAAGTGATGCAGCCGACCGTGCACCCATCGAATTTGAGTACCCGCTCTCGTAAAAGTCCACGATCGCCTGGTTCCGAGAACGGAACGACCGACGTAAGGTATTTTCCCGACTCTGCTGCATTCCCGATCCGGGCATGGTACCTCCGCCGAAAACCGAGAAGTCGACATTCGGATCGTTGTGGGGACCCGACACCGTGTTCATGTGGCTGTTCGACCTCGAGCGATTCACCTGGTTGCCGTTGTCGATATCCGCTGTCAGGTCGGGTTCACCCCAAGTGTGTTTCATATCAAGAATCGAGATCTGCGTTGATTCCGTGGGCGATGACGGAGGAAGTGACGGTTTGGTTGAGGCATTTGACTTGGATGAATGTCGGCGCTCTGGGGGTAGCATTTCAAGATTGGGTGGCCGTGGAGGAGCACCATTTGACATCCGATAAGGGTATCCATTATTATCCGATATCTGAAATGTATTATACAGAATATTCAAAAATAAATCTCAACCGGGAGGAAAATGGTTTTCTTTACTTAAAACAAAAAATTCAAAAATATATCAACGCTCAACGCTCTAGGGAGTATGTTGACATATTTTTTGTATATATTGGCAAGCCACTCTTACATGAGGAGTTATGTATTAATTGATAATTGTGTTTTGAATGCATCTCTATAAAAGACCAGCAGACCAACGGACTGGTGAATCATTTCCAATCCTCATGAAACAAAATTTACACACATGAAACTTTGGGAACGTAATGGTCCATATTATAATGAAAATCTAAAGAGATGATGAATAAGAAATGCGTTAAATTGTTATAAGATCAACTAAATTCTAAATGATTTTATCTCCGAAAGTACATGCTTTGATATTACTTTATATATCTTCAAGTATTCACTGAAGAAAGTAATGACTGATGCGAATTAAATATCATCATTATTATTATTCTTAATGATGTGAATATACTTACGACTTCGTCGTCATCTTCTTTGTAGGCTGGATTCCTCATGGCAATAGACCCTTTTCGACTCCTGCTCTCTTCAAAGAGTATCTGATCAATCTCGCCGAGGTCGTTTCTTGCATCAGGTCCTTCCGGGTCATTCCTACATTGCATGTTGAATGTGTGAAAGATGGAAAGGGAAGGGTTGGAACAGAGAGAGAAGAAATACAAAGTTGTGAAGGTCGACAATAAAAGATTTCGGAACAAAATCGTAAAATTTATGTACAAAAAACGTTATCATCGATCACCTGATCTGTTTATTATTTATGATTTACCTTTGCATTATCAGCCCCCACTGTCCCCCCCCCACCCCCACTTGTAAAACTGTCCAAGACCAGACATGCTGCACTCATTTTTTTCTGTTAAGAGGGTCATCCAAGCAAGTCGTAAATTATATGACAAATTAACTTCGACGATGTCGGGTACAGTTTTGTTCTTTTCACGAAATCGGTCCTGTTAAATCCCCCTTTTTTTTTTTGGGGGGGGGGGGATAATTATAGACCAATGTCTGCTAGGAGGCGTAATCTCTGAGGATGTTATACCTTCTCCGCATGCAGAGACGCTAATTCATTATTGAGCAAATGTCATGGAACCGTTTCATGGTACTTTAATTTCTATCGATATATTGAAATAATAAGCGCAGTATTGCTTAAGATAACAATTCTTTTGTCAAATTTCTAGGGTCCACCAATTTCAACAAACAAGATAAACAACAGCGGCCAAAGTCAACTTTCTTAGGTCAAGGTGATGCCTGTTGAAGTCCTGCGATCATTCAAGAACATGGTTAATCTTTGGGCTACATATTATCTGTTCTAACATAGCAAACATAATGTTTACATCGTATATGTTCATTTTAATGTTTAAGGATCACGTGAAGAAAAAAATATAAAAAGTTAATTGATAATTCACGGTTGCATTTATACCCTACTATATTATAATATATACTTTCTTTATTTTTGCCTCTTTTGTTGTATCGACGTGGAGCCACTCACCAATCTACAGGTCTGAATATTCTGTCCCGAGGTTCAACTGGATGTTTCTTTGACTTTTTCTCATGTCTCGTTTTAGTTTGATCGTCATCCCTCCTGATAGAAAAAATAAAAGAAAGTAAGAATGTTGAATCAATGTTAGGTATATTTGCAGACGGGTTCCTGAACATGGAAAATTTTGAAGATACTCATTGCTCTAAGTCTAATGAGTATATCAGAAAACATTAGCCATATCCCACAGAAAGCTTGGAATTACTGATCAGGCAATGTTAATATACCGACCAGGTAGTAGATCACTCACTTTACCTAAAATCATTGGCGTAACACGGGTAGAAACATTGAAGGGTTGTTTTGGATACGGTGTACTATTTGCACTAACATGTGCAAAAGTAGCCTCAAATCTAGTTTCCGAACTAGTGATTAAAAATAAGCAAATCCGCCAAGGGTAAATCAATATTATGCTTGCATTAAAACACCTTCTAAGTGTGGAAATGTTTTGGGCAGCCCCCCCCCCTAAAAAAAAGGAACAAAATCCAAGACGGGAAGGGTAAAATATCAAACTTTGGATAAAAAAAAATAAGGACCTACTTTGAATACAAATGAGTATTACCCCCTCTCTCTCCTTATCTTTCCCTATCTTCTCCTCTATACCCATCTCCTCTTTCTCTATCTACCTCTTTACCAATCTCTCTTTCCTTCAGCCCTTTCCCATTTCCTTTCAACTCAAGAGACTAGACCCAGTTCTCATCTACTTCCTTGAACTTATTTCCATTAAACCAGATCAGGAAACTATAGAGGAACGCCTCTGAACAGATTCCCAGAACCACTTCATGTAAAGTGGTCTTGTTGCTATGGGAACACTCTAAGCGGAGCATCCACTAAACTGGTTTCCAACTAGTTTAAGGAAGGAGATGAGAACGGGGTAATAGATGAGCCCATGGCTTACTTGGAGTTTCGATAATAGATGCACCCGACAACGCAGAGCATGATGATGACGAGAAGGAAGAGTGTTCCTGCGACCGCCCCGACGATGATGATGATGGTATCGGTGCTGAGTCCACCGCTCGGTGCAACCGTTGTAGGCTGATTATTACCTACATGATCAGATGATAGTATTTATAAAATATATCATTCCAACAGCAACCGCTGGTACAGATAAGGCATTACAAAATAATTAGAAGTGCAACAAATATCCACTGTCTGACATTGCATAATTTTATGCCATTGCTGTACTTACACTTTGAAGTTTATTTATAACTTAGATGATTGAAATCACGTTTACTCTTCTTTTTCTATTTCATATTTTCTGTTTTCTTGCTTTATGTCATACATTTATATTGCATGTCTCTATAAGGTCTCCCTTTACGGTACCTCTCGATTGTTATACCCTGTTCTTTTCTATGATCATACAGTGCTAAATTCTCACTTTAAAAGGCTTTATACAGCTTTGGGATCATTATTTTTAGGCCCATCTTTCTTTTTTTTTCTTCAATTTAGAATGGGGGTATAGGGTAGTTTGAAATTGACAAAGTGATGTAAAGATAATCTCTTTTTACACACCTGCTTTTAACTCACCTTTCTTCTTTCTTTTTCCTTTCTCCTTCTTTTTTCTTTATCATTTTTTTATCACACTTAAAAAATCATACACCACCCATGCAGTGCCACCCCTACTTCAGAACATTGATTTTCAATGAGCATTTTTACTTTGATGTGTTGTGTACAAACATACTTGCAAATTACGGTATTTTTTGTATTTCAACATGGTTTGGTACGACGTCTAATGTTTTCAACTTACCAGTTTCTTGTGTTGCCATTTGTAGAAGAGACCTATGTTAACAAAACAAAAGAACATATCATGACCGTAGAATGTTGTTACTCGAATGAAATTGAAAATGTTAGGATGATAAAATGTTGAAATCATGGGGTCGTCTAGAAAGGACTACTTTATTGGAGAGATGCCCTCTGCCAACCATGTATACATTTGGTGTATAGGCCTATGACTCCTTCATTACTGTGTACATATACATTATTATGTTCACATCTGTTGCAACCTGCAGTACTGTACATAAAACAGGAAATAGATCAAATAAAATCAGAGCTTCTTTGATGCAGATCATGATGTGTTTCTGTATCAGCTTTATGCCACCACATTATGTTGGCAAAGTTCCGCATTTATTAGATGTTGTTGAATTTGCAGACAATTGAATTAATGACCTCATGATCCGTATTGTAAATGGAGGAAATATTATCTTTTTACAGAAAATTGAAATATAAGTACGTGTATGAATTCTAAAATTAATATAATTTCTTCTCTTATTTGACAAATTTAACTCACTGTTATATGCTTCAGTGCGGAAAGAAAGAACGAAAGTGGCTTCGAACTTTATAATCATATCTGACAAATTTATAGTATTCTTACTCAGAGTTTGTCGAAAAGGAAAGTGAATGGGTGTGTTTATGCTTTCCTTGCGAAGAGAGGATCAGCGTTTTCAAACGCTTTTTCAGAAAGCCCATCGCAAAAGTGACATTTATTGAGTAAAAAACCCCAAAACAATCATTGATCAACGGTAAGTTGAATACACATATTTGAAATGAAAATAAGAAACACTTACTCTCATTATGTACATGAAATTACCACAAATATTTGCCGTTGAACGCTATGATCTCCATGATAAACATATATATAAAGCCAAAAAACGAATCTAAAAGGACTAAATTACATGATGTGCTCTCTTGATCTTCAAAAGATAAATTTAGAGAAACGCCTTATATCTTTCACCCTATACCCTTCCCCTATTTATTAGAATGCTATGACGACTCTGAGGTGTCACAAAAGGGAAAGATCAGACCTTAATGCCTGATTATGAAAATTCCGTCCTCCCCGCCCCCACAAAAATGAAGAAAATAAATCATCTACATACTATATTGTATTAAAAAAAAAGACAAATATTTACATCTTTTCCATTTTCCCTATATACTTGTTTTTATAAAAGAGGTGACGAATTCAAATTTTCATCATAATAGTAGACCGGTAGGATTGCGGCTGAAGAATATTAAAAGAAAATTAAACCTTTGAAACAAGATAGCTTGTGTGAAAACAGAAAAATCAAAGAAACAGATCAACAAAAGTTTGAGAAAAAATGAATAAATAATAAGAAATTTATGAGCCTTTGAAGTTTAAAGATCATTATTGTAATGTAAATGCTCCAGTTGGCAATGCGACAAATATGTGTGATGTCACATGTGAACAACTTTCCCAATACTTTTATATGTATTTCACTTAAATTGCCGTTTTTATCACTTCTATCGGTAGATCATGTATTCTTTCTAAAGGAGGGCATGTAATACAGATTTTCAAAGAATACATGTACATTATGCATAAAGAGTTTGTATCACCACAAGAAAGAACAAAAATAGACAATTTGGGGGAATTTTATAGTCCATCAAAGGGAAAGTTGTTCACATGTGACATCACATATCTTTGTCGCATTGCCAATAGGGGGATCTCCAAATTCTCCATAGCATTATAGTGATCGCAATATTCAAATGCTCATAACTTTTTCATTATTTGTCTGATTTTTCTCAAATTTTCTTTGATCTTATTCTTTGATTTTTCTCTTTCCACACAAGCCCACTTGTTCCAAAGGTTTCATTCCCGTTTAATAGAAATATTCATATACAACAGTTTACCATTCATTATCAAGATTTACAGGATTCTACACACATGAAGCTTCCCACAGAAATATTGAATGCTTCATAGTACACTACCTTATTTTTTCTAAAATACCGAAGAAGGCCTAACAAGTTTTGTTGTTGTTGATCGCGTTGGTGTCAATGATAGCGAAGTGGTAGTGAATAAGAATGGAATGCCTGTTTTCATTACGTGCATATTCCAAATATTTCATTCAAAATAATATTGCTGAATGCCTTTTCATAGTATTCAATAGAGGATCTGGGTAAGTACAGGAAATCTTAGAGATTACAGACTTCAAAACACAACTTATGAATTGAAAAAGATGTGGGGGAAATTAAGTTGAATCCCGTAAAAATTTCGGCGTTTTGAATATGAGTTTAGATGATTCAACATTCTGTAATTCCGGTTATTGAATAATGCAGTTTCATTATACATTTTTGGATTACAATGTAATCATAAAAAGTTTTGTAGGTGTTCACTTTGCTCATATAATGTACAGTACATGTATGTAGGACCATATTGTACAGAAAAGACATTGATTTAGACAAATTCGACTCTCTTCTATTTCACCTGTGTTCTAATTTTTTTGAAACGAATTCGTAAAATAAATATACTCTTTAAACATTTCAAATAAGTTGAATAATACTTCAACAACAAGCACTGCCGAGTATGCCCTTTACCGTGAATGGAATACGTACATCTCTTTTCTTGTCGTTATATCTGCTTTAGATCACAAACATGGAATCCTTGAGTGAAAGGCAAATAGAATCAGAGAGAGAGAGAGAGAGAGAGGGGGGGGGTGGTGAAAGTGCTGACGTCATTTTGTTTGGGGGGAGGGGTAATTCCACATCATGATCAACAACTTGCTATGCAGAACCTTATTACTTTTTTTCGAAGTCGTCCAAGTCGGACATTTAAAAGTCAATAAACAGAGTGATCATTCTGTCATTATAATATACATACATGTATCTGTCATGCCATGTTCAAGTTATATATATATATATATATATATACATACATATATATATATATATATATATATATATATATATATATATATATATATATATATAAAACTTGAACATGGCAGAATCACTTAAGTTATTAATTCATGTTTAAAAATCTGTTGTTAATGATTAATCTATATATTTGGGAGTATCATCGACCTCACAGAATGTATATTTTTAGGGTAAGGTAATCTTGCCTTCTGTTGCATCTATACATAAACGCTATCTTCGATAAATCGACATTTTTAGAATCTACGGTATTTACATCGGCAATCGAATTCGGGTTATTTTTAATAACAAGAATGGTCATCAAAAGCTAATTTATGAAAAGTGCATCAAATGTAAAATGTAATTGCATTTAATGAACTAATGATCATTTTTGCATATTCGATAGTAATAATATAGGCCAATGCACAATCTCAATCCTCGAAGAATTAAATATTTGGCGAAACACTCTTGTTTTCACGCGTGTGTTGTTCTCTCAAATTGACAAAATCTTTGTCGATCTGCAAACAATACGAGGGCGTGTTCGATCAATGTTTTGTCAATGTCCACAAACCGCAAACATTCCACAAAAGATAAATTAAATTTGACTTGTTTCCATGGTTATAAAAGAGTGACACGACAAAATATAATTGTTTGCTTAAAAATAAATAGCTTATAGACATATTCACGCCTTTTACAATGATAACATCATCATGGAGTTTAACATGAGATCGCACATTATTTGTCATCAGCTTAGAGATTTTCTTTAAAAAAAACACCAACACTATCACGTATGGAACCTGAATGTGTTCCATATCCATACTACAGAATTACGAAACAATTGATTTGATTTGATTTGATTTGATTTCCACATTCCAATAACAAAAGTATTTAAAAGTATAAATAATATATTTTAGATCTACAGGAGTTAATGTGAACAGATTCTAAGACCAAAATACGACCCAGAAGAGAAATAGGATACTTCAGTGATAGGATATAATGAAGTATAAATTTATTATTGCAAAATGATTATTACAGATAAATTTCCTGCATGATGTCCTGCATGATAATAGTGAATGCAACGAATTTGTTCTGTGCATGATCACAAAAGACATTATTCAAACCATGTATGATACAAACTCAAAATGATTTCATAATAATTAGGGCTTTTTTAAATACTTTATAGCAGTACCGTGTCATGTAAGTAATGATGCAAATACGATTTCAGGTACGGTGTATTGTAGGTCTTTATAGTTCTTAAGGTAAATAATTCCTGGAATTTCGGGAAAGAAACATCCATACGTTTAAATTATACTTATAGGCTTGTATAATCCTAAAAATGAATCGAACTCTCTTTTTGTGTGGTATAATTATAAAAGGAAAAGTCGCTCGCCAATTCCGCACCTATAAGCAGATGGTTGGGGTTACGTTACACTCAATGTCTTCCATAATTTTGTGAAGTATTGAATTATAATTTGAAGTATATATTTTGAAGCACATAATTGCATAGCCACACCCCAACACATATTTTCCTTAAATATGAGCCCTATTATAGTTCATTTTCCTCTTGACTTGCTTAACATTGTCTTTCTATTAGCAGTTTCAGAATGTACTTTTTATTTTATTTATTTAATTATTTATCTTTTTCGACAGACATAATTTGTTGCATCGATTCTTGTTTTATTGAGCACATGGCTTATGTTGCAATTCATGAATTTACAAACTAGACATGATTATTCTTTTCCCAATATTAAATTGATGAGATGTGGCACAATTTGTGTGGAAGTGATGACCTTCTCTCTGTCATTGTTTTTGATCAAACTTCTTTAAGGTTACCCTGGATCTGCCCCCTATTCAGTTATGTAAAATATCATTATAAATTCAATATTGTTGCTTATTTAGAAACAAATCTAATAAGCAAAGACTATCGAACAAGTGCGATAAAGTACATGATAAACCACAATGCACTATACCCAGAAAAATGTCGAATACAATGCTTGTTGTAATTGTCAATTGACAATAAGAACGCACCGAGTTAGACTGTATAAAATGCAAAATAATATCAATTCATCCGAGCGTTCGTTACCTTTATCCTGCTTTGGCGAAATGCATTGTAATATTGATGACGAAATTCATAATACTGACGAGAACAAGAAATTGACTTCTTTCTGATAATTCACCGGTATTGTAAGTCTTATCAAAATCATTTTCTTAATCATAATAATCAACATCATTCAATCATTACGCTGTTGTAAGTATTGTGGAATGACTTATCTATAGATTTACCAACAATATCATATCATTTCACTTTTTCCTCTCTGCATTCTATTTCCCGCATCATTAACAAAATGACCTATTTATTACAGTCATCGACTTTTAATGGAGTTCAAATGGAGTTGAAGTTATATATCGCTGCTTTTAGAATATATATTTAAAAAAAACATAAAAATGTGAATTGTGTTCAAACAATTATATCTGTTATATTTGTTTTTTCCAATTCATGGGATTTTAATAAATCAACTTCTGAGGGTTTCCATTGCTAAAAATAAACATGGGAGTTTATGGTAAACCATGTTCACGATATTATGCTAAGTCTCCCGCTATTTCTCCATTTTCATTGTGTTTGGAGGTAAACTACTGAGCCAGTGTAAACTCAATATAAAAAAAATCTTCAAGAATCTTCACTCTAAAAACAAATCAGTCAAAAATGACTACTTAATAGGGTCAGCTGGGTGCAACTGTTATTCTAGTCATATTTGACTATTTTCTAGTCGTATTTTACTAGAACAGAGTTATTTCTAACTAGAATATAATATTATGTCAAAAATGTGAATAGCATATCAGTTACACCCAGCTGACTACTTGTCTTGTCAATTTCACTGAATTTGTTTTAAGAGTGTACGATATGCAGGTGATAGTATGCATGCTATCGTTCCTTTCAGATGGTGTTCCCGAAATTGCAACTCTCTTTTATATGGATGGAATAATAAAGTAATCAATATAATCGATAGCATTCAACAAACTGTGCTAGAATAAAGTGACGGTAGGTAGGCCTATATTGAGAAATATATTGGGTTGGAAAATCCAGGGAATATGTCCCTGGACGAATGTGATTGTAATCTACTTTGTAAGAGGGAAAAGTGATTGGATGAATGTGTATGTAAATTTAGTTTAACGATCCCTATAATTGGCGTAAAGGCGAATAGGACCCACCGTTTGAAAGTTTTGAAAGATGGTGTACATGTATGTACAAAAACAATAACACTTCTTATCCGAGGAGGGTAATTCGTGGGCATCACGTATATAAAGTGTGCTGAATCTACCTATTACATAATAGTTTCCAAGACATTTGCTCCGGCGAAAATTGCTCTGCTGCAAATCCCACACATTCCTGGATAGCCTAACCCTAAACTTAACATTATAACCATATCGCAACCCTAACCCTATATCTTAGATGAAATAAAGCACGGAGCAATTATTGTCGCCGGAGCAAATGTTGTGTCACTGTCACCACATAATAATCACCATTATCCACGAGCATACAGGTGAGGGTTGGGAGTGCCCACATCCCATAAAAATGTTCACAAAAGTAACTTTTGTGTGAACTTATTGTATTTAATTTCAAAAACATATTCTTTTGATCTAATTTATTCTGGTCAATTATCTCCAAAAAAAATCAGAACGATTGTCACGTGCAGTAATAATGATAGTGCGGCTTCTCCTGATGACGACGACGATGATGATAATACACGTAATGATGATGATCATCATCATGATACTACTACTACTGCTGCTATACTACTACTACTATTACTATTACTACTACTACTACTACTACTACTACTACTATAATAATAATAATAATTAAAAAAAAATAATAATAATCATCATCATCATCATAATAATAATATAATGAAAGGGATAGTGATAGGCCTAATTATCATGCATAATCAACAATAAACATGTGGTTTTAACAATGGCAACGATAGCAGCAGCAGCAAAAGTGCATTAGTAGTATAGGCCTATAGTAGTACATTACAAGTAGTAGTAGTAGTAGTAGTATAGTATAGTAGTAGTAGCAGCAGCAGCAGCAGTAGTAGTAGTAGTAGTAGTAATAGTAGTAGTAGTATATAGTAGTAGTAGTAGTAGTAGTAGTAGTAGTAGTAGTAGTAGTAGTAGTAGTAGTAGTAGTAGAAGTAGTAGTAGTAATAGTATTATTATTATTATTAGTAGTAGTAGTAGTAGTATAGTAGCAGCAGCAGCAGCATGTAGTAGTAGTAGTAGTAGTAGTAGTAGTAGTAGTAGTAGTAGTAGTAGTAGTAGTAGTAGTAGTAGTAGTAGTAGTAGTAGTAGCAGTAGTAGTAGTAGTATAGTAGTGTAGGCATATCTATGCTACTTTAGAAGTAGTAGTAAGAACCCAGAGTAAGAATATTGAACGTACAGGCTAATGGGAAGTTTACACGTTGGAAAATATATTGCACATAATGATCCGATTATTCACATTAATGAAAAAGTGAATACATGAATATTGTACATTGAAATGGTACAAGAATAGAGTGTACTTACAATTATTTATCCCGCTCACTGAAGCCCAAGTTTCGCAGTCCTTTCGGGTGCTCAGCCAAGGCAACACTAAAGATGTGCCGCCTAGAATTTATCCTTAATTGGTAGTAAGGACGAAAGACGTCACCGGTTCCAAAAAAATTCGTCACCAAAAGAATAAAATATATCGCAAGTTCAGCCCCTCCCTCTTTTACTTGTGTGCGTTCAATTTTGTTTTATCAAAAGTAAGTTGAACAAAACAGTGTCTGTGTATATACACACGTCCACTTTGCTGTGACATAAATTATAATGAATAATATTATTCCTCTGGTGACGTCTGATCAATGTGTACGAACTAAACTTTGCCGAATCGCATGTGTGTTTATGAGGGAGGGAAATCTCACCGACCGGGTATGAATAGAACTTTTTGGGCGTACCCCGTTCAGGATTTACTGGACCTGAACGTATCTCTTTTCAGTATAGGTACACGTTGGACGAGGGGGAAAGGGAGAGAAACTCTGCCCTATTGTCATGCAGATTGACTGGTAAACTATAGGATGGGCGACATGGGCCCTCTTCACCTCGCCCCGATATCCTCAAATTGCATTTTGCAAAGTTTACTTTGAAGATCAGTCCTTTTAAAAAGTAGAACGCCTCCGGGGTCCGAGAAAGGAGGAGTTCAGCCCGATCGAGTATTACTCTAGTCCGTGCAGGCGCAATCGCTCATTCATAAAAGTTGATCTATATTTCGACCATTTTAATCCTAGAAAATGAAACAAGACGTATATGTCATCCAATCGAACAATAATCAACGGAGATGGTTTTAGCTTTCATGGACGGGGGGGGGGGGTAGGGCCCTCAAAATAGAAAACAATTAAGTAAAAGGGTTTGGGGACTTCACTAGTTATTGCATTGTCCCATCATTATCTGAACATAATTTCCTTGAAACATAGGCCTATAGTGGTGAATAAGTATTCATTTGACTTCACATAATACAAAACAACCTGTATTTCAAACGAGTCGGTCTTTAATCCTCGGTTCAGTCGACTTCACATTTTGGAAAAAAAGAGTATTGAACTCCGTCGTAATTTGTGTAAACTAAGGACATAATTTATACTATATAAAATAACTCTAACTCAATAATACGTTATTTCTAAGGTGACAAAAGATATCGACTGAATGATAAAATAATCAATAATGGATAAAACATAAGTTTACTAACTAGAATACTACGTCATAATATAAACTTAAAATGGTTTGTGACATGAATAAACACTTCAGGGTGATATAAATTAAGTTTAGCTGCTGTTTGAAATGAGAATGAAAGCACACGTGTACAGGCGCGTATCCAGGATTTTGCACCGGGGGGGGGGGGGGGCGACCTAATTTTGGCGCCCCTGTGAACTTTTCGGAAAATGCCCCCCCCCCCCCGCGCCAGGCAAACATAGCTGCCATAAGTGCCTGATGAAGCTAGTTGCCCATCCGAAGGTAGAAGCGGCGTGGTCTGCCGATGGTAGGATCATGGCTGCCCTGAAGACCACCAGAGATGGTGTGACTGTGAAAAAGCCCTTTTTCACCTTGTCACAGGTAGACTCTCTGTAGACTGTAGGTGACACTATTTATTACTTTTCTGACTGTGTTCTGTTGCTGGTCTCCAATTGTTTAACAGTAACTTTAACCTTTTTACCCATCCAGTTGGCTTTGAGAGCGAAGTTGGCTCAGTCGGTAACGCGTCTGCCCGTCGAACCAAAGATCGTGGGTTCGAGTCCACCCCGGGCGGATGACTGAAGCCAATATATTTTGTGTGTAAACGTCTCTCCCATGTTTCATAGATGCAGGCTATGTTACACTGGAAAACACTCCGTCCCTCGGATAGGACGTTAAATGGAGGCCCCGTGTCCCGGGCCCCGTGTAGAGGAGAATCACCACCTTTGCACGTTAACTACTATTCGAATAAGAGTAAGGGGAAACCCCGGTGTAGTGGTCCACCTGCATTCCCCCAGTTATCGGGAGGAGAGACCTGCGGGTCACAGATCTGTGTGCGCGCCCTTGTAGGCGACCCAGATTGGCTGGCTCCTCCAATGCGTCTTTGACAGATACGTGGCGCTTTACAAATGCTGTGCATCATCATCATCATCCCAGGGGATATAACTCAATCTTGAAGCATAGGATTCGTTTTGTTTTTGTTTATTAAAGCTTCTAGCTTTCATATTCCACTACGAATCGAACTTCTTACTATTTTGATGTTTTTTTTAATTTTTTTTTCTTCATGACACTTTTATACACTTTGCCTACCTGTAAATATGTTGCCTTGTGCATCATTGTATATATTTTACATATTTCCTGTATTCCTCCTTCCTTTATTTCTCACCCTCTATACCTGTACATCGAGCACATGCATGCATTTACACTTTTCCTGTATGTTTATGTGCTAGCCAGCCAGTCCTACCTGTATCATGTTGCACATCTCATGCTAATTCAACTTCCTTTTTGTTTTACAATGGCTCAGTTTGAAGACGATATTTGTAATTTTTTTGAAGATAATCACTGTAGTATAAATGGTAACATGCATAATGCTGTCCCTGATTGTAACTATTGCACAGAAAAACAGTTTTTTGAATTAGTTTGTAATACCAGAATGAGCACTGACCTAACTCTCCTTCATATGAATATTCGCAGCTTGTGTAAGAACTTTGATAATGTATTAGCATTCAGTAGTAATATCAACCCAGGGCTTGTCCCTATATTGGCGTCTCTGAGACTGGGTTTTCTGGTGAAAATGATATGAATCTCTTTTCTATTCCAGGTTATGATATAATTTGTAATAATAGGAAAAATAAAAGAGGTGGTGGTGTTGCAATATATGTCCCTTCTCAGTTATATAGATTATCAGGTTTGTCATGATCTTAATTTAATGACCGATCATTTGGAAGCTGTATTTATAGAAATTTTGCTTCCTGGTAAAAGAAATGTTGTTCTTGGAGAAATCTACAGACCTCCCCATGGTAATTTCACAAGTTTTATAGATGACATGCAAAATATATTGGAAAAAGCTTTGCTTTCTCATAAATCATTATTTTTGATGGGGGATTTTAACATAAATCTATTACACTGCAATGATAATGTTCACGTTGATGACTTCTTGAACCTGTTAATGTCTTTTTCATTGTTACCCTTAATCACAAAGCCTATCAGAGTAACTGATACATCTTCCACACTTATTGATAATATTTTTAGTAATTTGCAACCAGCTCCGTCTTCTGGAGTAGTAATTTCTGACTTATCTGACCACTTTCCTGTTTTTACTAAACTAGCTTTAGGACAATATAAGGATCCAAATATTTACAACACCCATACTCGCCAAAGCAATTCTGAAAATATCGCTCGGCTCAGAGAAGCGTTAACTTCGGCTGATTGGAGTGACATACTCTCAGACCAAAGTGTTGAGAGTGCCTTTGATAATTTCATGAAAAAATTAATGGTTCTATATGACGAGAACTTACCTGTGATTAATTGTACAAATAAGAGTCGATTTAGAGTTCCACGTATGCCGTGGATTACCAAATCTTTGTTAAACTCAATTAATAAGAAAAATAAGATGCATTACCAATATAAAAAAAACAAAGTCAGCATTTTTGTATAGGAAATATTCAGCATATAGAAATACTTTAACTGCTACATTGCGTAATGCAAAAAAGCAATATTACTGTGCTCAATTCCAAGCGACTTTTGATAATATTAAGGATACCTGGAAAGTGATCAGAAATGTTTTTAAAGCGCCACTTAAGGTTTCAAAGATAAAGCAGGTAATCATAAATGATCAAGGATGATAACAGTGTTATTGTAGTAGAGTTCAACAATTATTTTTGTAATATTGGTCCAAATTTACAGGCGGCTATTCCACCCTGTCAAAAAACCTGTGCTGACTTCTTGTCTGAGCCTACTTTGGAAAGTCTATTTTTTGCCTACAAGTGAGGAAGAGTTGACTGATGTGGTTAGATCTCTCAAAAGTAAAAAGAGCCCATCGCAGGCTGTGATAATATTAAAAATGAACTTATTAAACATGTTATTGTAGGAATCTTGACACCTCTTACTCACATCTTTAATCTTTCAATGTCAAATGGCATTGTGCCTAGAAGCATGAAAATTGCAAAAGTTGTGCCAATTTTTAAGAAAGGCAACCCTGAATTGTTGACCATCGTCCAATTTCTTTGTTGACATCTTCATACAATTTTTCAAAAAGTCAAATATCTTTTCGAATTTTCAATTTGGGTTTTGTGAGAAGCATACAACTACACATGCCATTTTGCACTTTGTTGATAAGGTTGCCACTGCCTTGGATAATTACTTGAGCACAATTTATTGGTATATTCTTGGATTTTTCTAAGGCTTTTGATACAGTTGATCATAAAATTTTGCTACATAAGTTATCCCATTATGGAGTGAGAGGTGTTGCCCTTGAGTGGTTTAGGAGTTATCTCACTGACAGGAGACAATTTGTATCTTTGAATAGAATTAATTCCAGCTTGCAAACTGTTACATGTGGTGTACCTCAGGGGTCTCTTCTAGGACCTCTCTTATTCATACTGTATATAAATGATTTTCAAAATTCATCAAACAAATTATCTTTTATTTTCTTTGCTGATGATTCTAGTGTATTTTTTTCACATAGGAATCCTCTAACCCTGATAGAAACAGTGAATTGTGAATTGGAGAATGTTATCTTGTGGGTTCAAGCCAATAAATTATCACTTAATTTTCAAAAGACAAATTATATGCTTTTTAGCAATTCCTTAAAAATGCTGCCTGGCAATGTAATGTTTAATAATGTCTGTCTTGAAAGAGTAACCTCAACTAAATTTCTTGGGTTATTTATGGATGAGAAATTGAACTGGAAACTTCATGTAAATCATTTTTGCAAACTGTTGTAAAAAATACCGGTGTTATATACAAGTTGAGACCAGTTTTCCCTATAGAAATTTTATTTATATTATATTCCTCATTAATTGTTCCTTACTTAAACTACGGTGTGCTTGCCTGGGGCAACTCACTTAAAACGGAATTGCAAAAATTATTCATTGTTCAGAAGAGAGCTATTAGAAGTAGGGGAAGGCGGGGTAAGTTGAGCATAGGGGCAAGTTGAGCCACCACCCCCAGGCCAATAATGAATGAGTCAGACATTGTGGTGGTGTCATGTATTGATGACCCATTACATAACCCTTTACCCCACCACATTGTTTTCGATTTTGAAACAAAAAGTACTTTTTTTAGGGGGGGGAATA
This sequence comes from Lytechinus pictus, assembly GCF_037042905.1. Lineage (NCBI taxonomy): Eukaryota > Metazoa > Echinodermata > Echinoidea > Temnopleuroida > Toxopneustidae > Lytechinus > Lytechinus pictus. The sequence goes on from NC_087251.1 coordinate 15,544,136, forward strand.
CAAATTTTAGCCAAAAAAGTAAAAAAGGATGTAAAAAAGATAAGTGCTTTTTACCCACACACGTCTTAAAATATAATAAAGAAATAAGAACAATATTGGTAGTCCAGGTATAGATCTTCATTCTTGTCACAGTCTTTTACATGATGGATGCATAAGAAATGTGTGGATGTGAAAATATCGCATTAAGTTAGGACTGGGGTACTTTGAGCCAGCTAACATGGGGCAAGTTGAGCCATGGTAATTTGTATGGTAATGTATAATAAAAAAAGAAACAAACCTTGAATAGTCATTGATATACAGGCAGAAAGGTGCAAATTCACATGACAGTTCTATTACTTTAGAGGATGTTAGTATTTATAGAGAAATAGCAAGTGAATAGACTTGAAATAAAAAATTGACATGCTGGTTCTTCCCACATACATTTTGTACACAGTTTTTGTGGCACAACTTACCCCACATATGGGGCAAGTTGAGCCATTTGACATCGGTTTTTTCAAAGGTCACAATTAATTTCAGTGTGGGGGTAGAAAATTATATATAGGTGAAAAATATTTCCCAAGAATCAAATTTAAAGGCAAAGTACTTATTTCTACAATATTATTAGTCATATCAATTCTAACATGCAAAATGCAAAAAGTGTCACAACTTACCCCGTCTTCCCCTATATGTAATGTCAGTTATCGTGCCCATACAAATGTTTTATTTCATGACAATCACTTATTGAAAGTGGAAGATATTTACTTTATGCAGCTAGGATCTCTTATGTATGATTTTGATTCAGGAAGTCTCCCTTCAGCCCTGGCACTGATATTTAAGAAAAATAGTCAAGTACACAATTACAATACTAGACAATCTTCCGCTCTCCATATATCTCGTACAAGAACAAAGTTCACTTTGGGCACTCTAGTTTGCACTGGACCCAGGTTTTGGAATGCACTTGACCCTGACATTACACATGCTGTCAGTTCTACAGTGTTTAAACGAAAATTGAAATCTTATTTACTGAGTAACTATGGAAGTGATTCGTAAAGTCTATTTTTCGTGTGTTGTTTATCAGTTAATGCTAAATTATCAATACGTTTCATCCCCCCCCCCCTTTCCCGGGCCTGGCTGGTCTCTGTCCTCATGTCCCCTTTTTTGTCCCTTTTGTACATAAATGTGTCCCTCTTCTCTCCCCGCCTCTCTCTTTAGTTATCATATTATATTATATTGCCATTTATGTGTTGTTTATCCAATGTTCTTTGAATTCGTAATGAGGAACCTTGATTTACAAGCATTGCTTCACTTAGGTCTCCTCGTCTTCCTTTAAAATTATTTCTTTTCTGTCTTAAGCTGTATAATGTATTTAAAAACAATGTTTTCTGCATACTCTGTTTTATGTATACCTGTATGTTTTATCATGTACTCTGCTCATTGTTTCATACACACTTGTATGTTTGTCATGTATTCAAACTCAAAGTTGGAAGACAAATAAAATGAACTTATGAACTTATAACTTATGTTGAATCATCTTATTTCATAATCACGTGAAAAGGGGGCAATCGAAGACCACCTTTTTTATGTATTTATGAAAAATATCCATGAATATAATTATGTAGTAATACCACTTTTTGAAAAGAATAAATGCGACCATAAAGCACATAATATTTGTTGGCACACCCTTAACGCCTATACGGGGGGGGGGCGAGGGCCCCCTCAGAATACGCGAATGCGTGTTTATCTATCAAATTTCACATTTTAATTATTTCACTTTATCTATTTACTGAAATATGCGTTTCACATGACTACCTGATACTCTAGTAAACTTTTCTGTTTACAAAAAAAAAAATTAAAAAGAAATGCATAAATATCAGAAAAGAAATTCGTCACATGAAATGATGCATGAAATATTCAACATAGATTGAGCCGAGCCGGGAACCGAGTTAGCTTAAACACTTGAACATTCAATCAACTGCGTAGCCAGGATTTCATTTTGGAGGGGGCGGTAAATGCACGCAAAGCGTGCCAACACTTATAGAGCGCGCGAAGCGCGCTCCCTAGGGGGTGGGTGCAGGGAGGGGGAGTTTCCCCCTCCCGCGCAAAGCGCGAAGCTTTTGGTGTTTCATAAATTAAAATGAAAAGGAGCAGTGGCGTACCTAGGATTTTCCACAGGGGGGGCAAAACCGTCCGCCAAAAAATTTGACAAGCAAAAAAAAAAAAAAGAAAAAAGGTCTTCGATCACAAATGAAGAATTTCGTACCAGAAAAAAATTGACAAGCAAAAAAAAAAAAAAAAAAAAAAAAAAAAGGTCTTCAAGCTCGTCAGGGGGGCATTAAAGGTCTTAAAGCTCGTCAGGGGGGGCAAAAAAGGTTTTTCAAGCCCGTCAGGGGGGGGGGGGCAAAGATACGTTTTTGCATGGGTTGTGACTCGTCAGGGGGGGGGGCAGAGTGCCCCCCCCCCGTAGGTACGCTAGTGAAAAGGAGCCTTGTCTCTAGTAGCTATATTAGCTCCAATTCAGTTGACTATATTATATTGTGGTTTTGAACCTTGTTTTCATGAACCTTGTTTTCAAAAGTGATTGTGAACGCACAAAAAAGGAATACAATGGAGGAAATTAATATAATAATAACCCCGCGCGAAGCGCGGAAGCTGAAGCGTTTTATCAATTTTTTTTGCCATGAAAAGGGTTACTTCCCTTGGAAAGATCAGATTTGATTACAAACAATTTAGCGACAGTGCACATATTTAACTCGCAAAACAGAGGAGAAGAAGTGTATATGCCGGGAGGAAGATATTCATCCCCGCGCAGAGCAATGAAACTCTGGAATTTCAAAGAGCGGACGTTTCATCAAATGCAGATATCTCTAATACCCCATCGCCTCTAATTCAATTGATTTTCTAAGATTATTGAACTTCATTACAAGGAAAATAGTGCGCCAAAAGTTGAAACTTCTGTGATTTATATTGAAATTATATAAAAAAGGATGCCTAATTTCTTTGACTTAACCTGATGAAGCGCTTCATTTTGAATTATAAAGAAACTTAGGTGTCATTCAAAATTTCAAACTGAGGGCGCAAAACAGGACAGGAGATGAATGTGCAGGGAAATGACATGAAGTTTAATAGAATTTAATAAAAAATATTGTACTTTTTTATTTAATACGACACGAATTTTATACCTTCCTCTTTTAAAATTAGGAACCTGTTTGCCCCGAAATTATGGTTGTTTAGTAATGAGCTGAAAAGCGGGAAAAGTTGACTTTATGGAGGTGACGGCAGAAATTGATATAAAGATTTTACACGCCCGGAGCCGACCCGAACAGAAGTTGCGCGATCAATTAAAAAAAAGATAACTTCATATACTTCGGCCTAACCTTACTCTAATTCCATGCCCTAATGTATTCATTTGAACTTTAAAGGAGAATGAAACTCTTGGAGCAAGTTAGCTTTTGTGAAAGCAGAAAAATCAAAGAATAAGATCAACAAAAGTTTGAGTAAAATAGGACTAGCAATAGAAGAGTTATGAGCATTTGAATGTCGAGATCACTAATGCTATGGAGATCCTCCTATTGGCAATGCGACCAAGATCTATGATGTCACAGATGAACTCTCCCCTTTTGGACACTGAAAATATACCCCAAAACATATCTTTTTGCTCATTCTAATCATATGACAAACGATTTATCAATGATATAATGTTGTGAAACCTCTGTACTTGTCCTCTCATAAAGAGAACACCTCACCTTGTGATAGACTCTATAACAGTGAGAATATAAGTGAAATAAGTACTAAAGTAGGCCTAATGAGGGAGTTGTACGTGTGTGACATCACAGATCTTGGTCGCATTGCCAATTGGAGGATCTACATGGCATTAGTGATCTCAATATTCAAATGCTCATAACTTTATTATTATTCATTCAATCTTCCTCAAACTTTCAACAATATGTTTCTTTGATTTTTCTCTTTGATATGGATTCAGCTGGTTTCAAGGGTTTCATTCTCCTTTAACTGGCAAGAAACGCATATAGCTGAGGTGGAAAAACAGTGTTGGGAAACAATGGAGAACTTCAGTATTGTCATTTAACCGCGCGCAGCGCGGAAGCAAAATTCCAAAATTCATATATAAATTTAGAGCAAGAGTGAAGGAGTTTCTTTTGAGAAAAAAAAAGAATAAAAAGAAAGAAAAAAAAAATACCTTTCCTCCCTTCCCTTTTCCTTTTCTCATCTCTTTTTTTCCCTTCTTTTTTTTCTTTTTGGGGACGTTCTGGGGGGCGACCGCCCCCACCGCCCCCCTGGCTACGCGCCTGCATTCAATCAGAGGCCAAAAAAAGTCGTGGTGAGAGGGGAGAGAACCAAAATCTGTCTCCGCTGCTCTAGCGTCATCTAGAGGGTAAAGTTTTACAACGTGACAAGAGCTACTGGTATCAGCTGCGCTGAGCTAGCTAGATAGCTAGACTCTCCTAGAGCTAGCTAGAGGCGAGAGCTAGAGCGAGCGAGGAGGGGGGAGATTGAGTGATTGACCGGCCCTAGCCAAAGATTGTACCGGTATCTTTGCTATAGCGGGAGTAAAAAAAGCCGACGGAACATAATGTAAGACTTTGCATTTTAAGCGTAAAATTATTACCCTTTTCTTTAATTTTGATGTATTTTGTGCTGTTCAATTAAGTGTTATCCGTTTAATTGCCAGTGACGGTGTCTTTGTATTTGTAGTTTTTTGTACCGAAATATGTTAAACAACAAGCACTTCACAAGGCCCAAGACTGACAAGTCGGTGTTACCTGTCTCACCGACAACACAGACGAGAATCGTCGGCTTACATCCCGCTGCCGTACACTCGGGTATAGGGTATCGTGCTAGACCAAAAGCTTCGGTCTCTGTTAATTGGTTGTTCCGCTGAACTAGTACGTTGGCTCCACTCACACGTATTGCGAGGTTAGTAAGTATACTAAGTAACCTCGCACCATGAACCGTGTTTGGCAGTGGATTTCTAACTAGTGCCACTGGCACTAGTGGGTCGCGCGTGCTGCGATCCCACTTCTGGTGTCCACAACACACGACTTCTATGGCTTGATTTTTCTGTGCGCGGCGGCATGTAATGAACCCTTGAGTGCGTTGGCTCCACTCACCAAATACACAGACCGAAGTTCTAGTGCGATCTGTACAGGGGACTCAATGGCCATATGTTTATGTACTTAAGCTTGGATAAAACGGGGAAGTGAAGTTGCGCGACAGCCGAAGTAAATCACTGTTTTTCCCCTTTTAAGTTTATTTTTCGCCGTTTTTGGTGCATTTCAGGCCAAAACAGAATAATAATCTCTATTTTGGTTCAATTCTTTTTCAATATTTTTATGAAATAAAGACAAAAATCGATGTGCCCCGTCGGGGGTATTTTGCATTGTTCACCCCCTAATGGTGGCTGCACGATAGCGAGCCGTCTGTGTACGAGGAGAAATAAAATTTTTTTTTTAAATGTCGAAAAACTCCTCGAAACAGACGGCTGCCAGCTGTCTAGTATTGTGCATGCACGCCGAAGTCGGTATGCTAGTATAATTTAGCCTAATGACAATGTCAATGAGTTAGGTCCCAGAAAGGGTTGGAATTAAAGATATTTCTGGGTGGTGTTTCATAAAGCTGTTCGTAAAGTTACGCACAACTTTACGCACGACTGGAACCTGTTCTTAGGCACTAAATCAGTTACATAGAGATATCCTTTAGCACAAGAAATGGTCACCAGTCGTGCGTAAAGTCATTCGTAACTTACGAACAGCTTTATGAAATGGGCCCCTGGGGTGTATGATTTTAAGCAGAGCAGGTTTTGACGTGTTGTGTAAAGATTGCTAATGTCACTGAAATATACGGTATACCAGTATGATCGTTGGGGGCCCTAAACTACTACACACACGCACTTTGTTTACAAACGATAAACAGTAACAGTACACTTAGTAACAGGTTAGGCCTAACTGTTAATGTTTGACAATAGAATAAGATAAGGGGTCTAGAAGTAGAACTAACGTTAGACCTAGAACCCTATGTCAATTTTAATATTTGAACAAATTTTCTTTCACTGATTTGTGGTAAATATTCTAAAGATCCTAAGTTCTTAACCAAGAAGATAATATCACAAAACTCACTAATTCGGGAAAATCCCACCGTGTTTTCCGAACACCTCTTGATCAGAGACTCCAACTCTCCCGCCGAAAGCCCTTTTTCACAAATCCTAGCCCTTGATTTATCATGTAAAGAAATAGTATTTCCAATTTCTGTGCCTCATTTTCTAAAATATGTTCATAATATTATAGGAAAATATGAAATTAAAGCGAATAGACTATAACTCTAAAATTACTGGGTTTTTTTTCTGCATTTAGTGATTTATTGCAGCCTCTGTAGAAAAATTGAATAGGAATTGTTTGTTACACTGCAGCCATAGTTCCACACATAGAGTGCGCATTTTGCCATTGAAATTGCATGCGAGATGAGTGTTGCGTAGCTTCAGGACCCCTACCATACGGTATATGATATTGATAAGTGTATGCAGGGACGGATCCACGGTATATGATATTGATAAGTGTATGCAGGGACGGATCCACGGTATATGATATTGATAAGTGTACGCAGGGACGGATCCACGGTATATGATATTGATAAGTGTACGCAGGGGCGGATCCACGGTATATGATATTGATAAGTGTATGCAGGGGCGGATCCACGGTATATGATATTGATAAGTGTATGCAGGGACGGATCCACGGTATATGATATTGATAAGTGTATGCAGGGACGGATCCACGGTATATGATATTGATAAGTGTACGCAGGGACGGATCCACGGTATATGATATTGATAAGTGTATGCAGGGACGGATCCACGGTATATGATATTGATAAGTGTATGCAGGGGCGGATCCACGGTATATGATATTGATAAGTGTATGCAGGGGCGGATCCACGGTATATGATATTGATAAGTGTATGCAGGGGCGGATCCACGGTATATGATATTGATAAGTGTATGCAGGGGCGGATCCACGGTATATGATATTGATAAGTGTATGCAGGGGCGGATCCAAGATTTTCCAAAAGGGGGACATTTTCCCGAGGAAAAATTTGACAAGAAAAGAAAAAGGAGACCGAGCCTGGCTTTAGTAAAACAAGATGCTCAATATTCTCAATCACACAAAGACAGAGCACAGTCTGGCAGCATCATCAGAAGCCTTCTCAATCTCGACAAGTCTAGCTTGTACTAATAATGTTAGCAGGGATATCCATGGAAGTCTTGCTCACCCATTACATGTATGTACTAATTGTTTCTTTTTTTTGTTCTTACTCTGCAGAATCAAGATAAAAACCTGTCCAGTGGTAGCTCCACTTGGTTTCACTCCATGATATCAAAAGACGAGCAAGTGCATCTCCACTAAAGACACACTTCCAGTTTGATTTATTAACCATGTTAGACCAAGGTCCTTTGTCGATGTGGATGCGCTTCTACATCTATGCAATCCATGGCTACTTCAGTGAGGTGATGTTCACTGCTGGATGGGAGTTTGTCGTCAACCAGAATTGGAAGTTTCCAGGAAATACAAGTGTTTGGTCTCTGTTCATCTACGGTGCTTCCGGCTTGGTTCTGGAGCTGTTGTACAAGCATATGAAGGGTAGAGTTCCTCTCATCCCACGTCTTCTTATCTACTCAACTTGGGTCTATATGTGGGAGTTCTCGGCAGGGCTTTTTCTGACACAGTTTAACGCTTGCCCCTGGGACTACACCCCATTCGAGTGGGATTTTCTAGGATTAATAACACTGGAGTATTTCCCCTTTTGGATGTTAGGTACCCTTATGAACGAGAAGATACTGATGAAGCATACACTGAGGCTACACTTTGTGGATACTCCAAATGCTGCAAATACAGAGCAAGTTTTGCGTTCTAATGGATGCAAGAAGAAGGCAAAATGAGAAATCATAGTTTTAATGTGTTTGTGTGTGTTTAGGTGTTGGCTGTAATGATATCTACAGTCATAATATACAATCATACAGAATTGCTAAATCAGTTAAAATTTTAGAAATTTTTGTGTAAGGCTTTCCAATAATAATTCCTTCCTACGCATGAATTTATTTATTACAAGTATCCTCATATAGTTTTATATTGGGTTTAAAAAAAAGTTATGGCTCAGTATTATATACGGTAGGCCTAGTGATTTCCCAGCTCAGACTACAAATTTTGTCTATTTCATGTTCTAGGTTATTTGTGTGAAATGGTTTTCTGAAGAAAAGAGTTTATACATTATACATGCTATCTACAGTGCTCTTAATATTGAGACTACTGGAGAGCTGGGATGAATGAGGATCATAACTTCTAGCAGAGATCTCCAAACCAGAGTATGTGTTTATGGGGGGGGGGGGGGGTTACAGTTGTTAGAATTTTGTGCTAGAGTTATCTCAAGACCATAAGGTGATGAAAGGGTCTGTGTCTGGATACGAGTCTAGAAAGGAGTTAAGGTATCTTGGTATTTCTTTGATTGTGGTGCTATGGCAGGTAAAGAGGGCTTGTTTAGTTTAGATGATGCACAGTTAAAACCATTATGTGTGTTTATGTTATAATGCTGCAATGTATGTCCATGTAATGTGCATGGCCCATAATGCAAGGTCAGTCAACTTCAGTCCATGATATTGATATCAAATTATTGTAATTTGTAATTACTTCATTTGAAATATTTGTTATTTACTCCTTGCATTTATCTTTTCTTTATCATCATCATTTATTTATCATCGACTTGCACCATGCTACATTTTTACCAGTCATCACAGTGCATTGGTTGATTGGGCAGAGGGACCATTGTGGTTGCCGTGATTATTTTTATTCTCCATTTCCCTGGCCACCAACTTGGTGCACTTGGAAGACTGCTACTAAAAATGTGTGTACTCATAATCTCTGTCATTTTCATTTTATTATAGTATGATATTGTTATTTGTAGGTATGTGAGTGTATGCAGGTGTGGATCCAGCAGGATTAGACCCAATAGTTTTGAGAGGCCAACTATTGTGCAAAACAATATGGCCCCTGAAATGGTAATGTGTTCAACCAGGCTAGATCCACTTCTGAGTGTATGTATGTGATAAATATTATTTAATATTTAAATGCATGTTCCCATTGTATTCCTGTTATTTTATTGATGCAAACAGGGTGAACGCTTTCAATGTTACTTAATTGAACTATATTTCTAACTGCCTCACAGTTTGTCACCAATCATATACATGTACATTGTAACCTGTGTTTTATGGACCACAGCTTGATGATCAAAGTATATTCCTGAATTTCATGAAATAGAACCAAAGTTTGTATATTCCTGTCAGTTGTTCTTAGCCAGTACATTGATATGTCAAGGTATATATCAAAGTTGACCTGAAATATGCAGAGAAGAAATTATACTGTTGTGATGTAGCGGCACATAGTTCTCAGTTATACTCAACTTTTCTTACATGAATGTGTTGCATAATGTTTCTTCCTTTGTTCTTGTCTTATCCCCAAAAGTCAATATGATTTTTTAAAAACTATTATCATTTAACTATTTAACTATTATTTACTATTATCCCAGCCATGGCGTAATTTCCTTCAGCAAGAAATTTATCCACATTGTGCTGCACTCAACCCAGGTGAGGTGAATGGGTACCCGGCAGGATTAATTCCTTGAATGCACTGAGCGCTGGAAGGCAGCTCGAGCTAAAGCCGGGGTAATGATAATAAACAATGCGCCTCGGAATAGATTATTTCTAGATAGATGGCGCTATATAAATGCCTATTATTAGTATTATCATTTTCATGTTGATCTGTCCGTAAAACTTACATTCAACAGTAAGGCTGGATCTAATGACACAGTTAAATGTTTTAAAAAATCTTTGTAATAGAGAAAATGTATGATGCCCGCCACATACAGAATCACTTAACTGCGCCACATTAATTTCAAGGTGCAACCTTAAGAGGGGTTTTGCATGGACTATGCTAATGCAGCTCACAATAGCCTTTGACCTTGTGTATGAACAATATCTAATTCATAGAATGTGACTTGAGTCGAACTTGGCAGTGTGCTGTATGTTACTCTAGTCGAACAAAGCGGACAAAGGAAAGTATGGTACATTCACCTATTGGCACTGTGTATGAAAAATTCTAAGATGAAGAATCTTAATGATTGGATGAGAGCCTGCTTAGTTTAGTGATTGATCATGGAACTGATTTTAACATTTGATCAATACACAATAATCAATTATGTATTATTCAATCATAGAAATCTACCCCACTAGGCTACTATTGATCGCTAGGCTTTATGTTAAAGGTCCTTTGCATTTAGTATGCCTAGTTTTCCTGCCAGAAAACGTATTGAATTCAAGGAAAATAATAGGCATTCTACATAGATTGGTGATCATTTGGTGAGCATTAAAGCTGGTTTACTATGTATGTGTACATTTCGATCCATGATTCTTGCTGAAGTTGAAGTTTTACATTATTTCTGTTCAACTTGACATTCACTGAAATAGATACTATGTTCTCAATATTAACAAAATCTGAATTAAAAAAACCCCACTTTTATTGTGCACTGAATTCCCACAGCTCCATTCTTCAGTATGGTATGGAGTAAAAGTGTTATTGTATGTTGGATAGTGCATACTCCTTGTTTGTTAGATTTTTTTTGCACAAATGTTTCAGGGTACAATGCCATTAAGCTTTGGACTTCCCATTATGTTGAAGCAAGTTTATATTATGGTATACTGTTTTATTGATGTTGGTAACATTGAAATGAAAGTCAGTGATGTAGCTTTTCCACTCGGCACCCAAACATAGTCAGGGGTGTGAGAGTTAAGATTTTTATCTGATTTCAGATTTTTTTTCCAGCTTAATTTCAGCTTATTTTTGGCCTTCCTCTGTACAAAAAGTATGGGAGCTCTTTCTGTTTCAGACTTTTTCAACACTCTTCAGCTTTTTTCAGATCTTTTTATTTGTGACCACTCACACCCCTGCATAGCGTACAGGGTATAAAGCAATTCCTTCAACAGTTAAATAAGAAGTTTATTAATTCCATCCAAATATCAATTTATTAATTACTTAGCACTTTTATACGTTGGTAGGAGTCCTCTAAGAACAGATTTGTAGATAATTTTTTTTGGGTGTCAACTCCTGTCTGTTTGTGTCAACTACTTTCTGTTTGCTGTTTATTTCATCTTATTTTGCACAATTGCTTCAGCACAAATTATTTGAATATTTACACAATGTAGTTTGTACAGTAGTGTATTCTGGTATTACCTTAGTTTTATGGATACATCAATATACTTTGATTTGTATTGTTTATGGTTGAATTACCGGTAAGCCTTGGTAGAGCACTTATATCCTTTGATACAAATTTCCAAACAGGTGTAGTTACGGGTAGCTGTGATGTATTTGACAATCTTTACTTGCATTTCTATGATAAATTAGAAGCATTTAATTCTATGTTGTGTACATGTATGTAATTATTTTAATTATGTTTTGACAATTTTCATCAATATTGTACACATGTCTGTGTAATCTTTTAGCAAGTTTTTTTTATAGATACTTTAATATTTCTTTTTTTTAAACAAGTAAAGAATGTGGATTTGCAATATACAAGGTTATAAGTTAAGAGTGGAATTAAAAATGCAAATGTAGGTTTTGTGAAGCTGTGGTCATGCATGAATACAGTGATATAGTTGAGTGGCCCCCAGGAAAAAATGGAAATGAACGGAAAATATTTTCTTGAATGTTGTGGGAAATGAAATCGGTAGCTTGGTTGATGATTCTGGGGAATACTTTCTTGCAAATGATATTGACACAATATTATTATTATCCAATTTTAAATACTTTTCCTGTTCTTACTGTTAATATGTTTTTACAAAGTAATGCACCTTGCTTGGACCAGGCTAATTTTGCCTGAATGTGTACATGCTGTGCATACTGTGCATAATCTTCATAAAATAATTTGTTTAGTCTATGGATTTAGTGATATGAATATTCTCTCCCTAAGTATGTTAGATTAGACACTGATTTAAAATTCCATAGATTTGAATGACAGCACTGGAGCATTACCAAATACAATGTACCACCTCCCAGTAAAGAGGATTAATATGTGCACATCTCCATTATTTCGAATATTATCTTCTTCCCATTTCTTGCATTATTGCAGCTTCTGTTAGTGCATTCATGTTCTCAAAGCCTTGTCTGAAGCTCGAGTGAAGGATTACATTAGACTACCATTCTAACATTCCGGTCTTCACTAGTGTACTGAGCATTATATCCATTTTATTTGATTGATTCCTTTGTACGATTTTAATATGGCTGTTTACCAGATTTATTGCTCTCTCTCTCATGGTGATGCTATCATCTTTATTTTTTAAAGGGCCTCCAAAAACTTAAACTTATTAATTATAAATTCAGTTACATATCTGAAAAGCAATATACAAATGACATATCTTGTATCTTGTGTTTTGATTATATATATATTCAAATAAAGAGAAAAAGTACTTAAGTTGATAACCTTACCCCTTTGAATTTTGATATGTTGACTATAAAATTCACCACTGAATATTCAATGCGATATTGCACCTTTCATACTGTTTATCTTACATTATGTTTAAACTCTGGGAATAAACAATCATTACATTAACCAAAACTTAATACAGGCTTTAACATTCGTTTACCACTTGATTCAGGGTCACCCTTCATTATAGTCCCTCCTAGAACTGCTACTCTCCTTTAAAAGAGGCTTTGGTGCCTTGTGACAACTTTAAATAGCCACTCGTTTTCAGATTTATACGAAAATGTTTGCTGCTGATTTGTATGTTTAAAAAAAATGTATGTGCAATGGAAACTTGGGTTTGCAAAGGCTGTTGTTTGACTGTTAAAATTTCCTTGTAGCAGGAACTATTTGAAATTTTGACACCAAGTTTGGAAAAAACCCAAACAACAGCCGAAGAGTGTGCAGAGCTGCACAGGTATATATCAGTGGTGGATACAGGATTTTGAAATAGAGGTGATGGAAAGTAAAGACCTGAAATAGCAAATGTAAAAATAGACTGAGTGCAGATGACAATTGTATGTGGAGTTTATTAGATTGAATCTTAATGTGTATGTTCAATGGGTGATTCAGAAAAAGAAATACATAGGGGGCATGTGCTCTTTACGCCCCCGCCTGGATCTGCCACTGTAAATGAACCTTGCAGGTCTTTAAATGCCAAGTTTCTGTGAATAGAAGGATATGATAATAGAATGATGCAATACCTGTTCAGATAGACAGAGCAATACTGAAGAGTAAATAAAATGATTGTAACATAATACTTTCAAATGGTTATATTGAATACCAGCTAATAAAAAATGATTTTATCAATATTCATTTTTAAATTGCATTGATTGAATTGTAGTGTGAAATAATTATGTATATTCTTCTGCAAGTTGACAAACTTTCATCATTTTAAGATATAAATAAATAATATAGAATGGTTTATTGCTATATGTTGTTGGGAGATGATTGAAAGTGAATTGTGAATTAACAATTCAATGTGAAGGAAGTTGGGTTACATATGTTAAGAAAAATAAGAGGAAGTATGACAAGAGAGGGAGAGAGAGATAATGAGGGGGAAGAGGGAGGGGAGAGAGATCTTGAAAGTGAGTATAAAGAAGGGATTACTAGTAGTGGAAGAGATTGAAAGAGAGAAAGATAGAATGAGGTAATCTGTTGAAAACTGTATAGCTAAAGCAATTTATAGTGGATATTCATGATATCATCACATTCTACTGGCATACAGGACTGAAGCCCGTCCCAATTTCACGAAAAACAAATCAAAATAGAAAATTACAATATTTTATCAAATTTCATTTTATTAATCATTAAAACAGAATGTTTGGTCCTTTCATTGGTTTTGTTACTGGTATCCTCTGCTTTGTTAAGGAGAGAACAAATCAAACACCACTTTAATTCATTATCAAATTATGCTTAATATATTCTCAAACCTTTAGTTATTTACCCCATTTTTTTACTGGCAAATTTTCAGAAATTGTAGACTTGATCTACCATGTGAGTAAAAAAAAAAACTTAACACCTCACAAATCCCAAATTTAAGGAAAAAATGTCATGAACACATAATTATTATATATGGCCTGAAAGAGTAAGTTCTCCCAAATAATTTGATACCATATTTATGTGGTATTTGTTTAACACATGGATGATCAGGAGGTATTCTATGCAGTGATGTAAATTTTGATTTGCGCCAAAATATGGCATGACTGCAATGAATTAATCCAGAGGTCGATGCTGTCATAATCCTACAAGAGTTGCATTAAAATCCATTTCAAAACACCTTTACAATAATTTACATTTAATTTGTTTAATAAACACTTTAAGTATCAATTCTCAAGTTAATTTCATTGAAAAGGGATTTCAAAACATGTTTACTAACTCATGTAGGATTATGACATTGGCAACTGGATTCATTCATTGCAGTCATGCTTTACTTTGGTGCAAACCAAAATTTACATCACTGCATAGAATACCTCTTGATCTAAGCGTAAAGACATACCACATAAATAGGAATCAAATTATTTCGGAGAAGATACTTCTTACAGCCATATATAATGATTACGCATTAATGACATTTTTTTTCATTAAATTGAACATTTATGAGGTGTCAATTTTTTTTTACTCGCACGGTATACTTCACCCATCCCCAAACTTTTTTTATTACTTTTTACACGACACACATCCTATGAAAGGAGCATCAATTCTTTGAAGAGGACCCTTGCAAAAAAATATTTAATATTATTTGTGTGTTAGGCCTGATGTCCAACAGCACCTTAATAAGCCAGTTCGTAGTTCCTTTCTGCGCATGATCAAAAGATTCTACGCATGATCAGAGGAAGGTCATTTGTACTAACGTGACATGGTGGTTTAAAATCTAATGAGATAAGCACCAACTTTGATGTCTTGATTATTCATATATTCTTTTGAATAGTGGTTTTCATTTACATCCACAAAAAACAAGGCGTCCACGAACGACTGGCATTTCACAGTTTGCCAAGTACATTGTGCAACATGCTATGATATGCATTCAAAGTAGGAATGCAACAAATACCTTCATAAAGTGTTCATTGGTGTGCTATTTTAGTCACCTGGTCTATTCAATTTCTTCATCCTGGTATGTAAGGCAAGCTTACGTAATATCTTGCTTTGAAATCTGCCTATCATAATGAAAGAAATGAAAGGTCATTTGACTAAAATTGTCCATGAGTAACTCCGAACTGGTCTATTATGTCACACTGGAATTAGAGGTATTCAAAAATTAACTTACAAATTGTAGGGTCTAATCACAAATTGCATTTCCATTGTTAGTTATGATCACCTCCATCATCATCACAATCCTCCTCATCATCATTGCTATCATTATTATTATCATCTCTTCATCATCACAATTATGATCATCACCATCACCTTCATTATCATCATCATCATCATCAATCATCGTCATCAACATCATCACCTCCACCAACCTTATCATCAACTCTTACATTCAATACCAGAGAGAGTGTATTCAACATCACCAGTCATCATCACTACCAACTCAGCTGTCATATTCAATACCAAAGACAATGTATCATTCATTCTCAACACCCATCATCACCTGTACCTATCAAATCCCTAAAACAAAACATTTAAATTAATTTTCAATCTTATTCACATAAAAACAACATCAATAACAATAGTTAAATGCCAAAAATATTAATGTTTTCAATTGATCTGTATTTTTCATCATAATAATAAGCACACGAGTGACACACAACTGATTGAAAATGAAAATCATAAAATTAGATTACAATTAACAACTAAATCTAAATTGTACAATAATCAACAACAAAAAAAAAAAAAAAAAATATTACATTCATAATAGCACCTTGCCCTGATAAATAAATAAGAAATACTGTAAAATACAATCAAATTTATATGGCAAACATATAACATACTCACTCTCTAAGTAACTTCTAATCACAAACATAATCTAAATGAGATTCAGAAATACATTTTAATGGCTTCTGAGTTTAGAACTCTTTTTATTATAAATAAATTCATCTCAATTTAAATACAAAAACGTCTGGAAGTTGCTTCTTTTTTGCAATCTTCAGATAAAATCAAAACCAATTGCAAAATTACAGTCACTTCCCTAACACTATATACAAGTACCGTAATGTCAACAAATTGAGATCAAAACAAAGACAAATAATCTGTACAAATGGAATGTTTTTAATAAATAAGGGATAAAGTATTTTACAGGACTTGACATGCAGTTTATATCTTAATGAGTTGGCAGTTTCTGTCTGAGAATATGAATCAACCCTAATTTGCCTATATGAAAATGAAATGTCCCTTCATCAATCCTGTACAAATTACACAATTTGGAGTTCAACAGATTAAGGTTTGAATTAATATGTTTGAAGCAAAAATTGATTGTAAGTAAATGGACGGAATTATTACAATGATAAATTAATGGCATAATTGATGTATATATATTTTGAATACTTCATGATTTATATCTATTATTCACTTTTTTTTTTCATGATTCAATTTACAAACCGAATTCATTTTAAATTGCAGGTAAATATATGGAGGAATTAACGATAAAAAAGTGAATTAATTCTGTGGTAAAATGTTCAATCTTTTTGTTTTACCTAGAAAAATATATTGTTTAATACAAATACTTGGTCTCTTTTCAAGACTTGTGTGAGTTTCAAAGGACTAGGCGAATGTAAGAAATCTTTTAGATATCGATTGTTAAACATAAAATTAAAGAAACTTTTTACATAAGAAATTAAAATCCATCAAATCAAATTATTTTAGATCAAAGTTTAGATAGTTTAGTGCAGAAAATGTTATTTTGAATGAAGCAAAGTTAATCAATCAAAGCTGATATCAATTAATTCTTCGCATTTTTGTTTCATTAGTAGAAGCTTTCATGATAACTGTCACTTTAATCTCAGGATTTACATGTAGGTCTTCAAAAATGAAAAGCCATCATTAATGATATTACGAATGATTCATCAAGAAACCGAGCATCATGGACTCAATTTAAGATTCAACAATTAAATAATAGTTCATATTCAGAATCTTACATCATCACAATTAATTACAGTAGATTCTACATACTGTCAAAACAAGCATTACAGCAAAGAGTATAAAACTTTTTTTTTTTCATAAATAAATCAAAAGCATCAACAGAGTGTAGAAAATGGATACAATGAGCTGATCATCTTTATTACACACATTGAAAAGAAATTATCAATTCTACGTTTCTTACAGTTCATTTTACATCTCAGCTGCCATTGTCAAGGTGATTGTAAGAGGTTGTTCTGTAATTCATCAATGTTTTTATTTTCTATAGTACAATAACTTTCAGATAAATAAGCAACAAATTATTGTGCCATAAAAATGTCTTGTTATAATGTCATCTTCATGCATAATCATCAACCTCTCTCTCTTTTTTAATCTTCATGATTTTTTTTTCACTCAACTTTGTCAACCCAAACAAAGCCTAAAAAACCCAATATATGTACTTCCCATTGCAATCAAACATAGGCTCCTGCTAAAATATATTAATTTCATTTGAACTTCCTTGTAATCTACTTTTCATATAAAAAGAAAAATCAATTAAAATTTTGCGCTCACATGATGGAAGCTTAGAATTTGTTCTGATATTGCATTTTTAGTTCAGCTGATTTCAAATATTGTACTATGTCATTCTATAAAGATAAATGCTAAATGGAAACTTGATAACAAACAAGCATGGCTAGCTTCTATAGACTGGATAGACTGGATCTAGCTGTGTCTATGTTTTGTTTCCCTTTCATTTCATATGTTACGGTGTCTTGAAAAGATGTGGTCCATAGTAAGTACTATTTCCTTCACAAAATTTCACTATTGAAAGTTTTACATGATTATCCAATACTATTATTTTCATTAGAACCTAACTACCTAAAAAGTGTCTTTATTCGATGATTTAAAGTCTGAATCTATTAATTAATGCTAGCTACCTACCACTATAAGTAATGGTAAATTAAACAATCAAGGTGTTTCCATCATTTTGCTTAAGAGAACTTGGTAATAAAGATGAACAATAATATAACTGAAATCACTAAGTAATGAATTAAATCATGATTTTTCATTAAGTCATTGATATCTATTAAGTCATGACCATTTATTAACTCATGACTATTCATTAAAATAATAATTACATTCAATGACATTTAATTGAATATTCATTATTAAACAATATGGCCATCTCAACTTAAAGGAACAACAATAAAACATGCTATTTTTACAGTTATATGTAATTAAATATTGGTTTTCTGAAGTTCAGGGCCTGGTTGCATAAAATGTAGTATAACAGTACATTTGCCATCCAATGGTAGATTTAAATGAATCCATGAGTTTGATGGGCTATTAAGCTTTCTTACCATGGTAGTTACGATTGAATGGCAAAGATGCCACGATAGTTACTTTATAAATTAGGGCCCAAAACTCTGCAGGAGTGGGAGGAATGAATGAAGGATAGAGTTGACTAGAGAAAGAGAGATAGAGAACTGAAGGGTCTCAAGATAGATGCCTTAATCATTTTTTTATGATGATATAGCACTAAAACAGATATGTTTTTCCATGACAAATTACAAACAATTCTCACCAGAAAAAAGAAGTGATGCTGTATTCTTCTGGCAACAGGGATTTTGAAAACATTGTATTGCTCTGGTGATTAAGTAGAGTTTATGCCTAAATGCAACTTAAAGTAATTATACAGCAGGTTGACTGAAAGGTAGTTTTCAAGCAGAATGGTTAAACTCCAGTTATTGTGAAGTATTTTCATATAATAATAATTCATATTCTTTTCAATTTGAAGGCACCACTGGTGATTGATTTACATATATAAAAAAAGTGTCAATCCATTGCCTATTGAAACTGTATTACAGAATTCTGTAGGAAACAGGTTAATATTCTGGGGATTCATATGTATGTAACTTGAAGTTTGTATGTTGTTACACATGTAAGTGAGGTGGGAGCATCACATCTTCAATATCTACATCAAAATGATCAGTTCTGACAAAGAGACAATTGATCATGTAATATCAGAGTTAACTATGAATGGGGAATTCCTGCAATGGTTCAGCTGGAGATCACTCTAAATATTGATCTTTATAAGATGAATGCCAGAACAATGTTCTATGTCTCGATATGCAGTTGTCAACATTTTCTCAAATGGCTTCAAAGTCAAACAACCAATCTAGGTTCCATAACGCTAAGGTTCATGATCAATAGCTTAATAGCAATTGCCAATCAAGATCATTGTTGCATATGCATTTTGTTGACTGATCAGAAATCAATCAGTGCCATTCTTTCATGTGTGATATCAATCACGAACCTTAAGGGAACCCTAGGTGGAATTTCTGGTTGAACATAGGCAGCCTACTTCTCAGAACATTGATAAAATTTTGTTAAAGATTACCCTGAAAGTTAATCAGTAGCAGTTCAATCACAGACTGAATATCAACTTCAGTTTGCATAGGGTGAATGCTGCATCCAGCAACAGAGGAATCTGCTTGAATGGGGCTTGTATCAAGCATGTACAAGCTAGATGAAATTCTCCAGATCAGCTATGCATGTCAGCAGCCTGTTGCTCAAGGTATTCGTAAGCTTTGGTTGAAGATCACCATCAAGGTTGATCTGGGTCATCTAGAAGAGCTCCATGTCTTTGATCTGCAGGTGGATGCTGCATCTGATTTGGAAGTCCTCTGCTCTGAATGTTCCTGGAGTCAAACGTCACCAATCTGGACAACGTTCCTTGAATCTGCTGTGCACGTTGGCAGCCTGCTGCTCAAGGCATTGATGAGTTTTGGTTGTAGGAAACCACCAAGGTTTATCTGTTGGAGGTGTTTCTTTGAGCAGTGCTTCATGTCTTTGATCTGCAGAAGGTGGATGCTGCATCTGATTTGTAAGTCCTCTGCTCTGAATGGTACTGGAGTCAAACATCACCAATCTGAACAACGTTCCTCAGATCTGCTATGCACATCGGCAGTCTGCTGCTCAGAGCATTGATAAGCTTTGGTTGAAGATCACCATGAAGGTTGACCTGAGAGAGGTGGGTGACACGGCAGTGCTCCATGTCTCCAGTTTGCAGAGGTTGGATGCTGCATCCTGCCAGGAGTACCTCTGCCCGGATGGTCTTTTTCTTGGGAGGGATCCTCGGGTGCTTAATGGATGTGGCAACCACCAGGAAACGATCATCCTGTCAAGGCAAGTAAAGACGCATCAATAATCAGACTTGAATAAAAATTTTCAAACAAAAATCTTTATTTCTCTTACCCTTGCATTCAGTGGAAATCAATACTAAATCAAATGTTACAGAACAAATTCATGTCACCCACTATAACACATAAAATCAAAAGCTTGTAAATCATGATGCTAATCCCAAGTAACATGGAACAGAGCCCTATTTCAATTGGACAACAAAAACAATTAAAATTTTACAATGATTAGAATTCTGTTTGATTATATCTAAATTGCATAATTTTAAATGATAAACATACCATTTCTAATGTCTTGATGACACACAGACAGTCTCTTGGATGTTGAAGTAGACATTGATCAGTCTTGAATACCATGTATACAACCTGAAGATCACTCCCAAAATCTTTCTTTATTTTGACTTCCTAAAGAACATAAGACAGAAGAAATATAATACACAAAGTCAGTTTGGAAAATGAGTAACATACCCAGGTGGTACTCGCTAAATCTCAGACTACTTCAATAGGCAAAATGATACTGTATCTAAGTTAAGGTTTGCAAGGCTCGTTGTTGTTCATGAAGAGTAACTGCCATTTTATTTTGATAACTACATTTACCATCAATAGCAACACCTATGTCGACTAAACAGCAACCTAAAATTTATGAAATATATTAGCAAGTTAACAATCATTGTAATGTCCATGGGAGCCTATGAATGCAAGTCAGGCTGAAATAAGATGTACTGAGGTATTTGTTCATAATTCATTGACTGTCCAATGCACCAGTAATGGCCAGGTGGTAGAGTCGCTGACCGGCAATTAATAGATGACAGCTAGTTCAAAGCCTGCTGGCTCTAAGATTTTTACCCAACTTATTTTTAAGAGAGGACGAGCAATCCAGAAAAGTCATTACTTTATTCAAACTTCCCCAGTAAGCCTTTAACATTCAATATTACATAATCTAAACCATAAAAACACAGTACCATCTCCCATTGTCCTTTAGTTACCTTGAGCATAGGGTCATAGAGCTGTCTGCACATTGGGTTCTTGATGTAGTTGAAGACTGTTCTTGCAGGGGCTTTAATGTTACCAATACCTATATAACTGTTGATGGGACTATTGGGTGAGTGAGTCTTGCAAAGTAGTAGAACATCTCGTTCTCTTCCTTCATGCCTAGGGTAGAAGGTCAATCAAATGATGTATTAGATACAAAGTGTAATATTGAAAGATAAAAATTAAAATTAACTGTATCCCCATGAGTCATGATAAATAATCTGATTTTTAAAAATTGGTATCAAGATAAATGTATCATAATGAATGAAACACTTTTCTTTTTGTATTTGGTACAAATTTGGAAAGAACAGTCATCAAATCACGAATGCTGCTACAACTAATATCAGGTAACAAAGAGTGAATGCTCATTTAATACTAATCATCATTACTATCACCATCATCATCATCATCATCATCCTCATCCTCATCATCCTCATCATCATCACTATCATAATCATGCTCATCACCATCATCATCAACATCATCATCACCATTATCTTCACCATCACCATCCTCATCATCAAAATCATCACTACATCAACATCATCAAATTTATTAATACCATGATTTCAAGAACAAGTTTTATATTTTCACCTCCAACCTCTTTCTTCCTCTGGCTGTTGGGACTTGCTTGGGTCAAAACTTTCGGAGGGAGCCATCTAGGTTAAAACAGTACAAAAAAAGTAAAGGGTGTTGCAATGAACTGGTGATATTTCAATCTGAGGTAAACCCTATACTATTCCCAAATGGTTTGACTTTATTGCAATTAATGAACAGATAATCAAACTCTTGAGAAATATAACAAGTGGTGAAACAGCATTTACTGTACTGGGATGATTTATCATCTTCAAGGAGACAGTCTACATTGGTAAATATCTTTAGTAGGGCAGAAACCCATCATTTTAGCACTTTGTAGTTCTAAGAGTTTCTTTTTGGTATTAATTGTATACACTTGAAGTGCTTTTGGACTAATTGGAAAAGGCACGTTATGCATGCAAGCAGTACAATCATTAATATGATTACTAAGAAGTGATGTAATAAGTCTTAGATCTATCTTCCCAATCACCATTGGCTGACATTAATGAATCCTGGGATAATGCAATATTGATCATTCTACTGAAAGCTAACAATTAGATTAAAGGGTCAATGTCAAACTCAATGTAAAATTACTACTGATTTGGGCCCCATAACTCAAAGCTCTGTGATTAATTGCAGGCCTCAATTTCACAACTGATTGTAGGCCTACATCATGGCCGATGCAATCAATCATAAAAATTATTATATAATCATTGCTCAGCTTTGGGTTACAGGGCCTTGGTCAATTGGTAATGGAAGGATTTCATCTGCTATTCTGCAAACAGACATTCTACCTGATTTTTATTTCTAAAATGAAGCGCAATGATATTGCTAATGAAATATTGGCTTTTTCTGAGAACTACTGTATGTGATGTCACAAGTTTATGTAATCTAATGTGCCATTTCAAAAGTGCATAAATCATGAAACAAATTATGGAAATATATTACATTTATAAGTACAACAATGTAAAATGGAAAATAATTAGATTAAGCAACAGTTGAGAAACAAGAACAGAGAAGCCCATATATTTTAATATTTATAATGTTTTGAGTAGACTGTGATAATATTATTTTGTTAAGCAAATGTCAAGAGTACAAAAAAGGGGGGAGGGGTAAAGAATATGTTAAGGTACATAAACTGACATTTAAAAAAATTCTTAATCATGTACTTAAGATCTTGTTTAAAAATATAAACAAACTGAATATAACTGAAAGAGCTATACATTATAGGAGAAGGGTAAAAATTAATTAAAAGAGATAAATGAGAAGGGACAAAGAGAGAAGAGAATATTTAGGAAGACACTACAAGGGATAAAATATTAAAATATACACTTGCAGAGCAAAGATTGATTATGAAAATAAAGTAGAGGGGGAAAAGAAAAATGAAGCATGGCATTTAAAGAAGAAATATTCATACAAATGTACACACAAAGAGTATAAAATGAGTACAGATGAAAGGCAATAAATGTGGAAGTCAACTAAAATAGTTTGGGATAGTGTTGCACAGGTTCTCGAGTGAAGTTTGGCAAATTTGAACATCAAATCGAAAAAAAGAATTAAAAATTTAACAGAAAATAAATACAAATATACACATTGTACCAAATACTGAATACAAAGAGCAAAGAGAGTAATAAATAGATGTTGCAGTGATGTGAAAAAAAATAACGGTGAAAGCATTTCTATTTTAATAATAAGCAATGAAATAAGTTTTAATTTTAAAGTTACTAGATGTACGATTTGGGGGAAAAGCAGCGAGGGTGTGTTTTTGTTATGAACCACGTGCAAAAGCCCAAAATATTAGAGAATGTCAGCTAGAATAACATATTTTTGAACAAAAGCTCAGGTCTTGGTGGATTATTGCGCTCTCCACAGTATTTTTTACCTCAGACATAAGAGTATGTAATGCTGCCTCCGCTACAAGGTGACATTCAGGACGTGACCAGACTACAGGGGAGAGTGGACAAGGACAGGGACAAGGTCGTGCACAAATGAAAAATGAGAAGATAGAATGAAACATCATGTGACAAATCTGTTATCGTAGATCGAAACAAAACAACAAAAATATTTTTGTATGCTTGCAAGCAGTTACTGTGTCCAGATATTGGATAAATTGTCAGAGCAAAATGAAGAGTATACATGTACAGTAGTGACTGAAATGTGATGTTGAATAATAGATTGATGCAGAAAGAAACAGAAAAATATAAAGATACATAATATCAACAACAAAATTATTCTATGGGGGATATCATTCTAGTATCAAAAATCTGAAGGAAGGAGCTTTGACTGGAACTATTCAATAATGCATCACTTATGTCAGGAAATTGTGTTGGAGAAAAAAAGTGTACTTTTGTTTTACCCTGCCTGGATACCTTCTTGTCATAACCATGACCATGCATTTGAACAACCAGATGCTACAGAAGAACTAATCAATATAGATCAATAGTCACAATTGATTTCTCTCCCCTTCCCATCGTATGTTTGCATTAAATTTTTAATGCTTCGTTGCAGTTGTACTCTTTTAATATGTTACCAGTTGTACAATGAGCAATGCTACAATAGCAGTGGATGATTGCAATACTGTAGGCTGTACACATTGCATAATAAAGAAAGTCACAAATCAGCTAGGAAATTCAATAAGTATGTGTGTCCAATTCCCTACATTGGCGACCTTTCTAAAATGATTTTCCTCCGTTTTTATATAGATTGCTGTAATGCTCCCAATGCATGACGGCTTATGCAATTCCTTACTTAAAGCAAGAATGAAGAAAAATGGGGGTTGGAAGTACAAAAAGGTTGGTATTTTCATGGAAATAATTGCCCTACTTGATTCTGAATACCGGTAGTATACTTGGTAGTATCCCCCTGTCAAAGAAAACTGAATTAAAATAAGGAATATGAATTCAAAATCATGATTCAGCCTGGGCAAGCGATGACCTATTACATTTCATAAGTCCATGGCAAACTTTTACCCAATCATTTGGATCAGTAATATATGAAATAGCACATGATTAGGTCTTTCAAACCTAATACCATCAAGGTTCTATGGTACTTGCAGTTCAATCAGCATGAAAGCCAAGATCAGAACCATTTTATGTTGGAGGGGGGAGGTGTCAGATTTTGGGGTGTCAATTGCCTTTAATTCAGTAGTTCTATAGAATTCTCTTCCCACTAAAAAAATCAGTGAAAGTGATGCTTTCATTGCAAAATGAAGATTAAGGGTGACATCGTTGTTTCAAATAATTTAGTATTATTTTTAAGCATTGAATAAAATATGCTGGTTTAATAAAAATCAATCAAGATGGTGTTGAATTTTTGAACCCCTATTTTGTTACTAGATTTATATGAATCGAGAACTGAATAAGAATAAAAATTCTTATTTGTTGGATGATCCTATGAGTCATAATGTAGTAATGCATCTTTGAGGTCAGTGATTTCATGCTGAGTAAATATGTGTCGGCGCATGAACAAATTTCAATGATGAATTGATGGTAAGCTTCCATAAAATAACAATTTCTTTCAAACTTTGATTTCATTAGATATATTTTGGACTGATATTAAGAACAAGTGGAACGCCTCTGGCAGTTTCGCCTGCATTACGCAATGCGATATAGCAGCAGTGCTTCCTTTGAAAATAGCTAATGAATATCATTCACAGAAGAAAACACTAATATGATAATAAAATATTATGCCCATTGACCCAAAATGACCTTTGACCATGATCATGTGACCTAAGACATGTGCAAAACAATCATTCATACTTGATTATCCTTATGTCGATGTTTCATGAGCTAGATCCATAAACTTCCTTAGTTATGCCAATTCAACACATACTCCCAACGATGCCAGAGTTCATTGACCTTTAAATGACCTTCGATCTTGGCCATGTTCCTGAAATGCATACAGGAAATTCAGGGATACACTGCTGCTCTTATGTCCACGTTTCATGAACTAGATCCGTAGACTTTTAAAGTTATGATGACAATTCCACAAATACCCCCAGCATTACCAAAGTTTGTTGAACCTAAATTACCTTTGACCTTGGTCATGTGACCTGAAACTCACACAGGATGTTCAAGGATACTTGATTGCTCTTATGTCCACGTTTCATGAACTAGATCCATAAAATTTCAGAGTTATGATGACAATTCCTCAAATAACCCCAACACTGCCAAAGTTTGTTGATCCTAGGTGACCTTTGACCTTGGTCATGTGACCTGAAACTCACACACGATATTTAGGGATACATGGTTGCTCTTATGTCCAAGTTTCATGAACTAGATCCATAAACTTTTAAAGTTATGATGACAATTCCTCAAATAACCCTAACATGGCCAAAGTTCGTTGACCGTAAGTGACCTTTGACCTTAATCATGTCACCTGAAACTCAGGCAGGATCTTCAGTGATACACTATTACCCTTATGTCTACGTTTTATTTACTAGGTCCATATACTTTCGAAGTTATGACAACATTTCAAAAACTTAACCTTGGTTAAGATTTCAATGTTGAAGACGCCGCCGTCAGAAAAGTGGCGCCTATACATGTAGTCTCGCTCTGCTATGCAGGCGAGACAAAAATCATTGGACATATTAAGAATGAATAGTAATTTCATGAAATGGAATCACTTTTAACACTCCAAAAGTTAGTAACATAATCCTTTTGCAATGTGGCAGCAATGAATATATCACAAACTTGCATTTTTAACACTGCATTTCATTTTTTTCTTATACATAGGAAATACCCCCTTTCCCCAAATCAAGGGATAATGGTGTTGTTTACATTTAAAGCACAATATTGAATCGTGTGGTGAGTGAAGTAACACATTTACACGTAACGTTGCAATACTAACTATATATGTATGGTATCTTGACTGCTATGGCATGTAAAAATTTGACATGATTAATATTGAAAACTGTAGATAATTTACTTTAAAAGCCGGTAGAGAATATGAGACATTTAAATCTTTGGTGAATGTTATTCCTATAGTAAATACAACATGTCCAAACTGAAACATAAGGATGATTGGTATCATCAATAAAGACAGATTTCTTTCATATCCTCTACACTCTTCTTCATTATTATCTTGAGAAACACTGTCTTTGTGAAGATATATTTATGACAATCAGTGGTAGTATTGCATGAATGTGTATGGATGGTGAGTGCTGTTGAAGCATATGGATGTGAATTACATTGTGTATAATATACTTTCTGTTGTCACTCTTGCAAAAAATGCCCCTAATAGACGCCCAAGTGGTAGAGTCCTGACGCTGTTAAGATTGAAAAGAGTATGTCATCAAGACACAGTTTAAAGGTCACATCAAACAAGAACTTATAAAACAAAAACAATTCAGCACAAACAGATAAAATTACCCTTGTCTCTATTTCTGCTTTCTGTAGATATGACACATGTCCAATGGAAGTTTTCAAGAGAAAGGCAGAGAAATTGTTTTGAGATAATACAGTACATTCTACATTCCATTTCACAAACAGATTAGGTCTACGACCTGACTTCTACATTCAATTAGCTAATCCTCTGGCTAGCAATCATACATATTTTGACTCATTAGATATTTCAATGTAAAATGTAAATTTCAAAGACAGATTATTCAAAGGAATGCTTATCATCATTAAAATATAAAATGGGACCTTATAATGATTAATGAGAACACTAAATATTCTATTCCATTTCTCTTTTTTCATATTTTTACTCTCATCCCAGAATTGCAACTTATTGTTCGATTCGAACCAATATATCTCATATTGGCGAACCCAAATATAATAAATATTTTCTAAAGCAAATATATGAAGCTAATTACCTAGTTTGGATTCCCGGACTGTTGGAAGCTCTTGAAAGGGTTTTGCTCCATGAAGTCGCCTGTTCCTTAAACTTGATTTGACAGGAGATATCTTCACCTGGCTGCCAGGAGAACCCCTATAACTTCTTATGGAACCACCCTCCTGAGTGTAGGTCATACCTCTGTGTTGTGGGGTAGATAGGTAAACTCCACTTGGCTGTGGGGTAGGTCTCCTGTTGGGAGGGGCAGACAGACTGCCAGATGATCCTGTGCTCTTGAGTGGTGTGTACTTCTGCAGCTGGACACCTCCACTTTGATGATGTAGGGGTGTAGTGTCTCTCTTTGAGTCTTCACCCTGGAGGGATTTTGCCGGAGGGTAGGTCTTGGTCAAGGCATCATGTGATCTTGGTGGGTCTTTATAGAGGCTATAACCAAACTGTGATGATGGACGGTTTTGACTATCACTCCTGCTCAGGGGTCCAGTTCTTGAAGGCAGATCATACAGCTCATAGTAATGTGGCTTGCTTGGTGATTCCTCTAAGAGGTCATCATTGGATTCATCCCCGTCCTTGCATGGACTGGTTCCAGCAGTGGGTGTTGATGTGGACGGAAGGATGACAGCTGCAGCAGCACGCATGGAAGCGATTTCCTTGTCGATGAGGTCCTGTAATAAAATAAAGTCAATCAAATTGATAAAATGAAACTAAAAAATGAATTATATAGAGCTTCATTTTGATGAAGAAATAAGAAATGAAGATACAAGATATACCAAAACATTGACCCTTTACTTTTTATTTCTTTGTTATTCTACATTGTTTACATTTAGTTTACATGGTGACATGCAGTAAATGTATGTCTACAAGTTTAATTAGCATTACAGAAGCAGTATGTACATTATTACTTTTAAATAAAGTGTCAATAGTCATCGGGATATTGTCAATGATTCATTAATCTAATTCGTAATTAAGACTTGGCTTAAAAATAAATACATATCTATAAACACAAAACAGATATTTTTAAGCACCATGTCCAACTCTGGAACCTCAATCCCACTATTCAGTGTAACTACATCACATTCAAATATCTCATTAAAAGCAATTCTTCAAAAAACATTTTGAGAAATAATCTTGATTTGTAAATACAGACATATAACTCAATGTAATATTCCATTATGGTACTTCATTAGAATATTATAAAATATCAAACTTTTTTTTAAACTTTGTAATGCCCAGTTGAGTTAAGACTTTTTGGGGAAAGAGTGCAATATATATTAACAATTCCTTATTACAAGAATTAATCAAAAGAACAACTTGCCTCATCTGATCGTTGAGTTCTCTGTTTCACAGGGCACTCTTCATCTTTTTCTCCAGATGATGGAGGATAGTTTCTGGAATCATCATTGCTGCCTGGCATACCATCAGCAAACACAGTGTCTTCACCATTTGAGTACCTTCTTCTGGCTGGTTGGAGCTCCTTCTCTGCCTTAGCGATCTCTGACTGGGACATCTTCCTCGCCTCTCGAAGCTCTTTCAGGAAAAGCTCCATGTCATTCTTCTCCGGACTGAATGTTGAGGAGTTCCTGTGGTTTTCTGATGGAGTTTCAGATGGGTACAGAGAGTACAGCTGGGGACCTGGACATGGTGAGGATGGCGTAGGGCTCAATGGGTTTGCTGTTGCTTTGACTACATTTTCTCTGACACGCTTTAAAAATTTCAAGTGTTCACTCGGTCTGAAATGACCCCTAGGAGATGGAGACTTTTCACTTGGAGAAGTATCAAGGATCGGTTTCACAACCCTTTGAAGAGGAGGAGGGGTCACTGCGGAGGGGGAACTTCTCAAGGACTGCACACCTGAAGGGGATTTCCTCAGAGAAGGACTGGGACTTTTTCTTACTTGATACCCAGGGGATTTATTACTAGTGTTATTTGGAATGTGAGTTATTACTTTTTTATCTAAAGATGGCCTTCGTTGTTCTGCTTCTCCGTGTTGCGGTTTCGTTTTGTTTTTGCGATTTGTCCAGTATTCCAAGGGAAGGTCATCATCAAGGAACTTAAGTAATGCATCAGTCTCTCCTATACCATGCATCACCTGTGCTTCAAGTAGTTCAATGGAAATGTCTTTTCTGTCCATGCTTTGGCCATAGAGTCCATATACAAAGCCATCAACTTCTGAACTACTAGCAGAATCTCCACTACTGTACCCATTCAGAAATCCATTACTACGAGGTTGTGCACTCTTGTTGTCATCATCTGAATCTTCGCGACTCTGTACTTGTTGAAGATTCCTTGAACAGGGATGATCAACAGGATTGAGGCTGCTTGACTTTCTTCCTTGAAGGAGTTTCTCATACTCTGATTGTAACTGCTGCATGTCTCTTTCTTCATCAGTGGATGAAGCATTAATCAGTGAGTCCAAAGAACCTAAGGGAGTCTTCACTTGGTGAAGGTGGGGTATCTCACTTACAAGACTGTAAATACCACTGCTTTCTCCAAGACTTGATCCTGTCCTCTCGAGGTTTGCATGCCTGATACCTGTGGGAGGAAGGGCCACCCCTGGATCCTGTCTGCTGCTTGTTGATATCTGATTATTATATCCTGCAACAGGTCTAGATCTTGCCGATGGGCCTGTTACAGAGCTTGACAGACCACTCCCTTTCTGTTCCTTGTCCAATTTGAATTTTACTGGATACGCTTCCACTTCTGTATCCTGAGGATGGATTTTTCCTTCTGGTTTTTGCATTAGTGCTTCATTTGGTTGTTTTTCAATCAAGTACGGATCCTCTGAGCTATGAAGTTTGAATCCTGGAAGAGGGATCTTGTCTTTCTCAGGGTGCTTGCTCAGAGGTAAATACTTAACATCTGGTTCAATTTCAGATTCTGCCAAAAGCCATTCCAACTTTGATGGTGATATTGGTGGCATATGTATCCTTAAAGACTCTGCATCGGTCAGCTCTTCTTCCATCTCTCTTTGATCATCCTTTTCCTCTACTTGATTGTCTCCTACAAAACCATGACTGATGTCAACTGGCACAGAGCTGGTATTTGCATTACTGTCATCAGTATCTCCCTGTAGAGCTAATAACTCTGGTTCGGTACCATCTCCAAAGAGGTCTGAATCCAAGCTTTGCATGCTTGCATAAATACTAAGATTGTTCACCTCATCTTTCTTGTCTAGCCTACACCCATCTTTCAGGTCATTTGTACCAACAGGGAAGTCTAATTCAGAATCAAAGCTGACATCAGAGAACTTTGAAAGCGTGGCTCTTGGTGATTGCTTTAACTCAATTCCAGCAGACTGTGGTGGGTCACTCTTAAATATGTCTGTTGCTGTTTCCCCAATACGTATGTCATCTTCACTGTAGTCAGTGCTGCTGTTATTGTTTCTATTCAATGGCTCACCCCACCCAGATTGCAGTGGTAAGGAGTGCCAATCATTGCAAGAGCCGGTACCCATAACATGACTCAAAGGCACTTGAGAAGATGTTGCTTGTCTATCCGTGATTGGTACCGGTTTTTCTGACAAAGTCTTGGTAGGAGGAGTTGGCTTCCTATCGAATGGCAATCCAATTCTTGGAGAAGGGATCTGTTCAGATGCTGGAACCATTGGTGGTGACATACTACCATTCTGACCAGGGAGAGTGAAGAATTCATCATCTACTGGAGAATGTGTCTGCAAATCATCTTTACTTGTATTAATATCATGTGCAGGAAGTGTTCCTTCATTGCGTTCAAAGTCAAATTCTCTTGTTCCGGTTTCAGATAGTGGCAATGGTGATAATGTCAAGACAGCTTTAGGTTGGTCTAGATGTTTCTCAGTGTCTTCAAGTTGTTGTATCTTTGGAGTGCCAAATCCACTACCCAATACATCAGGACTGTTAACCTGTGGTAAAGAAAGTTCATCTGCAGTATCAGTTGAAATCGGAGGATTCTCAGATGGTTCTTTTGATCCTTCATCTGGGTTGAGAAGTGTTTGTTCATCTAACTGATTCCTCTTCCGAAGTTTTTCAGCAAGTCCTTTGACCCTGTCTACAGTTTGTTCAGAAAATCGCCTCTTGTGCATGAGCACAGCAAAGAGTTCCAGCTCCTCAGTATCCATGTTCTCTGAAAGTTCATCCAAGACCTCACTAGCTTTCCTCCAGGGGCCACAAGTATCATCTTCAATAGATGATGGACTCGATGGACCACTTGGCAACAAGTCAGTCTGGCATTCCTGGTTGTTTGAAAAAGATGATAAATTGGCTTGGGTCTCCTGCTCATCTATACTAATAATATTTGGTGTGCTTGTCTTGACGTTCAGAGGAGAAAAATGCTCTGATTTGGGGAGATCTAGTTGAGCTATTGGACTTGTCCCAACACTTCTGTTTTCCAATGATGAAAATTCTTCATGTGTTTGCTGATTAATTTCCATGCCATCTCCAGAAACAACAGAATGTGCAGCACTGGAATCAACTGTAGATCTTTGCATATCAGGTTGTGTGGAGGCTACTGTTTCTGTGGCTGAGGTTTTAAATGACTTTTCACAATTTTTAATGTCATCAATCTCTCTATAATGAGAGGTTTGCACACTGGCAGTGGTAGGTTGTTCATTACATGGTGATGTTTGTTTGCATGCTCTGTCTACATCTACTTCAGGGCTTTTTGATATTAATTTTAGACTACTGTCAGTGGTGGTGGATGCATCTAATACTAATCTCTGCTCTGTTAGAAGGTCAATTGGTGATGTTTGTTGTGCAGAGACAGTAGTACCATCAGTGATAGTGGATACATCCACTAATGATCTTTGTGATGCTGGAATTTCTGGAGATGTGTTAGTAAACCTGTGCTTCATGGATGATCTTTGTTTAGCTGCAGCAAATATCTGAGCAAGCTCATCATCTGTGCTTCTAGAGCTGTGCAAAGGAGAATATGCTGGACTTGCTCCATCAATAGAATGAATAGGAGGAACATTAAGAGATGAAGGGAGATTACTTTGTTGTTCCTTTTCAATCATGGCTTCTTGGATGGTTTCTTCTGGTGACTGATTAATCTTCAAGGATGGGTGTATATGCTCCTTTCCCTGACAACCACTGTCTTTGGTGCCCTTTTCAGAATCTCTGCTAAGCTCCTCAATCTGGGTACCTGTAGAATCCAGTGGTCCAGCTGCAATGATGAGTCTTGGTGATGGTGTGATCGGTTTAAAAGAATGCATGCTCTCATTAAGAGCCTCTGGTGATGTAGACCTATCCTTTCTTTCATGAAGCACAATTGATACTAAGTCACCTGACTGTCCTTCAGTCATGTCTGAAGGCTTGCATTGGATTGACTTGTCAACAGCTGTAGTAATAATTCCAATGTCCTCCATAGATGACTGTGGGTGGGTTGAACGCTCAGTGGAGTCAGTCGACAACAAGTGCCACTTGACAGGTTCTTTGTTGGTTGGATGGGCAATTTTTAGTACTATGGGTTCTTCATTGATAGTTATTTCAGGGTAACTTTGATGCTCTTCAGCAGATTCCGGTGTCCTGATATCACTATCAGGCTGTGTAAGAATGTCATCTGTGCTGCAGGAAGCATGGGAGACCTCCTTGGTTGTTTTATGATGGGAATAATTATCTTTGACCAAAATACTTGGATCATCTGTATTCATTCCTTGATCTTTCTTAAAGTTGTTATTCCCTGGCAGAGCTATCTTCTGTTCATTTCCATATGTACCAGTACCAACTCTGTTGTTCTTATCATCAACAAAAGAAACAATAGATTCTTCAGGATTTTGATGTTCCAAATAGATATTCCGCTGAGAATTCTTGGGTAACGAATGTCCAGAATCTATGCATTTGTCCTTTTGCTTTGGCTCTATAATCACCATCCCTTTGGTATCAACTACTGAACTTTGCTGTGAAGGATGTTCATCAGAATCAGAAGATTCCATTAACTTGGAAAGCATCGGTAACAAGGGCTCCTCATGATGACTTATGGGATGCTCGGTGCAAGCCTCTGTTACATGGACTCTGGACAAATTTTGGGTAGATCTTGTATCATGTGCCAGAAATGTTGGCTCCTTTAATCTGCTCTGATCGTGAAGAGCCTTTACATTATATTTAGTGCTGACAAAAGAAGTTGGTTGCTTATGGTCTGGCTGATCATGATTTTCATCTTGTGTTTTTTGCTGCTGTCCTTCCTCCATAGCAAGTGATTCTGTATTCATTCTATGATTTTCTTCTGGCTTATGTGCATCATCAAACTTAGTCTCATCATAATATTCAGGCTGAGAAAGGGGTTTCATAGTTTCTCCTAGTTTCATCAACATTGCTGACAGTGGAATTTCAGGAAGATGATGTGTACTCTTAGTATAAGTCTCATAAACTTGATATTTGGGTACGTCTTGGAAAACTTCAAGCTGCTCCAATTCACATTGACTATGGACTGAAAATGGATCACCTGGTTGTTCAGCTCTAGGCTCTAGTTGGCTGTTAAAAGTGGTTTTAGAATCAGTTTCATTTTCACTGTCCTTGAAGAGGGATGATAAACTCACTTCTGGTAAATGCACTCTGTCAACTGTGATCTGCTCTAATACTGGCAGCTTCAAAAGTCTGCAGTCACCATTGTCAATTCTATTGTGGACAGGACTTTCCACAACTCCTGTACTATTTAGTGGCACTTCCTTTTCCACTTCTGTGTCAACAATAGGCAAATTGTCCCTGCCATCTGGAATCTCATTGCTTTTGGCAAACAATTTTTTAAATCTCTGTGATGAGGAAACCATGCTCTCTTCAAGCTGAACCTTTGAAGCATATATAACCTCTGTTACATCAGATATTGGGTTGGAAATGTTGAGAGGTCTTTCAACTTCTGATGATAAAAGTTCCTCTTGACCTGCTTCTTCAGCTGAATTTGAGTTGTTATTTTCTGGTGACCTAGATGGCCTATCACTGATATTCAATTTTCCAACTTGAGACAAACTAGGGTGTTTCATCTCTGCAACCTTGAAAGGGGTCAATACTGATTCTTGAATCTGAACTGGAACCTTGTCATTAACCACTGAAGATGACAAAGGTAACATAGATTTACCAATGTCAACTGGAGTTTCATCAAGATCAAGATCTTTCATCTCTGGGGGAGAATCTATATTATGATTGTGATCTAGATCACTCCCGCTTTTACTGGTCTTGGTCTCATCACTGATATCATCTTCAGAAATCTCATTAACATCCAGATGTTCTGCGATGTTCTTATCCACATCAGTAGAAGATGAGAAAGCCGGTATATTGATGGCAGAATTGTGTTTCAAGCTGCTGAAAGCATCAATATCCATCTTCCTCAATATAAGAGTAATGTCCTCCCTTGGATATGCACGTTGCATTGATTTAGTGACACCGGGTTCAAGCTGTAAACCCTGAAAGTCAGTTGGATATTTTGATGAAGTTTCAAGCAGCTGGTCCTCTTCTATATTATGTAGGGATACAGCTGAATTACTGTCTGTCATAATGTCATCTCCTACACTCACCAGTTCCATATCAGAGACAGTGGTTGATCTGCTTCTTATTTCTCGAATTGAAGAGTCACCATCAACTGCTACATCTGATGCTGTCCAAGACTGATCTTCACACTCATTGCCTCCAGGTACAGTATCAACTCCTTTGTGATCAACACTTCCTGGACTTCCAGATAATTGATTTGTCAATGAATCATTACATTCAAATGAATCAGGGTCATATCCAACACCATCACCGACAATCCTATCAACTAGCCCCTTGTCTTTATGCATTCTAAGAGAGTCAGAGCCCTCTGAACTATCTGTGCTTTCAACAGAGAGGCCAAACATCTTCATGAACATTGTTAATTTTGCACTTGCAACAGCATAGTCTTTTCCAAGGAAAGGCTTTAGGTTTTCGACAGCCTGTGATTCATTTGCATCTACAAACTTCTCAGGATACGTTGTTAGGATGTCACTGCTAATATTCCCATCACCTTTGTGAATATCTTCATGATTTGTGGCTCCATCATCTGCTACTTCATCATCCAAAGTATCTTTTGAACTATCATCAACAGGCATTTCAGGTTTCTCCTCAAGAATGTCCTCTGGAATATGGTCTTTATCTGTATTGGCTGGAGCATACAAAGCCATGGCCATGCCTGCAATGTCATCCTTTTGTTGGTCTTCCTCAGAGATATTGTCAAAATCTTCTGGCTGAGACTTTAATACAAGACATGATACTAGACCTACAGTCTCATCATTATTGGAGTTTCCTATACCAAGGATGTTCTCCCCGAGATGATCTTCAGTCGTAGTCTCAGACATTTCTAATTTCTTTGCCTTAAGATCTTTCCTCTGTATTTTTGGTGAAACATTTCCATGAGATTTCTCCTTAGGGATGACTGATGCTTCACTTTTCCTTTTGAAGTCAAATTTTGGAACATTCTTTGGATACAGTCTTGAAAAGACATCCTTCTTTTTTCTACCATTATTTATTTTTGGTGACTCGACTGGCGAAGCTTCATCTCTAGTATGTGACTCAGCCAGCTCATCAATACTTTCAGTATCACCATTAGTTGGCTCTTTACTATTCATTGAGTTTCCTGGTATGTGAGACAAATCTGTGTTATCAGCAGTGGATGGAATTGCAGGAATACCCTCATCATTTTCAGCTAACTTGTTGATGGGACTTTCAATTTCAGATTCATTAATTTCTGATACCATATCATCCTGCTGAGAAGCCATGTTACAAAATGTAGGAATATCCTCAGAGTCATCTAATTTATCCATATTTTCAGATGATTTGTATACTTCAGATTTTGTTTCTTGATCTGCATTTTGTAATAATTCAGATGGATGTGTGGGGCTGATATTTTTGTCCAATGGATCCAATGTTTCTTCATTATGAACAGACATAGATAATACTTCTGGAGGAACATCATAGTGAACATTC
This sequence comes from Lytechinus pictus, assembly GCF_037042905.1. Classification (NCBI taxonomy): domain Eukaryota; kingdom Metazoa; phylum Echinodermata; class Echinoidea; order Temnopleuroida; family Toxopneustidae; genus Lytechinus; species Lytechinus pictus. Next base: position 15,580,755 of record NC_087251.1, read on the forward strand.
TCTGGTGATGTAACTGACATATGCTCAATATTTGGAGATGCCACTCTACTATTTGGAGGTGAGACAGAATGTAAAGTGCTGCAAGTGTCTTCCGATTCTGAAACTTCTCTCACACTGTCTTCCTCCTGGATAGTATCTAGAGTGTGTAAAATGTAACTTTGTTCTGGCAGATCACGTGGTGAATAATATGGACTTCTTGTCTGTTCTCCATTCCCTCCATCTTTCCAATTGTCTTTCTTATCTAAATTGGTTTCAGCGACACCTGACTTTGTATCATTGTTGATGTCTCCATGACAAACTGAAATATCTGCTGGTCTTATGTTCTCATTCCCTTTAAAAACATCTACAGATCTGGCAAGTTCCTGCAGATCTGTTATGTCAGGAGACACATGTATTTTTCTTGCCATTAAGGAACCTGGAGAAGCACCCAATTCTTGTTCAAGTGGAGAGCCTCCAAGTTCGTCTATCTGCGGTGAGCCATATTTCCTTTGGTCCAGATTTTCACAGTCCAGAGTCTTTGATACAGGTGTTCCTTCAGGTGTTCCTGTCGGAGTGCTGCATGAGATTATCTGATCTTTACCCCAAGTCTTCTTCAATGGAATAATTTCATTCTTGTTGAATGCTGAAGGAGACTCGACTGCAGTCTGATATAAAGAGGTGTCTATTGCACTCTGGTAAAGAACTGAGTCATCTGGCAGAGTGCTGTCCTGAGATGACTTGATAAGGGTGTCCTGTTTATGTGGAGAATCAGCATTGAAAAGAGATTTGTACACATTTGGTGGTAGAGATGCTTGAATAGACGGAACAGTTCTCTTTCTCATTCCTTCGGGAATGTGAGGATCAGTTTTCAATTGAACTGATGAATTACTAGTACCATTGTCATCACTGGTATCTGTTGCTTCCCCATTTATTTCTGAATTTTGTAGAGCAGACATGTTGTCATTCATGGCTTCTTCTTCTTCTTCATCCTTAACCTTATCCACATCCTCCAGAAAGTCTGAGAGGCTTTGCTCCTCGTCGAAATGATATTCTGCTGCACTAGTGGATGAGCAAGAGGATGGACTTTCCATGCTCTCCATTTCTTCATCGGAAAAGGGAACAGGGGATGCACGGGTGATCCTGAAATTGTGATTGTTTGAGATCTGATTTCTTTCACTGTTGCCATTCAGCACTGGCAATTGATGAAGGTGGGAATCTGAATGAGATTTGTCAATATTGGTCAGGTCCTTGGTGTCTGATGGCCCATATACAATTTTGTGATCTTCACAGTCAGTCTTTGATTGGTTAATAAGATGATCAATGTTTTGAGGTATATTTTGTCCCATTGCCTTTTTATCAATATCCTTCACAGTTGTTCCGACAGTCGGGGGCATAACTTGAAAGTCATCATTACCATGTAGAAGCTTGTAGGTTTCATCACACAATCTATCAGGAAGACTTTTCATCTTTGGGTTGTCTTCTTTACCATGTTTTTCCAGCTTATCATCACCAGGGCCAATATCAGAATGTGGTTGTGCTTGCTGTGGACCCATATTTTGTGTGACTTTTCTTTTGTCTAATGGCTTCTGCTGGTATTTGTTATCTGGGGAATCAGTGCCACTTTCCCCATTAGGAAACATAACTTTTTCAGGTGACAGGCACTCATAATCAAGAGGTAATTCTTGTGAAATCTCTTTTTCTTCTTCACTGTACTCTGATTGATCATCGGTCACCTTATCAGATGAAACTTCATCGCTCTCACTATCACTTGAATCCAGCTCAAATTTGGACAAGTCCACAATCACTGGGCGCTGTAGCTGATCCAGCTGGTTAGCCATAACAACGCAAGAAACGGTAGGAACTTCATCTTCTTCACTTTGTATCGCTATCATAGGTATGGGTGGTTGCTTATTATCCTTTATTTGATCTTGATTATTACTTTCTAAGGAAGTGTTGCCATTGAACATGGCTGGATTCTTTGATGATTTTGGCTCATCTGGCCCAAGAATTTTGGTTATCATATGATCTCCATGTTGTGCCTGATCATCTCTGTCATTAGCTGGAGAGGCATCAACAGTGTAACTAGCAGAAGATGGAGAGTTTACTGCTATGTTTGGTTGTGGATGATCATCCAAATCACCTTTTGGAGTATCCATGCCATCATTTTCATAATTACTAGTTTCTGATTCACCCGAGTCTTTTGGCTCTTGCTTAGTATTATCTTGAATAACCTCATCAGGTTCACATGGGCATGATGATGTTAGTATTGTCACTGCATTATCTGCTGCCTCCTTTGGTTCTAGTACTGCACAATCTTTCTGATTTCCATCCATGTATAACTCTTCATTTCGGGGTTGATTACGAAAGCCATCATGAACATTTCCAGTCACTTCTTTTTCAATCTCAACCTTACTGTGGTCTTCAGGAAAATCTAGAAGGGTGGGATTTTGAGTTTCACTGAAGAGTTCCATGTCCTTATTATCAAATACAGATGAAGGTTCCAGATCTCTTGATGTCAATTCTTCTGCAATTGGTAGTGCCTGATTAGATTCAGGAAAAACTTCAAGATTTGAGAGTTCTGAATGTTGTTCTATATTTCCTCCAACTTTGGGTAATTCTTCATCAGTCTTTCTGACCAACACAATGTCAGGTTTCCTAATGTCACCAGAGCCAAAGACAGTAGAAGATTCTTCATCATTTTGCTTATTACAGGCAACATTCATATCATTCAGACTACTTGGTCTAGAAGTTACACATTCAGGTAAGTCTTGCTTCAAGGCAGGTTCATTAATTTGCTGCTCTTCTTGAAACACAGTTTGATTACAAATGTCATTGATATCAACAAAATTATCATCTTCTTTGTGTTGAAGGTCATTTCTTCCTGGGATATCACTGTCCCCTTCTGTCTGCAACACATTGACATCTGATCCACAAGATCTATCCTTTTCCTCAATGCAAACATCATCAGGATTTGAAGAGAAAGGAGAAGTAATATCACCACCTAGACTGTCTGCTCCTGATTGAATCTCATCAGAGTATGACTCTTGAGGAAAATCCTCATTGTCACTGACCTCAAGTTCTTGATCCTCTTCCACCTCTCTCTGCTCATTTATTTCAGGAACCTCAACAGGAGAATCATTCCTGCCCATTTCAATTTTGACTGTTTGTCCCTCTGCTTCTTCTTTGTGAGAGGCAGCAGGAGGCAAAGGATCCAAACGATCAGTAGGCTCACTAAGTAATTCCTTTGCTAATGAAGATTCTTCAAATGATTCTTGGTGTACAGGATCATATGCTTCATAAGTATCCATTTGAAAATCACCATCGGTTTCTTTATGCTGGTCAGGATTACCATTATCAAAATCGTTAGAAGTTTCCAATATCTCTATTGGTCCACATGCTTCATTTCCATGGTTACCATCGCTAAGTACTGGATGAGATGACATCGGAGCTTCAATGAGCATGTCTGTGCTTGACTGATTTTCATTATTGCATGGCTTCAGACTTTGTGAATCACAGATTTTAGGGTTTTCCTCCCCAGTTTTCAATCCTTTCAGGCCCTCAAAATCATTTCCTCCTTCAGCATCTTCTGTTTCCCAGGTTGGTCTGTCATAATTGTCATCAGAGTGGGAAGAGTCAGAAGACAAGTCATCGAATGGAAGGTCTGTTTCTGGTGAACCTTGGCTGATGTGCTGCTCTATATCATTCACAGCAATATCAGGGGATAGACCTGCAAGTTTGAAAGTAATTTCATCAAAGTTAGCATCCCTACTCTCCTCCCAAGCTTCTGTTTCAGCATCTAATGGTCCAACCACTTCATTGTCGGATATTTCATCAAGGTCCACTGAGTCAGGGTCTATATTTTCATCACAATGTGAGTCCTTTGGAGATTCTTTATCATTCATTTTCAATGAAGGGCATTCAGTATTTTTCTGCTTGTACTTTTCAGGAACCACATAACACTCATCATAAGATGATGGTTTGCTGATTTCCTTTTCAGATGAGACATGTGAACAGGGTGGCTTTGATGAAGCTGGTCTAAGTTCTTTATCATCAGATTTTTCACCGAGATCCATTGAAGGTTTAGCACTTAGTAATTCCCCAGGATTTTCTTGATCACTGATATTTGAAAGATTATTTTTGGAGTTTTCCTGTGAGGTATTCTGCTCAATTCTTGTTGGAATTGGACACGACTTCTCATCATAAATTGGTTTGTTGAATTCTTTGTCCAATAAGGAATCAGGACAAAGTGGTTTTGAAGATGTTGGTCCAAGTTCTTCATCATTGGATGTTACATCAGGACTGACTAAAGACTCACCACTAAATAATTCTCTTGGAGATTCTTGATCGCTGATATTTGAAGGATCATTTAGGAAGTTTTCATGAGAAGGCTTCTGCCCATTTCTTGCTGGGTTCACACATGACTTATCATCATGAGTTGGTTGGCTGATGTCATTGCTAAAGATGGAACCAGAGGAAAGTTGTTTTGATGATGTTGGTCCAAGTACCTGATCATCAGGTGCTTTATCAGGATTGACTACAAATTCATCGGTAAGCAAGTCCCCTGGATATTCCTGATCACAGATATTTGAAGGATCATTTTTTAGGTTTTCCTTTGAGATATCTTGATAATCTCTTGCTGGATTCACACACAGCTCCTCATCATATATTCCTTTGTAGAATTTTTTGTCAAATGTGGCATCAGGACAATGTTTTGAAGATGGTGATATAACTTCTTCCTCATCAGATGTTATATCAGGATTGACTGATGGTTCATCAGTAAGTAGTTTCTCTGCACTGATACTAGGGTAATTTTTAGAGTTCGCTAGTGACATATTTTGCTCAATTCTTTCTGGACTCGCACATAACCGATCACAAATTGGTTTGTAGAATTCTTTGTCAAATGTAGAATCAGGACAAAGTGGTTTTAAAGATGATGATCTCACTTCTTCATCTTCAGATGTTATATCAGGATTGACTGATGGTTCATCATTAAGCAGCTTCTCTGGAAATTCTTGATCACCGATATAAGGATCATTTTTAGAGTTTTCCTGTGAGTCATTCTGCTCAATTCTTGCTGGACTCACACATAACTCATCACTATAACTTGGTTTGTTGAATTCTCTATCCAATGCAGCATCAGGACAAGGTGGTTTTGAAGATGTTAGTCTAAGTTCTTCATCATCAGATGTTATTCCAGGATTGACTAAAGATTCATTGGTAAGCGACTCCCCTAGAGATTCTTGATCCCCTATATTTAAAGGGTCATTAGATGAGTTTTCCTGTGAGGTACTCTTCCCATTTCTTGCAGGACTCACAGATGACTCATCATCATTAGATGGTATGATGATGTCTTTGCTGTAGCTGGAACCAGAACAAAGCGGTTTTGATGATGCTACTTCATAATCAGATGATTTATCAAGATCTAATAAAGCTTTACCTGTAAGCATTTGCCCTAGATATTCTTGATCACTGATATTTGAAAGGTCTTCATGTGAGCTATTCTGTTCATTTGTTCCTGGACCCAAACATTTGTTGATTTGTTGGTCAAATGTGGCATCATGACAGGGTGGTTTTGTGGATGTTGATCGGACTACATCATCATCAGAGATTTCATAAGGATCCACTGGGTCACGAACTCTATTATCATCAGTGAATTCTAAAGGTGGTACCTCTTCTTCACCGTGCATTTCCCCTAAAGGTTCTTGATAACTGATATTTCCATGGTGATCTTGGGATTTTTTCTTTGTCTCTTCCTGCACATTTCTGTCAGGAACAACAGGTGGCTCAACTTCATTTGATGGCTTATTCATTTCTTCCTTTATTAATGAAGCAGGACTGGACTTTCTTGAGGATAAGCATTCATCAGGCAAGTCTGGCATTGAGTGCAATTCAGTAGTATTTGGCTTTAGGGGTAAAACTGCATTCTCTTCATTGAAGTTCACCTGTGATGTCTCTTCTTGTGTTTCTGTGTCTGTGTCTTTAACTTCAGCACCTTTGTCTCTTTCACAAGCTCCTAGTTCCTGATCTTTTGGTTCAACAATTTTCTGTTGTAATTCTATATTGGGGGTTGGAGGTTCTGTTAACACATTGTCTCCATTATGCAAATGTGTTTCTGATGGTGAAGTCTGATTCTCATCAAGCCCTATTTCATCAAGGTGATCAGATTCTTCAATAATTTCATCCTCTCTTTGCATAGCAGGAAGTGTTGGTTCATTATCAGAATGTTCCAAATTACATGAGATATTCCCATTAGTTTCTTCATGGTCACATACAATAGGACCATTCATAACCTTTTCACTGTTAGGAACATCATCATCTGGCAATGGTCGCTTTCCATTCAAGTGTAGGCTGTTGCAAGAGTTATCATCAGAATCTGCACTTCCTTGTTCTTCATTTGCAATTGCCTCTGAATTTTCTACCTCTATCATTGTAGTATGGCAAGGATCATCGGTTTCTAGTTCATCATTGCTGTTCACACTCTCAAGAGTATCTGAACTGTGTTTCCTGTCAGGGATATCAAGGTTCAATGCAATGTCATCTTCATCATCTTCTCCTTCATCACTAGAAGCTGTAAGAATATCCTCGGATGAGACAGGTATGGCCCAGAATTCATCTTCATCTGCAGATGTCATATCAACAATTCTTGGTCCATCATCATGTTCAAGTTCTATTTGTTGATCACATTGAAGATCTTCCTCCAGGGAATCAACAAAACTTTCTGAAGAGCTGTAACTATCTTCTACATTGATTGAAACATTTATTCCATCCATCTCCAAATCGCATGTGTCCACACCAATAGTATCCTTATTTGGGTCAGTTTGCGTTTCCTGTGGATGCTTTCCAATAGACCTCTTAAGACTTGGACTACAGGGCTGTTCACATCCTAAAGCCCCCAAATTTTCTGGATACAGTCCGCTATCCTGCTCACTGGTGTGCTTCTGAAGTTCAAGCCTCAATTGTTCACTAGTGAGAGGAACATAGAATGCTTCAGATTTTGGTGTACTCTTTGGCAAGTTCTCTAGAGATGGCCAGTTCTTTGGTTTGACAACAGGAGTTCTTGCAAATTTCCTCCGAGGACTGGGAGAAACAGAATTTTCATTGTCATTGCGACTCCTTGAAAGGGGCCTCTTCACTGTCTTTCGATGAGATGGAGTTTGTTCTGATTTCTTCTTGGGAGATGGACTTCTGTCTATTGCTTGACTACTGCTCGGTCTTGACCGTGAAGGGGAGACAGATGAACCTTTAGGAGTCTTTAATTTTAAAGTGTTTTCTGGTTTACTTGATTTTCTCTTTGTTGGACTGGACAGAGTTTGTTCTTGTGGAGTTGTTTGGTGGGCTCTCTTCATATTTGCTTGGCACTTATTGTTTTTTTTTTCATTACCACGATCACTTTGAGTTCTCTCAGGTTGAGATTTTACTGTATCTTTTGGTTTCACTTTGGTTTTCCTACCAATCTCATCAGTCTTTTGTGATGATTGTGATAATGGAGATTTCTTTGGCCTTGCTACAGGTTTAATAGGTTTATTTATGCTTGGACTAGCACTCCTACTCCTTGAATGGTTCTTTGTTCTGTCTGGAAGATTGCTTGAAGGCACACTGTTCGTTCTCATAAGTTTATGATCCTGAACAAATTCATGTTTCCTGTCCTTTAACTTAATGGGATCATGCTCTGATGGAGACAGTTCTCTCCTTATCAGATATGGAGAGTCTCTATCTCTTTCTCTATGAGGATCATATTCACTATACCTTGGAGGACTCTTTTTCCTGAGATAATCAAATTTTGTTTCTTGCTGGGGAAACAAGCGAGAAAACACATCTCCTGAAGATTGCCTAGACCTTCTTGAAGATGTGCTGGCAGGAGAAGATGATCTTGATGACTTGGTTGGGGAATCAGACCTTACAGATTTGGATGGAGATGCAGACCTCGAAGACTTAGTTGGTGAATCTGATCGTAATGATTTGGTGGGTGAACTAGACCTTGACGATTTGCTTGGAGAACTTGATCTAGAACTTTTACTTGGTGAAGGTGACCTTGAAGATGAAGCAGATTGACCATCACTTTCCCTTTTTAATTGTTCTTCCCTGGGTTTAGATTTTGGAGGTCCTAATTCAACCTTTTTGGCAGGTCTAGCATCAATATTTCTGGAGTTTTTCTTAGAACTTTTCATTTGGTCCTTCTTTTTATCCACAATCTGATCTTTCTTTTCCTGCTTTTGGATGCGCTTTGTTTCTCTTTTGGGTGAAGGAAGGTTGTTATGGTGCATTGTTTCAGGATCACTGTTCCCTACAGGACTGACTCGTCCTGATGCTGGTAATTCTGTGCTCACATTTTCTGTAGAGCTATCTACTGTGTTCTCCATGTCACGATCTCCAAGCTCTTTTTCAGGTGACTCTGAACTGAACTCTCCTTCGAGCAAACGTGGATCTGTTTCAAAGTCCTGGAGTTTTTGCTCTTCATGTTTCAGAATCAATTGAGCAGTTCTTTTCTGTACCTCAAGGGTTGCCTGTCGCCGTTCCAGAGCAGCCAGTGCCTTACGTTGTGACTGCTTTTGTAGGAGTTCCATTAGTGTAACACGCTTCCGAGCAACGTCCAACCCTGAGAGGTCTTTGGTGTCAAAGCTGACATCAGCAACAACACTCGGAATGGTACACAGATCTGAGTGATAAGTTGTTTGTGCATCTTTCAGTTGGGTCAACTCTCCTTCAAGCTTTTGTTTACCTGGAGTAAAATTAAAAGAAAGAAAGATTTTACAGACATGTAACAATTAAAGTACAATCAATCACCACCAGCAACATATCATTAAGGGAGAACGAAACACTTGAAACCAGTTGAATTCATAGAAAATAGAAAATCAAAGAAAAAGATCAATGAAAGTTTGAGAAAGATTGAATGAATAATACGAAAATTATGACCTATTGAGATCACTAATGCTATGTGATCCTCCTATTGACAATGCGATCAAGAAATGTGATGTCACACAAGTACTACTTCCCCATTACTAGAGTACATGAACATAATTCACTTAAATTTTCCCTTTCAGCTAGGCGATCGCAAGATCAGGTGTTCTTGATCTTGTGTTTTTTTTTTGGGGTGGATATGTAATACAGGTTCACAATATAATATCATGGATGATTTATAATGAGAATGGTAAAAAGAGGTTATATGTAGGTATATTTTCAATGTCTAAAGAGAGAGTTGTACATCCATGACATCACAGATCTTGGTCACATTACCAATGGGAACATCTTCATAGCATTTAGTGATCTTGACATTCAAATGGCCATAATTTCTCATTGTTTGTCAAAATTTACTCAAATATTTGTTGATCTCATTATTTCATTTTTCTGCTTCCACATGTTTAATTCTACTTTAAGCAAATAACAGTGGTGAAGGTGATGGGTAAACTATCATTTTTGAGGAAAGTGATAGTTTGTCTCTTCACCTGAAATCAAGAGGTGATTATATGCTGTATTTAATTCAAAGCAATTCAATTCTTTGTTTATTAAAAATAAACATATACAATGCCGTAGTCCAAAGATAAGTAGTGCAATGTTTACCTAAAATATATATTTAGAGATTGTGTATTCATTCAAAATTATCAATACACATTTGAAACTATCAAAAGTTTATTGATTGAGATATTAATACATGTAATATTGTCTATCCTTGTCCACTGCTGCAATGCAAACTGTTGGTATTTGGATTATCTGAAATGTGAATCAATAGAAGCAAAAAAATAAGGGATGTCCTTACCCATCTCTTTTTGGTTACTGATCTTCCCCTTCATCATAGCGAGCTCCTCCTGAGCTAGAGCCATGGCATCCTGGTGCTCCTTCTTCAACCTCTCAATGAGCTCCTTCTGCTCCCTGATGCGCTCCTGGTGTTCATGCAGGCTTCTTTTCATCATCAATTCCTGCTCCTCCCTGGCTGCTACTGCCTCAGCTCTCCTGGCCTCCAACTCAGCAAGCTGTTTCCTATATATTTGAATATTAAATTGTATACATTGAAAAATGGAGATGAGCACTTATAACATTCCTATTATTTTTTTCTTTGAAGTATATAGTCTTGCTATGGGCAATAATTAGAAAAAAAAATATTCAAAAGTAACTTTCTCTTCTCAATGCAAGAAACATTATATCTGCATCCTTTGAGAAACGATGGTAACTTTTCTTTATTTTTTCTTCCTATTTCCAGCAACTAGAGCAGTGGGATTCAATCTAATCAGTGAACGATCTTTCTGGACAAAGTAGAGTGACATTATCTAAAGACATCTAAATATTCGGCACCAACAGACAAAATAGTCCTTGATGTCTAAATAATGAAAGAACACAATCACAGGTTTTTTATTTTCAAGAAATATTCTAATTGGTTGCATTTCAGACAGTCCTATTCACAAAACTGTCCAATCATTTCTCCCATCAGCCCATAAACACCTCTATGTGATAGGCAAAATACAGGGTAAGAGGCATTTTACACCAAAATTAAGTTTTGACTAATTTTTATAAAGAGGTTTTTTTCATCTAAATTATCCTAGAAGATGATTTATAAGATACACAATATCTATCTTCAGTATTCAGTGAGTGTTAAACTTCACACAATCTTATTCTTAAATAATACAAACATTGAAACTAGTTCATGAAAAGATGAATAGGCTGAAGACTGTAATATAAGATACGCTGAATGTAAGCAATAACAATCAACTTCTATAAATGTGGTCAAGGGTAATAAATACCTTGTATCTTCTAGTTTTTCAGCCTCCAGCTTGTGTCTTCTCTCTAGTTCCAATCTGAGGAGGAAAAAAAAATAAGCCTCAACCATAAATACACAAGAAGCTTTCATCAATATATTACACACTTCTAGTATGAGTTTTATATGGCAGAGCAGTAATGAGAGTGCAACAGTACGGTAGTAAATTATACAATCCTCACTGAAGTTACAGTACATCATAAGGCAAGTCTTAATACCCTCAGCGAATATTACTTCTGGGGTTTATGTTAAGAGATAGTATCATATACAGTGTTGGGTTAAATCACAAAGTGCATGTGTACAATCTATGTGAAATGTCAGAAGTTTTCTCAGATGGAAGATGGGGTGTACAATATTTTGATAAAAATATCTGAGAAGAAATTAAACGTATAGAGATTATTTTCATTTCATTTCAGGTTTCATTTATCTTTCAAAGGGCAGGAGTCTTTACAATTTTTTCAATCTGTATTGATCACGTGATAGTAAATCTACAGGACACGTCTCCCAGGAGGACAATTACCATGGTAACAGAATATGTTTTTGAAGGAGTTGCTTTTTGTACAAGCTGGCTTCTGGAGTGACAAAAACTTGTAGGAAGTTTTCATACATGAGATGCATTCTACAAAAAATGTTTAACTGATCAAATGCTCAAGTGGGCAATTTAATCCATGTGAGTTTTCCTATTAGAATACACAGGTTCCATGATATTTGATCCGGCGACAATGGCTCCAATGGATATTCTGCACCTTAAGCCAAACATAAAACCTAACCTCCAAAACTAAATAAACCCTAATCCTTATCTTTACATTATTCTGAATAAAAAACTATTACAATCCTACATGTAACTCTAACCCTATGCCCTCTGAGATATTAAGATCGGAGCAAATGTCGCAGGAGAATATGTTGTGTCACCGGTTCGAGGGTATGGTTCATATTTTTTTTCTGGCTGCTCCACACAATCTCCAAGATAAGTCATGTATTAATGATAAAATGACATAATTTGTACAAGTCAATGGCTTAACCTCACTCTTGAGTAAATCTAGTAAAAATACCTTGAAATGCTCCTATGGACTACTTACCCAGGATTGAACATCATGATAGGTGAGATATCAGAGGATAGGTCACTGAAGGATGATCGCATAGGAGTCTTCTTGAGGTTACTGTCTGGTTCAGCGCTCCATGATCCATCCAAGCTCATCGATAGACTAATCCTTTTCCCAAACTCGGCAGAAAGTGCCTGCAACAGCATTAAATACATGTTTTAAAAAGTCAATAGTGATTGAAAGGATAAGTTCTCAAGTCAGATGAAGTTCCAGAAGAATTTTGACATGTTTCAAAGGGCATTCATAATTGGATATGTGACTCTTTGTAACCATTGCTTGTTTCAAATATATTTTAAACTAAAGGTTACAAATGATAACACAACCAATTGCGAAAGCCCCTTAGTGCGCATGAAGCCAAGATCCTTCTGTCCCATGGGCATATGAGCTGCGATCAAATGCAACACAACTTGATTTCCAACCAATGAAAATAATGCACTTGGGACTTGTGTTTGATTTTTAAAGTTGTTTTTAAATGCAACTCTCTCTGCAATGCTCATGTAGACTTCAGAAGATGGCATTTTAAATCCTTCTAGTGTCCTCTTTCATCAGAAACAAAGATCAATACTTTAATCCTTGAAAAGCCTTATCTACACAAAAAAAAGATCAATAAACTTTTAATTCAACAAGACAGGAATATGTTGAAGCATATAACCAGTAGAATTATTCAAGTTCCTTATATTGAAAAAAGGAAGAGAAATTAAAATGATCTGCAAAAATAAAAGTAAGAATATGAATAAGATGGAATGAAAATCCTACAACACATAAAATGATTATCACACATGAAAACTGATAGCATACAAGATACATGTATTAGCTGCCCTGAAAGAAATACTGTATTAGTACATACTGTATATACCAAAGATAGATTCCTGCCCAGAAAAAAGATATCAATTGGAGCACTCACAAAAACATTCAATCAGAGATATGAATGATAGCTGGTAGAATGTAATGAGAAATGATATTGGCTTACGGCACAAGGAAAATGGTGAAGCAGCGCTGATGAAAAACACTTATTGCTTTTGATTTATTTCACAAAGATTGCTGTTGGGTATGAGGATCCGGGTAGCAGATTGATGAACAATGGCGTGCAAACAGAAGAACCATACATCATGATGGGGCTCTATAAAGCAATCTTCTTCTGAAAACCATTCATATGGCATGATCATGAGTTCGTTCCAAAAGGTGCTAAATCCATTTTTGTTGATCAAAGGGATTACGTTGTTATTTTCACTACATATGGTTAAAGCTTCTGAAGAAAATGGATACTGCTAGGGATAAGAAGTTTTTGCAATTGCTCTCACAATGAGTTTTGTGACTGGTTCCAGCATGAACAATGTTATGAATTAAACAAAAATCAAATTTGAATTTGATGTTGTGAAAATCAAATTAACAATTTCTACACTAATCAAATAAATATGAATTCTACCACTTCTTACTGCAATTGGCTGAATTTCACTTTAATTGTATGTTTTATTTTTTACGTAATGTTCTGCAAAACTCATGTCATTATCCTTACATAGTAATGATATCCCCTAAAGGGCAATTCCATAGGTTGGTGGACATGAGCTCAATGTGTCTTTGTACATATAGCCCATCTGAACCGTAACGTGAGTAACCACTTTATCTGCACCCTTAGTAAAAACCATGTGTTCTTTATTTTTTTAATTATATACAAATTTGTCTCCCTAATATACTTCTTTGAAATGGATATAATCAACTTTCATAAAAGCCTTGCATGAGGACACTTTTCACTTATGTCCACTTTTCATTTTATGCATGTCCAAATCATGTAACATGAGTAACCGACACATTTCAAAGATTTGCCAGGAGCATAATGAAATTTCCCAAGTTTTGTTTTTATACAAAGGATAGTCAGACTGCGTACTATGTTGTGATAAAGAGATGTTTAGTTCCTATCAATAAAAATGGAGTTACAGCTCCAAGTATGAGTCAAGGTGTCTCCAAATGTAACGTGAGTAACCGTGGAATAGCCCTAAAGATATTAAACAATCACATTACCTGATTAACAAGTACAAGTGCCTTAATGTGTAGACTAACATATATGATCTTCATAAAATACTTATATGATTATCTAAGATGTCACTAAGATGCCCCAACCCAAACTGAAAGTAGACAAGAAAAAATCAAAAGTGCAATATTGGCAGCTGTGCTAAACCAAGTGTAATAGTATGCAATGCATAAAAACATTTGCAAATTGCTATATAAATGATGCATATTACCATTGTTATTATTCAGGTTTTCTCTAACTGTATATGATCACATTTGACTAAATGTACAATTCTAAAATGTACAGCTTGCATCAAGAGTCAAATGCTAACATTGATTTATGCCTTATCCTTACCCTTTAGAACTCGTACCTTTTCTAGGTAGCCTGGATGGTATTTCAAAGGCTCCTCCTGATCAGCACACTAACAACAAAGTACAGTGTTACCATGGGAACTAATTAATATCTTCAGAAGCATTGCAAACCAACCAGTACAATCTCGCTCTAACGGCTGCGCGTCAAGTAGCAAGTGTGAGACTGAACTATGCAAAATGGCTTTCTGTCTTTTATCATCAAACCCAGTTCCAACCAATACAATATATCACATGACCTTACCATACAATGTCATTGTTGATTGATATACCTCCCGCTTGCATACACCCATTGTTATTGTCTTATTATAAGAAAGATGTGAATGAATTTGATCTCCCAATATAATCTCCGCTGGATGACTATAATTTTATTTTTGTCTGTAAATTAGTCAATACATATTGTGGTGTTTGGTGTGGTACAAAGTGTTAAACAGGAATGAATTTGAATGAATTTAATCACAAATACCACCTAGGTACAACAAGAACTTAGTCTGGATAATAAGTACAAAATTAAAACATTTTAGAAAATTTGATGGCACAGGGAAAATATTAATGGACAAACATTAAAAACAAACAATAATTGTGAGAGTTAGAAAATAGTCCAAAATATGGAACAAAACGATAAGAGCTATGATTAAACAAAATATTCTAGCAAGAGAACTAACAATTTCAACATGAGTCCACAAAACACTGTTGATATCAGAAAATATCATGAACATTAAAGTTATTTCTTTGCAAGAAAAACAGATTCAAAGCAGATAATTAAAGGAAATTAAACAATTTCTATCAAGATTGTGAGTTTAAAATGACTATATAATGGCTGTCGAACATGTATGTCTTAATTACCGTAAAAAATAAGTTAAAATGAAACTAGAATTTCTTTACAATTCCTAGGATAATTTTGAACACCCTCTTTAACTAGTTTGATTACTAATTTAAAAAAAGACACATTGACACTAGAAATAGATACATATATCCACACTCACTGTATCAATTTATGCAATTTTACATTATGAAAAAAGTATATGAATTTATGATATAAATCTTATTGACAAAAATTCGCACCCTTCCCTAACAAAAAAAAATCCTCAGCAGAACACAGAGACTAAAGATAAGACTGCTTAAGATCAATTTTAACAGTTGGTAAATTCCTGAGAAAAATGATTATTTCTATAAAAAAATACTAACTGAGACACATAACAATTATGAAATACAATATTCACTGTTAAGCACACCATGAAAATACATTTGAGTTCTAATAAGAGAAGAGTTTAGAAGGAACACAATGGTAATCAATACTAGAAACGACACAGAGATTTAAACCACAAGAGCTTTTAAAGAAATTCTAATGGTTGATGGTTAGCTAAAATTGATGATTTTGTAATGAATATGATCTTTTTTACTTACATCCCCTGAGTTAGGTACATGAAGTGTGACGCTTTTCTGGGTGTGTGAAAGTGCGAATGGAAGCACAAAAAACAATCAGCATACAGGCAAATCAAATGCTACACTTGTACATGTAATAAATATACGCTGCCTTTTCTTTTTCTTTTCTTTTGCCATCACAGCACTCAATTTGAGTAACCTTTAGCTTATCTAGTCTTTACTTCAGTCCACAAGATTTGCTGCTTGAACAAATAGCTGAACCAATCAAGTATGTTAACAACATTTTCTGCAGCTTTAGATTCCTACTACTTCCCTGAAGTTCATATGAAATATTGCACTTTAAATTCCTGCTTATTTCATAGCTTTAATGGGTTCTTATAAAAAATTGCAATATATAATTGAATAAAAATGTTAAGTGATAATGATGAACCTGTTTTGCTGAAGTGAGGCTAGTTTTGTATGCATACTTGGCTTGGTGTAGTAGATATGGTGATATAATGAAATTTGTGCTGTGCAAAGCCAATGTTACCAAGTAAATATAATGGGCAAATAATCAATTAAACAAACACGGACAAACTAGGTGCCTAACCCTCTCATCTCTCTTGCCCCCCCTTTCTCTCTCTCTCTCTCTTATGATATATTTATTTATTATAAATTTATGCCCTATGTATATATAACCAAGAACTAGTAGGTAAAAACCTATACTGCTTTCTGATATAAAATTGTATAAAATACATTGATGAAACATATCTGCTAATTATCAATAATGCATTGAAATAAATTCCCAAATGACTCCAATGCTTTCAATATACATGTATAATTACCTATAGAAATACACCAAATACAATTCATATAAGAAGTTTAGGTCCATAAATGTATTTTGTCCAAGATAATAGGACTTGACTTTCAGACAAAACCTGAATAATTATTGAAAATATATCATAAAACTTACATATTGGGGAAACAATAACATCAATAAAAATTACAAAATTAAATATAACAAACAAAACATAATTTTGGTATTTAAAATGAATGAGATGCACATACAGATGAGGCAAATGAATTATATCAACATAATACAAGAAAAGTTAAATTGATTCACAGATAAATTAGACAGTGGATGAGGAAGAAAAAGATAGTAAAGGAGAGAGAGAGAGAGAGAGAGAAAGGGGTGGGGCGTGAAAGACTGAGAGGAGGGGAGCATTGGTGGGACTGGAAAATACCGGTATTACTTATAGAGAAAGGGTGGAGGCATGAAAGAGAATAAATATATGGATAATATACAGAGAGAAAGGGAGAGAGGAGGAGGGAGAGAAGAGGATACATGAGAAATTGAGGAAAGAAAGAGTGAATGAGACCAATAAGTCTTCCTAACCCTTCTTGCAGGGAAAAAAATTACACAGCGGCTGGGGGTGATTTAGTCCCCCCCCCCCCCCAAATGCTCAAAACAGAATTGGAAACTAACAAAAAAGCTGTAGAAAATCCCCATTTGTTGCAATGTTAAAGTTTATCCAGTGTTGCAGATTCAGGTAGTGAGATGTGAAAAGTAGCCCCTAAAATAATAAATTAATTTTGGCCTGCCTTCTTGATATAGAAAGAGAACAGGAAAAGGGGAGGGAGAGACAAGAGAGAAAGCAGGTAAGATGGAGATTCCACAATAAACTCCATACAATCGTGCAGAATAGAAAGAGAAGAAATATCACTATCATGATGGGGGATGTCAACACCAATTAGAAAGGTACCGGGCATGAAAAAAGTTGGAAACTGAAACTGAAAAAAAAATGAATGATGTACATACAGTGAAAATATGAAAATGAAAGAATAATACCAAATGATGAAGCACTGAAGCAGATCACACAAAAATACAATTCAATGTGCAATAAAAAAATAATAATAATGGGCAACCTCAGACCAGACACACACAAAAAAAACTAAAGGTAAAGGAACTCATGCACTTACTCTTCTCAATCCACGACCGGGTATATTGGACTAATGTTCAGTTTGGTAGAGGGAAAAGGGATGAGAATGCACACAAGCAGATGCTGGTTAGTTGCAGGTAATACATGCAGGTCTCCAAATCAGTCATACATTCGGCAAGCATATGAATCACAATATGTTTATCTCTAATATCCCCTACAGAATATATTATGCATATTAATGTAGAACTTTAACCGGAACATTGCAGTCCATGTATACCAATCCTTCTTATGGAACAACCTGAATAAAGATTTGAAACACGTTTTCTGATCGCTCATGGTGTAAAAACTGCACCATTCTTTTCTGGTACGCATTTGATTGATGCTATTCATTAACCCCATTTTACAATCCCTAGAATGCAATAACGTAGCAGAGGCAACGTAAATACAGAACCTCTCAAATTGATGAGAAATCCATTCTTTTGTCTGCAAACTAATTGCATCTCATTCTATTCAGGGAGCAAGCTTTTAAATGTACCTGTAATGAAGTTGCCATGGCAACAGGGCTTCTCAGTGTGAATACCACTTACACGACATTTAAAAAAGTTCAAACATTATGTTTTTCTTTTACAAAGATTGCCTATAATATTCCAAAAAGGCAAAGATGATTAGATGATCAATTCTTCCATGATCTTTTTACACAACATTTTGATTATGAAAAAATCAGGATTTATGGATTCATGTCTCTTTTTTTTAGGAAATGAAGATGAAACTGATATGATTTGAATTAGACTTATATTTTTAGGGAGTCTAGACTTTAACATCATCTGATCATTCTTATCAAGAATGAAATAAGCATGCAAATCTGTAAATACTAGAAATATTAATACCCATCACATTAATCTTTTCATAATCCAATGAAATCCTTTTCACACTCCTATATTGCATTTTATAATTTGTTTTTGAATTAACAACTGCAAAATAACTTTATGATTTCGGGTTCACCAATACAATAATCTAAAATGTAGTTTATGAACACATTATTTATAATTCATGATTCAAATAAGTGTTTACAAATATTCCACCGTGTATCCAGAGTCTTCCAGACACGTACTGTGTAGTTAACATTGCTAAACACATTTATCCATTGCTTGGACAAGTAAATCATTGAGCAAGTAAAATCTGTGAAGATACGCCAACATATAAATTTGGACAAAAATCCCCCAAAGACCTATCCCCTACCAAAAAAAGAATGCTCTTTCATTCAATATTTTGCACCATTCTGTGGGTGACTACATGTGTAAATATCAGAGCTCCCTTATTCCATAATTCAGTAATCAGTCAGGCCTCACGCACCAACACCCACAAACCCTGTCAACTCCAACTCCAAGCAAATATTAGCTTTGGGTTACCATGCCAACACCAATGTGGAGGTAAACAAGGCACCTTAATTTATTTCCCATGTTTTCCTCTCTATCTCACTTCTCTCCTTTTCTCTACAACTGTACAAGTTAGGTCCATTTGAGAATAAAAGGAAAATAATAATTCTTCATTCTGTTAGGAATAATAACATACATGCATACATGCACAAACTTAATAAAGGTGATTTATTCAGATATGGGTATTTTCCTCCAATATTTCTTGGCTCACATCAAGCAGTGAACTTTAAATCATTGAATTTGATTCAATCGATTCATTCATGGGTGTCGACCCATGCAATGGATATTTAATCATTTAATCTGTCGCGTGGCACTCAGGAGGTGGGGCAAGCTTAGTTTTCAAGACCACACACATACATTTTGTATTGTATTAGCTTGCTGCCTCAAAGCATGTCCCCATGTCGAGTAAATCCATTTCTAGCAATAAATCAAATATTTTATAGATAGGAATTGGGGGAAAACAGTCAATATGTGTTTTTTTTCTTGATGCTACAAATCCTCTTTAGATTTCATGAAATTGAAAAAAAAAGAGTAAAACATATTCCACTTGGCCCTGTGTAATGACACAAGTTGTATTCAAAACATGCTATTTTTATTCTATGATATCCAGTAGCCTATAACAGCTCCTTTTTTTCAATATAATATGCTTTAATTTATAAGATAAAACCTAAGGAAATAGAATATTACCAAATTTCAAAAGTTCTCAGCATAGTCATCAAAGTGATCTAACAGAACACTCTCTCTCAATTAAACGATATCATCCATATGATTCATATTCAACCCACTGACAAAATTCATTCCCTTGATTAAAAAATCTGAATATGATTAAGTTAATTTGGGGCTTGTTTTTACCGATACTAATGACAACTTTGTATTGTTATTCATTAAAAGAAAATTACCGGAACATGGCTATACCCTTAATTGCATTGTTCAGGTATTGTGTACAAACCTATGGGAAATACAGATTTCATAAATTGTTCTAAAACTCTGCTAATTTCACATTCTGAGAAAATCAAAAGATATACTTTCTCAATTAAAACTGACCATAAATAAATTCTGGAACACATATCTTAAAATCAAATTATATAAGAAGTCAAAAATAAACATTAAAATTGTAAAAAGATAATTATGGAAATACAAGGTTTTGCAAATCATTTGGCATCAAAACACCTAATCTTAAGGAAACACCTAAAATATAAATGCATCTTATTCACAAAATTCAATAAATGAAAATAAATACAGAGTAACATCCTTATAATATGTTTTATATATATCTCAACACCGCAGTACTCAGACCTTTCTCAGTAGAAATCTGAAGGTGGAGTTGTTCAAATTTGAACGGTTGAACCCCTTTTCCTAGTTGAAGCTTGGTTTGAGAAAGCCCACTTAAAATATGAATATTAAATAAAAATTTCAGTACATACAAAGCCAGTTAATTTTCATGTTATAAATCTGTCTCCTAGCTGCTCCATACAAAGCATTGATTTAAAAGCAAAAGAAATATGTCTGCAACGAATGATGAAATTTATGACAAATAGAATACATCACACGGTGAGGCAAACTAGATTACATATACACTCATTTTATGTTACATGAAATACACCTTTTAAAATGTGATTATCAGCTGTGAATACTTTGATATATAGAAACTGCAAATCTAAAAAAAGCTATGAATATCATATCCAGACCATTCTATGCTTGGAAAGTGGTTTTACACTCGACTTCTGCTTACAGGATATTGAAATGGAAACAAACATATATGGATGATGACCTTAGGCAAAACTCTGTAAGGGAATTACTGAAGTTAGTTCAAGATGGTGTAACCTGCAGACAAGATTGGTTGAATTGAAGGCTAGTAGACTGAACCAGCTTAATATAGAAAGGATCCATTCCCCTGACTGGTTCATTTGTTCAGAACGAGCCTTTACATCTAGCATGTCTGGATGGTGTTTCACTATCACACACAATTGAAGCCTATAACACACAGCTTAGCAATCATCGTAGAACATTTTTAGATGAATGATTGCATTGACTACCACATACAATTAATCATGAGAATCACGCATACAATTAATCGCTAACCTTTGTGTTACGGGACCCAGAACTAGCTCACTTTCCATTTAGCATTTCTGGGTGGTGTTTCATGGAGCTGTTTCTGGGGTGTGTTTCATAAAGATTTAAGTATGACTTAGGTCGCACTTAAATGCCGATGCGTACATGAGGCCTTTCTTCTTGGGCGAAGGCAACCTGTTTATGTTAATGGTCAGGAGTCGAACTGGTGTGAAGTCTCAAGTGGTATTCCTCAGGGTAGTGTGCTCGGTCCCTGTCTGTTCTTGGCATACATTAATGATCTTCCCAATACAGTGCAATCAAATATCAAGCTTTTTGCGGATGATACAAAGCTTTATGCCCGCTCGGATCTACCTGGGTCTTGTCAGCAACTTCAGAATGACCTGTCACTGTTAGAAAGCTGGGCTGAGAAATGGCAACTTCGCTTCCACCCAGACAAGTGTACTGTTCTGAAAGTTGGTCGTATGAAGTCTGCATTTGAATATCATATGGGCAAAGAAGATGATTCTGTACTTCTTAGTGAAAGTCAGGTAGAAATGGACTTGGGTGTACTAGTTGATGCACAACTCACCTTCAAAGACCATATCTCACAAGCTGTCTCTAAATCAAATAAATTGCTGGGCTTAAGGAGGTCTTTTGTAAATTTGGATGAAGATACAGTGAAGCTTGTGTTAAAGGGTCTAATAAGACCGTTATTAGAGTATGGCCATTCAGTTTGGTCACCTTTTAGAATAGGTGATCAGAAACGGCTAGAGAGTGTGCAGCGAAGAGATACCAAGCTAATCCCTGGACTGAGGAACTTGTCCTATTCAGAGCAACTGCAACAGCTGAAACTACCATCTCTTCTACATAGACGTAGAAGAGGAGATATGATAGATGTTTATAAGTTTATGCATGGTATCAATGACACTAGCATAGATATGCTTGTACGAAGTAAGGAAGGGAGGACTAGAGGCCATTCCAAGAAACTTGAGAAGCAGTATGCAAGCCTTGATGTTAGGAAGTTCTTCTTTTCAAATCGAGTTATTAGTTCTTGGAACAGTCTACCAGAAAATGTGGTTTCAGCACCTTCTGTAAATTCCTTTAAGAATCGGCTTGATAATCATTGGAAGGATATCGCTTTTGTTTACGACTTTGAGTAATGGACTTTATATCTTGCCACATGCTACTACTTGCCACATACAACTAATTGAAACTGATAGTGTGGAGCATAATGCATATTCCCTTGGATCGATGAACAGGCATAGTCCTACAAGCATCGTTGGATAAAAGTAAAAGTAAGTAAACGATGATATGGAACACGTAATCTTATTGATCAATACGCAGTAGTGTGTGTCCTCTGACCAATACTGCCATGCCTTTTATACAGTGCGCAACTAGACATTTAAGTGCAACTCTAAGTCATACTTAAATCTTTATGAAACACCCCCAGGTGACACTGTTTTGCGCTAAATAACATACAGATACCCAAAATTTTCTGCATTTCTTAGGACCCTTCTCATTATACTGTATTTTCCATTAAGATCAATGAAATTCAAATCAACCAAGAGCAGATTTGAACGCTAGCTGACGGAAATAACAAAGATAGGGGTCAAAGAAAGGGTCCCCAGTCATGCTTAAAGTTGTGTGTAACATCCACACAGCTTTATGGAATAGCACTACAGGTCTGGCAGGTTTCATTATGTTGCACTACCTCTAAAAAATGTCAAGGAACTTACAGCTCTTCTTTCCCTGAGTTTGACTGCTTCTGCAGGATGGTTGAAGCGGAACATGTTGGTACTCCCAAGGAGGATTACAGCACCTGGTCAAAAGAATAACAATTCATAATTGATAATACATTCATAAAGTGCAGAAAACTATCAAACAATAAGTATATAATCTTTGTCACTACAAATGCTTCTAAGGGTGTGTTTATGCTTTCATTGCGAGGACATAATCAGCGTTTTCAAATGTTGTTTCAAAACGCCGATCGTAAACGTGGTTCTGGGAGTGCTGTTAATGCTTAACTTTTCAGAGGCGAAATCACGAACTCCAGCTGGCTTCGCATCGTAATTTTCGTTGAGCAGGAAAGCGAGGTCAAATTGGGCGCGCCCTTTTTCGAAAGTTTTTTTTTTCCGAGTGTTATGGGGAAGGTACGTCGACTGTTATTTAAACATCGAACAATTTCCGATATAAAAAATAAAGAATATTAAAGTATACCTAATAAAATAATAAAACATGTATTTGTTTATGGTATTGGGGCATCTGGCGATGTCTCCTCATTATAACTCATGTTCAAGGTTTTTTTTTGGTAAATCCCTCAATATTCATCGTGATGACAAATTGGAGGAGTAATACTAGTGATAGTACTTAAATCAATTATCACACATGCAAATGTAACAAGGGAGATGAGAAGTAATTCCGTGGAGGTAACATGCGACTATGGAGCATGTACCAAATGACGTCATTTAAACACATTCACGATCGTGGTTCTGTTTATACTTCCCCAGAAAGCCAGATTCTGGTCAAACGATGTTTACAAACGCACCTTTTTGTGAGTTAACGATCGGCGTTTTGAAACGTCGTTTAAATGAAAGTAAGCATGGACGTAACCGTGTTTTGGACTAATCACGTATGGAAACGCTGATTCTGGCCTGAAAAGTGGAAGCATAAACATGGCCTAATATGATTGTAATAATCGAATTGTGTCATCCACTCAGTTATTAATGGAAAATCTTACAGAGTATATTGGATATTATAAATGTAATAATTTGCATCCTTAAGAACAAGAGTTATATAGCCTTTCTGGCTACAAGGAAGAGTAAATTGCCAATTCGTCAACTGCCAACTCGTCCACTCACCACATGGTCTACTTTCATTTAGTCTAATGCCACTCCTTCCATCAACATTTCGTCTAACAACCATTTGGTCCAATAACCATTTGGTCCAATCATCACTTCGTCTAATCACTATTTCGTCTATGACCATTTCGACTCATAACCAGTTGGTCTAATATCCATTTTGTTTTCATTATTTTGCACAATTAACACTTAGTCCAATTAGACCAAATGGTATATGGACTAAATGGCTATTGGACCAACTGGTTATTAGACGAAATGGTGATTGGATGAATTGGCAATTAGACCTTGTAGATAATGGACCAACTGATGGTAGACCAAATGATAGCAGACGAGTTGGTAATTGGACGAATTGGCATTAGATGAATTGGAAGTAAATCCAAGGAAATGGGATATTTACTCCGCAGGGATAGTTGAAAGAAAAACCTGTATTGGTACTATCAAAGGATCAGCATAAATGGAAATATATGGAATACACATTGTTACTTCTGCATTCAACAAGATCTACCCACTTTGCCTCAAATTTAGATATATCCCTTCGTTCACTTTTCATGCACATAATATTTTAACTGACTCTGTGCAAGTTCTACCAGTATGAAACAATAATCTCTTTACAGCCAACATTCTCACGATATCTACTGTACTCGAAGCCTATCTTGTGTGAGTTCTAACAGTCTGTGGACATTGGTCTCATTACAGCTAACTTTCTCACAATATCTATTGCACTAAAAGCCCATCTTGTCTGAGTTCTATCACTCTGTGGACATTGGCAGGGGTCGCGGAACGGTTTTGAAAGTGGGGGAGGGGACTGACCATGCAAAAAAATCACATTCAGACGGTCATTTTTACATTTTTACATTTTTGTACACGGTTTTTCGAAAAAAAAGTCTGGAGAGGGCTGAAACCGTCCCCCGATACCTACTGTTCAATACCTACTTCACTCAAAGCTTATCTTGTGTGAGTTTTACCACTCAACATTCAGATTACTGAATGCACACTTTGTTGCAATACCCACTATACTATATGCATACCCTGCATGAGTTATATCAGTCTGTGGACATTTGATCCCTCTGACCAACATTTTGTCACAATAAACACTATCTTAGCCTAACTTGTGTGAGTTCTACCAGTCTGTGGCCCCATTTACAGCCAACTTTCTCACAATAACTACTGTACTCAAAGCATATATTGTGTGAGTTCTACCAGTCTGTGACATTGAGTTAGCTGAAAGCACATTAACAACTATACTTTGAGTCTACATTGCATGAGTCTGTGGACATTAATCAATTTGACCATAACACTTTAATGCAATACACACTATACTCCAAGCTTACCTTGTGTGAGTTCTACTGGTTTGTGGACATTGATCCCATTGACAGCACACTTTGAGTTCCTGAGTGGTGTGAGTACAACATGGCCGTCTATATTGATGATGACTGCATGTTCATCCTCTACATCTGGGCCATATAATACTGAAACAAAGAAAAAAAGAACAAAAATATAATATTTGGGCCATTTCAAGAGGCTGTTTGTTACATTACAAATGACTTTACGAATGGCTTGATTATGAAATGTCAAAATATTAAACCATGGTTTTCCCTGTTTAAATTATGAGTACTCTTTGAATAACCTAATTTCAAAGGTGATAAACATTTAAGTTTCTACTCAAATACTAAATATCAATATTAAATAACCTTAAGATACATGTATGTCAACTTTTAAGGAAAAACCTTTTCAAATTTAACCCACTTGAAGCTCACAGTAATCCAAGAGTATACTATACAGCCCATGTAAATGCAATTATAGGGAAGCAGAAGATGGTGCCAGCGGTGGGATTTACACATCATCCAAAACCAGTGCCTATCTATCTCCAAGGTCAGCGTACACTATAACACTTTTATACATAAAAGAATTACACTGAATTATCAAGATTTTCAAACCATAACAGGATTAAAAGACCCCTCTTGTAGACACATTAATAATAGATAATAATATAGGATTTGTATAGCGCATGTATCCACCTTGCTAGCAGGCGCGTAGCCAGGGGGGCGTTGGGGGCAGTCGCCCCCACCCCCAAAACGTCCCCAAAAAGAAAAAAAAAAGGTAAAAAAGAGAGAGAGAAAAGGAAAAGCGAAGGGAGGAAAAAGGAAAGAAAGATAGCTTTGTGGGTTTTTCTTTTTATTCTTTTTTTTTCTCAAAAAAGAAACTCCTTCACTCTTGCTCTAAATTTATATATACACAACAAAAAAAGTAAGTCCCCCCTAAATCAAATTGCTGTAACTTTTGAACAGAATTATTTTGAGATATGATATTTCGTAGGTGGTTTTCTACACTCATTAAGCAACTCCTGAAAAAAAAAATGAGATTAATCGGTCAAGTCATGCATGAGTAATTAAAGATTGAATTAAAAATGACAATTTTTGAAAGTCACAAGAGTTGTTTTTCAGATTGTGCAAATACAAAGTTGGGCAAAAGTTGTTTTTAGGTGAATTTTATGGTGTTATGCTGTTTTACTATCCATCATTTAGCCACTCTACACACAGTTTTGATATCGTATGTTCGCGGCTGAGTGAGCACAAGGTATTGCAGGGGCCGCGGAAGCGGGGGGGGGGGCTTCAGCCCCCCACTTTTTTCCAAAAGCATGTACAAAAAATGTAAAAATGACCATACAATTGTGATATTTTGCATGGTCAGCCCCCCCCCCCACTTTGAAAACCGTTCCGCGGCCCCTGTATTGTGACGTATCATCATAGGGGTTTATGGTAGTATCCTCTACAACTTGTTAGATCATGTTAAAATTTGAAAATGTTGGTGGCTCCCCCGATTATAGGCCCCTCCCCCATTTTAAAATTCTGGATCCATCACTGATTTGTCCATGAATTAAACTGATCATGAGAAATTGTTATGAAAAGAATACATTTATGCAGTATAAAGAGTATTCATTCCTAAGTTTTCGAATGTGCTCGCTCAACCATGAAAATGTTTAAAGTTCGGAAAGTGTGTGGTGATAGAAATGATGGATGATAAAAACAACAGCAATTAAAGTCACATTTGAAACCGAATTTGCCCCCAATATTCACTTTATTATCCTTTAAAATGAGTCTGTGACATTGAAAATACCAATTTTCCCACTTTCATGCGTGCTCACTCATCCGGAAATAAACAAATCGATTTCATTTTTGCACAGAATTCTGCCCATAGGTTGATAAACATTACTGCCAAATGGCATCGCTAAAGACAGCCTTGAAAAAAAGTTCCACCATATTGAATAAGGGGTTAGTTATTCTTAAACATATGCACCCATAATGTACACAAGTCTATCAGAGAGGAAGTCAAAATTTTAACAAATATGAAATGAGGGTTTGTTTCATAGACGGTTTTTGTTACTTCTGCCAACAGTTTTTTCATGAAACTTCGCACATGGCTTCAGAGAAATACTATCCAAAAGGCGCGCACACCAAAATAACCTTTCGATACGGCACAGAGTGGGGCCAAGGCCTTGAACTTTCTTCTCATTTGCATAATTTTCGAATATTGTGTGCTCACTGATGCATTAAACATCGGGATTTTTATAAAAATCAAATCAAATGAACTATGCAAGGAGGTTTGTGAGAGATATCCATAGTTACAAATTGCATTTTTTCCAATAACGTAAAAAAGAGCTAATCACATTCCACATGTTCATTCAAGCGTGAATGTTTAATTAAACGCCTTTGAATCATTGAAGCATGTTAATTGGTCATGAACATAACGAAAAAGTTGAGAAAAGATCATTTTCAGTTACCAAAATGAAACAATACTTGCCTATGTTATTTGAAAATCGTATTTTTTGTTTTCAATAAATGTTCATTGAACCGTGAAACGATGAATATTGTTGAAGATACTCTTCCCAAAAATAACTGTCATCATATTCTATCATTTTTATTGATAGAAATGTGTAAAAAATCCAATTAGAGCAAATTTGGACTTGTGTTTATTCAACCGTGAAATTTAGCCAAAAAAGTTGTATCGTCTTTTAGAAAGTACCTTTTACAAGCCTTCTGACTATTTTTCATGATGAGAATGTGGAATTAGTTCCAATAAAATGGAATCAAAGCCATGATATTTGGCTTGTGACTTTTGAAAAGTGACATTTTTGCCTTCTGACCGTGCTCACTGACGCATGACGTAAAATACGTCCATAACATTTACTCAGAGGGTAGCTTATAAAATTATCTACACGCTCATGTAAAAATATATTAAAAAACTCGCATTGGTTCGGAAATTATTGATGTTTGTTTAAGGGGGGACTTACTTTTTTTGTTGTGTATATATGAATTTTGAATGACACTTAAGTTTCTTTATCATTCAAAATGAAGCACATCAGGATAAGTCAAAAAAATTATACATCATCCTGTTTTATAAAATTTCAATAAATCACAGAAGTTTCAACTTTTTGCACACTATTTTCCTTGTAATGAAGTTCAATAATCTTAGAAAATCAATTGAATTAGAGCCGATGGGAGATATCTGCATTTGATGAAACGTCCGCCCTTTGAAATTTCAGAGTTTCATTGCTCTGCGTGGGGAGGAATATCTTCCTCCCGGCATATATCCTTCTTCTCTTCTGTTTTGCGAGTTAAGATATGCACTGTCGCTAAATTGTTTGTAATCAAATCTGATCTTTCCAAGGGAAGTATTCAATATAACTTAGACAATACCCTTTTCTCTGGACGCTTTTCTTTGCAAAAAAAATTAATAAAATGCTTTAGCTTCCACGCTTTGCACAGGGTTAATGTTATTTTAACTTCCTCCATTTTATCCCTTTTTTGTGCGATCACAGTCACTTTTGAAAACAAGATTCAAAATCACAATATAGTCAACTGAACTTTGGAGCTGATATAGGTACTAGAGACAAGAGAGACGGCTCCTTTTCATTTGAATTTATGAAACACCGAAAACTCCCTGCACCCACCCCCTAAGTGTTGGCAAGCTTCGCGTGCATTTACCGCCCCTCCAAAATGGAATCCTGGCTACGCGGTTGCTTGCTAGGTGCTCAAGGCGCTCCTATATTAAGCTAGTCTACCGATTCTGGTGCGCACAGCTTTTTGAGGAATTACTTTCTGCCGGTACCCATTTACCTCACCTGGGTCGAGTGCAGCACAGTGTGGATAAATTTCTTGCTGAAGGAAAACACGCCATGGCTAGGATTCGAACCCATGACCCTCTGTTTCAAAGGCGAGAGTCAGAACGACTAGACCACGACGCGCCCACACTAAAGTAAGTACAACTAAGTGCACATTGCTCATATGTGCATCTAAAGAAAATGTAGGCCTATTGGATCAGATTCAAAGTGTGTGCACACTTTACGAAACCCAGAAGAAGATTTACATCAGGAGGCTGTATAAACTTCCTTTATGAATCCTAATTATCAAGTTCTATAATCCCATGGACATGCTGATTGGTTTTAACTGGTGTTCAATGAATGACAAAAGAGCAATGTAGACATAAGAGCCATGTATATTAAACACCTACCGATATCCTGATGACTGACTGAGTTTGTTCTGCCTATTTTGGTCCTTCCCTCCTGTAATGAAAATGAAAATAATGATGCAATTTACTGAGCATGAATTCTCCATCAGAGTGAAGAACGATGTGGGGCTCTAAAGTCAGACCCACCAGACAAAAAAAACTTCCATTTAGAGAGATGACTAACTGCATTCAGAGAGCATAATGTTATACAATAAGTTTCATAACTTTTTCTCAATAAAACAATATGGTGTTGTTTGAAGGTTTGCATGGTGGTATGTACAATCGCTGATGTGGTTTACGGTACACCATGTGAAGTGTTGTAGAAACAGTGGATAGGAGAAGAGAAGAAATGGATAGGCGAGAAAGTGGAGATTTGAGAGTAGAGTATTCTACTCCTGAAGACGGACAGTCAACCTGCCCGAAACGTCAAGTCTCTCTACTGCTCATCATCTCTACTCGCCGACTCAAGCCAGCATCTCCTCACTAGCTCTACTACTCAAGCTGTTCTCAACTCATCAATCTTTCCTGGTTTACAGTCCTTTTCAGGACTACTTTCAAGAAAGAATACTCTACTCTCAAATCTCCACTTTCTTGCCTATCCATTTCTTCTCTTCTCCTATCCACTGTTTCTACAACACTTCACATGGTGTACCGTAAACCACATCAGCGAAAACAATATGGGTTGGAATATTTATAATAACCAGTCCACTCTTTCCAATAATATACTTTGTGTCTTTCTTCTTTTCTTTTTTTATTTTATTATTGATCACTTGAAAAATCATCAGAGGATACTTGTTCATTTGTATTTTCCTCAATGAAGAAATAGAGGGAATCATATAGTTACACACCCTTATGCACTCTTCTTTGTCTTTTTATTTCCTTCCTCTCTTTCTTCATTATTTGATCACTGGCAAGATCATGAGAAGAATGATGCTATTAAAATTGATTTTTTTCTAAATGAAAAAATAAATAGGGTATCATATAGATACAATAAGTTACTGTTCAGCGCTTTCCTTTCTTTTTTCCCTTTCTCTTGTTTATTGCCTAAATAATAATGAAAGGCTTTGTTCCCTGGCAACCTGCCACCATGTGACACCACTTCTGGCTTCCAAAAGACTTCTCCCAAAATCTATTTGAATATCAATGGTAAATACCTTGTAAAATAACCTTAAAAACGAACATACATAAGCTTTTCGACATGCACTCATCAGAGAAAAATTGAATACCTTGAGATGATAAAGGATGATACCGGTACTAAGAAGATCATCATCCATACCGATAAGATGAGGTAGCTCAGATTCTACGATCACTCCGACACTCTCCTTACGAATCCCAACATTGCATTCCTAGATAATCAAGAGAAAACAGGAAAAATAAATATGTTGTGTCCTTTCATGACAAATAAATTTATCACGATTATTTCAATATTACACCAGGGGCTGAAACACAAAGCTTAGCAATTAATCATACGGCTAGTTTGTAAGCCTGATTGAACATGATGATCAATGAAGATAATCTTAAAATCAGTCCTACGATCAAGGGCTAAACTTGTGTTATTGGGCAAAGGCTTATAAATAATATAGACCTGAAAGTTATTGAATCACAAGAATGCATGAAATGTGTAACTGTCTAGAAATATCTATGCCTATTATAACATAGTGGATATTTCAAATAGTATTAGAACATACCCGAATGATGATGATAATGAAAATGTGTTCTCTGACTCAAAGCAAGACCTTCTGATGCAAGCTTAAAGTCTGTAGCATTTGTCATCAATGCAATGTAAAATCATTGAACAAGTGAGAGCTCGTAAAATCCGATAATTTGAGAAGGATCAGTAAACCCATCATCCCTTTGACTCAGCCTAAATCAGCAACATTCTCTACTTGGTATCACAGCACATACTTTCCACTGAAATCAAGGCAAGGCAATGAGAGATCAGACCTACTGAGAACAACAAATAATGTTGTTGATGAAAACATGATATAAAGTTTATATAACCTTACCTGCATGATGCGAGCTGCATTACTCCACTTCTCCACCCAAGCTTCTGTCAGTTGATCAACTCTTTGCTCGTTCTCTTGCAGCATACGACAGATGTTTTGGTCTTGAATCAATGAAGCTTGTGAACTCGCCTGTATCAAAACAATAATTATTGCAGTTTATTATTAAATATGAAAATCAGAAAACAACATAGGACATGAAAGTGCAAGGATATTTTCTTAAAGCCTGTATTATGTTTTGATAGATTCAATGATGTGAATTCCATTGAGACTAATATCCTTACATTCAATTAATTTATCATCACTGTTTGAATCTTTAAAAATATTTGAATTTTGTCACTATATCTGATTGAGAGTTCTCTTTTATTGATGTCACAATTTGTCTTATGGAGGCCTTTTCAAACACTTCTCTCATAAGATTTCAAATCAGATTTTCACACATGCATTGCATGATATGATCTTTCATTTCATCTGACTAAAGCATCTACTACTTCAACTCAACATCATCAAATTAGAATTCATATGGTACTTATGACAACAATTTAAGGCATTCTAATTCAATATATATATTTATATATTGAAATGTATAAAATAAATGGCAAACAAACTCTTGGCCCAATCACTTATAGTATCAGCCTTATCAATGATTGCTTGATTATCTATTACAGTTATCACACCAACAAAGGGTTAACAATTAAGAGCAAACAAGAATTATTTCAGTATCCTAATACTGTAGCAGCCTTTAGAATTATAACAAGCTGATTTGAATTAAACCTCACACTACATGTAATTTATATTATCAAAATAATCAAATAATGTATCTATAGTTAAAAGCTTGATGTTTAATAAGATGCAAAATTAAGTACACACAATTTTTTAAAAATTCATTATCTAATTTTTCATTCATGTAATAATCTAAGACCTATTTGTATGATTTCATTTTCAATACTTTAAATTATTCATAACATTCCAACTTCCAACCCTTGAATCATTTGTAAGCAGGGCTCTAAAATTTGGCTCTATCCTGCAGTCATTGATATGCAGAACATGTCACATGAAATAATTTTTGACTACTATCTATATCATAATGAAGCTACATTCAACTTTAAGTCATCATTTAATTTGCTTATGGAAGCAAATTAGTAATCTTTTAGATGTATTACTTTATTTTTCAAAAAGAGGTAGATGGACACTTATCTTGAAATAGGGTAAATGCTATCTTGCATTCATTAAAAAAAATGCACATTACAATGAAAAGATAAGATTATTCAACTCAATAGATAACATTGAATAACATTGTCTTCACAGAGGAGAATAGTCTTATGCAATAACACATACTCCTCTTCTAAATGGCCTGTTGCATGCAAGACACAGGCCACATAACACAATTACACAAACAGCCAGAAGACAAGAATATTATACACAATAATGTGTGCACTATGACATCTTTTTCTCGCTTCTATTAAAAAAGGCCTTGATATAATATATATTGGAATACATGTACGGGTACTTGGGAAGCTGCATCACACGTTATCAAGCAAACAAAAATAACAAGACAGGAATACTCTTCTCAATGCATGTACACCATCACATCTCACAATGGTAACTCACCAGGCTAGCGCTGTTCAGAAGCATCCGTAACCTGTCGATCTCTGCCCTCAGCTCGCGGATCAGCCTCACATTACGATCCTGTGGAGGGGGAGAAAGTTGGTGAAGGAATATTACGCCATGAGCTCTCCGCTTCATCATAATCAATTTTTACTTTTGAAGGTTTTCTACAAGATGGCGGAGTTGCTACATAATGACTGTGATGTCAATATTAAAATGTCAAACACAGAGACAGAGCAAGAGAGAATTGCTCCGTGCCGTTGATGAGGGAATTGGACTTGGTAGCGGCTGTGCAGCACGAATGCTAATAAAACATCCAGGCCTCAGGAAATGGCACAATGGTTCATAAAAGATGCACACACTTGAACAAACCTCAGAAACCCCAGCCACTGCAAGGGAGGCACATCTTAAAAGAAGGCGTCAATACAGGGGTAGTATTACCCTAGTCTGTACGCATGGTCGGGTTGTTAGGATTGTTTTACAAGACAATATTTGATATAGATACGCTATCAAGAGGTTACCAAAGGGTTTAAAAAACAAAGCATACCAAAGGAGGTTCATTAGGAGGGATAGTCATATCTCAAGTATGCATGCATAAGAACAGTTATATTTAACTCAACAAAACAAGCTATGTTCATGCACAGGTACATGAAGGTTTTTGTAAATTATGTATATGGGCCCTGCAGTAACAAGATTGTTATCAAGTTTTGATGAGGTAATATTGATGGCATTTGCAATCAGTCGATGTAAACAATGGAGGCTTGTCACACTGGTAAATACAGTCCTGAGTATTAAGGCATCTTACGAGAGGTCAGAGCATGGTGGTAGACAGAGCTGACCCTCATGCATGCATCTTTTCATTGCAGATCTTCACATCATAGACAAAACAATGGGGAATGAAGGAAAGCTGCTCCTAACAGCTAGCAGGACTAGTGTTAAAAGACTTGGCTCTGAATTTTAGTAAAGTGCTATAAATTGATGAATGATATCAAGATCATCTTTTATACTTAACAAAAGCTTTGTAATCAATTTTATCAAAAAATACAGATTTTAGCCAAAGCAATATAAGAAATAATAACATAATGTACAACTTGATGCATAGTTCATGGTTGTATATTGATAATAATGGATGAGTAGACTGAAATAAAGAATCAAATCAATCTTACATAGGAAATTCATCAATAGCTCCTCTCTAAAAAAGGAGAAATGTTGTTGAAAGAGATTTTACAAATATCAATTGATACATTCAATGAATGAGCACAACCAAAACGGAAACAAGAAAATGCCAGATTTGGATTGCATTAAAAACTGAATATAAAGTAGTAGTGAATAAAAAAGTCATCCCTTAAAAATTGTGCAAATGGACAATGAAGAATAATAGGCCTAGATGGTTCACAAAGAGGAGCAATGATTTAATCATAATTGTTAAAGTAGAAAAAAATCAAAAACATTAATAACTTACCTCATTAATGATGGGTTGATTGACTATGTGTTTGGCCCGTCTTGCATACCTCAATGTGCTCATTGTTTCATTATAATGTATGGAAGCTGGTGAGATCGCTATAAAAGAAAACCAATGATAACATTAAATTTATTCTTCGTTTATGAATTTACAAGGTGACTGACATGTAAATGGAAAGACATCATATTGCAGCACAACGATAATCTCCAAAATGAAATTTTAAAAAATGACATTTTAAAACAGCACTAGACAATATCTATAAGTTTAGTCATAAATATTCAAACCCAAGGGACATTATGCATCAAGTAACCCTTGTGACCTGGATTATTCAGGAAAGTAAAGATCTCTAATTTAACTGATGTTTTCATCAGATCTATCATTTCTTACATTGCCAGTTTAGCAAAACATTTCGAAGAAAACAATTCATTGCAAAAACCTCATTTGAATGCAAGCTATTGAAGTATAAAAACTTGACATCAACATTAGCAGCAAACTGACATTTGAATTAGACTATATTAAACTATGTACAGAAAATCAAAATGAAAATTCTGAGTGACAAAGAGGACATATGCACAGTTTGGGCACAGATCATTTTAACATTATATTATTATATATTCTATTATCACAAGACAATTAGATTTATAAAATAAAAAGGAAGAATATAACCCAAGAACCTAACTAGAGCAGGAAGAAAATGTAGCTTGTTTTGATCACAAATGGACATCTTACACTAAAGCTCATTTGCAATCTGAAACATCAAAACAAATTGGCAAGGCAGTCACATTACACAAATCACATGTCAACTTTACCCACTCACATCACATAATTTATCCCTGGGTCTGCTAGACTCAAGCTGTTGCCATCACACAATCCAAAATTACTGCATTTATTTATCACCATCAGACTCCTAGAAAATTCACAGGTTTCTCAACACTCCTTTACAACACAAACAGGTAGCACATGTCCCAAACGCTAATGGGTCTTCGACCAACACTCACAAACAAGTAGCCGCTATACATATATAGAGGTGTCATGTTCCAAGCATTGTCCCGCAAAAGCAAAGGAGACCCCGCAAATTGAAAGGCCTTTTAGGTGAGCGGCCAGAAGCCAAAAAGTGGCTTATTTCTTGACTTTAATCCCCCCGGCTGGATCAAAGCAAAATCATACATCAAATTAAAGGAAATTTTCTGAATTTTTCGGAATTGGGCATTAAAAGTGACGTAATGTGTAGCATCACCATGGAAACCGGCCTTGATTAAGCCACGCCCATTTTAAATACCTATTGAATGTTTATCGTGAATACTGATTTTTTTACTCATTAATTTAAATTATCAGGTATTTTTTCTTATTTTAAAAGGATAGTTCCACTATATATTGTAAGAATGATTACTGAATAACAACTTAGCATGAATTTTATGAACATTTTCTCAGAAATTGTTTCCTAGCAACATAACTTTCCTTAGCAACCAGTTAGCTCCTTAAGTAAACCACTTATTTTTCCATTTCAAACCTAACTTTTAACTTTTTAACTAGGTTAGATTAAACCTAATAAGTTGCACCAATGAAATTCTATGGAGTATTATTGAAAAATAATTAAAAGAACTAAAAAACCCCATTTTAACTATTGCGAACCTCAAATAAATTTGCTAAGCTCTACTTAACACACCCCCTTCTATCGTACAAATCGCCATATTATTGTTCATTTTGACTACATTGATACACGTACGTACAAGTCACATACTTTATACTATTTTGTGGTGAAAAAGAGGATTGAGTCAATAATACCTGTTCAATTAACATGCAGTATCTTGTCTTCAATAGAACATCAACAAAATTACCATTTCACATTACCCATGGATACCAATTCATTGCCTAGCAACGACTATTTTCCATAGCAACGACTATGATAACGACTCTCCTCCCTGGACAAATCTGTGTAAAAATAGTTCATTATGAGCAATAATACTGACACAATTATCATTTAGATGCCTACAACCTCGGAATAGAGTAAAAATATTGAGAAAATTAACATATGATAGTTTGTTAAACAGTATTCAGAGATTTATCATCATCTACTGACACAATTCCATTGCCTAGCAACACTATTTACCTTAGCAACGATGTATTTTCCCCTTAAACAATCTTGAGGAAAATAATCCACTTTTAAGTGTACAATACCATTTGTAAAGGGATGGTCCAGGCTGTAAATATTTCTATCTAAATAAATAAAGTAAAATTCACAAAGCAAAATGCTGAAAATTTGATTGAAATCGGATAACAAATAAAGTTATTGAATTTTAAAGTTTATCAATATATTGTGAAAACAGTTATATGCACATCGTCATGAATATTCATTAGGTGGGCTGATGATGTCACATCCCCACTTTCCTTTTTTTTTTATAGTTTATTAATTACATGAAATCATAAATGTTTCCTTATTTCATACATGCGTACATGATGTGTCTGCAATATGATGAAATAAGTTGCGGCAATAAATAACTAATGTACTTAATCAGTTGTCAATCCAATTGTTTCTTGGTAGAAATATTTTAAATAAACCTAATTTCATATAATAAAATACAAAAGAACAAGTGGGGATATGACATCATCAGCCCACCTAATGAATATTCATAAAGACATACCTAGAACTGTTTTACCGGAAATACGCAAATCTTTAAAATTCAATAACTTTGTTATTTGGTATCCGATTTCAATCAAATTTTCAGCATTTTGCTTTTTTAATTTTACTCTATTTAGATAAAAATATCTCCAGCCTGGACCATCCCATTAAATAATATGCCTACATGCATACTGGCAATGGCAAATTAAAGGACACCACTTAATTTCTCTCATTTCTAAAAATAATCATTTATCCTTGTTTGTATATTGCTTGTCTACAAATTCTTAACAGTACGATGAGCATGGTATTTAAACTTAATCGTATAAAAAGAGCAGCTACAAAGAGAAATGTAAATGTTGAAGATATAAAGAGATTAATATGGTTTGGAGGATTAATAGCTGAGTACATAACATATTTTTTCGCTCTTGGCTGCATATTCCTCAAGTGAATATGGAATGGTTAACAAATGGATGTGACTTGTCAAATATACCTAGTCACCCATGCATGTCCAACTTCCAAGTTTGTGTCTGTGTGGAGGCTGTAGCCCAAAGATGCCAAAGCTGTGAGTTCGATAAGTTTCTGTTGAATACTATTAATAAGTGTCAGAAGTTTAATCACAGGGAACTTATGATGTCACTTTCAATCTGATAACTGTCAATAAATCAGAGGGATGAAAGTATGGAAACTTGGGATCTTAGGCCTTAATATGGTGGTTGTTTACCTGATTGCTATGAAAGCATGAATGTTTGTAAGCAAACAACCAGAGGACCGACAGCTCCATGTCCTCTCCGAGACCTGGTAATGAGGATGCGCCTTTCTAAAGAGCACTAATGTACCAAGTGGGAATCAAATTCAGGTCACCGGAATCCGAAACCCCCGCTCTACCGACTGAGCTATCATTCCTGATTAGGCCAAGAAAATGACAAGAAAACTATTAAGGATAGAAAGGTTTACTAAATTGGGAGATGTTTTCTATGTCTAAGTGTCATTATGTAATATGTCATGATGTTTGCACACATCTGCTGAATAGAGACAACCAGGGAAGGGCATACAATAAAAGTCCCTGAATATAGAGAGGAGGCATATCAGCTTAAGTGGTCTTTGATGTTGTCCTTCAGGTATTTTCTGCCACATCGATATTGTCAGTGACTCCGGCTGTTAAAAACTGATGCCTTAAATACTCAGTTTAAGAAAATATGTCTGAATGAAAAGACAATGATTCCCCTCACCATGCATACATATGTAAAGGACATTGACAAAGCTTCGGAAAAACAGGTACACATGCCACTATTGTAGGTCTTACACTAACGCTACTGTTCGTTCCATGGAGATTTAGATCAATATAAATCTTTAAAGACATCCATGGTATAAGAAATATGTCAAAGAATATATCTAAAACTGATGTAATTGGGATGATGCCCCTACAGTATTGGTAAAACATACTAATCTGTATTTGTAATGATGAATCTAAATTACAGCCATAATTTTGTATCACTGCTTTAATGGAGTGGGAAAACATTGAACTGTGCAATAATCTCTAAATAATTACTCCTTTGTGTGCCATAGTGATTATTTGGCAAGTCTAACTCCTTACTGTGCTATAAATCATATCTGAGCCAATCCAGAAAGACCCCCAACTTAGTGTATTCCACCTTAAAACAGAGAGCAGATAAAAAAAAACTGAGGATCAAATGGTAACAAGTCAACCTATCATGGCCTCATTCTAGACCGTTCTTTTTCATGAAAAGAACATGCTTCCAAAACAAATGCAAAATTTGGAGCAAGGAATATCATTCTGAAGAAGCTGGGAAACAGATGGGGAATTGAGAGATGCCAAATCTATCTGTACCACAGCTCTTGCTCTATGCTTCTCCACTGCTGAGTACGCAGCCCTTGGTGACAAGTCTTAAATGGAGCTTGCAGAGCCATCACTGGCTGTTTGCGACTAACAGAAGTGAGTGATCTTTACATTCTCTGTATTATTGCCCTATCGTACATCAGAAGAGAAGTCATCAGCACAGAAGAAAGAAAAAAACAATCAAGAGGATAGTATTCCACTCGTCAACCATGAACTTGCCAAGAGACTCAAATCTAGACACAGTTTTCTCCACTTAACAGAATCCCTTGGCATGCATGATGACTCTGCACGCATGAAAGCGTCACCCTCTGGTCTAACAATCTCCAGTCTGTGATGCACAATCTCACCTATGGACTTAGTACATCACTCTCCAGGTCCAAGTGAAGAATGGCCTACCTGATCTTGTTTAAATCGCCTATGGGGCTACAATAGGGATGGAGAAACTACCTGCAACTGTAAGGATGATCATAGGATACATTTTTGTGTCTGCTCCCTCCTACCAGAGCTATGAACTGCCACTGCCTTTGCCACTGCACTAGAATCTTTTCACAGGAAAGCTACATGTAGATCTTGTACCATTAACAGGACATGACATCTTTAATGAACTAAGAAGAAGTGTGTCATTAATTATCTGACTGGTAGAAGACACCTATTTATGGTAATCTGACATTTGGAAGGGGAGGGGGCAGGGACTTGATTGGTTCCTGATGGGGTTGTCGGTTAGGTTTAAACTTTGCTGAAAACGGTGCCTATATTCTGATTGTTAGTGTTTTAAGGTGAAATTGCAATATACCAGTTCGTAGTTACTTATGGACATTTTTGGTCAAATGACCTTTCATTTATTTCATTATGATAGGCAGATTTCAAAGCAAGATATTACATAAGCTTGCCTTACATAGCAGGATGAAGAAATTGAATAGACCAGGTGAGTAGAATAGCACACCAATGAACACTTTATGAAGGTATTTGTTGCATTCCTACTTTGAATGCATTTGAATGCAGACCAAAAGGTGATGCACTGTCTGATCCTCTCCTCAGTCGTAGATAGTGTCTGCATCCCTGCTCAGTGTAGCCCCGAATTGCATATTAAGGACTTTGCACCTTCCTGTTCCAGACCATAGGCGATTGAGACATAGCCAGGATGGCCATTCGTCACTTGTACATGGGGGCCACATTCGCTAGGTCACATGGAAAGCTTTTGCGTCACAGACTAGAGGTGGTTTGACCATAGGGGGATCCTTTGGTTGTGTGCATAGCCATTAAGGGATTCAGTCAAGTGAAGGAAACTGTCTTGATTCGAGTCTCTTTTTGGCAGGTTCAGAGTTAAAGAGTGGAAGAAAAAGGAATTTTTTTTGCTTGTTTTTCCACCTGTGCTGATACCTCTATGTGTGGGGGACTGTGTCACACAATAGGTAAAGATCATTTACTCTTTTTGGTAGCAGACAGTCGGAAATTGCTCTGCAAATAGCATTCAGGACTGGGTTAAACTTGTAGAATACAGCAGAGCTGTTGAACGGATGATATGGCATCAGCTCCCCATATCGTGCTAGCAAGCCTCTTTTTGATGTTGTTCCTTTCTCCAGCTTTTGCCTTTGTCTTGGCAACATATTCTTTGTATGCAAGAGTGACGTCAAGGTAGGCAAGCTCGCTGGTGTGATTCGTTCACTTTCAAGTTTCAACACCATCTGACCATCAGTTTACGGTCTGCATCTCTATCGTTAAGGTGGGAGAAGCTAAGTTGGGTGTTCTCTTGATAGTAAAGAGCCAGATACGCCAGAGAATCACTGAATGTTTTTTCCACCTCTTCAAATGACTGCTTCTGTGAGGCAATGTACAGTTCTTAAGCATTGGTAGCTCTTGGTGTTTGGGTGAATTAGTTGGTAGTTTGTGTATTTGGGCAAGGACACTTCTTTGTGGGGGGACCATTTTTCTGCCTCCACCATTTTCTGCTGGAACCACTGAGATTCACAAACAACCGGTTTGAGGGAATGTTCTGAATTAGCCTTGTCAACTTGACGTCCTTTGTCATCACAATGACTTTCCTCGTAAGTAGGCCTACCCTATGATTAACTGTTGTATAAGCTGCAGAGAAGTCAACAATGGCTGCTCCAGTTTTCAGACCTTCCTCAAACCATCTGATGTACTGAGTCCTGGCCTGAATATTGCATACTTGAATGAGGAACTCAGTCACAAAGGGAGCAATGCGTTTAATCGGGAGCCTTTCAAAGGGCTTGTATGTGTGACAGAGTAGACAGATTGTTCTGTAACTCCTTGGGCTGATTGGGTCTTTACCTGGCTCTAGTTAGGCAACTACCCTCAATTTCCTTTTGCCGTTTTATTTTTTCATGCAAACAGTGGTTTAACATGTCAGCAGCCATTGGGCTGCAACAGGTTCAAGAAGTGTGATCTGCTCACAGAGGACATCTAATCCAGGTGCCCTGTTGCTCTTCATTATTTTCTTTGATAGCATAGCACAAGCAGACAAGACGTTCATGCTGAATGGTCTTGTGGTTTCAAATGTCTCTTAGTTGGGAGGCTGTCTCTGCACTTTTAGGGAGGTTGGCCCTTCGCGGGCAATAAATAGGGATACCTTGTACACAAGAAGATAGTTGGCCATTTTGTCAGTGGTCACTAGGGTTATAGTTTGAGACTCGCATAGTCGTTTTCGAGGATCCGAATTATTTTCCCGGCTTTTCTGCTGTAGTTAGTCATATCCAGTGATTTAATTAATTACTGTCACTTTCTTTTTTACTATCCATAATGACAATTGTCAATTTTCCCCCACATTCAAGTGTATCGGCACCAAAGGGGTAATTCTCAAAGCTCCTTTAATTATTAATTGTACAGCAGCTTCGTCATCCGTCAAGCCCGCATTATAGTTTGTACGGCATCCTCGTGGAATATTTTTCTGTGATGATTCCTTCAACAGCTTTCCAAATGTGTCTTAATGTCGTAAGGAGTGCTGGAAGATTCTGTGGATAGGTATTCGGATCTATGACAAACTGCTCCCTGATTGCTTTCTTCAGGGTGAAACGTCTGTGAAAAGGAACGGTGTGTGGAGTGATGGCTGCATTCACCTTCAGCCCAATCGGTCGATGTTGAGTGTGCGGGAGAGGGTCAAGCACAACTTTCTCAAATTTTGTCGGGTGATGCAATCTAATTTGCATGTGACCAGTTCTCCACAAGTTCTCCATCTCGTTGGTTTCTCCCGGGGTTTCTCCATACCCCCAGATAATGCTTTGACTGTTGAAATCCCCAATAATTACATTTCCTAGATCGGAGGTGGCTTCTCGAGTAAGGAAGAAAGATTGGTTAGGTTTATAGAAAGAACTTAAAGAAATACTCATAAGTTCAATGGTTAGGACTTTGCCCTTAAGCTTGATGAGACAATAATAGGGCCTCCTCTTAATTAATTATACTTGAAAAGATATTGGACATGCTAATTAACTGCTGGAATCAGTAATGCTCATATAGAATGTCCAGGGACTAACCGGTTCTAGTGAGCAACAGGCTCAGATTAGAGCAATTTTTGTTGTCTACTTGATACATGTACGACATACTGAGGATCTCTTGATCTATGTTTAAATCACGGCAGGTGGTCATTGAAAAGTTTTTTTAACCAGGTTGTGCAGATAAACCAGCAATCCTGCTTGAAGGTCTGCAAGTAGACTATTGTGTTAACTGCCCCATTGCCCATGGATGCATTGGTATAATAAAAGAAAAAAGACAAAACCTTGCAACAACACAGGAAAATTGCCAGAATTGCAGATAGAAACTTTGATAGATCATTGTGATTTACATAATTTAGTAGGTTCCCTCATAATGTAATAAGCTTTTGAGTTCACAATCACTACAGTTTAGGGATTATATATGCCATACTTATAAATAATTTCGTTTTCCTATTGC
Source organism: Lytechinus pictus (assembly GCF_037042905.1). Taxonomy (NCBI): domain Eukaryota; kingdom Metazoa; phylum Echinodermata; class Echinoidea; order Temnopleuroida; family Toxopneustidae; genus Lytechinus; species Lytechinus pictus. The sequence continues at coordinate 15,623,576 of NC_087251.1, forward strand.
AGACACTTTACACTTTAAGGTTGGTCTTGGATATGTATTACCCTTCCTAATAAATGTTGTATAATAAAATGTTCCAAATAACAACCTAAATGATATTGTTGATAATACCTATTTCCTCTCCCATTGCCGTATGCAGCGAAAAGTTACATTTTTAAACTAAAAGTTTTCACAAAATTCACCCAAAGTGTGGATGATATCCTTCAATTTACTATGAAAAAGTGCCTCTTGCCAAACTCAGTAGCTTCGCTCCCTCGCTTTGTTTCTTGGAATTTTTTCAGTCGTCAGCCACCCCAAGGAAAAATCTTCTTCATACAGCCATGCCCTCTCTCAATATGCCAACTGCCTATCCAGATGTGTGAAATTAATTGTCATCACCACGATAAATGCTTAGAATAGTATAAGATGCATTTTGAGTACCAAAAAACAGGAATTTTGGGGAGGTTACAGGCTTGAAATATCGCCAAAAAGTGATGGTTGCTAGGGAAAATACTGTTGCTAGGCAACATAAAATGGTTTCCATAGGTAACAAAAAATATCTGAATACTCAATTATTTAAATTAGAACAGATGACATGACACAGCAGGGTATCTAAGAATGATTTATAACAATATCATAAAATCCTTTAAATGATACGTATAGTCGTAAATACACACAAATAAATTATTAGTGATATCCGTCACATGCAGGGGTTATTCAAACAAGGCAATAATGTAATTTTTCATGATCATGAATGCATTATACACCCTAGTCTTCCTCTTTTATCACTTTTTCATCAAAATTCACCTTCTTCATTAGTTTTTACAAATTAAAAACTAAAAAAAAATGATAAAATGAATTAATCTGATAAAAAAATAAGAGAATATTGAAAAGTGAATATGGTTGCTAGGGAAAATAATGTTGCTAGGCAACAGTTTTGAAATCAAATATTATGAAATATATATTTGGTTGCTAGGCGTTATCATATCATTCAATCTGTAATGATTTTAACCTCGTAAATTCTGTATTTATATATAAATTAGTGCAATTAATTAACAAATATAAATAATAAGTTACTGCTTTGCATTTATCACAAAAATGGGCGTGGCCTATTCAAGGCTGGTTTCCATGGTGAAGCTACACTCTGCGACACTTTTAATTCTCAGTTCTGAAAAATTCAGAAAATTTCCTTTAAAATGATGCATGAATTTGCTTTGATCCAGTCGGGGGGATTAAAGTCCCAAATTTTGGCCTCTGGCCGCTCGCCTATTTGTCCTCCTTCTTAAAATGGCAATTAAAGGGGATTTGTCCTTCCTTTAAAGACCTTCTCTTTTCCTGTCAATGGGACTGTGGTTTGGAGTGTGATTGATTGAATGACTTGAACAACTTTGTAAGGACTATATTGACATTTTGGGGAAGAACTGATGTATTACCAAGAAAATGTTTGTTCATTTCAAATAACAATTCCATGTTTCATTCATGTTCAAAAGGATTCAGTTCACACACTTCATCTCATTCAATAAACATAACATCATTCAATTTCTGTGCCAAGTAACGTAAAACTAAAAGACAAATCACGTTTTACAAACGATTGTGTTCGGTGATCAATGCAAGCAATCAGTCTTAAAAGTAAATCACTAATAATTGTATTAAAGAGCCCTGGAATCAACTGAAGTTATCATGATGGGAAGCTGACATGGTTGACAATGACCTTAGGAGTACATTATTATGGTCCATGAATTAAGGCTTATGTATCATTTCTATTTTTGATTATCATGTTCTCAATGCATAGTTATCAATTACATGTATATTCAAAGAGCATCAACCACACACAGGGCAATTGTTTCAGATTTACTGAGAGCAAGTCAAACAAATAAATAGATAAATAGACTGATTTCATATCATTGTCGTTTGGTATCCTTCGAAGATGACAAGACAAACATACAGACAACTAAATTCACTTGCAGTCATCATGGTCTTTAATTTCCTTCCAGACATACATGTAATGATAGCAAGACTAACAAACAAACAAACAATCAGACTCACTTGCACTCATTATGATCTGTGGGATTCCTTCAAGACATACCAATAGCAAGAACAAGTGGAATGCCTCTGGCCGTCTCACCTGCATCACGCGATTCAATATAGCAGCAGTGCTGATTTTGAAAACTACTATAACTCGCACAAGATGTTCAGTGATACTTGGTTACTCTTATTTCCACGTTTTAGACCAATACACTTATAGAGATATGATGGCAAATCAACAAATACCCCCAACGTGGCCAAAGTTCTTTGACCTTACATGACCTTTGACCTTGATCATGTGACCTGAAACTCGCACAGGATGTTCAGTGATACTTGATTACTATTATGTCCAAGTTTTATGTACTAGACCAACACACTTTCAAATTTATGGCTGTAATTCAACAAATACCCCAATTTGGCCAAAGTTCATTGACCCTAAATGACCTTTGACCTTGATCATGTGACCTGAAACTTGCACAGGATGTTCAGTAATACTTGATTACTATTATGTCCAAGTTTCATGAATCAGATCCATAAACTTTCAAAGTTATGATGGTAATTCAACAGATACCCCCAATTCGGCCAAAGTTCATTGACCCCCTAAATGACCTTTGACCTTGGTCATGTGATGTAAAACTCAAGCAGGATGTTCAGTGATACTTGATTAACCTTATGTATAAGTTTCATGAACTAGGTCCATATATTTTCTAAGTTATGATGACATTTCAAAAACTTAACCTTAGGTTAAGATTTTGATGTTGATACCCCCAACATGGTCTAAGTTCATTGACCCTAAATGACCTTTGACCTTGGTCATGTGACATGAAACTCAGGCAGGATGTTTAGTAATACTTGATTAACCTTATGGCCAAGTTTCATGAACTAGGTCCATATACTTTATAAGTTATGCTGTCATTTCAAAAACTTAACCTCAGGTTAAGATTTGGTGTTGACGCCGCCGCCGCCGTCGCCGTCGGAAAAGCGGCGCCTATAGTCTCACTCTGCTATGCAGGTGAGACAAAAACAGACAGACAGACACCAATAAACAAGCATACTCACTTGTCACAAATTAAAAACTGAAATCAGCAATTGAAATGTTTGAAGAGTGACAACCTTTTCAAAATGTTGTATATAACCTTGCATTAAGCTGAATTCAACGACTTACATGTAAGTGTTGGATCGGACTAATTACGGTGGAAATGTAACATTTGGAAAAGGTTGTCACTCCTCCAACCTATCAATTGCTCATTTAACATTTCAGTTTTTAGCGTGCATGATAGCAACACTCACAAACAAATAAACCAACAGACATACAACAGACAGACAGAAAAACAGAAAAGCATACTCACTTGCAATCATGATGGTCTTTGAATTTCCTCCCAGACTATCCTTGAGAAGCCAGGTAAGTATGGAGTTTCGATAAGGCACATAGTTTGTCCTGCGTCGAGGACCAGAGAGGGCGTCCCAGTCTTCACTCATTGATAGACTCTCCATGCTAGCAGCCATAGCCGCACTGTCAGCAGCTGCATTCAAATAGACAGGATTCAGAGTTGTAAATATCAAAATTAAATGAAAAAAAAATGTTGAATTTATATTGATATCCCTTGACTTTTCAACTTCAGCATCCATTTTGACATTATCCTGTTTCTGTAGGTAACATTGACTTACAGTACTCACAGTACTTACAGTACTGTTGAACTGACTGAACCAATGAAAATGAGTATCAAGAATATCTGCATTCAAATCAAAATATCAACTATTTTACTAGAGCAGAATTTACATAAATAACGTTCATAGCGTTTATGCAACTTTAAAAATTATTTCTTGAATGTTGATCAGAAGCAAAAATAACAAAAAAATCCCATCACCTACAACACTAAAAACTGCAAAAGCAACACGCAAGAAACCAAATGGATGTATTTAAAAACACAACATTATCATTGGCAACAAAACTTCATGATTGATGCAAGACACTTGCCAGTGACAAAAAAAAATTCCATGACAAGTCCAAAACCTTATGCCCCTTTTTTATTTCTTTAAAATGCTTACTAAACTGCTTACTTTGTTTAAAGTACCCATTATATAAGTGCTTATATAAATTTCTTAAACCTAGTACTGCTATAGTAGATATAATAATAATATGGATTAATTGTTACATGATGTTGCCATGGATAATAAAGTGGATATATAAATCAATCTTAATTACAAATCAGGAGTATTTAACTAGTTCAATCCATTATCATAAATCATATATATGCATGCATGTTGTATTTCCTTAGAATACAACATATATTGCTGCTTAAAAATTAAATATGAAAATACAACTGATACCATATATAATTAATTAATTGAGGCATATAATGTAAGTTAATATCATATCAAGTTTATAAATATTATAACCTCCACTGAGAAGCACTGATATGTTTATTTTGATACAAGTGTATCACTATCAAGTGAATACAAAATTAGACCTGTATATAAGTTACAAATATATGCTACAATATGCTACAATATTTTTCATTACATAAAAAACGGTAAGACACTAAAATAATTTACTGATTCACTTATCTAATTCAGAATAAAAAAGAACAGCTTGTGCCAGTCACATAATAATAGGAAGAATTAGATCAATAAATAAACCATTTGTAAAGTTTTATATCAATATTGATATATTCATATCAATCAAATTAGTTTAAAGTGAAAAAAAATACTGACAAATATTGGTGAGAACTCTGAAGTCTGTTATAAGTTCAAACACAAAAAAGTCATTGTTATTGAACTCAGAATGGATGAGATAGCAATTTTGAAAGAATAAAATCAGGAAATAAAGACAAAAAGATGGAGCATCAGTTTGAAATTCATAGCTTTAAAAGGTTATGTAAAAATTACAGAGAATAGTGATGTTGGGAACAAGATATTATCTTTAATAGTAACAGTGATTTCTTTTTTAAAGAAATGCAGAGAATTATTCAAATCAATGCTAATACAAGTCAAAGCATGATGAATAGATTGTGCAGTTGTAAAACACAAGATAACACAAATCAAACACTATCAATTCGAAATAGAGGTGGGAGAGTTTTAAAGGAAAAATCAAGAAATGAGATGTACAGAAAGTTGAGGAAGGTGTGCTCTTATGGTTACTACAAGTAATCCATAGTGTTGCTTGAAAATACAAATTATGTAGAGAGTACATTTATCAAAAAGCTGGTTAATTTGGAATAAGTTGATTTTCAGGAAAAGCTTCACAACACTCAACATGATTAAACAGTGCACAGCAATATTTTTTTGCAATCCAGTTGTCCCCTTCCAAAAGGCATTTAATAATTTTTTTTTTTTTATAAATGAACAAATGAATTTTGATCTCATACATAATTTATCTAAGAGAATTAAAATTTCATATCATTTTTCTCTTTTATTCAAAAGCAATATACAATCTTAACCAAAGTCATGAAGTGATGAGCCAAAACTAATGTACTTTATTTTCAGCAAACACTGAAAAATCACTAGAGTCATTGTAGACAAAAACATATTTGATTATGTACACAAAGAACACACCTTCCATCAGGATCAATATGATCTTTTTTTATCATCACCATATCAACAAAGAGTCATGAGCCTTATCTTGGTGCAGTACACAGCATAAATACATATCACATTTCATTCTTACAGGCAAAATTAACACTTTTTCAATTCCTAATTGATTTGGAGTAATTTTGACTGCACTATGCTTTAACTTAACAAACTTGTAAATTGCAACATATCAAGTGCATTTCACTAGAATTTGGAAAAATAATATCACTAGAATTTTCAGTCTATTAATAAGTGTATATTTTATCCAAAGTATTTGGAATATATACAAAATGTATGTAAACTAATTCTTTTTTTTTTTTGTATAATGTATTCCAGGTGCAGAGAATATATACATGTACGTATATGTGTTCATTATATCTACAAAATATAATTGAATATAAATATAGCTTATTTTATGTGCTCTCTAACATTTTTTAAGCTGTGTACAGACCCAGAAGTTGCCATGCAACAAATTGCTGTGCACTGTGAATACAATTTTATTAAAAGGTCAATAAAAAGTGGTCAATTCAAAAGCAAGAAAGGTCATGATTTCTTGTTAAGCTGTCAGACCAAAACACACACAGATGCAAAAATATTGGATTCTGTCCTCAAATTGATTGACCTTGTAAAGAATCTTCAAGCAAATCAGTGGAAACCACATATCATTTTGAGGGGAAAAAGGAAAAGAAACTGAAGTTAGTGATGCACATTTAGAAATTGTGCTTGTCCAAATTCACAAGATTTGTTATGTGTGTATGCTCCAGTACCAGGACTTAAAATACATACTTATGCATCTGCATGAGCAAGTCTTGATAATAGAAGCTCAATGGTGAAATCATAGTGGAAGTATTAGAGAAAAAAACAACTGGCGGAGAAAGCTTACCAGAATCTAGCATTTCATCTCCTGTTGTATACATAAACATTGCACATAGATAAAAATATGATTTGATGAATGTTGGAAACATAAAAACACAGGTCCGCATTGCATAAACATTATTATTAAATGTAAATCTACCATCCATAACTAAAGTACACCATGGTATGTAGCATATCAATGAAATGTGATTATTTTGGCTTGAAGGACCAACTGTTAAAATTGCCATCAAATGATTGGATTCAGGGTTCAGTTAAATTCAAGGCTTCCATGGGGGTTATCATTAATGGCAAAATTACCAGAATGCTAGTTTTATCCAATGCGGCCTTTGTCAATTTTTTTTGCAAGAGTTTTCAATGCATCTATTATAGTTCAAAGATAAAACAATACATAACAGTAACACAGAATGATATTCATCTATCTATTCAAAAGTCAATGATAGGTTTTGAAGAAATAAAAAGAATTCTGTATGATATGGACTTCCTGAAGTTCTTACATTTCCAAACCAGACCAGAAACATAGATCTGTCCTACGATTCAAATCAATCCAAGTCTGTTTATCAATCCCTTTATACTAATCACGAAATCATATTTGGCACCTTAATAGAAATCAGAACCATGTTAGTCTTTTAACAATAATTCTGCTCACCATTCATTTCAAATCCTCCCCTTTCACTTTACAAAAAAAACAATAGGGAATGATTGGAGTGAAAGATGCGGAGTGGGACTCTGGCCATAAAACCCAGCACAGACTTTTGGTAGAAATGGTAGACAGAATAGAGTATCTTTTGTACCATTTCGAGTCTTAGCAATGTATGCAAAAGGACTGGACAAAATATCTAGCCTGGAATTGACATTTACTCATGAAATTAGCAATGAATTTCTTTTTTTAAATCTAAGACCCTTAAACTTTGAGAATGTTAGGAATTAAAAATTTCCTTTAATGTAAAAAAGTAAATTTGCAAATCTAGGATTTTTTAAACAATTCTTTGAGGAATTTATTAAAAAGAAAATCTCCATTGTCTACTAGTCTGGTTTGAGGGAAAAAAGAAAGAAACATGATGAAGCTACAAATAAAAAGATTTTATGTGACCAAATCTACAACATCTTAGCAAATGTCAGCATCACATACTTTGACTTCTGAATATTATAACATGTAGAAGGGATGATTCTGAGACAATAATTATTTATACTTTTGATATGGACTTCACAAACGGTAAAATAAAAAATTGGTTTCTTCTGATTACAAAAATGTCAAATGAACTTTTGCTGACAGTTGCCCATTATTGCTGGATCAGGTCACATATGATTGAATGTAATAAAACTGGCTGAGTTGACCACAAAGATAGGATATAAGTTAGAAAAAGGGAGCAGGATGTACATGTGATAATGAGAGTAGTAATATGTTTGTCTTTATGCAAGAATACAGTAATACCTCTCTTATGCCTAGATGTCAACCAAGTCTCTGGAAGAGATTTGGATAGATCCACATGGGGTCCTGTAAGGGGAATTATTTGTAATTTTGGGTGATTCTCATGAAATTCTGTCACTTCGTAACCTAAAAGGCAGTAACATTTTGTTTCAATTTTATTCAATGACTTCACATCATTCTAACACCAAACTGGTAGAGGATACTATGTCAGAATTAAAATTGTGAAATCAACCAATCAATATTTGACATTCATTAGAAAAAAATAATAATAGAATTAATAAAGGTTCTGAAAACTATAATGATTTGTTTGGAAAATTATTCACTTAGGGGGCTTAAACAAATCTGTAATAATCTGTTATCGGTAAAATCTGTAAGAAAGGTACTTCAATTACCTTTCCATTGAACAATTACTTTTAGAAGCTTTTGTTGATTTGTGACTTAAAAGTCAAAGTGATATTAATTACAGTACACTCCCTCATTCAATCGTCACGTACGTGCATAGCGCCAACTTAATGTGTTCCGCCATCTTGCTTGTTGGTTGCCGATAAAATGCGCATTTTCAGATTTTTTAACGCTCAGTTATTACCCATGACTGAAACATTGACCAATCAAAAACTAAGATTCTATAAGAAATATGAATATTCATATACGAAAGTATAAACATAGATAATTCAATTTTATGTGAAATTTATACCCAATACTTCAAAATATGGTTAGTTTTATGTCTCTAAAATGACCCTTAAAACCAGAATTTTATTACTAAAAAATAAAGGTTTTCCCAAGTTGCCATGGTAACGCGGTCTGAGATATAAAAGCTTAGCAAACACTTCATTTCAGTGATCGAGGATGTATTTGTTTACGGTATACGTCTACATAAATTATAACATTTTTTTCCAGACCATGGATGAACTTTCAAAAAGAGACATTTTAGGCAATTTTTTACGATTTCCGGCAATTTTCTGACACAGGCACCTTGAAGAGGTAATTTTTACAGAATTAGAAGAAGACATCATGGATTTTCCTAATTATCACGACGGATATGCAACTTACTTGTAAACAAATCAAACAAAGTCTATGATACATTTTCGATAATGCAAAAAGAGACATTCAAGTCTCTGATTGAGAGCCGCAGATTGAACATTCGCACGGCGCAATGGTAGCGTTTTCGCCGAATTCGTCGGGGCGAAAACTCCAAGCGAGCCGTACCACTCACCAGTCCCGAACGCTGCGCTGTATGTTTGATGATTTATCTGGTGCCATTTCGTGCTTATAAATTAGTTTTTTCTACAATGCCACTATCTCATTAAAATTGTTTGTCATGATAACATTGGAAATATTATCGTTTAATGGCCCAAAGGATCGACTGTAATAAAATATACTTTGAAATATTGTCAGAGAGTGATTAGTTAGGTGATGTTTATGGTCAGAATTTAGTCATGGCTTCGGTCGAACTTACGCGAACGCGGTCACTTGCTCACGGGGCGAGTCGGCCTGGCCCTTTGGTGGAAGGCCGTTAGGCAACGTGCAGTGCAGCTAGAGCAGAGTTGGGGAGTTATAGGTATAAAAACACTTTGAAATAAGTAATCTGCAAATATTTTTGTCTTATCCCTTTGGATTACTTAGATAAGAAATTCAAATTCTCAAAGTTTAAATCAAATTTTAGACAGTGACATCAAAGAGTGTATGGGGGGGGGGGTGGGTCTTGCATGCCCCCAATTCACGAACAAGAAAAAAAAAGGAAAAGGTAAGAGAATCTTGCGAAATTGTTCAATTGGATTTTTGTAACCAAAAGTCAAAATTATGCTTATGTCGCTTGCTTGCAACTATATATTTTATAAATTTTGCCTGATACGCCATATCGTAGTACCCTCAATTATTTTCACTTGTTACGCCACTGACATGACTGATATAACATCTACTAGTTTATGATAACATTATTTGGTTGCGGGATCAAAGCATCAGCTATATAGCTAAACATTTATACTTTATGCCTGTTCAACTTCCAATACAGGTTTAGGCCTGTATTTATGAGATGTTAAGATCTATGGGTGCCTTTATTATTTTCATTTTCAATTAAAACAATTATTAATTATGTATTAATTTAGTATTAACCTCGATGATACATTTTATTGTGTTAAATCGTACAATTTCTGTTGTATTAACCCCCTTATTAAGCCCTTTTAAAAACATGCTCACTAGCAGATCCCCCCCCCCCATATATAAAGACAATAGAAGTGTATATAGAATTAATTGACCCCCCCCCCCCTATTGAGGACAAAATGAAATAAAATACTCAAAATAATCGACCGCCCCCCCCCCCCCTTTGACGAGGCTGCTGTCGGTGGCCTGATGTCTTCATTGACTTCTTTTTGCTTGTAAAAATAATATTAAAGAAGTAGGGGCTACCGGTACTCTAAGTGTCCCCTATGAAAATTGATTTGGATCTGCAAGTGCATGAGGCTGCGCCCCCTCCAACGTCATAGCTACCCCATATCTTTAGGTTCTAGCTCTCATATTTTTCAGCTCCCTGATTTTTTGGAAAAAAAAAACGAGGCGAAAGAAAAGAGTGAAATAAATGAAATACGATTAATCAAAATTTGAGTTGTTTGAAAGAATTATACTTATCAGAGAAACTAAATTAAATTCTACAACCATGAAGAATAACAGCAATCTTGATAAATTCTTTTTTTTTTCAAAATCAGAACCAATCAACCTTTTTCTGATTATTCTGTCACTTTCCAAATTTTGGAGAAAAAAATAAAAGTGTTCATCGACGCCCTGTACTGCATGATGAAACTGTATCCCCACTCGGCCCTCGTAACCCCCCCCCCTCTCTCTCTCTCTCCCCCCCCCCCCACAATGCCCCTTGCTCATTTCTCTTATCTCACCTTGACCTTAATTAATTAATCTTAACTATTTGGCGGTACAGTCAAACGTGACTGGTCGCCATCATAGTTTCATCCCCAACAAACAAGGAACAAACAATAACAATTCTGTTTTTCGACACAACATCATTCCTTTCAATACGCGTAAGGCTATACGTGGGCATGCACAAACAACGTGGGTTAACAAAAACTGACCCGCGTTTGGACTGAAATTGTGATTAAAATAAAAATGTTATAAATATGAAAAAAATATGTGTATAATGAAGGAGATTTGAAAAACGGAAAAACATCAATCGCTAATTCATAAAAATGCTGGAAAAGATTTGACAGAGGTTTTTAACAACGGTAATCAAGGGGAATTAGTGTATGGGTGAATGGCGTTCGAGTTTTAGCCGAGCGTTAGCCGGTGAGGGCGCGGGCCAAATCTGCCTGAATCTGGCAATATGGCGGCGTCCATTAAGCTGACGTTAGCCAGCGGCGACTGCACGTACGTGTCGTCTATTGAAGAGCACTAACTCAGTCTACATATCTGAAGGAAAAGTTAATACATTTGAAGGATAGGTAATTGGAGCCATTTCCCGCTAAAAGTGATTTTCATTTCTCATCGGAGAATAACATTTATTTGTTGAAGTTACACAATATTTGCTTTCACTGTTGTGGAAAAAATTAATAAATAATTTGAAGAATGTATAATTGGAGCCATTTCCCGCCAATTTTAAATTGTCATTTTTCTTTTGCTCATCGGAGTGTAGTGTTTGATGAAGAACACAATGTTTGCTCTCACTGTTCCAGTACTGTCATATCGACAAATAACTATCCTCATTTTCTCATGATTCTATTAACCTTTAATTATCAATGTTTAACCACTCTAAAATTTACCAATCTACACTCCAGTGATTACAGGTGTGAACAATTGTAGCTTGGTTTGTTTTGTAAAGAACCACAGATTTTCCCATAACCTTTTTTTTATTATCTATTTCTTTTCTCCTAATCGTTATCGAAGGTATCCCTCTTCAAACACAAGGGTTGAGATTAAAAGCTACACCACTGTCCAGGTTTTTTTCTCCAGGGACTTTTTAGTGGTGGATTTGCACATGGAAAGTTTGTCTCTCAATACAAGTACATCTCTAAGAGCATAAGGACTATCTTACATGAGTGATATGCGCTATATGAGTTATTATCTCTCAAAAGAATGCTGTAATGGTACTCTTGAAATTGTACTTATTTTGCAAATGTAATTAAAAAGTTCGAGTTTTTATAAATCTACTTAAATCATCCTTTAGCTGAACAGGGTGAAGTCAGTCATGAAAAGAAAATACATCTCTGTTGATCTTGATTACAAAAAGTATGCAAAGGATATAATGCCATAATTTACCATTAGGTTTAATTAATCTGAAGTTCCTAAACTAATATTGACTCTTGGGGCAATAAAAGCCAATTTTGTACCTACCTAGTGCTTGTATACAGTTGCCCAGGGTTACAAGCGATTTGTTGATATTGGCGCCCTCTTGCAATCTGTCTTTGCTAGTGTTGATCGATGCCCGTTCACTAAAGGAAGGAAGAAATAGAGATTGAGTAAACACATAATGAGGTAGAATCATAAAAAAGAAGAGATCATTTGATACTCCTTTATGAGGAGAGACAAACAATGGGGAAACTAAAAATGAAGAAAGAGATATTGAAATAAGAGAAGGGGAAGGGAGAGAAAAAAAAGACATTAGACAGTGAGAGACAAAGAAATAAAAGAGGGAATAGAGAAATACAGTGATCAAGAAATAGATAAAGACTGCTAGATAGTGAAAGAAATTCAATAACAAATTTTCAAAGCAACTTGAATGAACTTTTGATATTTTAAAGTAGACAGAAAAATGAAAAGATAAGAACCAAGAAAAGATGAGAGTAGGTTGCTATTGAAGAGACATGGACAAAGTAAAAACATTTTTTCAAATAGTTTACTCTTCTTATCCTGACTTTTTTTTAATAAATATCTGTCTCCAATCAGGAATGTTCAAATGTTATTCGCATTGTCTTTTTTTTTCATTGTACTGTATTATTTTTATCATTAATGGTTTATTCTTTCTTCTTGGATGTTACATTTTGTTTATTTTGTTATATTTTGTGAGATATGAAATAAAAAAAAACTCAACTGAACTGAAATGAAAACATTCTTTAAGATGAATAGTGGAAGGAAAGAAAGAGGGACTAAGGGAGGAAGCAAAAGAGGACAAGTAATATGACATCAGTACTACACTGTTGCATCAGGGTGACACAACATCATTAATTTCATCATGCAATGACCTAATTACATAACCTCATTTCTAAATCCCCAATCAATTTCTGCCTTAAACTGAGCCAACATGAAGGTACTGGTCATGCTTCAAGCTTTTAATATAATGCACTTCCACATTTGGAGATATTTAGTTTTGCACTATATATCACCTTCTACAGCGTTAATATTATGGTTTTTTTTACCAAACATAAAAAATGGAGAATTTGCGCAAGCATTCATTATCTACGCGGACAGATATAATGAGAGCATGCAAGGTTATATGGACAGAAAGGAAAAAAGACAACATCAAAGCATTTAGTAGTCCCTAAAATAACACTGTGCAAGAGCAATGAAAATAATATTTTGTGTGTAGACTGACTTCATATTCGGTATTTATTCAGGCAGTATTTTTGTGACAATGAACAGAGGCATTTATCAAATGCATTGCTTTCAAAAGTAGATGAGCATTCAGGGATGTAGATATTTAGTTTCCAGGGGGATATATTATCATATCATTGTTATTCAAGATGCGAGTGGGTAGATCTTTGAAGTCACAAAAATACTCTTGGTTTCTGTCTGAACATAATCAAAGTTGCCTTAAAAAAGATCATATTTTAACATCTTACAATTTTCATATTTCATGCAATATTCTATTGATTATAAGAAAATTTTGTGGGATGGACTTAATGGTATCATATAGATAATAATAATAGACTATGTACCAAATATCTAGACAGACATATCAATATTTTGTTGCATCATGAAGTTTTATTTCCATATTTCCTTTAAAATAATTGAATTTCTGCCATGTTAGACAAGAAGCTAAAGTAAAAGTGTTCATTATCATTGACAGATAAAACACATTTATGATCTATTGACAACTTCAGGTAATATCTTAAGTGAAACTCTCAATAAAAAATAACTCTAATTTCAACTTTGATAGAATATCAAGAGCGCATCTCAAAATGTAAATTCAGCCAATCATATTTATGTTAAAATATTAATGCTCATCTCTTGTTAAACTATCAAAATGAATATTGGTTGGAAATAGATTACACAGTGTCAAATAGTCAGCTATAAAACCTATGATGAATTTGATTCTTCTCGGATTTTTACTTTCATCCCAAACTAAATCCCGAAGATTGCTTTTAATGTGAAATAGAGTATTTTCATGTAATAAGAGCATATACTACGACCTTGGATGAAGTTGTCTCAATACACATCATTCTTCATGCACTTCATGCCAGACTGCCTCCCCATTCACGGGAGTACAATCATGCTCCACCAAGCGTGAATTTCATTCATACTTAATAGCTAGAATGTACACCTTTTGTGGTGTTAAGTGCCTACGTTATATCATAATAGACCAAGCACAAACACCTTTTCATATTTCATGGTTCAAATGTTAAAATTTAGGGGTAGGGATTCCTTCAATCAGGTGCCATGCTGCATCTCCATCTTTATAGCATATACATTTAAACATATTTAATATGCTATTCCAAAAGTGTGCTCTATCCAATGCATGTATCAATGGATTAACATTAAGCCATATCCTAAAATTGTACAGTAATCCACAGTACCAGTCATGAAACTATGAAAATATGTAGCTGTTCTTTATTATGTTTGTTTTATTATGCATTTGTTTCAGCATAGCACACTTCCTCTGATTCGCTTAATGAGGTATACATATTTTTCCTTTATAATAAATGGATGAATAGCTCATTTTGTAAAAGATCGTGCCCATTTAAATTGCATGACGCTATTAGTATTCAGAGGATTTCACACAACTATAAGATGATTTTACTTTTAGGCAGTAGACCTAAATTTAAACAAATTGAATAGAATTGAAATACAAATGAGGTTTGGGTGCTAATAGAATGGTATACTAAATAGGACTTAATAACAGAACATTTTAAAAGAATACAAAGAGCTCAAAGAGCCTACAAAGTGTCCAGTTAATTGGGTCTTCAATGCAAATCATCTCAAGCAACTTCCAGTCAGGATAGTTTGCGGGATCAGAATTAGCACTATGATTTTCAAAGTTGGGGTAAATAGACGGGTGTACAGCCCTGCTTGGCACAAAATGAAGCAAGTGACATATTGTCTGAAACTGATTTTGTAATATGTTTACACTAAACAAATAAAGTTCTTCTCCTGGACCAAATTTCATAGCTGCTCAACCATCATTCTAATGTATTGGTGTCGATAAATCTCAAACACATTTTGCTCTTTTACATGAAATTACACATTTTTTACTTGCTTATTGTTGTCAATGTAAAGCAGCATAATGGCTTGATATCCTTACCTTCCAGCTAAATCCACCAGGTTGATCTTACTCACAATCTCACTTGGAATCCCGTGAGACATCTTAGCCTATAACATAGATACAAAACGATAATAAAACAAAATATAAAACATCTTCCTTTAAGAATCATCAGCAAAAGACACTTATAAAAAAATTTTAAAAGGCAGTAATAATGTAGTTACACTTTAATGTTAGAAGCTTATAACTGAAATATGGATCAAAGGTGCGATAGCTCAGTCGGTAGAGCGAGGGATTCGTATTCCGGTGACCCGGGTTCGATTCACACTTGGTGCGCTATTGCCCTTTGGTAAGGCATTAATCCTCATTACCAGGTCCTTCGGAGAGGACCTTAAGCCGTTGGTCCTCTGGTTGCTTGATTACAAGCATTCATGCTTTCTTAGCAATCAGGTAAAAAATCCCAACCAATCAAAATATTTTTTTTTTTTAAGTAACTGGGACAAAAGAGTGCTTTATAAAGATGTTCACATGTTACTTCAAGGTTAATACATGGTTGAAATATACTCTCAGGTGCATAACGACACGCCTTAAATATTCCTGTGTTTCAACAAAGTAAGAATGAATATTTTATAACCATAATATTCTTGTTTTATCAATTTTTTGGTCAGTTTTTCTCTTTTTTGCAAATTTTGTCAATACCACATTCAATTCCACTTGATTTGCTTCAATAAAACATACAATTATAAAAGACTTGTAAATTAATGATAAAGTTTGTACTAAGATGCTTGTCAACGGCAAACTTTTTTAATCCCCCTAAATCAACAGTTGCTGATGGGAATATAAATGATATGAGAATCTGATTGATCACCTAAGTACAGTTGTACACAGCTTTATGAAATTGATATTTAATGAGTTTACACAGAGTCAGTACATATCGGTCAATCATTACCCAAGGATTTCAGTAATTTCCTTTATGAATCTGAGCTCTGATGGCCGTTTCAGTGTATTTCGATTGATTGCTGATAGGTAAAAGGATAGCTTATCTGACGTGAGACATGATTTGCAATACTCTTTATGTTCTGATTTATGGGATTTTACTAGGGACATTATTCAATTAGATATGGTAGGTTGCTTTCATGAAGACAGCTCTCAAATATAGCACAATCAATATACATGTACCTGTGATAGATATTGGATAACATACGGTATGGGGGGAGCTAAAGGTAAAGGTCCACATGTTATATTCAATCAAAGTCATTCATGTGAAGCGTAACAGTTATGGTTCATGAATCAACCATTGAGAGTAAGAGAGGTGTTAACATGTACATGCTCATACACTAATTGATAAGGGCTGTATATCTTGATATGTTAGATTCACGAGAGACCCATGCAATGGAAGAAATGGAATCAATATATGAGACTATATGACAGAAAAAATAATAAAAATTCTGACATTTACTAAGATTGAAACTTGGCAGGTCTGTGATATATTTGTAGTTTCACTTGAATCTGTGTAGTAAATTATACTCTCCTTTAGCTTTTATTTATTTTTTTTTTTACAGTTGAGAATAGATGCTTTTCAATCATGGGATGTACTTAGATAAAGACGTACTATATAAACTTGCTTTCATTTGCTAAAAGTTGGCAATGACAATTATTTGATTTGAAATATTATTCAATTCAATTTCTCATAATCCTTGCATCTTACAATAATTTTCAATGTATCTCATTGTTGCACTTTCCTCTCAAGTGACCTTAACACACTTTAGAACTTATATACCTTCTGGCTATCAAAGTACTAGATTAAAAAGGAGTCTGATAATAAATTTACTCTCACAACAGATCTTGTTGGAAGATTTTTTTAAGTACATGTGAAGAAAACATCCATCCTCCCCTGACTCACTGTAATGGTATTACTTATTAGAATCCATTTATAACAAGTATATTCCATTATTCATCAGAATTACATATAATAAGATTTACAATACTTTTCTGGTTTGTATCAAGTGTAGAGAACGGTTGTAGAAGAATAAGTACTTAACTTGTTGAAAAACATTTTAAACACATAATAATACTCTTTCAAACCTATTTGGAATGTTCAATCCATTCAATGACTGATAAAATTACAAAGAGAATGCTCTTACAACAAATATATTACATTGCATGTAAATCAAGGGTACATGTAGCATTGAATTCTATCAAGGATAAAGATGTTCTCTTTACTTTCAGACAAAAAGAAGAGAAAAAGATATTGGAATAAAAAGAAACTGGACAAACAAAAATAATAACTGAAAGAAATTTGAAGCGCTAAGTTCACATCTTATAGGACAAGCGCCACCATATCTGGGATTACGAGATTCTGACAAACTCAAGGTTGAAGTCATATGCTAAAAATAAGGCATGTCGTCATGGAAAATTCATAGTGAAAAATTGATATCATTATTCATTCTCATATAGCCCCTCATTTATCCTCTCGGATGCTGCTTCCATTAATAATCCAATATCAAAGACCCGCTGTCTTATACCCCCGATCGGACAACTAATTTGAGGCCAGTGGGGGAGACAGTCACCTTCGTGTAAAGTTAGTCTTACTTGCACTTTTCTCATCAATAATTTCAAAAGGAGCATAAATGCATGCATGAACAATGTATAGTGCGTCATGGTTAGAATTCAGTGGTGTCACTGATAATTTGATATACCGGTACATACATTGTGGCATTTATATAGCACCTGCCCATAGTAAAACAAAAGAGTAATTTTGCTCTCCCAGTGCTCTCAATTTTTCAAAGAGGATAACTATCAGATGGAAAATAAATATATTTTGTGTTTTAATAAAAAATTTGTAATGAGCGACATGAATTGGGGCGACTATTCCACATACTTGGATTTTATATTAAAGTAAAACTTATGCATGGTTGATTCTTCTTGGAGTTGATTTTGGGAATTTGTTCAGAGGTTTGTTAAGGCAATATCTATTAATCAATAAAGAAGAAAGAAAAGAGGAGAATAAAAAGGGAGCACTGGAGGAAATAAGAGAAAGAAGGAGAGAAAGAAGGAGAGAAAGAGCAAGCAAATTCAGAGAATAGGAAGTAGGGGGGAAAGAAGAAAGAGAAGTACAAAAAGACCTTGCAAAAAAGATATTTTTAAGTAATAAATAAAAGTTTTGGCAAAAAAATACTTTAACCTATCAGCTTATACTGTATTAATGACTTTGCAACTCATGGTGATACAATCAAACGTCCATTGCATCATTAGGCAAGTACACAATTAGTTTTTGGGTAACAAGCTTTGGTTCAAATGAGCAAAATTACCCTGAATATTCTCAGATTTATTGGATCTGGAGATGTCCCCTTCCATGCATTTATACTAATGAGTACTGACAATAAAAAAACAGATATCTTTGTTTTTCCCTCTTGCAAAGAACACTAGCTCCCACCAACAAATCTGGATTCCTTTGAAAGCTGGATAATGAATAGCATAACAGTAAAACATTTATCTAGGTAAGGTTTCAATCTGGATTCCTACATGACCTAATTGACCTTCATCTACCCATGTGCAGATTGTGTCTGGTTTATTACCAATATATTACTTACTCAATCTAATTAAAATAAGGTCTAAATTGCAATTAGTACCTATTAGATGGAATGTAAGTAGGCTTCAAGGAACATAAGCTTTTTATTAGCAAATTAACTTTCCATCATTATAATCTTAAAAAGCTAAGCTTTACTTGAATTCAATAACTAATTAACCTTCATCTATCCATGCCAATTGTCTCTGGCTCAATACTGCTTAATTAATTACTTAAACTAATTCAAATCAAGATTGCAATTGCAGTCCATATCTATCTAATGCTATAAATTGTATGTCAGTTTTCTGGGAACACACATCTCTTCGTATTATTAATTCATTTTCCATCCTTATAACCTTTAAAAATGCTCAGCTCCAATTCTTCATAAATTTATGAGTCATGAGCTCTTAATTATGTTACAGACATTCTATAAAAACAGTTGGTAATGACTCATTCTTGTACTTTTAATTTCTCTTCTCTTCTATAATGCATTGTTTAAAAAATTATTTTGTTTTTCCCATTGAAATACATTTTAAAGGTTAATTAATTCTTCCGTCCGAGTCTAACGAACCTGTATGAACGTGATGGTGAAGATGGCGTGCGATCGACTGCTCAGCTCGTGCATATGGGTCGCCGCTGTGGTCCGCAGGAGATTCCCATCATGCATTAGTGCAAGCACCTGCTCATAGTCTGACACCAGATGATGGGATAGATCTAAAGTAGGGGGAAATTTTGTTTTAGATTTATGAAATACATGAATGAGAGTGATCTCTTTGAACAAGTTAGGGTGTTAGGGTATATAATTCCACACATAATGTTTCATATTCAATTACTGAATTGAAATAACTCATGATGTATTCTTGGATAGAATCATATTGGAAGCCTCAAATTTTTCAAATAAAATTGTTTATTTGTATGAAATGTAGCGGCTACATACTGCAAATTTCAGGTAGGATAAGCAGAACTCTGGGTAGGAAACGTGAATTAAACTGAAATAATTATTTCCATCATATGGGCTTAAATACTTTGATTATTCAAATTCATTGATAAATGTTACACACTACAATGTCAGGAGAATAAAAAATGTTTTCAAAATCAAAGTTTATTATGTAAAATACATCACTTATTTCTTTATATTTGTGAGGTATTCCATTAATACCAAGGAGCTCCTTGTTAATACCAAGGACGGATATCTGACTCGATGACATCTATCCTAGCAAGGTTAGCAACCAAAGTTTGAAACTCTCAAACACACAGTGTAACAGGTAAAAAAATGCTTTGAAATCTCTCATTGAGTTAAGACATATTTCTCCATAGTCCCATATGTGCTAGAATAAATAGAGCCCTAAGCCAGGGCTTAGCTGCGAAGTGACAGGAATGGACAAAGAAGAGTCCCTCTGGAATAGCACTTACCTTGTAAAGGCCAAGGTTATAGTCTAGTCTAAACACTTCCCCAGTCCTCTTCAAAACACCACGCTTCCAAGTTTTCAAAACTGGGATATTCAAAATCCCTTTTTTAACACTTTAAAAAAGATTATTAAAACAATAAAAATACTGGATCCAGATGTTTAATTCTAAATGCTTTTCTCCTTGAAAGGAAGCTTTTTGCCCAGTACATATGCTGAATTGTATAAAATTTGCAAGTAAGTTTCATGGCTACAAGTTAATCAATCCATACACCTGTTTAAGTAGAACCATACTTTCATTCAGAAATTAACAATTAACTGTAAAATGTTGCACTTGATTACTTCTTTGCAAATTTCACAAGTTGATGGTACTGGTAGCAAATTATTATTGCTTTAAGTTGCTCAACTATGAGCTGCGATCCATTAGACTGTAGAGTTGCCTCATCATACAGGAAAGATAGGAGAAATACAAGAAAGCAAGCAAATCTTCATGTAATTCTACATCAATTCAAATGGTCAATTAATAAAGATTTATGATTCAAACTCGGTGATTGGTGTAGCTAACATGTCATAAAAGCAAACACTTACAGCAAATGATGACATGATCACTCAACAGACACACAGACACAAATGTTTAACATTCCTTCAGTAAAAACATCCTTGACTTGTCAACAAACCTCTAACTCAATGGGAGGTAAGTACCATCATGAACATTTCAAGTGGATATCAAGATGCCTATGGTTGTCTGTTTCAAGCCAAAGACATGCATGCACATCTAGGTCATCTCTCTATAGGATGTATGTTATGGGTGGGCAAACACTATATTAGAGCTGCAGGATACCATATTAATCATTAAAGGTGATCAATATTGCAAGCCAATCCATAAATAATATATCATAATAATATGTATACATGTACTACTGAATTATGTACAGGTCTGGAGCGGTGGCATGTCTATGAAAAACAGTGCACGGATCCAAGGGATGAAATTATGACTTCATTGCTCTAAGGTTGTTAATCTGTAATTGGATTAAGAGTACTTTTTATTTAGATTTTTTTTTGGGGGGTATTACTTTTGCCTCATTTTGCAATTCCTGAAAGTGGTGCCTGAGGCATTTATATTTCCCCTGCATATTTAACTTGTCTGAAGGAGATTATATAGCTAGCAAAAGATAGTTTAATAATCTTGGACATATAATTAACATTGGAATATATTTACTTTTGTAAACTCGATTAACTTAACAAATGTTATTGATGCATTTTTCATTTCACAATTAACTTTTCATCTTTTCTCAGAAGACTTAAATGTGCATTATTCTTTACTTTATAAAATGAAGACATGAACTAGGCCTATAATATATAAATGTATTTATGTATTTGTAAGAACTAAAATGTGTACCAAATTCATATCACTTCAACAGAAAATCACTTTATACTTTACAGTATAAATAACAAAAGTATGCTGTATATAAACAAAATGAAATAGATCTAATGAATAATAGGGTCTGGCTAGATTAGCCTATTGTATTAATGACCTCCATACCCCATCCACAAGGAATAATTAAATGCTTCACTGATACCAAAAGTTCATTTGAGGTCACTGCCAATCAGAAATTTGCTCCAGAGATAAGAGGTCTGAGAAGGCAATTGACACATTCAGTTTTGTAAAGTGTAATAAATCACAACTTGTTAATTTTTCTAAATATCTCCAGGCACATGTCAAATTAATAAACATACATATTTTGCTGTTTTGATTTACAAAAATCCTGCACTTTTTTTTCTTTACTTATTTTAGGGGGGGGGGTTATAGAGATTAATGAAATTTGATAAGACATATAAACCTAGATCTACATTCATGAATCTTCAATGTAAGTCTAGCAACTACATTAGGTGTCCAATTTAATTTAGCTTGTTAAGTGTAATAAGTATACTAAAGTATAATTCATACTTTTATTAAGTATGAATTGTTTTCTATATATATTAAATTGATCATTCGGTTATAAATTTTCAAATAAAACTTACAGCCAATCACAATAAATTTGGGTGTCTAATCAGTCACGATATATTCATTTAATTACAAAAATTGTGATTAATTGCTGGCCTGCTTCTTGCAGTGATAAGAATTGATTTGCTTTAGGACAAATTGATCAATCAGGTGTACATTTTAAACTTAACTTGCAAAAATAGCTTTTGCAACACTCCATAAGTTGCTAATTTACAAATACTTCCTTTGCAGTGAAATGTATGGATAACCAATCTTTTGGGTAAGAAACAAAAACAAGTGGAATGCCTCTGGCCGTCTCACCTGCATCACGCGATTCAATATAGCAGCAGTGCTGATTTTGAAAACTACTATAACTCGCACAAGATGTTCAGTGATACTTGGTTACTCTTATTTCCACGTTTTATGAACTAGACCAATACACTTATAGAGATATGATGGCAATTCAACAAATACCCCCAACGTGGCCAAAGTTCTTTGACCTTACATGACCTTTGACCTTGATCATGTGACCTGAAACTCGCACAGGATGTTCAGTGATACTTGATTACTATTATGTCCAAGTTTTATGAACTAGACCAACACACTTTCAAATTTATGGCTGTAATTCAACAAATACCCCAATTTGGCCAAAGTTCATTGACCCTAAATGACCTTTGACCTTGATCATGTGACCTGAAACTTGAACAGGATATTCAGTAATACTTGATTACTATTATGTCCAAGTTTCATGAATCAGATCCATAAACTTTCAAAGTTATGATGGTAATTCAACAGATACCCCCAATTCGGCCAAAGTTCATTGACCCTAAATGACCTTTGACCTTGGTCATGTGACGTGAAACTCATGCAGCATGTTCAGTGATACTTGATTAACCTTATGTATAAGTTTCATGAACTAGGTACATATATTTTCTAAGTTATGATGACATTTCAAAAACTTAACCTTAGGTTAAGATTTTGATGTTGATTCCCCCAACATGGTCTAAGTTCATTGACCCTAAATGACCTTTGACCTTGGTCATGTGACATGAAACTCAGGCAGGATGTTCAGTAATACTTGATTAACCTTATGGCCAAGTTTCATGAACTAGGTCCATATACTTTCTAAGTTATGCTGTCATTTCAAAAACTTAACCTCAGGTTAAGATTTGGTGTTGACGCCGCCGCCGCCGCCGTCGCCGTCGCCGTCGGAAAAGCGGCGCCTATAGTCTCACTCTGCTATGCAGGTGAGACAAAAATAGGAGAACACCAACTTTCTTTGGAACTATCATGTGATTTTCATCCCCCCCCCCCCATCTAACATCCATAAACTAATACTTGTTTATAGAAGTTAAACCACTAATCTATATATTGAAGATACATTGATTTACTAATTACTACAATAATTTTATCAGTTGGCATACAAGTAGTTCTCTGCAGCCAAAATAAAAAAAAATGGTAATTCCCATTCACAATAGTCAATACCAAACCAAAGAAAAATCCAGCAAAGATTTACATCATCAAGAACGACATAATAAGCTTATTGCTTCATATCAGCTTTCCATTCACTCAAGCTCTACTCAATCCTTGCCAAGAAGGGTATGCTTGTTTTGGTCATAAACATTTCTCAAGCTGGAGCAGAAACCTGAGCATCAAGGAGGAAAGACAAGCCTTATTCATTTCAGGTACTCTGATATTGTATATGCTGGGAATGCTACTAGTAGGCATTGCCAATGACCCCTACATGCTGCATGTAAATGCATCCGAAATAGAGCTTATTACATTAGAATCTTTTCCTCAAATTAAATGAATTCAATGAAAGAAAGAGCAATAACAGGTTTTATGCACTTTCAAATAGCATTTACTAAAATTTAAGACTTACCATAGGGTAATTTTTAACTTGATTAAATTAATTTAAAAGGAATGATTTAATAAATCAGTTTTATTTTTAAAATACTGACAATCGGACTTGAGGGGGGAGCAAAAAAGTGGCAGGTATGTTCCATGGGAAAAATGAAAAACAGGGACTTTGCCAAGAGCTAATCAAGAAAGTGATGGTCTTTGGAAATATAAATTGGAGTGAAAACAGTCTAAACAGTTGTTTCTATATCAGCACTGGCCTAGTGTATGCAATCCAATGCTTCTCCATCAAGCTAAAACTCAAGTGCATCTTCACTTGTTAATTAGCTGGAAGATAATCAAATACATGTGGTGCTCTATTTTGCACTAAATAAATCCTAATTGACTCTTGATCATGATCCTGAAAATAATAGCATCTTCATTACAAACTTGAGATTGTGTTTATGATTATAGTTAGCCTGATCAGAAAGAGAAAGAGAATTTGAAAACTCGGGCTGATGAAGATGTTGTGTAGTAAATAAATGTGGGGTAAATGATGTGGGGAATTTCAAGGTCAATATTTTGAACACCTGGATTCAAAGTCAATCTAAGCCTAATCTAATCCCTCTCGCTCAATTTAACATTCATCATGCTCAATTTTAACTTCCATCAGTGCTAAATGAACCGCTTTGAAAGTCATTATGTGATCAAAATGTACATTATGTGAACATTGCTTACAAAATAACACATTCAAAACTTCATTTTGAATTTGAGAAAAAAAAAAGACAACATGTAGAAAAATACATACAGTTAAATCTTCTTCTGTATTTACCTTGTACATATGGTCCATCTTTAGGATGTTCCCGTACTTTGAGTGAGTACTTGGCCTTGTTGGGTGGAGCCAGAAGATCTCGTACCCTCTCATTGTAGATCTCTAGGAAACTGAGTAAGAAATAAATTGAAACAATTATCATTACGATTAAAAATATATACATTCTGGGTGCAGTAGCTGCAGAGCATTGATTGATAGCAGTGAGGAGGTAGTATCCTTTGATAACTCATTTATTTTCATTACCAGGTCTCTTGAAGAAATAAAGTTGTTGGTCCTCTGGCTCATTACTACTTTTAAAACCATTTATGCTTTCTCAACAATCAATTTATTAAAAATATATGCCACACACATTATCTAGAATGGGTCCTTTTGTACTAAACAGGGTGTTTTTCTACAATTGAAAGTTAGTTTGCTAATGTAGGACTTCTGACTTTTGTATGAGAAGTTGCATCCCTAGACGGTTTCAAACCGCCTCGATCACAAGAATCCCCGTTAAATTACGAGAACATTTTTAGGCTAAAAAATACCCATTAATTATTCCTGCATTCACATCGCCCCAAAACATATCCTTCGGGATAAATTCCTGAAGTTAGGAGTATGCGCAGTATGATCTAATAAGCAGGCAAGGCGCGAGATTCAAAAGTTCTCGTAATTTCGTCAAGTACCTACTATTTAGCGGGTGTTTTCTTTCGGGGAAATTACGCGTAGTTTGCTTTCACATTACCAAAAATACCTGGTATTTTCTGATCGGGGTAAATTTCCCGATCAGAGAATACCTGGAACTGACGAACTTCGAGGCGGTCTGAAACCACCTAATGTCTTTTTTTTTTTAAATCGAACAAATCTCAATGAACAGCTGTGTGCATTATGGACATTACATATTTGTACTTCAAAAGGCCATTAGGACAAAACTACTTTCATTTTTGCCACCTTATTGTGGATTATGAGATGGGCACTACAAAAAAATGAATCAATATTAAGCATTGGTGTGTTAATTATCAGCAATGAAGATAAAAATAGATTTGTTAAAAGCAAATAATCAGATTGTAAATTCTAAGGAAAATAAATAAAATACTTCTGAAGAAAACCAAGAAAAGACATGAAGAAAGGAGAAAACTAAATGAATAGATTTCTTATAAAATCAATGTAAACACTGATAGTGTATTGATCACCAGTAATGGAGATCAAAATAGATGCATAATTTGTTATCTAATTGTAAAATCTGAAGGGAACATAGATTGATCAATATCAAATCAAATGTTAAAAAAGTAATTTTACCTGACTTCCACTTTAAAGGTGACATCCTCCTCATAGCTACTAACCCTCTCAAGAAGACTCTCACAGAGTCTAGGGATGACTCCTTGATCCGCCTTAAACAACAAGAAAAACAATTTATTTGTTATTAGTTTCATAATTACAATATTGATAACATCATGCAATATTCATGTAGTACCAATAACTCTTTAGTGTTGCGATCATTAGATCTAGCTTGTCCACTAATCAAGCACTCAAGCATTCAAGGAGTTTCTTCCTATGCTGGGTACCAATCCACTAAACCTTGGTGGAGAGTGGTAAAGGTAGATAAATGCCTTGAGATGACATTCCACTATATTACATGTACCATATTAGGCAACATGGTTTTTTATTTGTGCAGAGTGACAGAAAATGTGCTTAAACCTATACTAGTAGTGTAAAAACACATTCATCATGTATAGGGATCACAAATATATTTTGTTAGTACCAAAATAACATAAACAGAGTTCCCATCTTTTTTAGTTGGCTGCCCGTAGTTCAGAAATTATTTTATAAAACATGGTTTAACTCAAATACACCTATATGAATATGGGTCATTGATAATAACATGCACACACTTATGTGCCTGAACCTCAGAAGAGCAAAGATCTCTATTATTTACTCAACAAATAGAAAATGGGTCTGCTTGGTAAATATTCCTTATCTCACTGATTAAAACAAATGTAATCTGAAATATGCTGAAGTCATGGTAAGAACGATATGAATTATAGTGCATTATACATTCAACAAAGATATTCAAATTATATATATTTCAGATTATTCTACATTTCTCTGGAAACTAAAGATGAGAGCAGTCTCAATTAACCTGTCTTATACTTACTTTATTTTTAACTCTTGCTGTGATAATTGCCATTTTTGGCCAATTTATTTGTATTTTTCATTGTTTGCAGATGTCCAACATACGCAATCACTAAATTTGTATTAAAGTGTTCAAAGAGCCCTTTTTAAAATACATTACAAAGAGAGGGCACTACTTTCTTTTTTTTGGGGGGGGGGTAACCAACATTTTAAGAGAAGCTATAACATGTTCTCTGCTATTTGTCCTTTCTTCAACTTTTACACAGTGTATTTCTGATTAAAAAGGATATCCAGAAATGTTGCAGACCTATATTCTTCAATCACAACTATGCAACATATTTGCTACAATGAGCATGCATTTGAAAAAACCCTTATGGCCACAAAGGAACTCCATACCACTAATCAAATTAAGAGAAAATTCCAAGGATGAAAAATCAATACCTTTGCATTATCGTGACCGTGAACATCATATCTCAATTACTGTGCACACAAAGCAATGTATTTTTTGTTCTGAAGGGGGAAAGCAGCACTGATAGGCATTCAGCCGATGGGAAACACAGCCGTTAATAATATCGCCCCCATGGAACAAGACACAGACAGATGTCAGTTTTCACAACTGTTCATTTTCGACATGGGTGTTGAGGGGTGTTTCAGCAGGAAGTGCCAATGTTGTTGGGGTAGAAGCGTGTGATTCTTTTTCCTCAAAGAAATAAAGTTACTTGGTCTATGAGACTCTGCAATTAATTTTTTTTTGGAAATGAATACAACTTGAATTATGAAAATAAAAATCCATATTTTATTGTTCGAAATAGACATGAAATGAAATATTCTGAAAATTTGCTTTCCCCAATTGATCGTGGGCCCGGCAGCCGCTGTGCAGCGCCAGATCGACGAGGCTCTATACCTTTAATCGTTGAACGCCAAACAGGGTACATGTAGCAGCAACTCCCATTTTTCAACGTCTTTTAGTCTGACGCGGCTGGGGTTTGAACCCCCGACCTCCCGGTTTCTTAGACGGACTCTACCAACTGAGCCAACACACTGGTTTGTCTTCTACATCATTATAAATGATACATTCTGCATCCTAACACATAATAAACAAATTAAACTCTATAGCAATCTAACATAGTAGTTTTGTGAATTTTCATGAATTTTATCATGCATAAGTAATGCATGACACTTATGAAAGAATGCAATATGTTAGGTGCTTAGTCAGATCATCAATCATTATAATTCCCATCAGCTATAGTTTAAATATTATTTTTTTCCAGTAAGTGATTTGTAAAAATTCAGTTACAGTTACAGGGAATTCAGTCAGGGGTAATTGGGGTATTTTTTAAATTAGCACAAGAATATGTTCAGCTCATGCTTTCTGTATCAGCCCCCTGGTCATTTACCATCCACATTTTAATGTTTTATCCTTTATTTTGCTTTGGCATAATATTAAGACTTAATATTTGCATGCTAAATATTGAAGAGAAATACAAAGTTTTTATTGTCTTTGGTCAAGTCCACCCCATGAAAATGCTGACCTGAATAAATAGAGAAAAATCAAACCAGCATAGTGCTGAAAATTTCATCAAAATCGGATGTAAAATAAGAAAGTTATGAAATTTTAAAGTTTCGCTTATTTTTCACAAAACAGTGATAGGCACAACTAGGTGAGTCAGTCGATGATGTCCATCACTCACTACTTCTTTTGTTTTTTATTGTTTGAATTATACAATATTTTATTTTTCATAGATTTGACATTAAGGACCAACTTGACTGAATCATATAGTATTAAACAATGCTAATTCCACATGTTCAGGGAGGAATTAATTGTTGTATCACTTGACAATGAGGAGAAAATTAGAATATTTCATATTTCATATAATAAAACACAAAAGAAATAGTGAGTGGATGACATCATAGTCTCCTCATCTGCATACCAGCAAGGATGTGCATATAACTGTTTTGTAAAATTAAGCGAAACTTTAAAATGTCATAATTTTCTTATTTTACATCCAATTTTGATGAAATTTTCAGTGTTATGCTTGTTGGATTTTTCTCTTTTTATTCAAATCAACTTTTTGTTGGGGTGGACTTGTCCTTTAAAGAGTATAGTTCTTAAAGTAGATGTAAAGCTCTGGTTAATTGTAACTTATGATGAATTATGATGACTACCAATCAAAGTTGACAAAAGATTATGATAGTTATTATGATAGTTATTACGATATATTGTATTTTCCATCTTTGTGTATTTATTTCAAATCCACTGGAAACTAAATTTCTTTGTATGCTACTATGCTTGCTTTCATGGACCAATAAAATAATCTTGAATCTTAAAGATTATAATGTGGGTAACTTTCGTCTTGCAACTGCTAAAAATACCTCACACTGTACCAGTAATCTCCTTGCATCCCTTCTCAACATGCAACACGGCCTGGTGCGCAACATCCAGAAAATGAACTTAGAGGATGATTAGAGCTAATTCTTAACCGCACAGATGATGAGATATTGCCATCCATGGATGAGTTAAAAGATCCGATCGCTAGGCAACGCAGGTTCTCCGGCCCTTCATCCCATATGAGATTGTAATTAGGATGCTTAACGAGATATCAAGATCTAATGAGATGGCTACAGTTACAGATATTACCGGACATCTTTGGATATATATACAAACTTTAGATCTACACAATGAAAGTATTTAGTGAACTCTCCAGAGCTCAATGATTTTATTTACACCAGAAACCTATTAATGAATCTACCAACATTTATTTTAAATTAGTTTGGTGATTTATTCTTTAGGGCTTAATTTGAATTATAAGTTACTATTTTTTCTTTGGCTTTGTAATATTTATAAAACTGTGAACAAAGAATGGAAATATATTGTTACTTAAAAGAGAAATTACATTCATCCATTTAGCTGGTTTTTTTTCTCTATTAAAGGATATTCATTACATAAGAATATTCCAGAATGTCTCAGTTAAGCTTTGCTATACATGTACGCATATTAAAAGAGGCAGAGTAATGTTTGGTGTTTTTGTAATGTACAATGAACTTGGCAGACAATGGGGACTGCTGGCAGGGAAAAGGGACAATAGGTTTAGCTATGTTGTTTACATTTTTAATTTAATTGAGGTCATTGAGAGTCTTCTAGAACATGTACATGTAGGACTGGACTGTTCAAGAAAGAAGCAGTATGTTCTTTTTAAAGACAATACTAGAAGCTTCCAGTATATTGAAAATTTATATTGAAAGCTGGCAGTTTCTTCCAAGGATAAGATCAGAGCTCAGAGTTTCAAGCTAGACTTCATGTCAGAGCACAGTTTATCTCCACCTAGAATACAACATTAACTTCTGTGGAATTATTTGCACACTATCAATGAACTGTTTGCAATTATTTTGAAAAAGGAATTCTCAGTTCTCATCAAGAGCATCAAACCCATGGATTGCTGAAATCTACAGTTTATCATCATCAACATCATCTTCATGGACATTTCACCTCACTAAAGACACTGTAACTATCCATCGCCTTTCAACATCACTTTCGTCATCACCAGCATTGTAAACTATAATCTACGCAATCGTTGCCAGCCAATTTTGATATAATTTGGATTTAATACAGGATTATATATTTTTGGATTAAACAGAACCGACTCTTCAAGATATGTAAGATAATTTAACTAAATTCCTTTGGTTATTTGTTTGATATTTGTTTAATATCGTAACAATATTTCCCTTTTTTTTTCAAAATCCAGCAAGTGTTGCATGAAAAAAAATACAACCCTATGAGAATTTAGATTCTTATTTTTTCATGTCAAATTAGCGATGTGATACCAAATTAAAAATTCTTCTTCCAGAATGTTCAGTAATTGTTCAATACTTCACAGCAAAATTTTCATCACACTTAATCTGGACATGTATCCTAATAGAACCATGATCTGGATTAAGACAATACTAGTAACTATATGATCCTGTGATATTGAGGGCATTCCTATAAGGATTACATAATTCACCCACTTTTTAGTATAACACCACTTCTGGTTACAAAAGATTTATTTGGGAAAGAGTAAAAACTGGGAAGCATTATTTGTTCAAAGGCTTTTGGGTAGAAAAAATGAGGCAAGTATAAACAAAAAAAATAACCAAAAGTATTTGAAAAAAATATATCATAGTCAGTTCAAAAGCTTTTTAAGGAATATGCTGGTTTTTTGAAATTTTATTTGAAAAAAATCTCACCTATGAGATATTCTTTTTTATGTTACAATGCAAGATTCTTGTTGCAGGCTCAAAACTAAAATAACTTCATCTGGCTCTGTCAGACATAAATGCTGTGAGGCTTATATACATGTAACAAGTTCTTATAATTGATATTTATATTTTTCTCTTAGAGCATGTGTGAATACCTCAATCAATATTTTCTTACCTCATCTCCCATCATGGTGAATGTCTTTCCAGATCCTGTCTGCCCATAGGCAAACAGACATACATTATATCCATCGAAGCTTGAATCCAATATCTCACTGCCAAGATCATTGAAAATCTGCATTGGAAACAACAAAATATCAAGATTGAAATAATTTTTCATACTTATACTTTAAGTAGATTAATACTAATTTTTAATGCTGAACATCTGGCTCATGAATTAAAAAAACAATTGGATTAGTTCATGACTGTTTCGCTATGGACATCCAAAAAATGGCTGTACAAGCAAGGATTGCAACAAGTATTGTAAGAGGATTACACATGTAATTGAACCAACAATTTGAACATTTCAGATCAAGAGTTTATTTATACAACATTGTGTACATGTTAAAAAATTGTGAATGCATTTTTATATACATTGTTGTAATTGTTAAGGTTAAATTCAAGTGTATATTTATTTATTATTAAGCAACAATTATTAAAACACAACACAAATTGCAGATTTCTCTGATCTACTTCAGAAGACAATTTGAAGTTTACTCATGCAGTTCACTCTATTAAACAAATCTGGAAGAACCATAAGTGAAATGAAATAGCTAAAAATACAAAAGTAAAGCACACTTCTATGCACACCTACATGTATCAGTATGTGAAACAAAAGTGCAGTTCACTTTTTGCTTTAAACAGAGTTTACAAAACAGAAGGTATTTTATGCCAACTTGAAAGACTTCACTTCAGGTCCATCTATTTATTACCATGATTAATATGTGAGGCTTCAAAATAGAGACCCACAATAAAAGATATATATAGACATTCCACTTCTCTGTTTTGGGGGAAATACAACTAGAAAGAGGAAAATGTCTAATTGAGTATTGCATGTCATCCATGAAATTATTTTCTAAGAAGCACCCTAAATGAAGACCCTACTACAGTTTTGAGGGAATCCACCAAACAGATATAATTTTAAACCCTCAAATGGAACCTCCATCCTGCATGGTATTTTGAAATCGAAAATATTTAGAATAAAAACAAATCTGTGTTATTAAGCCTATATCATTTCCCCCCTCAGTAATTCACTTTTCACGTAGTCTATTTCATGCCTCTCTTATTCCTTAATACCAATTGTGATCCGCACATTTTATGCTAGTAAAGGTGTAATTCTTTCATATTCTTAATATTTTGGATGTACAGTAACAGGTAGGATAAATCAGGTAAAACATTGATCTCTTGGATCATTACCAAATATTGATCCATTGGCATATTCACACTCTGTCTCTCTTGTCTGTACTGCTGCTTTAAAAACTCTCTCCTATTTTACCTGCCCACCAATGAAATAATAGCCTCAGTCATGATACATGTACCTTGTCAAAGCCCAGGCCATTTTGTGATGGTTCAGATCTTACATGTAGGTCGGCCTCAAGATCTGGGCTATCATAAACAATTTAGGATGGCCTAAATGTTCTAGATGATGAAAGAGGAAAATGACACTACCCCCCCCCCCTCCCCATCTATTTCCTCTTATTTTCGACAAGTCTCATGCCTCTCAAAAGCATCCTTGGAGTTGATGGAACATATTTATAGATTCTACCTGTATGTTTACAAACAGTTACACTGGAAATGACAGTTGGGTGGCACAGTTCAAACAATCAAGGTTCTCTTTCTTTTCTTCTTCAAATCCTTAAACTAATGTTTGACCAGTGTCCTTTGACAAGGGGTACACATGGAACTCTTAAACAAGGGACCAATCTCAAAAGCTCTGTAAACAGACAGGGGACTTGGTCTGTATGTAGATGTAGTATTTCCTACTACTGAGCATCCTTTGCAAATCTACCATATTAGCTTGGTGATGCCTTTGTGTCTTTGCAGGCTGATATAAATCTGCTTTGGGGAATGGGTTGGAGTGGGAGAGCTGTACAGACAGGGTATTACAGAGTTTTCTCATACAATGAAGGATTCAATGGAAGTCTGTACATAAATACTGCATCTGTACATTTGTAAGACTTCATAAACACAATCCCTGGTTACTTGTACCATTCTGTACAGAGCCTTTGTACAACCAGGCAACAACAAATGGACCTTGATGAAATATAGGCTTTTTAAAGTAGATTTAGGCCTCAATCATTAATAACAATATCATTATCTATTTTTTTTCTAAATGATATTATGGAAAGGACTGCCCGACTATCAAGCTGAATGATTGAAAATACAATCACCTAATTAAATTTAGTAATTTTGTTCACTAATATTATACGAGATGCATCTTACTTCTACTAACGACTCAAGCAATGTGCAGTTGTATACGAAGGCCTACATGTACATTACATCAGCCTCATAATGTTACATGTTGGCCAACATGTATATCCCACAAAATGCTCATGATTTTTTATTTTTCATATTAAAAAAATGGAAGGAAAATTCAATGGTGTCAAGAGCAAATAAGATATGAATATAAAATTACAATTTCTTTTCAAGTCAGTCATTAAAAACAAATCACATCACAGTCCCATCGCATTTTTGCCTAAGGGTCTTGTGACTCTCGAGGAAAAGAATATTCCCCAGGTCAGAACAGCAACTTCACATGTCAATCTAGATGATTGTAACTACCTGTTACACAGTACATTTACAGGGGACAGAATGAGTATTTGTCTTTTGGATTGGGACCTTTCATGTCAAAGATTATGTTTGCATCAATGTTATAATGTGTGTTACATGCTAAGAGCTTTGCATGGTTTTCATATGCCCACTCACTGTGCAATAAACATTACAAGGTCATATTACCGCTCTTCTAATATTTGACAGTTCTAATGGAAGACAGATAATGGTAAATGGCAACAAACTGAAGTACATGTATGTCACGCATGTGTTTATATATTTTTAACTTTTGTAAGTCAATGCAATTATCTAGCCTATGTGATTTTAATTTTACTCTTAATAACTTATCAATGCTAAATACATCACCCTCCCCCCCCCCCCAAAAAAAAAGAGAAAGGTTCATACTATAAGTATGAAAGTAGGCCTATATTACCTGTATATATGAGCAACATTTTCAAATTTTGTTTCATATAACTTTCATAACTATGCCTAAATTGCCTATATCATAAATTATTCATACTCATAGATAAATATATCTACAAACCAGAATATGAACTTAAATACAAGAAGACAAACTATATCACCCAAGATATTCTTTTGCTGATACAGAGTGCACTGTACAAATTATTTTCAAAATCGGCTAACTTAGCAATAAGGTAAAAAATCAACACCAACAACATTCAGTAATCACTATGTAATATCGTTTTTCAAAGCAAAGGTCACAATGTTAGATTGAAAATAAACGTGACAATTTCATGCAAGTTTACATATGCCTATTGTTTTACATGTCAGTCGACATCATGTACCCAAGACAGAACATGATGGGACTTTAAAATGGGCGGAACAAGTTTAGGCCATATTGTATTTTTTTCCAGCTTGACTTCTGTGCATGAAAAAAAATCTATGCTTGATCTCCCTATAACTGTAAAGTCTGTACCAAGAAACCCATTTTCTTATATCTCTGTAACACTCTACATGTCTACAAACACACAAAAAACTTCTTGTACAGAAGCCTTTATACAGCAACCAATGACATGGGTGAGTGGTTGACTTTGTACACAAATGATAAGCATAGGCCCTATAAAAGCAGGTTGCACTCACTTCAAGAATTGTACATGTGCCAATATATCACAGGTTTTTGTGTACCGTTGCCATGGAAATGCCCTGATCCTGAAAGGGGTGCATGCATTGTGTCTTGTTATGGTGGACCTCCACAGGTTTGACCCCTTGGAGATCATTCCTTGGGATGTAGTCTCATGAATTAAGCCCCTTTCATGTTGTGTTAAAAAGATCAAACTGGTGAGAGTTGCTTCAGGGGTTAAATTGAAGACATACCACATATATACAGTTTGTAAGCAGTACATAAACTTTGATGAATGATCAATATCGTCAAAGGCAAAACACCAAACTACAAATACATGTATGATTCTGTAGAATTATAAACTCAAAACTTTAAAGACACGTCTCTTTTGATAATCAAGGGTACAGCTTTTAATTTTTACAAGTTCTTTATCAACATGGACTTGGTTCTTCCTGTTGTTACCACTACAATAGTAGCTAAAGTTATGTAAATGAATATGGTTTAAAATTCAAATCAAGCATATTAAAATTCCCAAATTATTTCATGTACTTGCATATAAAAATCAAAACTAAGGTCTGAATTGGAAGTCTAACCTGCTAAATAGAATGACAGTTGAACTTGGTGAATTGTGAAGTTTTTACAGACATGAGAGTATTTCTGAGTTTCATTGGAATAGTTTGTTTTGATCAGTCACATACCAGTGCATTGGGATGCACTCTCAAATTACGACGACACCAGATATGAGGAATGATTTGAATCTTGGCAAGATGCCGAAAGTAACCGTTGAATTCTGCTAAGAACGTAGCTAAATTACCCTGCTAGATCGTTAAAGAGTTTATGGTTTCTATTGTGTTCCTACCTTAGCTTTTAACTTATTCACTTTCTCCAGTCAATCTATCCCATACCCTTTCAAGTTTCAATCTTTTTCCTCTGCTTTTTTCTTCTGTCTTTATTTTGATTAAGTTTCTTCGGTTGATGTGATTTGCTTTTTTTATATGTGCTGTGATTCTGATGAAATCAACAATATCCTTATAGTTTCAAAAGAAGTGCTAGTGTAGACAAACTAGATTGCTCAATTTCCCAACATAAAGATATTGTCAATTTATGGAAATAAGTTTGATATATAGA
Organism: Lytechinus pictus; assembly: GCF_037042905.1. Taxonomy (NCBI): domain Eukaryota; kingdom Metazoa; phylum Echinodermata; class Echinoidea; order Temnopleuroida; family Toxopneustidae; genus Lytechinus; species Lytechinus pictus. The sequence goes on from NC_087251.1 coordinate 15,659,821, forward strand.
CCTACACAGTCAAGAATTTTTCCTGTAAACTTGTTATTTTTCTGCCTCATTCATTGCATAACAGACAAAACCTGCAAATTCAACAAACAAGATCAGAACACAAGTAATGTTACCCTTGTTTCGCATTTCCTTTCAAATGCAATACATTATATTATGACACTGGTATACATGTACACGTATATACCTTCTTACAATATAGTGTACCATATTATATTATGATCTTATTGTTCACCAAAAAGTCACTGACACCAATAGTCCAATATGTACCTGACCAAAAAAAACAGAAGATGTTGTAACGGTATAGACATAGCAGGTGCTAGGTGAGAGATCTGATTGGCAATTAGGACGAGAAGATAGGTCGCTCATCAAATCCTTGTTTACTTGCTCTAGCTAGCTCATTCCTTGCATGTTGAATAACATTAGCTGTGTTCAGATGAGACTTTATAATCCTAAGTTATGTAACTGATAGAGGCCTACTGCTAAACACAAAGGACAGGCCTAAACAACATTTACACTTCTTGTATTAAAGGAGAATGAAACCCTTGAAACCAGCTGAATCCATATCAAAGAGAAAAATCAAAGAAACATATTGTTGAAAGTTTGAGGAAGATTGAATGAATAATAAGAAAGTTATGAGCATTTGAATATTGAGATCACTAATGCCATGTAGATCCTCCCATTGGCAATGCGACCAAGATCTGTGATGTCACACATTACTTAAGTTCTTATTTTACTTATATTCTCACTTTTATAGAGTCTATCACAAGGTGAGGTGTTCTCTTTATGAGAGGACAAGTACAGAGGTTTCACAACATTATATCATTGAAGAATCGTTTGTCATATGATTAGAATGAGCAAAAAGAGATGTTTTGGGGTACATTTTCAGTGTCCAAAAGGGGAGAGTTGTTCATCTGTGACATCATAGATCTTGGTCGCATTGCCAATGGGAGGATCTCCATAGCATTAGAGATCTCGACATTCAAATGCTCATAACTCTTCTATTGCTAGTCCTATTTTACTCAAACTTTTGTTGATCTTTTTCTTTGATTTTTCTGCTTTCACAAAAGCTAACTTGCTCCAAGAGTTTCATTCTCCTTTAATTACAAATTTGGCCTAGTCCTAACCAAGAAATCCAACAATTTGAGCAAGGAGGCATGAGTGGTATTTGCAATGACAATAACTTCATGAAGTTTAACATGTTCTTCTCCTTTGTGTTTTGTATGATATTTGGAATAGTCAACTATACAGTGCGTATCAAAAAAAGTTTACACTTAGAAAAAATCCTGTAGAATTATACATTTGTGATATCCTGAAGAATTTTCCACATTTTAATATTGGTACAGATCCATTTAAGCAAATGACGATATAACTGTCAAAAAATATTTCCGCTTGAGTGAGCACCACTTACTTTTGAAAAGTTAGTGAAAAATGATTTGCGCAGAACTTTGAAATAGTTATGCAAATAAAAGTAGCCCTTAATCATGAAGAACACGTGGAATTTAGCTAGTAAAAGTGATTTTAAGATATTTTTACCTTTTTTAACCCGTTTCCTTGCCCCAAAACACTTTGAAGAGTGCATTAGGGCCACTCCCCCACACACCGAGGCCATCGTGACGATATTTGCTTTACACTGAGCTGTGATTTACATGAAATGGCTTAGGCTTGATTTTCATTTTGTTAATCATTGTCAAGCTTGGAAAAAGTGTGGAGAAACAAGTATTAAATGAAAAATGAAATGTAAACCCACTTTAAATAAAAACTTAGTAAAAAAATGCTGGAGATGTCTGATATATAAAACTTTTGTTCAGATTCAGTTATGTCCTCAGATCCAGCTGGCACAAAAAGGGTAAAGGTTGTGCTTAACTAAGTGTTTCAATTTCAATTTGGGTGGCAAAATTATTTTTATACAAAATGCTTGAATGTATCCGTTTTATATCAATTGACTAAAAGTGCAAGGAAAATGTATGAGAAATGTTTCGCAGGGTAAGTTTGATTTCCTCTTTTCCCCTAGACACAGCGTGAAAACAAGCATTTCTGCGCAAAAAGATTTCTGCGAACTTTACAAAAATTGACAGTGCTCACTCAAGTGTAACATTCTGTCAAAAATTTTACTTTCATTGGATGGATAAGACCCAAACCCAAGATTGTATGTGAAAAAATTACCCACATGTAGTAAAATTTGTAATTCCCAGGGCTTTTTCAAAGTGTAAACTTTTTTTTGATACGCACTGTAGAATGTGAATTTATGTTATTCTTGAAGCTTCTGGAATAAGTACCTAGTGGTTCAAATTCTTTATTAGTGCAACATGAACACAGTCACATGTAATATGGTTGAATGAAAGTGGGGGACTGAATGGGGGAAGACCATTTAGAAATAATTCTTGTTATGTCCAGAGGGGGACAAACATCACTGATGCATGCTACATGTAAGTGCTGATAAATCGTCTCAAATACAGGGAAGGAGGTATTTTTAAAAAAAAATGCAAAAATCAAGAATAGTAACATGAATATCAGAGCTGATAAGAAAGATAAGAGTAAATAAGATGGATATCAATGGCATTTGCTGTAAAGGGTTTAAAAAATCGGAGATGTACTAGAGGTTTCACTCCTGTTCCATATATAGTAATCGGGTATTGCGCAACTCCAATTAGTATACTTTCAGAAAGCAATTTACATAGGTCCTAACTGTAACATGGCATCCCTGCCAAGCAATAAACTAGCAAATAAAATTGCTGTATTGTTTGTTATAACTTGTATACATAAAAATATTACATAAATACATATTTAATTAAATATATTGGAGAAAAAAGAAACATTGCTTAATACTTTAAAAACATTTATTGCCAGAAAAACTATTACATCTTTATTGCCATAACTACTGTATCAACGTCAACAAACCCACAATGTGTCTTCATTCGCAGATTCTAATCTCTTACATGTAGATTTACAATAAGGATTGAAGAAGAGTTCAACATACAGGGCAGACTAGAGAGGGAGGGAGGGAATTGCACTTTCAGTGGGGGGTTCTTGCATTCATTTCCTCTCTGCGTCTGCACTCAGATAAAGGTGAAGAATCTACTGGCCTCCATGACCATAAACTCATGAATGCTATCAAACACTCAATAAAAATACTGGAAGAATGTCAGGTACTGTAGGCATTGACAACTGCCGAGTTTCTGTGAAAACGCTTTTTCAAGGACATTTCTCATATTTTGTATTCCCCTTGGAGAATTACATTGCGATATAAATCTTGTGTCTTTCCCTGGATATATGATAAACAATGCATGAATAAGGTATTGGCTAATTCATCGTTCCACACAATACAATTTGTTTATAGTATGTAACAATTAGCACTTAATAATATTCAAAGGGATAAGTTACTGTAAATTATTTTCAAATTACTGAAATGAACATCTTTATCTCAGTTTTATTTGAAAAAGAAATGCATGATTAAATTTGCATGTACAGAGCTTTCAATTATCCATAAAAGAGTGGCTTTAAAGTCCACTCTGTGCCATTCAACTCTGCATATGAACAGTTGCTTCTTCATTTTTTTCCATGTTCATACTTCATCTTACCCCCTGCAGAGCTTAATCCAATACAGACATCTGGAGCAAAGCTGCAATCAATCACACATGTACATTGCAGCGGCAAATGGCTTTTGTATTAGATTGAATGCGTGAAATCACAGGCACAGAACCATATATTGTTTGTCAACACACGTATAACACCATTAGCAGTTTTAAAGATAGTTCCACGTAGCACAAGCAAATATTACATATTGTAATTCTAACTGTTCTGAGTGATGTATGGAAGAAAAATGAGTATAAAGCTTAGATTTGAATCCCCTAAAAGCATACAAAATACCAGTACTTGTGAATTAACTGATCATAGGCCTATACTTGACTCCATATTTGTTTAAAGCAAAATGAGAAACAAGTCTTCATACTTTTCTAGGCATTCAATATAAAATGCATGAAGAGTAATACCTCAGTCGTTTTTAAAATTTTTGAACCAGCTCTATATAGGTGGTTTGAATTAAAATAAATAAAATGGCTGTTTTAGACTCGCCGTTTGGCCGCCGTAGAGAAAGTGTGACCGAGGTATAAGATGTAGCATCATTATCCTGATAATCTAGATCATCATCATCATCACCACCAATAACATCATCATCACTATTTGATAACATCTTATAGTCATCTGATAAGCACTACATTAAAGTAGATTATAATTATCATACTTTTGTCCGGAAACAATGGATTGTTTCATTTGCAAAAAAACAGTAAATAATAGATGATAACAAGTTAAGTTGTAAAGAAAGAAGTTATTATTTTTCAGTAATGCATGATTCCAATCTTTTCTGTCCCAATCCAGTTTGTGGTTTTGATTATTAAGAAAAAAAGGTTTTATTGCTGGTGCTTTATGATATATATATCATTTTATAAATGTTCATTTTTAACCAATTAAATACAAAATGCTTTTAATGTGTCAACCCAGCATGTAATAACTCATCTTGTGTTCCAAACAATTTAACACCAGTAGTCTGCATCAATACCATGATCAGACCAATCCAGTTAATCAGCAAAGAGGACTCAGTTCCTGTTGAAAGGAATTAGATGTCTAAAGGAGATTCTTACATGGAATAAACAGGATTAATTTTGAGCTTTATACCCCTATCCTAATCCCATTTTGACACTATACAAAACAGTTTAGGCCGTGTTTATGCTTCCACTTTTCAGGCCAGAATCAGCGTTTCCAAACGTGATTAGTCCAAAACACGGTTGCGTACATGCTTACTTTGATTTAAACGCTGTTTCGTAAACTCACAAAAAGGTGCGTATGTAAACGTAGTTTGACCAGAATCAGGCTTTATGGGGAAGTATAAACAGAACCACGATCGTAAACGTGTTTAAATGACGCCATTTGGTACATGCTTCCAGTGAGATGAAAATCCGCGGGCAAATACAGTCGCATTGCTCCATGGTCGCATGTTACCTCCATGGAATTACCTCTCATCTCCCTTGTTTTGCATGTGTAGTACTATTACTAGTATTACTCTTCCAATTTGTCATCACGATGAATGTTGAGGGATTTACACCCAAAAAAAAAGAAAAACCCTGGAACGTGAGTTATAATGAGGAGACATCGCCAGATGCCCCAGTAGTATAAACAAATAGATATTTTATTATTTTGCATACTTAATATTCTTTATTTTTCTTACTATTATCCTCACCATGGTGGAAATTATATGGCTATATCAAGAATGACTAAAATATCGGAAATTGTTCGATGTTTATATACCAGTTGACGTACCTTCCCCATAACAACACTCGGAAAGAAAAAACTTTCGAAAAAGGGCGCGCCAAATTTGACCTCGCTTTCCTGCTCAACGAAAATTACGATGCGAAGCCAGCTGGAGATCGTGATTTCGTCTCTGAAAAGTTAAGCATAAACAGCACTCCCAGAACCACGTTTACGATCGGCGTTTTGAATCGACGTTTGAAAACGCTGATTCTGTCCTCGCAATGGAAGCATAAACACACCCTTAGACTGAGGATAACAGCTTGCATCAGATTAGAGAAATCTAACTTGGGTTTTCCCTGATTATGGTATATGTAGGCATTCATGTACATGTACATGTAGGCCTATCCCCAGGGCTACATCAGCTTAAAAAAGAATGACAAGGCCTTCCAGCATTTCACTGTGAGGAATGAGGATCTAAAGTTTTTAATATACTTTCGTAAATTAATGCTCTTGAGTACAACTTGAATAATCTTTCATTGGTTTCATTTCTAAAAGCATGGACTATAAAAAGAGATCTTCAACCCTTCTGACGCCACTAGCTTCCACATCAAAACAATGTTTCTACATGTATATTGTAGTTGGGAGTACTGAAGAAAATGTGAATAACAAGATCAATAAAATAAATTATTGCAACATTTGACCATTATTTTTCATCATCAAGAAACAAAATTGTGACTTACAAAAAGGAAAATTCAAGTGAAAAAAAAAAGAAAGTGGACTCAGCATTCTGCATGCATGGATTTTCCCCCTTAGCCCTACATATGTACATGTAGGTAAACTTCTGCGCATTCAAAAGTATGACACTGCTCCAGAGAATCCCAAGCACTAACTTGGGTATTATTTGAAAAAAAAAGTTTGCCTCTCTCACCAATCATCCCCTTGTTTGTACACATCTCACCCTCTACATTACAACCGATACAGGTATTCTTTAATAGCCCCTTATTTCATGCCCATCCTATTCATAACCATCTCCATTTACAACAAGTTTGACCACACCTTTGTGTTAAGCTACTGAAGTAATAAAGACACCAGGCCTGCCATTGAATATCTTCCTATTATTCTATTGAAAAGGAAAGCTTGAATACCAGTCGAAGTGGGACTCTGCAATCAAGGTATAATCATGAAAGGGTGAGGATGGTATAGATCATCGGAGTTAGGCCTACATAAGTGTAGGTACAGATTAAGCTCTGATAAGTGATAACCCAAAATGACCTTGCCATGAGCAAGTTCAAAGTCGTGTTTTCACTTTAACTGTTGATTAATTGAATTTTGATATACTGGTAATGTAAATATTGTGTGCAATGAAATAAAAATAAGTGAAAACCAATAATGGATAATATTGGTCTATTGCTCGAGAATACTTCTTCATCTCCATCTTCTTCTCTGACCATTGAGCATGTGTCATTTCATATTGCCTAATCAAATTCAATATCTTTCTACTTAATCAACATAGAATGAAAAAATATATAGACTTATTAAAACACACTAATAAAATATCTATAGGTAAATGGGTAATGCATGAATGATGCTATGAATCATTTTTGCTTTTCAGAAGTTTTACACTATGTTTCTTCAAAGTGACTAATAAATTTTGAAACTGATTTCAAGGATGGCCTATATCATATCCAGGCCTGGTCATTGTGACATCATACCTTAAAATAGACCATGAGGACATGAACAAGAACCCTGCTACCCCCATCACTCACTAATTCCATTAGGCGTACATACATGTTAGTCTAATATCCCTAACTTCAATCCCAAACTCGTCAGACATCATCCCACCTCAGCCTCTCCATACATCAAAGGGATGAGAATCACAAGATATACTAGTAATATGACGTGGAACACTGTTTTTCTCCTTTACTCTCTGAGCTCAATATTTCTTTTCTTTCCATCTAAAAATATCTGATGAACGACGACGACGCTCTTTCCAGGGCAGGGATGAGTCAGTAATTTTAGAACTTGTACAACAGATGTATACGTAAGTGTCTTATCAGCTTCACCTTTTTGGTGATTTTTATTTGGGTTAGTTTTGTAGTATGCTTGAATTTTTTTATTAAGTCAAGGTACAGCTAGCAATCAAATAATTAAAAAAAAATCCACTCTTCCTCCTTAACTTGTACAACTTGGATTTTGGAACCAAAATTTGATGAGCATCAGTGTTCATTTTGTGATTACTGATGTTCATAATAGCACTGTAAAAGTGCTATATGCATTGATTTGATTTCATTACAGTGGAACAACTTTCCTCATCTAACTCTGCTTTATTAATGTCATAAATTCCCTACAGCTAGCTAGATAACACTTTTAATAATCCAATTTTAGAAATACATCTCTGCTAGAAGCACACTGACATTCACACTCAATGCTACTTTCCTTAATAAATATGTCAGGATTAATAATTAGCTTTCAATTTAGGCACAAATATGTAAAATGCTTGATTGCAAAGTGGAAAGTGCATTGTACTAAATCCTTGAAAGAAATTGGTAGATATTCTCTGATTTCTGTGTACCTTTGAGGAGAAAGGACAATTTCATCTTCCTGTGAACTCAGTCAATAAAACCTGGTTACCAATAAATGGCACGGACATAAATTCCCATCCATTTGCGCACAACAAAATCAAGAATACATCCACATTATAGGCCTACAGTGTATGTACAGGAAAGTGAAAGATATATTTGTTTGTAAAATTACCTACAGTTGAATTATGGAAAGCAGTTCAATGCGAAAAATGCAACAATTTTTATCTACAACTGATGCATTATGAAAATACAAATTATTAATGAAAATATAAGTATGTGTAGGTTACATGCCCCCCCCCCCAAGTTATATGCAAGTACTGTACATGTACTTTAGTGTCTCATACTTGTAGAAGTAGTAAGTGTAAAGTTTATGAGTTAAAATGTGCATGCCGACAAATGTACCCATAAATCAATTTTAACAAGGGAGAGATGAATAAAAACATTGAACTTCGACATTTTGTAGTCTGATGAATAGCAACCTGTAGTGTCCAAACGAATGGAAAAATAACCAAGACTATGTGTACATTTAAATTACATACATCAATAAAATGTGTTCCCACTTTTAATATAATACAAGGACTTTAATGTAAATGATTACACAATATAGCCCTTGGCTCTACATAATAATCACAGTACTGTATACTGTTGGTGCACATCGTGTCCACTTTCCAGTGGTCCAATTTTCTCTCTTCATTGTTCATGGTCACACATTCATTCACAACTTTGAGCAGTAAATATAGTCAATAATTATTGATCATTTCATTTTCATCATTGGGAGAGATTTCGAAACAATCTGTATGGTAACAGTTAAATGTTAATAGAATTGAATAAACAAGATGCTAATTGATGTACGTAGACCTACACATACAGGCCTATAGTCTCTGGTATAGAGCCATAGTGATGGAATCATCATTTATAATTTTTATTTTTACGGCTCTAATGTAAAAATAATAATAATAATACTTACATGTACAATGTTTACATGTAGGATATGTACAGGTTTACTTAATCATTGCCCAATATATTTTGGCTAATCTAAAAATATGAATTTATTTCTGTCATGGTTCTACTTAATATCAAAATAATTTGTTTACATGTAGGTCTTTGACAAGCCATGATCCGCAAGCTACATACGTATATTTCACATGCATCTTTAAACAGCCTTTCATTTTTCCCATTCAAACTACCAATTGAATGGACTTTAATATATTCTGGAACAGTTCAAGATCTTTCATCTACATGTATCAGAAAATTAATTCTATAGATTCATATCAAAGCAGCTTCCGACTTTTGACTTTCCGGTTGAAATTACACTGCCTGCCTTTGTCCTTGGGCGTGTCTACTATTCCAGTAAAAATTTCAATAGACACAATGTATCAACTTTCACTTGACTCAGCCTCAAGGCATCTGGGCATTACAATAGCCCTTGACTGACCTCTCAATTTAGCTTCATTCTGTGTTCGGCCAACTGACTGCTCCAAATCAATACTCTGTTCTAGTATCATAGGATGGACGGATGCCATGTGATGGAGCAGAATGACACCCCTCGAGACGATGACTGACCGATGGTGACAAAAGCGTGTTTGAAGACTCCATACCATCACTGCATGGTGTCTTACTTCAAAGGTTCATCCATATTTGATGAGCTCCCTTTCTACTCAAAGGACAACGTCCTATCCACTTTCACAATAGCATGAATGGGACATTATTGTTGGTGCAATGGAGGCGAACAATACGCAATATTTATACGCAACTTATTTAGAATCCAAACCTTGGTGCTGGGAATCGATATAAGAATGTTTTGTAGGTCTAAATATTGCCCATTAAACAGCTAAAAGGACTGACTGTTAGATCTATGAATAAAAATACTATCATGTATAAACTTACTATGTAGGCCTATATGTTATTCAGGGATAAAGTTTTGCAAAGCTACACTACATAAACATGTCCTTGGATCTATAGGGGCCAGCAAATTGTATTAATAACTATCTTTCATACAAAAAGTCATCTAAGATTTCCTCTTTGATATCATTTTCTTGTTCTTCACAGACCCTTCATTGATCAGATGAAAACACAGTTTTCAAGGACAGTTTATTAATTACAGAATATGGCTACTCATCTTAGGTGATCTATTTTAAACCCCTTAAGGACCTCTGGCCATTAATATTACATCACTATAAAGCAATGATTACATATTAAATGCCAATTGGGGACCACTTGATAGTGTTAAGCCCCATCATGGAAGATTTACAGTTATAATGGACGCCAATTATAGTGATGGTGAATGATACAGGGAAATATTTTTTTCAAGAACCCAATTGACATTTCTAACTTTTTTTTTTAAATGAAGTCAGTTTATTGCTATAGCTCAGCAGTCCAAAAGCAAGTTTATTATTCTATCTATTTGAAGCTCCAAATAATAACAATTGAAACCGATTGAATTTCATCAAGTACCATGCAGGACAAAAATCATTATATTCCTAGTAGTTCAGATAAATTAATGAACTACATGTACATGTATCATTTAACAAAACAATATATTTCTTTTTCATAGCCGCACGCAGCGGGGGGGGGGGTGGCTGCAGTTACCCCCAAGGAATTTTGAAAATTTACATTTTGTTACTGAAAATTTTTACGAAAGTCACCAAAATTATGTGCCAAATCCTTCAATTTAACTTGACAAAATGCAAAAACGCCCCAATGACAAGCTTGGTCGCTTCGCTCCCTCGCTTTTGAGGTTTCTTCGAAAAGTTTATGCATCTGCTGCCCCAAGAGAAAATTTTCTGTGTACAGCCATGTTCTTTTCTTTAAAGGAGAATGAAACTCTTGGAGCAAGTTAGCTTTTGTGAAAGCAGAAAAATCAAAAAATAAGATCAACAAAAGTTTGAGTAAAATAGGACTAGCAATAAAAGAGTTATGAGCATTTGAATGTCGAGATCACTAATGCTATGGAGATCCTCCCATTGGCAATGCGACCAAGATCTGTGATGTCACACACGTACAACTCTCCCATTTGGACACTGAAAATATACCCCAAAACATTTCTTTTTGCTCATTCTAATCATAAAAAATTCATATGACAAACGATTCATCAATGATATAATGTTGTGAAACCTCTGTACTTGTCATCTCATAAAGAGAACACCTCACCTTGTGATAGACTCTATAAAAGTGAGAATATAAGTGAAATAAGTACTAAAGTAATGAGGGAGTTGTACGTGTGTGATATCACAGATCTTGGTCGCATTGCCGATGGGAGGATCTACATGGCACTAGTGATCTCAATATTCAAATGCTCATAACTTTCTTATTATTCATTCAATCTTCCTCAAACTTTCAACGATGTGTTCCTTTGATTTTTCTCTTTGATATGGATTCAGCTGGTTTCAAGGGTTTCATTCTCCTTTAATGTATGATTTAAAATAAATAAAGGAAAAACCTTTTATTAAGAAGAGCTTTTTATTCACTCCTGTCTCACTCTTCAAGCATATCAGCTTTTGCTACACAAAAACGAATTTACCATACATGTATTTGTGTCTTGTACATCCATATACGCTTGGACATGTTCTCTGAAATATCACTTTGCACGATTCAAGAGATTCAAGGTAAAAGATTTTGTCTGATTCATGGAATAAAATGCCGCTGCATCCCCGGGGTAGAGAATGTCTTGTTGGCCAAGGGTATTTGGCCTACTATCGGCCGATAAAGGGGTTTTCAGAAGTCTTTCCATATTTGGTTGTTGATGGTTTCCCCTGGCATCAGCATCCATTTAAGGGTTTCTCTCCTCTATTTCTTGTGAAGCTTCTCATCTCCAACGAAGTTTCATGGATGATAATATGTTTGAATATATAAAACTTTTAATATTTTTATCACTTTTGAACCTCCTCTCAAATTTTTCCCTTTGGTACAGTAGGTCAAAATCTGAATTATATTCATCACCTTTTTTTCTTTTTGAGTTTTATTATCATTGTCCCCTCAATGATTGAATACCTTTAATAGTATTCTTTAATTCTTTACAAACAGCTCACTTCTTGTGTCTAACACCGCGTTACTAAAACCAAAATATTCTCATGATTTATTTTCACCTTGTGTGCTTCAGGAGCTTAAATACAATTGTCAACATTTTAAATTCTTTATCGACATAAAAACACAACAAATCACAATTAAAAATCTACAGTGTATGATGACAAAAAAATATAATAGGCCCAATAGCAAAGAAAATTTATTTGTCACCTACAAAGATACACTGGAGAAAAGGGCAATTTTTGCTCTTAAATGTTGGAAATAGCCCTTGAAAGTGGCAAAAATGTCCCTTCCCCTACTCCCTCTATTTTACCGACTTCTCTCTCTTTCTTCCACAGCCCAATATCCAGAATAAAAATTGGCAAAGATTCCCAAGGGGACAACCAGTAGGTAATTTGTTACACTGCATGCCCTAGAGACCCTTCCTCTTGGTCTGTTTTTTTTCATCGCTATCCCATCTTTCACACATCTGTTTCGTGATAGGACGCTTGGTCGGGGATGATTGACTTCTACCCATCGTGTGCGCTCGGGTAAGCTCAAATTTAAGGCAGCTGCATGAAGTAACCACCAAGACAACAAAAAAGAGAGGGAATGTACACTACAAACTCACACTGGCCTGGGGAAAATGGGAAGTGTATGAAAGCATGATGTGGCATTATACCATTCAGATCTTCAATAGCCTCTAGATGCTGTTTTATTTCAGATGAGAGGTGCATACCTACACAGCTGTTCTGAGTCCTCCTTTTGCTGAAAATTTCAAATTCAATTTCAAATTTCTAACTCTAAACTATTTTGTATTTGCTTCATTTGTATGTCAAATCGGAATAACAATATAATACATGTATATATAAAGTTCTTGATTATGATACAACGTCCCTATGCACTTCCCATGGACTTGTTGGATAGTACATGTAGGTGGCTTATGCCCTGCAGCCTTTTACAGAGCAGAAGCATAAAAAGAATAGATTCCTGCCAGGTACCCATTTACTAAACTGGGTTGAGTGTAGCACAATGTGGATCAATTTCTTGCCAAAGGAAATTATGCCATGGCTGGCATTCGAACCCATGATGACCCTCTGTTTGAAAGTCAGAAGACTACATGTACACTGTTGAAAATGATTTAAACAACGCTGTTTATTATGTGAATCACACAATAGCTGTTTAAACATTTTAAACAAGTGTTTAAAATCTTAAACAACAAAGTTTAAATTCAAATATTTAATCATCAATAATTTAAGCATGGTTGTTTGAGATTTTAAACACTTGATTAAAATGTTTAAACAACTACAATGCGATTCACATAGTAAACAGCATTGTTTAAATTATTTTTAACAGTGTGTACTTGTAGTTGACTGGTATACATGTATGACTATTTCTATGCACTTATGAAGCTGTGATGAAATTATGTTAAGTATTGTATTAATCGAAAAATGAGTCTGATATTTTTTTAAGGTGTGTGTATGTATTACACTGGATTTCTGTGGATAACGAAACTTGTATCACAGCAAAGAAAAACTAGAAAGTATAAAGAGAAGAGCATATTAATCAGGTTCCTGTTTATTTGTTGAATAAATTGTGCTTTTAAGCCAAATGTACTCCAGGTTATGTCAGTAAAAGGTTTCTAATCCAATTACAGTACTGGATTGCATCTACTTGATCTTACTCTTCTGAATGAGGTCAAAAGACACCAAGACTCAGGAGACGCTTACTGGCTCATTCAATAATTCAATATACACAAAATATGTGTATTTCAAAAACTTTGTTCTAAAACAAAGCAAAATGAACAATTGTATTTCAGAGACCATATGTAAGATCATGTAGTTTGGTATCAAAGTAATATGGATAGCATTATCAATATTCTGTCAGCCTTTGTTTATTTCAGCCTTGAAAATCATGTTTTACTCTGGAAGTATACCTTGTTAATACTATTAGCATTGATTAAAGCAATCAAAATAATAATATTTTCATTCCATTCTACATAGCATGTTTATCATTATTTCAAGTTTACATGTACCTATTCAAACTAGAATAGTGAATTCAGGTTTTAATAAAGGGAATGAGATGCATGCCTTGTAATGGTTCCAGCAGATAAACCCAAAATACCAAACAGCACACAAAAAACTCAATATCAAACGAAAATCAATAAAACAATTTCCAGATCACTATTCATGAAAGAACAAGTATTTATCATTCTCTGTCAGATGTGAATAGACACTGGATGCAGTCAATGACTCTCTTCTTTAATCTTGCATATTTCCTCTCATTTGTCAAAGCTGTCAGGGACAAAATGAAATACCTTTGTCCTGGGAACACTTTAACCTAAACAATAGCTTTAATAATGACTGTGAATATGACTCTTTGTATAGATCTACGGAAGAGCATGCCCAATGAGATCTTTTCTACTCAATACGTATGGAAATTCGATTTCATAAATTTTGAAGGGACAAACTTAATCCAGCTCATGTGCATATTTGTTTCTTTTAATATGTACTTTGAAAATTATATAATCATATTAAATGTAATGTTTATTTGCATTATTTCATGAATTGTACACAAATATGAAAAATCTATGCACTTTAGTTTCATAACTAAAATACGCACACATCAAACAAATGAAGATTAGCGTTTTGGCATAAATGAGCCAACAATGGAATACAAATAAACAAATTATACCTTCAGTGAGCATTGCACATTGGCAAAAACATTTTGAAATTGCATGCTGTATGGTACATGTAATACTCCAAAATTCAAATATCATAGTAAAAATACCATTTGTTCTTTGGATTAAATTAAAAAATCACACATGCATATGAAAATTCTGACAAATCTAAATATATTCTACACAAAATGAAATCAAATTTACAACACTTTTCAGATTAGCAAAAGGGCAACGTGACAAAATATACAGCATAAATGAATTCTCTCTTATGCACTGGATGCATTTCAAAAACAAGATTAGACAAATTCAAAATGCTTTTAAACTCTGAAAGGGCAATGGTGACAAGGCGACTTACCGTCTGCTGTGAGGCATAATTTGGAGCACTTTTATCAAGGGAGAAGTAACAGTAATCAAAGGAGAAGTGCTTTATACGGTCCCGATGATCACTGCATCCCTCTATGCCTTCAATCTGTAAAAAGAACCATTTTTTAGTTTTAAAAAAGTGTGACAAATGAAGATTATTTGATCATAAATAGGATCTTGGGTAGGTCATAAAGATATACGGTTAATTATATTATTAACACACAGAGTTACCAAGACAGTAATTCCATATTTTTAGTCCCTCTTCACTACTCCATATTTAATTTCAATGAAAAAAAAAATGTTTTTGTAAAGATAACAAATGCTAAGGGCAAATTATTATTGCTTCATACTCAAGGCCAAACTATTTTTTCTCTTGATTAAACATCTCAGAGGCAATTTGATTGTCATGCATGAGAGAATGAATGAGAGATACATGTAGAACATCAAGGGATAAACTGTTCAATCAATTGTTGTTTACAAAAAGAAAACAGTTCCTTCAAATACATTTTTGTATTTTTAAAGGTAATAACTAAATCTTTAGATGCATCTCAAGAGAGTCTGCTTCTGCATCATTTATTACCCAGGAAGGCAGGAACCCTGAGGTCCATTTCTCCTCATATCAAGGAATGCACTGTTGCTATTTACATTCTATATGTAGGCCATATACAGGAAGCAAACAGACGGGACAGGCACAATGACACCAAATTCCTCCCTTATGAAGACCCAATAAATTTGATTTCCTAGCCGCACGCTGCATATCAAATTGATTGTTTGGCAATAAGTGTGTACTTTTTTTTCACCAGACCTGCAGTTGGGCTTCCGTAGAATTCTTGGGACTGGATGGTTATTCCATATTGCCCCTGATTTTTAGGGAATCTAATTAGAAGACAAAATTACTGGAATGGGCAGGAGTGAAAAGCAGGCATTTGTGTACACTGTAAACACACAGGGTGCCTTTGTATGAATTTGAGTTCATTCTCAAAGTCAGGCAAGGGCAAAATAGTATAGCGATATGAATGAATACCTGATGTTATTGGTTGCCAGGACAAAACAAACATTCCTAGTAAATTACTTCATTTTGACTAAGACGAATTTTCTTGAAAGGGAATTACAATAACCTCTGCATGCATGGACAGAAATCCCAGGGGGGACAGGGGGACACAATATCAAATGTCCCCCTACTATTTTGAGTCTCATAAGATGGAAAGAAATACATCATTCAAAATCGAAATAAAACATGTATTTTGGATTAGATGACCTTACTTTTTTGATAACCTTTTTTTTGGGCTGGTCAAATTTTCCAGCCCCTGGTCCCCCTACCATTGGGGAGAGATTTTCGCCCTTGTCTACATGTACATGTACATGAAGCCCTACATGTACACGTATATGCATCATGTATGATAACGATAAAGCACAGTATTTTTAACTGATTGCTTTCTAGTTCCTCATTCAATTTCTATTTTATGAAAGCGTTAAAAGTCAACTTGCCATTGAAATTCACATCACACACAGGTACATTGGAATAGGCTACATTGGAACAAAGTCTCTTCTTTACATAGTGAATCATTTACAGTTCAAGTAAAAAAATAATTATCATAATTTCCACTTATTCTTGTTTCACTCTAATACTGCATAAAATGTTTCACACTATTAATCTTATAAGTAATATAACTCTATTTTTCACATCACAAAATGTGACCATGAAATCTAAAAATACACCTTACCTTAGGATTTGCCACACCCAATACATTTTCCTGGTATTCATTCACAACTATTGTGGCTTTTGCATCTTCCTCTCTGCAAAAAAAAAAGAGAGAACAAATGGAAATAAAACCATTTCCAATGAATTTTCATGCAAAATTATGTTAAGGAAGACCTTAATGTGAATACAGCTGTAGCAGGCAATATCGTCTCTCATTATTTTGGGCTGACATTACATCATACTATTAAACAATATACAATGAAATTATTTCATCATAATCTTTTTCTTCATTTTAACTGGAGAAATAGTTACTAAGATCATCTAGTAGGTCCATGTAAATATGTAAATTGCACAATTTGGAACACACTGTACATGCACAAAGCTATTAATACATTGTAGCTCCATGGTACATACTGTACATAGGGCCTACTGGTTGTCTAACTTCTAAGGCAAACTGATCTACTAATTGACAGTAGTGAGTGATTTTATGCTGTACAACCTTACTCCTCGTTGTTCCATCTTCATTGCATATCTTTGCCAAGACACACACAGAAAAAAACATATCATTGGCTAGATTTCCATACAGGTATGTCCTGTCCAATATAATTGGGGGGAAATGGAACAATTATCCAAGACATTTAACAAATAAATGTTGGAGAGCAAAGGAAATAAGACTTTATTCCAATACAAAATTATGAATTTAAATATTAGAAAATAAACATTTATACTACTGTTCAAAGCTTCATTCATATGCCAAGTGGGCCTACATCAAGGAAAAGAAAGAAATTGTCTTCCATCATGTGACATTGCCAATTGCATTGCTACATGTATCACCTTTCACTTTGTTCGAGACATTAATGTTCATGAAAATGTGGTGCAACTCCTACACTGAAATAAATGCAAATACATGTATTTGAAATTGTATACAACATAAAAATGTATTGAATATACACTTTAAACATATAAATTGAAATGATATTGTAAATTTTCTACTTTTATTATCAATTTCCTTTTTTATCATTCAATCAATGAATGAAATATTTAATTTGAACTGTATAGGCCTAGTTCTATAATATAAATGACGACAGTAATGTTTATAAAATATAGATACATGTACTCATGTAGGCTTTTTCAATTATTACTCTTCTTCTTTCTATTAATTCAATCAAAACCAAGTGACTCTTTGCGAAACTTGATCATCTTCCTATCGCCACAAAAAATTGGAATAGCTAGCTTTCCAAAACTGAAAACACCGCATCCACACGCTGACTGCCCCTGCTGGCATTGGTACGCAAGGGATCAACGACAAGAGCTTCCCCCTCATCACTGGCGACAAGACACACTCCAAACTACTACCACTAAGAAGCACAAAAACATCTCATCGAATCTCAAAACAAAGCATTTTACCTTTTACAAATAGGCCGTACACGGACGGCTACTTTTACGTTCGCCATATCACTGTCGCACAAAAATAATTTGACATCTTAGTAAATATCCGAGGTAAGTTTCCATAGCTTGAGTTTTGAAATCGGTTGGTCTTGTTCAGATCTTCCAAGCGCACTCTTCAAATTTCTCAAGATACCGGTACGTACAGAAAACAGGCAAAGCACCTGCCAAAGCGATGCGCTAGCTAGACAGGCACGACGTACACTATCATTTGATTCGTGGCGCCGCGATGGCACCGTACACTGGTAGCTGAAGCTCGAGGTAATTTCTTCACAAGCCCTCTTTTGACAACTGACAGTTTAACTTTCGTCACACTAGATTACCTCTTTGATTAGTGGGGTAGTGGAAATTAAATAAACGATAGTAAATTCACATTCCATTCTAATCTTGATTATTTTTTATTTTAATTTTAGGCCTACGATTGGCATAAGCCTATATTAAATTGGGATAAAACGGAGGAAATTACTGATATTGAGAATTTACCAGCAACTTATAGTTTTCTTTCTCAACTGACAATAAACTTTTAACCGAGTTCTTGATATTATTGAGGTGGCACAGAGATGCTACCAAACATAAATACTGATTAAATTAATCTTGGCTCCTATTTGAAAATAATAGGTCATTTTCTTTCATTAACCTTGAAATCTGTATCTCATGTATATTACTTTGTATTATTTGTTAATGGAAATTAAATATATAAAAAAAATAATTGAAATGGAGAATATCAAAATGAAGAATAATCCAACTTTGGGAAACCAGACAAATTTTTTGATTGCTTCATCATACATATAGGAAGAAACTGTTTTTTCTCTCTCTCTTCCTCATTCTCAATATTTCCTCTTTCTTTCTATCTTAATTCTTTCTTTCTGTCTTTCTTTCTTTCTTTCTTTCTTTCTTTCTTTCTTTCTTTCTTTCTTTCTTTCTTTCTTTCTTTCTTTCTTTCTTTCTTTCTTTCTTTCTTTCTTTCTTTCTTTCTTTCTTTCTTTCTTTCTTTCTTTCTTCTTTCTTTCTTTCTTTCTTACATTCTTTCGGTGGTTCTGACTCTCGCCTTGTAAACAGAGGGTCGTGTGTTCGATCCCACCGCGGTCTAGCATCCTTTGGCAAGGCGTTAATCCACACTTTGCCACTCTCGACCCAGGTGCTAAATGTGTACCCGGTGGGATGCGAAAGATATTGTATGTTTGATTTTACCAGCACCATAATGAGGCTGCGATGAATGCAAGGAATACTCCCCAGGGAGTGGAAATTTTGCTTTTTTTTTCAAGCGGGATTGAAATGAATCCAATGACGGGGTTAATAATATGCTGTAACGCGCTTTGAGTCATTCTGGGAAAAGCGCTTTATAAAAATAGGCTATTATTATTGTTTAGTTTTTCATACGTGACATTGACATTATCTTTTAGAAATTTACCCCTCCTCACAACCACGCCCATAAGGGTATGTTTTGTTTATTTTACCACCCTTTGAATATCACTTAATCTATGTTAATTTCATTTTAATATTCAGGTTTATGATGTGAAATAAGTGGAGAGCATACAAAGGGAATGATAATTGAAATTCTAAAGAATGTTTGATAGGTTAATAATCATAAAAAACATTAAAAGTCCTCATAATGGCTCATTTTCTGGTCAATTTTGTTTTTTAACATTTCAGCTCGCCCTTGCATTATTGATCTCGATCGTCCTTAAAAAAAGTTTTATATAATTTGGTTGTAGAAATTGCCCCGAAAACCTCCCAAAACCAGCCGCCTTCGTTCTGGCGGGTCTTATAGCATCCAGACTGGTTGATATACAGAAAATAAAGAATATCTATTTTGGACGGATTTTTAACTACCCCCACTGGCGTATACAGACGTGTAATATAGTGCCATGGACCCCCCCCCCCCCCTCCACAGAAAAAAAGGTATCACGACCAAAAAAGAAGGAAAAAATAATGAAAGGACTCAGGAAAAAGGGTGGAATATACTATATTTTTGCGGTAATAGTCAAATATGGTCACCATTAAAACCAACAAACAACTAGAAGAATAGTGAAACAAATTTTGTGCTGAGCCTAAACTATCATTACCAAAAGTGAGATGGTACTAGAACTCATTTATATATAGTACATTAGCACTTGATTTGAGGGTGTTCTCAAAATATGACAATATCAGCTTTAAAGGTCAAGTCGACCTCAGAAAAATGTTGATTTTGGATCCATAGAGAAAAATCAGACAAGCATAATGCTGAAAATTTCATCAAAATCAGATGTAAAATAAGAAAGTTATGACATTTTAAAGTTTTGCTTATATTTCACAAAATAGTTATATGCCGGGGTTATATGCACAATAATTTTTATTTATAATAGTCACATGCAAATGAGAGAATCGATGATGTCCCACATGATGTGGGGAGGTGCCGTGGCCGAGTGGTCTAAGGCGCCTGGCTTATACATGGAAAGTCCGGGGTTCTATCCCCGGCCGCGGCACCTAAGCATGTGAGCAAGTCATTTAATCTACAATGCTCTTTTATCCTGCTTTCAAATAAATGGAAATGCTATATGCATTATTGGTAACTAGGTGTGCACTTGAAAAAAAAAAGAAAAAAAAAAGAAAAAACTCACTCAGTGGAGGTGCCGTGGCCGAGTGGTCTAAGGCGCCTGGCTATACATGAAAACGTCCGGTGTTCGATCCCCGGCCGCGGCAGCTATGCCCGTGAGCAAGGCATTTTATCTACAATGCTCTTTTATCCTGCTTTCAAATAAATGGAAATGCTGTATGCATTAGTGGTAACTAGGTGTGAACTTGTTTTAAAAAAATAAAAAAAACTCACTATTTTTTTTATTGTTTGAATTATACAATATTTATATTTTTACAGATTTGGCAAGAAGGACCAACTTGACTGAACAATGGTAATTCTACAAGTTCAGGGATAAATAGAACTTTGTTTCACAGGACAATGAGGAGAAAATTAAAATAATTTCTATTTCATATAATAAAATATAAAAGAATTAGTGAGTGAGTGATGTCATCAGTCCCCTCATTTGCATACCGACCGGAATGTGCATATACTGTTTTGTGAAATTAAACGAAACTTAGAAATGTCATAACTTTGTTATTTTACATCTAATTTTGATGAAATTTTCAGTGTTATGTTTGTTGGATTTTTCTCTTTTTATTCAAATCAACTCTTTGTTGGGGTGGACTTGTCCTTTAATGTTTTAAAGTTCATACAATTCATTATGACACTATCGATTCACTCTTTCCAAAGTAATTACACCGACATCAAATGTATTCATTTAATATCTTCTTCTTCTTGTTTGGTGTGGCTGGCAACCAGTCAAGAAATGACTATTTTTTTTACACTACTTTTTTATATAAAATAATGAATAGTTTCTTTCTCCTTCATTTTTTATTTCTGTTCTCTTTTATTTTATTCTTCTTTACCTTTTCTTTTCCCCTCTTTTATTGTTGTTTTCTCGTCTTTTTGTTTTCTTTTCTTCTTTCTTTATTTCTGTTTCTCCTATTCCCTTTTTTCTGTACCTCTTTACTTTTCTTTTTTCTTGTCTATTTTCCCTCTTTCTTTTCTTTTCGATCCTTTATTTTTTTCCATTTCTTTTCTTTTCTGTACTTTCTTTTCTTATTCTTTATAATTCTCCCCCCTCTCTCTCTATAGATATATATATATATATATATGTGTGTGTGTGTATTTATATATTTAATACATATTTGGACGAATTGTATGATAGCATCTGGTGAAAAAAAGAGGAAATAAAAATACCGATATTCATTTCCTGAAAAAGGGGCGTACATAATGTGTTATATGTTATGTAAGTACATTAGTCCCTTTCTCCACCAATTAATCCGTAAAGTTTCATAACTTACCTTACTTACCTTACCGCCAATATTATTGGAAGAATGCTGTATCAGCAGTCGAGCTTCTCTTCCCCTAAGGTTTGTTGTTCTTTCTTTCTTTTTTCTTTCCTTCCTTCTTTCCCTTCTTTCTTACTTCCTCTTCCTTTCTTTCTTCCTTCCTTTCTTTCTTTCTTTATTTCTTTTTTTCTTTCCATATTTCTCTTCCCCGCAGCCATTCTCTCTCTTTATTTGTATAGTTGCAACCCCTGCAACCTTTTTGAATATTCATATTATAGAAAATACAACCACTCAGTAGCGTACATCCAACGACAGCTTCTTATCAGCTTCAATCATAATTATGCTCCAATACATGTATTCAAGTTTAACTTTAAGGAGGCAATGGGGCAAGCAGCTATAGGGCTAGGCGCAGGTGACCTAATGATGATGTTACTTTTAGGCAGCCTAATTCAGCATTTGCTAATTGGATTTTAATATGACAAATACATTTTTTTAATCATATATTTTATCATTCCACTGTTCAGAGGGCCGTAACACAAAGCAGCAATGATCTTAGATCAGTTTTCTACGATTGATCGCAAACCTTTGTGTAACGGGCCCCAGACCAGACTGAAGAGGAAATCTTCAGAAAGAAAAGAAAATGATAAGGAGGGGAGGGGGGGGGGGGGGGGGGGTCGACACGTACCACCTGCACGACCACGATCACTGAATGTAGCCTGTCTGTAGTATAGTAGTCTGTGTACAGTGGACGTGGCGCTGCGTAGGGCCTGGTTAAAGTTACCGAGTTGAGCTGAATACTGTGTTTCAGACGATATAATTTCACCTATTTTATTTCTTCAGTCACTGAAATGTCTTTGAATTTGAAGCTGCTGCCGATTGGGACAGATCAGACATCACTTTGCTTTGATCAGGATGTATTTATGAGGGTAAGTTTAAAAATTATGAAAATATTCTCATTCTCGGTCCCACCCCTGTGTTTTCATGTGTGTATTTGTGAACTGTGAACTGTGAAAAGTGTAATGTGAATATTTAAATTTTTAAATGCAATGTCCTCTTCGGCTTACCTTTAGAATCCAATGTTATGTGATATAATGTGTCATGTGTGTGTGATGCCTCGTTCTAACACTACAGTTAGTGCAATTTAAAGGAAAATGAAAGGATAGATTAGATTTATTATTGAAATTATTAGTAAAAATTTATTATTGAAATTATATTGGAATTTATCAATGCAAATTTGCAATGTCCTCTTCGGCTTACCTTTAGAATCCAATGCTATGTGATATAATGTATCATGTGTGTGATGTCTCATTCTAACACTACAGTTAGTGCAATTTAAAGGAAAATGAAAGGATAGATTTATAGATTACATTTCACTAATTAAAATAAAATTAAAATGAGGTTGAACGGTTTCCTATTTCTCATGATATGCCAAGTCAAAGTTATCAATATTTTGATATTCGAAAGACCCGTGGAGGTCGCCATTTTGCTCATACTCCCTATATCTCTGTGGGGGATTGTGACATCAGCGACGAAAAACTCGGTGTCCAACCTAGCCAGGCGGCTTCTTGAGAGTAAAAATCATTTACTAACGTAGGCTTACTCTCAATGAAGCCAGGGAGTCCTTCCTATTCATCTGCGTGTACCGCAAAAAACCCTGAAACTTTCGTCCCCGAGATTTCTACTTTCCTTCTAAAACATCTAGCCATAAATCATGTACATGGGATAAAACTTAATTTCCGACATTTCTACGCTCTCGTTGTTATTTTTAAACAAGAATTCATCAAAAAAATGAAAAAAATATTGTGAAAAGACGGAAGAGACTTGCCCGATGTTTATGCCGCCATCTTGTTTCTTATTGTACTTCCCCAATGTTACGGACGCGAGCGCCGCGTAACGTTGGGGAAGTACAATAAGAAACAAGATGGCGGTGTAAACATCGGGCAAGTCTCTTCCGTCTTTTCACAATATTTTTTTCATTTTTGTGATGAATTCTTGTTTAAAAATAACAATGAGAGCGTAGAAATGTCGGAAGTGAAGTTTTATCCCATGTGCATGATTTAGAGCTAGATCTTTTAGAAGGAAAGTAGAAATCTCGGGGGTGAAAGTTTCAGGTTTTGGGGTCCTTCGTGTAGGTGAATAGGAAGGACTCCCTGGCTTCATTGAGAGTAAGCCTACGTTAGTAAATGATTTTTACTCTCAAGAAGCCGCCTGGCTAGTCCAACCCTGGCGCGCGCCTGTGATTGCTATAGCGTACATACATGGGCCAAAGCTGATCAGGATGGTATACTGCCAGGCGTATGGCTGCCGAAATTGGTCAGAAGAGGGCACAAAATGCAGCTAGCTTTTACCAAATTCACGATCCGCAGAAGAGGCCATAATTGATAAATCTCTAAAAAAATGGGTGGCTGCTGCTGACCGTGCGCCGACGTGCCTCTGCTTGTTTAACGATTTCTTCGGCCAAGTATTGGGGCTCGAAGTCGTACGCTCTGACTCGGGCCTTCCATTCCAATACAAACGTCCGTGATAAGTTTTGTTTTATTTAAAATCGACGGTAACAAATAATGACAAAACGTTAGATATATAGAAATATAGCGCAATCAACAATTTCACGATATGCAATCGGGATAAATAACCAAACTTCCAACATAACACGATCACTCGGTTCAGGGTACCGTATATGTCAGTACGTACCGTACATATACAGTAGTACAAATTTAGCTTTGTCAAATTTGCCAATTTGGATATCGTAAATAAATGTGTAAACATTTTCATCAAAACTCATCAATTTGTATTTTTAAACCATAAAATAATTTAAATAGCTTTTAAATAATATTTTAAAGTATTTTATGTGTATATTTTATTTATTTCTGGTAATAAAAAGAAACTATATTATGCAAACTTGGGGGCGGTTTCAGCCGGGATAGCTAGCTTGCTATGCATATGCACAGTATGGAAGTATCGAGAGCAGTTGTTCGTCATTGACGCCACAATTTGAACGACCCTCGCAACAATGGCGATCTTGATTCAGAGACTTCGAGCCTGAAGAAGCCCAACTTTGAAGAGGTGGTACTCGATACTGGGAAATCAGATTGGGGTATAAGTGGATTCATTTTGATTGTCATATTATCAATGATATTATGTGGTATTAATTTTTGGGTTTCATTCTCCTTTAAATTTAAATTTTGACTGTTGTGCATTTTCTCTCTCGATTTTGCAGGATGACTTTGATGTGGATAGTTTTGTTGCAGAATGCAGGCATCATGTGCAGTTAGAAACCTTGCGAGAGGATCTGCACATTTATTTTAAGACCCTCAAGAATGCCATGGTGGAACTTATCAATAAAGACTATGCTGACTTTGTCAATCTCTCATCAAATCTGGTAAATTTACCTGATTGCATTTAGAAACAATACAATCTTGAATTTGTCTGTTGCTTTTTTGTTATGTAGATGTTTCAATGTCTAGTGAACAATTTTTCAATTGAAAACCTATAATTCAATTTAGGTGATGCCTTTAATCAATTTTAACATCTTGATGTGAGTAATAAAAAATGCTTGAAAGAAATAAACTTCTAAAGGAAAAGAAAATGAGAAGATTGAAAAGATATGTCTTCTGTGTACTAATTAAAAAAACTTGAAAAATCCAATTTTTTTGTTTAAAAAGAAAATGAAAGGAAAAAATGTGTATTTATGTCAATATGGCTTTGTTAGTACTGGTATCTTCTTATTTATGACTTGAATTGTAATTGAAGTTTTGAACCTAAATTGTTGCCTGTTTATTTGATATGTTCATGAAACTTACACTAATGTAACTTAATGTTTTACTCTTCGGCCAGGTTGGAATGGATAAGGCAATTAGCAATCTCTCAATCCCTCTTGGTCAGCTCAGAGAAGAAGTTATGGTAGGTTTTATTTATGTGAATGTTCATTCACATTGTTTTCTTCTTGTTTGTTCTTCTCAAGTTGAATAATGATTATCAGTTTTTTTTTTCTAGGGGCGGGGAGTGGGAGTTGGTTTGTGAGTTGGATTTCCAAAGATATTTATTCAAGAAGACAAACATTTTTTTTGTTTTGTGTTACAATTTTTTGAAATGATAAGTGTAATTCTCTATGGCATTCATTACACTGTGAAATTGTTGTTTAAACATTGTTAACTACATGTATCTTCATTATGATATGCGGAATGCCTTTCACTGTGTTAAACTTTCCATGTTTTGTTATATAATACAGAGTGTTCGATGTGCAATTGATGAAGCTATCCATGATGTTGAAGAGAAAATGACTGCCAGGAACAGAACTCGTCAGAAGAAGGTACAAATTATAAGAATTGGAAATAAATTGGTTTCTTCCAACCTTTACTAACTAAATATTTATTGACTGTCTATAATCACTTTATAGTGTTATTCATTGTTACTGGATGATGAAAACTCATGCCAACCCTAAATAATAGGAAAGTTGCAAACTACATTACTTAAATGTATCTCATAAAGAAAATAATTGCCTTTCACTTTAGAAATTCTTGGAGATCTTTCATTATTTAACCATTCTAATTTAAGATACATCCAAGTGTTTTGGATAGGATGTCAGTCTGTAAATAATGATGAGCTTCAATCTTATCATTAGATGAATTGAATTTGAGGAAAAAATATTTAAAAAGAACCATTGAACATACTTTAAAAATCTGTTGTTGAGTTCTTGCTCATGTATGAAATGCATCTTTTTCATAGAATGCAGGAAGAAATTGTGAAAAAAAAACCCATCTGAGTGATGCTAATTTTGGTGTAAAATCTTTAATCTTTGCCTTCGCAAAGATGAGGCTGTAATATCTGTGATTCCTGTAATTGTCAATTTCACAATAAAGGGGTGAGAGGGACTTGAACCGTTGACTAATGATATTTTCATGGGCTGAATACAATGTTGATAATTGTATTTACTGTATTTTCTCTTATTAAAGGCATGTTTGCAGAGGCTGATGAATATAGTGAAGTCTGTTGAGAAGATGGAGGGTATTCTTAGGATAACAGAAGATAGCGAACCTCAGGAAGACATAAGCATGTGAGTGATTACTTAAACCCATTGCCTACTAAGAGTGGGTGATCCCTTAACAAAGCCAATGTTACAGTCTGCAGAATTTGGTATTTTGGGGAATGTTGGTGACCTTTTGACAATATTTTTTTTAATAAACACTGAAAAGGGATTGAAAAACGGGCTCAGACTTTTGTTATACATGTATGAAGCAAGACAAGATATATAACAAGAGACTTCATAGCTTCAATCCTCTTATATTTTTCTTCTTATTTTAGCTACATGTACATGTATTCATCACCCACTAAAAATGCTGAATAAGAGATATTGGTGAGGGGTGGGCGAGATGTGATCATTGGATAACTGTCCTTTGTAAGTGTGAATTGATCCGTGGTAAAGATTATAGTGAACCTTTTTTTTCCATTTCACACATTCTGGCAGTGAACTTACTGGCCAGCAAATTGAAAGAGTGGCATCAGAATTCAACCAGCTACAGTACTATGTCACTCAGAGCAAAGGGCTCCCTCTGGTGGAGAAAATTAGACCTGTGAGTATGGAGCTTAATGATTTGTCATTTCTTGGTAAAGAAACACAATATGATTAATTTTGGAATGGTCAAAAGTTTGAATATCAATACGCCATAGCATGTGGATAGTGAGGTAATATAATTAAATAATAATTTTCAAAAAGAAGTGTGTTTATGACTTCAACTGATATGTAATACTTGCAAAGAAAACTCAAAATATTTGATTTTCTTCAATTGAACAGAGGATAGCTGCTATTACAGTGACTCTTCAGCATAGCCTTGAGAAGTCATTTAGGGAAGGCCTAGAAGCAGGTGATACCAACGTCTTGCGGCAATGTCTGAGAACGTATGCAACCATTGATAAAATGAGGGATGCTGAGGCTCTCTTTAGACAGATTGCTGTCAAACCATATTTAGATGAGGTAAGTGATCTGGGGCCTGTTGCTTCAAAGAAAAACTCTGGCAATTTATATTTTTTGCCAGAGTTTTTGATGTGTAAGTTTCAATAGCATGATTGTGTTTGCCAGATTTTATGTTAATTTATTTTTTTATGGCAAAAATTTTCTGTAACGGGCCCCAGGGTCCTATATCTCTAAGTTAAATTACTGATGGTATGATTGGCCGTTAATTGTGGAGAATGCAATCAACAATGCAATCAATTGTAAAAATTAGCCTTATGATCAAGTGCTTTATGGGACCCAGTTTTTAGCCCATCCGGCCCGAAGGGCCAGATGAGCTTATGCCGTGGCGTGGCGTCCGTCCACAATTTCAAAATGCCCTTCTTCGCCATTTCAATTCTGTTTGCTTTATATGATAGCACTAGGTGGGGGATTCAAAACTTCTACACAGAATTTTGAAACTCATTAAATATGCTAATTTATGCGCATTTTTCAAAATTCACTAAAAATGCTTCTTTATTTGTCGACCGATTTTGAATTTTTTTATTCCATCTGGTAGAGCTTCATGAGGTTTACCAAACCTCTACACAGAATTTTGAAATTTCGACTAGAACAATTTTTATGCTAATTTATGCAGAATTTTTAAATTTGGAGTAGAAAATTATTTATGCTAATTTATGCGAAATTCATAAATCACAGAAAATGCCTCTTCTTTATTTGTTGACTGAATTTCAAAATGCTTCTTCTTCGTCATTTCAAGTCTGATTTCAATTCTGTTTGCTTTATTTGATAGCATTAGGTGGGGGATTCAAAACTTCTACACAGAATTTTGAAACTCATTAAATATGCTAATTTATGCATATTTTTAAAAATTCACATAAAATGCTTCTTCTTTAATTGTTGACCGATTTTGATTTATTTTCTTCCATCTGGTAGAACTTCATGAGGTTCACCAAACTTTTACAAAGAATTTTGAAATTTTCAGTAAAAAATTATTTATGCTAATTTATGCGAAATTTATTCATAAATCACAGAAAATGCCTCTTCTTCGTTATTTGTTGACCGATTTTGATTTTTTTTCTTCCATCTGGTAGAGCTGCATGAGGTTCACCAAACATGTACTCAAAATTTTGAAATTTTGCCTAGAAAATTATTTATGCTAATTTATGCAAAATTTATTCATAAATCACAAAAAAAAAATTCTTCATTTGTTGATCAATTTCAATTTTGTTTGCTTTATATGATAGCTCGAGGTGGTGATACAAAATTTAAACTCAGAATTTTGGAAGTCATTTAATATGCTTATTTATTCATATATTTTCAAAACTCACAACAAATACTTATTTATTTGTTTATTGATTTTGATTATTTTTGTTCCATCTGAGAGCTACATGAGGTTCACCAAGGTTCTACACAGAGTTTAGAAATTTTGACCAGAAAATTATTTATGCTTAATTTATATGAAATTTATTCATAGATCACAAAAAATTCTCTATGTCATTTCTTCATCAATTTCAATTCTATATCCTAAGTTTAAGTCACCAATATAATTCACTACAGTGTCAACTTGGCTGAAATTAAAATTGTGTTAAATTTCATTGATGTGCTAGTTCTTCATGATGTCTTTTATATTCTGTTGTGTTTTGATGTCTATGAATGGGGTATTCTGTAGTGAAACCAATCATCTTTTTTATTATATTTTCTGGCAGATCATCAGTGAGAGTTTCCTTCACAACCACCCTCAGGGTCTGAAAGGAATGTATTCCAGAATCTTAGACTTCATCCCTAAGCACTGTGACCTTATCAGGAAGGTCACATCACCAAGTCAAAGGTATGTTGATAATTATCATTAACATAAATGTATCTCAACTTTTAGTTTTAATATACTAGAGAAATCATACTTCCTGTTTGTATTTCTGTATATTGCAGTCCTTCCATCTTTTTTTTATTCTGTAGATTTTAAAAACAATATATTAAATTTTGCATAATGTACAAATACGATCCTGTGTAAATTGTGTACAGTATGCATCAAATGTATAGCAATCTAATCGAAGTATTGTTCCATTGATTTTCAAATGAAGCACCTGGTACCAATAACAAAAGCTTAAGTTACTCATATTGTCCTTTTGACAGCAAATTTGACAGAGTTCCAATCCTATGTTTTATTTTTCTTTCAGCTTCAGTTTTATTCTGTTTAATTTGTTTCATGTTCATGCTTGAATTTGTTTCTGAGAAGTGCAAGTCAAAAAGGTTCAGCATCTGTGTTTTTTTTAATTTTGTAGAATTTGTAGAACAAGACATCTTTTCATCTAATCTAAGTAATATATTTTCTTAAACTCATGTAGTGCCAGTGGCCAGGAGATAGTAAGAGGTTATGACTTTCCAGTCAATGCTGCTTGGCCTGAGATAGCCAGTAGTCTAGAGACTAGAACACCATCCATCTTTGCTCCAGGCAATCCTGATATATTTCACCAGGTGAGACTGAGGGAGTGTTGCAACACAACTTTATATTAACCAATTGCAAATTCCGCTAATCAATTTTAGCTGTGGCAATTCAGTTTACCAGTATGCTTTTGGTTGAGTGAAATCGTTGTGATTAAATATGGGACCATAACTTCACTCGAACTTTGTTTGGCTAGTAGATAGTTTGGTGAGTTAATTAACAATGACAAAAGTTCCATTTAAAAATTGACCTCTGTCATAGTACAACTATCCAATCTGGGAGTGGTTATAAGATATTGAAAATTAATAACAAAAGACACAAATCAATACTCTGCATGTTTGTGCTCGGATGTTTGGGCAGTATCACTTTTAGTAAATCTCCTTGTCTAATAGAAAATTGTAGTAGATGACAACTCCAATGGTCAATTTACCATATAAAGTGTGTAATTGCAAGTCTAATGACTATCAACATACAGTATGTGTTTCAGACTCATCATTACTTTCTTATTATATAATTTCTGTCATGCAGAAATTCCTATTGACCCAAGACTTTGTGAATGGGTTTGAGCGTCAGTGTGGCTCCCAGGCCAGCGTGCGTCGTCTCAGGTCTCATCCAACATACAGTGCTTTCATGACCAAATGGAGCCTTCCTGTATACTTCCAATTAAGGTTGGCATCTCAATGTGCTTTGTTTTCAATTCATCACTCCCTTTGTGTCTTTCTTTCCAAGTAAATCCTAGAATGTCATTGTGTCCACCTCCTGCAACTGTACATCACTCATCACAAATTGATTATCCAGTGTGTCTATGTATTATTTTTAGATAGTAAATATCTGTATCAGTTCTAAATTGTAGCTGTAAATGTGTTGAATTTAAATCATCAATTTGCATGTTTTTGTAAATGGTGATAGCATTGACTAGCAATATGCTGTATTTCAGTTGAGCTTGTTACCAAAGTACAAAATATGCTGTGTTTAAGGGATCAATATACAATGCACAGGCATGTTGCATTATCGGTAATTAATAAACAAGTCAAGTAAAATATTTAAAATAAAGACTTTATTTATATCTTTTGACACCTTATATATCTTTTTTTTCTTAGGTTTCAAGAGATAGCTGGTCAGTTTGAGGCAGCACTGATGTCTCCATTCAGCATTGCACCAGGTATAATTATATATTGTATATTATTTGTCAATAATTTGGAAACAAATCTTTGGTGAATAATTGTTTACTAGTTGAATTTGTAGGGTTTTGTTAATAACTTGTTATTCTGAATTCCCAATACTTAAGTGTGTGCCCAAGTCATGGTCAGGGTTTTGGTTATGTCCACTTTCAAATAGCACCTGCAACCACCATGAAAAATTGATAACAAATCTTTTGTCAGGCTTTTGGCAAATTATCCTGCAGCAAAAAATGTATTTGAAATAAAGTGTATCAAGTGCAGCAAACCTAACAAAAACAGTATTAATTTCAGAAGTTAGAAAAAGAAGGACCCTCAGATATCCCTGTAGCAAATACATGATAGGCAGGTTCACTTTTTGAAAAAAAAATATGTAGGATATCCTCGTAAAGTAATTATCTTGGGAGTGTTTCATCAATATTTTTGTCCGACAAGTTTCCTTGGTTTTGATTGACTGAGAGGCAGTGTTACTATGGTAACTAGGATAAAACGGGCCTTGTCGGATAAAACGTCCGACAAGTCCTTTCATGAAATGCTCCCCAGATATAGTACCTGCCTCGATAGGAATTATCCCCTTAACCCTCCCCAAGGTTCAACATGGTATTCATTTCAACAAACCCTATTAAGACAATCCACCATGCAAGGATATGTTTATTGTTTGTCACCTTTAGATGGTTCCAAGTATCAGTTATCTGCCAGCCAGGTATTGTGGGAGTGTCTTCAGAGGTGTTGGCATGACAACGTCTTCCTAACCCCTCTGTGTCATCGATTCTGGAAGCTGACACTTCAGCTCCTGTCAAGATATGCCGTCTGGGTGGATGAGGTTTATAACACTGAGGTAAGGAGGATTCTTAAAACTACACAATTGAATAGAGATTGGTGCATGTATAATGACCAAAGTGATTTTGAAAATCAGTTTTGATCAATCTCTGAGCGTTGTGTTATGGGTCTGGGGGAGGAGGGGTAGGGGCATTTCATGAAGTATTTTACTAGAGATTTATTTTGTTCTGACAGGTTTGTTCCCAGTGAGTCACATGGAGATTTCACTTGTAGATTGTAATAGATGTGAAAATCGGTGACTAATGTCTTCACAATTTCTTCATAGGTGCAGTTTTGTAAGGTTATTTAATGAAAATTTCCATAACATATTAAAGACAATGCAATGAAATATTGTGATTCATTGATAATTTTATGAAAGCGTAAATAAATGACTCATTGTAATATATTGACAATAGATTATGTAATAAAAGTGTAAAAACTGACTTCCTCATTCATTAACATTTCCTAATATTTTCATTGAATGAAAGTGTTAAAATAATGACACATTGTCTTACACATTGACAATTTCTTGTAAAATACTTGGTGTATCATTGATCCAAATGATGTCATTGAAACTCAAGTTTCCAATCATTGGGATTGTTATAATTTTAAGATCACAGAGGAAGGCAGAAAGGCAGCTGAAGAGAAAAGACAGCAGCAGGCAGCAGCCAAAATGGAGCCCAAGGCTGAAGGGGATGGAGGAGAACGTTCTACACCATCACCTGTCCCGTCAGGTCCCCCTCCTGCTACTCTTTCTCAACTTGTCAAAATGGTGGCTGATATTGATAGCATCACAGCTGGGGTTAGTATCATCAAAACAAAAACAATCACACAACTCTCCTCTCCCCAATTTGATGAAGGCAAAGAAAAATTAGTCAACATTAAAAAAAAAAAAAAATACTGGGGCTAACAAAAAGAACAAAATTGCATTCATTGATGTATTTATCTCTATTAGAATGTCTACCAACTCAAAGCTGGAAATTATTTCATTTATTCAGTTTTTATTAAAAATAGAAACCTTAAGTTGAAAGAAATAACGACTTGAAAACAAATCAGGAATAACTTCTGTACACCATGAAGTTGACAGCAGTATCAAATATTCAAAGTCCTTGTTGTACTGACTCACTGTTTCTCCACAGAAACTTTGGTAATTAATTTGTGGCACTTCACCACATTTGGTCAGAGGGTTCTTGGATTCCCAAACCATAAATGAATTTCCTTCGAAATTGTTTTTTTTATTTTAATATGTGTATTGATGGTTACATTAATCTGAAACTGAATTTAATTATAAGGTGGTTTCCTAGTTATAGAGCTGAGTTTAATTAGGTGCATTCCTGTTTCCCTCCAATCCTGAAGTGACTTTTCATAATTACCTTACCGACAGTTAAACAGTCAACAATGTTTCTTGACCTAATATTGAAAAAACATTTGTTTTCAATGCAGCTTCCAGAAGTTTTCAAGGAACACATCAAGCCAAAGCTTGTGTCAGTTAACTGCACAGAATTCACTTCATTAGAAGGTAATAATTTTGAGAAATAATAGATAAAACAGAATGCTGCTATTCAGACATTGCCTGACATCAAGCCCAGGCAATTGTTTAAGTTATATATTTTGATGTGTGTAGGGGTGTGTTTTGTGTGTACCACAATGTTTATACAGAAGTTTAATTGATAATATGAAAATATTGAATTTTATTAATAGTATATATCCACTTTGCAGAATTTTCATTGTTACTAGGACATTAGCCTGTTTTCATCCAACCTTATGGATTGTACAAGAAACAATATTTATTAAACCTCCAACTGATCAAATTTGAATTAATGATGACCATGAATGTCTCTATATCAAGAATTTTTCGAATCTTTCCAACAATGACAGCAGTTATGATTGGTGATGTTATAGTACATACAGTATAGATATGGAATTCTTTATTGTTTTGGCTAATTGTTAACTAATGTATCAACTTCTTGTTTTAATGCAATTAAAAAAGAAGACCAGTTAGATCATATTTTAATATGTACGTATCATGATTATTGTTGATTCCATAAAACACACATTTCTATTTCCATTTGTAGAAGCTATGGAAGACAGTGCATCAGCTATGCAGACTCGTTTGGAAGCCACCAGCTTACATGTAACCCAGGAGGTTGGTTCACTCTGTGTGATTCATCTCAAAGGAGCCAATGATATACCTAGACTCTACAGGAGGACCAATAGAGAGGTGAGTCCCATCGACCCTGATTCATAAAACTGTTTGTAAAGTTGCACACCTTTTTATTGCTTAAAATGTCTATGGATGGGTCTCTTGGAAATGTGCATCATACTGAATTCAAATATTGTTAATGACTGAATATGGAGTTGAAATTTAACCCCAAAGTTTTTCTTCAAGTTTTCAACTGTGTTAAAAATGGGTTGATGTAAATTGCAACAAAAAATGGAAAATGCACTTAACATACTTCGACAATAAGAATGGCAATGATTATTTGCAAAACTCACTTTGAACTGTAGCAGTGAAGTAGGATTCAGGTTAAAACACAGTTAGATTTTCTTTTCTGCACTGTAGTAAAGATATTTTTTTCGAAGTTGAACAAGAATAGTATATTGAATCTTGGGTGAGAACCGAGTATCCCCAAAAGGTTGATGTCTGGAGTATGAAATTAAAGCTTTAAAGTTGCCATTATGGGATGGTCTTTCCTTTGACATTATGCAGTACTATCATGTGCTAATAATATAAGCTAGTGACTTTGAAGTCAAATAGGATGTCAATCGATTAACCATTACTGCTAAGAAATTTAACCTGTTGCATACTGGAATGGATTGTCCTTGTACAAAGCCTCTAAGAAATGAAGAATAGGAGTCAATGAGTTAAGTTGTTACAATATTATTTGCTATTAGGTTCCAAGTAAACCATCAAGCTATGTCAGCAGCACCCTAAAGCCTCTGCAAACATTCCTTGAAGACCACCAAGCCATTCTGTCAAGCAGCAGGAGAAAGGATTGGACTCTAGCTGTTATTTCAAACATCACAAAAGAGTAAGTACAAGAATGTAATTTGTTATGGTGTCCTTAAATAGATCACACCTGTGACATAGAAGAACAATGGTGGGTTGTAGCATTGTAATGTCTGTCTTTATTTACACTTCTACACTCCTGGTGCTCCACAATATAACATACCCTGTAGAATATAGCTTCACCATCTAGCTGCAAACCTATCTCTTGCATTTTAAGAAATTGTTTCTAGTCTGGTTTCTACTTACCCCTCACCCCAGCTGTGTAAAGTGTGGCAAAAAAAATGGAAAAACTGTTCTAGGCAATACATCAATAAGATGAAAAATACATTTTGGTACAAATATCAGGAAAATTCGGCTAATGATTTTCCAGTCGTAATTTTTTTTTTAGGGGGGGGGGAGGGGGATGGGGTAAATATTTTTTTAAGTTTTAGTGCTTTCATAATCAAAACATATTAGATTTTTCATTAATACCCATTTCTAAATAGAGTATTACCTTTAATATCCAAGAGATTACATGTTTTTGGGGTGTGAGATTAAGTTTATTTTAAGAATGAAATGTGCTAATAGTTTTTTTTTGTCCATCCAGGTATCTAGCAATCAGCACAGAACTCCTGACGTCAGTCAAGAAGATGGAAGATAGTTTGAAGAGACTCAAAGCTCTCAAGAAGACGGGTGCTACATCAGGGACCACACCTAACCAAGGAATGTCAGATGACGACAAGATCAGGTTGCAGCTAGCTCTGGATGTTAGGTTCTATGCTCAACAGGTATTCAGTTATTCTTGAAATGTATGACTTTAAGCAACCATTCTCGCCTAAAAAAATGCTATAAAAAGCTGAAGATTAATGGCAGTTGCCCAAATTCAGTGAATGCCATTCTTTGACTTTATTGTAGTGACCTTCTCATGATTTTGACATGCTTTATTTACCCTGGTGATTGCAAGTTAAGTGTTAAAAAGCATCAATCAGATTTCCTTTCTAAGCTCCAACACTTAAATGTGAGTTTATAAAAATGATCCAAACCAGTTACTGACAGCTCAGCACCTAGTGAGATTTGTCTCAGCACCAGCTTCATTTGAAGTTAGTAAGAATGTAATAATTTGCTCAACACCAACACCAAGCTATCACTGAACTTGAAATCACTCAATCTTGGTTGAACTATACTTCCCAGTGGCATGGTGTGAAAAGAGGGAGAACTTGCATTGATGAAATTTGGCCTGAACTGTCTAACAGAGTTTTGATTTGTAACTCATATTTGTTACCCCAGCTTAATTGCTTGAATGCATCATTGATTGATTACCTATTCATTTACTCACAGAAAGGAGATTTGTCTACTGAAATAGTGCACTTGGATTGGTCAAGAGTTAAATTCAAGTTTGTAACAGCATTACAACAATTTGTTAATAAGAATAAAAAGTTTTACTGAGAACCTTTTGAGATTGCTTCACATTTTTTCTTTTTCTGTTTCTTTTGTCACAGATTGATTCTCTTGGTTTGGTCAGTACAGAAATCTCAGTTTTCCAGGAACTCAGTACTTTGGTTGAAGCTACAGTGAATCAGTCGACATCAAGTTGAATTGTCTTACTGCAATATTTACCTATTCAATTCTTTATTATGTATTCATGGCACAAACTTCAATTAGATAAGCTTGAAGCTAGATTGAAACATGGACGAGGTTATGTTCAAATTCAGTGTTTTGGAACTTTCATTTGGAATACATTATAATGTGTCGACACCAGACATTTGAAAAGTTCTGGAAGTGCTTGCGATGCATCTTCATCCTACTATGCTATGCCAGGAATGAACATTCCTTAGCCCATTTGGGTTTATTTGGGCCATTGAAAGTGAGCCAATGGCCTATAATCCCAACGCTTATTGAATTTAGTCATAGTCTATGTCTGGACTATTGTTTGTGTACGGTAAATCAAATGTGCCTATAACTTGAATATCAACTGTTACATTTAGCTATCCATTCTTGAACCACAATATTAGACCATGAAACGAGAGATGAAAGTATGGGCCAATGACATTACCAATAAGGCAATGTGTCGATTATATGGAGCAATACATAAGGTCTAGTGGTCATAAAACTCATTCTTCCTGAGGTGATAGATAACACCCATCACTTTATGGTATTGAGTTATGCCCGGTTGACACTTGCATGCATTGTGGTGCCCGCATTACCCCGCATTGGTGCATACCAGTGTAGGACACTTTTTGGCACGACTTGGCCGTATCAGTACATGCACTGTCCCAACACGTTCACGACATGTTTCCGCATGCTTGCGCATAGTTCACTCACTGTCCCGACGTGCTTTCGGCAAATATTCTTGACACCTTATTCTGTGACATATCTAGCGCAAATTTAAATATTCAAACGTTCTGGTGTTGACACCCTCTACATTCGTTGATTATGACGACTTAAACCGATCACGTGGTCTGCACTCACAATTTTGTGCCCATCATTTGCAAACTATGCATGAAGTATGATTAGCTTATGCGCATAGTATGCGCGACCCTGTCTTGAACTAGTCGTGAATTGCATGCCATTACCCCTGGGGGTGTGCCTATTATTTTGATTTCGATGCCACACAGTGGCACAACTACGTTGAGTATAGTCCATGAAAACATGTTGAATATTTTGGCACGCACCTATCTGCAAGCTGGCACGCATAGTTCGTGCATTGGCCCGCATGAGTGCGTGCCCATGTGCAAACTAAGCGGGAACCACAATGCGTGTGTCAACCGAGCTTAACCCATGAATAGTAGACAGTGAATCTGTTTAATCTAATGTCTTTTGTACAGGGACTCCTTGGTTCCAGTGTCCTAATTTGTGTACATAAAATATCATTGAGTCTTCTAGAAATCTGCTTTACTTTACATCCATTTGACAATGCAGAATTTTCATCAAAATTCTAAATTATAGAATATAAATGATTTCATATTTTTTCTTAAAACAAGAGCAATGTAATGATAAATACAGAATAATACAGTAGTTATTGAATAAAGATGTGTAAATTAGGAATTGCAGTTGTCAATTTGCAGTAATACTTAATGCACAATTTTAATGTAATATATTGATTGGTGGTGGTGATTTTTTTACCTGATTGCTAATAAAGCATGAATGCTTGTAAGCAAGCAACCAGAGGACCGACGGCTTAAGGTCCCCTCCGAAGGACCTGGTACTGAGGATTAATGCCTTACCAAAGGGCACTAGCGCACCAAGTGGGAATCGAACCCGGGTCACCGGAATACGAGTCCCCCGCTCTACCGACTGAGCTATCGCGCCTCCAATTATATATCAGGAATGCCACTTTTTATTAAAACATAAGTAGGAATTCCTACCCATTCATCATTATCTTGGCTAAAGAAAACACACTTTTGTGTACTAAAGGGGTCCCATATAAAATGATTTTCCTATTGTTTTGGTGTCAATTCTAGGGTTCATTCTTTGGTTAGTGGTTCATAAAGCGGTTTGTAAGTTACACATGACTTACCGCACCACTGTTGACCCTTTCTTGTGCTATATAAGATTCTAATTTTGTATTCGTCTTTGTTTTGGTTGAAATCCAATCATTTTAGATAAGGTTCTCATGGTTAATAAGCATTTAACTTAGTTTTTTATTTGATTGAAACGTTCACTCGTATTATGTTAGAACCAGAGAAATTTGAAGTATATATGAGGTATCTATTTCATTAAGCATACAAAAATGGTCAGCAGTCATGCACAAATTAACGTATGACCAGCTTTATGAAATGAACGCTAGATATATACAATTATTAGGATACCAAACTGAAGGAAAGTTTTAATTTGAAATTTGTGTAATATCTTAATGTATTGCCCCCTCCTTCAATAATGTCAAGTGCTATGTAACTACAAAATTAAATTCAAAGTAAAGAAGTTTGCTTCTTGTGTTTTCCATATCGTTGCTGGGATGTTAAAACCTCTCAATTAAAAAAAAATTGAGGGAGCTCATAAGAAGCTGTATTTAAAAAAAATATGGCAATGATAGCCACCTTGTATTGGTGAAGTAGTCTCCTTATTCCTGTAGTGAAATTTTTTTAGGCCAAAAAATGTTGCCACTTATATCACAACTATAAAATCAAGCTTTTATTCAGCTGTCCTCCAAATTTGTAAATTTGAGTTACAAGGTTTTAACAGCTAGAAAGTGCTGTATGATTAAATTACTTAACTGTGAAAGTATGAATATTCTGCTAGGTTATGGCATACTTCAGATCTAGGCTTACTGTTCATCATCATCATTTGAAAATGTAAAAAAATCTTGCAATGTTTCTCTCTCCCTCTCTCTCATAACCTCATTCACATCATTTGTGAATAAAATAATGTATGTTTTGTATTTTCTGACAACAGGAAATCAGGTATTTCTTGGAAATTATGTTGACAGAGATAGAATTTGTATTGACATTTTGCATGCATAATAAAGGTTTCTTTTTTTCTGTAGGCCTAGTGTATATTTGCCGTAAATGCCAAAATATTAAATGGTCATATTAAAATTATTTGTATCTACTTTAAGGCAATACTTTTATACTTACAGTTTAGTTATAGATACTCATTGTGTATACTAACTTTTTTGTCCAACAATGCTGAATTAGAGTAGTTGTGTTTAATATTTCATTATAGGTAGTGCAATTCCTTATTCATTTCTTATGGTTCTTGGCT
The DNA here is from genome assembly GCF_037042905.1 of Lytechinus pictus. Lineage (NCBI taxonomy): Eukaryota > Metazoa > Echinodermata > Echinoidea > Temnopleuroida > Toxopneustidae > Lytechinus > Lytechinus pictus. The sequence goes on from NC_087251.1 coordinate 15,699,766, forward strand.
ATGTTTTTAAAAATTTGTTTCAGATCAAACATTCTCATGGCAATGTAATTCTATCAGCATTCACACTTTGTACTTTAGATATTCTCAATCAAATTAAAACTTTGTTTATCATTGATTTTTTTATTTCGATAAATCTTATTTATAGATAAACATTATTGATTATAAATGTATATGTACATGAAATAAATATACATCTTGTAAAAAAAACTATATGACAATAAATATATAATTGAATGAAATCAAGAACTCTTACTACAGTACATGCTTATTTTTATTCATGGGTTTTAACCCTAATTCTCCGGGGGGGGGGGGGGCCATAATGGCCCCCCTCAACAATTTTCACGATATATCTGCTGCGCAAATTATTTTGACCTCGCCGCTCACTGACTTTTTACTTTCAAGTCTCGCACAAATTTTGAGACCAAATTTGTGACGCCTGGGTACGCGGTTACGACATTACGCAACATTATGTAAGTGCATGTCAGATCCAAAATTGCTCATAAATGTGATTTCATGTACAAATTAAATGCATATTGTATATTTAGCCAAAATTCATAAATGTATCATTATTTCTACTTTTACTGATTAAACTTAATCAATTTTGCATTGTTTATGATCCGAATTAAGTCTGGATCGATTTCCATCGAAAAAAACAATAAGTAAAAAAACAAAGAAATACATAAAATTTAAAAAACAACAAAATACATAAGAAATCGGTCTTGGTACCAGAATTTTTTTCATTCACAATTGTTAGGAATGCTATAAAGAATATTTTCACCCAAAAATAGCATTCTAGGAGCTTTATTTAGTGAATCAGAGCAAAAAGTATGATTTCATGAATAAATTAGCATAATTAATTCATATGAAATAAAAATATATGAATTCCGTGAAATTTACCAATGCAACTGCGTAGATTACGTCGTTCTCTACCATTATGCAAATTTTCGTTGTGATCGCGCAATCCGCGGCTGAGATCTTGAGGGGGGGGGGGGCCATAATGGCCCCCCCCCCCCCCTGGGAATGACAAGAATCAAAATACCCCGGGAGATTTAGGGTTAAGGGATTTTTATATTGGCAAGCTTCTATTACTACTACTCAGGGTAAGTGTGTGATGTGAATAAACAATATAACTTAGGCTGGGGGGGGGGGGGGGGGGCTCCTAAAGAGAAAAATATAACATTTGGTTTGATAATAAACATCATATAAGTTTGTAAGATCAAATCAAGGCACCTCAGCAAAAGCTACCTTTGCCTGTGTATTTCAGCAGGAATCTCTTGCCTTCCTACTCCTCCAATTTAAGCATATACAATAAGATTGGGTAATCTGGTGTGAAATTCTGCATATCTGAGAAGCTGCTAAAGCTGAAGAATATGATTTTTTTAAGCTACCTTAATGTGCAGATTGCAATATGGCCCTAAAAGCAACATTTTATTGTCAGACAAATATCCAAGCAAGAAGGCTATTTTGAGGGTTCTAGAAATTACCATCCTAAATCAACTTAGAATAAATTGTAAAATAACATACTATTTAAAATTCAATGCAGCTGATTTGCAAAGTTGTGATGATTGACTCCGGTTTGAGCTCGGGGCACCAAACTATCACATGCTATTCAAACGTACATGTAGGAGCCAAAAAGTGTGAATGCTTTGTTTAGCCCAAGGTAACATTCCATGCTCAAGTGAGAATTCCATAACTTTGGCTGATGGAGGCAATGTTTCCGAATATCAAGATAAATCTCAAGGAAGGCTGATGAAAAACCAGCCAATGTATCCAAGTCCTATCTCATATTTACAAATGGATAAGCTAATAAAACAAGGTGAAGATTAAAATATTAACTGATTAAATTGAGTAATTGTTTATATTCTTCTTAACTTATCATAAGAAAACACTGGCAGTGTAAACAAACAGATGTTTCCAATCAATATTTTCACATTCATCAATATGAAATAAAATAAAAGCAATAGATCTATAATGAATGTGGAGTTCTACACCCCTTTCTTGAATTCACCTTCAAATAATCCAGATTGGATGCGGCTAAGAAGGCTCCCAATGAAAATTGACTATGAATTCAGAAGTAGTCCAAATTATTTTTTCTGAATGGGAACACACAACCAAATTTACAACTTGATATGGGAAAAGTCACCATCAGTGGTGTGAGTAAGGAAATCTTTAATTTGATATACCCTATGTGGTGTAAACAGTGAAATCTAAGAACTAGATACCCCATATCAAAGTGTCCTCATTTGTACAGGAGCAATACACAACTAACACATGTAGTTTTCCTAATTAAATGGCATAGTCTACATTACCAAAACCTCAACCCTAAATGGTATACATGTTGAGTGAGATAAGGCTACCCCACATGGCAATTACCGGCAAATGGTGCTGATGATATAATGCCTGGATGCTTGAAACAGGACCTTCTTGGAACTTTTTTCTGGAGTAGCAGACCATTTAGAGTTTTAGACACTTGGAGAGTACACCCCCCTGGACATTAGGCACTAAATCAAGTCATATGACAATTTTTTATCTTTTAAATCTGCTGTTCTCTATCAACATTATTTCAGTTTCTTCATGATGCAAAAAATAACTCTCGTAAAATTGACACTGCATGGTAAGCTGACAAGTCTATAGAACAAACATTTTCCAGTAAGTCAGATATTCTATTGTTTCTGCAAACAGTCAAATGATGCTATCTCATTGCACCACCTATACCATACAACATCCCTCTTTCTATTTCCTCCGCTGTGAGTGTCCCATGGATGCGTTCACACTTTGGGTTAAACACAGAGTAAGCGCTCTTTTCTCCTGGTTTCTTCTCCCCCTCTCCTCTAAGGTTAGCATAGATGATGTAGAAGAAGGAGAGAATGATGTAAATTGCACCGAAGCCAATGCATATGGATAGACCAAAGAGGGCAAGCCATAAGATGATTTTGAGTGCGAGTTGAAACGGGTCAATTGTGGAAGTTGAGTAAGGTTGGTTTGAGAAGCTCTGGAGAGTGACATCTGTCTTTGTATCTGTGGAATTTCCATCATCCTGCCAAGATAAAAAAATAAAATAATTGAACAAAATTATATCAAAATTACCAAGACAAGTCCCAGAATAGACAGGAATCGTTGTTTCTGGGGATTTATTCAATATTTTACTGTAGTTCAGCAGAACAACCAATTTACAAGGACTGAAGCTTTAGTTTTTGACTAAGTCTAAGGCCTAGTCCCAGAACAGCCAATGATGAATCTTCATACATATTGCAAAAGACATAAACTTGACAGAGCATTTAAATAGGGATTGATTGATTGAGGTTTAACATCACTTCCAACATGTGTCATAAGTGCCTCAATATTATTCTGTAAAATTATGGTATGGAAGAACATGAGTCATGATCAATCAATCATCATGCGAGTACAATAGGTCTAGAAGAAATATAAACTTAAAATTTAAGAGATCAAGACAAGTATTGTGAGTGACTGTGAGATATATACCTTATTCAAGCTTGTATCATCATCTCTTTCCTCTCCACTCTTTATGTTTTCATCAACCTGTTGTTGAGACTTATGAGACTGAGAGGCATCCTTTTCTGTCACATTTTGTGAATGTGATGATGCATCCTCTTTGCGATTGCGGAAGAACAGACCCCCACCAAATCCAAATAATCCTCCCGAATTCGAAGTCCTTTCATGCCTTTCTTTGGCCTTTTTGGCGCGATAAGCAGCTAATTGTTTCTCCATATCTACGTGAATCTGGTGTTATTTGAATGGTCAACAAAAATCATTGATAACATTGCACTACCACGTAAGTACCACGGTGGGTTTGTGAATTGAACTTTGTAGGTGCCTGCATGCCAGCAGCTGACATTATCATTGATCAGTCGATATCAATATGTATTACGTGTATTTGGGAGCGTGGTCGAATTGCTAATCTGTGTTTATATTATTTCAACGATCGCTTCATTACTTAATTCATATTTTAATTCTTTTGTTTACTAAAAATTCTATCATATCAACAATTTAAAAATTTTCATGGTACTAATTTATTTTTATAATTTAAATTTGGGCTAAAACACTGAATAAAATAAGAAATATTCATATTACTTCAGCAAATTATTGTATAAGACTAACATGTCAGCGCCCATGTATTTTACCAGCTGGGATTTGAGGCGAGAAAAGACTGTGCTATGTCTGGATTTATTGCTGTTCATCTAGGTTAGATGTTATTAGGTGTTATCCCATGATTTGTAAAAATATTTCGGCCACATTTTGTTTGACTTTTTTAGGAAATTCCAACTTTGGAAAGTGAAATTTATTGCCTGGTAGGCTAGGCCAACATGAAGTTCCTCACACAAATTTAAAGACAAAGTCATAGTCAGAGAAATAATTCGCTGCCGATTTCAAAACATCGCATGCGGATGCGATATGCGCGAGGTACCGGGTCCAGTCCGAGCTCGGACCCTCGTGCATGCGATGTTTTGAAATCGGCAGCGAATTATTTATACGTGTGACTATGAGGAACTTCATGTTCGCTCTAAATCACCAATTTTGAGACTGATAGAAGCATGGAAAAGAAGTGAAACTTTGTGTAAAGTAAGAATAAGATAGTTTTAATTGTTAAATTAAAGATCGTGATGTTGCATGAATTTTATTTTCCCCCCATAAAATCCCACCTTAGCCTAAGCTAAGGCCCTAAAGTTAGGCTTTGTCACTCGGAATTATCAATATCATTATCAGATCGAGTTCACGGTCTCGAAGTTCGGGTAGGTGGAGCGTAGTGTAGCGGTAGTGAAGTAGAGTGGAGCCTGCACGAACTTCGCTCGAGGTAGCTATCGGCCAGCTCAGAACGGGCCTGCGCTGCGGCTGAGGTTTGATTACCGTAGCTCAAGTGATGTTCGTGCAGGCTCCACTCCACTACCGCTACACCTACCCATAGTGTAGCAGTAGTGAAGTGGAGTGGAGCCTGCACGAACATCACTTGAATTTGAGGTATGGTTTGATCTGATCGGTCGAAGGAACCTTCGCTTCGCCTTCGGCTCCAATCGAAGGGGCGTGGCGGTGTGTCAGTGTCTCGTCAAGATTGGAGGACTTGGACGCGGACTCGAGAGTCGAGGGAAAACTGTTTATCGACATTCTGTATTATCTTGGTTTATTGGTTAACTGCAGCCTCAGGATCAGGCACACTTCCACAGTTCTGGGAAATGGAAGCATGTCCTCATAAAACTAGACGCATTATATTAATTAAAGATTTGAATAGATTTTACATCTAGAATAGATCTAGACAGCTTTATTTAGGAAATTGGTATCAATGGAAAGTAGAGAAAATTTCTGTTTATTTTGAGTTTTGATAGGTCTAGATCTAGACCTATTTCGGTGATCTTACTAGATCTAGACCTTATGTCTATTTTCTAATTCATGTTGAGAAAACATTTTTTGAAAATGAAATAGCATATAATACAAACAAACATAATTATACACATGGACATTTACAGGATAAATGCCCTATAGATCTATTATGTTGAGTGTTTCACCATGGTAATGATTATTGATATAATAAAAAAAATCAATTGCTATGATTTAGAATTATCTACATGTATTTGTCATTTTACAGGATGTCTTTTAAAAAGAAATTGAAAAATTATTAAAAAATAGCCATTAAATTTTTTTTTTAATTTCCATCTTGATTGAAGTGTATTGTCCACATTCTTTTAGATGCATAAGCTTTCGTAGCAGACTGTTTTGGTGGACAATTTTGTCATAGATATTTGAACTGAAAAATACCCTTATGTAAGGCAGCTTGGCACATTGATTTTTCAGAACTGTGTATAAGTATGAAAATTCTCCTACCCAGGGGACTGTACTACACACCTGAAGATATAACTTGAGTGTTTTTATTCCTTATGAGTAATTCACCTGTTTTTATTTTACATTTTAGGTGCAGGATATCATTCACCTGAGAGGAAATGTGAATACAATGATACTGTGAATAAAGCATGCCAACAGGTACTTATATCTTTGTAAACTTAACAAATGTCAGTGCTGTGTCTAAGGAATAAAGGCGCTGAGCATTCCTGATTGTGTTTTTTTAGAATGATGAGGATTAGTGATAATGAGTTTGTGGGATTCCTGCTGAAGAACAGAGTCTTGAACACAAGTCCTTACTTGTAATTTTGAATTTTTTGCTTCCATCTGGTAGAGCTTAATGAGGTTCACCAAAGTTCTACACAGAATTTTGAAATTTTGACTAGAACAATTTTTATGCTAATTTATGCGAAATTAATTTATGCATATTTTTAAAAATTCACATAAAATGCTTCTTCTTTATTTGTTGACCGATTTTGATTTTTTTTCTTCCATCTGGTAGAGCTTCATAAGGTTCACCAAACTTCTACACAGAATTTTTAAATCTGGAGTAGAAAATTATTTATGCTAATTTATGCGAAATTCATAAATCACAGAAAATGCCTCTTCTCTATTTGTTGACTGAATGTCAAAATGCTTCTTCGTCATTTCAATTCTGTTTGCTTTATATGATAGCATTAGGTGGGGATTCACAACTTCTACACAGAATTTTGAAACTCATTAAATATGCTAATTTATGCGCATTTTTCAAAATTCACAAAATATGCTTCTCCTTTATTTGGGCATTTTCACGGTAACTGACGCTACACTGCACAATTTTTTCACACCTTTCATTGTGTGTATATCTAAAACAACAAATGATGTGAGTTTGCTTTTGATATCTAGAGTTAATAAAGTGAACCTTGCTGTATACTCTGATACTAAGCAAAAATGTGTCAGTAACTGACATTACGCAAAAAGGACATGCAATTTCAAGGTGTTCAGTAAATTTGAAATATCTCATGTCCCTGAGTAGATAGAGTAATAATTTGAATATGTAAATATACCTGCGTTACTAGGTTAAGATGTGTCAAAATATTAAACAATTCGTTTTTGTCTTTTGGGGGCTATGATAATTTTTCCACGACCATGCTGGTAGCTGACATTACGGTAATTGACGTGACACTTAATTTGCCATAAAGATAACACATGGAAGCCAAATGTGTGGAATCATTGCATTGTATCTTCTGTGCAGGGCTTCACATGAAAGTGAGCTTGATGTGGAAGTATACCCGAGTTTCTAGGAACATTTCAATGAAAAAACTTTTTCTTTTTCTTAATTCCTTTCTTTGATTTGAACATTTTTATTATTACTTGTAGGTAACTGACAATACACATTAACATTTACCAGTGCTATGTGATTTTCAAAGGCATAATTTTCTTGGTACTTATATGTAAAGGCTTTCTTAAATCATAAAAGTTTCATCATACTTCACATTTTAAGTTATCAAAAGATAAAAAAATGTATGTTTTACTTGCTCAGGGGGGGGGGGTCATAGCAGCTACATGTATTCCTATAGTAATTTGATATTTCATTGACAGTACACCTGGATTTTTCTGACTGTACACCCATTTACATATCAGTTTTATATTGAAATTTTAAACCTTTTCCTTCTCCAACCTCCCCCTCCCCTCAAAAAATGCAAAATGAATAAGGGTCTCCTTCCCTAGGCTACCCCTCCCCCGAATCTCATGCAGCCCTGCAGTTTTATTGATTTCTATTCTGGTCAGTGCAAGCAATGCTTGTTCATATCTGTCGGATTTCAATTTTCTTCATAATTTGTTTAATAATTCTCTTTGCTAATTTCTTTTTTAAGCAGTCAACAAAAATAAACTCCAGCTTCTAATCTGAAACTGAACTATTTGTAAATTAGAAAAATAAAGACACAGCTTTAGTAGATCCATGCAACATTGATCAGAACTGTCAAATTTCACTTTTCATCTATACTTGTAAACCAAAAACAAAAATTGTATCACACATTAACACACTACTAACAGGTATAAAAACCAGGAATTTACTCAAAGCCTGGCAATGCTCAATAGAATCATAGGAACTAAAAAAAGGGGCCCTGGAAACCCCCATTCATCGCAATGTTAAGCTTATCAAATGTTGCAGATTTAGGCAGTAGGTTGGGAAAAGTATCCCCTCCCCCCAAAACCAAAAAAAAATATTGTCTAATACAAACAATTAGGTACTTGGTAAACTTGTACACATATGCAAAACTATTTCATTGTATTTTTTTGCACGATGGGAATGCAACTTCCTTCATAATTTTATATAATATTCCTTGTGAACTATAACTTTAAAAAGTAAATAGCAAGCTCCTTCTGGTGTGATTTAACTAATTGAAAGACTTAAATAACAAGTATACAATATTTCTTCACCATAAAATTGATCACAGTTGCATTTCACTATTATAGTAACCAATGTTTTTTCATGGTAACTGACATTGCATCTCGGTAACTGACATTACATTTTCCACTTGGTAACTGACGTTACACATATTTAATGGTACCCTAAGGCTTGATTGTTATTTGATTATATTTAATTTTGGTGTAGAAGGGAGGGGTGTTACCTAAGGAGGGAATCTACCAAGTTTCATATAATATATCCTCTTTTCTGGGAAATGAGAAAAAAGTTCATGTTTTTGGTAACTGATGTTACATACCACATCACATACTTCATCAATATTTTTTTATCAGATAAATGAATTCCTGGTGTTTCTTTCTATGGGATTTTATAAAGTGTTATAATAGCAAGCTAAATCACAGGGGAAAACATCATGATCAAAACCTGTTCTTAAAAATTCTGTCAAAACATATTATGTATCAATATACCATTTTCAACACTAATTTGTATCCATACTTTGGCGGCCATTTTGAAATAAAAAATGGCTGCCAGAATGGAAAAATAAAAATTGTCCCAGAAACTTCAGGTCTTGTATTATTAAAAAACATAAAGCATTTGACATGAATATCAATTTGATTTTTTTGCCTCTGTGTCCATCTGTGGTGAAAATGCCCATTTGTCGACCGATTTTGAATTTTTTGCCTCCATCTGGTAGAGCTTCATGAGGTTCACTAAAACTTCTTCACAGAATACACAGAATTTTGACTAGAACAAGTTTTATACTAATTTATGCAAAATTAATTTATACATATTTTTAAAAATTCACATAAAATGCTTCTTCTTTATTTGTTGACCGATTTTGATTTTTTTTCTTCCATCTGGTATAGCTTCATGAGGTTCACCAAACTTCTACACAGAATTTTTAAATCTGGAGTAGAAAATTATTTATGCTAATTTATGCTAAATTCATAAATCACAGAAAATGCCTCTTCTCTATTTGTTGATTGAATGTCAAAATGCTTCCTCGTCATTTCAAGGCTGATTTCAATTCTGTTTGCTTTATATGATAGCATTAGGTGGGGGATTTACAACTTCTACACAGAATTTTGAAACTCATTAAATATGCTAATTTATGCATATTTTTAAAAATTCACATAAAATGCTTCTTCTTCTTTAATTGTTGACCGATTTTGATTTTTTTTCTTTCATCTTGTAGAACTTCATGAGGTTCACCAAATTTCTACACAGAATTTTTAAATTTTGTCTAGAAAATTATTTATGCCAATTTATGCAAAATTTATTATAAATCTCAAAAAATGTTTTTCTTTATTTGTTGATCAATTTAAATATTGTTTGACACTTTATATGATAGCTTGAGGTGGTGATACAAAATTTCAACACAGAATTTTGAAACTCATTAAATATGCTAATTTATTCATATATTTTCGAAACTCACAAAAAATACATATTTGTTGATTGATTTTGATTATTTTTGTTCCATCAGAGAGCTACATTAGGTTCACCAAGGTTCTACACAGAGTTTAGAAATTTTGACTAGAAAATTATTTATGCTTACATGTAATTTATATGAAATTTATTCATAGATAACAAAAAACGCTTCTACGTCATTTCTTCATCAATTTCAATTCTGTATCCTCAATTTATGTCACCAATATAATTCACTACAGTGTCGACTGGGCTGAAATGAAAATTGTGTTAAATTTCCTTGCGAGATGCCGGATGAGCTCCACATCATTGATGTGCTAGTTGTTATCTGGAATCATCTTTTAATGAAAATGAGCAGATCAACTAGTAATGGTATTACTTTGAATGAATCATAATCAATTAAAACAAGGTCATTCATATTCAGTGTATCATTGACATTGAGGATCAGAGAGAGAGAGGAAGAGAGCGCTCTGCAGAAAATTAAATGAAATCGTCATAATTTAGTATTTTATAATTTAATTTTGCAGGCAATATCTCTGCTGAAAGATGGTGCAAGTGCAGTGGATGCAGTTTCTGTAGCAGTATCAACTCTTGAGGTCTGTATTTGAGTATCGAGTTATACTAAAGTATTGTTTTAATATGGAATATTTATATCTGTCAATATTTAATGCCAAATATGCACAGCCCCAAATACTGTACAATCTCTTGATAATTTACTGTAATTTGTATACATTGCAGGATAGTCCCTGTACAAATGCTGGCCTTGGATCCAACCTGACTATAGAGGGTAGTGTTGAGTGTGATGCTGGAATCATGGATGGAGACTCTCTGCATTTTGGAGCTGTTGGGGCATTAGGAGGTATCTTTCCTCATTATGCATTCTTATTATTTCATGAATAGGTTTCTTATTTTCTTGTGACCGGTCTTGTTCATTGTAGATGTTTCCCATTTGCAAAGTGAATGCATATTTTCATTCTTTTGACCATATTCGTCAGACATAATATGATTTTGAAATTCTATTTTGCCCATTGTCATCCTGATTATAGATTGACAATCATTCGTGCTATAGCATCAGGAAATAATATATGAATTCATACTAAAAATGAAGTGTAAGACTTATATGATATTCATTTTGAATCACAAACTTGATAATTACATAAATTTAATGGAATCAAGTAAAACTTAAAGACATCAAATATATAAAGGATTGATCTAGTCTGTTATTGTTAGTTTGGAATGGATCTCTTTTTTTAGCAGTCAAACCTACATTATGTTAGTAGCCATCTGTGTACGACAGTCACCTGCCTATAGTGACCACTAAAAACCAAATCCCACCGAGGCAGAATATGTGTATGATAACCCTCTTACAGCAGCCACTTGTCTTTAAAGGTAACATTTGTTGTTTCCCTTGGGCAGTCACCAGAAATAGGTTTCACTGTATTTGTATTTCATCCACTTATTATAACAACTCTTTTAGGGGAGGGGTGTCTTTGTAATGAATATATTTGATGTGACTACTTTTGATTAAATGCGATTAATCTTTACTCAAAGGAATACGGAACCCAGTTAAAGTAGCCAAAGCTTTATTGTGTGAACAGTGCAAAGGACTGATGTCTTATGGTCGAATTCCACCATGGTGAGTACCGGTATGACAGATCAGATATCTTAGCTTGCCCTGCCTATCCAATCATTCACGACTATGGGAAGACATCTTGCTTGAATAAGACTATTGAGATATTGCTGAAAGTCCACAAAATTGTTTTGCTTGATCTTTCAATGAACTTTTAGTGATCTCTGTAGTCTCCAAAACTTTTTGAAACAGTTCAAAACAGACTTTGGGAAAAGGTCTATTAGTTTTTCCATGATCTTTAGAAAATCATGGAAATAATATATCGACTGCGGAGATATCGAAGGATGATTGAAAGACCATTGAATATAATCTTTATAATGGATCTGAATGATGATGTTAAAGTGGTATGTCAGTTCATGTGTATGTAGATGTATATGCCCCCCCCTAGAGTATGAGCAAATGTATCTTTCTATTCATAAATTTTCTGATCATTTTTTCTTTAGTGTAATGGTTGGGAATGGCGCCCTCCAGTGGGCTCGAGATCATGGTTTCAAGGAGGTCAACACAAGTTCCCTAATCACACCAAAGGCTCTTTCTTCCTATCGGAAACACAAGAGGGCGCTGTCAGAGTATAGCACCTTACCACTAGATCAGCAAGAAACACCTCCAAAGAGAGTGAAGGGAGATAGGCCCCAAGTGGTAGGCTTTTCTTACATTGTTTTTTAAATTGTGAAAATTGTCATATCTATAGTCTATCCCTAGGAATGGGAATTCTCCTGCAAACATTTGTGGAAGGCTAATTTGTGTTTTAACACATTAGTAATGCAGACATTTGTATGATAAGGGTAGTGATGATAATGATATTGATAATTTTTAATATTCCTGATAATGAATTGTATTATAGCAATAATAATGATATATAAGTACATGACCATTATGGTGAAAAAAGACATCAAAATGATTATAATAGAAATGAATACTGATGATTATAATATTAATATTGATGATAATGATAATAATCACAATGCTGATGATAATGGTGATTACTTTTGTGACTAACAGAAACTTACTGAATTCAAATTAAGATGAAAAGTTGATACTTGATAATCTAACAAAGAAATCATAATGTATGAGGAGCCCACAACGTACAAATTTATGTGTTTTTAATAAAATATTTATTATGGGGTTCTCTTATGAATATCTTATTTTTTATAAATACCTGAATTTATATGGCAGTATGCTTTTTTTTTAATATAATGATGGTACATTATAATAATGCTTATTGTATTGAATCTGATTCTTGATTTGTATTTGGTTTGGAAATGAAAATAATGAAAATGAAAATACTTTTTTCTCCCTTGTAAACCAGATAGAGAGGGACACCATGCTAGACACAGTTGGTGCAGTATGCGTGGACAGCAGAGGTCAAATTGCTAGTGCTGTGTCCAGTGGGGGTATAGCCCTTAAACACCCAGGAAGAGTGGGACATGTAAGCAGCATTTATCATTTAACCTGGTGTATTTTAAAACATGTGATTACTGCACTTATAAACATACACTCATATCTACAAACCTATCCTCAAACATAGAGGTTCATTGGATTGACGCCTTTCACACCAATGCCAAACATTGCCAACCTAACATTTCAGCACATAGGGTTTACTCACTGACAACAATCATAGCCTTTCACATTAGGTGAGTGGAGGGTATCTACAAAATGGTTTATTTATCTTATTACTACACACACATATTCAGTGACTTGGGGGAATGAATAAGAAGCAAGAATTCTTTGGTACAAATCCTTTAGCCATATTTCAGCCTCGAGTTTGATATCGCTTAAATCAAGAAAGTGAGCCCTGCTACTCTGAAAACCATAATGGAGCCTAATTGTGCCCCAAATGTTATTGAGTGAGGTAGAGTCATGGATGATCGAATTGCACAAGATTATTGGGCAATAATTGGCAATTTGTCTATAGCATCAGCTCTAACATAGTATGGTTGGACCTACCCCTTATCGACCACCTAACGTTAAAATCATGATATCAACACATATATTTATCAGATTTACCTAAAATCACCTATTTAGAGCAAAAAATTCCGCAGATTCACGTCATCCAACTTCGACATCGGCTCGATCGCTATCAGTATGGAACGCCGCGACGTACGAAAAGCTTGTTTTTTCGTTGCGCTATTTTAACCCTTTTTATGAACCGACCACCCGCCCTCTATTGATTATGCACGCTTAGTGAACGTGCGGTGAACGTGGTTCTTTTTTCATATACTTTTTTCGTTCTTATTCTTGTCTAAGCTTCTTCTTTTTTTCTTCACTTCCTACTTCTTTTCTTTTCCACTTTCTTCATTTTCTTTTCTTTTCCTCCTCTGCTTTCTCCTTCCTCTTCTTCTTCTTATTTTTTGTCATCTCTTTTTATTATTCTTCTATGTCTCCTTTATTTTCTTCTTCTGCTTCTTCTTCTATGTTTCCTTGTTCTTAATGTTATCATTTTCAGAATCATTATTATCATTTTAGTTTGTCATTTTTGAAAACTTTTTTTTTATATCATCTGTGTCATTGTTATCATGCCCATTATTTTGTCTTTAGTTTTGTCATTAATAATTATACTTATCATTATTTTTAATGTTATTATTATTGTTATTATTATCACATCATCATCATCATGTTATTAATGTTATTATCATATTAAATTCAGTCATTCACGCTCTTTTTTTAAAATCAATTGATCTAATTTTTTTTTGCACATTTACTCAAATAAACACACGCATCAAATCAACCACCCACACTCACACACACTCATGCATACACAGGGGCTCACTAGTTTGCTGTAACTCTCCCTTAATTTTTCTCTGTTTATATACATGTTCAACAACTGAGTAGTCGAATGTATTATTCCACATTTATAAAAGTGCTCTCATGCCATTTACAAATCCTCAAACAACATACCAATTGTCTCTGTCGCATAGCTTTCAAACACAATAAATGATTACTGAACACGATTTTGAAATTCAACTTTTATCTGATGTAGATATATTTCTTGAATTTATTTTTCTTTTTCTATTTTTTTTTTTCTTCAATGGCAAGGGCACATATATACATCGTCTTTTCCAAACCTCCGGCTTGACCCCGTGCAGTACTTTTGATGGACCCAGTGTGTGCAACCCTTACTGTCGCAAGCCACCCAGGAGAAGATCTCGACATGGTCTTGAGGAGGGTGAGGGGGTGTGTTTCTCCTGCACACACAGCATGGATTTTCATCTTCTTCATCATCTGTATCGTTGCTGGTCGGAAGATTAACGAAGAGGCGCCTGCTTGCTGCTGCTGATGATGATGGTCCTGCCTTACTGGTAGCTTTCTTCTGCTTCCCTTTAGACAGCTTCGCTGTGCTCCTCTCCTCCTCGGCCCTGATTAGCTTGAGAAAGATGTTGTTTTCTGTTATGCTAACTCCTGAAGCCCTGTAGTATTTCTTGCAGACTGCTCTTTTCTTCTGTGTTGCTTCAGGAGGAGATGGTGTTCTCGATGACAAGAACAGATCTGCTTCACTGGGTGCCTGATTCGTCCTTCCTTGGGTTTCGCCCATGTCACCCATAGGACCAATCTGATGTATTTCTCCTGAAGAGGTAGTGGATGACTTCGGTGTCACGAGTGTGCTCGTCCTCGATACTTCACCAATCTTTACTGCATTCAGGTCAAGTGGAAAGATCCCTGTCTTCCGGAATGCTGCCTTAAGATTCTCTTCCTTGAGAGCTCGAAGGTATGCTGCTGAAGAGAGCCGAGCGATTTCATATCTCATTATCACCTGTCCGGGGTTCTTCTGCATGTACAGGGCACACTCTTGATTATATGCTGATTTCATTGCAGAAAAACAGGCGACGTCAAGGGGTTGAGTGATGTGTGATGTGTGTGCTGGCAGCACAAAGAGAATGAATTGATTTGCCCTGGCGAAGTCAATGACCGTGGTGCTGATATGAGAGGTGTGGCCATCGTACATGAGCAAGACATATTCACCATCTTCTCTTGGAGGCAGGGATGGCACAAAGTGCTCCGTCAGGAACTTGGAGAAGACGGCTCCATTACTCCATCCTGTCTCCGTAAGTGTCATCTTTGACCCAGGTAGTGCACCATCCATCAACTCTGGCATCATCCTCTTGCCCTTGAAGACGTAGTATGGAGGAAGAGCCCTACCAGCAGCGTTACCACAAGCCAGGACTGTGGTAGTGGCAATCCGATGCGATGTTACCAAATTTGTTCTGGATCCTTGATCTACACAAACAACCTTCGGCGGCTTATGCTCCGCATTGATGTTGGTTTCATCAACATTGTAGATGTGGTATGGCTTGTCTCTGAGATTGTACCTGTCCATGACCTGACGGAGTTCCTCGAAGTATTTTGACAGAACAGCTTCCGTCGTTGATTTTGCCCTACTCATCTGAAGCTTGCAGGGTGCCACAAGACGAAGGTCTGGCCATCTTTGCCTACAGAGACAATACCAAGTGTCTGATAGTAGTCTTCCCTTGGCCTTTTCCTCTCTTCTTCCAAGTTCATCTGTCATATTGGTAGCTAGATGAATAACCTGTAGAAAAATAAGCAAAAATTGCAAAGCATAAGAATAATGCATTCATTTTTATTTCAATTTATTCATACATCGCATATTTTTTATCAAATCATGGTTTAAAATATGATTGAAATAAAACGAAACTAATAAATTACCTGGGTTTTAGTCAGACCATAGCCATATGATGAGAGCTTGTGCAGATGCTCAACTAGAGCCCTCTCGTCCTCCTGGGTCAAAATAGAGCCCCTTCCAAGATCCATGCTTGATTTGGTTCTTCCCCGTAATCTGTCAAGTAATGTCGTCTTGGGGATTCCATACTTGAGCGCTGCCCTCCTTACGGAGACCCCTTTCTTGACCAAGGCTAGAGCTCTCTCAAAGTTTTGTCGAGGATAATTCCTTCGACGGATACGCTGGGGTTTTGCCTACACAAAAAGAAAAACATTGATAAATGATTAATATTCTGAGAGAAGTCTTTTGTAAATAATTATCATCTAATTAAAATATTTTATTCTATGAACAGCTGTTTTCGCTTTCATCAACTACTTCTATGATTGGAACGCATTCAACAGCATCTGTTCTCGGCACTTTCGTCACCCTGTTCTCGGCACATTCGTCACCCTTTTCTCGGCACATTCGACGTCATCCATCCTATTTTCAACACGTTCGTCACCCACATTCCTTTCTCTAATACAATCAAACTTTTCTTTCTTCTCTTATTTAATTTGTAAATGTTCGATTAATATCATCTATCTTTATTATTATCAATTATATATATCATCATCACCATCTTCATCAGATATCATTATCATCATCGTCATCATCATTTATCTCTTTGAGACGCCTCAGAACGTGTATGAAATATATGGCATATGAGCGTAGCTGGCGACATACAGACAGCCGAATGACGTCATCATTAAATTCGGAGATTCTGTCGGCTGCGAAACATTCTGCGACAAAAAATGGACGGAAATGTGTTCTAAACGCCTCAATTGCGGATTTACATGTAAGTTCATCGAAAATAACAACATAATAATCGCATATTTTAATAATTCCATAAATTTCTTACCTGTTTCCTCCTCATTTTGCTTGATCAAGTGAGTCTCGTTCGATCAGGTCGCGCATTGCTCGTAGTCCCACGCGTACTTAAATTATACGCATAGGAAACCATGGTAAGAAAGTGGTCGGTTTCAAAAGAGGTGGTCGATATGTAGTGGAGTCACCATACTTGCTTTCTTTTCGGCAGACCTAGTTTCTGGTGGCTCAGAAGTGGGGTCAGTGAGTGGAGTGTATCTACAAAATGGTTTATTTATCTTATTACTTCACACACATATTCAGTGACTTGGGGGAATAAATAAGAAGCAAGAATTCTTTGGTACAAATCTTTTAGCCATATTTCAGCCTCGAGTTTGATATCACTTAAATCAAGAAAGTGAGCTCTGCTACTCTGAAAACCATAATGGAGCCTAATTGTCCCCCAAACGTTATTGAGTGAGGTAGAGTCATCGATGAAGGAATTGCACAAGATTATTGGGCAATAATTGGCAATTTGCCTATAGCATCAGCTCTAACATAGTACTTGCTTTCTTTTTGGCAGACCTAGTTTCTGGTGGCTCTGAAATGGGGTCACTAATCATTCCACATAGTGGATCATTTTTGGTTTTCTTATGCCATACGAAAACACTGTCTAAGAACATGGCAAAGTTAGGATCTAAAGTGAGAATATAGATCAGGTTTTGTTTCCAACTCTCCAAAGAAGTGACAGTTTCAGGTTTGGTGAGGCACCATTGCTTGGGTGCCCTGGGAGTAGCCATCATGACATGTAAATGAATGGATGGGACTACGATAGGCCTAGCCATATGGTGACGTATTGTTTCTAAGTGAAAGCTAGTTACACTTACCCCAACACAACTGTTGGATGCCTGACTGCAAGGGAAAAACAGGGTTCCCACAGTCATGGCAAATCCTGGAAAAATTTGTGGTCATGGAAAGTCAGGGAATTTAGAAATCATGGAATTGAATTTACCTCTTGGCTATGGCAGCTTTCCAGTTTGCCGTGTCTCGCAACTCTCATACTCTGTGATCATACTCTGCTATTATAACTGGTGTTCATGATTTCCATTTTTCCCAGTTTTGTGACATCCCAAATTCTGCATAACTCCCGGGTCATCACAGGAAGTCATGGAAAGCAGCAATTTAGTCATGGAAAAGTCATGGAATTCTGTTTTCAAATTTCTTTGGGAACCCTGGAAGAATGAAGTCTTTTGGGGCAGTGTGAAGGCTAGTGGATCCCTTCTCAAAGAACTGCCACCACGACAAGGGGGGGATAAACAAGACATCAGACAAGGTGTACAAATTAACTCTTTATTTATTACAACTGCCGCAGGTAGATGATACTACCAAAGTGCTTTAACAATGTGAGAAACTTCTACAAGCCAAAGCGACACAAGGTGGTGCTATAACATAAATAACAATATATAAAGAAGATATATCTTGCACCTATTGGAATAATGTTTAAATGAACAGCAAACATGTATGAGATTACCAGATGAATAGAGCAGTCATGCTCTGATGGTCTAGTCAATGATCTTGTCAATCCAGTTTGGATGAGAATTCAGATATCCAAGCATACTGCTTGATTTCATAGTCCAAACTCCCAACATAAAGCAAATAAGGTACAGTGCAGTCAAGTTCAACTTGAAAATCAATCAAAAATTATATTCAAATATTGGCCATCAACAGAACTTAGCTTCATGATAAAACCAGTCAGAATTTACCAAATACCCTTAAAGATTTGGTAGCATGAAGCGTCCATAAACATGTATTACAGCAAGCAACAGAAATGACTGCCAGTGTAAAACACATGTATGGTGCACAGACATTGATTAGGAAGTGATTCAATGTACCAGCTGATATACATATGACTAGTTCAGATTTTTACACTATTATGCTGTCTTCAATGAGCTCCACATTGGCATATGAACAATACCATGCCCACCTGGCTAATCTTTCCTGCTACTTTGCCAGGCAAAGCTGCTTGAACACACATCATCTATTGTCATTTGAATAGCATAGCTGGTCCAGGTTTCTGAAACATTTGTGTAGTCAATGCCATGGTTGTGTATTGAATCAGGGATATAGAGAATATATTTTTGTTGGTTGGCCCAAGAACTTGATACTGAGCCCTACAGATTCTTCAAAAAAGTATTTAAAAAAGTAAAAAACTAGAACACAGTCTGTACCATTTTTATGACATGATTTGTAAAATGCTGAAAAATACAATAAAACAATTAGTGATTCTATAAATAGGCAACACAATGGAAATATACTGATAAATTTGCATAAATGATTACTTCTCTACAAAAGGCACATATTCCCAATACACACTTCATGTATATTCTACTAATATTTCATATGCATGGAACTGCATGTCTTTTATTCACCTATTGTATTCTATAAATTTGTTTGACGTCTAGAAAACAAGGTACACATTATTCTCCACAATTGTTTCTTTTGCATCTTTTTGAAGGAAGTTATGCGATTCAGATCTTTTATTTTTAACAATGACCATTTTCTGGAAGACCCTCATAACATGTAATGTCTTTCAATGAACAAAATATCACTTTCCGGAATTTCTTTTTACGTTTTCTTAAAATCAGGCAATGTTTATTGGTTGTGGATGCTGGGCACAGTCCCACACACAGACATCTTCATCAGTGAGTGTTGGATGCAGTACATCAGGAAGCGGAGAGCAGCTTCTAAGATGCAATCTAGCCCGGGCATGCTGTGAGGGCCTCCTTCAAAGTGAAGATCCTACCTCTTCACTTGGCAGCACTTTTCAGAGTCAATATTTAAGTGAGTTCTTTAAATTTTCAACATTATTTTAACAGTTTGTCTTTGTGTTCCATGAATCTGTAAGTGCATGTGCTCCAATTAATCATGTGACTAGAATTTCAGTGACATGACATTTGCTTTTGCGACATTTGCTCCGTTCTTATTGTCTCAGAGGGCATACGGTAAGAGTTAATATAGCAATATAATTTTTGGTTCAGAATAATGTGGAGATATTAAGGATTAGGATTTATTTAGTGTTGGTCGTGAGATTTTATATTTGGCTTATCGTGCAGTTTTTCCATCAGAGCAAATGTGGCTAGAGGAAATGTCATGGAACCAGAATTTCAGGCCTCATAGTTCAGGTGTAAGGTTGCTTTAGATCAATAAACACACCCTTTAGCTTAACTTTTACCAGCTGTCAAAAGGATATTCATTTAGTATTACAGTCATTTTCAGATTTTTTGAAATTTGTAGATTTTTCTATGAGTTACCATTATTTCAAGTATAAAAGATATGATTGTAAGATCACAAAATCAAGATAAAACATCATGTCAGGTAAGAAAAACAAATTATTCCCAATTTTAGGAGTGCACAAAATTAATATGATGAATAAATTTCTGCATATTTCAATGTTGATTAATAAGATTTGAAATGATTGGGAAACCAATGTGGCTTTCTTGTGTTCCAGTAAGTGTAAAGTTTTTTTTAAAAGAAACTTTATAAAACTGTTCCTTGGTTATTTCTTTGGTATCCTTAGAATCACCTCTTTTGCCTGATGATGCAGCAAGGCTTGGTGGAGCTATCGCAGTCAGGTACAACCACACAGACAGAGATGCAGAGATTCTCTGGACACACTCCACAGATAGTCTCTGTCTGGGCTACATGGACACCACACAGATCAAAGCAAAGGTACACTCATTCATTGGATATGTTTTCGGAAGAGTTTTGATTGATGTAAATCAATAAGTCCAATTTGATTAAAACCAGTGGCAAGTCCTGTTAAGAGAGGGCTCTATATACATAGCACATGGAAGGGAACATAGACTTATACTGCAGGTGGTTGTTTCATTAAGCTGTTTGTAAGTTTCGGATAACTTTACGCCTGACTGGTGACCCTTTTTGTGCTAAATACATCTATATGTAGCTGATTAACACACTTAAGAACATGTTCCAGATATTTGAAAGTCTATGTAGTTTTACAAACAGCTATGATATTTTAGTATGTTCTTATATAGTGCTCTTGTCTGTAAAATATGACACTGTGGCGCTCCACATTTATTACCTTGGATTTATAGCAGAGCTGCCGATAAGGCACTTCAGCAGTTTAAGGAATACTTTCCTGCCAGTCACTAATTTACGTCACTTGGGTCGAGATTGGCATCTGTAGGGCGATTCCACACTAGAACTTCAAAAATATCATAAATTTCAACATGCTTTCAATAAGTCACAAGTAGTGTAATATTTTACTATGATACCTAAATTTTATGAAAATTATGAGTTTTAACCAAAAGTGAAGTCAGATATAGTTTTTTTTGGGGGAACAATGGAATTTTCAATTTTCAATAATTTTGCTAATTAAATAGTCAAGTACAAACACTGCCTGAAACAATTATTGGCAAAGCGCAAGAAGATTGAAAATATTTCAGGTCAATGGAATAATGTATCATTGATGGTTCCAAACAATATTCCAAACAATATTTACAACATTTTCATGATCCATAATAGGGCAGCCCTGATTTTTCCGAACCTGTTTTTGGCAATGTCCCGTATTTTGATGATGCAATTTCACAATATCAGTTTCTCTTTCTTTGACCCATGGGTGATCGATTTATCCCATAAGGATCTAATTACCGCCCTTCATTTTTCAATAATTATCATATTAAAAGTTGTCCCGTACGACACACAATATATAATGCATTTAATTGCAGGATTTGGATTCAGAAACTATAAATAGTAGGCCTATTTTAATTCAAGTAATTGATTTGACATAAAGTGAACTGAAAAAGTACTTTCTTATCTTCATAGAACATGAAATACTAGTAGGTGATTCTAACCATTTTGATTGATTTCATGTAGACGTATTCTTTTGTGAATTCCTTCAGCTAAACTGGTGATTTTCACTGGTCAGAGCGGGTTAATTTCTTTGTCATTGAGCATGAAAAGAAAACCTTTATAATTTATTCACTCTAGCCTGGAAGATGACTTCCTCTTGCATGCTAATGTGGAATTATTATAAGATGTAAAAAAAATGACATATCAATCATCTATTTGGACTTCCCTTGATGATCACTAATTTTTTTATATACAGTATTGAAACTCCTTACTTTTTTCAAGTTGTAAAAAAAAAATCACAAACCATGTTGTTAAAAAGAAAATCTGGAAAATAAGACAAACCATATGGTTTCATGAAATGCAGAAAGTTTTGAAGAAGTAGAACCGCATTTCTTTAGAAAAAAAATATTTTGTGGAATTACAAGTGACAGTTGTGACATAATACATTTTATATGAAAAATTATAACATTTTAGCCCCATAATTTACACAAACAGTTTCATTCATTCATTGTTTAAATAGTGTATTGGAAATCATCGATTAATTCACTAAGATATAACTTCACACAAAACCTCAAGTTTTTCAGCTCATAAAAATGCTGTGAACCCTTGTACATTTCCCATCATGAAAAAAAATTTATAACATATTGCTCCCGATTGTATATGTTGAAGTTACTTAATTATATTGTCCTGAATGACTACTTATTAAAAGACTTTGCATAAAAAGGAGGAATTTAGGGGCAATGCTCCCCTTCTGATTGATAAAAAGTTCATTGTTTTATTCAGGCTGCCCAGTACAACACGCAAGTGCCTGTACAACACACAAGTGTCCCGTACGACACACAAGTGTCCCGTACGACACAGTAGTGTCCTGTACGACACACAAGTGTCCCGTACGACACATTATTTTGTTTATGATATATTGACAGAAATATTCAGCCAATAGCGGTTTCTAACATAATGAATGTCTTTAGTTTGATAGGATTATCATTATCATCAGCCAAATAAAGTGATTGAAGAAGTCAAAGAGACATAAAGTAAGTAAGTTTGGCTTCAATTTAGAGATGTCCCGTACGACACATTTTGAGTGTCCCGTACGCCACAATGTTCTCGAAAATTGTAATTTGCTTTATTTATTCATGAATGTTTATTTTGCTTTCTTTCATAGATGTGTTTGTTCTTGGGTAATTAAATATCAATTTGAGTTCAGTTTCTATGAAAATTATCTGTCCAACTCACAGACTTTAGAGTACAAACTTGAGGTTTCTAAAAAAGCCACTTTTTCTGCGTCCGTACGACACATTACTATTTTAAATCTGTATTATACAGGATGTGAATTCAAGTCATGTTAAGTCTTGGTTTTTCTAACACTCTGGTAGTATTTGATGATCACCTTTAGTTACTGGAATATTTTTTGTTTTTCTTGTAAAAAAACTGTCAAATGTTCTCTAAATGTCCCGTACGACACGTATGGAATCACCCTGTAGATCAATACATTGCCAAAAGTATGCTACATGAACATTTTAGGATTAGTAAAAGGGCTACCTGGTTATTTGAAGTGCATGATATACCGTTTTAGTTTTTTTTTTTACCAAGATGACTTAAGATGTTACCCAATTTCTGTTGATTGATTCTTTCCATTGTGTTCAATTTAGATGGTGATATCAAGATTACCTACAGGAGCCAAAGCAGGATCCACCTATACCCTAGGTGGAGCCACAGTTCAACTGCCTTTGAGTGAAGAACCACCTTGATGATGGCTAAACTACCTCCATTCAACTAAGGCTGTCTTACTCATAATCATCATGGAATGGGTACTGTAAAGGTTAGCGACAGGTCATGAGCCTGCGAAGGAGCCTCAGGTACCTGACAAGTAGCTATCAACTTCTTGATGGACAGGCTCCATGCTGTTGTTTTCATTATCTCAATTTTGCAGGAGCAACAAAAGAAAACCAACTCTTGTGTGCGAGAGCCATATGTTGTCCAATGTGAACCAGCTGGAGCACAAGCAGGAGCCCTTAGAAGCACAAGAATACCCTGTCAATGGTGATACTTCATGCCAATGCTCTTGTATTCCTACAATTTTGATGATACTCCTGTTGCGGTGGTGTGTCCACATTGCTCCTGCATGAGCAAATATGTTCTCCACAGGGAGCCATCTAATCAAGTTGAACTATAGTAAGTTGATGGTAGAGAATGTTTAATGAAGGATGAGTCCATAGTTATTTATCAAAGTAAATGTCAGCTCAAGCAGCAGTCACTCTCAAGACCAACTTTTTATTAAATACATGCTTGACACTAATCTCACCTCCAATCATAATATACAGTATTAAAGAAAACACCCATGAATTATCTGTTTTTATAGAAATTTATTTCATCTTGGTTTTTTTTTACATGAACAATCAAATTCAATGACAATCATAGACAATTGAAATTTGAATCATTTGGCAAAGACATAATGAATTTCATCAGAATCTGATGATATGATGAGATAGTACATCCAAATTTTCAACTTTATTGCTGATAGTAAAACCTGCTTGATTAATATGTTTAATAAACTCAGATTGACAACACACAGCACCATCTTGTTGAGCTCATTTTGTGTTACATCATGGAAAGGAATAGACAACATATAGATATCAGGTTAGTCATTACAACATACCCTTTAATATTTTTGTAAAAATATTCATAAAGTAAAACTTTATGAACATCCAGACATCATAAAACAAAGAGTTATAATAGAATATCAGTTGCAATTTGATATGGTAATTGATATATGGCAATTCAAGTGTGATGAATCTGTTTCAATCACATATAAAGTTAAAGTTAAATCTGCTGATGCTTTTTTTAGAATAACTTTCCTTGTTACTACCATGTATACTATTTTTTCACAATTGGAATTTTATAAAATACTGTCAAATATATATGAGTCATACATAATGTCACTCATAACGTCAGTAGTGATACTGTCTCACTTAATCTCATACTATCATTATCAATGGTCTTCTTCAATCTCAGTGATATATAATTTTGTTTATCTCTTGTGGTAAACATATGAGTATTTGTTGATAAAATGTACAACCTAAAAATATTGATTGAATCCTACCAAAACAATGTTACTACAAAGTATCTTATTTGGCACTTCCAAAACAGAATAAATTTCTGTATGTTGGGAAAGGAACACACACAATATGTGTAATAATTATTTTTTTCTTGATAATTTATATCAATATTCTATTGAATCTAATTCTTGTCAGATTCAAAGATTGTTGTTCAGTGGACTTCTGTAACATCCACGAATTGCCCCAATGCCTCATGCTGACTATCTACATTATATTATGAATGAAAGGTAAATATTCAAATGAACTGAAACAAAAACAAATTATGTTAAATGGAATGATAATGAAAGTACCGTATAAGAAACTGAAACATAAATTTGAAGAAAAACAAAATTGAAGAGAGAAAATATGGTTAATGTACTGACACATTTGAAATTAACTTTAAATTGTTGAATTCATTTTTAGAAAAAAACATTTTTTTTAAAATGTGAATATTCTCCTAGTTATAATCCTCTGAATAAAAGAAATGCTACTTGTGTTTTAATTGTGAAACTATCAGAATTTTAGTGAATTTAGTTGAATCGATTTAAAAATGAATAATTGTAAATGCATATTTTCTCACCAAGATCTAATTATCTTAATGATTTGAAAATGAGGTATATTTTGGAATCCTTGCAGAATGATAAAAAAAAACATTTTAAAATTTGAATGAATAAATTTGATTAAAAAAAGAACAAATAGATAGGATTATTTAAATAGAAAGCACTTTTGTTTGTTAAATATGTGCAATTTTGATACTTTGATTAATTTAAAGCAAAAACTTTTCAGAAATAGATTTGTAGTTAATACAATATCTATTAAAAAAAAGCAGGCTTACAAAATATACTGTAGAAATGTAAAATGAGTGTATTGTATCTTATGTCATATACATGAATTGAAATAGTCTCAACCTGATGATTATGAGGCAGTATGATAAACGGTATAGAATAATGACACTAATGAAGTGAAAGTCACTATAACTACCAGTAAACAGTGCTTTGACCACTACTAGTATGTGCTGTATTTATGGTTACAACAAAAATATGAATTGTGAACATATTAAAATCAACAAAGAGAAAAATGAATGTGACGAAATAATCTTTAGCTGTTTGTGAAGTGCTCTGGAGCTCCTTTTTTAAAATGTTTTTTAATTATATTTCTAAAGGTAGGGGGACAATTTTGATGAAAAGAATGATGCTTCAGTATAGCAAGTTTAGTGGTAAAAATTCAATGAATCGTGCACAAAATATCATATTTTGTGCACAATATTTTACATTACTCCTATGTTTCATTTATTTTCATTTGAAGAGATTTTCTTCATGATTAAGATACATGAAATATGAAGGGAAAAAAAACATCCAGTTCATCATACATGTACATCATTTATGATAATGGGAGTATAGCGCACAGTGGTAATTTAAATATATTGCATTTATGTTGTGGCTACGTTTTGAAGTTGAAGGGATGAGACAAAAATATAAATGAACAGAAAGATAAAACAGGATAGCAAGGAGTATTGAAATATTTGTTCAAGAAAGGAAAAGAAACAAAATAAGGAGATGCAAATAAAGAAAGGGAAAAGAAGATAGAGAAAGGGAAGGAGAGAGAGATTGGCAAACAACAGTATATTGATAGGCTTTGTGTATTGTAATGGAAAATTATTATACTATTAGACACAAATATTGTTTTTTCTCGCTCACAGTACTCATTACTATGTAGGCCCAAGTGTTACTAGAATTAAATCAAAACCAAAGAAGGTTAACAATCAACGCAGGACCGTGGAACAATGGAAGAAGGACTGTAAAACAGTATAGAGATAGTCATTAAAATTGTTTTTGGAAGGACATTCACATTTATTGTTTTTTTTCCCCATATTGATTAACAATGCACATAATTTCCCTTTAAGTATTTTTCAAATTGAAATCACTCTCTTTGTAAAAAAAATGAAATAAATTGATTAAAAAAAATAAATGAAATAAAAATGAAGACCCTAGATATTTAAACCAATTTTGTCTTTACATTGGATAGACAGGAGTGTTACTTTTTCAGACCCCTTTTTTTTGCTGAAATGACCATTAAGAAGGCACCCTGCTCTTGAAATAATTTTTCAAAAAGTACCGATATCCCCACTCCCTGATTGCACCACGTTCACTGAGATTGTGCTAAAATGAGATGGAGTATGACGACGATCATGATGCAAACTCAGAGATGAGACGATCGCCGACAACTAGAAGAGCTTCGAACATCTCTTCAACAGTGAATTGAATCTCCCTTTCGGGGAGCAGGAAGCCATATTTGCCCTCGTCCCTGAGTTCGATCACGTATGTGTACTTGGCTCCGAGCTCGCCGTACCCCCAATCCTCACTTGCACCAGCTGCTGGATCTGGAGGAAAACAAGATTGTGACAAAATATCAGGCCAAACTTGAAAATATAATCCTACATTAGAGGATCAAATATATCGCATAATCGTTATGTATAAAAAAAAAAGTATTGAATTATGCTTTATTTAGTTTTGGATAACAAGGGGAGGTCCATACTTGCAGAGTAATGTACAGAGAAAAAAAAAGGGCAAGAAGAGAAAAGTACGGGAATAAAAATGTGGAATCAGTTTGTAATGTTAACTTACAGAAATCAGGTCCTGATTGTCCAACAAAATAATCCAATCCATGTTTAGCCGTAATAGCATCTTCGGCAGCCAATGCAAGAGATCTCTGTCGAAATAATGAATGCCATAAGTAAAATAAGTTGTGAGAAATTAAAAATAGATTGGAAAACAGATCAACTCTTCGTATCTTTATTCTTGAATGAGGATTGTGGGCTGTAGCCGCTGTACTTCTACGAGCTTTGGTTTTTCAAAACCCCCTTAGAGCTATGTTTTACACGCAAATACACCGAGGTTTATTTTTCCATATCTTGAAATTATTTTAATTATTTTTTTCTTAATAAAATACAACTAATCAAAGTAGAATAATATACTGGAATACATATTCCCATCGAGTTTCACTCTGAATCACTTGTTAATATTCGTTTATGTTATTTTATAGGCATATTTGATAGTTATATATCAAACCTGCATTATACACCAAACATTTACATACCGCATTTTTTAAAATCACGCTCAAAGTGCTTTAAATTACAACAATAAGTAAGCTTCTACTCTCCAAGAGCTTACAATATATTACAAGGGGATATTATTAAGAAAATAAGTAGCTTTTTAACTTTTTAAAAATACTTATACTGAAGAACACGAAAGGATGTTGCTGGGCAAAAATCACTGAATTCAAACTCTGATAAAAATACATAGAATTATAAATAAATCAGCTAAGATAAAATCACCGACAATCAAAATTTATAAGTTCTTTCCGATTGCCCCTCCCCCCTTTTTTTTGCGAATTGAATCCTCGGCTGAAGTGAGACCGCATAGTGCGAGAAGGAAAGAGAAGAGGGAAGATATTTACCAGATCGCGTCTGTCTGGGAGGGGGTCAGCTTTGGAAGCCGTGTAACCCCAGGGGTAAAGCCAATACTGCCCGTAGCTGTGGACATCCAAGAAGAGATGGACACCATTTGTTCTCTGCTTCTCCAGGAGGAAGCTTGATACACCTTGATGTTCTGGTTCGGAGAGTGGTCCGGGACCCCTGTAGGTCTCGCTGCAGCTTGCTGAACTTGCTCCCCGACCTGCAAAGTTAATGTGATCAGTCATTGGAACGATATTCACTCAGTCCTCTTCCGTTTTATAAGAGATAGATTGATCAAATCAATTTCATAAGACGGAAACCTGTTCTAAAGTCATTGACATGAGAATTACCAAATCATTAAGAAGTTTTTCTTTCTAAACGGATGGTGAACATGACTACCACACATGGATTGACGGAGTAGAAATTAGATCAAGAACTTGTCTTTGGGCATGCATTATTGCGGTAATTTTGCCTTATCATCACAATGGAAACTTTATTTTGATTGCCGAAGTTCTTAGTGAACATGAGAAAACTGGTCCCTGCACTGCAAAGGAAGACGCTATATTGATGGATGTGGATGTGGAGGGTGTACACGCTGCCCCCATTTTCCAAGAGAAACCGTTCCCTAGCATCTCAAAGAAAGGGAAAATAGAGTGAATATAGATACTGCTTGATCCTTATCAAGCTTCATAGCGAAGTTTGTTCACATAATGTGAAAGTGTGATTCACATCGTTAAAATGGCTTAAATCAAACAGTGCGGAAGTGATTTCACACTGTGAACATACTGTGCACACTTAAAATGTTGGGCAACATACTGTCCACTGTGTTGGGTAATGTATGTTGGTAAAAAATATATATGGCAATTATTATCCAATTAAGCAAATTTATTACCCAATAATTAGTTTTTATTACCCAATTTGTCCAGATTTTAACCAATAGTTGTGTAACAGTATGTTGCCAGGGTTGGTTAAAAGTTTGACATTTTTTGCCCAACTATTTTAAAAGTGTGGGATACACCGTGAGATACATGCACTGTGGGATAAAATCAACAGAGTTTGTTCCAGCACGATTAACTCTTGGATATCACCAAAAATGTATATTACTCTGTAGTTACTTTATGCCATGGAAGCCTTTATCATGTTTATAGACCTACAGTAAAGTTTCTCCAAAAGAGTGTTCACCATGCAGGCAACTGCAAATGGAGAATTAATTTTGAAACTGTAAAAATCGTAAAGTAGAATTCGCAATACCATGGTGAACCTTATAACTGAACAGTTGGTTGTAAAGCTATTTTTTTTACTCTTGTAATTAATTTTGTTTTGTAATAATATTTATTGAATTATTCATATACAATTAATGTCACGAGGTTCCCTCGAAATAAGTTGATTCTTTTTAATCAATGTCACTGTCTCTCCACTACAATACCCTATTCAAATACAATAAATACACTGATTGTATACAGTTCACATACCTCCCCATTCATATCCATAATTTCTGTTGAGGTCTATTCCTGTACAAACATTCCCATCTGGTTTGCGCCTGTTTTTACGCCACATCCGATCCTGCAGGTTTGATGACAGAAAATAATATTGAATAATGATATTGGAGAAGTATTGGGGATTTAAAGATAGATAGGTAGGTAGGTAGGTAGGTAGGTAGAGAGAGAGAGAGAGAGAGAGAGTGATAGATGGGGAGGGGGGGAGACCGATCTGATATATATATAAATATAATGAGGTGAAGCATCAATAGTAATGAGAGAAAGAGTCAGAGCACATTAAGAGAGGGACTAAGTGAGGGGGGGGGGGTGCCAGTATAGAATCCTTATAGTGGGATGATTGAAAATTAAATACACTGTTCAAGAGTCTTGGATGTGAACTAAGCATAATTATACATAATATGGATCACGACTCACGAGTACAACATATCATTGGTGGTGAAATTAAACGTAACCAAAATATCTGTTTAAATTCCGTATACTTCATAGTAATAGAATGGCAACGACTTATCATTCATGAATTCTTGAATGACCATGGTTTGTTTTTAATAAGATACCCATAATTGATCTGAATAGAAGCTAAAGGATCATATTAGTCCAGCGGCATAACAGGGGTCGGTAGCCAGGGGGGGCAAGAGCCAAAAATTTCCCGGTCATATCATGGTATGAACAGGCGTAATGGTGTAATGAGGTGACTATTTTGAGAAGGCCAGAATACATCTTTAAAAAAAGTTGCGAGCGAGCGAAGCGAGCGAGCAAAATTTTTCACCTTTTTAATACAAAAATCAAATTTTGTGATAGATTTTGACATGATATCCAAAGAATAATATAATTAATTCTTCTCTCTTTAGATTCCTTTTTTGTCACGGTGGTCTGTACGCCACTGTGAACAGGATTCTTTGCGGCAGTAGCGTGAAGAGTAAAAAACAAAACAAAAAAACAACGAGGGGCGCAGTATAGCACATGTGCTAAAAAGCTGCTTTATATATAAGTCCCGAGCGAGCGAAGCGAGCGAGAAAAAAATCAACGTTTCATGAGAATCTAACTTTGAGCTATTTTTTGACATTATTTTCAGTAATTAAAATCATATCCTACAATTTTCCTTTGCTTTTCTTTCCTCCTTTTTTTTTGTTGTCTGTAGAACTTTTTGGGGCCATGGCCCAACCCTTCCATACGCGTTTGGGGTCCGGGGCGGAGCCCCCGGAACTTCTTGATATCAAAGCCACTTAAACCTCGCAGATTTCCGCAATTTTAGTCAAATCGCGGGCATATACAGAATATAGCTTTTACACAACACATTTATTAAACCCAGTTGCATAATGAACCAAATATTTTGAGGGGGCAAAACATAGCAATGTGGGAAAATTTTGTAAAAAGTCGCCAGCGTGCAAAGCGAGCTGGAAAAAATTGCCTACTGAAATTAAATTCTAATTATGTGATAGATTTTTCCATTATATTCAACAAATAACACATTTCATTGTTTCCATTCATTTCAATATACGTTGTATCCTATAAATTTTTTCATTTCCTCTTGGGTGTGGAACCACGACCCCCCCCCTCCTGTATGCCAGTGATTGAACGGGGGCGTTATAGAGCCATTTGAAGGTTATAGATGAAGAGCCCCCTACTGCGTGGGGTCTGGGGCAAAGCCCCGGTAGCTAATTTGCATAAAATTTAGCAAGCTTATAGCACAATGTTGTATGCAGTCCATCTTTCTTCCCGCTTTTTAATTTCAATCATTGGCAGCCCGGTCGTGTTTTTTTTTTTCTTGTCCCTTTTCTTTGTTTTCCAATTTAGCTTTTGAATAATTACATTCTACCTTCGTTTCCCGCTATTGTTTGCCATTTTGCCATCTTTAAATTTATTTCCCACCGTGCTATTGCATTATATAGGCCTATTTCTCAATGATTTGTTCTTTCTCAAATGTTCTTCTTTCGTACATTTTCCCGCTTTCCTTCATTTCCCATTAAAAAAGTTTTTTCTTCGTTTTCTTTTCACTTTTCTCTTTCCCTTTCCTCCTTTCCTTTTCCCCTTTCCTTCCCCTTTCCCTTTTTTTCTCCCTCCTTTTTTTCTTTTTCCCGTTTTTCTTTTATTTTTCCGGTGAAATCCGCAAGGGGGGGCAACTTGCCCCCCCCTGCCCCCCCGCCTGTTACGCCACTGTATTAGTCCATTATCAATTTAGCTCTTCAGTGAAAACAATTACTGGCAATAAGATTGAATGACAATACCGATGAATGTCTGCCAAATGTCATAATTGCCTCGAGCGCGTAGATCATTAGGTGTAATTCCATACGATAACGAGAGCAGTGACATCGGTCTTTTATAGTCTTGAAATTGAATGGAATACCACGGTACATGTATATATATCTAAAGCTTAATAATAAATTACTAATTCAAATCCACAAATTGAACTATAAAGATTATCAATACTGCAATTTTCGCTGATATAACCAAGAACTTAAAATAAGTACTGATTATTTAGAAAATTAAAAAAATAAATAAAAAAGACGCCAATATTTTTCAGCAAGAAGGAGGAGAGAGGGAGATAGATCTCGAAAGATTTTCATAAATTTATAGAAAATACTCATTGGCGATGAGGGTTCGAATGAAAGGGTTGGCCAATGTTGTGATATATAATGGTTTACCTAAAAATACATTTAACCTGTTTAAAAAAAAGTAGAAGCAATACCTTTCTTTAAATAAAATGGGTTTCCTTGAGTTGAAGTAGGAAAATAATGAAAGTCGTCGATGAGAGAGAGCGAGATATAAAGGAAGAAGAAGAAGAAGGAGAAGAGATGAAGATGAAAGTCATTATAAAATGATACTTTTACTGATAATGGTGAGCTTCATTAACATCATCACCACCATCATCATCACCCTCACCGGCATATGAAAAAAAAAGAAAATATAGCTCATAATACGCTTTTCTATACGACACTTTCTTTATACCAGGACTTACGAAAACACTTATCTTGACTCTCTCATATTACAAACTAATTTGTCATGAAGTTAAATCTTAACCTGTAGTTGAAGTTTGACCTAGTTAAAATTACTAGATCAGGGATTAGCTGGTGCATATAATGTATCTTATATCTTAATATATTCTAAGAAAGTATTGCATTCTAGTCAAATAAAAAGGGGTGGAGAAGTGTAAGAAAAAGTGAAGATGACGAAAAGAAATAGAATTAGAAATAAATTTAGAAAACCGCGAGAACAAGAGACCAGAACAAATGCATAAATGAAAAGAAGAAAACCAATTAAAACAAAAGCATCGTTGCCAGAAATGAATATTGATTCTTATTAGTAGGGACCCGAAAAAAAAACAAATTTCACTTACATTTGTCCATGTGTATAAGTATCCATCGGGGTTCAAAACAGGAACAATATACCAATCAAATTTATCCAACATTGCTTTCACCTTATCACTCGTCGTGTATCCATCGATAAGCTGAAAATAAATCAATTAAAATGGGAGAATTAAGGGAATGTACGATACGAATTAAGCCGTTCATATCTAAACTTTCACAAAATTTGTTATGGCAAAATCACTACAACAACATACCTTTAAATTTGTTATCTTTTGAGTAAAAATGTGTAAACTTTATTACGATTGTATAATATGTTTTGCACAACCAATCGTAATTTCAAACTTTGGAGTTTGATAATGATATACAGTACATTATACAATATTTGTCTCACATTTCGTCTGTTAACCTCCTTATTCTCTGAAAATCTATCTATAAATCTACATATACTATAATATAGACCTATATTATCTTATTCCCTCATTCTCTCTTTCTTTTTCTATCCTCATCGGTCGATGGGGAGGAAGGGGGGAGGGTGCTCTTTATCCATAACACTCCCTATTTAGGATCGCTGTCATAGAAATCATTGATCATTGAAGCGGTCCTGAAGATCAGTGGTTCTGATGCATAGCGAACTTGATCCTGCCAATCTATCTGATGAAAAATGATGCGATCCCATGGGCACCGACACTATTTTCTTAAAAAGAAATGTGAACCGAGTGACTACAGGTCTTTGACTTATGATAATACATTTAAATAATAATTATATTCATCTTCATGTCTCTTCTTTTTATTTTTCGAATATTTAAATTTAATATGTGACTCACCTTCTTGGCAAGTCCCATCATGGTAGCAGGACTAATCCATTCTCGAGCATGGATACCACCTTGGATGTAGGCTATAGGCTTGTTGTCTTGGTTACCGGGTGAGCCGATCTAGATGGGGTGCGAGATGCAGTCAATGTTATCAAGCTTGTTAGGTACAGTGATATGTTTTGAAAGCACATGCATTTACTCTATAGATCTGTGGTGCAGTTGATAATTCTGACTCTCGCCTAGTCATCAGAGGGTCGTGTGTTCGAATCCCGTACCGCGGCGAAGTGTCCTCAGTTTGCCAAGGTGACGATCAACAAGTCTTAACCCAGGTGTAATTTTTAGGCCTATACCTTGTAGGATGGGAAAGCTTATGTAGCATGCCTTGTTGGAAGCTATTATTGGAATGCTCCCAGAGAGTGGAGAAAGTGCAATGTGTGTGAGATAATATTTAGATACACTAATGACACTACGAAGGAATTTTTTTTTCATACTTCGTCAGACTGAAACTGTTAAATTCCTTTTGGCATTGCATCCAGACACATTCCGATTGGATCTCAATTTATAAGTACTAATGTCATGAAGTCAGTTTCATTGTAATTTTGGTAGAGCGGATTTATTGTATCAAATATTTCGTTTAACTTGATTCTTGCCGCCAAACTGAATATAAAATTATATAGAAAAATAAAAATTGCGGTAACTTCATTGGTTTTATCCTTTTTTATTTGTAAAGTGTTATGTGGAAAGTTTGAATACTGATAAAGTAGATGCAGTTAGGTAAACAATATAGGTATATGTTGAATGTAGAGGGATAAGATCCTCGTTCAAGTTTCAAGCGCATTTTCATTGTAATCAAATTTAATGAAATTATCCAAACTTGGATGAGAATGCAAACTGGCTTCATTATTGCAGTAAAATTATACAACAGATGATTGAGATGAGTAGGGGAAATCCCCGTTGTAAATTGATCCACCTGAAGATATAGCCAAATTGAATACAATCATGACCAGAAGGAGAA
This sequence comes from Lytechinus pictus, assembly GCF_037042905.1. NCBI lineage: Eukaryota > Metazoa > Echinodermata > Echinoidea > Temnopleuroida > Toxopneustidae > Lytechinus > Lytechinus pictus. The sequence continues at coordinate 15,734,654 of NC_087251.1, forward strand.
GCGAGAAAGGCAATGTGATTTAGGTTGCCCTACCCCCTCAAGGCAAGCCACACATATACTTCACCTACAACCAGACAATGCAATTAGCTGTTGGAGGTTGTCGTGTTGAATCTTGAAGGCGGGGGCGGGTGTAGCAACATTTTTTCTTATGTATAATCATTTCATGAATGATACTGAGGGATGGATCTGAATATTAAACTGAAAGTTTGATGCATACTGTTTTGGTTTTATGCATAAGTTTAGTTTGACTTTGAATGTTTTTATTACACTTTTAGGGATGGGGGATAATGGTAATGAAATTCTACAGTCTTTAGTATTATTATTTGCCATTCGTTATTCTGGAGATATTAAAAGACAAGTCCACCCCAACAAAAAGTTGATTTGAATAAAAAGAGCAAAATCCAACAAGCATAACAATAAAAATTTCATCAAAATCGGATGAAAAATATCAAAAGAAAGTTATGACATTTTTATATTCACATCCTGGTCGGTATGCAAATAAGGAGACTGATGATGTTATCCACTCACTATTTCTTTTGTATTCTATTTTAGGAAATATGAAATATTTTAATTTTCTCCTTATTGTCATTTGAAACAATGATTAATTCCGCCCTGAACATGTTGAATTAGCCATGTTTTTGTTCAGTCAATTTGGTCCTAATTGTCAAATATGTACAAAAATGAAATATTGTATAATTCAAACAATAAAAAAAAAGAAATAGTGAGTGAAGGACATCATCGACTGTCTCATTTGCATGTCACTGAATTGTGCATGTCACTGTTTTGTCAAAAATGAGCGAAACTTTAAAATGTTATAACTTTCCTTTTTTCATCCGATTTTGATGAAATTTTTAGTGTTTTGCTAATTTGATTTTCTCCATTTATTCAAATCAACATTTTTCTGGGATAGACCTGACCTTTAAAAAGCCAGCTAACCGTATTTTAGTGTCGTTGGTAAAATGGCGAACGACATAATACCACATTACAAATTTAGCATTTTAGCGTAGGATGGCAAATAAAGCTATATGTTTAAATAACCTTGAAAATCTTAAATAAATAAATTAATTACCAACCTCAATTTCATGATAAACTTATTTAGACCAGGAGTGAATATTCATGATATTCTATATATATATGTCTGGAATTGGGCTTATTGGATTTTAAATCCAATGATAAACTAATCAATTATACAGGGGAATGATATTCCCTGTATAATTGATTAGTTTATGACACATAGGATTCCAGACCGGTTTCCTTGGTGCCCAAGGGTTGCGTATAAGGTTTAAGCCTATATATATTTTTTACTGCATCATTGTGATACAGTATGTTTATATGCTGTTGTTTGGCCTTTTTGTACTGTTTATTTCACTGTCTTTTGTATTTGTTTCTGTTGTCATTTATCTATTTTTATGATGGCAGGTGACGATATACATCTTCACTCTCATAAAATGAAACATATATATTAAAAATGACAGCCCGTGCAGAGTTACATAAAGTGTTTTCCGGAATTTCCATTACCTTTATAGCTGTAACTGGACGCCCTTCATGTGATGTTGAAAGTTGCTCCTGGGTCGCTATCGTGTAATGTTCATTCGCTGTATCCGTTATCCATTTATAAATCTGGTGGAATAACAAAAATTAAGAATCCAATACGCGGTAAGAGATACTCTGGTTCTGATCGCCTCATTTCCCAGATTTTTTGCTATCTTAATTAAAATGTAATGAAACCCAAAGGCTTTTTTGCTATATCTCAAACACGAATTTCTTAGAGAAGTTGGGAAGAAAAGAAGGAGACAGAAAGAGAGTGATGGAGAAAGGGGAGGAGTGATAGCTCAAGAAATTAATAGAGAGGGGGTAGAGAGGGGGAGAGAGTGGGTGGAGATTGGGAGGGAGCACGGTGAGGTAAAACGTTGAACTCGGTTTTGTCATCCAGCAATCCATTTTATAGCTGTTAGATAGCTACAACACACAAACACAATGTAATATGTAGACGTTGCTATATCACATCATCATTATTGATTTTTTTGGGGGGGGGACTGGGGAGGTAAGGGAGGGCATTTAATAAATGAATATACACACATAATCATAAATGAATTTGATAATAAGATCTGAATGAATATGATTAAATTAACATGATGAATAGTTAGTTACAAACATACAACTATGTATAAAAACGAATAAATAAAATGATAAATGTAGTAAACCAATCAATAATTGGATTTATAAATGTCTGAAAAGGAGATATCATGAGGCAGATAAACTTGAAAAGACAAATAACTAAAATGCATTAATAATATGTAACTCACATCTTCCAGCGTATGATAGACTGAGTAATCAAACTCATCATTTTCAATTTTGATTTTAGTGCTTCGTTTTCTTCTGGAAACTGCCTCTGCTTCCGCCTTTACAAGCTCTTGGACATCACCGATCTGAAAGGACCATTAAGATGAAAGGTTGAAAGGAGCTGTTATCATATTATCTTCAAGTCTTAAAGTACGATTGTTACGACTACAACATTGGTAACATTGGTGTTACCAACAACAAATTACTATTAGCAATACGTTGACTACTACATACTGCTCTGTCACAGCTATCACCAACTCCATCGATTCTATCACAACCATTACCACCACAGCCTCCACTACCACCACATCATTATTATTGTCATAAATGTAATCTTTATCACCAATATCGTTCATTATTGTCATCATCATCATCATCCTAATCATGTTAATCGTCACCATTATCAGCATGATTATAATTTCCATTATCATCATCATCATCACCCCCACCACCATCATCATCATCACTTTCATCATCATCACTTTCATCATCATCACCTTCATCATCATCATCGTCGTCGTCATCATCATCGTCTTCATCATCATCATCCATGGTGTCCATACGAAATTACGTTTGTCACCAATGACGCAAAAGTCACCAAATTAGCGTTTCCTTATTTAGGCAGAAATCTTACATCAATGTCAGACTAATAAACTAAACATAAATAAAGTGTCTCAAAAACCTTCGGAAAGCGTTAAAGCAAATTCGGCGCAGGTGTTTTTATTCTTAGTGATAATTTTGATAAAGCATTACCTAAAAATATTGAGTGATTACCATGGGAACTGTAACACCTGTTGATTTGTGCATCTACTTATTTCTTTTATCCTGGATTATACTTAAATGATAATATGAACTGCATGGTTGATATAGATTAAAACAAAAACACCAGTGGCATAATCTCCAGATATAAACGTTGGAATTCCCTTAAGTGAAATCCTAAAATCATATTATGTGTTTAGAACCCTTAATTTAAAATGAATAGTATAAAACTACGCTCAAAGAAAAAAATATTAGAACAGGAGATTAATTTATCTGCATTTGTGTTTTTTCTACTACTTATAGACTACATGCACCATATTATCTTTTTTTTTAATGAAAATTTCCTTGTTTATGACAGTTTCCTTGTTTTTATTATATTAAATATTTGGCATTTAGCACATGTACTTTTCTTATTAATGAGAAGAATAAATGGGAAAAATAATGAGTGAAATGAATATGAATGAGAAGAATAAGTAAATGAAAATTTAAAAAATAAACTGAATTAATTGAGGAGTAGAAGAAAAAAAAATGCGCGGCCGAGAAAGAAAATTGTTATGAGCGAGAAAGAAAATTGTTATGAGCGGGAAAGAAAATGAATCAGTTATTGTGAGGAAGGTGAATCTAAGAAAATCTGCCGCATATACATTTTCAAGAAATATATATATACGCATTATTTTTAGAAGAAAAAAAACGACCCCTGAACATAATAATAAAAAAAATCACATATCATCACAATCATCTCGTCTCTAAAATGCACAGAGAATTTCTTAAAAAAAAGTAAATGTTCCAACAATGTTTACCCCCTTCCTTTCATAAGAACACATGCTTGTACAACGACTATATGACAACGGCTATTTCTCGACCGGTCCGGTTCACTCATGGGTAAGCCAAATGGGTAAGGTTACCATTTAATAGCAGTAATTAACTTATTGATTGGCTTATTTAGTTATTTATTCAGTTACTCATTTTAGTTACACATTACATTCTTCATTTGATCACTATTCATCTTTGAAAATAGGCCTCATGCTTAGGCATTTGATATATATTAATAATTGAATGATTATTAGATTAAGATGATAATTTCGTAATTGATTAAGCATTCAATAATGTATTCTTTTAAGTGTTCAAGCATAAATAACTCAATTAATTCAATGATCAATTAATCCAAAGTTAAGTAATGAATCAATTTAAGAGATGAACTTTATGAATTAATTAATTCTTTCGTTTGCTTCCTGTATTGGTTAATTTAAACATTTTAATATATTCATTTGTGTATTTTAAATTTTCCAACCTGAGTCGCACATTAAAAAAGTATTGAGCTGTAGTAAATTTCTTTCTCTCAAATACAATCAGTGGGGGTCAGATACACCGACCGCCCCCTTCCGGTGCTTTTCAATGTATGAAGATATACCTGGAATTAACTGTGGTTCTAATTTGAGTTTCACTATCAGATGTGGAAAATAAACTCAGAAAGTGCAAATATCTGCATTAATAATTAAAATATTGAGAATAAAAGGTGAACAAAATTAATGGTAGAGACAACTGTTAATGAATATCGTGATGAGTCTAGTCTGATTTTCAGCCATCCAAGTTCAAAGTCTCATTTGTCCCATACAAAAAAAAAATGATTGTCTGCGTAAGGATTGCATTTCTTCCTTTTCATATTTAAGTTTTTCCCAAACTTTTGCCCTCTTTCCCTTTTCACACTTTCTTTTCTTTGAATAGAAAACTAGTTAAATGATAGACAATTTTATCTGGATAACGTAATAATAAAACAACACTACTGTATTCAAAATTGATATTATTGACTACGCCAGGTATGGAAACATAATCTGCCAAAAATAATGATATACAAAGGAACAGCCTGTTAAATCATAACGAGAACGGCCGTCAGACACAATGAAACATGATATTATCAACTGTCAGTTCAAATTATACTCTTAGGAAAACATATAAAATGTGTAGTGTCTGATTAAAAAAAAAATTGAAGGCTGTAATACAAAAAAAAATAATAAGCCAAAAAGCGCAATTCATGTGAATGACGACGTCATTGCCAAGGTTTATTTCCAATTCGTCTAATGCCAATTCTTCCAATTGCCAACTCCCGTCTACTATCATTTGGTCTACCATCAGTTCGTCCACTCACCATATGGTCTACTTTCATTCATTTAGTCCAATGCCATTTGGTCTAATTAAACTAAAGTGTTAATTAGGCAAAATGAAGGAAAAGAAAATGAGTATTAGACCAACTGGTTATTAGACGAAATGGTAATAGACGAACTGGTGATTAGACGAAGTGATGATTTTTACCAAATGGTTATTGGTCCAAATGGTTGTTAGACGAAATGTTGATGGACGGAATGGCATTAGACTAAATGAAGGTAGACCATGTGGTGAATGAACGAGTTGGCAGTGGACGAATTGGCAATTTACCATTGCCGATATCGAATTGATTTTAGGATTGTTAACAGACTGATGAGGCACTTGCGAGATTTGTAAATGTGTTTTCAAGAAATAAGCAGATTCGAAAATATTCAGTTCGGATTCATTGCAAAATACTTTGTTTAGATGACACCGTTTACCAGTCAATTTAGAAAATAATGGCAAATTATAAAGATAACCAAATCTATTGGGCATTATTGTACATAACCGCCCCTAAGGAAAATCAATAGAAATAACCCAAATAAAAATGTGATTTCTATTTAGGAAGTACATATATAGGGAAAGAGGGCATCTGAGGAATGGAGAGAAAAAAGGAGACAAAAAGAATGAAGAGCGGGAGAAAAAAGAAAGAAAGAAAGACGGATTATGAAAGTGAAAATTGTTTGTATGTGTTTTGGTGTTTGGGTGTGTCGGTGTGAGAGAGATAGGGTAGGGAGAGATGAGAGAGAGAAAGATAAAAGGGGAAGGGGGTTGATAGGGGAGGGGTAAGGGGAGAGGGTGGGATGGGGTAGTAGATGGGACAGGGACATAGAGGGTGAGAGTGGGAAACAGAAATAAGGGTATTAGCATCACCAGGGGGAAATAAGAAGCGAATGAAGAGAGGATGAGAAAAAAAATCGATACCGAAAAAACAGAGAAGTGAGAGAAAATAAAAGGAGAAAGAGAGAGAAGACAAAGCGTTAACTCGATAATATGTATTATAAAAAACCAACATTGTATGTCCACATTGTAATTTTACATTTCCACAATGTAATTGCAATCCATCCACTGTAAAATGAATCTCCTTTGCGGAAAATTATTGTATTTTATTCCATCCAATTTTTAACGGTGAGAAAAGAAGTGGAAACAGGATGAAAGTGACAAATATATAGAAAGAGAGAGAGAGAGAGAAGAAGAATGCGAAGATCGATATACTTAGCATCAAATCGTGATCAGAAGAGTGTGAGAGATACAAGATAGACAGAGGAGTAAAATCGTCAAACTGGATTCTAATCAACTCTTAACTTGTCACTCGATTAGTTAGGAAGTAAATCAGTTGATATCCACTGACAGACGGATACATCCGACTGCGAAAGGTAGCTAGCCTCTTCAGGACATACTTAATGTGTCTGTATTCTTAAAGCGATGGCATCTTTAATCGAGATGCCCCAAATAATGATCGTCAAAACTTGTAACTTTTGGCAGTTTGTAATGAAAAGTAATTCCATTCGTGACGCGAGCTTTTCCATGCTGACTGCCCGACAGATCTCTCTTTTTTTTTGTTTCAGGATGAATATGATTTATAAAGAAATTGTTAAAATCGTTTTTTTTTTTGGGGGGGCCATTACAAAAAGTAATAGACAAGTCCCGCAAGCGTATGTTTATTAATAACCTGTCACGAGAAGAAAGATGTTTTTAAACATAAGACAAACTAATAAAGACATCGTCTTACACCAATACATAGGTCCACTGTATTACCCCCATTCTAATTCTCAGACAAAATCACACCTATAACCTACAACCCCCCTCCCACACCCACGTACACACACCCCAACGCCACTCGCCCACATATTGCGATGAAAATCGAGGACTCCCTTGAAAGGAAAGTAATTTCAATAACCGAAGATTTTTGTGTGAGAATGTGGTTAACCAAAGATCTTATTAATTTTTTAATACGCGACCAAAGACCTTATTGAATTTTAATTTGCGACCAAAGACATCTTTTATCATTGTGAATCAATGACCCATCTGTCCTCGGTTTGAAAGGGGCGTCCATGTGGAAGTCCTCGGTTGCCAAAATGAGCAAGTCAGCCCCCTCTCGCACTGAAAACAACATCCACACATACCAGTACACACCACATGCACTCACACACCCATACAGACACCCCACACGCACACACACTCCCGCTCACACACGTATAAAATACACATACTTACGCCTACATTCTACCTCGCTTGTAAACACTTAATTAATCAATAGATTTGTTAATCAGCTGACTAACTCACTTATCATACTTTGAGGATACAATGCTGTGATGGGCAAAATAATAAATTATTCAGTCCAGGCCGTTTCCTGAAATAAATATCGAGATATCATTTTCATTCACTTTAATATTTTTCTGTTCCAAATTAAGAAATACAAATTAGCACTCACCATTTCTGTGTATCCAATGCCCTGATCATTGAGGATGTCGAAGAACTCAGTCTGCCAGTGAGGGGCTACCATGACGTCAACAGGAATATCGACCAATCGAGGGTGCTTCCATATATCAACCTGACAATGGTATAAAATCAGGAATGTATATAAAAGTATGTCATATATGTTAGTTTGTCAATGTATTCCTTCTTTTAATTGACTTATTCAATCAGTGTCATTTCATGTAGAATTTTGATATGGAAGTATTTTTTGCACAATTTCACTTGCATAATAATATCATGAATGTGCCATTCTAAATGATTATTTTATACGAATAGTTATTCTATAATTTTTGGTGTATTCTGAATAATCATCTCACTTTATGGATTTCTTTGATAATTATATTACTATATTTTCAGTGTATTATTCATACAACTTGAATGATTTGCACAAAATAAATTCAAAGAATATTATTACGAAAAAAAATGAAATAATAAGGAAAGTAGAATGAGGGAAACTGATGAGGAAAGGGAGGTATAATATCATATTATTATGAATGGATAGCTAGCTACTTAACTAGATAGATAGGTGGATAGATGTAGAGCATAAACTTAAATGGCAAGAACTTTAATATCCAGCTACGGGAAATGGTAAGGAGAGAAGGGGCATGCCATTAGAAATTCACATTGTCACCGGAATTGCACTATAATGTCCTGAATATTAGGCATATACTGGATATAAGAAACTCTCTGTCCTGTAATGACACTCAACTTGGCTCTCTATTCAGAGTTATTTCTTCATATTCTTAATGCCAATAAACGACTGTCTTAGACACTGCTGACAATCATTAAAATAATTACGATCATTTTCACAAGGAAATCATCCCCCTTTTACGTCTTTTAACAGATGCATTAACCGTAATTTCAAACCATTCGGGATTATGAATTCGTTGTAAACTACCATGATACCAAGCGCACTGCCAAATGTCATAACAATATGCAGGACCTGGAATGCACATTTTATATAAAATGGAAATGCGCCGTATACAGGATTTTTCTTCTAGACGGGCAAGAATAATGTTAAACATTAACAAACACATATATACAAGAGAGAGAGAGAGAGAGGGTGTGTGTGTGTGTGTGTGTGTGTGTGTGTGGGAGAAAGATGGGGGGGGGGGAGAGGGAGAGAGTTTGGATAAAAATGCAACAGAAAAGAAGTTTGAAATATTGAAAATTTCGGGGGGGGGGGGGGTCCGAACCCTCTCCTTCCTGTTGCATACATCCAAATGTCCATATAAAAGTACAGTCGTGATCGATTGACATATTTGTATATAATTTCGCTTGAAATTTCAAACGAATTTTAACGAATAGCCGAATTTCATGCATATGCTACATTTCTATCCAGCTCCATCCCATTGTTTCTAATCAAGGTGAACCCGGGGGTGAAGCCAAGGATGACGTATTGCGCTTCTTTCATTTCATTTTTCCTCGCTACTTTCAAATGATTAAATGTGACGTGTAGCTTCTGGCAAAAGATAACTTTGAAATGAATGAAACGCATATCACCCAAAATATCAGAAATATATAGTTGAAAGCAATTTCAGAAGCTTCAAGCGGAATCGCCAAAAAAAAGAAAAATACCATAGTAATATAACTTTCTTAGGTATTTTACTTTCATATAAGACAGTAAGCTATTTAATGACAAAAATGATGAATATGTTTAATTTCAAAATGATGTTTACTACAGAGTAGAAATGTAATGTAATCCCCAAAACCAAACGACCCCCCAAAAATAAGAAAATAAAACGAAACAAATACAACGCCATTTTAAAATCAGAAATATGATACAAATAAACAATGTAAACTTTGTGAGATATCAGACACAAAGGTTATTGTCTCGATTCTGGAATTTAATGAGAAAAGGGAAATCCCCAGAATTGAAAAAGCACTGTAGGGCATTTTCCCTAGCACCATTTCCAAATTAACCAAAATCAATCGAGGTTTGTCGGTAGCTATAATTATGCTAATTATTTCTTTTCTTTTTACAATTAATTGTTTCCTGCTTTGTCATTGTTAATATAGCGGTAAAGATTTCTTTCTTGTAATCTAAAAGTTTTCTTAAAGTGTACTTCATCGCATTTGAAATAGCTGTTGTCGTTTTAATCCACGTTCAGGTAATTTTTTTCCGGGTGTATATAAGACGCCTTCAACTTCGAGATATTTTACATTAAACATGGACAATTATACTTGAAATTATGTTGATTCAATGAGGCCGGAATGGTTGTGGTCTTTGCAAAGTTATCGTTACACAACACTGTTTACAATATGGAATTTACAGACAAGTGTTTTCAATCTTAAACAAAGTTGAATTCTAATATTTAATTTTCAATATTTCCATATAAAAATTATGTATGGTTGTTTAAAGTTCTGACCGCTTGTTCAAATTGTTAAAAACTACTGTAAATTTCACAGAGTAGACAGCGTTTTTATATGGACAAGGTGAAATAAACTCTACTTCAGAAAATGTTACTCTTGTTTTGAACATGTTAAAGAATAATGAAATACTAGGAAAATATTTTTTATGAGGAGACGGGAGTGAGATTCTGGCTACAAAATGAGAAAATTATGAAAATTTGAAAAGTCACAGCAGCGAACCTCAGATTGGCAACGTTGCTTTATATGGCAAGTTTAGTAGTATGACAGTACAATTCTCAGTATGTTTCATTCACGAAATATGTTTTCTCCATCATAACGATGCTGCTTGTATTAGGTGAGCTCAACATCAGGTTTAGTCAAATATATCTTGAGCTGAGAAGGAGATAAGCTTCATCTTGAAAATGGATGTACGATACTTACCCTGTTCTCCCATACGTCTGCTAATGTTTTAACCCATAAGAGATCTTCTTCGGTCTGTGGTGAAATACGGACGACTTTATAGCTGAAAAGAAACACAATGCGTCATAATACATATTTTCTTTCTTTGAAAAGGGGATTAGTAAAATAAAGGAAAATACAGCGAGTGCAAATCGTTAGCATGCAAAAGAAATTGTCTTTTTATCTATGCATGCACCTTCCACCCCTACAAATGAAAATTAGAAAAGTTCAAAATACTACATTAAAGTCAATATAAGAACCATATTAGATCAGTAATAAATTTAGAATAATTTTGGAAATTAAATAGATAGGATGAGCTTACAGGTTATTCAGTATGTTCGTTTATTACCAAGACCGAGTATACTCCTTTGAACATACTTATTTTACTTTCTTCTTCGCTAATCATGCTAATTCTCTTCCATTTTCTTTATAACTCTAACAAAATCAGTGGTCTTCGGGTATTGCATCCCAAAAGAGTTACACTACAGAGAAAAAAGATAAGGAAAATGTGAGAAAGAAAAGGAAGAAAAATAAGAAAATGTGATACCATTCTTATAAGAACATTATCAGAATCTAGAATTTCAGTTCAAAAAGGACAAATTGTTGCTTGATCGCTTCGCCCTCTCGCGACTCTTACGTGCATTGAAGTGCCCCTCCAATTTTGTGATTATTTACGCCACTGAATCCAACTCCCTACTCTTCCCTATTTGTTACTTCCTTGTCTTGTTTGGTCCCCCTCCAAGAGTTTCTATTTTATATTCTTCTATTTTTTTTCATGAAATACAGAATTAGTCGTGAGGTGTGATGTCAGTGTTTACTTCAACAAAGTTAACAAAATGAAAGCTGTATACATCCTGAATTCGAATAAAATAAATGAAGAAAACAAAATTCAACTAAAACAAAATTTAGTTCATACATCCAGGTGTAACATTATTAACAATATAATTTTCGCAGTATTTGAGGCGGGGGGGGGGCGGTGATTAAAAAAGAGTCGACAAAACAGAAATATTCCGAGATGAGACTAAATAACTATGAAAATATTAAGTTTGATAGCTAATAACAATCGTATGTGCGCAAAACAAGTTTAATCGCATGGGAACTATAAGGACCCTTAGGAAGATCATATCCCCTTACATACACCAAGATACTGGATTCTCTTGTTTTGGCCAATAGCAAAATGGTGCACTGGCGATCTTAACTGTTTATGCAATTTTTTATGATTTTTTTTTTCTTCGTCTTATATCCCGAGCTTTTCCCAGGGTTTTGAAAATTTCTTAAAGAATGAAAAAAAAAAAAAACCCGGGATAAATCAAGGGTTTGATAGAGTACAGTTTTCGTTGGAATCTCTAACATACTGTTTGTTTTATATTTTTCTATGTCAAAGATGTAATGAAAATGTGTTATTTGAAAAAAGCTAGCTTTTTCAATAAAACGACCAAAAGTGCATTTAAAACATGCAATTTCACAAGATTATAAAAGCTATATCGGGAAAGCTTTTACATCTTTATTATCACTTTTGTTTCAATAATGATACAATTTTTATCTTACTGATATACCATGTATACGATATACTGTTATAATTATTTTTGTGTGTTATCATTGTATCATTCTAAGACTAAATGCTCATGTCAAGTGAACGAAATTTATTAATAATTTCAATTCAATTCAACTTTTATCTTTGAAAAGCCCGTTTGTTATATATTTTTGTAGTCTAACATAATCTTGAGGATTGATCTATAGTTTAGTCTAAAGATAATTATATCACCCAAGAATTCATTCCCATCCATACTATAATATTGCGGCTCGGTGAATTGGTGGGTTCTTTCTTAAATACGCCTCTACAATCCTAAAAGGTGTTTTCTCGAGGGATATTAAACACATTTTCCTTCCTTCTAATACGAACCTCACTTAATTCTGTAAAGATAATAAACACATCTTCCTATTTTCCCCGCCTGTTTTTGTCGTCATTCGATATCGTCTGATATCTTAGACCGTCTGCGTATACAGCACAGGAAAGGGTAATAAGGCAATCATATTGAGGGGGCTGGGTCATTCAGATACACATATATTCGGAGAAATTTTCACGTGAGTCAAAAATAGATGTTTGAATCAAAGATTAATTTTGTGATACATCTGCCGTAGTGTAAAAGTCAAGTCAGCCGGATTCGAACGGATATTCGATGAAAATAAAGATGTGGAAAAACACAATACAATCACTTTGCAAATGAGTGAAAAGTCCGCCTGTCTGCATGTCGGTGGTGGATGATGTTAGGATGATAGTGAGTGGGAATATTTACATAGTGATCACGTGTTTTGTGTTTTTGTATCATTCTCTTTTGTTTTCCCTCGCTATATTTTCATCTGTATTCTTGCTCCTTTCCAATTCACTAAGTCAGGGTTATGTCCCCTGTTACCCTGGATAGCTAAGCAAATGCTGCAGATATCAAGGCGTGGCGAGAAAGATACGTGCAGCCGGCATGACTCGTTGTCATAGCAACGGCTCATCTTAGATGTACGTAATTTTTAATAGATTACCAGAATAGAGATCAACACATAACGACTTTCCTTTTAGGGTTAGTGCATTCGAACCTAGACCCTCCCGTTTCGAGGCTCAAATGTTTTGAGGGCGATAGATTTTAGGCGAGAAAGGGCAATGTGTGTTAACGCCAGGGGGTGTTGTATCAAATTTGTCAGCACATACTAAATCATGGTCAGTGCTGACTATTTCAGTTAAATCCTAGGTTTTGACTGTTGCTAAGGTAACTGTCGGAGAAAGACAACTTGTCAGTGCTGACAACTTTCATGAAACGGACCCCCGATCATTTCAATGTCTATACACAACCAGATTCCGAAAATAATGCAGACCGCTTAAGTCAAGGTTATTTAACTACTGACAGGCAGCTTAAAGTTCAAAATAATTTTAAAGACGCGGGCCAACTTTGTCATGCAAAAGTATCATAAAGGGATGCTCCGGGCTGAAAATAATATGATTCAAACAGATAAAGAAAAATCAGACAAACAAAAACCTGAAAAATTGATCAAAATCGGACAATGAATAACAAAGTTATGGCATTTTAAAGATTTGCATTATTCCGATGAAACAGTTCTGGGCATGTGTTCATGAATATGAAATGAGCAAATATTGATGATGTCATATCCCCACTTGTTCTTTTGTATTTTATTATATGAATTAAGGTTTATTCAAAAATTTTCTGCCAAGAACTGAAAAAATTGGATTGACAACTGATTAGTGCATTTGATATTAATTGCTGCAACTTATTTCATTATAGAGGAGACACATTATTCACACATGTATGAAACAATGAAAGAATTATGATTTCATGTAATTACATAAGAAAAAGTAAAGTGGGGATGTGACATCATCAGCCGACCTAATGAATATTCATGATGATGTGCATATAACTACACTGTTAAAAAACCCTGATATTACAGAAAAAAGAAGATTTTGCAGAAAGCAATAACAGAATCATTCTGTAAATTCATAAAACAGGAATTTTCTTCAATTTAACAGAACAGTTCTGTTTAAAAAGGGTGTTTTATTTAAGGAAATTTGTAAGGTTCCATATACCACATACCAATTTCCTATAATTTTACATGATATAATGTAAGATTACGCAATCTGGTAAGTTTACAGGTGTTCTCGAGACTCTGCTGCAGGAACTTCTTTTATTTAAAGGATACATTTTCTAACAGTGTATTGTCACAAAATAATGCTAAACTTTATTCAATAACTTCATTATTTGTTATCCGATTTTGATGAAATTTTCAGCACTTTGCTCTGTGAATTTTACTCTATTTATTGAGATATGAATATTTTCAGCCCGGAATATCCCTTAAAAAAGCCTGATGTAACAGAGGGGTACATGTATACTCTTTGGTAAGAAATAACAAAAAATGACGAATAGCCGGAAGCCGTTGACTATCTTAAAAGAGAAGAGTAGTTTCACCAAACACCGTTTACCAGGGAGCACCCAGCGGGCAGACCGCGTTGGCTGTACAATCCACCAATTTACAATATATGGAGGCGGTAAAATGCCAATTCGGTCACTGCTAACCCGTCCACTCACCACATGGTCTACCTTCATTTAGTCTAATGCCATTCTGTCCATCAACATTTCGTCTAGCAACCATTTGGTCGAATAACCATTTGGTCCAATCATCACTTCGTTTAATCTCCAGTTTTTCTATGACCATTTCGTCTCATAACCAGTTGGTCTAATATTCGTTTTATTTTCATTCATTTTGCCCATTTTTGTCTAATTAGACCAAATGGCATATGGATTAAATGACTATTGGACCAACTGGTTATTAGACAAATGATGAGTGGGCGAAAATTAGACCATGTACATATTGGACGAACTGACAGTAGACCAAAATGATAGTAGACAAGTTGGCGATTGGACGAATTGGCATTGGACCAAACGAAAATAAACCTATGGAGATCATAAATTATATGGAGGAAGAATTACTTAGAGTTATAAAGCTTTGACCATTCCCTTCTGTCATTAAATGATTGTAATTTACTATTGAATTTAGAGCTGAATCAGTAAATTTTATTTTCAATCATGGACAAAGTTACTTACTGCATGCCTTCAAGGTGAATGAGTGACTCACATCATTTTTTTATTCTTAAAAACACTTGTTAAAATGCTCACTCTTTATATACATATATATAGAGTATCGGGCCTCCTTGGTGATTGTTAGTACCTCAGTCACACATACATCATCAGAGTCGCTATCCAACCCAATTATAAATTTGACCGCTACCAATCGTGCAGATAATGGGTATAATAAGGACACACCCTAGCCAACCAGGGAATCGGGATAAGGGAGGGGGGGGGGGAGGGGGGGTGGTTCCTACTCCTAAACTTACTTCTGAATAGACAAGCCCTAGACAAGCCCATTGCCAATTTCTTTTCAGATTTTCATTATTGATTGCAAGGCAAGAGAGGTACAGGGACGATTGCCAAATCCCCCCCTAAAAAAACCCATTATAAATTGTGTCAGAGGATCCGAGGGAGGAACCTCATGAAACAAAGTTAATTATTGATCATTTTAATCTCGATATACTGTCTGGCAAGTATACAGTAAGCGATTATCCATATTTTCAATGCGCTGGCCTCCTTTTCATGTTGATATATTACTTATCAAGCCAAACCCCCAAATATGTCATCCTGTTAATTACTTATCAAATGACTTTTGTTAGCAATCAATGGACACTTTGTCATCGTGGCTTAAAGACAGTCTAAAAACTGAAACGATCACCGTGACTGTATCTATTGATTTCCATGAATACACGCACAGATACACGACGTCATACTAAGTGTTTTCTGTCAGTTTAATTTCGAATACATGCTAACATCTACCCTCTAAAAATCGACCTGATCGGTTATAAGATCTTCAGAAACATATTTCGACTTTGAAGCTATTCTATCAAACTTAAAAAAAAATGACGAAACACCCCGAGTTAGCAAGTGCGTCATCTTTGTTATTCGTGGTCATACAAGTGCATTTATAAAATATCTAGATCCATTACGGAGTTTCCCCTTTTCTTTTCATAAATAGAGATAAACATAAACAAGGATTATTTGATATTCAAATTATGTAGACTGTATGAGGCGTTCATTCCGTTTCAAGTTCTTTGTTTATTTGTCTAGAAAAATTACGATATCTGTCAATGTTTGGATAACTTTGTTTTTTGTTGTCGCGATCGCTTTGGATTATTTTTTCGAATATTTTCGTTTTTATGATGGAGGGTATGGAAATTGTAGTGTAACAATAAACTTTTTTTTCTTCGAATATCCTCGCTGCTTAAAATATAAAGGGGTAAATAATCAATGCTTAAGAAACTAGGAAATCTGCGGGGGGGGGGGCACATCACCTCCCCCACATCATGATACCTAGATATGGTGATAGGCCTAAATAACTAGCTATGCCGCTGAAATAAACAATTAAACCATAATTTTATATCTTTATATGAATCGAATTCCATTAGTACCAATTTCCATAGGTATCGGCTGCCTCGATTTAAGTTTATCCATTTTTTCATTTCTAATTTCATCTGGCTGAAACGCATAAATCTAAATTCAATAAATCTATATTGATAACCCTTTTTCGAATATCGCGACATATATGCAAATATTATTTATCCTTCGGTTTCCTTAGAATAGCAGCACGAGATGATAGTTAGATTGAACTGTTATATCCAGCATTAATTTGTCATGAATAAAACATGATTCGGACGACCTACATTATGCGACGTCAAACCTGTCAATTCAAGTGTGCTTTATGTCAGTTTAAGTTAAAAAAAAAAAAAAAAACAACATGTTAACAATCTCGAGCGAAATGAGAATGGTTCATCACATGACAGATAAACTTTATCCTTAATAATTCATCGCCATACTAGACTGCGTTAAAGGATATCATTGGAGATTGACAAATTTTGTCAATTTTGTTCCATTCCAGGTAGAATGAAACAGTTAACCGACTGAAAGCAAAACTAGGCATATTCTAGAAAATAACTTGGAAAGAAAAGATTTATTCTACATTCTACGCTGCAAAGCCAAGGTCTTAAATGTAAGAGATTTACACAAAATGATTCAGTTAAAAAATTTGCGAAATAGTTGCTGTACAGGTATGCATAAGCAAAAATTATAGACTGTCATCATATTGGTTGACTTGATTGATAACACAGTGATTATATAATTTTGCTGTTAAAACATGAATAGGCGAATGGGTGCAATTGAAAATCTAATACCTGAATTAAAAATCAGATGGTTAATTATTTTTTAACATTTGGGGTTGGAAAATTATTGATTACTGAACTTCAGAATTAATGTAACTATATAATTCTGTACTTAAAATACGGCTAGTGGGATAAGTGAACTGTAATGAATCTCGAAATGGAAATGCTGCTTTCTCAAAATGAAAAGGTACTTTTGTTGTTTTCTATTTTTCAATATTGATAATTTTTACAAATTTCCTAAAATGTCTGACGATTTGAGTTTTCAGTTTTCTTACGCCAATTGTATTACAAAATGTACTATAAATTAAAAAAATATATACATTATTTTGGCTTTCTTGCCTCGCTCTCTTGGAAATTTCGATGATGGTGGAATATCCAAAATTCAAACCCTAAAATTTTAAAGGGGTAAGACCTCTGCTGATGAACTACACTTCATTTTTTGTTAAGCATTATAGTTGTATGCAATTATTTCAAGGGCACGGAGAAACGTATCAAAGGCAGTTGTTACAGGGACTTACCATGCATGTCCCTGGTTGTTATAACCATTCAGATCATGACAGTAGAAGTATAGGTCCAAGCTCAAAATCAAATTGCACAGTAAGGGAACAGGGAAATAATATTTACAGGCGCTATACAGTAGATAGGTCAATCAATCCAACTTAATCTGGATGAGATTAACTTGAGCTCGGATTTTCGAAGGAGAAACTTTCATTGCTGGAATCTTCAATCAAAGGCATTTTCATGGCAGAAAAAAATATTTATGTTGTCGGGTTTTATAAGGGATGTTTTAGGACTTGTGAATATTGTGATGTCCTTTGCCCGCCTTCGAAGGGGAGGGCATAAAACCGCAGTTCGGATGTCTGTGGTATATACGTGATGAATAAACAGACAACCGAGCTGTGGTTTTATGAAACTAGGATCTCTGGTAAGTACATGAAGTATCTCCATCGAGATCCATCAATCTATAAATGCGTAATAATTATCTTTACTCACGCAAAGTTAGTTTTAATATGACAGAAACGATAGAAAAATACGATTGAAAGAGACTGGCAAATTTATTGAAAAGAGTGAAAAATCATCTCTCTAGAAATTACACTGCTGAACATATTTGTAACCATTAAACCAATACAAGACAGCTATATGTATTTTAGAACAGTCTTGATAAATAGGCCTATACATTTTCATCTAATAATCGGAAAATGATCGTGAATGTTGTTTATAACAATAAGATGACCATTCGATCCTGATTGGGATAAAAACGGGAATGCCTGGAAGCATAATATACTGTAAACATTTTGTTTGTTGGTAAATATTGTAATACGATTGTTGTAAAGATTATAGGAAAGTAATTCATCATTCCATTCAATGTTATTTTAATAAGACTACATGATTTTAAATGTTGCATTATGGGTAAAATATCCTAAACATTTCTTCGTTTCCCAAGCCCTCAGATAGGACTGCATGCAGGTAGTTTGTCATCATTGTCGCAGATCACGTGAAAACAATCCATCTGCTTTTATAGCTAGAAAAAAATTCAGTTACTATGGTAACAAAAATATCCATTCACCATGTCCACCGTCGGGCGAAATCTTTTTTTTTTGAAAATGTTTGATATTATCCTAGAATGAAATTCTCTCTAACGTATTTCCACTTTGGTCTTCTGCCGAAGGCATTATGAGAAAAGTAGTTTGTGATTAGTGAGTGATTGTCAGTGTGTTTTTTTCTCTCAGTGAAAATTGAATATAAACATAATCTTCCCTAGTAGGTTCATGATTATGATTGCCCTTTCTTTGCCCATTTTGCATTCATGAAGGTTTATTGATGTGCATTATAATGTATTCTAATTCCGATCGCACAAGAGTGATTCAGATTTAGAAATTTTTCTTGGAATTGCAAATATTTCAATTAAAATTTCCAAGAATGCATGAAGAATGTAAATGATTTCCTAATCACGCAAGATTAGCTGTATTAAAATTAGTATAATGCCGATGTTTACCTAAGTATTTCTTTGTAAATGGGCACTAATAAACATTATAAAAAGTAATATGACTGTAACCCATCACTAAAACGTTTTTAGGGTACTTTAGGGTAGGCTCTTTATGTCTATGAAACCTGAACCATTTGTTGGGCATTATTGTGAAATAAAGAAAGAAAACAAAAATAACCTAATATCTCATTAATTTGAGTATACAGATGTCAAACGTTGTGCAAAAACAATATTTCAAGATAATTATGGTTACCGATAATAATATAATGACGACAAATTGATACAAATATTTGTTTATTTATTTATTAATTTTTTTTTCTTTTGAATTAATGAATCGATATACCACTTTTTAAACCATAAGAAATTTTCATTATCCTTCGTCGCCGGAAACTGGCTGCGACAATACAAGTAAGGAAGCAAGCAGACTGAGAGAACAAGATAATACATCGAAGCTCTAATAAACCCAAGCTGTAAATTATATTTCTTTGTTTATGCGTGAAAATATTCTTAAGCAAATCAACGCGGAGAGAACAGTGTGAAACAGTGCCCTATAAAGACAGAGAAAGAGAAAGACGGGTATCAAATCATCCATATCATCTGCTGAAAGAAATGAATGAAAAGTTTCCAAACGCGGGAAGATTCGAAATTCGGCCGGAAACTGTGCTGATTTATTAATAACATCCTATACGGGTTATTACTGAAATGATTATTTTGTACTGAGTGAGATTTTCGACCTCGCACGTTTGCATGAATGATAAGCTCCAGACTTTACCTCAGTCGTCCATGATTCCTACATTATTGGGGGTACGGTGTATTTTGGTTTTGTCTTATCAATACAAATATCCATATCCTCATAACCTCAAATGCTATATTTCCGGCAATAACACGACTAATGTGTAAGGATAACACGTAGGCTATGTTTAAAGGACAAGTCCACCCCAAAAAAATATTGATTTGAATAAAAAGAGAAAAATCCAACGAGCATAACACTGAAAATTTCATCAAAACCAGATGTAAAATAAGAAAGTTATGACATTTTCAAGTTTCACTTAATATCACAAAACATTTATAAAAATTATGCACATCCTGGTTGGTATGCAAATGAGGAGACTGATGACGTCATCCACTCACTATTTCTTTTGCATTTTATGATATGAAATATTCTAATTTTCTCCTCATTGTCAAGTGAAACAGTGATTAATTCCTCCCTGAACATATAGAATTAGCATTGTTTATACTATATTATTCAAATCAACATTTGGCTTCGTACATTATGTGTCTGTTTTTGTCATGATAGCTGATTTTCACATTAGTGATCATCATTGCTCCCTTCCCCATCTCTCCCTCTCTATTTTCTCCCCAAAATCATATCACCATTCACTCCATTAAGTTATCAACACTTTCTTTCTTTACCATTTCTATTTCATCAGTTGGCTGAAAGACTGAAATGTACGTTATTGTTCTCCAACGTTACATGACCATCTCTCTTTTTAACATCTTTCTTATTTTCCACTTTCACCTACACGTACATTTATCTTCGCTACTACTATACTTATGTCCAGAGTTCTTCTTTGTCTTTCCCTCTCTTTCCGTCCCTCCATTTTATTAATCTTACTTTAAGGCCTGGTTACACCACCCGAACCTTGCTGGAGCGTTCCTTGAACGGTAGGGAAAGGGGTCCGCATTCCGACAAAGCTTGTCACCGCGCACAAAATGGTGGGGGGAGGGAATCGAAAACACGGGCGTTGCCTTAGCGGTGCACCGCTGAAGCCGGCTTTGCTTTAGCGTTGGTTTAACGATAGGGAGCGGTAGCGAGCGTTGGTTTAGCGGTGACGGCGTTTTGCGCATGGCTCGGCGGGGGTTTAAAGTTGGTTAGCGGCATACAGCTTTTGACTGCCGAGCTGAACGGTTCGCTTTGATATAAGTTCTGATAGATTTTTTATATAAGTCGATAGCTGAAGTTCATCAAATTCTGGTCCCGCTCCGACACCTCCATACCAACGCCAAACCAAAGTTCATCATCGCAATGGATCGCTGCTTCGAAGCACGACACCAATCCAACAATCCCGTATCCGCTCGTAAAACGCATACAACTGCTCCATCAAAGTTTGTGCAACGTTTGAAGCTGACGAGGCAGCGGTGGTCCAGCGTTCAAGATTTCTGCGTTGGTCTAGCTCACCCAAGCGTACACGAACTTGCGTCTAGCGGTGCCAAACTTTGTCTGGGCGTTGTTGGAGCGGTGGTGAACTTTGCCGGAGCGGAAAATTGCCCGCTCCTCACCGCTCGCAATATTTTGAGCAGCTCAAAACTTTAGGAGGGACATCAGCGGTGGTCGAGCGTATATAGCGTTACCTTAACGGGGGCCAACTTCTGTTAAACCATGGACCTATGTTAAACGGTGGTGACCGGTAACAAGCGGTGATGAATTTATTTCACCGCTCCAGGAACGCTCCAGCAAAGTTCTGGCGGTGTGACCAGGCCTTCTAAGGCCTGGTCACACCAGCCGACGGACCCCGCGACGGACACAAAACGTATTCACAACGGATACAGCGGACAAGCAAAATTTCGAGATGGCTCCATCCGTTTTCATCCGCTCCAGAAAATAGACAAAATGGGCGAAAATTGAAATCACAGTGGACGGATGCTCGATGGATATAGAGCGTATGAAACACGTATATACAAAGAGTACACAACGGATACATAACATTTTCCAACTGATGGCAAGATTTTTTTCCGTTTTACACCCTCTCTGCATCCGTAAGTGCAGTGAGACCAAGCCTTAATTTAGCCTTCTCACATCCAAGTTATACCACGTACCTCCTAGGTACGGGGATGAAATATTGTATAATCAGGGGCGGATCCAGCTTTCGCCAATAGGGAGGGGGGGCGAAAAATATTTTCATCAACATTTTTCTCGTTTGGCCGCTATAATCTGATTTTTTTGTTGGTTTTTCAGGGGGTAGTCCTAACTAAAGACTGAAGTTTTTATTGTTATAAACAAGATAAGGTATCTCATGTGGTCTTAATATAATACGCGAGCTTAAATTCTTTGATATTTCATGTCCTTAGACCTGAAGATTCTGAGCAGTTTTTATAATCATGAACAAAGATAAGTATCCAACTAAACAATGCGAGCGCGAAGCGCGAGTCGAAATTTTAATATAGTAACGTGAAAAGGGACTCAATTAGGAATGTTTTTAGTGATTAATGAAGAGGATACAACTATCACCAATTAAATAATGAGTGTGCGATATTTTGATATTCCGACCTGAAACTGGACAGTCTAAGCACGTCTTTATTTAAATAAAGAACAAGCTGTGTCTCATACAATTAAATGCGAGCGCGAAGCACGAGCTTAGATTTATACTGACATGATAAAGTGGCATTTTGAGAAATTTTGGTAAGAATTTCAAAAGAGGATAGGTATCTCACAAATCAAACAATGCGAGCGCGCAGCGCGAGCTGAAAATTTTGATATATATTAACAATTTGTGTTAATCAAACAAAATAATGAAAGCTTGATGTGCGAGCTAAAAAATTGTGTGCAAATTGATTTCAGAACTGGATATATTAAGTGCCATTTAATCCTCTTGATATAGATTCATTACACAGGCAATGCGAGCGCGAAGCGCGAGCGAAATTTTTAATATAAATTATATTTTCCTATTCTTCCCCTCACCTTTTTCTTGTTTCCTTTCGGGTCGGGCCGGCTGTATGAGGCTGTAAATTACACATCATGGGTATAATACCTCTTTCTTACTTTTCTTTCTGTTTTACATCGTTTCTATCAAGTTAAAGAGTACACTTTTTTCTGCAGGTTGCCAAAAAATAGGGGGGGGCGGGGCCGGCTCGACCCCCTCCTGGATCCGCGCCTGATAATTGATATATATTTTAAATCATTCATTGGTTTCGTTTTATTTTTTACGTTTCTGCGAATTCGCTCATCTTTTGCTCCCATTCTATTCTGTATAGTATTGTAGGCCTAAATTTAATCGTGATTTCGCCAACTTTTTTTATTTTATTTTCTTGCATTCTGCCTACATAAATCTTTAGATTTTCTTTCAAACTAAACAATATAAATACATATATAAAATAATGAAATGGTATTCTATACCTTCATCGTAGAGCCTATTCGACCAAGGAGCTTCAAACTGTTTTTGACGTTCCCACTTATGACCAATAAGGATATACTCCTTCTTTTGACCAATCTCGGATGATTGGTCTTTTCATTTTCATTTCATTTTCATTAATTGGTTTTTGCAACATTTTTCATAACAAAACTCCGGACAAGAAAATACATATCTGAAAATTTGACATCAAGATAATGAACAATAGTTTTGTATATAAATCATCAAATATATCTTACATAAATGAAAAATATTAAGTGGTATTTTCTGTTAAACAATAAATAGGATGGTTGCAAGGGTCGTCACAAAAGCAAAGCTTGAAAACGTAACAGCCCTGGAAAACTGCCAAAATAATTAATATCTATTGTCATTAAACGTGCAAGTGCATGAGGGACGGGGGGGGGGGGGGTGGGAAAGGGAGATGCTTGGTCCTTAGCATGGAATTTTAGAAAATAACACGTTTTGTTGTTTGATTTTTAATTTATACATGTTCTAGATAAAAGTCAATGTCTAATTAAAATAATGATAACAATGGTAATGATTTTTTTTTATTTGTTAGGTATTGGTTTAATTGCAATTCTTTTATAGTTCGTTTAAAGGAATAAAAATGATCTTGTCAGCTTGAGTGAATCTGGCAATGCATTCCAAATATCAGATCCATGATGTCTTAGTGTTTTTTGTGCAAATAGTGTCCTGGGATTGTTTAAGTGAATATTATTGCATGTTCTTGTTGGATATGAGTGTAAATTGTTATTATATGAAAATAAATCCGTGAATACTGGAGGAAGCATGTCATAATTATATCTATACATAAACGGTGCTATTTGTAAAGTATTAATATCATTTATCTTAAATATTTTAAGACGATAAAAAAGAGGGTCTGTATGTGAAAGATATGCAGATTTTGAACAAATTCTAACCGCTTTCTTTTGCAATAAAAGTATATGATTAAGCCTTGTCTTGCAGATATCCCCCCAAATGAGGTTACAGTAGTGAATATATGGTAAAATCAATGTATTATATATCATAACAAGAGATTTCTCTGGTAAGATTTTTTTTAGTTTACATAGTATTCTAATTCCTTTAGCTACAAAGGAAGACACGTTGCTTATGTGCGGAGTCCATGATAAATGCTTGTCTATTGTGATACCAAGGAATTTTACGTATTCTTTTTTATCTAAAGGCACATTATCAATTTTTATATCTTGTGTAAAATTTTCATTTCTATGAGATGATTGAAAATGAATAATATGAGTTTTACTTATGTTAAGATATAACTTACTACATTTAAACCATGATGAATTCATTATATTTGTTAATTCTGGTAAGTTCTTGTGAGATAACAAAATATTAGTATCATCGGCGAATAAGATGAAAGAAAGAATGGAAGATGAATTTACTATATCATTAATGTATACTAAAAATAACAAAGGTCTTTATCAGCTGTAAAGAAAGTTTTTTTTTCCTCAAGCTCGGTCTTCAAGATATAGGCGAATTGTGTAATATTCCAGTGTGCCAAAATTGATACATGACTGTAATAACACGACACGATCAAACCTCAGAGGAAGTTTCTCCCGAAGTTTCTCCAAGGTATGTTGTCCCGGGATGTTTTTTCGTTGTTGCGAAACTCAGCAGTTATATTCAATCATCAAGTCAAATGATTTATTTGCGAACATACTTGCAATTTCACCATGGATATTTTCTGGCGATAATTCAATTTTGTTTTAATTGTATCTGCCCCAAAACATCTGATGAATGATTGCCTGAACCTAAAAGTAAAATTTGAGTAGGAGAGTGAAAGAAAGCCACAGCTGGTGTGATATAGAAGATATATGAGAGGGATACAGATTTGTTTTTATTGGTTCAGGATCGGTAAAGGCGTTCAGCAGTGCGAGTAGAAGAGCGCCTTTGATACTGCTTTGTCAGCTAGAATGAAAATGACTACATAAATTCCTTAACCCAACTGTTCCCCCTCCCCTTTTGAAAGTGAGGATTTTTTTTTGCTTGTAAATTTTCGCGAACGAAATGACTTTCAATTTTCGGTGAAAACCTTTTTTTTTTTTTTGTCAAAATTCATCGGGAAAATGTGCCCCCCCCCTTTGGAAAAACCTTGACCCGCTCCCATATTATGCGTTGGTATAGTTCAAGGAGTGACCCGTGTATATCAAAATTTGTGCCTCTATGATTGAGTTGCGTTTAAACAGAGTAGAATTTAACAAACATTATTTAAAAAATATATATATTTCATACATCATTTCTTTTCTCAAATGTGGGAGTAGAAAATGTCATGCAATAAATTGGAACAATCATGCAAACTATAACACCTTCGATGCGATCCCCCTCGGAAATTGTGACATATTTTGTGAACCTCCCAAATCATATAATAAATTCCTCATCTAACACTGAAGGAATTCACATGAGATGTCTGGTCATCGCATATCATTTTACATGCAGAGGTTTGCCCAACAGCGGTCCACATGGATGGACGATCTGAATAAAAAAAGCTGAAATGACCGGGCGGCACAACGTGCTTTCGGATATAGAGGGGCACCAACAAAGGACGATGGGAAAGGGGTATTCATAATCATGAAAATCAAAACTAAAACCTTCAATGGATAAGGACGTGTATACTCACCAACCCACCCACAAACATATTTCACCGATACCCTGCCCCAAACAGCTAAGTCAGGAGTTACGATAGATTTCCTTTAGGATGTCTTATATTGAAAACAATGCAGGGTAAATAACGTTGACCAGGGGTTTTACTACATTAATTATTTTGAGGACACACTGTATTCGCTATAAACAAAAATTCAGGTGATAAACAATTCACATCGAGCTTTACCGTACAACTTGATTAAAAAAAAAAACTTAAATTCTAGTAAAATAATGAAAACAAGTCTTACTCGCTAATGGCAACAAATTCTTTGTCTACATGTATATTGCAATTAAATACTCCCAAATCGAATTTCTTTTATTTAAACATTTCAAATAGTTATTTGTAAGTTAAAAAACTGCAGAAAGAAACATTTTCAAAATTATAAATTGCACTTACTTGTCATAACGAACAGCTGAAGTGGCAATTCCTAATAGGGAAATAAATAGAAGGAGAAAACATCTCCTGATAGTTGTTACAAAACTCCTCATAGTACTGGCTCTTATCGAATGCAGAGCAAATCCAATGTTCTCCACCAACGGGGTTCGACTGTCTAACATAAAAACGGACCGATCTCGCATTTCAGACATCCCAAGCTATCACTCTGACGTCATGATTATGTCATTCTCTCAAACTTCTCAAAGGTTAAAATACTAAGATGATAGTTAATTGTCCGAGGTATAAAGAAGACCTGCTAGCAACAGTCCGAAGTCGTAAGAATGATTACTCAAGAGCCAGGGCGCCCGCACTGAAATACGGATAGTCAGGCGAACTGTTGAAGTGACATCACACTTAGCTGATCATAATATTGAGATATCGCGATTATCAGCTTGATATAAAAAGTTGATTATAAAGCGTATTCTAGAAGCTGACGATCAAATATAGTAGAGGATTAAGATGTTACACGAAGGTTGAGAACTTTGCTCAACATTAGTTTTATTTTTGCGCTTATATATTACCGGATAATCATAAGCGTTATCAGATTATCCAATACGATTGGGTAACCCCTGTATTGTTTTTATCTGTTTGGAAGGGAATGCGAATTCAATAGAGTCGTTGAATTGATCACACACGCCAGATGTGACATTTTGGCAATGGTTGGCCTTTTGTCCGGGGCGCTCAACTTCGACTGCTGTACAAATGAACTCTGTATTTTTTCTTTTCATAGTCAGCTTAGAAGGAAGTTTTATCTTATTTCATTTTTTAAAGTTAGGCTATATACCTTTATTCGTGAAAAGCATTTTTTGCTTCCTTGTTCCAACTCTCTCTCGAGAAAGCTGCAGTTTAGGGAATAAAACCAATTAATTTTATCCGTTTCGAGAGCAGCATGATCTGGATGAATTCGTTTGAAAATAGACACTCGGCCATATATTGGTAAATATTGTCAATAAACCCGGCTGATTCTCGAAGCTTTGGACACAGTTAATACCGTTGATATAGCCTCTTAAACTAATCTAGAAATGTAATCGTCTGCCAGTAATTTCATGAAGCTGATCTTACGTTACGCACGAAACATGACAGGTGGCCTTCTAAATAAGATATCACAAATTTATTCCGTCTTGAACATTTTGAGATGAATTATCTTTTAAAACTGATCAGATTTCGACTAATTTGAACGAAAATCTAATTTTATATTTCATCAATGGAGAGTTAAATAATTGAGAATCTGATTTGGAACCTATATAAGGCCAGGATTGTGCGTAAAGTTGTGCGTAACTTCGAAAAGTTTTTTGAAACACCACCCTGGATTTGTAAAGGTATCAAACTCATGAGTGATTCTCATATATCAGCTGCCCACACGTGTATACTTTGTCAATTACAATGAAATATGAAAGAACAAAGGCAATTATTCTATGACAAATACTGCAAGGCTCCCAAAATACAACTTAAAAGGGAAATCAGTAAAGATATCTCCAAGATCATGACGAGTTTATGACTTGTCGTCATCTTATAAGAAAGAAAAAAAGCCTCGTATAAATGTGTTTATTGACGTACTATTCATTCGTTTGGTTTTTATTTATTCATTTATTCAATCACTTATTTACCTACTCATCTAGTTATTCATTGACTTATCATTTAGTTCCATATATATATATATATATATATATATATATATATTTATTTATTTGTTTATTTATTTATTCATCTATTCATTCATTTATTCATTCATTTTTTCCCAGTTATTAATCAGTGTATCTTTGAATATGTCCCTTTTCCCATTAATTCATTTCTCTATATATACTAGTTACATAAATATACCTATTTTATCATCATTTGTTATCAATAAATTAATGAAATAAGATATCACTAAGTTAAACATAGTGTCAAGTAGTAAACTATAATTATTAATGAACAAAAGGGAAGTATATTCTGAAGTAAAGTAGGTGTATAATAAAGACGGTATATTGAGAGAAATGCATTAATGAAGGTTTTGTGAAAACCCATCACAGAATGTCAGTTTTGGAGCTTGTAATACGCAATGTAATGTGCAGGCACCGTAAAACCGGGGGGGGGGGGGGGCACTTCAATCCCTACTTTTTCAATACCAAATACAAAATCGTGAAAATTATCATCAAATTTTGTTTTATGCATGTTTAGCCCCAAAAATTTCTGGAACATTATATAAATGCCGTAGAGGACAGGTTCTCAGAAAATTTAAAACGATTTCGCATTTTGCATTCTTATGCTTCTATAAAAAAAATACACCATAAACCATATTAGTAGTTCTATTATGGTATAGCTCCTATTACAATCTAATGTCCATAAGTTTTAATATTTTATTTATTTTTGACAAACATTCATATGGTTTTCTAATTTTCTTGTCCAATCAAATATCACGGTGGACTGTACACTAAATCCAGTAATTGATTCATGTTTTTTGTTTGCTTTGTTTATCCGTTCATTTATTCATTCATTCACTCATTCATTCACTCATTCATTCACTCATTCATTCATTCATTCATTCATTCATTCATTCATTCATTCATTCATTCATTCATTCCTTCATTCATTCATTCATTCATTCATTCATTCATCGATGGATGTATTATTAAAAAGAAAACAAGGAAGAAACAATGAGAGCTGAAAAGAAAAACAGCTTATAAGCGTGAAATTGTGCAAAACCATCCTTTTTCATTTCAAAGATAAATGTAATGAACTTGTCTATCACTTATTTATTCAGAAATCAAATAATATGGTGTAAATTCATTATTCTAATATTCTAGTAGTTGAAAGAATTATAATTTTTCATTTTCTGATTTGGGTAAATCAACTTGGCTCCAAGGTCGAATAAAATTGAAAATATCAAACCGATTGTCTATCATCAACCACCTTCACTCTGAATTTGGTCAGCTGTTATTTCTCATCATCACCTATAAATTGTTAATAATTGGTTTTTTAACTGCATGCATGTAAGGTTTGACATTTTCTATTGTGTTTTGGACTCATACTCCAGGGGTTTTTACTTACTAATTTACTTGGACAAGGAGACATAAAATTTGCCTGTTTCTCCCCTCTTCACAATAAGATCATTAAAAAAATATTTTGTGTTTGTTTGTATCAAAGAATAGTATGAATTACCGCAAAACATGATACCCAGTCAAACACTACCTGTATTTGAAAATATTTATTTGAGAGATTGCATGTCTCATATCTTAAAATTAAATCTTTGAAAACCGAGTGCGGGAGGGTGTGTGTTGTATGTGCGTGTGTAGGAGTGAGGGTGTGTGTGTGTGTAGGAGTAAGGGAGGGTGTGTGTTGTATGTGTGTGTGTAGGAGTGAGGGAGGGTGTGTGTTGTATGTGTGTGTGTAGGAGTAAGGGAGGGTGTGTGTTGTATGTGTGTGTGTAGGAGTGAGGGAGGGTGTGTGTTGTATGTATGTTTGTAGGAGTGAGGGAGGGTGTGTGTTGTATGTGTGTGTGTAGGAGTAAGGGAGGGTGTGTGTTGTATGTGTGTGTGTAGGAGTGAGGGAGGGTGTGTGTTGTATGTATGTTTGTAGGAGTGAGGGTGGGTGTGTGTTGTATGTGTGTGTGTAGGAGTGAGGGAGGGTGTGTGTTGTATGTGTGTGTGTAGGAGTGAGGGAGGGTGTGTGTTGTATGTGTGTGTGTAGGAGTAAGGGAGGGTGTGTGTTGTATGTGTGTGTGTAGGAGTGAGGGAGGGTGTGTGTTGTATGTATGTTTGTAGGAGTGAGGGAGGGTGTGTGTTGTATGTGTGTGTGTAGGAGTAAGGGAGGGTGTGTGTTGTATGTGTGTGTGTAGGGGTGAGGGAGGGTGTGTGTTGTATGTGTGTGTGTGTAGGAGTAAGGGAGGGTGTGTGTTGTATGTGTGTGTGTAGGAGTGAGGGAGGGTGTGTGTTGTATGTATGTTTGTAGGAGTGAGGGAGGGTGTGTGTTGTATGTATGTTTGTAGGAGTGAGGGTGGGTGTGTGTTGTATGTGTGTGTGTAGGAGTAAGGGAGGGTGTGTGTTGTATGTGTGTGTGTAGGAGTGAGGGAGGGTGTGTGTTGTATGTGTGTGTGTAGGAGTAAGGGAGGGTGTGTGTTGTATGTGTGTGTGTAGGAGTGAGGGAGGGTGTGTGTTGTATGTATGTTTGTAGGAGTGAGGGAGGGTGTGTGTTGTATGTGTGTGTGTAGGAGTAAGGGAGGGTGTGTGTTTGTGTCTGTTTTCTTTTACTTCTGTTTCCGTATTTACCCTGTTTATCTTTGTAAATAATTTCATTTACGTTCCTTTGTTTGTAATGTTCCTTTCTATTTCACAAAGGATCCCTTTTCACATGCTCTGCATCTTTGGAGTCCCAAAGCTATCATGTTTTATTTCTTTATGTCAAACTATTGTAATATATCGCTTGATTGATTGGTTTGAATAAACTTGAACTTGAACCTGAAGGGGTGGTCCCTATGAACAGTCAATAGTGATAGTATTTACCATTTACCACTAGACCCTATATAGGCCTACCCTATGTCATTAGCCATCATCATGATGAGATGCAACATAATTGACAAGAGGCTCTCAATCGCCTAAATACCGCATATGTATTTCATGCGATATATTTAAACAAATTAGTTGAACTTATCTGCCAAATAATTGAAGGTCATTTAGTTAAGCCTATCACTCGTTTTATTGCCAGCTCGACACAATCCCTTTGACCCCATATACAGTGCGTATCAAGAAAAAGTTTACACTTAGAAAAAATCCTGTAAAATTATACATTTGTAATATCCTGAAGATTTTTCCACATTTTAGCATAGGTACAGGTCCATTTAAGCAAATGACGATATAACTGTCGAAAATATTTCCGCTTGAGTGAGCACCACTTACTTTAGAAAAGTTTGTAAAAAATCATTTGCACAGAACTTTGAAATAGTTATGCGAATAAAAGAAGACCCTAATCACGAAGAACACGTGGATTTTAGCTAGTAAAATTGATTTGAAGATATCTTTTACCTTTTTAAACTTGTTCCTTGCCCAAAACACTTCGAAGAGTGCATTGCGCCCCATCCACTCCCCCACACACCGAGGCCATCGTAACGAGATTTGCCTCACACTGAGCTGTGATTTACATGAAATGGCTTAGGCTTAATTTTTATTTTTTTAATCATTGTCAAGCTTGGGAAAGTGTTGAGAAACAAGTATTACATTAAAAATGAAATGTAAACCCACTTTAAATGATAAAAACATAGTGAAAAATGCTGGATACGTCTGCTATAAACTTTTGTTCAGAATCAGTTATGTCCTCAGATCCAGCTGGCACAAAAAGGGTAAGGGTTGTGCTTAAGAAGTGTTGACATTTCAAATTGTTACAAAATGCTTGAATGTATCCATTTTATGTCAATTGACTTAAAGTGCAAGGGAAATGTATGAGAAATGTTTCGCAAGGTAAGTTTGATTTCACCCTTTCCCCTGGACATAGCGCGAAAACGAGCATTTCTGCGCAAACAGATTTCTGCGAGCTTTACAAAAATGGTCAGTGCTCACTCAAGTGTAACATTCTGTCATAACTTTTACTTTCATTGGATAGATGAGACCCAAACCCAAAAATATATGTGAAAAAATTACCCACATGTTGTATATTTTTGAATTCCCAGGGCTTTTTCAAAGTGTAAACTTTTTTTTGATACGCACTGTATAGCGTATTTCTAAAACATGAGGCCTACTGACAATATATTTTTTTTCCAAAAAATACTTCTAGTAATGATAAACCCTTTTCTCGGGGACCAATTTTTCCGAAAATGAAATCCTGTTTCTATTATAAGAGGACAGGCCTATAAAAAGTATATAACTGGCTTGATAATATCCTCTAACATATTTAATTTCAACCGGGTAGTCATGTACAAGACTTTTATAATAGTTTTTTTTATACTTTGATATAATAATGGGAATACTACACCTTATTCATAATTTTAAAGAGTAACCAATCTTGTGTAATTTCATCAGTTGCTGCGCGGCATGATAGAGGGCTTGTTCAGATTTATCATAATTATGCCCGAAATAATACCTAGGTCCATGTTTCTACAAAGAGAAATAATTTTGGAATGAAAAACTGAGCTTAAAAAATTGATACGATAGAAGGAAAATTACATGAGTTTGACATTTTGTATCCATAATTCCACGTTATACAGTGAGGCAAGCTCAACGAAGAACTGAAAGAGGGGGCTATGACGAAATGTCTTTTGGATACTCATGTAATCATCCGAGCGCATTCAATTCATTTCTCACAGAAAGCATCCAGTTATTATTAAAATAATTCATCAAAATTAGACAAATAATTTGTAAATTAGAATATAATTGATGAAAATAATTTTGTATTCATACTCTTTCATCATTTAGCCTTTTGGAGGAGCCTGTCTGTATATTTGTATTTTATTTTAATTACTGTTGTCGGCAATGCACTTTTTTCACTGTGAAATGACCGAAATTATGGTTAGTTTTGTTTTAGGCCTCGATATTTTTGAGCAGGGAAAGAAGGTGGTCAATCATTGGCGTAATTAGCAAACAATTTTAAGGGGGCTAAATATAGCGTATGTGTGGGAATTTCTATCAAATCACGAGCGAGCGAGCATTTCATTTCCATTCCATTCCTTATTTTTATTTGGCAATAAGTCATGATTGACTATTTTTGCCACCCACTGTATAAAAAGTAGGGTTACAATTTTATTTATTATTATTATTTTTTATTACTTTTTTTTATTATTTCTTGTATATTCATTCCTTAAAAAAAAAAAAAAAAAAGCGAGCAAATTTTTTTAGCCTTGCTACAATGAAAAGTTAATTTGGTGATAGAGTTCGACATAATATTCAAACAATAACATATTTCACATCTTTTCCTTACCTTTTCTTTCCCTTTCTCATTCTGGTTTTTTTTTGGTCGTGGAGCTTTTGTGCTTTGTAAGTTAATGCTTACCTCTTTCTTTCTTGCTCTATTTCTTCATCTTTTTCTTTAATTCTTTCATTTTGTCTTCCTCCTCACATTTACCCTTTTCCTTCCATTCCCCTGTCTTGTTTTTTTTTTTTTTTTATATCTCTCCGAATCTCTACATGTTATCATATCACCTGTTTTCGTTAAATACGAAATCTCCCTCGGATGATCAGATCTAAAAACGGAAATTAAATCACATCACTGCTTTATAATCATTTATTTTTCAAATTATAGTCTTATAGCACGCTGAGCAAAACTATTCTGCATACATGTATTGTGTTAACTTGACTTACGAATCCAACGTTATTGCTTTTATTCCGTTTCCTTTTCACCAAATAAAAAAATAAACGCACATTGGAAACATCTTGTATGGCAGTTTGACTGAATACTTGTACTTAGTTTTCAAAATCAAAATCATCTCTCGAACCCTCATTAATTCCTCTACAGATTTCTACTTACTCAGTTACCATAGTAACACGAAAAATGAAATCTCTCAAGTAACTGAACAAATTTCCAACCCCGATTCTATCTTAAAGTGATTTGCTTTCCATAAACAGAATTATTGTCTAAAAGAATTTTGAAAGAACCCATTAATCAATTTCAAGATTTCTTAATTGTCAACTAGGCATTGAAATTAGGCTTGAGAGTAAAAATACTTTGACTTTGATTTCCATTATCAAAACATGCATGCATGTTTTGAAATACTGCTCAGATCAATATCGAGCATATTTATTGTTTTGCGTGATGATAATACAGTTAAACGTGTTGAAGAGTAAATATTTGATATGTTTTGAAATTAATGACACTCTGCGGCCCTTAATGGTGCATGATTAACAACATATCGTCTTTTCTGGGAAAGAAATTTGTGCTGTCTGATCTTCTCTTGAGGGATATCACTTTTACCTCTGGTATTGCACTTCAAAATTTAAAAGTAGTTTTAATCAATTATCTTCAAATCTTAATCCAAACATAAATTAAGTTGAGGTATATATAGGATAGGGGCGTTATCAGAAGGCCAGAGTAATACTTGCCAAATTTAAATATGATTACTTCATAATAATCAACTGTTATGTTAAGGCTGTTGTAATTTACTCTAAAAATGAAACGTAGCTTGTTTAATTACTCCAAATCAATTAATGTGACGTGTAAGTGTATGTATACGATTGCAACGTTTTCAAATAATCAATTTTCTCACGGAACAGACTTAAATAAATAACCTGTCTGAATTTGATTTATTTCGATAATTCTTAGCGGGTTTATTTCCATTATCATTGGTCAATGATCCCCCTCTGAGACGCCCCACTTTCTGTCGAATTCACAATGCCCAGTGTTGATTCAGATTGTAGGCCTATAATTCGCTGAGTAGTTGCTCTCCAACGACCAACATGGCGGCATAAATTTCCTCAGTAGTCGGTGCTATCTCAGTCTCGGGCAACATGAACCCATATTGGCCTTCATCCCGTAGTTCAATTGTATAGGTGTATTTGATCTTCAATTCACCGTAGGCCCAATCATCGCTGCCCCCTGATGCCGGGTCTGTTTTTTTTTAAATAAATTAAAAGTCACGAAATTCTCGTATTTAATAGAAAGTGAGCTTTGTTTTATCAAGAAATACTATATAACCTTACTTTAGAATACTGATTTATAGTGTGTGTAGTGCGATGTCAGTAGCAGAGTCCTGTATGGCCTATTTTAGAAAAAAGTTTCCTTTAAAATTAGGATCTGAGTAATAAATTTATTCTTTATTTTTTACCCTTTTTCACGGTTGATGTTTTTGTTGAAGACCTATGTAATATTTAAGTATTAGATAATTTTCTTTATATACTGAACTAAACGATTATCTATTTAATTCAATATGATTTTTCAAATTTTCTTTTATATGTTGAGTGTAGAAAGATGTGACACTCAATAGAAATAGTTTGATAGGGAAAACACATGACATCACAGTCATGTAAATATATATATATATATATATATATATATATATACTGTATATATATATATACACACATATATATATATATATATATATTTCAATGATATTTTCACCGATACTATCAGTAACACATAAATACAAAACGATACAAGGATTTCCCGAAATTTAACAAAATATATAGATTTTAATCTATCATGACTATCAATATTCTCCTAATCTTAAAAAAAATATTAAAAGAGGCTTTGACTGAAAAAAAAATTATATAGCCTTCAACAATGTAGAAAAGGCACTGGGGTTAATTTGAATTTATAATTATTTTAAATTAAAGAGAAAAATAAGGATAACATGGAGAAGAAAGGTGACTACTTACATAGAGATGCTCCCGCTTCTCCAACAAGGTAGCTTTTCCCATTAGTAGCACTGATAGCTTCATTGGCTCTCATCCCTAGGCTATACTGATTGAAATAATATGATTTTAAAGAATAGAAACAACGAATCAAAATAAATATCTGATATTGGTAAAATCTAACTTGCATATACATTACCCTATGACATTATAAAGTGACTACAAATAAATACAGTGCATATACATGTACGTTAATATCTATAGACGGACGTTCATTTTGAGAAAGAAGGTGGAATTAGGAGGAAGATGAAAAATGTGGAGTAGATAAGAAGCAAGGGAGATATATAGTGAAATAATGAAAGAAACAATTAAAGAAAAACAGCAAAAAGGAGACAAAGTAGGTAAGAATTGGTAAGTTGATCTCTTACTTGTCGTTCTCTATCGGGTTGTGAAACGGTTGTATCATCGGTATAACCCCAAGGATAGAGCCAAAACATACCATAGCTGTGGACATCGATATAAAGATTGATATCAGTCATCTGATCCTTCTTCCTCAGGAAATCTGTAATTTTGATTACCTCGATCTCTGAGGCTGGTCCAGGGCCACGATATGTGAGGGCACACGAGGAGCGACTAGCTCCTTTGCCTATACAAGTCAAATGGAAAAGAAGATAATTATGCATCGTCATCATCGTCGACGTCAGCATTGCGCATAGTACGATCATTGTATAATTCTACGTCGTCAACTATTATCAACGTCATGATCTTCGATAACAAACCGTAAATGGTTGAATTATTTTTACCACAGTGCGTATCAATAACAATTTTACACTTTGATTAAGTCCTGGGAATTGAAAAATATACAAAATGGGGATAATTTTTTTCAAAATGTATTCTTGGGTTTGGGTCTCATCTATCATGAAAGTAAAAAAAATTGACAGAATGTTACACTTGAGTGAGCACTGTCCATTTTTGTAAAGCTCGCAGAAATCGATTTGCGCATAAATGATAATTTTCTCAATGTGTCAAGGAAAAAAGGCAGAAACAAACTGACCGTGCGGTACATTTCTCACACAATTCTTTTGCATTTTTAGCCAATTGAAATATACAGATACATTTAAACATTTTATAAGAACTTTGCCACCCAAGTTAACATTTTAACACTAGGTAAGCACACAATTTTCCTTTTTGTGCCAGCTGCATTTGAGGACATAACTGAATGTAAACAAAAGTTCATTTCAGACATCTAAAAAAAAAAATTAAATATCATTTTTTTAAAAGTTTATATCATTTAAAGTTGGTTTACATTTCATATTTTATTTAATACTTGTTTCTCCACACTTTCCCAAGTTGACAATGATTAACAGAAGGAAAATCATGCCTAAGCCATTTCATGCTCAGTGTAAAACAGATATCATCACGATGGCCTCGGTGTGTGGGAAAGGCGGGGGGGGGGGGGTGCAACGACTCTCTATTAAGAGTATTGGGCCAGGAAACAAGTTAAAAGGGTAAAAGATATCTTCAAATCAATCTTCCTAGCTAAAGTCCATGTGTTCTTCGTGATTAACGTCTACTTTTATTCATAGAACTATCTCCGAGTTCGGCGCAAATATTTTTTTTCACGAACTTTTCAAAAGTAAGAGGTGCTCACTCAAGCGGAAATATTTTTCGACAGTTATATCGTCATTTGCTTGAAGAGATCTGTACCAATGTTTGTATGTGGAAAAAGCTTCAGGATATTACAAATATGTAATTCACTCGGTTGTTTCTAAGTGTAAACTTTTTTTTGATACGCACAAGGTTGGTTGGATAGAGGCATGGAGGGACTTTCATCTCTTCCTTCCTAGGCCGACAATTGATGCACTAAATGTGTATAATGATTTCTTGATATAGTTTTGAAAAATGAAATTGATAAGTATCTTGTTTAATACTTAATACATGAATGTGCCGAATAATAGAGAGAAGTATACTTCCATCGTATGAATGTATATTAGGGAGGGCAGGTGGAGGGGTGAGACTTGTAAGCTTCCCTTTTTTTGGGGGGGGGGCTGGATAGGAAAATTCCCCCTTAATATATATCAGTTCATTCAATTTTCCTTGAAAAAAAAACAACAACACGCAAAACGATTCAATGACCCCCGCACCCCCAACGAAAATTTCATAATGTATGGGTTCCCTCACCTCCCCATTCGTAAGCGTAGTTTCTATTCAGATCAATTCCAACACAAGCATCGCCAGGTGCTCTGCGTCTGTTCTTACGCCAGTTACGGTCCTAGAATAAATAGATATAATATAGTAATTAATAATAATAATAATGATAATGATAAAACATATTCATCAAAATTTTGTTGATCAGCTTGGTGTTTAGTAGAGCTGTCCGTAAATCGTGAGTAACTAACGAATAGTTTTATGAAATAAACCCTGATATCAATATTGTGAGTTGGTGGAAAACCAAGGGGTAGAAATCACTGGCGTAATGAGCCAAAAAATGTTGAGGTGGCTCGATATGGCGTATCGCGTAAAATTGATAAAACATTCTGAGCGAGCAAAAATTTCGACAATTTAATTACAAAAATCCAAGTTTGTGATAGATATTGACATAATATTCAGAGAATGATATCATATTTTCACCCTCATCCCTTTCCTTTTTTTTTTCTTGGTCGTGAGTATTTTTTAGGGGGGAGGCAAGAGCCCCAAGCCCCACCCCGCCCCTCTGTACGCCAGTGGTGGAAATATTTTTAGTTTTGTATAGATCAATCAATATGAATGCTGACTTGCCCCATCTTTATTCTGCCAAGCAAAGAAACCTTTACACATACATGGTTGGTATGAATCTGATAACTATGTGCTATACATTTCTTGTTCATATCTTGGAATCAGAGAGATAGAATGAGAAAAGTGTAGAAAGAGATATAGCGAGAAAGAGGGGTAGATTGATAGATGGAGAAAGGGGGAGAGGGGAGGGAGGGGAGAGAGGGAGGGGGGTGGATAGGATAGAAGGGGAAAGGGGGAGAACAAGGACGCAGGGGTTCCGGAGTTGACGTAAAAAAAAAATTGGCATTTTGCATTGATTCTGATTCTCTTCAAAGTGGTGAGGCATGATATCCATCTTTTCATGAATATTATTTCAAAGCATTCTCCCATCTTGCGAGACTCCTTTATCATGTGCATTGAACGTGATTGGAGCATTTCAAAGAATAACAGGATTACGTAAATGAATCGATAATAATTTCTTCAGTGAAGTAGACTCCCGAGTAGACTTACATTTGTCCACGTATAGATGTACCCATCTGCGTTGAGTACGGGAACAATATACCAGTCTATTTTGTTGAACATCTCAGTAACCAACGGATCCATCTTCTGATATGCATCCAGAAGCTGAGTGGGGGTAATGAAATGATATTTTAGACATCATGTATTTATTTATTTATTCACTCATTCATTCATCTTTTAAATTCATTTATTATCTTAATTATTATTGTATTTTCATTTCATTTCCTTTAGTTTATCATCTTATTTGAACTTTTATTTATATTGATATTTACAGTTTCTTTGTTATATAGCATTAATTTATATTTCTTATTCTCATTGTTTTACAGTATTTATTCATGATTTTTTTCATTCTTATTCTCATTTCCATTAATATTATTTGATTATCATTATTATTATCATTATTATTACTATTGTGGTTATTGTTTTAGTTGTTATTATTACCATCATTACTATATTGCTATTATCATTATTCTTTTCAATATTTTTTGGGATGTAATGCATGCAGTGGCGTATCTAAGGGGCAATCCAGGAGGCGCCAAAAGTTATAAAATTCACTGTTGCTTCCCGAAATGGCAGGTTAAGTACACTCTTACAAATGTTGGGCAACATACTGTCCACACAACAATTGGTTAAAACTTTATCCAATTCTGGGTAGTTTTAAACCAATGGGTGCTTTGGGTGAAAACTACACAGTATTGGTTAAAAACTACCAAGAGTTGGATAAATCGTTTAACCGATTGTTGTGTGGACAGTATGTTGCCCAACATTTTAAGAGTGTACACGTAGACGGCCTATCAGGCTTTCAACTCCCAATATGTAATTTATACAAAATAGTTTCTAATCTCAAAATATGCTGCTTGAACTTTTTGTGAGCTCAACATGTGTTGTGCCAAATACTTATTCCCATACAGAGATAAGCTGCATCTTGATAAAAGATTCAAAATTCCAACAACAGACATAACTATCTCTTTATTCCACCAATTTTGATGGATTTACCAAAAAAACACCTCTGTTTGTCCTCTGTTTTCATTAAAGGTCAAGTCCACCCAAACAAATGATGATTTGAATAAATAGAGAAAAATCAAACTAGCAAAACGCTAAAAATTTCATCAAAATCGGATGTAAAATAAGAAAGTTATGACATTTTAAAGTTTCGCTTATTTTTCACGAAAATGCAGTTATATGCACATCTCAGTGACATGCAAATGAGACAGTCGATGATGTTCATCACTCACTATTTCTTTTGTTTTTTTATCGTTTGAATTATACAATATTTCATTTTTTACAGAATTGACAAGGACGAACTTGACTGAAACATATGATATTAACACATTGCTAATTCCACATGTTCAGGGAGGAATTAATCTTTGTTTCACTTGACAATGAGGAGAAAATTAGAATATTTCATATTTCATGTAATAAAATACAAAAGAAATAGTGAGTGGAAGACGTCATCAGTCTCCTCATTTGCATACTGACCAGGATGTGCATATACTAGTAACTGTTTTGTGAAATTAAGCGAAACTTTAAAATGTCATAACTTTCTTATTTTACATCCGATTTTGATGAAATTTTTATTGTTATGCTTGTTGGATTTTTCTCTTTTATTCAAATCAACTAATGGTTGGGGTGGACTTGTCCTTTAAAATTGATTTCTCAACGTTTCTTTCTTCTTTTAACCTTGTAAGTCATGAACATAACGGTGGCTGGGCTGATCCATTCACGAGCGTGTATTCCTCCCTGTATATAGGCCATAGATTTAAGATTGCCCGATGGTGACCCGATCTGAAGGAAAAACAAAATTCATTACAAAGCATTTTCATTATGTTCGAAATACAAGATATTTGACTTAACGTTATACTTGTAACTGGACATAAGGGGGGGGGGAAGCTACCGTACGGAAGTACGCTTATCCCCTCGAATTCAAGTTTTGTAAGGCAGCATATTGGAGAGGGTCGCCTCACTAATGGACTAATAGGACAGTACTACAAAAGCAACGCCCCCCTCAAAATAGACCAACAAACAAACCTACGCTTCATCAGAGAGAAATACGTAAGCAGAAAATAACATAAAGCGATTGTTATTTCTTCACCCCGTATGAATGTATATAAAATCAATTACTTTAACCTAACATGACAAACTTAAAAGAGATAAAATTACATCTAAGTTGCAAGTGAAACCCACAAATTACAAATAATGAATATCCGCGTGGTATATATATTTTAAATATACAAAGACGTCCAAGAAGAAAAAAAAAAAAAAAAAGGGAAATGATTCGAAAGGTCATAGTTCACCTCCGAAATAGGATTATGTATATTCATCATGTTATTGAATTCCATTATAGATCATTTAAAAGGTTTTTGTCAATGATTTGAAACTTTTTTTTACCTTGATGCCCCTAATAATCTTGCCTTCATATGTTGAGCTGACCTCTTCAACACTAACTAGACCACTGTATTGGTTTGCAATATCATCAATCCATTTCTCGATCTAAAAAGAGAAGAAAAAGATAATTACATTGAAAGATATAGATAAATGAATATACAGAGGAAGAGAGAGACGGAAGATATATTACTTTATAGCAATCTATCCCAGTACAAATAAAACTGATCTATGTATGCAACAGCAACTACTACTATACAATTCAACGTGAAATATTTTTATTTTATTCATGCATGTGATATGATGGGTCTACAATATTGTGAATAAACATATAGGAACTTATATATTATATTTATATATTAAATAGAAATGAAATTGATCGAAACAGCGGTATTGAGAATAATTCAAACAAAATAGTGATAAAAATAATTGTAGTCGTTACTATCAAGTTACCTCATCATATGTGTGGTAGGTAGTGTAGTCGAATCCAGTACCCATTGACCGTTGAGATAGACTCCGAGAGGATCCTTCGTTATCAATCAACTTTTGAACATCCTGGATCTGTGATGTACAATGTGACACATCATAATTTTTAATGAATATTTGCTACAATTAATACATCAAGATATATGAATACTGATTGGTGGGTGATTATGAATGAATAACTATTAATCTACAAATATTGCACAAATACTTGCATTGGAAATTTTTTTACTTTGTTACTTTATAATTTTTGCTATAATGATGCTGAAAATATTGCCCAAAATTGTATAAAACAATGACGTTAATGATAACACAAGCGATGATAATGATATTGATAATGATGCGTCTTCTCCTATGCTACAAGAAACCGCGATTTCTTCATCTATTGTAATAATGATAATCATCATCATTAGCATCATAATCAATTTTACCATCATCATCATCAAAATCGCCACCAAAACTAATATCATGAGCATCAGTATCGTCACTGTCATCATCTTCATAATCATCACCATCATCACCACCACTACCATCATCATCATCAACGTCATCATCATCATTACCATCCTCATAATTATCACCACCACAAACCTCGTAATCACCATCATTATCACCGTCATCATCATCATTAGTTTAATCCTCTTTCTCATCATCATAATCTTGATTGCGAGATTGACGATGATCATCATCGTCACGACAATAGAATATTAATATTTTTTCTTTCCTTTTGACCGATATATCTGCTATTCTATTATGGAGTATATTGTCACACAATCATACCATGATAGTAGTATAAATTCCTGTATCTGTTGCCAAGGATACAAGATCCTCTGAGTCCGCAGTTCTAGGAGGAACCATGATGTCCACAGGATGACCAACCTTGCTTGGTTCTTTCCAAACATCAAGCTGTGATAGGATTGACAAAAGAGGAAAATAACCAGTGGTATGATCTTTGATTATGATTATCATCAAATTGGAAGTTGCACTAGGGGTTAATAATAA
Organism: Lytechinus pictus; assembly: GCF_037042905.1. Lineage (NCBI taxonomy): Eukaryota > Metazoa > Echinodermata > Echinoidea > Temnopleuroida > Toxopneustidae > Lytechinus > Lytechinus pictus. Next base: position 15,777,555 of record NC_087251.1, read on the forward strand.
AGAAATAAGCGATACAATAACAGCAACAAATAATTTCACTACTACTACTACTACTTCTACTACTACGACTACTACGACTACTACGACTACTACGACTACTCTACTACTTCTACTACTACTACTACTACTACTACTACTACTAGTACTACTACTACTACTACTACTACTACTACTACTACTACTACTACTACTACTACTACTCTACTACTCTACTACTACTACTACTACTACTACTACTACTACTACTACTACTACTACTACTACTACTACTACTACTACTACTACTACTCTACTACTACTACTACTACTACCACTACTACTACTACTTCTACTACTACCACAACTACTACTACTACTACTACTACTACTACTGCTACTACCTACTACTGCTGCTGCTTCTACTACTACTACTACTACTAATACTGCTGCTGCTGCTGCTGCTGCTGCTTCTACTACTACTACTACTACTATACTACTACTACTACTACTACTACTACTACTACTACTACTACTACTACTACTACTACTACTAATGCTACTACTACTACTACTACTACTTCTACTAATACTGCTATACTACTACTACTACTACTACTACCACTATTACTTCTACTACTACCTACTACTACTATTACTACTACTACTACTACTTCTACTACCACTACCACAACTATTTCTACTTCTACTAATACGACTACTACTACTACTACTACTTCTACTACTACTACTACTACTACTACTACTACTACTACTACTACTACTACTGCTACTGCTACTACTACTACTACTACTACTACTACTACTACTACTACTACTACTACTACTTCTACTACTACTGCTACTACTACTACTACTACTACTACTACTACTACTACTACTACTATACTACTACTACTACTACTACTACTACTACTACTACTACTACTACTACTACTACTACTGCTACTAATACTACTACTACTACTTCTACTAATACTGCTACTACTACTACTACTACTACTACTACTACTACCACTACTACTTCTACTACTACCTACTACTACTATTACTACTACTACTACTACTTCTACTACCACTACCACAACTATTTCTACTTCTACTAATACGACTACTACTACTACTACTACTTCTACTACTACTACTACTACTACTACTACTATTACTACTACTACTACTTCTAATATTACTACTACTACTCTTCCTCTTCTTCTACTACTACTACTACTTCTTCTTCTTTTTCTACTACTACTACTACTACTACTACTACTACTACTACTACTACTACTGCGTGTGTTGCTAAACTTCGAGTCTCGAGTTTCTCGAAACTCGAGACTCGAAGTTTAGGAAGGCTGGGTTCACATAGAAGTATACTATTCGGGTATACGGTGCACGTTTTCGAGGGCACGCGAATAGCTTGAATCGAACAATAGGATTTCCTAATACCGGGTCACATGAGAGGGCACTATACGAAAATGCCGTATAGCTGCGTATAGTATAGTATAGTGGGAATCGTACTTGTTCGATTTTCGTGCAGCGTATACAGACGTGGCAGGTGGTGTTCTGAATTTCCCTATAATATATACTGTGTGCGTCGGTTAAATGAGGTAAGTTCAAATGAAATGATTTCTTGGTACTCATTTTATTGGAATTTCTTAGCACATGCCGTCATATTTAAGTTATCCAGCACTTCAGAGTTTATCTCATGCACATGCTGTATGATTTATGTGGGCTCTGCATTTTTCGTTCTGTCTTTTTTTACCTTGAAATGACTGAAGATACAAGGTCAAAAAGGTCCGCAGCGAAGGCTACTTGAGCTATGTTGTTGTGTATCGCTGAGTCATGTTTAATTAATTACTTAATTATTCTTATAATAAGTCGATAATAATGTGGAAATAGATTTAATTCAAGAAAATATTGTTTATAAAATGATGTATTTATTATTTCACTTTTGCTATGATTTCACAGAGCTGGGATGGGGGAGAAGAATCAAGCTCCCCCCTAAAAATGACGTCATCAAAGCAAAAATAGGAATGATTGATAAAATCAATTAGGCTGATACAGGTTTGAAATCTTAAAATATAAATTTGGAAACATAACTACAGTATTTCCAATAACATTCCTCAACCCCCCCCCTCCCCCAAAAATAAAATTTTAGTTTTTAGTGTGTAAAATCATATGGCTCAAATAAGCCCATCTCGACGAACTGGCTGAACTAACCCAATTAAAAAAATCATTAAAAGTTGTATTAAATAGAAGTTTAATAATTTTTATATTAAAGTAGGACACGCGTGCTACCTTTATGTGACCCGCCATGCCCGTATAGCGTATAGCGAATAGCGAATAGAAAATACCGTATACTTCTATGTGAACCCAGCCTTATACTCACTACTACTACTACTACTACTCAGTTCAATTGTAATTTCCAAAAGTTCCTTTCATAATCTAAAAAAAATAATCCTTTACCTCTTTTCTGCTCTCTATGTAATTGATCAGCCAATCAAGCTCATCTAGACTGTTTGGTATCATCCTAATGACCTGGGCCCTGTTGCAAAAAAGTTTATGTATTGATTTATGTCATGATTTATGTCACGATTTATGTCATACAGCATAAATCATGACATAAACACAACTCTTGACATAAATCCGTTGCATAAAGCTTTATGTCTTAAATCACGACATAAAATCATGACATAAATCCCTTTGAATGACATAAATTTATGTCGTGATTAAAATCAAGACATAAACTGCGGCTTTCTGCAATAAGTGACTTAAGGGTAATTTTAGGATTATTTTTTTATAATTATGCCCTTTGTAATTTGATGATATTTTGAGTTTTACTTGGAGTTTCGAAATAATTTTTGTGTCATTGGATAGCCTAAGATGTATTCCTTCAATATTAAAAAAAATAATTATCGTAAATATTTCCCTTATTTTTATAAGCAAAGCTAGGCCTAAGCATAAAAGTTATTGTGCTTAATTTTTGAGGATAGGACATTTTCCTTAGAATAATATTATAATTTAATATATCAACGTCACATGTTTTTCAAGCACCACCCCTCCCTCCCGAAATAATGATAATAACTTTGACTTTCAGTCTAAAATCGCCCCTTTTGTGCTTAATTCAGATGTGATTAAACAAGAAATTTGGTACACACATTGGATGACTTCAAGTCCGGTGTTGGCGTTGGTGTTGGAATTGCGATTGCTTCCCCTAGCTCCAAAACCTATTTTGTGTGTTAGAAATCATGTTTCCATGGTAACGGCATATTATATGACAAAAAATTTGTAAAATACTTTCAGTTTTAATTTCTTCATCAATTTTCAACCAATTCTCTTGGAATTTAGTTCACACATTGAGTGAGAGGTAAAGGTGTGAGAGACACATATTTTGTGTGTGGTGGAAGTTGTGTTGCCATGGTTACAACATATTATAAGCCCCAAATTGGGTAAAAATATATTGGTTCCAACTACTTGATTAGTTTTCAACCAATTCTCATGAAATTTGGCTCACACATTGGTCTCGAGGTAAAGACAAATACAGGACATTTTTTTTTAATGTGTCGGAAATCGTGTTGCCATGGTAACATTATATAATATGTCAATACCTCTGTCACCCATCATTTATATTTTTTCATCTTTGAGCACCTGGCCATTTTCTTTCTATCTCTCTCTCATCAAATGTAATCCCCCACAAAAAATGCTTTATCCTCTTTTCCCCTTTCATTATCATCCTCCCTCCGAGATTGGCAACTATCATTCTCGGAACTTATCTCTCCAATTCTCAATACATCTATCTCTGTTAATGACTCCTTCACATTTATAGTACTTTTTCTTTCCCTTTTCCCATTCTACTTCACCTCGCCCCCCCCCTCTCTCTCTCATTATTCCCTATACAGTGTAATCTTTGCATCTCTGGATCTTTCTCACTTTTATATGAAATTTCCTTTTAATTTCTTGCCCTTCCTACTTCAAATCTTTATCTCAATCAATTATTTTCCTAATTTGACAATTTATGGGACAATATTCAGAGTTCATAAAAAAAACAATCATACAATTTTCTACAAAAATTAATTACTATTTTTAGTAGGGAAACAAGTGTGTTCTGAGGAACAAATCATATTTTAACCACACCCCACCCCCTCCCGATTCAATAAAAAAACAAAACAAAGAGATGAAGCAAAAAGAATGACATTTTATGTAAATTTATTACTTTTAAAATAAATTCACACTAAAATTTGTAAAACAATGTAATCTTGTTACCTGTCCCATGTCCTTTAATCATGACTGTATAAATATGATTTAAAGGTCAAATCCACCCCAGAAAATGTTGATTTGAATAATCCAATGTAATCATGATAACATTTTTAAAGCAAAAGATATTTAAATCATGAATTTGCCTTGGCTAAAAGTAACAACAGAAATGTAATTTTGACGAGCTCATATGGTATTATTGATAAGAAAAAAAATCATCCAAAGTTCTCATCTATTACAAAACTATCAAATTTTACATGAGAAAATAAAATTCAAGAGACTGAATATTTTTTAGATTGAAATAGAACACAGAATATTCTTTTGATTGATTACATTCTGATTTTCTTTGGGACTTTGGATGAAAAACACTTGGACACAATCTTGTGACAATCCACTTTTAATAGGACATTTACACACTATTACATCTAAATGACAATGTTTCACTTATCGTGATCGTCGTATATTTACGTCGTAGGAATATACGATAAGTTGGTAGTGATATGTTCTCGCTCTCGAGAAACTTGTTAAGAATGGAACCTGGCTCAGCTGAATATATGAAAAAGAGCTTTTGTTGATGAAGTAATATTTCATGTAGACACGTTTACTGCCTTAATTTAAAGAGACACTACAAGCTGAAAATAATATGATTTGAACAGATATAATATTAGACAGTTCTATTCGTTCTTCATGAATATGCAATGTACATACTGAAGATGACCTGTCATATCTTCACTTAAAGGGATGGTCCGGGCTGAAAATATTTATATCTTAATACATAGAGTAGAATTCACTAAGCAAAATGCAGAAAATTTCATCAAAATCGGATAACAAATAATAAAGTTATTGAAGTTTAAATTTAGCAATATTTTGTGAAAACAGTTGTCATGAATATTCATTAGGTGGGCTGATGATGTCACATCCCCACTTCCGTCTTCTTATGTTATTACATAAAATCATGATTTTTTCATTATTTCATACTTGCGTGAATAATATGTCTCCCTTATAATGAAATGAGTTGCAGCAATAAATATCTAATGCACTTAATCAGTTGTCAGTCCAATTTTCCTTGTTCTTGGAGGAAAATTTTTGAATAAACCTTATTTCATATGATAAAATACAAAAAAAACAAGTGGGGATGTGACATCATCAGCCCACCTAATGAATATTCATGACGACTGTTTAAAAAAAATATTGCTAAACTTTCAAATTCAATAACTTTGTTATTTGTTATCCGATTTTAATGAAATTTTTAGCATTTTGCTTAGTGAATTCTACTCTATTTTTTAAGCAATAAATACTTTCAGCCCGGACCATCCCTTTAAACTTCTTATTCTATTACATGAAAAAATGTTTATTAAAGATTTGTCGTCCAATGATTAAAAAATAGGATTTATACCTGATTAAATGCATTAGATAGTAATTGTTGCGACTTATCTTATTACGAGGGAAACATCGTAAACACATGTATAGATGATTAAGGAATGTCACGGTGGGGACATTAATCAGCCCATCTTTCAGCGATTTGCTCGGTGAATTAATTTATTTAGATATAATTATTTTCAGCCCGGAAAATTCCGTTAGTTATGGAAGTTTAATTCTCTTTCGTCAAAGGAATTGTTGATAGGAAGTTATTCTCTTCTGATCGTGATGATTAATAACATGCATAACTATAATAATTAATAAAGCGACCAATACCTCCTTATCAGAAGTCTTTAAAAGCTCTACAATAAATGCAGCGTGTTAAAAAAAATGTTGCTTAAGCCTTTCACTCTTGTTGAAACTTTTTAAACAACTTGTTTAAAATTGTTAAACAGTTGTTTAAAAAGTTTAACAATAGTTGTTAGAGTGACGGGCTTAAACAACGTGCTTAGTGTAATCATGGACTCTGGCTTTAGCGGAACTTCTGATACGTGCTCAAGCGTTTCAAGGAACACCAGGCCTGAAAATATACCTCGAAAGCATTCAGGCATTCAAGAAAATCCCTTGGAACTATGTCAGACATGGGCCTTGCTTAATCTCCCTTTCAAATTGATTATTGTATGACTGCATACCAAGGTAAACATGCCTTGGTCTAGTAATATAAGCAGTACAAATTCTTACCGTTTTCGGAAACACGCAGAACATGTTAAAAGCTTCTTCGCCCGAGTCACATCAAAACCCATTCTTTATAAACCATGTTCAACAGTTAAATGAAACCAAAGGAAAACTATGCCAGGAGTTTTAAGTTTGTTTTTTTTCTTACAGATTGGTATATAGATAAAAGATTCTAATCAGGTTTCACAATTACATGTCATTTAGAATGAAAAAAAGGGCCCTAGTCGATTCCATGTGCATTGCTTTTGGAAGGGCGCCCTAATATGAAGCGTGCTGTTTCTTGAAATAGGCCTACGATATAAAGTAATTATCGGATGGGCAATTCTTATCTGACACAGAGCATGATAAATTAATTGACTGAAATCATTCTAGCAAATCCTTCAGGGATTTAAAAGTAATAATCAGGAGAGTGCCAAAATTTGCATTTTGGGGGTTTCAACTGCTTTTGTTTTTGCTTTCTCATTATAAAGGATGGATTATAAAAAATGTATCCTGGTGGGTGTTTCATAAAGCTGTTCGTAAAGTTACGCACGACTGGTGACCTTTCTTGTGCCACACTATCCCTATGTAGCTTACCTAGCACCTATAAGATCATGTTCCAGTCGTGCGTAAAGGTGTGCGTATTTTGCACAAAATGCCAAGGGCAACTGCTTGAATATAATTTTTTTTTGTCAGCTTGGCACTCATCATTTCTTAACAGCTTCTTGCTTTTAGAAACTCTTTTCACTATTTCATCACTCATCGATTTTGCTTTTCCTTCAAATATTGCAATCTGTTTGGAAATCAAGAGGACAATTAATTTTCTCCTTACCCATCGTATCGAACCTTTGCCTTGCCGTGGGCGCCGAATTGGCAGGTGATAAATACCACGAAAACGAGTCTTAGTAAATGAACGATTCCCATGACTATGGAGTTCAGGAGTAGACTGAATCTACCGACAACTTGACAAAGGTGCTTGCAGTATTTGATCCAAACGTCGTCTGTGCGAGGAGCGCTGATAAAAGCATTTGATTCATTCGATATTTCAAAGAACACTTAAGAATATTTTTTATCTCTGATGGGTCGTTGCTTATGCAAAGTTAATTTCTCCATTTCTGGGTTTTTAAGATATGGGCAAAGATATGGGCCTAATTATATTAAAGTTTTAGTGGAACAACTGACAACCTTCCCATCATTCACTGTATATAAATAGGCAATGGATACAATTGGCATGAAAAACGCATGACCGAACTGAAATCTACTGAATAACACATACTCTGCAGTAACGATTCAATCGGGTATGGTGGCTCAATGGTAGAGCGTCCGCCTCATGAACGGAAGGTCGTGGGTTCGATCCCCGGCCGAGTCATACCAAAGACTTATTAAAATAGGACCTTCTGCCTTCTTGCTTGGCGCTCAGCATTTAGACTGGAGAAGGGTAATAATAACAAATTATGTTATGCAGGGCCCGCTGGAAGGAGCAGTCTTATGATCGAAGTGGCTACCCTGGGTAAATAAAACGTTATTATTATTATTAACCGGTTTCTCTGAGTGACGAATGCTTGCGAACGTTGCGATTTCGAGATTTCGCTCGGGTTCTAAAAGGTTGAAAAGTTCATGAAACGTTGCAAGAAAGTTCGTAAACAGTTTTTTCATTGCTACATACTGTTTTCTTGTCGCAAACAGTTGCTAGCGTTCGCAAAACATTCAATATAATCATACGGTGAAGTTCTCTTTTATTCGCCAATAAGGTATCGCTTCCACGGCGTACGACGCATTCAAGAACATATATTGTCAAAATACTCTTTATGACAAAGGGCAACCAAGAAGTCTTTGTCGAAAATTGGTGAATAAATACAGCAGTTTCGTTCTGGTCAAACGACATATTGGCAATTTTTCGTCAGCTCCGAAACTTAGGAAGAAACTGCTGCTCCTGTTCATCGATTTTCGACAAAGACCTCCCAGCTGTCTTTGTTTATTTAACAGGTATACACTTACTGTGTTCTGAATCTGTCGCCGTTGTAGTTGCAAAAACTCCATAATGATAGCGACCAAACTACCACATAAATTATGTTTAAGGAAGATCCAATAATTAAAAATGTGAGTCGAACGATTGAGATTGGACATTATTTTGGAATCGGACTACAGAATACGGGACACTAGAATATGATACACATTTGACATTGTGTCATTGTGCCGCACTCAACCCAGGTGAGGAAAATGGGTACCGGCATGAAATAATTCCTCAAAAAGCTGTGTGCATCTGAATCGGTAGCCTAGCTTAGCAGGGTAATAATGATAGCATGCAGGGCCCGCTGGGAGAACAGTTTTCGGAACTGAAGTGGCTACCCTGGGTAAATATACCGTTATTATTATTATCATTTGTATCATTGAATCAATCAATTTAACAAAAAAGATGAATGAATGAATGAAAGAAAGAAAGAATCAATCAATTAGTCAACCAACCAACTAATCAATCCATCCATCAATTTATCAATCAATCGACCAATCAATCAATCAATCAATCAACCAGCTACTCAATCAATGACCCAACCAACCAGTCAATATAATTATGTATATATTTTTCCTTTTCATCTATGCTTGTCTCTTTTCCACCTCTTTTACTCAATACCCCAATTCATTTGTCGAATTAAAATAGATGGTAAAATGCTTGGATAATAAGGAGGTATTCTTTGCAGCGATTCAAAAACATATTTTCAATAATCGACATAATAACACTTTTTAAACTTCTCAAGTAAATTTCATTGAAAAGGGATTTCCAATTATGTTAACTAACTCATGTAGGATTATGACATTATTGGTATCAGGGGCGGATCTAGGATTTTCCTAAAGGGGGGGGGGGCACATTTTCCCGAGAAAAAAAAATTGACAAGCAAAAAATAAAAAGTCAATTTGAAATGGAGGGAAGGGAGCACACTTGTGTTTTAACGGTATTTTTACATTATAAATTCAAATTGTGCCTCTCAGAGGGGGGGGGGGGGGGGGGGGGGGGCACGGGCCGGCTGTGCCCCCCTGGATCCGCAAGTGATTGGTATCTAGATTCACTCATTGCAGCTATGCCTTACTTTGGCGCAAATCGAACTTTACATCAAAGTTTAAAAAGTACATTCCACATAAATATGGTATCAAATTATTTGGGAGAAGATACTCTTTCAGGCCACATATAATACTTACGTGTTAATGACATTTTCCACTTAAATTGGGATTTGTGAGGTGTCAAGTTTGTTTACTCACACAGTAGAACTCTCATTCAATACAATATCGATCTTTCCAATCCATTCTCTTTTATTAACTCGATTAAGTTTTTATACACGAATCACACGAATTGTTTTCATATGTTTTCTCGTTTTTATTATCCCAAGGCAATCTATACCATCTTCAAATTTACCTTATCCCAAAAGTCATAATTATACGTTCGCAAAATGTGTAGGTACAGTTTTACTTTGAAAGTTTTAAGCAATTCTACTTTAATTTCTTTTTACCAAACATAACATTTCACCAATATCTTAAATTCTTACATGTCATTTTGATTAAAATCGTTGATCTGTATTTTATTTTACTTCCACAATAATAAACCATTTTATTTCTGGATTGAGCGTCGCACTGTCGCTTATTGATACATCCAATATTTTAAGTATTTTTACGTATTTTGGAACATCCCATTTAACGAGAAACACAAAACAATGAACTTTTTATCCACATTCGTTGTCGTCTCTATGCGTACTCGGCGACGAGCTGCTGACCGAGTGTCTTCATACCAGCGTAGATCTCCTCAGCGGTTGGCTGGATCTGCCTTTCTGGAAGCTCGAATCCGAACGTACCCTCATCACGAAGCTCCACCACATAGGAGTACTTCACGCCTAGGGATCCGTAGCCAAAGTCCTCGCTTCCACCCGTTGCGGGGTCTGAGATGGAGATAAAACGGTTCCCATGAAGTGAAGTATAAAAGTAACAGTTTTTTTTTTCAAGGTGCTGCTCTAAACGATTATCATAATGATAATAATAACATGGACATTTGTAATGCGCCGGTCTCTATCATAAAAAAGGGATGATAAAAATGATTATGGGATGATTAGCCTAGTGATGATGGTGAAGTGGTGGTGATGATATCCTGAAGATGATAATTGCCATCATCAGCATAATCAGTAGCAGAGTGAGTATCATCATGAGGTAATCATTATCATACATAACAATGACCGTTGTCATCACAGGCAACATCAATCAAATCCAGTCCAGAATATATTTCATATAGAGCTTCTTCATTCCGGTAACGAAGTGTTATTGCCGTCATATCATCATGTTGATGTTGTGAAATGATGTCGAGAGGATGGGGATGATAATGATGGTAGTGGTGGACTGGTGGTGATCTTGTTATAGATGACACTGCTGATGAATATATAGATTCATGCATTTAGATATAATGTAACCAAGTGGCATACTTTTTTCAAATAATCTATTTATGATAATACTCACACATATCAGGTCCTGATTCTCCAACAAAATAATTTTTGTTATGAACTGAGTTAATTGAATTCTCCACTTTGATGGCGAGTGCGTTCTGAAATGATAAGATTAATCAAATCCACATTTTGGAATAAATACTCAAAATGGAACCCAGTGTTATTCTGATGTTCTCAAGCACTATGAACATGATGAAGTAATGAAATAACAAGAACATCACATTACGACCAATCGGTCGTCGTGTTTGGTCTTTGGTTTCACGTGCAATAGCGAATTCTACAGAACCCATTGTGGTGACATGATGTTGTTATTTTCAGTCGTCGTTCCCACGACTTACAAACTCATTCCCTCGACTTATTAACGTTGTTGTTGTTTGTTGGGTATAATGGCGACCAGTCATAGGCCTATTTGACTATTACCGCCAACTCGTTACCTTTTTTTTTTCTTTTTGTTAAGAAGAGTCTGAGGACAATTTTTGTGTTTTTAATCATTGAACATGACAATAAAATAATTAAATTGAATTGAATTGAGAACGAAACGAAATAATGCATTTTTAACATTAGGGTCTTGTGAATTTAGGAGTTTATGAATTTCGTTAGGATCGGTGATGTCTGCTTCGATGAGCATTGATCCTTCTATGGGGCATTTGACAATATAATGTTCGACTGTTTCTATCTCTCTACATGAATTGTAATGTCCTGTATGGTGTATTTTCATTCGCCAAAGATCTTCATTAACGTTCAGGGTCATGCTTTATAACTTGCTATAAGTAAGCAGAGGGAACAAGTTTGTAAGTCGTGGGAACGAGGAAGCACATGAACTCTGGAGGATACAAGTGTTAAAGGGATACTCCGGGCTGAAAATATTTATATCTAAATATATAGAGTAAAATTCACAGAGCAAAATTCTGAAAATTTCATCAAAATCGGATAACAAATAACGAAGTTATTGAATTTTAAAGTTTAGCAATGAGTTATATGCAAGTCGTCATGAATATTCATTATGTGGGCTGATGATGTCACATCCCCACTTTTTTTTTCTTATTTTATTACAAGAAATCATAATTGTTTCATTTTTTTTCGTACATGTGTGAATAATGTGTCTCCTTTATAATGAAATAAGTTGCTGCAATTAATATCTAATGCACTAAATCAGTTGTCAAACCAATTTTTTTCAGTTCTTGGAAGAAAAAAAATTGAATAAACCTAATTTTATATAATGAAATACAAAATGACAAGTGGAGATATGACATCATCAAGTTGCTCAATGAGTATTCATGAAGACATGCCTGTTTCACCGGAACAATGCAATTGTTTAAAATACCACAACTTTGATATTCTTAGTCCGATTTTGATCAATTTTCAGTGTTTTGTTTGTCTGATTTTCTGTATTTATCTAAATCATATTAATTTCAGCCTGGAGCATCCCTTCAAGTCGAGTGAATTACCTCGGTCACGTTTGCTCTGCGACGGCCATACGGTGAGTCGAAAACAGTCGTTTTATTGTTATTCAAATCTATAATTATGTAGTTGGTACAAAAAATATTGAAACAGCAGTTTTTGCCACATCAGATGTATTGCTTGCGTTCAGCATAACAGCAAAGGCAATAACTGCAGCCTCCGCCTAGATTATAGGCTACAAAATACCAGATAGTAGGTCAGGGAACGAGTTAGTAAGTCCATGAACCTACAACAACATGGTGAGTCAAGCGAACGCATTATGAAGAAAGAAAAACAAATGACATGTCACCTTGGGGACTCCGTAGGATGAACCAAGAAGGTTTGCAATGTCTCGTTCAAATGTAATAGAAGTCGCTATTGTAGTTAGGATAATTTGTTTACATAATTCTTCTGAAATAAAATTAGCCAGTGAGATAACGGATGGCTGAGAAATCAATTTGGTTTGACATTTCTGCAGTCTTTCGAAAGAATTGCTCTTTGAAGTATCTCGAATGCTACAGTTACACCATGGACCTATTACGAATAGGTCCATGGTTACACCAACGGAACCGAAACCAACCCAACCGATGGTGTGTAATAACGTAATAGCTTTATCGATCTGGAGTTGGTTTCGCGTCGGTGTGCCTGATGCTGCAGCTGTACCTGTTCGTCTTTGTCTGGATGAGCGACGTCAAATCTAGTGTAGCCCCAAGGGTAGAGCCAGTACTGACCGTAGGAATGGAAATCGATGAAAAGCTTGAGGTTTGAGCCAAAGCTCTGAAGGAAAGCCTTGGAGCCACTGTTTTCGGGTTCACTCAACGCTTCTGTCCCTTGGTAGTCCTGGGCACACTTGGATTTACTCGCACCTTGGGTGTTATACGTTCAAAAAATATAGATGGATAAACATAGTTATCAGAAAGGAATGGGAGAGAGGGGTGGAGCTCGAGAGAGAGAGAGAGAGAGAGAGAGAGGAAGGGGGGGGGAGAGTCAGACAGAGAGAGGGGAAGGGGGGGGGGGGGGGGAGAGAGTCAGACAGAGAGAGAGAGAGAAGGGGGCAGAGAACACAATTTCAACTTAAAAATCATCAGAAGGAATGATGACAACTCCACACTCGCGGTCTTATGTTGGTTTAACAAATACAATGTGTGGAATTACCCCATTTCACTTAAATTATTCATCTACTTAAAAAGATCTTCAGGCTACTGAAAAAAAAATTGACATTAAAGTACAGGAGAGGTGAGAAAGCGAGGGATAAAGAAAGAAAGAGAAAGAGAGAGGGGGAGAGGGGGGGGGGGGTGTGCGGATTTACAGTTGATTACACACACGGCAAAATTTTTTTTTTATAAAGAACTATATTTCAACAAAACTCTGAAAAAAAGTGTAAAACTAACACTCTAAAATGTTGGTATTAAAAGTTGGTAAGACTTTTGGTATCTTTAATTCAACTTTAGAATATGAAATTTATTATTCATTCATTTTAGATTAATTCAGATGTTTCAAAACTTTACCAACCTCCCCATTCGTAGTCATAGTTACGGTTGAGATCGACTCCAGCGCAGCCTCCTGTGTTAGGGTTGCGGTTCTTGCGCCACATACGATCCTCCTTGTCAACGAAAAAAAAAAGAAATATAAAAAGAATATATCCTACATAGATTAAATCCTGTAAAGTAATTGCTTCAAATAGCATCATGTGACCAAATATATTTTAAATGTGATGTTGCGTGACGTCAAACCTCGATATACATGTACATATTTATACATACATTTACATATTTATATTTTTCATAACAAACTGATTTTTGTATGAATTTATGTTTACGAAAAATGTAGAAATTTTTGAAATGGAAGAAAGTAAATGTTTATTTGAATTGAATTGAAAAAAATTTGAATATTTTCACTATACAAATATTCTGACGTTATGATTCACTGGCGGAAATCCGGTCCGAGCAGTGGGGGGGGGGGTGATAGCAATACTGACCTGAAAATTCAAAAAAATTGGGATACCCCCATACCAAGGGCTATGTAGACTATACGGGAGTATATAGCAGCGTACATAATAATACCATCTTTCTGTTAAAGGCCTGTGACGATTTTTTCAATGGCTATAATAATCGTCGCCTTCCCGCACAAAGGTTGTTAGCGCGCACTGCCGCATTGGATTGATTTGTTGTGATTTAGTAATGAATTGCAGTTAATAACAATATGCGATCGACCGAGTAAATTTTCAGTAAATGGAAGACAAAATTGTGTTTCAAAACTTCTTAATTATCACATCACAGGCAATGTATACGCAGGTATAGTGTAAATAAAAAAATATGTAAACTATACTTACGGTACATCTTTCAGTTAAAGGCCTATCACGATTTTTACAGTTAACATCAATATGCAAGCGAGCGAAGTGAGCGAGTAAATTTTCAATAATTGGAAGACAAAATGCTGCCCAAACCCTTTTCAAGATAATTATCACACCACGGGCAATGTATACGCAGGTATATACTGTAAATGTGTAAATTAAACTACCATCTTTCAGTTAAAGGCCTATCACGACTTTACAGCTAATATCAATATGCGAGCGAGCGAAGCAAACAAGCAAAATGTTCAGTAGTTGAAAGACAAAATGATGTCAAAAAAATCTTTCAAATGTTGTGTAATTATCATATCTCGGGCAATGCATACATAAGTAATATATATATATATATATATATATATATATGTACACTGTAAAAAATGAAGTGCTAATTTAGCACTTACAGTGCTTGTAAAGTGTAAAGTGACTGCACTACGAGTGCTGATTTTCTTGTTTAAATTTGAATATATATATATATCTATATATGTTTGTATGTGTGTGTGTGAGGCGTGAATATAATACCAATCGCTTTGATCATTGTTTATAATATATGTGAAGAGTAGAGTAGAATCAAGGATGAAGCAATGTACACTGATGTATGCACTATGTTGTAAAGCTTTCGGCCCTGGCCTTCTTCAGTTTTATTTTCACTTTAAGGTCAGGGCCAAAAGCTTTACAACATAGTGTATACTTTGCTTCATCCTTGATTCTACTCTACTCTTCACACACACACACACACAAATATATATATCTATATATATATATATACATTACAATCTTTAAGTTCAAGTCTATTACGATTTTTTTTTCGAAGACTATATTGTAATGGATTTGTTGGGATATAAAGTAATGAATTCATGGAATTACAGTTAATATAAATGCAAATGTTTAATAGTTAGAAGACAGAATGATTACCAAAATCGTCTTTCAAAGGCGGGTGTGTAATTATTGGAGAAATGCAGCGAGTGGGTGCTGTGAGCAAGCCTTGAAAAAGTTGCTTCAGTAGTTTAAAATTATGTGCATACATTTCAGAGGATAAAGGTGAATTATCAATAAATTAAACTTTAGAAGAAAAGAAAAACTTATAAAGGGTAAATAAGTATTTAACAGCCTTTAATTGGTAAATTAAAACTCATTTGCTCACTGGCTAAAGGTGAGACAATAATGAAACAAAAGGATCATGCTTATCGGGATTAAGGGTGCTTTATAAAATGATTATAGGCCATCACGGCCATAATAAACTTCCCAAAGCCGCGTAGTAATGGCGCAAAGATGTTAATCAAAAGGACCATATTGTAGAAAGGAAATATTTGGAATAATCTTAAAGGAGAATGAAACTCTTGGAGCAAGTTAGCTTTTGTGAAAGCAGAAAAATCAAAGAATAAGATCAACAAAAGTTTGAGTAAAATAGGACTAGCAATAGAAGAGTTATGAGCATTTGAATGTCGAGATCACTAATGCTATGGAGATCCTCATATTGGCAATGCAACCAAGATCTATGATGTCACAGATGAACAACTCTCCCCTTTTGGACACTGAAAATATACCCCAAAACATCTCTTTTTGCTCATTCTTATCATATGATAAATGATTCATCAATGATATAATGTTGTGAAACCTCTGTACTTGTCCTCTCATAAAGAGAACACCTCACCTTGTGATAGACTCTATAAAAGTGAGAATATAAGTGAAATAAGTACTAAAGTAATGAGGGAGTTGTACGTGTGTGACATCACAGATCTTGGTCGCATTGCCAATGGGAGGATCTACATGGCATTAGTGATCTCGACATTCAAATGCTCATAACTTTCTTATTATTCATTCAATCTTCCTCAAACTTTCAACAATATGTTTCTTTGATTTTTCTCTTCGATATGGATTCAGCTGGTTTCACGGGTTTCATTCTCCTTTAAAGATTATATCGGAAATCAAATGATGCAACATGCTAAATTTTGAACAAAATACATATTTGAAATATTTAATAGATTGTAATGGAATCAATGTTATTTAAAGTCTCCTATAAACGGATGAAATTGTAAATTGTGTGGGAAATATTGCTGTCCTAACTTTCCCTGTGTTTCTTTAAAGGGATGGTCCAGGCTGAAGATATTTCTATCTCAATAAACAGAGTAAAATTCACAAAGCAAAATGCTGAAAATGTGATCAAAATCGGATAACAAATAGCGAAGTTTTGCATTATTTGCATTATTCCGGAGAAACAGTTCTTGGCATGTCTTTATGAATATTCATTAGGCCATGTTAGGTAGGCTGATGATGTCATATCCCCACTTGTTCTTTTGTATTTTGTTGGGGGATGATTCGTTCGTCCGCTATTTCCTTTATGTCTACCACTCTACTGTATGTAAGCGTAATTTTATATTCGATAATTTGTATAAAAGCAGTTTGAATAATGATTCTGCTCATACTTACAATGCGGCTGAATTTATATCCATCGATGTTATATACTGGGACCATGATCCAAACAAAGTTATCTAACATGCTGGTAACAGTATCATCACTGCCGTAGTTTGATACGAACTGACAGAGAAAAAAAGGTATAAGGTAGAGGGGAGGGAAATCAAATAGTTCGAGAATGTGAGAAATAAAGCAATAAAATAGATGTTAAAGAGTAATAATGAGTAAAAATGTAATAAGTTATGCAAACATGTATTTCCCCTAATTCAATATGTTCACTGATTTATTTGAACGCTATGTGACATAAAATTCGATATTATGTCTAACCCTTAACCTGTCGATGAATGACATAATAGAGAGAAAAGCCAAGAGTGTTGTCATAGAGAGAGCCTGCTTTGATATCAGCCATTTTATTCATAAAAAGTAGAATGAACTGGCGAAGGTACCCATCGAAAGGCAATTAATAAAATATTAACATGAACAGCAATAATTTATTTGTCACTTCTAAAGAGAGAGAGAGAGAGAGAGAGAGGGGGGGGGTGGGGAGGGGGAGAGAAACCATGAGTTTTCCGACCCTACAGTAAAGTATCATGATTAGTAGTTTTCATCATTGAAGAAGGGGGGTGTTCCTCACCAGTAGCGTACGCAGGATATTTGAAAGGGGGGGGGGGGGGTTCAAGCTGAATGAAATGTTGACCACAAACAAAAAATTGACAAGCAAACTCATGGGAGTATATACTACATGGGGCGGGGAACAGTAATATTTCTTTAAAGGATAAACGAACGAAAACTTTTTGCATTCCACATTTATACGGGAGAAAGAGAGAAAGGTAGAGACGCAGACACGGACAATGCAGAGCGCCCGCCTCACGAACTTGATGGTATAGGTTCGAATCCCCCACCGAGTTATATGGACCCTTCCATCTTCTTGCAAAGAACTTGGGTATTATACTAGATTAGAGAATATTGGCCTACTTGAAGACAAAGTGACAATTTTAGCTCAATGGCTCACGTGGGCAAATCATCATCATCATCATCATCGTCGTCGTCGTCATCATCATCATCATAATCATCATCGTCATCATCTTCATCATCATCATCATCATTATCATCATCATCATCATCATCATCATCATCACTACCATAATTTATGTGGGTGTGTGTGTGGGGGGGGGGGTAAGATCTACAGAAAGCACATACCATATTGATGAGATTAATGACTGTAGCTGGGCTAACCCATTCTCGGGCATGGATACCTCCCTGGATGTATGCTACGTTCGTGGCGGACGGTGACTTGGCGATCTGTTTGACAATATAAATAATGCAGGCAGCAATAACCTATAATGTACTAACTCTTGTAAATGGATAAACTAGAAGGGATGCCATATGATCGGAAATATTAAAGTCAGGCCTCTAAAAAAAGGGCAAGTGATGAAAAAATTTGCTTGCCCGATAGAAAAAACTGCTTGCCTAATTTTTTTATAATTCTTCCCCTCTTGAATATTTTTTTATGATGATACTAACCACACTTGTTTTAAAGAAAAATTCTACCCCAACAAAAAGTTGATTTGAATAAAAAGAGAAAAATCAAACAAGCTAACACTGAAAATTTCATCAAAATCGGATGTAAAATAAGAAAGTTATGACATTTTAAAGCTTCGCTTAATTTCACAAAACGGTTATATACACATCCTGGTCGGTATGCAAATGAGGAGACTGATGACGTCATCCACTCACTATTCCTTTTGTATTTTATTATATGAAATATGAAATCTTCTAATTTTCTCCTCATTGTCAAGTGAAACAATGATTAAATCCTCCCTGAATATGTGGAATTAGCATTGCTTTAATACTTTATGGTTGGTCCTTATTGTCAAAATCTGTAAAAAACGAAATATTGTTTAAGTCAGACAATAAAAACAAAAGAAGTGGGTGAGAGACATCATCAACTCTCTCATTTGCATATCACTGAGTTATGTATATCACTGCTTTGTGAAAAATAAGCGAAACTTTATGTCATAACTTTCTTATTTTACATCAGATTTTGATGAAATTTTTCTCTATTTATTAAAATTTATCTGGGGTGGACTTGACCTTCAAAATAGCCCGTTGTTTCACAAACTTCAAATTCAAATTCAACTTCTTCTGCTTCTCTTCTTTCATTTTCTCCGCATCAACCTTCTTCTTCTCCTCCTCCCTTTTCTTTTTTTTTCATAAATAGTTTTATTATTAATAATTACTCCAATCGTTTAAGGACGTTATTAACAACATAATAGTCATAATCATCATTATTGATATTAACATCATGATAATAACCCCAACAATGAACGCCCTCGTCAAATACAAAACATACCCTGAGTCCGTAGACTCGTTCCCCTTCGTATGTGGTTGTGACCTGAACCATACTGACACCAGAATGAGAGGAAGAGAAGTCATTCATCCAGGCAAAGATCTAAAGAAGAAAACATATAATGATATGTAAATGATAATCATAATGCAGATGATGATAATAGTAGCTTCTTGAGTTAAAACCGAGGTCTGCTTTTCGGCGCTCGTGACAACACATATAAAAACATGCAGAAAAACAGAGAAGGAACTGCTAATGTAAAACTGAATGATGGAAAATGAAAGTTCATGGCAAGTCAATAAATACAGATAATCTATTTTCTCTGTTTCATTGCAAAAAATATTTGAAAATCAAAATATACAATGGATGAGAGCATACGCCCCTAGCTCCCTCCCTCACGGACCCATCACTAAGCAACAATACAAAAACTGGCCGATATCTCCCTCCCATTCGTCAAGGGTTCGGTGTGTATTATTACCTTTTCATAAGTGTTGTATTTGTTGTAATCGAAGTTGGCAGCATTAACTTCGTTCTTAGAATTGATCATCTCAGCGGCCTCTCGGTCAATCATATCTTGGACATTAGAGATCTAGAGGAAAGTTTGAATGATATACCAATGCAGAAAGGAAGTCATTGCAAATCCAATTGAATATTGCTACAAATTATAGTTGAAAGTTTGTAAAAAAAAATATCCGAAAGTAATAAACGTTTTATGAAAATTTGCTGCAAATCGTTGGAAAGTAGTTCAAAGTTACTGATTAGTTATCAAATTCATTAAAAAAAAAGTTACTGAAAGGCGTTGACAGTTACCGAATATAGTGGAAAGCTATCGAAAGCAATATAGTGAAAGTGTATGATGGAAGCTGAAAATTGTTGGAAATTCGAATTATTGAAAGTTGCTGGAAGGTATTTTGAGAGTTGCTAAGATTTACTGAAAAATGTAATCGATAGTAAACGGAAAATTAATCAAATTAATTAATCACTCTTTTTGTATAATACTTCGGTCAAGACATCCAGCTGCTTGACCAAAACAATCTGTACGTACCAGTTAGTGAGAAGGAGAAATGTAGTGAATAAGAAACCAATAACATGTGAGAGCGTTGCAGTTGATAAACATAAAGTTTCCTGTTATACCTTTTTTGTATTTTTGTTTTATAACATGTTTTTTATTGTCTTTTCTCAAATCAAATATACAATAACAATATAAATCTCATAAGCAAATTCACGGGTGTGAGTGGTCACAAATTAAAAGATCTGAAAAAAGGTGAAGGGTGTTAAAAAGTCTGAAATAGAAAGAGCTACCATACTTTTTGTACAGAGATAAGCCAATAATAAGCTGAAATCAAGCTGAAAAACAAAACAAAACTGAAATCAGCTAAAAAGCTGAACTCTCACACCCCTGCAAATTATACAATCACTAACACAAGTATCACATAATTATACAACCGTTTAACGGTCATTGAGAATGAAAAAGTATAACATTATAATGATAATGAAGAACATTGCAACTTGTCTCTAATACAGATTGAAATTCATAAAAATCTAAATGAGAGAAACAAAGATGAAAATTAAAGGTGGAGTACGTTCATCATCCCCTCGAACCTTGACCCCTCCTCTATAAATCAAAATCTTGCTTGCTTTTTTCTTTTTCTTTTCCTTTTTGAAAAACTAAATTATAACTTCCTCATGTATAAACATATAAATCAATTCTAATGATATACTATATAATAATTAGTTCATAAATAATCTAACTTTATTCTACTAGGGTAAAATATACAAGCCTGGCAAGCAAAAACAAAACTTTAACCCTTATTCATAATCTAAATGAAAGTATATAAAACATAATCTTGGCAGTTTAATTTTAATGATTGTATCTAAAACAAAGCTAAAAAATAGCAAAGAAGCAAACATAAAAAACCCACAACAAAACACAGAAGCAAAACACAAAGCCCCTCCCAACCACATGGTATGTTTGTGCCCCCTGCCCTCTACCCTTCCCCATACCCCCTCCCATGCCCTTCACCGTCGCAACATTCTCGTTATACTCGTGAGGAGCGCAGAGCCTTTTTTCTTTCTCTCTAAATGGTAAGAATGAAATATATGTGTACAAATATTTATGAAATATATGCATACATGAAATGAAATATATACATACATACACTTATACATATACACACATAATTTAGCATTCATGTATTTTTTTATATTTATTGTTATTATTATTTTTTATTGCACATCTTGCTCTCCCTA
This sequence comes from Lytechinus pictus, assembly GCF_037042905.1. Taxonomy (NCBI): domain Eukaryota; kingdom Metazoa; phylum Echinodermata; class Echinoidea; order Temnopleuroida; family Toxopneustidae; genus Lytechinus; species Lytechinus pictus. The sequence continues at coordinate 15,799,159 of NC_087251.1, forward strand.
AACTCCTCCCAACATTCCTATTTTCCTAAGTGAAGGGGATATTTTTTTCTATTAATGCCAATTTTCTTTCTTCAAATTCATCTTCTTCAAAATTACGTTTAAATTTATTCAAATCTATGTTTGATTTTTTTTCCACCATTGAAAACCAAATACTTCACAGGGATTATGAAATGATTAACCAATTTTTCTTTTCCTTAATCTACTAATCTTATCCCCAAAATATGTCTTGATTTAAGTATTGAATAAAGTATTCATTACGTAAATGAATATATGAGCTATGTCTTATCATCATATAACAAAAAGTTGATGGAAAATTTTGAAAAAACTTTCGGAATTATTCCAAACTTTTTGAAAAGTTATTACCGAATTGTTCAATGCCATAGACAATTTGTATGAAAGGCTCCTTTAAAATGATTAATTATTATTATTTTGTTGCAAAAAGAGGGTTTCTCCATCCCCTCGTCATTAGTGATACATTTCAATGATTTTCCTCCAAGTAATGGTTAATGTGTTACCCAGGTTGTGATCTCCAGTCCAGGACGGCTGGCTGACCTAACGAAGTCCAGTTGTTGTGCGGGGGAAACCATGACATCGACAGGTCGTCCAACTTTCGTTGGGTGCTTCCAGAAATCAAGCTATATAAGAAGAGAAGAAGAGAAGAACAAGAGCAAATAAGGATAAAACGAAGAGGGGGGGGGGGGGGTAGAGGGTGGTCAAAAAAGAAAATATGTGACAAAAAGAGAGAAGCAAACTACAGATTAATACGTGTTGAAAGCAAGAAGAAAAATCAATAGGGAAGAAAAAAATAAAGCAAAATAATGTAGGTTAAGATGAGATAATAGGAAGGTGAATAGAATACATTAAAAAAAAAAGACAAAGAAAATCAAGTACTAAAGCGGAATAAGATCATTATAATGAAAATAAAAACATCGACACAAGTGAAAATATATTCTATTCATCCTTACCGTTTCCCATCTGTCGGCCACACCTTGCATCCATTTTAATTCATCTTGGGTCCGAGGAGTAATGCGAAATACCTTGTAGCTGGAAAGACATGGTAAAAGACATTGAAATAGAGTATAATAGTTATACTCTTCACTTGATTTGGTTTTCATCCTCGAATTGGGACACTCGTTAATGGCGATGTCGGCGATGATGTCGAGATGATGGTGATTTAGATGGACAGGAGAGAGATGATGATAATTGCGGTGGTGATGGTTGATACTGATGATAGCGACATGCGTTTTGGTGATATTGGTGGTCATAATAACGATGATGAATTAAGGTAAATGTTGAATAAGCAGTGAAATGATGATGTCAGAGATTGGTGGCACTGATGGAGATGATAGTGGTGAACCCGATCAAGAGGACAATTAATTTTCTCCTTACCCATCGTATCGAACCTTGCCGTGGGCGCCAAATTGGCACGTGATAACTACCACGAAAGCGAATCTGAGCAATTGAACAACCCCCATGATTATGGAGTTCAGGAATCAGGAGTCGACTGAATGCAACTTGACCGAGGTGCTTACAGTTTGTGATCCAAATGTCATCTGTGGGTATATATAGCGTTGGGTGACTATAATTTTATCTGAGAAAGGCGTTTGATTCATTCGATATTTTTAAGATGTATCGATATAAAAAGAACACTTGTGAATATGTCTTATCTCTGATGAGTCCTGATGTGAAGGATAATTTTTGCACACGTTCCTAAATATCAAAATCATATTTCCTCATGCACGCGCGTGAGGAGTGCTCTGAACATGAGATTATATTCAATTATAGGACCCTTGCTCTATATATGGTCCCTGGGAATGTACATTTATCATAGTTATGAGTTTAAATGAAAAATAATAAAATAAAATTGTAAATAGAATAGTTATCACTGTTAGTGGTTATACAATTTATGATTCCGATACTTTATTTTCAAAACAAATCTTAAACACTGACTGGGAAATAATGTTGAATGAAATATAATAATATAAAATCTAGCCATTAATTTGATAGCCATTTAATTTCAGATCTTGTGTAAGCTGTTTGGATTTTCAATTTAGATATGCAAAGTGCTTATTTTAGAATGATGTAGAATATTGGAATATAGTCTTCAGCGGCGTAACAGGGGTCGGTGGCATTGGGGGGGGGGGGGTTTGGGAGGGCAAGAGCCAATTATTTCCTGGTCATATTACGGTATGAACAGGCGTAATGGTGTAATAAGGCGACGATTTTGAGAGGGCCAGATATCACGTATCGGGCAGAATTTATCTTTAAAAAAAATGTTGCGAGCGAGCGAAGCGAGCAAAATCTTGGACATTTTAATACAAAAATCCAATTTTGTGATAGATTTTGACATGATATCCAGAAAATAATATATTTCACTTTTCTCTTTTTCCATTCATTTTTTGGTGGTCTGTACGCCACTGTGAACAGGATTATTTGTGGCCGTAGCGTGATAGAGTAAAAAAAACCGAGGGGCGCAGTATGACGCATGTGCTAAAAAGCTGCCGAATATAAGTCCCGAGCGAGCGAAGCGAGCGAGAAAAAAATCACCTTTTCATGAGAATCTAACTTTGAGATATTTTTTGAAATTATATTTAGTAAATAAAATCATATCCTACATTTTTCCTTTGCTTTTCTTTCTTCCTTTTTTTCTTGGTTGTAGAAGTTTTGAGGACCATGGCCCAACCCTTTCATATTCATATACGGCAGTGCTATGGGGTTAGGGTCCGGGGCGGAGCCCCCGGAACTTCTTGATATCACAGTCATTTAAACCTCGCAGATTGCCGCTATATTTAATCAAATTGCGGGTATGTACAGAATATAGCTTTTACATAACACATTTATTCAACCCAGTTGAACCAAATATTTTTAGGGGGCAAAACATAGCAATGTGGAAAAAACGTGCCTAATGAAATTAAACTCTGTGATAGATTTTTTCCATTATATTAAGCAAATAACATGTCATTGTTTCCATTCATTTCATTATACGTTGTCTCCTATAATTTCTTTTATTTCCTCTTGAGTGTGGAACCAAGACCCCCCGCCTGTACGCATAGGTGGCGGAAGCGGGGGGACCTGTCCCCCCTAAATTTGAGGTGGGGGGCGCCATTGCCTGTACGCCACTGATTGAACGTAAAGCTTAATGTATGAAGGGTCCCTACAGGGGGGCGTTATACAGTAGAGCCAGTGGCGTACCTAGGATTTTCTACAGGGGGGGCAAAATCGGCCGCCCAAAAATTTGACAAGCAAAAAAAAAAAAAAAAAAAAAAAGGTCTTCAATAAAAAAAATTTTGTTTTCGTACCAGAAAAAAAATTGACAAGCAAAAAAAAAAAAAAAAAAAAAAAAAAAAAAAAAAAGGTCTTCTTCAAGCTCATCAGGGGGGGGGGGGGGGCAATAAAGGTCTTCAAGCTCGTCAGGGGGGCAGGTATATGTCTTTTGTATGGGTTGTGGCTCGTCAGGGGGGGGGGCAGAGTGCCCCCCCCGTAGGTACGCTAGTGAGTAGAGCCATTTAAAAGTTATAGATGAAGAACCCCAACTGCGTGGGGTCGATGGGGCGAAGCCCCGGTAGCTTATTTGCATAAAATTTAGCAAGCTTATAGCACAATTTTGTATGCAGTCCATCTTTCCTTCCGCTCTTTATTTTCAATCCTCGGCAGCCCGGTCGTGTTATTTATTTTTTTTTCTTGTCCCTTTTCTTTGTTTTCCAATTGAGCTTTTGTCTAATTCCATTCTACCTTCATTTCCCGCTATTGTTTGCCATTTTGTCATCTTTTGATTTATTTCCTATCATGCTATTGCATTACATAGGCCTATTTCGGAATGATTTGTTCTTTCTCAAATGTTCTCTATCGTTCCTTTTCCCGCTTTTCTTCCTTTTCCTTTTTCCTTTTTCGCTTCGTATTCTTTTCACTTTCCCTTTCCTTTTCCTCCTTTTCCCCTTTCCTTCTCCTTTCCCTTTCTTTCTCCCTCCCTTTTCTTTTTCCCGTTTTTTTGTTTTATTTTCCCGGTGAAATCCGCCAGGGGGGCAGCTTGCCCCCCGCCTGTTACGCCACTGATAGTCTTATAAAACCGATCTGAATATCTCAAGATTCAATATCAATGGTATTTCTGGACAGTGAGATTCTGGGCCATTGTTTGAAGAAAACGACACAATGATTTATCCTTCAAACGGCCGTGCGTTTTATTTTGATTATATTTCGGGGATTTGGGGGAGTGGACATAGAGTGTGTGATGAAGTGTAGATGAGTATGTGATGTTTCCCCCTTTTTTTCAGAGGCCGTGGAACGGTTTTAAAAATGGAAGGCTATGCAAAATGTGGGAGGGGGCGGAGGGGGTTACTTTAATGACTGTATAGATAGTGCTACACACACCCTCTCTCACACAGACACTCATAACATGATGTATTCTTCTTCTTTATTTTACAGTATTTATAATAGCAGATATGAAGTATACACACACACACACATATGTGACGAGTTAATAATACACGTAAGTCTGGAGGACAGACTAGAAAAAGGAGATCGCTATGTGAACAACGGACTTGTGAATCTGAATCGTCATGTGTACATTTTGTAAATAAACTGTTTTTAAACGATTTGACACGGCGTGGCTTGTTTGCTAATTCAGGAGTGTCTGAATGGAGATTCAGGAGGTTTACGTTGGAGTTTGTCCAGGACAGGTAACAATAAGAGCTTGTCAGGACCAGCAAACGTAACAGTGGGGGCTTGTCCGTGAATCAATCCTCCGCCTAACAGTGGGGGCTTGGTGAGAGTCGACCCAGAACTCTCGGCGTAAGTTATATCGAAGTACCGTATACCGTATAATGCTAGCGCCGGCGCGACAAAGTCGCATGAACGTATTCGAAGAGTGCGCAATCGTATTCAACGTGAGGATTGTCATTAGACATTTGCATGGGTGTGTGTACACGTAGATGTAATGCCAGTGTGTGGATATCGCTGTCAGTGTGTTGTGTATGACGCTGTGTGGCCGCGCACAAGGTTGAGTATGGCGTGCCGTTTGTCCCTTAAGCAATTCCGTGTATTTCAGTGTGTCTCGCTGTGCGATGTGTTTTGTTCACGTAGAGTTGAATGAAATTTGGGTTGATGATATTTCAACTGGTTAACCATTTTTTAAGGGTTGCTGTGTCGGTTGATGGAAACTGACAGTGTCGACTGGAGTCAAGTTGACAGTGTGGTTGGAAAAATTTTCAACTGGGGTGACCGAGTCAGGTTACCGTTTCTGTAGGTTGAGGTCATATCTACAGGGTCAGCCAGGTCAGGTTGGCATTTTTTTCTGTGGTTGATATAATTTTCAACTGTGATAACCGTATTGGTTATTGTCTTGGCTAAGAATTAAAGGTTTTCTTTAGCTGTTTCTAGTCTTTTCAGCGTTAAAGATTAGGGGTCTTTTGTTGACCATGGCGGAATTTTCTTTGGATGATTTCGTTGATTCTCCCAGTGTTGAGAAGTTGCTGGTTCTGAAGAAGGTTCATCTCTTGGAGATTGCTCATCATTACCAGGTTGCTGAGGTAAGGAATACTTGGCGTAAATTAGAAATTCTGAAAGCTGTAATTCAGTGGTTAGTGGAAGAGGAAGATGTTCTGCCACTTGAAGATTTATCTAAGGTTCCGATTGAGTCTGTGAATGTGGACTTGACAGATAAATTGCGTTTGAAAGAGTTGGAACTAGAGATAGCGAAAGTTGAGCTTGAACGAGAACAAGTAGTTTTGAGAAGGGAGCATGAGAATGCTAGAGAAAGAGAAGAAATTAGGCAAGTAAAGTCTGATTTTGATGTTGCGAAACATGTTCGAATGGTTCCCGTTTTTCAGGAGGGGGAGGAGATAGAGAAATATTTCCTTCACTTTGAAAAGGTAGCTGTTAGTTTGAGTTGGCCGCAAGAAAAATGGTCACACTTGTTACAATCTCAGTTGAAGGGTAAAGCTCGAGATGCTTATTCAGCTTTGTCAGTTGATGATGCGGGTCGTTATGACGTTGTAAAAGCGGCAGTGTTGCGTGCTTATGAGCTTGTACCGGAGGCGTACCGTCAACAGTTTCGGAAAACACGCAAAGATGAGACCGAAACTCATCTTGAGTTTGCTAGGCGCAAACAACAGTTGTTTGATAGATGGAGTTCGTCACTCCATGCAGATAGCTTTGATAAGCTTAGAGAAATAATTCTTCTCGAAGAGTTTAAGCGTAGTGTGCATTTCGATGTTAGGTTGCATCTTGAAGAGCAGCAAATAGGAACGCTTAATGAAGCAGCGAAGCTTGCAGATGATTATGCGCTAACGCACAAAATCACAAACAAAAAATCAGATGAGACAAACAAATCTGGAAAGTGGAAAAACAAAAACAAAAATGGTGCTTCAGCACACAACAAGAAAGAAGTAAAACCACAATCTAAAGATGACGAGCAAGAAAAGAAATGCTATGCATGTCACAAGGTTGGTCATTTTAAAGCAAAGTGTCCTACACTTAAAGGAAAAACAAGTGAATCAAGTAATGCACATCCAAATGCATTTGTGAAAAATTTGCAAAGTTCAGAGAGAAGGATTGAGCCAGTTAACTTAGAGAAATTGAAAAAGCAATATGAACCGTTTGTTTCTGTAGGATATGTTTCCCTAGCTGGTAGTGTCGAAACAAGAAAAGTGAAAGTGTTGCGTGATACTGGTGCTTCTCAGTCTTTGATCTTGGAGAGTGTGTTGCCTTTTGGTGAGAAATCTTGTGTTGGAACTAGTGTTTTGCTCCAAGGAATAGGAGATGGCTTTGTAAAAGCACCCCTTCATGTGGTAGACTTGAAATCAGACCTTGTTTCTGGTAGTGTGAAAATGGCTGTGAGACCATCACTTCCGGTGGCAGATGTTTCCATCATTTTAGGGAATGATCTTGCTGGTGATAAAGTTGTGCCATGTCCAGTTGTGAGTGCTATTCCGTGTGAGAGTAGTAAAACAGAGCAGTTGGTTGCAGAATTTCCTACTGTGTTTCCGTCTTGTGCTGTAACTCGTTCGATGGCAAAGAAAGTAGAGTCTGAATCGAAGTCTAGTGAGCTAGATGAGGTTAACTTGGGAGATTCTTTCTTTTGTCGTTTGGTTGATGATGAATGTGAATCAAATGTGAATGAGGGTGCAGGAGAAACTCAAAGTACAGAAGAGAAAAATAAATGTGAACCAATGCCGATAAGTAAGAGTAAGTTGTTGGAGGAACAACAAAAAGATCCTCAGTTAGTATCCATGTTTGAGAGAGCGATCTCTGAGGAGGAGGCATTGACCGTGCCTGTTTGTTATTATACGAAGTCAGGTGTTTTGATGAGAAAGTGGAGGCCGATAGATGTTCCTGCTGATGAAGTTTGGAAAGAGGTTCACCAGATTGTAGTTCCTTCTACTAATAGGCAGGAAATACTTAGTCTTGCTCATGAAGCACCACTTGCAGGTCACTTGGGAGTCTATAAGACTCGGGAAAAAATCCTTTCTCATTTCTTTTGGCCGGGTTTACAAAAGGATGTTGCAAACTATTGCAGAAATTGTCATGTATGTCAGGTAGTAGGTAAACCGAATCAGAAAATACCAGTCGCGCCATTAAAACCAGTGCCAGCGTTCGATGAACCGTTTGCAAGAATAATCATAGATTGCGTAGGTCCGCTTCCGAGGACAAAAGCGGGTAATGAATTCCTGTTTACCATTATGTGCGCAAGTACCAGGTATGTCGAAGCGATTCCACTCAGACGCATCACCGCAAACAATGTGAGCAAGGCGCTGATCAAGTTTTTCACGACTGTAGGATTACCGCGTATCGTTCAGTCTGATCAAGGATCAAACTTTATGTCGAAAGTCTTTAAGCAAGTGCTAGGGCAGTTAGGGATTGAACATGTAGTTTCTAGTGCATACCATCCTGAATCGCAAGGAGCACTTGAGAGATGTCATCAGACACTCAAAAACATGCTCAAAACATATTGTTTGGAGACAGAGAAACAATGGGATGAGGGAATTCCATTGTTGCTATTTGCTTTGAGAGAATCTGTTCAAGAATCTATTGGTTTCAGCCCATTTCAGCTCGTGTATGGACATGAAGTCCGTGGACCCCTTAGGTTGTTGAGTGAAAGGTTGTTGTCAGATGAGGAAGATGTGAATATGTTAGACTACGTATCGTCTTTCCGTGAGAGATTGCATCGTGCTTGTGAAGTTGCTAGGAAGAATTTGTCTGATTCTCAGGAGAAAATGAAGTCTTGGTATGACAAGAAGTCCATGGAAAGGAATTTCAAGGCAGGTGATGAAGTTTTGGTTTTGTTACCAGTAGTTGGTAATGCTTTGCAGGCTAGATTTTCTGGACCGTATACCATTATGAAGAAAGTTGGTGATGTTGACTATGTCGTCAAAACTCCAGATAGAAGAAAGAAAAAGCGCGTATGTCATGTGAATATGATAAAAGCTTATGTTCGAAGAGATGATGAAAAGAGAGCACAACCAGTGTTGAGTGCTGTAGAATCTGAGCTGAATGATGAAAGTGAAGAGATGTGTAACATTGAGAGAGATGAACCATGTGTGAAATTGAAAAATTCAGAAGTTCTAACACACATCAATGACAAACTAACCCACTTGTCTGAGAAGGAGAGGAGGGATGTGAAAGAGCTGTTGAATGAGTATCCGCAGTTATTTGCAGATATCCCATCTCGTACTGATGTTGTTGAACATGATGTTGATGTGGGAGATACCGCCCCAATCAAGCAGGCACCTTATCGTGTTAACCCAGTAAAGATGAAAAATCTTGAAAAAGAAATAGAGTACATGCTGCAGAATGGCATCATCGAGCCAAGTAGCAGCGCATGGTCGTCACCATGCATCTTAGTTCCGAAACCGGATAAGTCGTATCGTTTCTGTACCGACTACAGAAAAGTCAATTCGAGTACAAAGACCGATTCTTTCCCGATACCGCGCGTAGATGATTGTATTGACCGTATAGGCAAGGCGAAGTATGTGAGCAAATTCGATCTGCTTAAAGGCTATTGGCAGATTCCGTTGACTAAGAGAGCGCAAGAAATATCTGCATTTGCTACACCTCAAGGCCTATTCCATTACACTGTGATGCCATTCGGTATGAAAAATGCGCCGGCTACATTCCAAAGACTTGTGAATAGTCTTGTCTCTGGTCTTGAAGGCTGTGAAGCTTACATAGATGACTTGATTGTGTATAGTGAAGATTGGGAAGTTCATGTACAAAGAATCAGAGATTTGTTCAGGAGATTGTCTGATGCCAAATTGACAGTCAACTTGGCAAAGAGTGAGTTTGGAGGTGCTACTGTTAGTTTCTTGGGTCACGTTGTTGGTTCAGGTCATGTTCGACCACTCTCAGCGAAGGTAGAAGCTATTCTGGCGTTCCCAACTCCAACCAACCGGAAGGAACTGATGAGGTTTCTTGGCATGGCAGGCTACTACAGACGATTCTGCCATAACTTCTCTGATGTCGTCGCCCCGCTGACCAATCTACTACGCAAGGAGGTGAAGTTCATCTGGTCCAGTGACTGTCAGAGTGCTTTTGACAAAGTGAAAGCACTCCTATCTACCAATCCTGTACTGGTGGCTCCAGATTTTAGTCAGCCATTCTCTCTGATGGTTGACGCTAGTGATGTGGGTGCCGGAGCTGTTCTTACGCAGAAAGATGAACAGGGAACAGACAGGCCCATATCGTTCTTCTCAAGGAAGTTTTCGAGCAGTCAGAGAAATTATTCCACTGTGGAGAAGGAAACTTTGGCGTTAATCTTTGCACTGCAACACTTTGAAGTGTATGTGAGTGGATCTCAACATGCATTGGACATATGGACAGATCATAATCCTTTGACGTTTCTAAGTAAGATGAAAAACAAAAATCAAAGACTTACAAGGTGGAGTCTACTGCTCCAAGAGTACAACTTGAACATTAGACATCTACCGGGAAAAGACAACATTATTGCAGACACATTGTCGCGAGTGTAAACAAAATCCTAAACTTTGACCAATTTGATAACATGGACTTTGTGTGAACTTTGAACTCTGGACAATTGAAGTTTAACGTCGTGTGTATCAATGTGAAATTCGGACAATGAAAGTTTGATATCATCAATGTGATAAACTTTGAACGTTTGTCATCGTGTTATGTCATCGTGACGTTTGAGCAGTGAACATTTGACAGCGTGTTAATTCATCGTGACATTTGAACTGTGAACGTTTGATATTGTGTATAATCAAGGTGAAATTTGGAAACTTCACTTTCTGTGAACTGTGGAACTTGAAACTTATTTCATCATGTGAATTTATACCTAAATGCTTACTTGTCATCTCAACTTAATGGATACTCCGGAATGGACTCTCTACCATGTTTGATTTGAAAGTGAACTGAACTTGTGTTTTTTCTGGATTTCTGGATGCCAACTGTGCTCATGTTTACACTATGTGACTATATCTTGGATCAAGTAATCTGAACCTACTGTGAATCTTCATAAACATTCAATGAACCCTAACTGAAGCGATGATGTTGAACTTCGTTAAACTGAAACTATAGTTGGAAGAAGATATTGGAAATCAGAAGTTTGAACTTACATCTTGAATGATTTCTCGTATTATTGACTTTTGGACTCAGTGAAGCAATGCTTTTTATATTGCATTTCTCATAACACTTGGAAGTAAAATCATGTATTTCTATGTTGATTATTCATATGAAATTTCTTATGACTATGTTTATTACGAACATACATGTATTTCAGAACATGCGTGTACCTTTTGATGAAGAAGTTTTACTACATGCATGCGCTATCAATACATGTCTGTTTTACTCATTTCATTATACTATGTTTTATATTATGCTTTTCTTTTGCCAAAGTATGCGAAATTGCTGCACAAAAAGCGTGAAATTGAAAAAGGGCATTTCGATGTGTTTTAATGCATTAACTGTGTTTGGTTAAGAGCTATATTCATTGTGATAATGTTCGTTTATATTAACAAGCAAAATTTGAGTTGCGAACATACTTATTGCAATTTCTTTGAAAAATTATAAGCATGTTTTTAAGGAAGGGAGTGTGACGAGTTAATAATACACGTAAGTCTGGAGGACAGACTAGAAAAAGGAGATCGCTATGTGAACAACGGACTTGTGAATCTGAATCGTCATGTGTACATTTTGTAAATAAACTGTTTTTAAACGATTTGACACGGCGTGGCTTGTTTGCTAATTCAGGAGTGTCTGAATGGAGATTCAGGAGGTTTACGTTGGAGTTTGTCCAGGACAGGTAACAATAAGAGCTTGTCAGGACCAGCAAACGTAACACATATATATATATATATATATATATTATATAAATTTATATATATAATATAATCTGTGTGTGTGAGTGTGGAGGGTGCGGGTGTATGTTTGTATTGTATATGCATGTATGTATGTATGTATGTATGTATGTGTGTATATATATTTAGCTAAGTAGTGTGTATGTATATTGAACGAAAGAAAGATAAACAGTTATCTAGCAAGAACTAGAGTTCGAGTGAGAGAGATAGATAGAGAGAGAGAGAGAGAGAGATAGAAGGAGAGGGGTGGGGTTGTACTGCTGCCGAAGTCTAGGATAACGAGCATCGTCTTTATCTCTCCATCTTTCTGCCACGCTATAGATTTGCTTTTTAAATTAAATATCTAAGAGGCTAAGATTACGGTGTATGTAAAGCTAATGAAAAGCTTTAAATTTCATAATACTTTTCTTCAAAATGTGTAATGCTTTGGTATTAGGTGAAAATCGGAAGGTATGAACCGGAGCCCCAGCTCGCTTCTACATTCTTCTGTAAACCTCAGACATGGAATTCTATCTGTGTACTCAAACATTAGTGGCGTTTCATTTTTTTTTTCAATTCGATTGCAGCTTTATCTAAATTAGTAGCTGATAGATCAATTATTCCTGATACAAATCAATACATACCATCAATCAATTTCAAATTTGCAATTGACTGTTAGACTTCAGACTGATTTAAAGACCTAAAATTTATTGACAATTATATTTTTTCATTAATTAAGTTTTTTTGCATTGCTCCACTAGTAATTGGTTAGCAAGTGGCTCTCTTTAATATGATTCAATTTCGTCGCCTCCATATTCATGGAAAGCATATTTATTGCCATGAATTGGCTCCTCTCATACTTTTCACGCAGTTGAACAGTTCAAGAGTTCGTATCTGTAAAATATAGAATATATAAACGGGTGATAAAAAATACACATTACTCTTTAAAATAAGAAAGGCATATATTCTAAAACTTAAAGTAGCAAATAAACTTCTCGAATAAAAAAAGGAAATATAAAGAATTAATAAGATCCCTTTATCCTTGTAAAGATGACCGTTACAAAATGATGTTTCTCGTGCAGTCTTGTGTAATTATGTTCAATTAGAATCTTTCATGATATATCACTTTGTAGTTTTTCTCTCTCTTCTGTGCATTTTGAATAGACCAGGAAAGTATGTAAACGCGCGGCTACCATTTACAATCGCAGAGTATATCTCTTGATTAACAAAATATAGATCGATATGCATTTCTTTACTAATCAGGATTTTAATTTCCCGTGCTCAAAATCGGCAATTGTTTGTGTTTCTCGTTCTATATACGGACTAGACGGTGCCAGGCTACCAAGCTCATTGGTCTAACATAAGTAAAAGTAAAGTTCGGAATTTTAACCAGTTAACCAGGGTCCCGACCAGGATCCATGGCATTAGACAGGTCCAGATTTGAGATAAAGTTAATGCAGAAGCCCAAGCTAGCCCTATATAGTCTAGCCTAGCACTTTGTCTTGTTATTTATGGCAATTTGATAAGTGTTCTCGAATTGGATCTAGATATATATAGATCAAAGCCTGAGCGGTGGGAAAAATAATTTCGCGTCCCGGCACAATGCTTTACTTGGCATATGTTCATGAGAAAGACACATCCAAACTCGACAAGCATTTTCTTGCTTTAGAGTGATTCATTCTTTTCCATGGAACTTGCTAGAACAGAAAAAAGTTCACTAGTTGGTTACATCATTTTTTTTTTCATTGCAAATTTCCATTGCAGTGTACAATCAAGTCTCATTTGACGTGGCAAGTTTGATGTATCTTATTAAGATATCAAGATAATTCGTTCCGGAAGACAATGCCCGATTAATAAGTTTAAACAAACAATATGACAAATACGAGAGATGGCAGATCTTATCTTAGGTTGCAATTTGAGAGTCAGAGGGGTGTATATCGTCATCACGAGACTCTTCCTCCTTGCAGAGGATACGTCCTTTTTACTTCATCGCTCTAACCAAGTTGAACTGAACATCTGCTAAGCGGCAAAAATTTTCGTCAATATGTAAACAAGGAGGTGAGAGTCGACCCCTCCCTGGTGTTTGGGACCCTTGTTTTATGGGTTCATTAAAAGTTGATTGATAGTTTGATGAACCAAGAAAATTGAAATCGTCAAAGTATTATCCAAATACAGATCGTCATCAAATCATGATGGTATAATATGTTAGGAATGGAACAAATAATATCTAAACGTAAACATTTCTAACTAGAAATTTGACTGAACAATCGCTCTATAGAGTAGACGCTAAATCCCATAATTCCTTGCCCTTATGGGTTTGCCAAGAAAAAAAATGCATTTTTAATCCGCAATGACACCCTTAATTGTGTCACAATTTCTTGATCTTAATCAAATACATGGAAACAGAGAAAGGGTCTTCATGACGCATTGGGTTGCAGACGTTTTAATGTTAGTTGAATGTGGAGTTGTTTATATATATATATATATAAATTTATATATATATTTATCATTTTAGATTGACAGATTTTCGACACTGTACCAATTACAGTTTCCTTTGTCGGGTGTAGGTGGGTTTTGAACAATGACAAGCTGGATCAAAGCTATTGCTTTGATACAGTACACGTATGGGAGAAAGTATTCAAATGTGTGAAATTATACATGTACAACAGCTTTGGCAACTCTTTTTATTTAAATATTTGATTTAAGCTACGCCTACCATTGTTCTCTTCGTTCATTTCTTTCACACACCCACGCCCCCACACATATATATATATATTTATATATGAATGTGATTATATAATAATCACAAATAGTTGTTATTTTACCTTTGTCAAAATTATCATCACATGAACTTATGTTTTCATCACCAACAATCTTATTCACCCGTTTTCATTATTTTTCTTACATTTAAAACATATCTCTGAATATCTACCATCACCGTCTTAACAGTCATGGAGTATTACTACTATCGTTTTCATTATAAGCATCAGTATTAAAAATCGTAATCTCTTTATTAACACCATTTGATCTTATCCATGTCTCCATATTCTCATGATATATTCTGTTTTCTTTTCCTCTTTCTTTGTCTCTTCTCAATCTCATTGAGGCTCCTTCATTATTGTCGCCTTCATTAGTCGCATCACAATCATCGCTTCGCCACTAATAAAGAACCACTTCACTTGCCAACATACATAATTTTTGTTTATTTATTGAAAGTTTCAGATGCAAATTACAGCTTCAACATTTTTATGTATTTTGATGTTTTTTTAATAATTTACATCAACCCATTAATATCTTTGACCTCAACTTCGTTCAGGATATACAAACTATGACGCTTCCCGATCAATGATGAGCAAATTACGCAATATCTTCCGGTGTCTTTATTCATTGTCGTTTTCAGTTGGTTTTGTTCATTTGCGTTTGTCTCTATGCGAACTCGGCGACGAGCTGCTGACAGAGTGTCTTCATACCAGCGTAGATCTCCTCAGCGGTTGGCTGGATCTGCCTAGCTGGAAGCTGGAATCCGAACGTACCCTCATCACGAAGCTCCACCACGTAGGTGTACTTCACGCCTAGGGATCCGTAGCCAAAGTCCTCGCTTCCACCCGTTGCGGGGTCTGAGATGTAGATAATGATACGGCTCGCATAAGTTAAACTAAGTTATGAAGTGAATTTGATAATTGAGATTTTTATTTAGCGATAAGAGAAACGGTCATATTGATGATTTTTTTTTTACCGCTGCTGCATGCTGCTGATTAATGATGATGATGGTGATGAAGACGATGAGGAGGAGGACGATGATGATGGTGATGATTAGCCATTGTACGTAGATCGTTTATTGGTGGTTGTGATGATGATGATGGTGATGATGATGACCTGAAGCCTTATAATTGATATCACAAACATCATCAGCAGCAGCTTCAGCATGGTGTCATCATCATCGTACAGTACTCTCACTATTGTCATCATCATCAAGACATCATCAAGTAATCGTCAATTACAAACAAATCCAGTCCAGAATATATTTCATATAGAGCTTCTTCATTCCGGTAACAAAGTGTTATTGCCATCTCGTCACCATGTTGATGTCGAGAGGGTGGGGATGATGATAATGATGATGATACCGGTGATGAATAAAATGCTGACGAATGTAAATTCATGCATTTAGATATAATGTAACCAAGTGGCACATGCTATTTTCAAATAATCTATTTATGATTAACTCACACATATCAGGTCCTGATTCTCCAACAAAATAATCTTTGCCATGAACTGAGCTAATTGAATTCTCTACTTCGGTGGCGAGTGCTTTCTGAAAATGATATTAATAAAAATCAATTAAAAAAAAAATCAATATTCAAAATGGAACCGTGGGATTGATGAGGTAGGTGAACTCTGGGGGGAGGGAACAGGTTAGTAAGTCAAGGGGTCGAGATACTAGTCGAAGGCGCGAATTATTTTTCTAAAATGCCATGTCACCTTCTGGGACCAGCGATCTCTAGATCTGCAATGTCTCAATCAAAATGGGCTTTAAGTTGTCATTGTAGTTAAGATGTTTGTTTACATAATATTTATGAATCCTTCAACTTAGATTTGGTTTTGCCATTTCTGCAGTCTTTCGAAAGAAGAGCTTTGTGAAACATCACTGATGCTAAAGTCACACAAACGAAACATACTCCAACCTGACTGGTTTCTCATTGGTAACAACGTAAATGCTTTTATCGATCTGGAGTAGGTATCGTGTCGGTGTGCCTGGTGCTGTACCTGTTCGTCTTTGTCTGGATGAGCGACGTTCCTTCGAGTGTAGCCCCAAGGGTAGAGCCAGTACTGACCGTAGGCATGGAAATCGATGAAGAGCTTGAGGTTTGAGCCAAAGCTCTGAAGGAAAGCCTTGGAGCCAATGTTTTCGGGTTCACTCAGCGGTTCTGTCCCTTGGAAGTCCTGGGCACACCTCTGTCTACTAGCACCTTATGCATTTTATATTTTAATTTGATGAAAAAAAAAACCCGGATGAACAGACAGAATGTAGGTTAGGGGGAGTGTGGATGGGCAGAAAGAGAAAGAGAGAGAGAGAGGGGGGGGGGGGGAGAAAAAAAAAAGAATTATGCATTTAGAGATTTGGGAATATCAGGACATGAAATGTTGAAAACCAGGGTTTATGTTGGCTTACCAAGTACTATTAATATATTTAATTGATATTAGTTTATATTAATATTTTTCAACAGGAAGTAGTAAATAACATAATAGGATATTGAGATACAGAATAGGCAAGAAAGGAAGGGATAGAGAGAGAGAGAGAGAGAGAGAGGGGGGGGGGATGATGTCAAGTTGATAAAAATGATGTACACGACTCACTTGTATTCTAGTGTTTTATTTTTCAACGACACATACCTCAACAGCTTGATACCGATATATTTTACTCTTTGCCTATGCGATAATTCTGAATAATGATGTCTGACTTTTTTTATGGACGAATTCAAATCGGGCTATTTGCGCAACTACAGTTTAATGAAAATCACCTTTTTTCGTTTGATAGATTATACAGAGCAAGAAAGGTATCGCTGTAAAGTCATACGAGTACAAGACGTGAAATATACAAGAATTTATATATAAAAAAGACCCATATTCTCTCAAAATCTAGTTACACTGCAAACAAAGTGGAAAACCAACACTCTAAAACCCTGAAATTGTAATATGATCGACTACAAAAACAAGATATCTATTATTCTTTCTTAAGATTAATTCAGATGTTTCAACAATCCTCCTACCTCCCCATTCGAAGTCATAGTTACGATTGAGATCGACTCCAGCGCAGCCTCCTGTGTTAGGGTTGCGATTCTTGCGCCACATACGATCATCCTTGTCAACGAAAAAAAATGAATTACTATCATCAATCATATCACAGTCTGTGATGCTTTTATGGAGATATAGAAAACCCTGCAGATATTTGTTGCTGGATCTGAGGTGTGCGGAATAAATACTTTCAGAAAAAGCCCTGACACCTATACAGTGCGTCCCACAAAAAACGAAACCGAGATTTAGCGATGATTTATCATAACTTAATCATAAATAAAACAGACAAATGACCTATCAATTTAAAGCTTAGAATCTCCTCTTTCATCTGATATTGCTTAGATTATTCCTCATTCACGCATGAGTGAGCAAAAACAATTTGAAGAAAGGATACCAAAAAATCATTTGGCGGGGGGTATCTGAATTTCAAAAAGAAAATCACACGCCTAAAAAGTTCAATATCTGCTCTTTTATTTGATACCTTAATCACAAAAAATGGTCCAGAAGTAAAAAAGTTATGTTCCCTCGAAACAATGCTTGTATTTCCATAATTTCATTAAATAAACGTGTTTTCACCGGTTTCCCACAGAAGCTATCGCACGGTTAACAAAAGACTTTATGCATGGCTGATCGTCAACAAAACGGAGTGTCGAGTGAGTTTGAACGCAAGCATGTAAAACCTCTTCATTTTATGAAATTATTGAAATTCAAGCCTTATTTCAAATAACCAGAACTTTGTTATTTCTTGACCATTTTCTGTAATTGAGGTATCAAATTAAAGAGCAGATATTGAACTTTTTGAAAATGTGGCTTTCGTCTTGAAACCCAGATACAGCCCGCCAAATGACTTTTTGGTATCCCCTCTTCAAATTGTTTTTGCTCACTCATGCGTGAATGAAATATAATCTAAGTAATCGCAGATGAAAGAGGATATTCTAAGCTTTACAATGGTAGGTCATTTGTCTATTGTATTTGTGATTAAGGTATAATAAATCATCGATAAATCTCGGTTTCGTTTTTTGTGGGACGCACTGTATATAGCCCTGACACTATATTGCTACAGAATCGTGCGTACAAGATTTATGAAAAAAAGGGAATAAACATAGGCTTGCCAATCTATCTATTTTCAACATATATTTTTTTCAAGAATAAAAATTTGAAATAAACTTGCAATGAAAGATTTCGACTGCAACTCAAACTAAAACTACACTGCCACATGTGCTGTGTGCGTGTGAATGTGTGTAGTTTGTGTGTACCATGCGACGCGCATCAATCTTATTGTACACTGATATTATAAATATCATCTTATTTTATTTCATTTCCAGGAGTACACAGATATAACAATGGTCAATTCAATCACAATATGCAATAACAATAATTAATAACAATGAATGAAAAGTACACTTAATAAACAAAAGAGATATCATTCATCTCACTTTTTCGATACCTTTTGCGAACTATGTCAATCCCTCGCCTGCGCAGAGCAACATTTTCCCTCCTGTGTACGCAGTTTATTTTGGCGTACTCGGTAATCAACTTTACGCAACTCTACGCAGGCCCAGAACGACAGCATATATGGCTGCGGATTGCAAAAAAAGAATATTTATGTGACAGACTCTTCAAAAGAAAGTCAAACTATACAGTCCAAGAAAATGAAAGAGTAAAACATAAAAAATAGCGAATGTTACATTCATCACTCTTTTGTAGTAGAGAGTATTAATCAATGACATTTGAAAGGCTTGCTGAGAAAGTTGGGTTTTTTCTATAATAATGTAAATACCTTTCTTGATTGCACCCATTTTCCAAGATTTTTATTGACTTATTTTTCATATCAAATATGCGATCTAATTTTATTAAATGTAAGCCAAAAATGTTATCATTATGATGAATTTAGCTGTGACGCACCCGTAAGCGATGATTTGCATTATTAATGTTTATTGAAAAAGGTGCGTGAGGGTGAACACGAGTGTGTGTGTTAGGAAATGTGGGGGTAAAGTGCATCCCACTCATTTCCGAGTGCCTTAAACATTGGTCTCTAAATGCTGCAATCTATTAACCGTTAAATGACATGAAAACAAGGGAGATGGTACTTCGTTCGTCCGTTAATTATTTCCCATGTAAGCATAATCCGATAATTTGTAATAAACAAGTGGAGCGCCTCTGAGTCTCACCTGCATTACGCGATTCAATATAGCAGCAGTGCTGACTTTGAAAACTACTATAAAATAATTATTCACAAAAAGCACCATTCATACAATACTACGTTCATTGACCCTAAATGACATTTGACCTTGGTCATGTGACCTAAGACTTGTCAGTGATACTTGATTACCCATATGTCTACAATTCATAAACCATATCCATAAACTTTGAAAGTTGTGACAGTAGTTTAATAATTACCTCCAACATGGCCAAAGTTCATTTGTTTAGTAATACTTGATCAACCTTATGTCTAAGTTTCATGAACTAGGTCCATAAAGTTATGCTGTCATTTCAAAAACGTAACCTTCGGTTAAGATTTGATGTTGACGCCGCCGCCGCCGTCGGAAGATCGGCGCCTATAGTCTCAATCTACAATGCAGGTGACAGAAAAAGCAGTTTGAATGATTCTGCTCATACTTACAGTGTGGCTGAATTTATATCCATCGATGTTATATACTGGAACGATGATCCAAACAAAGTTATCTAACATGCTGGTAACAGTATCATCACTGCCGTAGTTTGATACGAACTGACACAGGAAAGGGGTATAAGGGGTGGGGTGGAAGGAAGTGAGAAATAAAGCAATAAAGTAGGCTTAGATGTTAAAAAAGTAATGGTGTGGAGTTATGCAAGCATGTACTTCCCCTAAATCATTACGTTTATCGGTTTATTTGAATACTATTTGATATACTATCCGATTTCGTGTCCAAACTATATAACTTGTCGAACGAAGAGAAAATCAAGAGAATTGTTGTAGAGAATCTGCTCTTAGATCAGCCATTATTTATGAAAAAATATAGAAATGGAGAAGGTACCCATCGAAAGGGAATTAATGACATATCAATGCGAATGGCATTTCCATTTATGTGTCACCTTTGATAAGAAAAAACTGGGTTTTACGACCCAAGAATAAAGTATCACAATTTGCATGATAATGATTTTATCTTTGAAGGGGGGGGGGGGGTGCTCCTCACGTTCTTACTCATTGGGGTATTTTTAATATGGGTTGGGGCAAATTTATACTTCTTCACATTAATGATCAAAACTTTTGGCATCCCACATTTTAACAGGAGAAACCGAGAAAGTTAGAGGCGCAGAAACGGACAGAGGAATGAACTTGATGGGTTCGAATCCCCCACCGAGTTAAGGAACCTTCCATCTTTTCGCAAAGAACTTGGTTATCATAGATAGGAGGATATAGACCTACTTGAAGACAAAGTGACGATTTTAACTCAATGGCAATTCATCGTCATCATCATCATCGTCATCATCATCGTCGTTATCATCATCATCATCATCATCATCGGCATCATCATTATCATCATCATCACTACCATAATTTGTGTGGGTGTGTGTGTGTGTGGGGGTAAGATCTACAGAAAGTACATACCATATTGATGAGATTAATGACTGTAGCTGGGCTAACCCATTCTCGGGCATGGATACCTCCCTGGATGTAGGCGACGTTCTTGGCGAATGGTGACTTGGCGATCTGTTCGATATTATAAATTGCAAGCAGTAATAACCTATAATGTACACATTTTTGTAAATGGATAAACTTGTAGGGATGCTATGATCGGAAACATCAAAATTATTGGTATGCTAATCAATTGTTCTTTCAATATGGGGATCAGTTGGGAGGGCGATTATGACTCTGAATTATTTTTTTCATAATGATAATAATAATATTATGAGGCGCCTATTATCAAGTGCTTATTCAATGGCGCACTACATACCCGGCTGTAGCTTCAGCTGCTAAAGGCGCTTGGTGTATTCAAGGAATTAATCCTGCCGGGTACCCATTCACCTCACCTTGGTTGAGTGTAGCACAATGTGGGTAAATTTCTTGCGGAAGGAAAACACGCCATGGCTGGGATTCGAACCCACGTCCCTCAGATTGAAAGAAGGTATTCGTAACCACTAGACCACGACGCCCCTACCTAACTATATTGCAAACTGCACTAAATGATTTTGTTTAGTTTAATGTAAAATATTTACAAGTTTCTAAAGCCGCTGTTTGAAGATGGCCTGATGTTTCACCATGTTCAACTTCTTCTGTTTCTCTTGTTCTTCTTCCCTTTCTCCTCTTTCTTCCTTTCCTCTTCAACTTTCTCCTTCTTCTTCCCCCCCTCCTTCTTGTTCTATTTTATTTCCCTTGCTTACTCTTTTCATAAGTAGTATCATAGCGTTATCATTACCATTCTAATTAATCATAGTTGTCATAAACGATCAGATTTATCAGGTATTGCACCAGACCCAGCCCAACAACACCCCATCAAATGCAAAACACACCCTGAGTCCGTAGACTGCTTCCCCCTCGTACGTGGTTGTGACCTGAACCATATTAACATCAGGGTGAGAGGAAGAGAAGTCATTCATCCAGGCAAAGATCTAAAGAAAAGGAATAGATGATAACGTATATAATATTATGCAGAATATGATAAAAGTAGTTCCTTGAGTGTAAGATGGGATCTGCTCTTTGGCGCTTACCACGATACGTGTATTATATGAATATGCTGAAAAGGTGAAAGAAAATAATCAAACCTGAAAGAATATAGCAAGACAATAAACATAGAGATAGATCTGTTTCAGTGCAAACAAATTCTAAAATGTAAAATGTATGATCACATAGTCTCAACTCCTGTTAACACAATATTCCGTAGAATTTATAAAGATTAGTTGACTAATAAGCCTACAGAAATATATTGACTCGTTAGCACTATACCTATTTAAAATTGGATCCTAAATTATGTAAGGCTATCAATTATTCCAAGGTACATCAGAAAACACAATTAAACAAAATAAGCGCATTTCACGAATCACGATGATGATACCGACTTAAAATAATTTTCACAACAATCCTTCCAGGACCCCGTTTCATAAAGATTTAATGCAATAACAAATTCACAATTTCTAGAGCAAATTTACCACACAAGGATTTCAGTATATAGCTTTTGAATGTTATTGGAATTTGCTTTTTATATAACACGTTTTATGAAACGGGCCCCAGATCTCTTATTATACGGAAGGCAACATGAGTAGCTGATCCAGGATTTCTATTAATGCATGGGCCCGTTAGAGTCAGGGTCCAGAAAAAAACCCTCGGTCGACTAAGAAGGTGGAATGGGTCGAAATTTTCTTGCCAACAGCATGGACACTCGAACAATTAGCCCCCCCCCCCCTCCGGCCTACAAGAAGATATCAGCTAAGTTACTGGGGTGATGCCCATGCTTTTCCGTTAATAGTAAACAAATTGTATGGTCCATCCAGGCGGCGCCTCATGCCCCACTTTCGGGCCCACCACTATATAGGAAAAAAATACGACATCGATCAATATCTCCCTCCCATTCGTAAAGGGTTCGGTGTAGGGTTGAGTATTATTACCTCTTCATAAGTGTGGTATTGGTTGTAATCGAAGTTGGCATTATTAACGTTGTTCTTAGAATTGATCATCTCAGCGGCCTCTCGGTCAATCATATCTTGGACATTAGAGATCTAGAGGAAAGTTTAAATGATATAGATACATATAGGAAATCTATTAAAAGTGGATAGAATATTATTGAAAATTATCGAAATGTTTTCGAAACTTTTGGAAGGCTACTTCCAAGTTCTCGACATTCATGCACAGATGCCATAAATGGATTGGGTTTATCTTCTTTAAACAAAAGAGCGAGTTTTTTTTAAATCTATCCCGTGATTTCTTTTCCTCCAAGTAATGGTAAATGTGTTACCCATGTTGTGATCTCCAGTCCAGGACGGCTGGCTGAGCTGACGAAGTTCAGTTGATGGGCAGGGGAAACCATGACATCGACAGGTCGTCCAACTTTCGTTGGGCGCTTCCAGAAATCAAGCTAGGAATAAGAAAGGATAAGATAAGAATTAAGATGAGAGGTGGGGAAGAGTGAAAAGAATACAATGTAGAAAAAGTAAAGAAAAATATCAGCAAGGAAGCGGAATAAAATCATTAGAATGATAATAGAAACATCGACACATGTTAAAATAGATTCGATTCATCCTTACCGTTTCCCATCTGTCGGCCACACCTTGCATCCATTTTAATTCATCTTGGGTCCGAGGAGTAATGCGAAATACCTTGTAGCTGGAAAGACACAGTAGAAGACATTTAAATAGAGTATATAGTTTTATATTTCACTTAATTCGGTCATCATCCTCGAATTGGGAAATCGTCTAATGAACGACACTCGTTAAAGGCGATGTAGATGATGATGTCCAGACGATCATCGTTGGACAGGAGAGAGATGATGATTGCGGTACTGATGGTTGACACTGATTGTGATACTGATGATAGCGACAGGTGTATTGGTGATATTGGTGGTCATAGTAACGATAATAATCGTGAATGCTGGAATTGTTAGTAAAATGAGGATGTCGGTGATGATGGCATTGGTGGAGATGATGATAGTGGTGATAATGGTGGTGATGATGGTGCAAATGGCGTTGTTGATGATGGCTACGGTGTGAATAGAGTTGACGATAGCGCCAATATTGGAAACGGCATGGTGGCGGTAGCTGTGTTTTAGAAATGATTACGATGATTTAAGGAGGAGCAAAATTACAGTTTAGAAAGCAGTTATTGACAAACGGATTTAGAAACTAAATAGTTGATTATCACCTGGAAACGGCTGAAAAAATGGCATCCAAGTGGTAACTGACATTGAAACCTTGATTTTGATTGGCTGTTGAACATCGATACCATGGTAAAAGTTTCAGAACTTATATGCAATTGGTCAATATTGACACCTGTTGTACTAGCGTTCCCCCATGCAGATAACGGGTATTTGGGTTCGCTACTTTCTTCCAACGACAGGAAGGACAAATCTCTGATTAAGTTTCTAAAAGTTCCGTATAGGTCAAGTTCTATCCATGAGGTGGATAATTTCAATAACTTGAGAATATAAAAACAAGTTGAATCTTCAAAATGTCAGATATGAGATATTAGATGTAAACCAAGTCATTTTCGGTGTTGCTTTATTGCCAAAACCAGTGATAAAACAAAGGCGGTAGTACCGTACATGTTACATACTCAGTATTTCTCTTTGCATTTTATATTATGAAATATTTAAATCTAATTATGTGAAGGCTGGTTTGATTCCTCATGGAAAATATCAAATTATTCTCATTTTAATTCTTACATCACTACATCTATATAAAGAAGAGGCAGTTCTGTGGAAGAAAATAAAAAAAGAAATATCGAATGTGAGTGGCATCATCTAGTCTCTCATTTACATACTGGCCAAGACGTGCACATGTAAAACTGTGTTATGAAAATTAAAAATCAAACATGCAAAAACTCTTCTTTATCTTATCTGTTATCCGATTTCAAAGAAAATTTCGGTTTTATACTTATCAGATATTCTCTACTTGTTCAAACCAAATTCTGATTGGGATAGAGTTCGTATTTAATAATGGCGATGGTGGCAACAAATAAGAGCAGTGCTAATGGCAGTGATGGTGATGATGATGATCATGATGGTGATCATGATCATGATGGGTAGTGATGTTGATGACGATTTATGATGTTGGTAGTGATGATGATGATGATAACGATTATAAAGGTGGTAGTGATGATGATGACGATAGATGTTACTGCTGTAATGGCGGCCATGATGGGCATCTCACACGAGCCTTACTTGTCATAGCGAACTTTACGGCTGACCGGTAGAGCTGAGCAAACGGTCAAGATGACCACTAACAGAACAAAACTGACCTTCATTCTGGATATGTGATGTGCCGAGAAATAAAAAGCATCAAACATTGCTATGGTCATTTATAATACATACAGCAAAATGGTATGACGTCAGCTTCTAAGCATATAGACTAAGTGGCTTGACCAATATCACAGACCTATATTGCAGACCAACATGAACATGACCAGCTTGGTGATAAGCAATAATCACCTTAAAACTTATGTCAACACTACAGCTAATTCAAAATAACTCAATGTTTTTTTTTGCAATTAACCTTGATATTAATTGCAAGATTTTATGTCTAAAACCAATCATAAATATTTGCAAGACTATAGGCGCCGCTTTTCCGACGGCGGCGGCGTCGTCAACATTGAAATCTTAACCAAGTTTAAGTTTTTGAAATGTCATCATAACTTAGAAAGTATATGGACCTAGTTCATGAAACTTAAATATGAGGGTAATCAAGTATTACTTAACATCCTGCTTGAGTTTCAGGTCACATGACCAATGTCAAAAGGTCATTTAGGGTAAACAGAAACTTTGACCATGTTGGGGAATCAATATCGAAATCTTAACCAAGGCTAAGTTTTTAAAATGTCCTATTTTCGAAAGTATATGGGCCAAGTTCATGAAACTTAAAATTTTATACATCTAGTTCGTGAAACTTAGACATAAGAGCAATTTAGTATCCTCGAACATCCTGTGCGAGTTTTAGGTAACATGACAAAGGTCATTTAGGGTCAACGAACTTTGATAATGTTGGGGGTATTTGTGGAATTGTCATCATAACTTTAGAAGTTTATTTGATGGCTCTGTTGTGGCGGTATATAAAGTGGTTGTATTTAGACCAATCAGCAATTTGCATATTATACAGGCCTACTTCTAGGCTACTACAATGCTCCTACTAAAAGGATAAATACAATACAGTACCTTCATGATAAAGGTCATCTTACTGTATTCTAAAAGGCCAAATTCGCACCAATCAGTTGATTTGAATAAATAAAGAAAACCAAATAACATAACAATGACAAGTTTATCAACTAGAAAAACAAGAAAGTTTTACATACTTTCACAAACAGTGATATCAAATTGAATATGTCACACACTCACTCCTACTTTTGTACTATGTTATATGTGTATATAAAAGTTGATTAAATTACATTATTTTGTCAATATTATGTTAATTTTGTTGAAAATTACTGAATAACAATATGTTACAATGATGAAAATGTTACAAGTTTCAAAGGTCATACAATACATGCACACACATGTACATAAATTCACATGACAAAATAAAAAGATATACAAAATAGTGAGTTGAGACATCATTAGCTCCTTTTTAATAGGTTGAATGACAGTTTTACTGTCTTTCTCTCCGTTTTGTTGTACATTCCGTTTTTTTAAATGCCTTGAACATTTCAATGAAAGTGGAAATGGTACTAAGAACGATATCATTATCAATATACTGCAAATGTTATGCATATCACTTTTTTGTAAAACTATGCATAACTAAAAAAATACACCTCTTTTCATGAAACATCTGACTTTGAAGTAATTTTCAGTTTCATGTTTTATTTTGAAATTTTTATCTAAATCATGAGAGTCAAAAAGTTTGGACGATTATAAAAATGAAAAAAGAATCTACTCAGATAAGTATACAGTAGACACTGCATACTGGAAGACTTACGCCAAGCACAACAGCTGGAAATATCACCGGAAAAAACACAGTTATCAAAAGATAAGATTATACAGACAAATAATATTCAAGATAAACAGATGTGGCCGTCACAGGAACTTACCAAGGTGGCAGTCACTCTGACAAATCTAAAACCAGAACGGAGACAAAGCTATTGTGTTATTTTGAGTTGTGTACCATTGATCAGCTTGGAATCAGTTTCATTTGTGTAACTGTAATTGAATAGTGATATCAGTGTAGTGTTTGCAATTTTCATTACAAGATTTAAAAAAAACTCATGATGTGGCATAACAAATTCTAAATTAAGAAGCAATGTCAGCCTGATCATGTACGCCAATGTTGTACATGTTAAAGAAAATGATCTTGAAACTCAATTTCTGGTTTTTGTACTCCTCTCATAATAATTAAAAACTATTTACTTTCAAGGATGCCGTCTCCTTTCCTGTTAATGATATTGCCAACTTGTCATACAGTCTATAAAAAGGTTTTGATTCGGATCGGATGAAATAAGAAAGTTATCACATTTTTAAGTTTTGCTTAATTTAAAAAAATAGTTATATGCACATCCCAGTCGGTATGCGAATGAGGGAACTGATGACATCACTCACTATTTCTTTTGTATTTTATTAGATGAAATATTCTAATTTTCTCCTCATTGTCCAGTGAAACAAAGTTTAAATTCTCCCTGAACATGTGGAATTACCATTGTTTAACATTTTGTGGTTCGGTCAAGTTGGTCCTTATTGTCAAATCTGTAAAAATTGAATTATTGTATAATTAAAACAATAAAATCAAAAGAAATTGTGAGGGACATCATTGATTCTCTCATTTGCATGTGACTAAATTGTGCATATAACTATTTTGTGAACAATAAGCAAAACTTTAAGATGTCTTAACTTTCTTATTTTACATCCGATTTTGATGAAATTTTCAGCATTATGATTGTCTGATTTTTTCTCTATTGATTCAAATCAATGTTTTTCTGAGGTGGACTTGACCTTTAACACCGGCGCTCAACACGAACTGCCAGAAATATGTCATTAGGTCAATCCCAACATCAGCATCATATCAAGTACGGTGTTGTAACAATACCAACATAAGATTTCAACATCGTACTTGAAATCACCCATTATGCACTAAAACAATGATGCAGACAACGTAATTGGAAATGTCGTTGATTAGATAAATTTTGTGATATATGTTAGGTGAAAATTTATTGTGTCCAATCAAAATAAAACATCTGCAAACCCCTGTATTCTCATAAATGAATAAATGTGGAAAAATTGCAGGATATAATTTTTGTTTATAGTTCTCTCATATCAAATCACTAAAAAAAGATGTAAATTAGTGCTGAAACGGCCCGTTTTGATGAAAAATACTAGAAATATAAAAATAGGCACTAGATATTAAAAAACAACAACAAATTTTCATAAAGAATCAATCAATGACTGAATTAAGAGGACCAATACCCTTTGTTAAGGTTGGAGGTGCAAGAGTAATCCCTTCAAAAGTTGAAATAGATGGCAGGAGAGATTTTCTTTCAACACCCCACCCCCCAAAAAAATGAAGAAATAAAATCTATAATCTTCACAATTATACAAACCTGCTAAAACAAGAACTGCATTTTTAAATTAAATCCCTTCCCTTTTCAACAGGTAATAAAAAAATGTGGAGGTATGCATGCATAATTTGTTATCCAATGTATGGATATCTTGGTTACTCTGCATCTCTCTTCTTTCAAATCCACAATACTATGGTGGCCCTGAAGGGACATCGCAAATAGACCAAATCGCGAATATTCACGACGTTCGCCAATTTTCGTCGTGAATTTTGTCGTCAATTTGAATATTCACGACGAAATTGGCGACGAAATTTACGACATCGTGAATTTCGTCGCGAATTATTCACGACGTCGCCAATTTGAATATTGACGACAAAATTGACGACGAAATTCACATCGTGAATTTCGTCGCGAATTATTCACGACGAAATTCACGACGTCGTGACTTTGTTTTGCTTGCATGGGCGGTATGCGGGTTGAAACCAATTCGTCTGCTGCTAATTCCTCCACTCACAAAAGGGTCTCCATTCATTTAGTCTAATGCAATTCTGTCCATAAACTTTTCGCCTAACAACCATATGGTCCAATAACCATTTGGTCCAGTCATCACTTCGTCTAATCACCAGTTCGTCTATGACCATTTCGTCTCATAACTAGTTGGTCTAATATCAATTTTATTTTCCTTAATTTCGCCCAATTAACACTTAGTTCAATAAGCTCAAATGGCATATGGACAGAATTGCATTAGACTAAATGAATGTAGACCCTGTTGTGAGTGGAGGAATTAGCAGCAGACGAATTGGTTTCAACCCGCATACCGCCCAGGCGAGCAAAACAAATTAACAACGAAATTGGCGACGAAATTCACGATGTCGTGAATTTCGTCGTCAATATTCAAATTGGCGACGTTGTGAATTTTCAAATTGGCGACGTCGTGAATTTCGTCGTGAATATTCGCGATTTGGTCTATTTGCGATGTCCCTTCAGGGCCACCATACAATACAGTATAAGAAATATAGTATGTTTAGCTCCCACCCTATCCCCATCTACTATAAGATGTGTCATGTACGTGTCATTATGCATAGTTGACCATGAGTGAGAGACTTAGACACCGTTTTCACTTCCCTCCTAAAACTAGTTTACTGGAAACTAGTTTAGTGGAACTGGTTTAACGTGTAATGAGAACAGTCAACGCGGTATTAGAAATGATCTTCAAAACCGGTTCAGAAAACCACCTCGTGATGTAGTTTTGAAACTCACTTTGCCTCAAACTGGTTTTAGCGTAAATGAGGACACAACCATTCTTCGGGAAGCGATCTTCGCATATTTCGAGCGCGCTACTCCACACACTGTCTATGGAATGCTTATGCTGCAATTTCAAATTTCATGAGAAACATGTCGCCCCACTGAGTGTTCCCATAGCAACAAGACCGCTTCACGTGAAGTGGTTTAAAAAACCACTTTCGGGAAATCAAATGGGAACGCTAGCAAAGCGATCTTCCAAAATAGTTTCCTGAACCGGTTTCCAGTTAACTAGTTTTAGAATGTATAATGAGAACGGTGTTATCGTCAAACCTAGATGACAAACCTAGAGGTTTGAGGCACATGCCCCATCAACTTCATGTCATATGCCAATTACTGTACATTCCAGGGGGCTGTATCATAAAGCTAAGTCATTTAATCAAGATTGGTGAACCTTTCTGATGCTGGATGAGATGCATCAAATTTTACATGTTTCAGCAATAGTCAATTTCAATAATCAAACTTGAAGTATTTAAGTTTCCATTCAAATGCTTGTTAAACATGAGAATTTTATTCTATTAAGATTGTCTTTCAACTGTAGCTGATCACAATCAACATGGTTGAGAATCTGATTAAACGCCAAGAAAGGATCACCAGTCTTGCATGAATAATAACACCACCCTGTGAAAAGGGGAACACACCTTCTAAATCTGTACACATGCTTATATACAATGAATGAGTAGTTGTACACAATTATCATCAATTATAAAGCAAATCATGCTTTAATGTATAACAAAAAACAAAGAAATGTATAAATCTCTCACTTTCAATTTTCAATCTGCAAAATATACACATAGAGATGAAATTGATAAAAAGGCAAGAAAATGGATTTTTGTCACTACATATCTTGAAATTTGAATAAGCATATACTGTACATGGTTTAACCATTCATCTAGAATGTTTGATTAAAAAACTTATCATACAAAGACAACTAAAGATTAGTTATAATGTAAAGTAGGAGGAAGAGGAGATGACGATGGTGACAAGAAGAATTACGTACACATGAATTGGGTATACATGGTTTATAGCTTCATCAAACAAGACATCTGTTTTTTTACACTATTGTGTCAGCTCTGAAAACATGATTATTTACTCCCCCAGGGTTAAAATTTGATTCAAAGAGAGCTCTAAAATCAAATGATTGACCGTCATAGGCTCATAAACAAAAGCTGCACAGACATATGATGCCATATGAATATGATGAACAATGATGACATAAAATCTATTTTAAACATGTTTTTTCTGAACAATTTCTCTCCTCTCAACTGTTGTTGTGTCATTATTCCTGACGAGGCAGTATTTCAAGATTCCTATGGGCTTTGTACAATGATCGTTGGTCAATCCTAACATCAGCCTGATTTCAAGTACAGTGTTATGGTTGGTGTAGGTGTTCTCCATCACCAATATAAGGTTTCAATGCAGACTGCCAGAAATATGTAGAGGTCAAGTCCAGTGTTGTGGCTGGTTAACTAATACCAGCACCATCTCTGTAACATCAGACATGGATATCACTGAATAACCTCAGTGAGCTTTGATCAAGTGACCCCTGACAAGCCCTGAAACTCGAGCTTTGAGCTCTGAATGACTTTTGTCCTTTGAATGGTTCTTAAATTTCATTTACAAGAATAATAGGATGGACTGATGTGAGGACAGATCAAAATAAGAGTCGATCTTGTCACAACACCTACTCAAACTTCATTACAAATAGCAGAAAGTACATTGCACTATAGGAGGTTTATCCCAACACCAACCTGATTTCAAGTATATTGTTAAAGGCGGGTGAATGACTTTCAACACCATACTTGTAATGACCTGATTGACTGCTGATGCTGTGATCTCCTATCATGAATTAGTTTGATTCTTCAAAGTTAAAACCATTATTAAATTACAAGAATGAAAATCAAATGGACAGACTGACGAAAGGACAGATTTAAATTTGAGAGATCAACAAATATAAGTCATCATACTCCTGACCCTCATGAATGGCATGTAGTTTTGTACATAAGGTCACCTTGACCTACTCTTCATCTTAGATGACAAAATAATTATATTTACTCTCTTGTAAATTCTCTTATAACATGTAACCTTGAAAATCGCTGTGCAGTTTTAAATAATTCAAGTAAACAAATAGATCTGAATTACATCAATGAAGTCAAAACAAACACCAAAGGCAATACAAAACGTATATTATTTCAGCCAATCTGCATAACTTACCATAAATAATATGCTCTATGTTGGTATATATTGTATGTGTCACTAATTTACACATCACATAAATAAGAGTACATGATGATTACAAATTAAAGTAAGATAAACTAAGTATTTCAAATGGTCATGCAAGAAAGGCTAACTCAAAAGGGCAAATGCCCATAACGTATGTATTTCTGGTACATCTTCAGCCCACAAAGTTAGAGAAATATTTTATGCCTTGTTCAGAGATACTGTACGTGTTCTGATATGCTTACCTAATTTTTGCCAATTACAGCAATGTTAATGAAAAAAAAAGATCTATTCAACATACTTTCCATAAATGGATCAATCACAGCATCTTTCATGACAGAAGAGTAGGAAGTTAGAAATCATAAACAACATCTGTTTTGTATTTTAGCAGAATTTTTTCTTTGATGGCCTTACAAAAATCTTAAAGTTTTGTCTATAGTTCAGTATACTGTAAAAGAAAAAGGCCTATGATTAACTTGAACTTATCAACTTTCTGCTTCTTTCTGAATAAGAATGTTGCAGCATACAATCCTATAGTGCTCTGCCTTGGATGGTAAATGAAAATATTTCTAGACAGATTCTGGGGCATGAAGCCAAATGTAAGGGGGAGGCACAAGTTCCAATTTAAGTACAGGATCTTGATCTTGGTTTAGTCTCGGAAGAAGAATTTTTTTACTGGTGTCACAACAGCACTGCACAGGAAGAAAAAAGAAGAGAAATTATGATCTTGACTTATTAAAATTGTGCCTATTTAATTTTCACACCTATGTATACTTAAAAAAAAATAGATTTGACAATGTTCTTCTTAAAATCATATAAGTTATTATGATTATTCTACATGTTCTATGAGAAGTCCAAACCATGTTTGATATTGTTGTAAAAAGGCAGAAAAAAAAAAATTGCTATTAATAATGATTTTTCATGATAAAGCACTCCCTTATTTACACACTGCCATGTAATGTTTACCAGTGTTCTGTGAAGCTAAGCTAAAATTGTTATTGCAAAACCTTTATTTGAATTTGATGAAACTTCAGCATCATAGCTTTATTCAAGCAGTAAAACCATACTTAACTTGGCATTTGATACAACCAGTAGATGGTAAGTATGCATCCATAATGTTTTAATTAGAAAAGTAAACGTAAAACCTAAATTCATTATGGTCAATGTTGTAAAGAGAGCCTTGGTGAGCAAGTACAAAGGAAAAACTAAGTCACGATCTTATCAACAGATACCAATTCGGCCCCCAAGTCTTAAAAAAACAAAAAAAAAAACAGTCCAACTACTCAGAGCTACATACTTGGTCTAACGCTTGCAACCTGTCACTTGAAATATGCAATCAATCAACAGAATTGGTTGAAGATTTGTGATTTATTGGTTAAAGTTTATGAAACCACTAGACGCTTTCCATGGTCTAGAGGTGAAGGGGTCCCTGGATGACCTTTGACCCCATCATCCTCAATATCACACATGTGGTATTACCCAAGGATCATTTGAATCAAGTGTGATCAAAATTGATGCAGAAATAAAGAAATGAGAGCAAGTTGGACAAAAACTTTAAAAAAAGGGATGGACATGACCTGTCATTTGACCTTTTGACCCTATCAACTTCATGGACCCACATGTGGTATTACTCAAGGATCATACATACTAAGTATGAACATACCTGGTGCACAAATAAAGAAATGAGAGCAAGTTGAACACAAACGTTAACATTTTTTTGTAACAGACCAACAGACTAACAGAAAAGGTGATCAGTAGTTCTCTGCCGAACTTGGCTAAAGCAGTAATTAGCAACACAAAATTGGCCCTCATCTCAAAACTACGATTGTCGCATGATTTCATGATCAATATGAGGCCAGCTATGACATGGCACCTAATACAGCATGGTAGAGGATAAAAATGACCCCCACAGAACAAGACACCAATTGAAATTGACAAGTTTAGATGACTCTCATTGGCATACATTTGTATCCACTATTCTGGTAAAGTTGCTCCTAGGCTTGTTTTAGAAGATGCCTGGAGATTGATCACTGATCAAGATTCTATTTCAAATTAAGTTTTTATACATGTTTTAGCGTCTGCTTGTCAGACTTCACTGACATCCACCTTTTTATAGTCTGTCAACCAGACTTTTATTGGTATCCAGACATGGATTTCCCAGCTTTTCGAGAAAACAAAATCCCTGATGAAGTTTACAAATTCCCTGATAATTATTTAAACCCATTCCCAGTTTTGCATGTTTTCTAAGTTGTCGCAGTGAATTACATGTATTTTCAGTATAAAAACAATAATGCAAAACTAAGTTAGTACTATTACACAGGCATGTAATGGCCTCCCTTCTCCCCATACAGCCATCCTTTCCTCACCTTATACAGAAAGAGGTTGGTATGCAACAAAATATAACAAGATTCGGATTGATAACCGTGCTTTCGACTTTAAGGCTGATCAAATTCCCTGATTTTTCCCTCATTTGAGGCATTTCCCCCTAATTTTAGGTATTTTTTATCAAATTCCCTGATTATTCCCTAACTGGAAAAAAGTAAAATAATTTTCCCTGATGGGCTGGGAACCCTGTACTACTGTAAGGTTCTATTGACTTACTCAAACATATGATGGACTATCCCTTTGTCAGTCTGCCCCTGCTCCTCTGCTGTGGTATCCTTCCCTGGACTGGCCATTTCCTGGAGCCTTAGCTGCTCCTGGAGGACATGTTGCTCCACTCGCTCTCGACCTGGATGTCCTGGGACACCAACTCTAGCAACCCCTCCATCTAAAGTTCAAAGAGCAAGAGACAGAAGTAATAGTTGAGGAGGTATAGAAATTGACATACATGTTGTCATATTTAAAAAAATCCTCCAAATGACGTGTGACCTTTGGAATCATTTAATATTTTCTCCAGCAAAAAAAAGAATAAAAAAATCATGTTTCTCTATATAAATGTAATTTCATCAAAGATCAGGACATTGATGGTGTAATTCTTATGATAAAAAGTTTTTTTTATAAATGTTTTGTACCATAAGTTCCAAAGTCACCACAAAATGAAAGCAATAATCATCACATTTACCCTTATACCTGCATGAAAAATTGTTTTTCCTTCTTTTTAATTGTCATCATGGCTATCTGAAAAATAATTAATTTTCAAAAATATGTTGAAGGATAGCAACACTTATCTAAATGCCTTAGCAATTATGTAACTAGACAAATGCAAACAAACAAATGAAGTACTCACCTGATGGCAGGACATGTTTTGGTGGCTTGTCTCCATTGCACTCAACATGGTCCTTATCCCACGATTCGTTTAAACTTGGAAATCTTTCTTGATCCTTTCAGATCATATTGAAAAGAAAAAAAAAGAAAGAATGGATGGATCAAATGATTTATCTAGTGCTGGATTTTAAAGAACTTATTGAGTATTGATAAGTGAATTATCCATTTTAAATCATAAAACACATATTGCTTAAATACTGAAGAAGTTTTATAACCTAATCCTGTTCCTAAGAAATCCAATTACTCTCTGATTCTAAGCACTATATGTGAGGTAAGAAGCCTTATTGCCACATTTACAAATATTATCTATTACTAGTATGTACTGCCAATGCTGGAGGCCGTTTCTTAAAAGCTGTTCGTAAGTTAAGAGCGACTGGTGAACCTTTTTTACGCGCTAAACCATCGCCAATGAATATACCATTTACCAAAAGAAACAATCACCAGTCGTTCTTAAAGTTGCTCTTAACTTACGAACAGCTTTATGAAACACTGAACAGCTTTATGAAACACCCACCAGTTTCACATTTATCATCTGTATTTGACAAATATCATAATTACAAGAAAAGTAATACGTGTAACACAAAAAAGGCAAAACAACAACAATATAAATAACAACGATGAAACAAAGTTAAAAGAACGCACAATTTCAAATAAACATGTTATGAAAAAGAACACTTGCTCATCCTTCTCTCTATCATCAACACTGATTTCAACAAGATTTCATTATAAGGTGCCATTAAATGATTAAAGAAACCATAATTGAATATGCAAAAAAAAAAAAAAAAATGAAGCCAATGGCCCAAGATAAAAGGTAAAGAACCAATAAAAATGTATGTTAACAAACACATTATATAAAACACATTCTGAAATGCCAATTTGCTTGTTATCAATATCCAAAAGAGTAAAATGATTTTAAGAATGTATGAAATCCTATCCCCACTGAACAAAAACTATTGCCAACCCTTAACAATTCATAATTTCAAAAGGAAAAAAAAAACAAATTTTATCTAAGTTCTAGAAACAGACTGGCACAAACTTGTCTTACATAATATGGTGAGTCTAATGCAGAGTTTGAAAAAGATTCTCACCCCTTTCTTCCCGTATTAGACTGTGTTTAGACTTAATTATCATGTTCCTTTTCCCAAACACCATCCAGCTCCATGACATTACTTATACCTTGACACATAAAGTACAAATTAACCAGAGTAATGCATGGGAATTTCTCATACGAATAACAAAAGAAAAATCATAAATAAACAGTTGATAATAATTAATAATAATAATAATAATAATAGTCAGTTCTTATGTAGAGCATAACACATAAAAATAAGTAAACCTTCTTCAAGTCAAATAATTGCCTTAGTAAAAACAATTTTTCAAAAAAAAAAGCTTGTATAAAATCATGTGCTTCCTTTAAGGCAAACATATTTTTTGGGGGTCTCTGAACGATTGTTCCCAGATTAAAGTCACTGCCATCCTGTTTATTATCTTTATCATCCAAAGAAATATTATCTAGAACTTTTGCCAACACGTCACAACAAACATCATGTCAATCCTTTTTCCTTTTGAGTATTTTTTATCATTCAAATTAAATATAAACTTTCATTAGTGGAAATGAAAATGAAATTAAACCAAACTTGAAATAAAACTATAAGGCACATCGACCAATTAAAATAAATTTCAAATCAAACTATAAACATTTTTTTTCTGGAACTTTGGACAACACAACCTTACCAAGGCCTTCCTTTGCACCAGATTACTAAATCCTGATTCTAACTCAGGTGAACGTTCCCTCTTCTGTCTCTCTATTTCTATC
The DNA here is from genome assembly GCF_037042905.1 of Lytechinus pictus. Taxonomy (NCBI): domain Eukaryota; kingdom Metazoa; phylum Echinodermata; class Echinoidea; order Temnopleuroida; family Toxopneustidae; genus Lytechinus; species Lytechinus pictus. The sequence goes on from NC_087251.1 coordinate 15,836,009, forward strand.
CTTTCCCTATTCTTCCTTCTAAATGTCTGTCCATCAAAATCATCTCCCATCCCTGTTCCATCTAAGCCTACATCAACAGGTGGAAAAGTGTTGCTACCTCTTCTCGGCTCCTCATTGCTGTTGTTGCTTGTGGAGTTTTTGTCGGACGTAAACCTGAGGGCCCGCTTCCTGAGGACACGGCCAGACTGGTTGGCGCTTGAAGCAAACCCACGTGATGGCGCCAAACGGCGATTGGAGCGTCGAGGAAGAGAGGAGCTCAATGTGGTTTTCGCTGGGATTGGTCTTCTCTGTGGTCTAGAGACCCATCACATACATAAATAAAAGAAAGAAAAAAAGTAGATTATCTGTCATGAATGTTTTTATCTCTTTCCCCATGTAAAACATCATTCTTTGTAAACTGAAACACATTAAGTGAATTAAAATGAAAGTGAAATTTGTAGACATGGTGTTCAAGCAAAAGCAGAAAGCTTGATTTCGAGTACTTTACCTCCAGAGGCTCATATTCAGAACTTAGGTTTATAAAACTGTGGTCTAAATTTTTCATTTAACTTTGGTAGCAGAAGATGGGACAGCATTACAAATGATGTAATAATTAAAAGAAACATTTTGAAGGCAAAATACTAACAAGTGGAGCGCCTCTGGCAGTCTCACCTGCATCGCGCGATTCAATATAGCAAAACTACTATAAAATAATTATTCACAAAAAAAAACATTCATATAATGATACAATACTACGTTCATTGAAAATAAATGACATTTGACCTTGATCATGCGACCTAGGACTTGTCAGTAATACTTGAATACCCCTATATCCACATTTTATAAACTATATCTATAAACTTTGAAAGTTATTACAGCAGTCTAATGATTACCTCCAAAATGACCTTTGACTTTGGTAATGTGACCTGAAACTTGCATGGGATGTTCAGTGATACTTGATTACTCTTATGTTCAAATTTTATGAACTAGATCCATACACTTACAGAGTTATGATGGTTATTCAACAAATACCCCCAACATGGCCAAAGTTCATTGACCTTAAGTGACCTTTGACCTTAGTCATGTGACCTGAAACTCGCACAGGATGTTAAGTGATACTTGATTACTCTTATGTCCAAGTTTCATGGATCAGATCCATAAACTTTCAAAGTTATTATGGTAATTCAACAGATACCCCCAATATGGCCAAAGTTCATTGACCTTTGACATTGGTCATGTGACCTGAAATTTGCACAGGATGTTCAGAGATACTTTAATTACTCTTATAACCAAGATTTATGCACTAGACCAATAAATCATCAAAGTTATGATGATAATTCAACAGATACCCCCAAAAGTTCATTGACCTTTGACATTGGTCATGTGACCTGAAAATCGCATAGGATGTTCAGTGATACTTGATTACTGTTATATAATAATAATAATAATAATAATAGCCAATTTTTATAAAGCGCTTTTCCCTGAATGGCTCAAAGCGCGTTACAGCATATTATATCCAAGTTTTATGAACTAGATCAACAAACTTTCAAAGCTATGATGGTAATTCAACATATACCTCCAACTTGGCCAAAGTTCATTGACCTTAAATGACCTTTGACCTTGATCATGTGACCTGAAACTCACCTAGGATGTTCAGTGATACTTGATTACTCTCATGTCCAAGTTTCATGAATCAGATCCATAAACATTTAAAGTTATGATGGTAATTCAACAGATACCCCCAACTTGGCCAAAGTTCATTGACTCTAAATGACCTTTGACCTTGATCATGTGACTTGAAACTCCAGCAGAATCTTCAGTAATACTTGATTAACCTTATGGCCAAGTTTCATGAACTAGGTCCATACACTTTCTAAGTAATGCTGTCATTTAAAAAACTTAACCTTCGGTTAAGATTTGGTGTTGACGCCGCCGTCGTCGGAAAAGCAGCGCCTATAGTCTCACTCTGCTTTGCAGGTGAGACAAAAATCAACATTTCCATTTTTTTTGGTATAATTCACATACAGTTTCATTCACCAAGTCCTTGTTTAACCAAGTTAATATTTTTTATTATTATATAATTATCTAATATTATCTATTATACAACATATTGGAGCTACTGTTACACTAAAAACTATGGTAGAAACTGTCACATATATCATTGGTATTCATCATCAGAACTCTGGCTGGGCCAGCTTACCGAAGAAACTATTTCTTTCCAATAATCGATCTATGAATTAAATCAACTTCTTTAGTGTTTAGGGGTGAAAGAACAAGCATATTGGAATAGATAAATAGTTACACACACAGTATTAGGTGACTTACATTCAAAATAAGGGGAAATCATAAAGGATATTGGCTGTACTCCCAGAGAATGTATCATCAACATTTTTGTCAGATCTGACTTTTTCTTGATTTTGATTGGCTGAGGAGCATTGTTACTATATGGTATCTGTGGGATAAAACAGCACTTGTCAGATAAAACATCTGACAAGTCCTTTAACACAATGTTCCCCTAATGCTTTTCTCTTCTACATCATACGGTAACACCAAAGATGGGGAAGAACAAGCAAATTGTACTACTGGTCTAAATGAGAAGTGAAATCCAGCTCATTTAATAGACTTATTACTGACCATATTTGGAAAAAATTGGCATTTGCATTGCTACTTGTATCAACAAAGATAAAGAAATAAGATTTTCATGTACATTTACCTTTTGTTTTGTTCACTCGATTTAGATGGAGATCTCCCTGTTTTCCTTTTGTTTGATTGTACATGCTCTTCTATAGTTTTCTACAATGAAAAAAAAAGTTAAAATAATGAATATACATATCTCTATGATCACACTTATTGTTTCAAATAAATGTTAACTTTGTATTTATAAGGACTTAGACACGCCATTCAAACACATTCCAAACGTGTATGATATTTTACAAAAAAGAAACACAAAACAGTAATGCATGCACAGTTAGTCAAAGGTTCACATTAAAAATTGTTCACTTTACCAAAACTGCAGCATCTACAGAAGTATTGGTGTAGCTGCCATGACTTCAAAATCAAAAAGTTTAATATGCTCTTTAATCTGAAACTTACTCATTCCACTTATTAGCCATATAACCATAATTTTTTCCCCACAAGCCTAATATGTAAAGGAAAATCCCCAATTTCTTTACCAAAATATTTAAGAATATCTTCTCCTTTTTTTATTATTCAACATAACAATAATAGCATTATTGTTTGTCAATAAAAATTTATTTACACCCGGAAAATCCTCACTTGATAAAAGTTGACATGAAGTAATGTTCTAATGTGTTATCATAAAATATTTGGTGAAGAGATCAAACTTTTCTCACACGGCACTGAAAGCTGTCATGAAGAATGAAAGAGACTACCAGAGGAAACATCAAAGACTCCTACATCTGAAGATCATACATGTAATCCTCCACTAATATCAGCTCAAATTATTGGGAAAGCTGTGCACCGTGCCTCTCAAAATCTACGTCTACATGTAAGTCCTTGAAGATGTAGAAGAAGTGATCCACACCCTAGCCAAGAAATTTGATGTGTAGCAACCACAAAGACAGAGATACAACAGATGGCCACAACAAGATACCAGATAACACTGTTGAAGCCATCAATCAAGGAGACCTACAGCTGATGACACAGCTCTCAGCATTCGTCCTATACCATTCATTTAACATTAACAGAGTGCCATTTTGAAAATGAGAAAGCACAAGCTAATGGTGAACATGTGGTGTTCCAGGTAAGTTATGCTGAAAATTTTGCAATCATACAGAGATTCAGAGCACTCATTGTGCTCATCAGCAAGTCGCTTTGTTCACAGCATGTGCACATCATGAGGATAAAGTAAAGTCCTACGTCATTGTCAGTGATGACCTTGTACATGCAATTGCCATATTCCTCCACCATCTCATCTTGGACTTCAATCAAGACACGAAAACAAAATTCTTTTCGGATGGCGCTGCAAGCCAGTTTATGCAGAGATACTTGTTTGAGAACATAACCAACTTCACTTTAAGGAGCTATAAGGCATTGACGCTACTAGTACTAGGCCACCAGCCAAGGCAAAATTGGGCAGGAGATGGAATAGGAGGCAACAAAGGTAGGTTTGGACTGCAACCAAAGCAGTAGGTTTGATTTAATGTTGCTCTAAACTTTGCAGCGGAGGCAGTAGAGAGGTGTTCGATGGAAAGAAGGATTTCAATGCAAGATGGAACAATGTAACTGTACTACCCAATACACATATGGTGTCAAGCATGTCATTCATACTGTCATCTACACAAGGGGCAATTCTCAAGAGTACAGTCTTGAAAACGACTGATGATCAGCATGCATATAGATCATCCACCTCATTAGCAGAGCTTCTATTCTAAAAAAAAAAACAAAAAAAAAACAGTTCACAATCCACATTGATAAACTTGTCCTACTTCAATATATGGATTACCTCCCCTTAAAAAGGGCTTGAAGTATGTTGCACAGGTGATATCCATGTCACTGATAGAACAAAGGAGTATGACGTGACACACTTGCATAATAATGATGATAAAGGTTAAGTGTTTGCAGAGAAAGATCTCACTAACAAGTACGAAGTAAAGGCAGACACTCAGATTGTGAAGTTACTGCCATTATAGACAATAGAGGCCGTCTTACTCTTCACTTTTGCAGAACCAATTGAATAAGCGAACTAATCATATCACATTCAACATGAAGATAGAAGACTTTTAGTTGATGCTGGATGCAATGCATCCGTCACCTTGTAAGCACACTTGACTGTACATAGTAACATGTGTGTTGTTTATTCTTATGTTCTATATCAACATGTAAATTGCTACAAAGGGTGCTTGCTATCTTCATTTTTTTTATTTGGAAATTGCAAACATTTTATTTTAGCTTCTTTGAGGACTTGGAGGGATTAGTGGGAGTATAAGTCAGTACAAGTGATATGTTTTGACTATGTTTGGTATTTAGTGTACAAAAATCTAAATTATGCAAAGTTCTACAGAGTCAGAATGTTCATTTTGAAAAGGATCACACTTGGTTTTAACTTAGTCGTAATTAACAAAATAATCAACCAATTTTCTTATGACAGGCGGCATATTATACCTACATGTAGAATAACACAGAATCCAATCAATAACTAAAAATCATGACAGCCATTTTAAATTCAGAGTTCAAACAAAATGTTTTCTCCTCAAATATGCATCCATAACCATACATATACCTCTCATCAATTAAGTTCATTACTATAAGTGTTAGTACTTTGAAAAAGTGGATACCAACAATTACTGTCATGTACCATTTCTCTGTAAATAAAGATTGCAGTACACAGATGGGCAATTCCATGGAAAATGTTCACTTTCGAGAAAAAATGAAGTTTCAGATTTCACTTAAGCAGTCAAATTTTCTTAAAAAGTAATCTATAAAGTTTCAATTTCCAATAGAAAAATCACAATATTGATAAAATTTTGTGTTTTTTTCCATCATCAAAAAAATAAAATAATAAATTGCAAAATCTAAAAAATGTGGCTATTTTTAAACAATTCATCTTTCCTGTCTCTACTAAAAGCAAATAAGGTCCCACAGGTCTCTTTTAACTTTTGTATTGATGATTAATGTTTAAATCAACAGAAAATCATTGTTATATTTCATGCCATTCATCAATTTTAGAGAAATCGATCTTCAGATTAATGTGATTTCTTTACCATTATCAGTGTCATGTCTGTTACGTTTTTCACTTAAAGTTTTCACAGCTTACAGGAAATTTGTCTGAAGGTACTGCAGATTCAGATTCTATGTTAGAATTAAACCCCCTACCATGTGTAGCAATCATTTTCCCTGACCACTTCTCATTTTCATAAAAATGGCGTAACGGACATGACACCTAATATATGACAAAAGGCAGCATTCACAAAAACAAAATATTAGGCTCAGTGTCACAGACTGTGGTCAGTCTCAATTGCTTGAGGATAGCTGGATGTAATAACTCCTAGAATCTGCATGTCATTCTAGCTATTTTTAGAAGTTGGTAAATGATGAAAGTTCAGCTCTTGTTCTGGTATATTTTTCTGAGAATTAATGGTATGCCACATAATATTAGGATAAGATGCAGCTAAATCTGGCAACATACTCAGATCACAATCTGCATCATTTGTGTTTGAACAATAATTGATTATCTTAGGTGTTTGCACTGACAGTTTGGAGCATGATAAAACTCCAACTTGTGAATTCATGAGATCTTTGATGACATTGCTTCAAAGTATCTGACTTTCACCAACCCTCAACTTCTTCAGTGATGGCACTGGCTCACATTTAAAACAAGTTTGTAAATATTCAGATATCTGTGTTACATGATGTAGCTCTATGAATCCATGAATCTACAGTGGCACTTCTTCATATCACAAAGCAAAGAGGCTGTGGAAGGAATGTGGCGCGATCAATAAATTATGTCATCATAGTATTTTGGTCAGCCATAATCATGATTTGAATGATGTATCTTCGTTTGTACACAAGCAGCGCAGACAATACAATGAAATTAGATACAGCCACATTTGTCAGCAAGCAAGATCGTAAGATTTAGTACATCCAAGATTTGATGAAAGGATGATTATACCAAGGATCTTTATTTTGAATGAAAAAAATCTCAGAAGCGATTTACAAACATTCCGATTACCTTATAACTCGTACATAATCGATAATGAAAGACTGGTTTCCAGGTACTGCTATTAAAATTTAAAATACTTTTTAATATAATTTTTTTAATCTTGAAATTGACATTAATACTAGTACATATATATGCTTTATCATAAAATACATTTTATAATACAGGTGTATGTTCATCTTGGATTTAATCAGGTCTGGTACATTTTGTTTTCTTCTCACAAAAAATCTGATTTGCTCTTCTCAGTGTGCCTATGGTACTATTAAAGCATTGTATTCTATATAAAATTATCATGTGGGCTATAGCTATTAAATTAATAATACCTGCCAAAAGTGCCAATAATATCTACATTTTTTTCTTAAGAATGTTAGTAAAGGTACTTTGCTGTTACATAATTACATTCATTATTCATATTTCTTTCATTTTGCAACTAAGAAGTGCTGATGAAGTTCACTTCGGAAGGGTGTCATGTCCGTTACGCTAGTGTATATTGTCAAATAGTAAGCCATGAATAAAAAATAATCTTTACTTTCAACTTTTTCTCTTTTAATTAGATGTGGGGGATGGTAGTAACTGGAAAATAATCATTAACTGTTGTTAACTGGTGTAAAAGAAATTTTTCCAAATATTTTTTTGTTTTATAAATATTGTACGCAAAGCCCCCCTCTTAAATTGCAAAATAATAGGAGATATTACAGATTACCAGTTATGATGTGTGTCTCTATCCTCTAGCCTTAACAAGTAACCAATTAGACTTGTACCATATCTTGTAATAAAATAATTATATTCGCTTACAAAAAGTGGACGAAACTGTCATGTCCGTTACGCTTCATGTGTCATGTCCGTTACGCTACATTTTGAGCTATGAATACAGAATGCACTGTAAAACTTTTGTTAAACACCATTTTATGGATAGAGCATGATCTTAAGGTTAAATTAACACCAGCGTCAGGTGCATGCAATCTAAGAATTCACAGGAATTTTGATAAGCAATAGGAGGTAAAAATGCTTCGTCCATTTCGTGTCATGTCCGTTACGCTGACAAAGAGTACAATTTCTCCGCAACTGTTCAACGAAACGATTTGAAATTTCATGTGTATGTAACTGATACTTAAATGTGTCTGATAAGCTCAGTAGCAATTATCAAAAGACTGCTAATTCTACTGTATAAACCTTTGAATTACAAAAATTTGTCTGAACGTCATGTCCGTTACGCTGGAATTGCCCAGATGATAAATTTGTTTGAATGCTGAAATATGTTTCTGAATGACATGTGATGACCTTACCTGAACAGGTGATTCCTGATGGATTTCTTGTTTTGACGTACAGAGTTGGAGATGAAGGATATACATATAAGAGAGAGCAACAAGTGGCTTATCTGGCAGTTTGAATACCACTTTGTCCGGGAGTTTCCATTCTTTCTTCTCTGCATTGGAAACAAACAAAAATGATATCATTGAAAATTACAGCAAATTCTCCCCAATATGTTTCATGGGGTAGTAATCATCTGCTTAGCATACTTGGATCAAGGTTGAATATTCAATGGGCAAGGTCTCCTACTTCCTGTTGTAGCTATACATGTAGGTACCCAACTGCTGGACAAATGAATACAACGTTAGAATTTGTCTTTATTTTTTTTAAAGTTTCTGGCCACTATACATCAAATTAAAAGACTAAATGCAGCCTGATTATCAATTTATCTTACAATATTTTTGTCACTGCAGCAGTGTGCAGTGAGATCTATGTAATTGTTGGCTGTATATATTTTGATATATGTTGTTAAAATTCAATTTCCACTAGATGTCTCATTTTGCACTCTATAGATTTTTCATAATCCCTTTCCACATGGAAGTCCAAAAGGGACTTGGTGTGTGTTACAGTATGTAGGCAGAGAGAGCCAAGTCTAAGAGCAAACTGTAGGTCCACATTTTATTGTTCTAATCTGTATAGGATTGGCCCAGTTCATTGTTTGTTAGGTGCTGAGCACTGGGTAGTTCCAGCTTCGTTGTAGTTTCTAATTAGAAACCGGGGTAATGATAAGCACAATGTAAAGTGCTATGAAACAAAGTGTAATAAGCACTGTATAAATGCAACTATTATTATTATTACTATTATCAATGAGCAATCAGGCTTGGTCAGAACCTTTATAGAGAGATGTAAAAAACCAAGAGACTTCAGTTTTTGTTAAAACACATAGAAGAGAGAACTCCAGTTGACTGTCAAGATATTTCTTGTATTGATTGCAACTAAGTGCACTTGTCTCATAGCCTCCAATTGTATTCTTTTTCACATTTTTGGACTGTGAGATGAAGATTAATAACAGCCACATAAGCCACACCAAAGTCTGTGAATATATTTCTGTTGGAGTAAAAGTAGTTAGCCGTCCTTTTATCGAGGAAAAAGGGTGGCAGCCACAATAAAATACAACTGCTATAGACATCTATGCTTCGGCACGAGTGAGCAAGAAACATTGGTGAGAATGACGTTGCTGAAAAGAGCTACCAGTGACCAGGACCTGCTGAGCCAAGTGAGTGGTAGCAGTAGCAGACTGAGCAGGAGATCAAGTAGATCAGCAAAAAGTAAACTTTCTGCCCTTAGAGCCTCACTGGAAGCTAAAAAGGAAAATGAGAGTAATATGTTAAAGTTGCTAAAGGAGCAGAGGACAAAGAAGCCTCTCATAAAATCAGAAGGCTATTCTTGAACAAAAATTGAAGACTCTTGAGCCTGAACAGGAAGGCGTGGAAATGCCTATCGTAGTGAACAGAATGTGATTGCTGCCCATAAGTCTTTAGAAGCCACAGATTTAAAAATATCAGAAATAGCTAGGTTGGAAGAATGCTCCATAGGTGACAGTGAAACTGATGAGGTTTCTATACAAATTCAAAAAAAAAAAGACTTAAATAATTTCTCCTGAATGATTGCTAGATAATTTAATTCATCAATTACAAATTAAGCCTCAAGTGCCAATTAGGAATCCTTTAATTATTTGTATACTCTATGTATCACGCATATAACTTGTATTATAATGTACATATTACATAACTGTAAATATTGTTTTTTTTTGGTATAAAACAACAATTCAGTTGCTATTAATAACAATATCAGGGAGGGCCTACATTATACAACCTCTGCTTTTCAGTTGGCCCTCCCTCCCTTTCAATTATTTATATTTCAATTTGATAATTGTCTATTGTAATGTTATGTTATTGCTTTTTGTATATACTTCAAATGTTATTATATGTTACTATGTCAATCGTATGATAATTGTAAATATGAAATTGAAAGTGGAAAAATAAATTGAATTGAATACTCCAGCCAGTAGCCCAGCAGTGCCAGCAGGATGGGATACAGTCGCATCATAACTGGAAGGTTGCCAGCAACAGCTGTCTCGTTTTGCAGCAGGACAAAATGCAGCCAATAACCAACTAGACACATTAAGCCAACTCCCAAAGATCAATGTATCGATCTTCTCCGGTGATCCTCTGCAGTACAACGCTGTGGAAAAATGCCTTTGACTGTACAGTGGATACAAAGCCAATTGGTGAGCAATACAAATTGAATTATTTGAATGCATATGTCAGTGGCTGGGCTATAATGGAGACAGTAGAGCACCATCTTTTGATAGGAGGGACTGATGCGTACCAAGGGGCTTTGAAGCAGTTAGCAGTGTTAATTATCATTGATGTTATTGAATATAATTCAAATGGCAATTATTTGTATTGTAAATGTTTATTATAAATGTATGAAAATAATTTGTATTATTCTCTACGTTCTTATGGAAATAAAATCTGAATCTGAAGACAGGTTTGGTGATCCCAACACAGTAAGCATCTCATACACAAAGAGACTGACTTCATGGCCGAAGATTTCAAGCCGTGATGCCAATGGATTGAGGGACTTTGCAGATTTTCTTCAAAAAGTTGTGGCAGCCAAGAGAAGAGTCCGCAACTTGGGAATTTCGTATTACCCTCAAGAAAACGTAAAGCTTGTGGAGAAATTACCAGAGTATTAGGAGGGAAAGTGGCACGATGAAATTAATAGATGGCATCCTCATAAAGGCCCACTAAGCTTCCCTTCATTCGCAGAATTGGCTGAATTTGTTATGAGAGCAGTGAACAACGCAAACATCCCTGAGTTGGAGTCATTATCTAAGGAGTCTAAGCTGAGCTTCCAAGTGAATCAAAGGAGTACAAAAGTGAGAACCCTTCTTACAAAATACAAATGGACATGATAATGACCCTAACAAGTGGTCCAAATATCATCTTAGCAAAGGCATGGCATCTACTCTATATGCCCCTTTTGCGAGAGATCATCACATTGATGAGATCTTGAAAAACCCCATCCGGGTGAGAAAAGTATTCTTCAGCTTTTTCTTAATCCCTTTCCACATGAAGTTCCATATGATTTCTTTTCTTCTCTTACTTGTATTTGCTCTGAAGTACCTTGAGGATCTTATTAAGTTTGAAACCCTATATCTATTATTATTAATTAAAACTGAGCAACTATTTACTCTGCAAATTTTTTCTTCCTGTCATAGTTTTATGTAATACAATGGCAACACAGTACACCCGCTTTCACTCCCAAGACTAATATCAGAGAAAAGACTCATTAGCATTGGGCAAAAACTGAGGAAGTAGTTCACTATAAAAAGATTCCCCTGATTTACTGGCATGAGAATAAATGGCTACACTGTATAGATAGTATTATGTCATGCCTAGACCATACCTGGCTTTACAACTAAATGCTGTGTCCTCATCATTACTGGGTCGACGTTTTCAGGGATGCACAAAACAGACCTTATAATATCCTGTAGATAAAGTGAGAAATCAAATGTAATTTTAGTACAAAGTATCTCAACAAAAAAAAAGTAATTTTTTATTCTCAGTCACTTTTCCTGCATAGGCAAATGATTTATGACTTTCAATTTATTTACATCAATACAAGATTCATTTTTTTCTTCTTAACTTTGAAATCTTATAAAAAGTCACACATGGATAAGCAAGAATTTGACATTTCTAAGTTAAAATCAAAGTGCAGAGATAAGTGGATATAATTTGTTAGGATATAATGACCTTGCAGTAACAGGGATTGCATATTAGCATCTCTTTCATGTTTTTTTAATTGTATCTTTCATTTGGCCATTAAACATACTTGTGCCGGCTTTAAAGGCTAGGCCTGGATAACAATATTGCCATCAATGCGCAAGAACACTGCAATATTATTACTGATTTCACTTTCATTGAATTAGAATATCATAATCATCCTTTCAGTTCAGGATTTTATTTCTACTTTGGTTTGATTCTGTTTTGCTAGATGTCTTAACAGTGAAAAACAAAGCTAAATATGAGAAATGAGACCTGAAAGTTGTTGCTTCATATACATATATTTTGGTCCATTTTTTCTGCTATCAGATATTCAGAGAATTGTTATGGATGATAAGTAAACCAAACTACTTACCTCTACTTCTTCTTGCAGTGATCTGTCATCAACATAGTCGCTAATAATTCTGGAAAACAATAAGAGATTAATGATATCATAAAGATGCAACATATATGCAGTTACTATCAGGTTATTTCAATTCCATTCTTTGACTCCTATATTACCAACTGTCTTCATGCCAGCTTGAGTTTGCTTTTAATTTTTATCTACTAGTAATTCACTTACTGTGGGTATTTTTATTTCATCTGATACAAATGCAAGGACATTTTTCAATTCTTATAATTGAATGACAACAATGAATGCAGGTTGTGAGGTATACACATGGCAAATAAACCATTTCCTCATTTATATTTCTTGATATCAAACATTCCAATTATTGACATCAGGAATTGCCTTTTGTAAACAATGCAAATATCAATTCAAGAATCAAAGTCTTTAAATTGGCTTTTGTAAACAATGCAAATATCAAGAATAAAAGTCTTTATACAGTGTGTATACAAAAAAAAAACGGGACAGTTAAGAAAAGTCTATCAAAATTTTGTTTCAAATTATGATGTATGTATTTTGATATTAATAGATGCTCTGATGTCTTATCTTTCAAATGCTTTAAAAAAAAAATTAGTTTCTTTCATGCTTGAGCGAACACAAGACGTTTTTTTGAGAGGTTAAAAAAAAGGCTTGCGCCAAATGCCAGAAAATGAGAAAATATTGATCATCAGACTTCTTGCTCGTTTTTATTCAATTTGCTCTCATTTCTTTATTAGGTGGTCTGTCAACGACAGATCACCTATTAGTTTTGTCAGAATTTTCTTTCTTCTTTATTATTTATTTTTATTTATTTCCGCCAATTTTTTGTTCCTAGGATAACTCCAGATCGGTTTTGTCAATTTCTTTCAATTTTGGCACAGTCAAAGGTCATTGTCATAAGACGTGACAATAACATTTTCAAGGTCATCAGGTCATGATGACGTCATCTAGACGCCATTTTGTAAAATCACATTATCAATCATATCTCCATTATCAAATATCAAAAATTAACAATATTTACATCACATTAACTTCAGGTCAAGGGTCAACAGTTCATGTCATCAAAGGTCACCTGGTGGTCGCGACGCGCGCGTATGCGCTCGTCAAAATTTCAAATTGCTCAAAATCACTTTTTGACCAAAGTAGAGTACGTCATTTTAAGCATTTCAAAAATTTGCGCACGCACACGTATGCGCGCGCGTTTCTGCGCGTAATGCCTTCAAGGCAACGCAGAAACGCCGTTTTTTTTTATATCATTGCATTGATAATATAATTCTGAGCAATTTGATACCTTCATCAACCTTCTACGACCATTAATAACGAAATTAACACCCGTTAAAGTTTGCAGCACGTGTGCGCGCGAGCTCTTACTATAGGCCATATATGGGCAAAAACATGCCTATTAAAAATTCACTGTAGCTCTTTAAATAGTGCGTTGACCCCCATTTTTTTTTCATATATCGATAGAGTATGAGTTGTAGATTTGATTTCATGTCACCATTGTCCCTCAATTTGATCATGACGTCATCATAATGGCGTCGGAAGTTAAAATATCCATTTTCCTTGTTATGACGTCATAATAATTATGCAAATTAGGCTTTAACTCCGTGAATATCGGTCAATTTTCGCCCAATTTTCGATACGTTGTAGTTTAGAATGTACTCATTCTCCTCAGTTAACATGAATTTTCATTTTGAAAAACGCATCATGGCATAAAATAGCGATCAAAAGAGGCATGTCATTTTTCCTCATTTTGCGTGTAATCTCTATGGGACATGACTTTTTCTCAAAACTAGATTCTACATTCCTCTTTTTCGTGAGCTATATCTCCACTTTTTCTTGTCAGTTGTCTCTGAGCTTTTAAAATGTTGTAGCTGAGATTCTAAGCTTTCGGAAGTGTGCCCTCCATTTTTTGATCAGATGCCGGGATCATGCCCGTTTTTCGCTTGCAAAATTGGATTTGCAATTCTCAAATTTGCTTACGTGTAAACTCTATGGGGAATGTCGTGGCTCAATGGATAACGCACTTGACTTGCGTTCTCGGGGGCGCAGGTTCGAGTCCTGGGGTAAACAAGATGATTTTTTTTTCATTTTTTTTTCTTTTTTACCACCTCGTACATGATCCTTTATGATAATTAAAAGGTATAAAAGTTAAAATTTAGCAAGATAAAACAGACTATAATTACTTTTTTCATATCACATGTATTGTCATATATCAAAGAGACCATTTTCACAGTGCTTTATCATCTCCCGTCTTTCACAAGTATTCCATCCATAATGAACATTCCGTTGTCATCATGAAGATCATATTGATCTGCTGGAACATGGTAATGGTGATCATGATGGCGAGAATAAGGACAGACCACCTAATTCGTCCGCATGACGAATTAAAATCTAGTTTCTATTGGTTTTCCAGGTCAAATGTCCGCAGATTGAAACCAATCGTCCATATAGGTATTTCAAATGTCCGTGTACATGAACAAATGTCCGCATAAGAATATGGATGTCCGATTAGGGATTTCAAATGTCCACGTAGGTTCAAAGTGTCCATATAGCTAAATCAAATATCCGATTAGGGAAACCAAAAGTCACATAGGGAACGAAATGTCCAATTAGAGAGTGTAATGTCCCACTAGGGAAAACAAATGTCGTATAGGGATCTCAATTGTCCACGGTTTAAAATAATGATGACTCGAACGTGATAAGTTCATTTTTTCATCTTTCGCTTTTTCATTTTCTGTCACTCAGCTTTCCCTTTTTCTTCCTGCTCGATCTATCCATTTCTTAGGCAAGGGATTTCCCCCCCCCCCCTCGTTTCACAAATTTGCTGATCTCCTTGATTTTTATCCTTATTTTTATTTATTTATTCATTCATTTTATATATATATATATATATATTTTTTTTTTTTTTGGGGGGGGGTCTTGGCCCTGTATGTTTTCTTCGTCTTATTTATTTATTTTGTACACCTTTATATATTTCTTCCCTTTTCATTCTACCCCGCCCCTGTTTTGGAGCCGTTTATGTGGAGATGGAGCGCCTTTTTGTATCAGGCTCTTTTCTCTTCCTTCCATTTATTCCACCATTTCAACTTTTCCTTCTCAACTCAATTGTTATAGGAAAACTAACAAATGTCATACAGTGATTTCAATAGTCTCTATGGGTGTAAAATTTTCAGTTTCTTGCATATTCTGTTGTTTATTTACCAAATTATTATATTCCTTCCACTACATATCGAACACCACACAACATGATTTACAGACAAACTATGGATATTATTTACAATATTTTTTTACTCCAGCCCAGAATATAAAAATCTTAACATGGCATTTAATTTCATAATTCATATGAAAAACTCATTATTTGTAAACATGTTTGTTCCTTACAGTTATGGAACCTATTTAACTCATAAAATAATCATTGTTTAACTCTTCATATGAAGTATCAGTTTATATATAGATAAATTTCCTCAGTCTCTCACCCATCCCAAACATGTAATTTATCTTCTTGCAGGCACAAATGAACATTATTTCTATCTATATGTTTGTATTTTATCATGAATACATCTACAACCTTATTTTTGTGCCATATGCTAAACCATCTCTTCATGAAAATGCATGTTAATTCAAGACGGTTACATTTCATACACTCATTTGCATTACCTGAGGCATAACGTGCAACAACCTTGAATGCTGTCAGAAATCCTCTTAATTATATTTTGGTAATTCTTTTTGGTAATTCAGATAAACGTCTTAGACGATGTAATTTTCAATGTTGGATTTGATTTTAATTACTTTAAGTCAATTTAATTAGATGGGGTGGGTAGGGTGTATCTAACTCGATAAGAAGTAATCATTTTGATAGGCTCACTCAGGCAGGGTAGCCGTTTCAAATTCTTGTTGTTTAAAAAATCATCATTATGCAACTAACCTTGATTTATTAAAAGTACCTCTTATTCCTTAATTAATTCAATCAATAGTTCTGTCATCTTTATTAACGATTACTCATCTTTAACATCTTTTTCATCATTGTTCATTACCTTACATCATTACCTTGTTTTGGACCCTATATGGAAGACTAGAAGAGTGATGCCTACATTGTCAATGTTCGATGAGAACAGATAAACGAGAGTTATCACAAATTCCTAGAAAGCAAGTGAACACTTTTTGCGAGAGTGATCACGAATTTCCTTGTTGACCATAGTAGATTGCGAGACAAATGAATACCCTCTAGCGAGAACAGATATTTAGACAGAACAATCAATTTCAACGCATTTTCCTTTAAATAAATGTTATTTATGCTACACTCTCGGTATGAAGCATGTTTATTTATGTTAAGCTTTCAATAAATTTTCAAGTATTTTCTTTCAATAAACCAAATTATAATTGGTTTTTACCATATTGTTTGAATAATCTTTACTACTGAACAGAATTTCGATACTTAATGTGTACATTTGTCATACATTATAAGAAAAATTCAATCTCTTTTCAGCATCATTAGCAATGGACATTTGAATTACCTAAACGACATTTGATTTACCTAAGTACGACTTGATGTCTTAATTTATGCATGATTATGTAACATTTGCTATTGAACAGATATTTGAATTCCCTATGGACATCTTATTTACCTATTAGGACATTCGATTTGCAAGATGGACATTTGATTTACCTATTGAAAATAAATTCTATTGTGTGGACATTTGACTTCTCTAAGGACATTTTATTCATCTATTGGGATACAAGTCTGGCTAATGAGACATTTGAATTCCCTATTGACATTTGAATTACCTAATCGGACACTTGCTCTGACACGGCGGACATTTGACCTGGAAAACCTATACATCAATTATGTTTATACTTGGTAAATATTATCGTTGGATAATTTTACATATCTGTCCATGAGGATGAGGTTGAAGGTCGTCTAGGGGTCAAAAGGTCATATGATATGTGGTCGTGTCTATCTTTTTTTGAAGTTTTTGTTCAACTTGCTCTGATTTCTTTATTTCTGCATCAATCATATTCATACTTGACACATATGATGGTTCGCAAATAACATTGATTCATTTAAATACGTTATCTTTCAAAGGCAACAAAACCTTTGCAGCGTACAATAAATTTTCTAATTTTCTGCTACTTGGCGCAAGCCTTTTTTAACCCCTCACAAAAGTGTTCTGTGTTTGCTCAAGCATGAACAAAACTGATATTGTTTAATGGCATTTGAAAGATAAGACTTCAGATCATTTATTAACAACAAAATATAGACATCATAATTTGAAACAAAATTTTGATAGACTTTTCAAAACTGTCCTGTTTTTTTTTTATACGCACTGTATAGTATAATGAAATCATTTTGCGTTGTCAACAAAATACTTTAGTAAAAAGAACAAGAAAGAGGATTAAATGAGAAAACAGCTTGCCATACGTGAATATGTATATGCTGGCTAAAAAGTCAGCCTCTTTTCATTACTCACCCTTCATTGAGTGGAGGCATCAGAGTCTTGATCTTGCAGACTTTGTCATTATACAGGATGCAACGGCAGTCTTTACCTGGTAGTTTGAACTTTGTTAGTGACATCGTGTACTTTATACCTGGATAAAGAAGACAAAAGTACACATAAACTAGGGCTGAGTCAGAACGTTCAAAGGCTGTTCACATGGATAACTAAATAAAAAATAAATACAAATACAAACCTTCCCCAAAAGTTGGTGAAATTTTACATTTTTATATCCAAATAAAGGTCCATCTATTTCCCATATTTCCTTGAAATTAGTATGATTTAGTTGAAACTATCAAGAAAATGAAGAATATTCCCTTCTTTCTTGACTCTGAAAAATCGTTTTTGATTGATTCTTTAAAATATCACTTTTGTAACCAAAAATACTCAGTTCCATAGTTATCATTTCATTTTTCATCATTAGCTTTGGGATCATTTTTTTCATTTACCAGAGCACTCAGAATTTAATTTTGAGCATTATTTTGTGTGGGCCCTCCATTGGTGGAAAGTAAAGTTTGTCTGAATTTTCACCAAACAATCTCTCTTTTTGAAACTTGAGTATATATATAATCATTATAATACTTATTTATAATCAAGTTTCAAATTTTATTATTTGTTAAATAATAATTTTTATCTATAAATTGTTCTACAAAACAGCATTTTGTAATATCGCTTTTCGAAGCTACGTCATAACGAAGCGGTTCAAGGGTCAAGCCTATTGTATTTGCGGTGTTTACGAATGGATCGAGGGATATCCTCTCATTTTTTCATATTTATACAAACAATATTTTAACCCCTTCAAACGCATTAGGTGTATGAAGGTTCATAGATAAATAAAATCAAGAGAAACAAACCGATTTCACCCTCTAAATATGGATTTCCTAGGGAAATCCATCCTTGTATAGTATACAAGTCTCGCTTATGCTAATATGGCAACCATTTCTAGGCTCCGTGTAGACCAAAAGCTTCAGTCACTGCATTTGGTTGTTCTGCTGAACTGCATTGGCTCCACTCACCAATACATGTACATGAATGGGGATGATAGTAAAATGTCAGAAATTGTTAAATAAATCCCCACAAACGAAGGTTATTCCTGTCTAGGCTCCGTGATGAAAATTATAGACCCTAGACCTATGTAAAAATATTTTAAAATATCATCAAAGAGTCCTCAAGGCTACATTGAACTCACATTTTTTATATATGCTTGCAAAATCATATCGTGTAGATCAAAAGCTTCGGGATTGGTCTCTGTTATATTATTGGTTGTTCCACTGAACTCCGTCGGTTCCACAAACCAATTACAGAGACCGATGTTCTAACTCGATCTGTACAGGGACTCAATGGCCATATATGTTTATATGTATTAAGTTCGGCAAACCAGGGAAGTGGGAGTTGCGTGACAGCCGTAGTAAGTTTTTTTTTCTTTTAAGTTTATTTTTTTCCCGTTTTGGTGCATTTCAGGCCAAAACGGAATAATCTTTATTTTGGTCCAGTTCTTTTTTATATTTTTATGAAAAAGACAAAATCGATGAGCCCTGTCGGGGGGATTTTGCATTGTTAACCCCCTAATATAATGGTGGCTGCACGATCGCGAGCCTGCTCGCAGTCTGTGTACGAGAAATTTTCAAAAAAATTAAAAAATGTTTAAAAACTCCTTGAAACAGATAGCTGCCAGCTGTCTAGATATCGTGATGCTTGTTGAGAATATCAGATTTCTTCATGGGCGCTAACGATGACAAATTTGCAGATTTTTTTCTCAATATTTTCGTTAATACTGAACTCATCCTGAAGAAACTTACGCCAAAGGGTAATTTTAGGTCGCTTTTCACATTGATGTCAGATTTTAAGGATATTGCCTTGGCTAGTTTTTGAGATAACGACCGTCCGCGAAGTAGATCTGTATACGTGACGCGAAGTTTGGACTCACTCATTGAGTCACTGACACTGCCATCATCATCATTCATGGCCATTTTCTTAACAAATAGACTCTACAGCACACAAATGACAAGCAGTGTTTTCGGCGCTTCCTTCTTCCTTTCCTCCCTTTTCTTCTCTCTCTCTCTCTCACTCCCGGGGGGGGGGGGGGGGGGGTCACTCTCCACATGGCCTGCTACACACCCGCGTCCAGAAAAAGCGTCCCGTTTCAGGCACTCAGACATCGACGTCTTTGGCAAAAAGGGTTGCATTTCAGCACCATTCACTGGTAAATCACCTTTTAGGGTAGCCTTAATTTTCTCTCTCTTCACGCCATTTAGGATTGCTTATTTGGTTATAAAGATTACGCCATTGAGAAAAATATGACTAGATCTATGCCATTAAGGGTTGCAAATTTGAGAACATCCGGGAGCAGACCTAAGCCATAAACACCATGAAGGGCGTGATTTTAAGGGATACAAAATAATCCTCGCACACCCCGGCCAGCGCATCACTGATGAGAAATACTCCGTACAGTATAGCAGGCCTCTACAAAAAAAATTCATCACTTGCCCTGTTGGGCAAGTGATTAAAAAATTTGCTTGCCCGATAGAAAAAACTGCTTGCCCGATTTTTTTTCAAAAATCTTTTGCTCTTAATTATTCTTTTCTGTCCTGGCTGAACTTGATTTACTGGCGCTGCCCTTGGCATTTCTTTTTCTTGACTCTTGTTCATTGTTCAAGGTGTTCTGGCCGCCGATTACGACGACAAAAGTCGCCTATTTTAGTCTGACGACTCATTGTTTATTTGGTTTGAAGATTTCACAAAATGAAATACGGGACAATCGACAAAAAAAAAAGATCAAGAAAGAAGGTCTAGAAAAAAGTACAGAATTGGAAGGGAGGGTGAACGAAAGAATGATGGAGAGAAAGAAAAGAGATGAATTGAGAAGAAAGAAAGAAAAAATGAAGGGGAAAATGAAGGAAATAATAAAAATATAAGAAAGTTCTAATAAAAGAAGGATGAGAGAATAAAAATAGATATAAAGGTTTCTGTCATTCTTTGAATTGAATATAGAAAGAAAAAAAAAAAGGGAAGATGAATAAATGTGTGAAAGTCAAAACAAAGAAGAGAAAGACAAAAAGAAAGTAAGAAAAAAGGAGGAGGAAAAAAAGAATGAAGGAAAGAAAGAAACAAAGAAAGAAGAAAACAGGAAGGAAGGAAGAAAGGAAAAGAAAGTATAAGGGAAAAGAATAAGGACAAAATGAAATAAATAATGAAAGAAAGAAAGAAAGGAGGAAAGAGAGGGAGGAAAGAATGAAGGGAGGCCAGAATGAAAAAAAAGAAATAATGGAAGGAGAGATAGAACGAAAATAAAAACGAGTGGAAGGGAGAAGGAATGAAGGAAACAAAAAAAAAGGAAATGTAATAAAGAAGGCAAGTAAGAGAAAGAAGGAAAGAAAGAAAATGAACAGAGAGAGAGAGAGAGAAAGGATCAGGAAATAAAAATAGATATGTAACAAAAAAGGGCAAGAAGGAAAAATTAAGATAGGATAGAAAAGAAAGAGGAAAAGTTCAAACTTCAAGCAAATAAAAACAATCCAATCATATAACAAAAATCCTAATGATATTTGGTGTTTTTTTAATATATTAAAAAAAAAAATATAAAAAAAATGTTTTAGAAATTGATAAAATACGGGACGTCTGGTCCTGGCCGAGTCAGTCCAAAGCTTGAATGCATTCAGCGCGAACTAGCTCGAGACTCGGCTGGCGCGATCGCTCGTGTACGTCCGTACATGCGCTCAGAGGGCGAGAGAGGGGTTTCCCCAGCTAGCTCCTTCGTCGATTAGTAGCGCATGCGCACATTGTAGTTTAGAAAGTAAGATGGCAGCCTCCATCGAACGGGACCGCTGGCGATAAATTGTCGCCTTTTGTCGGTAAATTGGCGCTGATTTGACATGTTTCCACTGTTTTTTTACTGGTATGACATTGTATGAGAGATAATTGCAATTTATCAAAAAATTATTAAACTTTACTGTCAATTTATCTTTTTCATTTTCAAAACAACCACTTGCCCGATCGGGCAATTGACTTTGAGAAATGCTTGCCCGCACGTCATTTTCACTTGCCCCGGGCAAGCGGGTTTGTCGCGCCCCGAGTATAGTCTCTAGTCTTACACCCGGCTCTATACTAGGCCACTCAAGGGTCAGGCGCGTAGCCAGGGGGGGGGGGGCGGTGGCCCCCCCAAAACGTCCCCAAAAAGAAAAAAAGAAGGGAAAAAGAGAGGGGAAAAGGAAAAGCGAAGGAAGGAAAGGGAAGAAAGGTGGCTTTGTTGGTTTTTCTTTTTATTCTTTATTTTTTTTCAAAAAAGAAACTCCTTCACTCTTGCTCTAAATTTATATATACATGTATGAATTTTGCTTCCGCGCTGTGCGCGGTTAAATGACAATATTACAGTTCTCCTTTGTTTCCCTCACCCTTTTTCTAACCCTGTTTCCACCTCGGCTATATGTGTTTCTTGCCAGTTAAAGTTCAAACATATACATTTGGGCATGAAATTAGAGTAAGGATATGCCGAAGTATATGAAGTTATCTTTTTTTATTTTTTATTGATCGCGCAACTTCTGGTCGGGTCGTCTTTGGGCGGGTAAAATCTTTATATCAATTTCTGCCATCACCTCCATATAGGCAACTTCTCCCGCTTTTCATCTCATTACTAAACAACCATAATTTGGGGGCAAACAGGTTCCTAATTTAAAAAGAGGAAGGTATAAAATTCATGTCATATTGAATAAAAAAGCACATTATTTTTTATCAATTTCTACTAAACTTCATGTCATTTCCCTGCACATTCATCTCCTGAATGACACTTAAATATTGTTATCATTCAAAATGAAGCGCATCAGGATAAGTCATAGAAATTATACATTATCCTGTTTTATATAATTTCAATAAATCACAGAAGTTTCAACTTTTTGCGCACTATTTTCCTTGTAATGAAGTTCAATAATCTTAGAAAATCAAATGAATTAGAGCCGATGGGGGTATTAGAGATATCTGCATTTGACGAAATGTCTGCCCTTTGAAATGTCAGAGTTTCATTATCCTGCACAGGGAGGAATATGCACGGGGAGGAATATTTTCCTCCCAGCATATATCCTTCTCCTCCTCTGTTTTGCGAGTTAAGAAATGCACTGTCGCTAAATTGTTTGTAATCAAATCTGATCTTTCCGAGGGAAGTATTCAATATAACTTAGAGAATACCCTTTTCTCGGGACCCTTTTCTTTGCAAAAAAATTGACAAAACGCTTTAGCTTCCGCGCTTCGCGCAGGGTTAATATTATTTCATTTTCCTCCATTTTATCCCTTTTTGTGCGTTCAGTCACTTTCGAAAACAAGGTTCAAAATCACAATATAGTCAACTGAATTGGGGCTAATATAGGTACCAGAGACAAGAGAGGCGGCTCCTTTTCATTTTAATTTATGAAACACCGAAAGCTTCGCTCGGGAGGGGGAAACTCCCCCTTCCTGCACCCACCCCCTAGGGAGCGCGCTTCGCGCGCTCTGTGTTGGCACGCTTCGCGTGCATTTACCGCCCCCTCCAAAATGAAATCCTAGCTACGCGGTTGTCAAGGGTTCATTACATGCCGCCGTGCACAGAAAAATCAAGCCATAGAAGTTGTGTGTTGTGGACACCAGAAGTGGGATCGCAGCTCGCGCGACCCACTAGTTAGAAATCCACTGCCAAACGCGGTTCATGGTGCGAGGTTAGTATACTAATACTGTAAAAAACCTCTCAATACGTGCGAGTGATACTAGGCAGCACGTCTCTGGTTTAGGCCTATAGTCTATACCATTTTGTTTGATTCATACCGGGGATTCCTATATTGATTTTGTATTTTTTACTATCAATTAAGTCTAGATCTAAAACAAAAAAAAGAAGATACAGGTTTACTTATGCATGTAGTTTTCAACACATTAACTGATATTGATTCAATTTTTTCAAGTTTTGATGAAATTGGTAAAATGAATGTTAAGTGATGCATCAGTCAGTCAAGGCAAGCAACATTTTTCACTTGCATTCATTAATTAAGGCTAAAAGATCGCTATTCAAAGTGGCTAAGACTAAGAGAGGAGTCAATGAGAGTAAATTATGCTGGCCTTGCAATAACTTTTTTTTAAATGCCGGGAATTTACACCTGTTGTATGTAACATCAATTTAACATCAGTAATCAGTATGGTATCAAATTAATCGATTTTGATATGTTGACGCCACTTAGGGTATCGAATTAGAGGCTTTTCCCTGTTAGCGCCACTGGCGCTGGCTCACTGCTACCATCCTGCCTGTGGAGAATCTACAGGTAGACTATGGTATGCCAATGCTGTATTAAAATATCACTTTCTTGACCAAAATTATTAATTTCCATACAGTTGCAATTCAATTTTCATTAGTAACTTAGAATAATTTTTGTATTGACCAGAGCGCTCAAAAACTTGAATTTTGGGCATATTTTTGTGTACACCCTCTATTGGTGGAAAGTAATTTGGCAGGAAAATTTTCATTTTTCAAGCTCTATCTTTAATAAAGAAAAAATAATTTAAAGAATCCTTAAGAGCCAAGTTATATAATGAAAAGCTGTAATGGAAACTGACAGTGTAAAAAAATCAAGCATTTGTCGAAAAGACAAAGAGAAAATAATCCAAACATTGTCAACCTTATTTTGCCACACACTGACACAGAGAGATGTAACTGAGAACAAGGTTATATCATAATCATGTGGAGCGTTGTGGCCCAGTGGATTAGTCTTCGGACTTTGAAACAGAGGGTCGTGGGTTCGAATCCCAGCCATGGCGTAATTTCCTTCAGCAAGAAACTGATCCACAATGTGCTGCACTCAACCCAGGTGAGGTAAATGGGTACCGGTAGGAAGCAATTCCTTAAAAAGCTGTGTGCGCTATGAACGCCTAGCTTAGCCGGGTAATATAGGAGCGCCTTGAGCACCTAACAAGGTGGATATGTGCGCAATATAAATACCCTATATTATTATTATTATTATAACATAAACTTGTTCATTGATAGACCAAAAGCTTTGGTCTGTTATGTTGGTTGTTCCGCTGAACTCCGTTGGCTCCACTCACCAAATACAGAGACCGAAGTTCTAGCTTGATCTGTAAAGGGACTCAATGGCCATATGTTTATGTATAAAGTTTGGATAAAACAGGGAAGTGAAGTTGCCCGACAGCCGAAGTATCACTGCTTTTTCCCCTTTCAAGTTTATTTTTCCCCGTTTTGGTGCATTTCAGGCCAAAACAGAATAATAATCTTTATTTTGGTACAGTTCTTTTTATATATTTTTATGAAATAAAGACAAAATTTGATGAGCCCCGTCGGGGGGATCTTTCATTGTTAACCCCCTAATGGTGGCTGCACGATAGCGAGCCGCCTGTGTATGAGGAGAAATTAAAAAAATAAATAAAAATGTTAAAAAACTCCTCGAAACAGACGGCTGCCAGCTGTCTAGTTCATTGAATGAGTGACTTAGGGTGGCTTTTCTCATGGCATGGGTTACGCCATTTACGGTTACAAATTTAGTTAATGTAGTTACGCCGTTAACAGGTTTAGGGTGCATTTCTGAGGTTGTCAGACACGGGTGGGTAGCAGTCCATGTGGAGAGTGACCCTCCCCCCCCCCCCCGGGTCTCACTCTCACGTTCCATACAATTGAATTACAAAGTTCAATTGGCGACTCTAGGCCAGGGCCCGTATTCTGAAGTCGGGTTTAACTTAAACTCAGTTTTAAAGTTGTGGTTTAAGTAAGGATGGCCAAAAAAGGTAGAGATATCATAATTCAGCTAAGATTTGGCTCTCATATTCAAAATCATATTTTTGTCCACTCACACAACATGTGAGGTTAGTGGTAGATCAGGGAGCTAGTATAAAAAGATGATTGACTTCACCATCGATGAATCAGGAAAGAGCACAGCAAACATAAGAAACATACAACTTAATAAAAAATTTGACACTTTTGGCTTCCCATAATTTTAGCAGAGTTAGACCATTGACTTTGTCTAAGACTAAGTTAAAGGGGAATCCAACCCAAATAAAAGTTTGTTTTTATAAGGAAATTAAAAATCAGACAAGTTGATAGGTGAAAGTTTGAACAATATTGGACAAACAACAAGAAAGTTATGAATTTTTAAAAGTTGTAAATATTGGTAATCACTAAACCCATGGAGACTTCAAATTGGCCGCATATGGGATGTCATAGTGATGTAAGACAAGGACCACTCTTCCATGTACTCCAATACATATTATGGCTAAAATGTCATATTTCCCAAAAGTTTTATTTCAAATTATATTTTTCTTTCATGAGGACATAAAACAATATACTACCTGGGTTATAAACAAATTTTATGATATTTATCAACCAATGCAAGTATTTTACGATTCATGATATTTATCTGCCGATGCAAGTATTTTTCAAATTTAAATTGGCAGCTATACACACGTGTGGTATCTAGGTATCGATAACAAAGACATCAAGATGGCGACCAAAACAGACTTGGCAAGTCAACGCTCGTGCTCTTAATTATTTTTCATATTAACTAATTTATTGAAGGAATATATACAAACATATTAATTTGGGGGGAAAACTTAATACTTTTGGCCCATGATGTACCGTACGTTAGTTTGGGGTCAAAATCCTAACCAAAACTTATAATAGGCCTAGGTCTACTTTCACCATGGGAAAACCTATGGTGTGTATAGACCAAGCAATGCGTAAGCAAACCAGGCGTCAGTGGGGAGTAAGCCTACGTAGAGTAGATGACTTTTACTCCCCAGACGCCTCCAGGCTAAGAATACGGGCATAGCCATAGCTCTCCGAGCCAACGCGTTAGGCGCGGCGGGCGCATGCCCCGAAACTTAACCCAAGCGCAAGCCAGCGCTGGCCCAGGGAGCTCTGCCGCAGACTGGAGTGGGGCTTTAATTCTGATTCATGATTTCAATTTTCATGTCACGTCTGCGTCTGACACATGCACACCGGCAACCTATAAAGAATAATATTTACCGAGTTTAACCTGTTCGTAGATCGCCTAAAAACTTTGGGTAGTGAATATCTGTACCATGTAGAGTCTAGCGTAAATCGTTCTTTAGATGTTATGAAGTTAGACCTACCTTAGTTAGGTATCTCAACTTTTTATTTTTTTCCGCGGCCTAGATCACCGTCGTAGATGGCGCAAATCGTACCTCCCCAAGGCCCACTGAACATGACTTTTACCTTTGCTTCTTTAATTTGTTGTTTCTTGGGACTCCATGTGCAGTCCAGAATTTTTTTTTCACTGTGGCTAGCACGTTTTTTTTTATTTCTTAAAAATCAATTAAAATGCATCAACCACCTAGTATCATGCCTTTTAAAGGTAATTCCAGAGCATAAATGTGTAATCTTTTTAATAAAAATAAAATCAAATTTTATAATGGATATGTCACGACAACTTGACATCATAATATCATATCATATTCGCCCATATTCTCTTCCTTTCTTTCTTTTCTCTTTTTGGTCGTGAAACTTTTTGCAGGGAATTATCCATAGCCCCCCTTCAAGCCCCACATCTTTACGCCGGTGGAATTGGTGGTCCTTTAATAGTTTTAAGTACGAGACTCTGCTTACGCATCTAGATGGGAGCGCCTGGTCGAGCGCGAAGTGCGGGCTGAAATAATAAAAAAATAATAATGACCGGAAAATCCCAGCCAAAAACAATGGGCTATATTGAGGACTCTTATCTGTTTACATTTTCTATTTCCCTAATTCCCTTTATACATTCTTTTTAATTTAACTTTTCATTTCTTTTGTATGTTGTTCTCCATGTATTTTACATCATGAACCTGAATAAAGTAAACTTACAAATTAAAGTAAAGAGATCAGTTCAAAAGAGTGGTAAAATAAACGGGGAAAATGCCTGTTTGCGAGGAGGGGTAAATTTAAAAAAGATAAGGTCATAATCATAAACATGTTAATGTTATTCTTGGCTGGATTATTGTTCTTTTTCCTTCCATCTGTTTGTAACAGTTTCCGAAAGGATTTGTTTGATTCAAAAGCAATAAACATTATAAAATTATGAGAAATAATATCAATGGTCATCATGGGTAAATACGATAACCATCACTATCATCATCATGATAATCATAATATTATTATTGCTATATTGTTATTCTTATTATTTCATCATTAATCATTATTATTATTATGATGATGATGATTATTATTATTACTATACTACCACTGGCGTATCCAGGGGGGCACAGCCGGCCCGTACCCCCTTTTGAGAAGCGAAATAAAAATTTGTAATGTAAAAATGCCATTAAAACAAAAGTGTGCCCCCCCCCTTTGAAAGTGAAAACTTTTTTTCCTTTTTTTTTTGCTTGTCAAATTTTACTACTGCTGCTACTTTTATTATTATTAATATTATAATGATAATACAGGCCATCCCCACCTGAAAACAAAATTGGAGGATGTAGGCATGTCCCCCCCTCTCGTGATCGACACCTATGGCTAGAACACGGAAATGAAAGGAAAATAGGAATTCCTTTTTATTTCCAAAATCGATGCATTCAAAATTTTCACATTCAAATGAGGCGGGCGCGAAATTCTTTGCTTGATTTATTTGAATTATCCCCTTTTCCTCTCTGTCTTGTGCCAAGTTTCTGCACGCCAAAAATATTACCAGCAGAAATAAAGCACTAATTTCTTAATCTTTGTAAAAATGAATAATTATTGCAGATTTAGTAAACCCGATCATAGAAAAGAGAATTAGCGGCACAAAATTAGGCTGAGAGGAAGCATCCGAAAGCAAAATTATACACGGACCCCAAACACCTTTTGGGGCGAAATCCTCTAAATGGAGGATATTTTTCTTTTTTTTCTCATCCCTCTCTTTTTGCGAGGCCCTCAGATACCGCCCACGACACTAATGCCTGGCCTGGATACGCACTGTGGCACCAATTATCAAATAAAAAAATAAAAATAAAAAATAAAGATGAACACGCGATCCTTGTCATTATGAGTTTTACTTGCTTTTGTATGTTGTACATGTTGTAAGGTTACCAGCATTATGGCTCATAAAAACAAAGGCATGATTTTTGTCTTCAGGGAAGGCGAACCGAAGTTGAAAGTGGGAGGGGGCGCACAGAGAAGAAAGGGCACCTTTTCTTTCGAAAAGGGCACTATTTTATAACAAAGAAAAGGTGATTTATCTACAGTGGTGTAATGAGCCAAAAATTTTGAGGGGGCCAGATAATTATGTCGTATCACGTAAAATTTATAAGCAGCGAGCGACCAAAATTTTGATATTTTATTACAAAAATCAAATTTTGTGATATATTTTGACATAATGTTAAAAAAAAAAATCATTATTTCACCCTTCTCATTTTAAACCTTACAGATGGCCACTAATCTTAATCAAATTGCGTGTATATTTATAGCTTTCACATAAATTCAATGCAGTTGTGTATATACCGTAATCATCCAAATATTTTGAGGCGGCACACCATAGCAAATGTGGGAAAATTTGTAAAAAGTCGCCAGCGAGCGAAGCGAGCCAGAAAGAAAAATTGCCTTTTAAAATGAAATTCTAATTATGTGATAGATTTTTACATCATGGCAAATATCATGTCATATATATATTTTTTTTCATTCATCTCATTTCGCTGCCTCCTTTTTTTTTCTTTTATTTCCCCTTGGCTGTGGAACCACCCCCCATCCGGTACGCCAGTGTTTCAACACAAAGTTTGATGCAGGAAGGGTCCCCAACTGCACGGGGTCTTGGACAGAGCCCCCGGTAGTTTAGAGATTTAGCAAGTTTATGATAGACTTTCATACGACATTATGCTACCATCCATCTTTCTTCCCGCTCGTTATCATCGTCAATCCTCGGAAGCCCGCTTGTTTTATCTTGTCCCTTTTCTTTATTTTCCAATTTAGATTTTGGCTCATTCCATTTTACCTTCATTTCCCGCTTTTGTTTGCCTTTTGGTCATCTTTAATTATTTCCCTGTCTTACTAATCATGCTAATGTATTTGTATATCGGAGAGAATTGTTCTTTCTCACTTGTTCTCCTTTCCTTCCTTTTCCCGTTTTCTTTTCGTTTTCCCTTTTTATGTTTTTTTTCCTTAGTTTTCTTTTCCCTTTCCTTTTCCCCTGTCAATTCAATTCTTTATTCCATTCAAAACATAATACAAAATAGTATAAAGTAATACAAATCGAGTATAATTTTCCTTTTCCCCATTCCTTTTTTTTTCTTTCCTTTCCCTTTCCCTTTCTGTCTTTCTCCCCCGTTTTTTTTCTTTCCCCGTTTTTTTTATTTTCCAGGTGAACTCCGCCAGGGGGGGGGGGCAGCTTGCCCCCCGCCTGTTACGCCACTGCATCTGATTGTTGTTGTATCCCCGATATCAAATATTGTTGGGAATTTCATTGGTCTTTGAGGAGATTTGATTCAGAAGAGAGCTTTGCCTGTCCATCATGATTGTCTTCTAGTGGTAAATATTGCCAAACAGTGTTCCAGTTAGAATTTTTAAATTAGATATCAACAAGAAGTTTATAACTTCAAATTTCTACAAGCAATGTAGGCCTATTATACAAATCTCTTATTATATGCCACGGGCAGACTTTGACACCTATACAATAATTATAAATATCTTTGCCAGAAACTGGGACTGAGTCCGATGCTATACGGGTGGACTTCAGAGAATTATATATCAAAATGTTGATTTGTTTTTTTGTTTGTTTTTTGCTTGCGCATTGCATTTATTTGATACTAAAAACTTTCAGGTATAATTTATTCTCTCTCTTATTATAAAACCACCACATCCAATATTATCCTCATTATTTTATGCATAAAAGTATATGCATAAACATTACAATTTGCCTTACATGAACCCCTGGGTCTGGAGTAGTCTAATTTTTGGTTTAGGGTCACTTCAGGCATGCAGTATCAACAGAATGATGTCTTATAAAGAAAACAGAGGCGTCTATCAATTTTTCAGATGGGGGGGGGGGGGCAAAATCATGAATCAACATCCAAAAGGCGCTCGATCACAAAACAAACAAACTCAATTAAACACACACACGCACGCACACATCCCCTACACACCCTCACCCACACCCACCCACCCTCCCTCATGCACGACACACACCCACACATTACATAATGACTCATTAGAAAGATACGTGGTCGCATGTCATAAGGTGGTCCAATTTCGCAAACAGGGTACTGATAAAAAAAAGTTATCTCTTAAAAAAAAAAAATGTTATAGGTATACCATTCTTCAAATAATGAAGGAGAATTTATCCTAATAACCTTGTATTGATAAAATTGACCGTGCATGCAGCAATCACGGGTTTCTCTTGCTACTTTTTCCAGGCATTTCTTAAAAGCGTGTGTAACGAGGGAGGTCGTGAAGGTCCTCTTATGAAAACACTGTGAGTATAACCATGTACAAATAACTTGGAAACAACCAAGGAGCTTTTTGAAATGACCATCGTTGTGATGTTATGCACGATACACCCCACTTTCTTCAAATCGCGGAGAATAGGTCCTACATCTGGGCAGAGTTGTCCAGGCTAGGACCCATAGAAAATGGACCAAACCTTCTTTTTTTCATAATTATATACAATATTTTTTATGGTTTCTTGTCAATTTGAGGGTGCTGATGACAAATTTTGCATTATCGATATACGGATATAGGGCCAATTTTAATATAATTATACATGACTGTATCTATTTTTTTCTTTCTCACTTAAAATTTTTGGGGTGCAAGCCCCCGAGTCCCTTATTTTGTTGAGTAATATCATATTCGTGAATTTAGAAAGTGCTTAATGTCCAGAATATCAAGAAAAACATTTTGCGCTTGACGCTCGCACAACTGATATTTTGATTTCTACTGACGGAGCTTGTATGCCGGGCTTGTATGTTTTTTTACTGACCTGAAAAGGGACATTTTCAAAAGGTTACTTCGAATTCGTGATAGTATATCAGTTCAAAGGAAGAATGCGAGTGAAGCACGAGCAATTTCATTCTTTTATTATGCTGCCGTGAGTACACAGCAATGAAGCACCGTTTGAATTCTCTATATCCCCATCCTTCAGTTATTTTCCTTATTTTAATTCCTTTATCATGTTCATGCTCTCTCATCTTCATGGTATAGGGGTAGTGAGCCACAGCGTGGGGACTATCGGCCGATCGAGGCCATTTAGCCGCGGTTGGGCCGTCCTTTTTTATGCCAATGATCCTTTAAACCTTTTTTTTTAAGATCATGAATCGCCTCCTATTGCCCCCACTTTTTAAGCACTGAAAAAGTGCCCTTTTTTACCCAGAAAGTGCCCTTTTTATGCAAGGAAAATTCCCCCACACGAACGTGTATACATAACTGTGCTCCTATTGTAGGCCTACCTGAGGAGCCGGGCCCGCTTTAGGTTGAAGCGGGGGTTGGTTATAGATGAAATGGTAAACCAATCGATCTCCACTTACCGACTTTATGCGTGTAGAGACATCCGACAGACAATCCTCCAATTTATTCAAAGTGTTCCAATAATAATTGCACGATCCCAGTATTTGACACAATATGCACAAAATCACACAGATATTATCACAAAAACTATATAGCACAAGCGGTATTTTGGATTTTTCTCTTGGTGAAATGACGGAGAAAAAATGAGGGTATATAGTACGGAAACTTAAATATGAGATGAGGTAGAAGATACAATGGATGAAGTTTGCTTCAAGTGAGATGATGGAAGTCCACAAAAGTAATTTGACGACGTTCTCAAAACACGTGTTTACTAAAGTAGAAAACTTTGAGAAGTGGGTCAGAA
Organism: Lytechinus pictus; assembly: GCF_037042905.1. Classification (NCBI taxonomy): domain Eukaryota; kingdom Metazoa; phylum Echinodermata; class Echinoidea; order Temnopleuroida; family Toxopneustidae; genus Lytechinus; species Lytechinus pictus. The sequence continues at coordinate 15,868,411 of NC_087251.1, forward strand.
AAGAAAGTAGTGATGTGATGGAGGTTCTAAACAAAGAGAGAGGGGAGAGAGAGATACCAAATACCAATTTAGAGAATTTTTAGTGAGTCACAGGTGAGTATGCTGTGCGAGGGTCATTATTGACCACTTCTTGTTGGCATGATTATTGCTAAGGAGTGGAAGTAACTGGTATCCAAGGGTAATGTCCTCTCGAAGATGATGAGTATATAGAAGGCAAAGTTGAGAAATGAAGAATGAAATTGAGAAAATACTAAAATTCAAGGTGTTGTGCAGTGTGCCCTTTTTCGTATAAGTGCCAATTTTTTACAAACAAAAGAGGGACTTACACCCCTACTCGTCTTTGTGTTCTTTCATTAAAAAATGATTTGCTTTGTATTAAATATTTTTAATAATTGACATATAATTTATAAATCTAGGGGCTGCGTACTTTTATGAAGTATTGATTCATTTCATGTTTCTTAGCCGCCGAAACTCAATTAATCATAACCATTGGAACTCTGCATCAAAACATGCAATAGGCCTACAGTTAAAATTTTGGGAAGATTTTGACGGCACCTTAATTAGACAGTAATTTTGAGTCGATCATTATTTTGAATCCCCCCCGGGGGGGGGGGGGGGTTCTCACGAAATAAGGCATATCGGGGATGTGCCGCTGGAATGGGTCGCTAAGTTTTGGAAGAAATCCCTAAGCATGGGGTAGCCTTTTTTATGTTGGAAAATCCGTAAACATGGCCCCAATTTTTAGATACTGGCCTTAAACATGGGTCCGATGGCCCTAATTTCTAGACACTGGCCTCAGCATGGGTCCATAATTTGGGGTGATAACCTTATTTTTTCTTGTCAAATTTTAATAAATCCTTAATGGGTACCTTTTTAGCCCAAATGACCCGTAAATATGGGTATGGGAACCTTCAGCCGCACAACCCCTTCCGAACCAAAATTAAGTACCCCCCCCCCGGGGGGGGGTGAAACTAAGAATGTTTATTGTTTAAGATTAAACCGCTAATTTCGGTATAGTTTATAATTGTCCCATACACGCTTTTAAAAGAACTGTCGACATGGTTGATTTGTTAATGAGCCAATTATATTGAAAATGCGTTCTTCTTCTCTTAAGTTGCTATACATTCGAATAACTGAAATGAATCCCTATCGAATAATGACTAGAACAATAGCTTTTTGAATAATCTGAATTAAGTAAATTTATACAAAAAATCTATCTGACGTAAAAGACGCCACGCGAGGACCGTGTCAAACATGCAATGCAAAAAAGCTAGGTGCATTCCCGCGCATGGATATGTCGCAGTGCGGCTCAGTAAAGCGGTCCATTGAAAGACGGTAAAGGAAAAGACTGGGCTAATGATTTGATTTGAGCTAGCTGCATGAGGCATACGGCAATCAACAAGCGAAATTCCACACACAATCCCTGCATAAAAACACGCATTCCAACTGCATTCTCTCTCGATACACTGTGGCCCCAGACACGTACACGTGAAATACGATTAATTTTGTGTGTGCGGTGTGTGTGTGACGCGGTTTTGACCATTCAACTGCAGTATCTTTCTCCTCGCCTGCGAACCGGCTACACTCCTACAGGTCCTTGTTTTTGCCTCTATCATTAATTTTACGTCAATATAATGGTGAGTATCTCACTTTAATAAAGATGTTTCATTTTTAGTGTGTTGCCTTAATATTTCTTGTATTTTCATGTGCTTGTATGTTTGTAGGCCCTATTGATCTGATCCCCGCCCAATTTCTTTTTTCTGCAAAGTCAATTCAAAGAAAAAAGAAAGGGCAAAGCAAAGGTCAATCGGATTTGGTAGCTTTTTTGTCGAATAGACATGGTATAGACTATAGTATAGATCTAGTAAAAAGTAGTAGACTCTAGTTGAGCTTGAAGTTGAAGCCTGATCCTGGAAATAAAATGTTCGAGACAAGTCAATGCTCTTGTCTTAACTAGTCTCATTTGTCATGTTGTGGTTAATGCGAGATTAACGTCGGAGAAGTGTTACTGTATACAAATAATGCATGCAGCCGAGTGCGTTAGTGGAAATGCAGAGCACGCGAGGTTTCTTTAGATAGGAGTCGCACTGTGCACGAGCCGCTTGCGGCGAGTGCCCAGTGTGCTCCATCTGAAGAAACCGAGCTTTCTCTGCATTTACTTTTACGCACGACAGAGCAAGTGCATTATTTGTTTTATAAAATAGCAACACAGAAACAATTTTTTAAAAAGTTACAGTACAGTTTTGTTGGACTTCTACCGCACTGGTTTGCTCGAGCGTGCAATGTCAATTTTCGTTGCACACCTTTTTGCACTACCGTGCAGTGCACAAAAAAAGTTGGATGTCATGTGACGCGTATTGACCAATCGCGATGCTTGAAATAATACAGCTATTTTATAATTAGTGTTAGTGTTACTGTGAGTGGGGTCGGGACAACTCGGACCACGGGACATCTCGGACCGCGGGCCAGGTTGTCTCACCCATTACGAGATTTTTTTCCCACAAATTTGCGTCTATTTTTCCGTCATTTCGAAATTTCTTGTAAAGATTTTCTAGAGATATGGTCTGATGGTAATGTTCTTCACTTTCCGAGTTGTCCCTGATTCCCTGATTCCTGTGAGTGTGAGTGTTACTGTTACTACTTACTAGTGTTAGGATGGGGGGTCGGGTGTCCGGACACTTTATATTTTTGAAGCTTTCTTTTTTGTCTTTGGATTACACTAAAAATATGAATTCAATAGTTGTAATCATCTTCCATTTTGTTCTCCATAATATTTCCTTACATTTTGTACGAAAAATTGATGAAACTTTGCTTGAAAATTTTTCCAAATGACTTTCTGAAATTGATCGTCCAGACACACAACAACTGGGTGATGGTGGGCCCCAAGTCTGCGCACCAAAATGACCTAACAATTTGAGTTAAGATTTAACATGAATTTCTTATTTCACAAAATCTTTTGGTTGATAGTGTTCCTTATATTATTAAGAGTAAGTGTACCAAATTTCTCATTAAAAAATGAAAGAAAATATAAGATTTTCTTGAAAAACCTTTGGGCAGTCATTTTCAGATTGAAAAAAAAATGGTACCCCATGTCTGTGCACTCATTCACTTTGCACACGATTCTGGGATTTTGATGACAAAGGCTGCATTTTGAGGCCGTCACATGAAATGCCCTGAATTCATTATTTTTCCACCATTTTGAGTCAGATTTTTTATGAATACCTGTCTATGTAAATGTAATGCATGTGTAAAGTTCGTGCTCGTTGCGTATCTTCTTTTACTAGAATCGCGCAGATACGCGGGTGCGCAGACTTGGGAGACCGCGCAGACATGGGGGAAATGACCATACTTGTTAGTGTTACCGTAATAATCCGTATTCATGGTCAACTCTCCGACTCCGAGTGTAATTAAGTTCAATGACATTGAATTGAATTTGAAATATATCACTGACAGTGACACTGTCACTCAGTGTCAGGTACAACAATTACATTGAATACTAAAGTAGTATACCCAGTTGTTGTGTGTCCGGACAGGTTGTGTGTCCGGACGATCAATTTTTAAAAAGTCATTTGGAAAAATTTATAAGCGAAGTTTCATAAATTTTTAGTACAAAATGTTAGGAAATATTATAAAAAACAAAATAGAAGATGATTACAAGTATTGAATTCATATTTTTAGTGTAATCCAAAGACAAAAAAGAAGGCTTCAAAAATATAAAGTGTCCGGACACTCGATCCCCCATCCTATAATGGTGGGCCCCAACTTAGTCTGCGCACCTAACAATTTGAGTTAAGATTTAACATGAATTTCTTCTTATTTCACAAAATCTTTCAGTTAGTAATGTTCCTTATATTATTATGAGTAAGTGTACCAAATTTTTCATCGAAAAATGAAAGAAAATAAAGGATTTTTAAATAAAAACCTTGGGCAGTCATTTTCAGATTGAAAAAAAGTGGTAGGCCTACCCCATGTTTGCGCACTCATTCACTTTGCACACGATTCAGGGATTTTGATGAGAAAGACTGCATGTTGAGGCCTTCACATGAAATGCCCTATATTCATTATTTTTCCACTATTTTGAGTCAAATTTTTTTATGAATACCTGTCTATGTATTGCATGTGTTAAGTCTGTGTTTGTTGCGTATCTTCTTTTAATAGAATCGCGCAGATACGCGCGAGTTCGCAGACAAGGGGGACTGCGCAGACTTGGGGGAACTTGCCATAGATAGATCTACATCACATACGGTACAGATCTAGAATCTATGATGATGGGCCCCAAGTCTGCGCACCTAACAATTTGAGTTAAGATTGAACATGAATTTCTTCTTATTTCAAAAAATCTTTCAGTTAATGTTCCTTACATTATTTTGATTAGGGCCTAAGTGTACCAAATTTCTCATTAAAAAAATGAAAGGAAATATACGATTTTCTTGAAAAAACATCCGGCTGTCATTTTCAGATTGAAAAAAAGTGGTAGGCCTACCCCATGTCTGCGCACTCATTCACTTTGCACACAATTCAGGGATTTTGATGAGAAAGGCTGCATTTTGAGGCCGTCACACGAAATGCCCTAAATTCATTATTTTTCCATCATTTTGAGTTGGATTTTTTAATGAATACCTGTCTATGTATTGCATGTGTAATGTTCGTGCTCGTTTCGTATCTTCTTTTACTAGAATCGCGCAGATTCGCGTGTGCGCAGACAAGGGGGACTTGACATATATCTAAACAAAACATTTGGTCATTGGTACCGGTAATTGGAGCTAATTAATAGCAAGAGACGCTAATTACTTATCGAGGTTAGCCCCACTTGCTCACTGCAACATCCTGCCTGTGGGGAATCTACAGCCACTCATTCAATGAACAAAGTTATAACCTTGTTCTCTGTTATATCTCCATGTGTGGCAAAATAAGGTGGCAATGTTTGGCTTATTTTCTCTTTTTCTTTGGGACAAAATGCCCGGTTTTTTACACTGACAGTTTCCATTACACCTATTCATCATACAACTTGGCTCTTAAGTAAATTTGATTCTTTAAATTATTTTTTTCTTACCCGGTAATTAAAAATAGAGATTGAAAAATTAAAATTTTCTTGCCATATTACTTTCCACCAATAGAGGGCGTACACAAAAATATGCCCAAAATTCAAGTTTTTGAGCGCTCTGGTGAATACAAAAATTATTCCCAAGTTACTAAGGAAAAATAAATTGCAACTGTATGGAAAGTAGTAATTTTGGTCACAAAAGTGATATTTTAATGATTTTTTAAAGTGTGTGCTCTGTACAGCATTGGCATACCATAGTCCTACCTGTAGATTCCCCACAGGCAGGATGGTTGCAGTGAGCTACAGCACAGGTAGGACTAGCCTTGAGGACTCCATGATGATATTTTTAAATATTTTGACAAATACTTCTTCATCATGGAGCCTTGAACCGCCTTCCATATATGTATAAGAGACACATCAAAACAAAGATGGATTTCCTAGGGAAATCCATCTTTTTTTACACCTTCATATGCCTAATACATAGATGAAGGTTAAAAAAATTGGTTAATAAAAAGGTGAAAAATTGAAGGTTTCTTACCAGACGATCTCGTGTAGATCCCTCGATCCGTTTGTCAACAAAGCAAATACAATAGGTCTGACCCTTGAACCACTTTGTTATGACGTACCTTCGATTAGCGATGTTACAAAATGCAGTTTTGAAGAAAAATCTATAGATAAAAATTATTAATTAACAAATAATAAAATTTAATACGTGATTATGAATAATTATTATAATGTTGCAAGGGGAACTATGCAGACTTGGGGGAACTTGCATACATCAAATTCAGTAGTCCAATGTTTTTAAAAAATTATTTATTTACCACTTGTGGGATGGAACACTCTATCAGCAAATGCTGATTTCGTAGGGGTCCATACACACAAAAATAAAAAGTACAATAAACAATCAAACATAGTACTGACAAAAGCACAAAATCATGACATAAATCATAAAAAATACAATATTGGTAAAAGAAACAAGATACAATATGATAATAAAAGCAAAATGTAATTAAAAGCAATAGGGGGACTAAAAGAAAACTGAAAAAATGTAAACAATAAAGAGAAATAACTTACAGATATAACCTAAACTCAAGCAGGGCCTAAGGGATTGATTGAGGGGGGAATGATGCAGGTGTTGCTAACAACAATAATCAGGATGAGGGGGGATGAGCATGTTTTAAGATTTGTTAATATAAAGTGATACAAGGGGGAATTTTCTTTTCCAATAGAGTTCCATATTTGGTCACCTCGGTAGACAAATCATCTTACCATAATTCGTCTTTGGATGCGTTTACCATAATTACTGATGCAGCCAATTGCGATCATTTACATTTAAACTATTTACAGGAAAGAAATATCTTAATTATTCACAAAAATCTTTATACAGAAATATTTGTTATAATTCAGGCAGTATTTACCATACCAAATTAAATATAATCTTCCAGTAGCATTAGTTTTAATGATTTTCTAAATATCTTGTGACTGGGGGTGTTTCTAATATTACTTGGCAGATTCATAAAGTAGGACCAGAAAATGAAATTTTCCCAAATTGGTGTTATTTTGGGCAAGATTCACATTTCGCCTTTCTGTTTCTTGTATTGTAAGGATGGTTCTATGAATGAAAAATAATAAAAGTAGACCCTATGCGGCAACCGATTATTAATTAAATTGTGCATAAATACTCTTCTATAAAAAATTGGTATTGTTTTGAAAATAAATTTGTTATTTGTTATCGGATTTTGATCAAATTTTCACCTTTTGCTCTGAATTTTACTCTATTTATTGGGATATAAATATCTCCAGTCTGGACCATCCCTTTAAACTGTTATTGCATATAAGTTACACATTTGCTATTACAAGTTTTATGAACGAGGGGCCCCTATTCATGCATGGATGATCACCATCTAAAATATTTCTATAAACGGTGCCCATTTTACTGTCAATTTTTTTTTTACTTATAAATTGATAAGTAAATTCATAAATTGTCAAATTATGAGATCTTTGAACTAAAGATACTATTTATTTGTTAGTGCAAATACTGTATTTCTACTTCATTAATGTTTGTTTCTTTAATTTTTTTTTCGTACAGGCTGATCAACTCACTGAAGAGCAAATTGCAGGTGAATTTTTTTAAATTTAAAGTAGAGAAAACATGTTTCATTATCCTTTTAAATGAAGTTATTCTGAAGTGTCCTATGGAACTACACTTCAATACAAATTACCTAAGATAAGAGTATGAAAATGTGCTATCATATTTTGTTAGGAATTGTTGAACTTGGATTGGTAATTGTGGTGACACAAGGCATTTGTTAGGCAAATATAATGAAGTTGCTGTAAAGTTCTATTTGAATTATATTTTGTCTTCAATGCCTTGTGTAGCCTCCATTCCCATTTACATGTGATTTTTGTTGCATGACACTGCAGATTTCATTTACTTTTCGCAGCAGACTGTAGACTATTGATATTTAGTTATTCTTATTTTGTGTGAAACTTTGTGAATGAATTAGTATAAGTGATAGTCAACAAGATGTAGAAATTGGTGATAGTTTCTTGTAAATTATATTTCTACAGAATTTAAGGAGGCTTTCTCCCTATTTGACAAGGACGGCGATGGCACCATCACTACTAAGGAGTTAGGCACAGTGATGAGGTCACTGGGTCAAAACCCAACTGAGGCTGAGCTTCAAGATATGATCAATGAAGTTGATGCTGATGGTAAGTTTGAAACAGCTCTGAATGGATATGTATGAAAGCTTGTGGAGATAAAGATGCAATAAGTCTTAATAAACATGAAATTTCACCCCACTTGTGTTTATTTCCTGCAACAACTAAAAACATTGTCTCAACTTGTACGACTAAATCCTATTGTCATTGTAGTAATGACTTAATTGCATGTAGTTGCATGTAATCTGCTCTGGTTTTTCAAAGAATAAATAGATGATCATTGATGTGGAATTTTGTAGTTGCAGGATAAATAATTAACTGGTAAGGAATACCTTCTCTCTACCTCATGAAAGACACTTGTCGTGGATAGTGGAGTAGCTTATATATAGTCACTTGGAAGCAGTTTCACAGAGGTTAGGCCTACATGTACATTGTAGTTGTAGCCTCACACATATGCCAAATGCGTGTCCCCTGAACACAATCTGACTAATGCGGTGATGTGTTATATACTGCATGCAACTTGGGATCTAAGTGTGAATTAAATTATAGTGTCACACTAAACTGTGAAATGAATGGTCAGGCCTACAAGCAGCATAACACTTTAAAACTTCTGTGAGTTACTGCTTTGTCTTTTATTGAACCAGCACAATCTGTCCTTGAGAAGTGAATACAAAGATTGAAATCATATCATTGCTTAATGCTCATACAGACAAAATTGTAATTTGTATTCCTTTACATTGGTACATCAGCACTGCCATTGATGTGAGTACTGAGCAGTGTAATTGGAATCCCTGGGAAATGCATTATTCTTTGTTTGGCTTGCCGGGCTGTAAATCAATAATCAGTAAAGTGACAACTAGCAGACCTTGAGTCTTGAATGGGCTGTTGCTCATATATATGCTCTAGTTATGTAAAAGAATATGAAAATTGACAAAGAAAAAATTAATGAAAAAAATTCAATTGTATTTTCATTGTAATATTTCATTGCTCTCCATAATAGCCACATCTGTGTCTACATTTTGTAAATATACAAGTGGAAACAGATGTGGCTAATACAATGTATAAATGTGGAAAGATCTATTCCAGTCCTTGTGTAGAAGTAGGTGTGTGTGCATACATTATCATATATCATATATCATTATTTCGATATACATGTATGTATTAGTGACTTGCCTACCTTGTTTTAATGAATGCCAGTAGTAAATGAAAGTTGTGACATAATAGGATCAGGTTTTCAGATATCGGATTTTTGTTCAATATTCAGATTTTTTTTTATTTGATGAAAAGATGAATAAGAAATAATTCTGAAATTTAAGATCTAATTTGTGTACTGTAAGATGTATTTTTAAGTTAAAAAAGGGAAAGACTATCTAGTCTCTCAAAGCCTCATAGCCCACTTTTATGCCGCCATCTTTTCTATTTCAACTAGTGAAGATAAAACTAGTGACAGTAATTTTGTCACAGCATTTACATATACTTTATCATTTTCTTTGTGTGACTGTAGGAAATGGAACGATAGACTTCCCAGAATTCCTCACGATGATGGCAAGGAAAATGAAGGAAACAGACAGTGAGGAGGAGATCAGGGAGGCATTCCGGGTATTTGACAAGGATGGCAATGGCTTCATCAGGTAATATTATACCCATTAATGAGTGTGCTGTGGCGATGCAGCACATTCGAAATGAGTTTACATCTTAATGCAAATACCACAGATGCCTGCATTGTCAAGGGGGCGGGGGATAATCTGTACACGGTGTTTTCCATGTGTGCCTGAGTAAGATACACACAGACACCATGTTCAGACTGTCCCCCGTTTACCAGGACATCCCCAGGGGAGTTCGTGTGTTGCTGTATGATTGTTCCAGTGATTTTAAATTTTGATGTTGATTTCCTGTAGCTTCTTTATGCTTGAGCCAATCACTGAAACATGACCATGTAGGACATGTGTAATACACTGGGAAGTTTGTTTAATCCCATCTCATTTCCATCGGTCTTTCTTTTGCAATTTTGTGACTTTGGATTCTGAAACCAATTGATGTGAGGGGCTATAGCCTCTCTGTGATCGAACCGATCTCTTAAGTATTGACATGCGTTTAGAAAAGATTATTCAAACTAGCATGTGTAAAAATATTGTTCATTTTGATGAAGTGGTATTTGTGCAGTGCCCTTGTAAAATTTGATAAGTTTATTTTGGAACCCAGTTTACTTGTGATTATAAATGAAGATTTTCTTCTGGATTGTAAAATGATACTTTATAAAGGGCCTAGTTCTTTTTCTAGTCCCAATACATTTAACTTCTTTTCCTCTTTTTTTCAAAGCGTCTTACATATTGCTTCCATGTTGCCCTCCAGCTATTTACATGATACCCGAGTGTATGAATTTAATAAGTCCCAATTCTTCTAATGTTACTGATGAGACTACTGCCATCATGTTCACATGATGTCCAATTTTAGGCATGCAAAAAAAAAAACATTTTGTTCCTGAGGCATAATAATCATTACTGTTTCGGCTCAATGATGTTTGGAGCTATAAATATTAGTGATCAGCTGCAAGAGAACAATGGTCATGGCTTTTAGTTTGAGTATGGCTTCAATGGCAGTGTGGCATTTTGTTCTCAACTTGGTGTGTGCATTCAGATTGGGAAGGTGAATATTCAAAGACTCTTAACTCCCTGGATCACTCAGAATGCAAGATTAAAGCGACCAGCCAGGGGTAATTCATGTATTTGCGAGCAATTTGCTTTCTCTGGACTGCAGGCTTTATAACCTCCATATTTAGGACCAGCTAAATTGACAACTGAACGAAAATGGGAGAGCTCGGCTATTCGATTCGCCGCGTATGCTGCGTATGTGCAAGCTACCGCCGGGACCGTGGGCCTGCAAGCCATGGCGATGGAGAGGTTGGAGGGCGAACTCCTCATCCAATCGCCCTAGCCTGCAGCTTCTAGGCCGCGATTTAAGAAAGCTGTCCCTTTGTCGGACCCACTGACTCTTCGTAAGCATTGTGAAGATATATCCTTGCACTGTGTTTTGTCCTATTTTCGGAATCTGACGTATCCATTATTGTTGCACTCTGCTGTCTTTGCTTGAATTTGCCTCACTCGGTCTGTCAAACTTGCATATTATCTCATTGCAGCATGCATGTACACGATATACCCTCCCGGCCCCTGGCCCACGCTGCAGGCTATTAGCTTGCTAGGTGTTCGGTGCAATCAATGGGCTTCGTCTAGGTTGATGAGCAGTCCAGCTCGCATCCAGTGATAAGCGTAGGCTGCGAATTTTCTGAATGTGTAGCCTCTGACTTTGGTCACTTTCACACGTTTTCGGACACATTCGGAGATTGCTGGACTAGTCCGACAAACACTCATGACGTACAAGTTTTGTGTACAAATGAATAGGGCTTACGGAATTGAGCATTGTACAGTATCTCCTGATTGTTTTCCCCTTTAACACTAATTTTAGATCCACCAAATTCATTATGATCAGGGGTGGCAATACAGGGGGTGGGGATGAGGCACTTATTCCTTTACTCTGTCTTGAGGCTCATCAGGGGGACCATTTCATGAGCAGTCTGATGTCTGTGTGTGCCTCACTGTCAATTACAAATCAGAAAAGTTGCCAGAAAACAAGTGTTGAAAAATGCTGTATCTACAATACAACTGCTCAATGCCATACTTTTGATAGTGTCTATTTTAATATATATGTACACATTAATTTTGCAGTGCTGCCGAGCTTCGCCATGTGATGACAAATCTTGGTGAGAAGTTGACAGATGAGGAAGTTGATGAAATGATCAGGGAAGCAGATATTGATGGTGATGGTCAGGTCAACTATGAAGGTAATCTTATCAAATTGGGGATTTTTGCTTCATTTCATATTCACACTCTTAAATACCAAATTTACCCCAATTTCATTTGAGCTCACTCAATAATTGAGTGATTTGTAAATAGAAAGTAAATTTAGTCAATTGAAAATGAGGAAGAATGGGAATTTTTATTTTGTGCATGGCCTAGATAATGTCTTGGGAGTAATGCACACTGTATTAATCCTGTGCGTATTCGAAAATGGTTCTTGATTGATCCTTATTGAGTCCTGCTGCTTCAGCTTGGAAACAGTTGCAATGACAAATCAATTGCTTAGAAAATAAGCGATTGAATAAATGATTCTATTGTATTTATCCATAAAAATCTTTTTCGAAGTAATTTGCAACATAGTAGGAAATAGAGATTAATTACTATTGGTATTGACTATTAATTTGTTTAGTATGCTCTGTTTGGCCATTGACCCAAATTTAACAAGCTTTATTGATTTTGAGCTTTTGAACAAAAGAAAAATGAAAAGAATGCTAGTAAGCCACCGTTGCTCACTCTGTATTCATTACTGACTCTTGCTCAGTGTACAAATGAAGTTAAGCTCAGACATAATGGCCCGAATTCACATAGGTGGTTTTGAAAACCCATCACTTGAACCAATGGTTTATGCTGATTTCATTTAGAAATTATGCTTAATTTGCCACATATTATCCGTATATCAAAATATGTCCAATGCTGATGCGCTCTTATGTCACAGTGCGCCAAGTTTACGCATGTTGCCCTGGATAAGCACGTTATATTTCATGAGTCCACTGTATTGAAAGTTTGAAATGGTGGACTCATAAATAAAATGGCTTGTTTAACCATGGCAACACTACATGTAAGTAGGTGTCAGTAAAGCGCACTGCGACAAAAGCGCACTTAAGCATTGGACATTTCTTAATATACGCAGTAAATTAAGCATAATTTATAAATGGAATCTGCATAAACCACTGGTTCTACCAATGGTTTTCAAAACCTTTGTGAAATGTGAATTCAGGCCATTGTGTACCATGCACTTGGGTATCCACAAAATCATATGACCTCAATTGTTTGCAGCTTTTAATAAATCTTTTTCTCTTTGGCTTTTCAGAGTTTGTAGCTATGATGACTTCAAAGTGAGAACTGTTTTCAAGGTCTTTCATTATTCACGTGCGTGCCACCTCCTATTTCAACGTTGCCACCTGTCATGGACTTCTCAACTATATCCCCTTCTCATATGGACAGACCTACATTGTAAACCTGCCATCTTTTCTACAATGCATGTAGCATGGCTGTATTGTCTTCTCTTCACTTAAGTCAAGTTTATATGCTTTGAAACTGCGCATTCCATGCCAAGGATATTTCCCAGCTTTCCCTACCCGCAGCCATCTACCTATTAAACTTGTTACTCTTTCTCACCATGGAAATGTTCCTGGATGCTGTTTAGTGCTTATTGAGTACTCCACTCTGTCTCTTGGACCACTATCTTAGATGCTTTCCCTTGTGCCTTGTAGCAATCCATATAAAACCCTCAAACAATGCACGCGCACCTTGTACAATTCAATTGGCAGCAATATCAATATTTAGGTTTTTTGTAAGTATACTCTCCTGTATATAGAGAGCTCTATGATTGTGTAGAGTGATTTGGTAATTTCTTTTTAATTATTCATGATATTGACTGTTCTGAAGAGTAAACTTTAACAGGGTTTGTTTTGTGTTTTATTTCTGGTTGTTGCTCTGGCAATTGCAAGAACCTATTTTTCCCTGCAATTTATGTTTTTTCGCAAGAATGTGTGAGTTGCTTAAGGCAGAATTTTTTGCATTCCATAATTTCATGTTTTATGTTTTCCATCATTTTTTGCAATCTTTCAATCTTGTTTACTGCATAAACCTTGAATTGGAGAAAAAAAAATGAAATATATATGTTGCAAGCCTTTTGATGGGCCTTTTGCAGAAAGTTTTTCAAGTATGCAAAGTACAGTGATCATGTGGATTGTTCATGTAGATAAACTTCTGTATCATTTGTAAGAGAAGACGTTCCCTTTGGGCTAAATCTCTGAACGAAGTGATTTTATATTAAAACGTGCCATAATGACATGAAATGCATGTTATGCAATGGAGCTGATATACAAAAGGAAAAAAAGCATGATGAATCCATTTTTGAATGACAGCATTTGGTTTTCATGGGGAAACAGTTGAGCTCAACTAAAAATTTGATTTATCTTTTTGTACTTATTTACTTCTTGATGTCTCCTGATAGTGCTTTTTTTCAAGACTTCCTAAACAGTCTTTCCTTGATTACATTGCTTATAACATATTACCTACATATGTTTACATATCAACCGATAATGTGTTCGTCAACAAACATGCATATAATACAGTAGTTGTATATATATAATAGCTGTATGTGATTTCTTTGAGTCATATAAATTGGGCTCAGCTCATATTTATAGATACGGAAGATGTACTGTATTCTACTCATAGATTAACTTAAGACGATTCCTAGCAAACTATTTAACAAAAGTTCATTGATATCATTTATGCATGAATATCAATTATGTCTGGATTAATCAGTGTTCACTGTTTCGTTACCAGTTTTCAAATATAACATAATATTGGTATTATCATACAGGTACATGTACAATTAGAAGCAGCTCAACAATACTAATCATATACTATTGACATGTAAAAAAATGTTGTTCTTGTCTCTTTTGTTAGCTGTGATCCATTCTTGTTATCACTGAGTATGTGCAGCAAGTGCAGTTAAAGTCCACAATGCTATCAAACATACACCCATCATGACCCATGGAATTCAGTTCAATTTGTTCGCTTGCCAAACATCGTAAAATTTACTATATGAGCTTCAGAAATATAGATACTACCATGATGAATTTGGTATCAAATGAAAGAGCATATTAAGCTATTTCACATGATAGGGATTCCGTTGGGATTAAAGTATATTTCAGGTGGAATTTTCTTTGAAGAAAAAAAGGAATATTCATGCCGAATGTATTCTGTTATATTTTCAAACATCGTTTCATAGAAATATATAAATGTCAAATCTATGATTTATATTACATTTTCTATCATATGTCACCACTGAACAAAAAAGGTGTAAACTGAAATGTTTGTGTTGAGAAGTAACTAGCACAAATTTTTTTGGGGTCAAGTTTCTATTTTTGATTTGTCTAAAATATGAAGATTTTTTGGGGAGAAATGACACCTAGATATTTTTTATTTTTAAATGACGAAGCAATGTGATGAAGGGGCATGCAGAGCTGCCAAATAGTACGATTTTGTCGTATTCCGTACGATTTTTCACTTAAAATACGACACTAGGATTTTTACAAATAAAATACGATTTTTTGAAAATATAGCTATGGTAAGGCTCGACATAACAGAAATCCACCTCGGGCAATCATTATTGAAAAATGTTAAGTTTTGGTGGCCCGAATCGGGCAACCAATAATTTTCAAAGTAGCGCAATTTTTCTCCCGATTTTGCACCATTTATCAACTTTATACAGTTCAAATTGCAACCAATTCGTCATGCGCCCTTTTTGTTGATCTACACACAAATACACACACACATGACAGTACATAGGCTTACCGCTCTAGCATACAGTAGCTATTATCCAGCCGGCCGGCTGGCGTGCGTGAGCTTTGCATGAAACCACTGCAGCTACATGTAGCTATCTGTGCGCTATCAGCCTATTCAGACTCGGGGAGCTACGATACGAAATGTTGCTGCTAAGATATCTTCCACAGAACTTTGAAAATCTATTTGCAAGCATTAAAAACAGGAATTATGACCTCTCTTTTGACTCAAAAAGACCGATTTCCAAATGTATTAATACACATAAAAACACATAGGTGAGTACATCACAGTCCCATATGTGCATTTGTATGTATGTTGATACTTGGTTTCTTTCGAAGCTGTGTCTTTTCTAGCAAAAAATAAGCAGACAGTTTTTTCCTTTTTGTCTCACCTGCATAGCAGAGTGAGACTATAGGCGCCGCTTTTCCGACGGCGACGGCGGCGGCGACGACGGCGGCGGCGGCGTCAACACCAAATCTTAACCTGAGGTTAAGTTTTTGAAATGACAGCATAACTTAGAAAGTATATGGACCTAGTTCATGAAACTTGGCCATAAGGTTAATCAAGTATTACTGAACATCCTGCCTGAGTTTCATGTCACATGACTAAGGTCAAAGGTCATTTAGGGTCAATGAACTTAGACCATGTTGGGGGAATCAACATCAAAATCTTAACCTAAGGTTAAGTTTTTGAAATGTCATCATAACTTAGAAAATATATGGACCTAGTTCATGAAACTTATACATAAGGTTAATCAAGTATCACTGAACATCCTGCATGAGTTTCACGTCACATGACCAAGGTCAAATTACAGTGAGCACAACAAAATAATGAGATGTATAGTAGGAAAGTACACGACGGGTATGAATAGGATTTTTTGTCTAAAAATAGGATTTTTTGGGTGAAATAATAGGATTTTTTGTCAAGTGTGGTTGGCAGCTCTGGGCATGGTTTATACTCATTTGTTAATTACCAAATTCGTCATGATACACTGTAGCACAAATATTTTATTAGATGCAGGAAATTTGAAGGTGTTGGCAAGTGTCAACTTTACTTTGAATTCCATGGGTGTATGTAAACTTCTGGCCCCAACTGTATATTGAATGTTTGACAAATCCATCAAAGTTGTGAATTTTAAGTTTTGATATTGTGTTAGAAATGAGAGCAGCACCAATATAAATTCCATTAAAAGTATTGCCTTGTTCTCAGTTGAAATTTGTTATTCAGCGGTCCGTATGAAACCGGTAGTCACACATTTTTGTGTATGCTTGAATTGTTCAATCATGATCCAGTAAATGGAAATTTTTAGTGGAATTTACATGACATATATGGGAAAACTGCTCACATTTGACTTAAAATCAAAACTTTGATGTAAAAAAGCTAATTAAAAAGGAGTACATGTGTATCTGCCTCGGTCAAATCTTATGGAACCTCAAAAATATATTCAAATTAGGCAAAATTCGACTTGAAATTTACTTAAAGGTCAAGTCCACCCCAGCAAAATGTTGATTTGAATAAATAGAGAAAAATCAAACTAGCATAACACTGAAAATTTCATCAAAATCGGATGTAAAATAAGAAAGTTATGGCATTTTAAAGTTTCGCTTATTTTTCACAAAATAGTGATATGCACAACTCAGTGACATGCAAATGAGTCATTCGATGATGTCCATCACTCACTATTTCTTTTATTTTTTATTGTTTGAATTATACAATATTTCATTTTTTTAAGATTTGACCATAGGGACCGACTCAACTGAACCATATATTAAACAATGCTAATTCTACATATTCGGGGAGGAATTAATCACTGTTTCACTTGACAATGAGAAAATAAGAATATTTCATACAATAAAATACAAAAGAAATAGTGAGTGGATGACGTCATCCGTCTCATTTGCATACCAACCAGGATGTGCGTATAAATGTTCTGTGAATTAATCGAAATTTTAAAATGTCATAACTTATTTTACATCCGATTTTGATGAAATTTTCAGTGTTATGCTTGTAGGATTCTTCTCTTTTCAAATCAATTTTTTGTTGGGGTGGACTTGTCCTTGAAAAGTAAATCAAATATTTTTCACATTCTGTTCTTAAAAATATGCTTTTCAACTTATAAACGTCAACTTCAGTAGATTCCCCATGATTTTTGGCAATGTTTCATAGTAAGAGGCCAACTTCAGTATTTCTAGTAAGCTGCAAACTGCATTGAAATGTATACATGACATATATATCAATAGCATGTATATATTAGTCTAGGTGAGGGGTGAAAAAATGTTCAGATTGTGCTGCACACATCAAAATGACATTCTAAAAGTTATCAGGGGTCTTGCCAAAAATGAATTCAAATTATTCGAATTCACTTTATTCACATCCATTAAAAAGGTACAACACATCCAATAATTACATAAACAATGATAAAATCAATCAATACATTAAAAATTAATGACAAAGAAAAGGGTAAAACCAAGGAGGTTTCAAATGAGATGGAGTAACAGCAAATAAAATCTCTTTGAACAAGGTTAAGAGCCGCCAGCAGAAAGTATGTCAGGCATGCACTTTGCTCAACATCTCTCGCAATTGTGTAGACAAATGATTCCCGCATGACTCGCAGCTATAGGTCATACATAAAGGGAAATATGCTTTTGTGATGATAATTACTTTTTCGCCGCATCAGATATCTCGGCGTAATAGTGCTTGGTTATTGATGTCTTCTAATCCGATCAAATTTCAGTTAGTTTATTAATATGAAAGATGGAAAATTTATACAAATGGATATTCGTAAAGTTTCACTCCTCTGATTTTTTCACTGAAACTGGCGGCTTCGAAGGCGGACATCAAAAAGGTCCTGACTGCCGTTCTTTCTTTTGTGCTTCTTTAGAAATGAACAGCTGCTTGAATTAATTTGTTACCTGTAACTGTTGGAACTCCAGTCATAAAATCTTGGTAAAACCAATATGCAGTGGATGTAGGGGATTGGCAAAGACCTATCGAGGCCAATCCCCCTTAATTCTGCGCAATGGTTAAAAACAAAATTATACAAAATAAAACAAATGAAGTCCATAGCATAGCAATGGTTGCTAGGAAACAAGATATCAACCAATACATAGGATGGCTATGGACCGACATTCAATAGTTATCCGTTTGAGCATTTGTAACTTCAAATTTCCTATGAACACTATTTTGAAACGGTGTTGCCATGGTAACGGCATATTACAACAATTAATGTGTAAATATCTTGCGGATGGAACTACTTCTTCATTTTACAACATATGCTTACAAAATTTGGCCGACACAAAGGTCTTGAGCTAAAGATGTGCCAGACACATTTTTCGCATTTCTCAGAAATTGTGTTGCCATGATTACCACAAAATTCAGTATAAAAAAAAAGCCAGGAAAACCCGTTGCAGATCAAACTACTTCCCTAGTTTTTACCCAGTGCTCATGGAAGTTGGCACACTTATTCATCTTAGTGTTTAAGACGTGCAAGATTCATTATCCAAATGTTTTGGAAAATACATTACCATGGTAACGCCATAGGGCGGGGGTATTACTTACCTTCAGTTATGTTTCTAGTGTCCTTCGCAACCGGCACCTTTGGGGAGGGGAATAGTTTGTAAGTAAAGGCGTACCCCATAGTTCAGTGAAATTTACAATGAGATACTCATACTAATGACACTGGCGTACAGATGGGGGGGGGGGGGGGTGGAGCCCCCCAAAATTAACAAATAACAAAAACAAGGAGACGGGTGGAACGCCTCTGGCAGTCTTGTCTGTATTACGTCATTCAATATAACGGTAGTGCTGACTGAAAACATGAATAATTCACAAATAGCACCATTCATATGATAATGAAAGACTAACTTCATCGACCCCAAAAGACCTTTGACCTTGATCATGTGACCTGAAATCCGTGCAAAATGATCGGTCATACTTGATTTCCCTTATAACTTTGAAAGTTATGATGGCATTTCAAAAACTTAACCTATAGGTTAACATGTCAATGTTGATTCCCCAAACCTGGTCAAAGTTTATTGACCCTAAATGACATTTGACCTTGCTCTCAGGCAGGATCTTCAGTGATACGTTTTTCTACTATGTACGTCCAAATTTCATGAAATAGGTCCATATACTTAAGTCATGACATTTCAAGAACTTAACCTTGGTTAAGATTTCAAAACGCTGCCGTCGCCACCGCCGTTTTCGTCAGCGAAGAAAACGAGAGAAAAGTAAGGGAGAAGGATGAAACATGATATCATCTGAAAATATTCTGTCAAAACCTATTACAAAATTAGATTTTTGTATGAGAAAGGTAACAGAATTTTGCTCGCGCGCTTCGTTCGCTCGCAGCTTTCTTAAAATGTTGCCTCATACACTATGTCTGCCTCTCAAAATGTTTGACTTATTGCGCTAGTCATTGATCAAATTAATTCCGTTGCTAAAATAAAAGAACAGTATTTCCCGTATCTGTACGATTTATCCATTAATAACTTTTATTAGCGAAACAGTGTACTAAGTATTTCAAATATGAATTCAGTTTTGTTTACAATTTTTAATGTTCAATTTTTGAATATATTTTTCAAAAACTGTTAAAAATATTTCCATTCAGCAAATATATCTTATTTCATTTGCATTAATGTACTATTTTCCATGGTTTGTGAAGTTTATATTGTGGTCTGGGATGGCATATTAATTTTTCTTAAGGCACCCAATTCCTAATAATTATAATGACAACTTTTCCATTCTTATTTCAACTGTAACCAATGAGTAAATTATTTTTTTTCATTGAACACATTTCAAATATTTAATCTCCATTTTCTCCTCTTTAAAAAACAACAACATGGTTTTAGACACCATTCAGTCTTCCGGCAACTGAAAATTTGCTCGCTCGCTTCGTTCGCTCGCATATTAATATGCGTGGTCAGCCCAACTGTAATTTAGTAGTTTATGTCACACTTAAAACCGTTAAAACAGGCTTCCTAAAAGAAATCACTACATATAGGCCTTCACTGTCACCACCAAATGTGATAGATGATGAAATAATGTACATATTGATTATTTACCCCCATATACAGTACCTAGAAAAATTATGTGGATGCCCCCGAAATTTGGAATTTCCAGTTTAACAATATCCCCCATTTCCCCCACTGCTCGGACCATATTTCACTACTGGTTTTTATGTTGCTATAGTGTACATGACAAGGGAATACTATCATGGAACTAATTATTTGGTAGCCATCTGGAAGCGATATTCTTTGGGCCATTATTTATTTATTATTATTTTTTTTTTGGGGGTGGGTTCATCTTGGTTGTGTCTTTGGGATATCTAGGACACTATAAAGTTGGTTTGGTTTACAGGGTGGTAGCTGCCCTCAAAATGTCTGTTGTTAGGGTAATTTTGTTACTTAGCAACCGTTGCTGAAGAAAGTGTCGTTAATTTTTTGCACCACCCTTGAAAATCACCAGTATGAATTGAAGAATGATTGTGCCAAATTTCATGCTTTTAGCATTTTCTGAGCAAAAGTCGTTATTTTCCATCCCTCGCCGAGTCTACATGAGAGTATTCTAAAGAGAGAAGAGATATAGTGAACATGAGAACAAAAAAGAAAGTGATTGGGAGTGGCTTAGGTCTTTATAAAGACAATGCTTTGAATGATCTTCAAGATTCCAAAACAAATTGTACATGAATATATAAAATATAAAAATGTATAAAGCATGTTAATATCAAATTTTATACAGACATCTATTCGTGTATAAAGTGTCTTTGGATCATATTCACTTGGTCTACACGCATTTGGTCTAGTCAGATAGAAAACATACATGAGCTACATGGGATATTGGTTTTACACTGCACTTGGTCTAATACCCTCTTGGTCCAATTACTAAATGAAAATTTGGTTCGTAAACAGTTAATTTAATTCATCCATATTGAATTATTCTGTATGATCAAGTGGATAATAGACGAATTGGTTGTAGCTTTAATGAAATTGGGGGGGGGGGGGGGCTTAGATCTTGACAAGAAGGGCAATGCATTGAATATTCGATGTTCTGTATATGTTCTATAATCATGTCTGATGAAGTATTTTAACATACAATGTCAATGGTTTATACCCACTTGGTCTACTCATAAAGTCTAATACCACATTAACTACTCAGGTATACACTGGTCTAATGTCAGATTACTAAATGAGAATTTGGTTCATAGACAGTAAAATGTACATGTAATTCAACCATAATTTTATACAGAGCTATAGGGTAGGCAAACTTGGCTACATAATTTATTTATTACCTCGTCTAATAGATTTATAGTACCGCGTGGCACGTATGAAATTATGACTTTTAACTAAAAATTATGACTTTTGAGTTGCTGGATTAATAATAATTACTTTATAGGTTGGCAGCTCTGCATATAGACTAAATGCTGCAGGATCAAGTTGATTATACGAAACGGGTGAAGCGACTGTAGACGAATTGAAAATTAGACGAAATGGTAAATGATCTAAACGGAAATAAGACCAAATGGCTAGCAGAAGAATTCGGATTAGACCATGTGGGATGAGTATACTTAAGTAGAGGAAGAGGAATTAGACCAAACGACAAAATGCTGACATGATAGTTTGCGAGTTCGAAAATGGAGAGGAGAGTGGAATTTGTCCTGTTAGTGCAAAGGAAAAAATAATCGTATATTTAAAGTGACAAACAACTACAAATACAACTATCAAAGAAGGAAAAAGCAGGGGCTTTTATTTTGGAAGAGAAGGTTACAACGTTATAATGCGCAATAATCACAAAAAATGTATTTATTGCATTTGAAATGTGAGACAGGAAAAGGACAATAAATATGGGACGAAAGTGAAAGATTTACTGAGAAAATTGGACACTCATTCATAATATGTGAAAAGGAATTAAAGGGAAAAATTGAATAAACCGTTTACTTTAATTGAAAATTGTACTTATTGAAAGTTAATTTAGTACGATAATCGGGAACCACTTTCATATCAAGGTATAAATTCTAGTCCACAAGAAGTACGGAAAACGGGTTGTTTTTCACGACCGGTTGTGATACGCACGTACAGTGAAAAGGGTAAATAATTACTAGAATCAAAATGCCCTTTTTCAAAATGAAAAATGTCCTTTTTCCAAAGTGAAATGTGCTCTTTTTCGAAATTAAACACCGGCCCTTTTTTAAGTACAACATAATACATTTTATTTAAGGAAATCACTTTTTTGCGCTTGCCTCAGTTATTGTGTAGTAAGGGGAGTAAGGTACCCTGCATGTTTCTGGTTAGAAAAATGCTATCCAGTTTTCAGGTTGGAATATCATTAATTTTCAGCTCGTGCTTCGTGCTCACATTATTCGATTGGTTAAATATGTATCCTATTCATGAGTCACTAAATGTCGTTAGTGTATTACAAATTGCAGCTCGCGCTTCGCGCTCCGATCGCGTTAATTCTTTTAGATACACATCTTTTTCATGATTACAAGAATTGCTTGGAATGTTTAATTTTCATTTCTTATTGAAATGTCCAAAAGTTTGAGCTTGCGATTAGCACTGGCAACATCTCGCGAGGATGCCCTTTTCACAGTAGGGTCTAATAAGCCCCATAAATGACCAAAATTGAATTTTTAACGTCAGATTAGAAAAAAATCCAAACCGTGTAAAAAGGCCTAGATTAATATATCTTATAATAATACTCAGAAATCAATTTAAGAAACGCCACAAATGATTAACGAACAATATTTTTCATTTTCTGATTAACAAACATCGAGGTATAGGCAATTTACGTGTTTCGGAATACGAACCTTCGGAATTACGAAGTGTAACTGCAATGTCTACCCCCCCCCATTTTCTGTTTACCTATTAGGCCACCCCCACCGATTCGATACAAAAAAGAGAACACCAATCTAAAAGGGCACAACGATGAAGAGGACACTTTGATTGTTCGTAAAATGCTTGGATGTTATGGACCCCCCCCCCCCACGTAAAACATGAATACGGCTACATCTGTTATGACGTTGTAAATGTTGGTACTACTTTTTTATGAAGAGGAAGAATACTATCCGACGAGGTACTTCGGTCACGACTCCAATCGCGAAATAAAAAAAAGATATGGGTTCATAATGGTAGAATTAAGTCGACCAGCATTATTACGTTAGGTCCCTGGTTGCACTGCACGCGTTTACACTCGGAGTTGTTATCCAAGCCATATCAAATTTCGCGCTTAGATGGGGATACAGACTTCTACCAGGTTGACCCTGGCGGCCCTGGGAACATTTTACTGGGGTGCTGATGTAAATTTGGCAAGCAAAAAAAAAATCACTAACAAAATTGAGGTCATTTTGGTTAAAATTGTCCATTTATTCACACCTACCAGACTCGATAATGAGTACATGAAATTAAACTCTTGGTTGATTGTTCATAAGCTTATTTTGAACATGAAAAAATACATTAAATGATTGTTACAAACAAGTTAATTATTATGACAGAATAAATGTTTTTCTAGGTAACACCCCTATTACTAGATCATTGAAATTCTTAGGTGTAATAATCGATAGTAAATTATCATGGAATAATCATATCAATATTCGTACTGAAATATCTAGAAACATCGGTATATTATACAAACTCAATTATTCCTTCGACAATATTATTAAAGGAGAATGAAACCCTTGAAACCAGCTAAATCCATATCAAAGAGAAAAATCAAAGAAACATATTGCTAAAAGTTTGAGGAAGATTGAATGAATAATAAGAAAGTTATGAGCATTTGAATATTGAGATCACTAATGCCATGTAGATCCTCCTATTGGCAATGCGACCAAGATCTGTGATGTCACACACGTACAACTCCCTCATTACTTTAGTACTTATTTCACCTATATTCTCACTTTTATAGTCTATCACAATGTGAGGTGTTCTCTTTATGAGAGGACAAGTACAGAGGTTTCACAACATTATATCATTGATGAATCGTTTGACATAATTATGATAAGAATGAGCAAAAAGAGATGTTTTGGGGTATATTTTCAGTGTCCAAAAGGGGAGAGTTGTTCATCTGTGACATCATAGATCTTGGTCGCATTGCCAATGGGAGGATCTCCATAGCACTAGTGATCTCGACATTCAAATGCTCATAACTCTTCTATTGCTAGTCCTATTTTACTCAAACTTTTGTTGATCTTATTCTTTGATTTTTCTGCTTTCACAATAGCTTACTTGCTCCAAGAGTTTCATTCTCCTGTAATGATTTATAACGCCTTAATCTTACCTCCAATACTGCAATTTTACATGGGGTGCTTCTAATAAGTATTCCATGTATAGATTAATACGATTACAAAAAAGGCTATTAGAATTTTTTTTCATTCCGATTACCTTGCTCAAACTAAACCATTATATTTTCTCACTTAAAAATCTTGAACATATTTGATCTATACTACTTCAACTTGGCTATTTTCATGGACCTGTGTTATAAAAATATAATATTCCACCAAGTCTTCCTGATAAGTTTTCTCTTACTGACGATTTCTATTCATTATAGTACAGGCAGTTCCTCTCATTTTCACTTACCATTGAAGAGAACTATAATGTTGCTAAAAATCTTTTTTTTCCCAAAAGTCCAATTCATTTGGAATAACCTTCCTTTATATTTAAAACATAGCCCTTCCCTTTCCGTTTTCGAAAGGAGACTAAAAACATATTTAATTCTACACAGGCTTTTCGTTACTTTGATTAGATTTTTTAGGTGTTATAATTGTAAGGATGTTTGTATAATTTGTATTTTGTTCTTTTGATGGCAGCACCAATAAAGCTTCTCTGCCTTCTAGGCTGTCAATATGTTTGTAAATGTTATTTTTAATCTATGAACGAAATAAATGCATATGAATGAAAAAATGAACTTCCAGGGCCGCTGCCTACAATACACGCAGCACCCCCAGGAAAATCCTTCAGCACCCCGCTTCCCAGGGTCAATGGCTGACCTGGGAAAATTATGAATTTAAGAATAGCAGACAGTAGCGTCTTTGGTCTCTCCGGTCTATATTAATAATCTTTTCAAAATCGATGGGCTCTCCACCAATCCAGGGGAGGGGGCATGGGGGCAACTTCCATTTGCTAGTGGATACCATTCGTGTCTATGGGGTTTCAAATAGCACACTAAACACGTATTTCAATGATCTGAAAACAAATCTTTATAGATACGCTTTACAAGTATACGATAAGAAACCTCCTGTGCATGATTTGCAAGGAGGTTCAGCCGGGGTAGATCGGATCCGAAACAGGAAATGTAATTGGCGCAAAATTATTCCTTTTAGAAAATAGTCATATATATAACCCCTCAAAGAATGAGTTTGGCCATTTATTTCTCCCAACTCCCAATTTTACGCAATGCACATTTGATATCATTCAAAAGATCATTTAATTCTTTTTAAAATTATACCATGTTTGTTATTATCATGCCATCACGAAAAGAGCAGGATTCAAAAGTGTTGGATGAGGTTTGAATTTAAAAGCTGCAAAAGGCGAGCAGAAATAGTCATGAGGGTCAATACAGAACATAATTCTTTTGTCTGTGTCAATGGAGATGAAAATCTATTCAAATCAAGCCCCTGCTTCATTTTTAATGTTTTGTTGTGGTTTATGTAGTGATGGTTCTGTGAGATAACATGGTTTGAGTCGTGGTTTGAAATACTCACGCATGTTTGTTTGTTATGTGTTTGCTTGTGCAGAGGTGTGTTTGATTCCATGTTAACTTATGTTAAGGTGCATGAAAACAATTAAAAGAAACCGCTGAGAAACTCACTCATCACCACGGAACAAAGAACAGTGACTTTCAATATTGTGTCATTTGGCACCTTTTAATTTTGACCTTGCCCCACATTTCAAGGTACGGCACCTCCATGTGAACCATAATTATATCATGTTGGGTATCATTTTAAAGAGAATTAAATGATCTATTCACTAAATTAATTACACATTGATATTGACTAAAAATGAGGATGGATATATCGATCGATATATATATAAATAAATATATATAATATATATATAAATATATATATATATTTATACCTTTATTACGTTAAGTACGTAACGTGTCACATCTTGAAATAGATACCCTTTTATCCACTTGTCAATGGAAGTCCCTCCTTATCCCATTTTCCATGTTGTTGATATGTCGGGCAAGTCTCAGACAAGCTCTCAGGTTGTCAAGAACAAGCTTTGTCTAAAAGTATGAAAATTTAATAGGTTATAGGAGACATCAAGCTTCAGATCTATAAGAGGGTGATTCCGTTGGCGGTAGCAATTTTCATATCGGGACGTCTGTAAGCGCAATACAAAATGTGACCTCAGTAATGCGAGGTTCCTCTTTTCTTTTCTCATATTTCTCTTTGCCACTTCTTGAAAAATCAAAGGACAAGCTTATATACCCATTATGCCATATTCCTTGAAGCTTTTTTTTTTATAAAGAAAAATATATTCCAAGTATCATTACAAATGGTTTTGTTTATACATGAAACATGCATATTCAATCAATTTTGGGCCCAAATTTCAATATGTTATATTCAGGCAAGGTCGTCCGATCAATATCAAGTTCAAGTTCAAGTTCATGTTTATTTAAACCAATCAAAACAAGAGACATATTACATAGTTTAACAAAAATGAGAATACATGATAGGTTTGGGACCCCATGGAAGCAGAGCTTGTGAGAGGGGCCCCTTATAAAGTACATTACAACAATAATGAGATGAAAAATATTTACAATGATAATCTAGAGAGTAAATAAGAAAATACATACAAACACACACGCACACACACACACACATATGGTTTATCAAGAATCAATTTAAGATATTTTGTAATCTTTCAAATAAATATTTTCGACATGAATTTTTAAATATTGGCAGTGTTGGACTGGATCTAAAGCTTTGTGGTAACTTATTCCATTCTTTTGTACAAGCTATCATAAAAGAATTCAAAGCAGTATTTGTTCTTCTAAGTAGTTGGTGGATAAGATTTTTCTGCCGTGTATTGTACAAATGGACATTTGAGTTAACAACGAATGCATCTTTAAAAATGAACAGTTTTGAGAGGATTGTGATTTGTACATAAATATCAAACAATTGAAGGAGACTAAATCATCAAGAGGCAAAATCTTCAATTGCAGAAATAGAGGAATACTTGGACATCTGTAATTCGAATATGTTATGAGCCTCATAACTTTCTTCTGAAGAACTAGCAGTTTGTTTAGATGGTTCCTATATGTATTTTAATAAAAGCTTGTTACAGCAAAACCATTTAAATATATTTTTAATTTCATTATTAGTTGAGAATATGAGAGCTTGCATATCTTTGTGATGGGAAAGTAAGCAAGTGTCATCTGCGAATAGTGAATAAGTAAGCAATTTCGATGAATTTATAATATAGAAACAGTCAAACAATGCGAGCATGCAGCGCAAGCTGAAAAACAGGATATTTTGCTTCGCATTTAAACAAATAAATTTGTAAATCAAACAAAGTAATAAAAGCTCGATAGTTAGATTGATTTGATAGATTGACTTCAAAACTTGAAATTTTAAGCTCCACTAAACCATTTTAGCAAGATTATTATATATTCAATTCAATTCACTTCTTTATTTCCATTTAAAATATAATACAGTTATATAAGTTATAGTTACTAAAACATAACTTATTTATACAAGTTATATAAATCAGATACAATTTTACAGATGAACATTATTACTTCATAAAATTGAGCATAAATGAAAATGAGGGGGGGGGGTCCACTAAAAGCAAAGCTTGTAAAGTGTGGATCCCCCTTGGAAATAAAAAAATATTGTATAAAAATATATATATATATATATATTTAAAAAAATATACATATATATATATATATATATTAAGAGCTCACTTGCAAAAGAGGTTAGGTCAATTTTTCATCAAATTTGATTTTTATGTCTCAATGTATAGATTTTTAGGAGCTCTGTAAGATGATTACAAAGAAAAGTTGACATTCCTATTAAAAAGTGAACTAAAATGGCAAAGAAAAATCACTTATTTTTTCCCAAAAGGGGTTAGGTCCATTTCAGTTTAGTTGCAAAAGGGGTTAGGTCCACACAGAATCATTTGGAAAAGAATATCTTAAAAAATATGAAGACAGGTAGATTTCGTTTATACTCAATTTTATGTTCTCATGGTAGGGTATGATGAAATTTCAGTTTCGCATAAGAATATTGCAATATGGGAGGATAAAAAAAATGATTTTCTTAGAGTTGACCTAACCCCTTTTGCAACTAAACTCTTCTGAAGAACTCATTTGTCAAAAGGGGTTAGGTCCATTTTTTTCATAAATTTTAGTTTTTTCTGTCTCTAAACCTATACATTTTTAGTCACTCTGATGATACCAAAGAAAATTTGAAATTCAAATGAAAACGTGAATGGAAGTGGCAAAGAAAAATCACTTTTTTTAATCAAAAGAGATTGGATTCATTTCACTAGTTTGCTTGCAAAAGGGGTTAGGTCCACAATGATTTTTTTAATAAATATATAGAAAAATTTGAAGACAGGTAGATTTCTTTTATACCCGATTTTATGTTCACATTAAAAGGTAGTACATAATGACAATTTAGTTTCTCATAAGAATATTGCAATAAGTGAGAATAAAAAACATGGTTTTTCTCGGAATGGTCCACCTAACCCCTTTTGCAACTAAACTCTTCATATATATTATATATATATATATGTGTAAAGTTATACATGTACAACAGCTTTGGCAACTCTTTTATTTAAATATTGTAAAGAAATGGATGAAGAGAACAATGGTAGGCGTAGCTTAAATCAAGGTTCCCCAGAGCTATCTACCCTTTGGAAAAATTGGTGATGCCGAAAAAATGTCTCTGCCGGGAATCGAACCCGGGCCCCCAGCTTTGAACGCCGGTGCCTTAACCACTAGACCACAGAGACGGGTTAGTGGCTAGGGCGACCCCGATCCGATTGACCGTCAGATAGACAGATTTTCGACACTATACCAATTATAATTTCCTTTGTCGGGTGAAGGTGGGTTTCGAACAATGACAAGCCGCCATGCTTCAGCTGGATCAAAGCTATTGCTTTGATACAGTACACGAGAAAGTATACAAATGTGTAAAGTTATACATGTACAACAGCTTTGGCAACTCTTTTATTTAAATATTGTAAAGAAATGGATGAAGAGAACAATGGTAGGCGTAGCTTAAATCAAGGTTCCCCAGAGCTATCTACCCTTTGGAAAAAATATATATATATATATATATTATATATAGTGTGAAAGAAATGGATGAAGAGAACAATGGTAGGCGTAGCTTAAATCAAGGTTCCCCAGAGCTATATACCCTTTTTGGAAAAATTGGTGATGCCGAAAAAATGTATCTGCTGGGAATCGAACCCGGGCCCCCCGGCTTTGAACGCCGGTGCCTTAACCACTAGACCACAGAGACGGGTTAGTGGCTAGGGCGACCCCGATCCAATTGACCGTCAGATAGACAGATTTTCGACAACATAGCCACTAACCCGTCTCTGTGGTCTAGTGGTTAAGGCACCGGCGTTCAAAGCTGGGGGCCCGGGTTCGATTCCCGGCAGAGACATTTTTTCGGCATCACCAATTTTTCCAAAAAGGGTAGATAGCTCTGGGGAACCTTGATTTAAGCTACGCCTACCATTGTTCTCTTCATCCATTTCTTTCACACAATATTTAAATATAAAAGAGTTGCCAAAGCTGTAGTACATGTATAACTTCACACATTTATATATTATATATATATGTGTATATATATATATTATATCTCATTAAACAGGGAATACGAGTGCGGAGCCACTCGCGAAAATTTTACACTTTACATAATGACGTGACATATTTTTTTTTCAAGTCTTTTCTCTTCTCTTCTCTTCTCTTCTCCTTTCCCTTTCCTTCTTCTTTGTTTTTTCTTTCCCCTTTCACCCTTTTCGCCTCCAATAGGGGGGGGGGGGGGGGCGGCGCTCAGGCCCCCAATATCCGCCTATGCTCAGGTCACATAAAATAAAATCATGTGACCTAGATCCTCTTCCAGCGCTAATTCTTAGCCAGTGTCTCGAGCTCCTGGTACCGGCCATCACGGACATTACCAACGATTCACTAGAATGCGGAGTCTTCCCTTCGGCGCTCAAATCTGCTTTGGTCATTCCCACCCTAAAGAGACCGTCACTGGATGCAGAAAGTTTAAGGAACTACAGACCAATTTCAAATTTACCTTTTTTGGGTAAGGTAATAGAACGAGTTGTCTCAAATCAATTTACTGAATACCTTACTGCAAACTCCCTTCTCGCATCCCGACAGTCTGCATATCGAAAAGATCATAGTGTGGAAACGGCGCTACTTCGTGTTCAAGATGATATTCTACAAGCTTTGGATACCGGAGATGATGCTATTCTCATACTTTTGGACCTAACATCAGCCTTCGACACAGTTGATCACGATGTTCTTCTTTCCAGGCTGAAAACACGATTTGGTGTCTCTGGGACTGTAGCAAAGTGGTTTGACTCTTACATCACTGGACGATATCAACAGGTGATCATTGATGGCTCACGATCTGAACCAACTCTACTTAAATGGGGGGTGCCGCAAGGTTCGGTTATCGGGCCTGTACTCTTTACATGCTACACGACACCGTTGGAAGATCTTATTCATTCCTATGGATTCTCGTCTATGATATATGCTGATGACACACAATTATATATATCTCATTCAAGTCTGGACAAGCTCTCCGAATGTTGCAGAAACTGGAAGATTGTCTTGGTGCCATTCGTTCCTGGATGACTGTGAACTATCTACTCCTTAATGACAACAAGATGGAAGTTCTGCATATCTCTTCCCATCGTAGACATACCCCTGAGCTACCTCCAATTCAAATTGCAAATGTTCATATACATCCCTCTAAAACGGTTACTAACTTAGGTGTTTTGTTTGATAAAAACTTTTCAATGCGTCCCCATGTCAACAGCATCTGTCGTAAAGCATCCTTCGCCCTAAGAAAAATTGGTAAAATTCGAAAATATCTCTCAAAGTCATCCACTGAAGTCCTCATTCATGCATTTATTAGCTCACTTCTTGACAGTTGCAATAGCCTGCTCCTTGGAATTCCAGAAAAGGATATTTCTAAGCTGCAGAGAATTCAAAACTCTGCAGCCCGTCTAGTTTCCCTCACAAAAAAAACATGACCATGTAACCCCTACTCTTTGGAAGGGGGGGGGGGGGGAGGGAATGAAACACAGAGAAAACTGATGACTAGAAAAAGAAAAGGAAATGGTGAATAACGCAGAAGGCACCCTCTCCCATCCCAACCCCATAAAGAGAGAGAGTGGGGTGGGAGTGAGGAGGGGAAGGGATGGAGAGAGAGAGAATGAATGGAAGGGGAGGAAACGTAGACGGCGGATATCGTACTATATTACGTTGAATCGCAACTTGTCTGATTTTTTCCCTCGCTCGCAGGCCATCAACTCCTGACTCGGCGATTGGCTCGATGCTCTGTTAGCTTTTGGACCTCTGCCTAACTTCATGCTTCACCAAACTCCAATTCATAAGATCCATTCATTAACTGTGAGATTACTTTATTCAATTAGTACTGCGACAGGATGATTTGTATACATGTAGGTTTGTGGCGTAACGATATGCCGCAATGCGCAACAGTGACGTGTCAACCCTATTGATTAGCGGTAAAATGTACTTGGAGTAAAGTAAGTATAAGGTCCCGAACAGGTGGTATCCCATCGGGGGGGGGGGGGGGGTGTAGGGACAGACACCTCATTTTCTTTTTGCTGGTCCTTTTTTTTTTCTGGAGACCATATGCCCTTCATTTTTGGTTCATGACCCTTTCAGTTTGCCAATTTGTTTTGTTTTATTTTTCTGGTGGCTAAACGTCCTTAATGTTGGCGTGATTACTTTTTTCTGTTAATTACTTTTGTGATTAAACGCAACACCTTAAAAAAATAATGGATCTGCCACGCCCCCTCCCTTTTCTCTTCCTTTTAAATAGTGTGTTTAATTGATGAATGATATATCAGTCCGATGGTCATTAGACATGTGGATGGGAATAATTCACCCCTTTCTAAATTATTAGAATCCATTCATGATTATAAATATATATAATTATATGTATAAAACTGATACAAAGGCTCCAATCTCTCAAGTCGGGTAACCTCTTGCAAAGCGCATACCATATCCCACTGTATTGTATTATAATAGTTTTTGCTTTGCATTTATTGCACCCCCCCCCCAGAATGAAATCGGTTGCAATTTTCTTATGTTAATATCAAATCCATTATTCAGGGGCCATAGTATGATTTGGCGTATGTGGGGGAAAATTTTGCCTGTTTTTAAATGAAATTCTAATTTTGTGAAAGATTTTTACATAGTAGTCAACAAATACTACAACCTTTCACCATTTTCCTTTTTTCTTAATTGGGGGAAGAGCCAATATGCCCTCATCCGTATGCCAGTGAGTCAGGTGAGTAGCGGATGAAATTAGTTTTAAATAGCTAATTAAGATTTTGTCTTTGAAGCTGGTTCTCATGACATTGGTTGGGAAGAGTGTAATGTCAAACATACTGGTATAAAATTTTAGAGTGGTTGCCGTCGTTTGTGCTTCACACCCTGCTTCACAGAAACAAATCGTGATTAAATTGTATTCCTTGCTATTTTCTACATCTTAAATCATGAAAATGTTTGATTACTTCTTCAGCGCGCCAATCGTTTTGGTGCAATGCGCATTGCGGCTGATGAATAATTGATGAATATCCTTTCTGTTGAAACAGAGAGTGGATGTTGAATGGAGTGAAGAGGGTTGAACACAATATCGATTGTTCAGCTATTCAGGGTGGGTCAACATGGTCAATACGGTGAGTGTTCAGGACCTTCGCTATCGGGTTATACCGGGTAACCCTCTGCATGACTACCGTTAGTTTCAGAGACGCTGTTGGTGAGACGACTCGCATTTCCACACCTTTGCAGGGCCGCCACACAGACGGATAGTAAATTCTCCTTCCCGTCTATCTCATATTGTACTTCACACAAAAATGGTAAGCATATTATGTATTCATATCCACGATTATGGTTGTATTAAGCTTTAAAAATAAGTGATTTCAGGTGTAATTGTGATGATAGACTCATAAATGTTGGCAATGTGATGCACGTAATAGCTTATACCTATTTTGTACATTTGGAAAGATATATGTTATTGTTGACCTGAAAGCTACATACTTAGTATCATATTCATCATGAATGCGCGCAAATGGATTCTAAATTGGTTTAATGGAGAGGCTCATAAGGAAAAAAAATCATTGGCATTTGCATCACTATACTTTTTACGTGATAGAAATGAACTTTTTGCTGCGCATGTATTTTGTAAAGATTTATTTCCTTCAATTTGTTATTTGAATTGAATTATGTACTTACGAATATATATTCAGTTGCACACCATTGCCTTAAAACAAATGCACGATACATTGATAAGAATGTGTTTGTTTATACAGCCTCATTCATCCAGTTGACTTTTACGAAGGCAAATTTTGAATACATGTACTATCCTCGATAAGGAATGCAGAGTTTTATATATTACCCAGAATTCATGTTTTCCCATTCTTAAAAATCTACTTAATATGATATTCACACAGGCCGCTGAACTCACAGAAGAGCAAATCGCCGGTAAGTTATCATTCTTTTTGGAGTTGAGAGATAATAGAATATAATATAAAAATAATTTAAACAAATGCCACGAAAGCTGCACTATCTGAAATAATTATAATTGGCACAATCATTATATCGCTATTATGATTATACTAACATAATGATAATAGAATATATATATATATAATTATATATATATATATATATATATATATATGTATATATATATATATATATATATAAATATATAAATTCATAAATAACTTGTTATCCGCATGCTCAATAAACTTAAGATTTGAATTGAAATAATAAGCTTTCAGAATATTATCAATATTATCCTAACTGTTAATTGACATTTGCCTATATAGCCTGTGCACAATAGGGATATCTGATCTACGGGCTCGCGATCCAACGTTGTCCCTTTTGAGATTTGCCAATGATTTACTCAGAATATGTGCATAATGAAAATACAATGTGCAATTCTACAATTCATTTTTCTTGGGCTTTTTTTTCTGATATACTTCGAGTACTGGGGGAGTATAGAAGTGTCCCACGTTGATTGATTATTTTTGGGTGCATTATACTCTAACTTTGTTCCTATATTTATTTGGATAGCCCACAATAAGTCTGGAGTTATGAATATTATATTTAGATTTGCAATCTACTATGGGATTCATCCCTATTAAAAGACAACCATTATTTTCGTTTCACCATCGAGGTCGACAGCGATGGTATATTCATCTACTCTCACCTTAATCAGATATAAATAATGGTGATGATGATAATAATCATGATAAAATTAACAATAATAATTATAATGATAATAATGATAATAATAATGATGATAATAATAAAAATGATTATGGTAATGATAATGAAGATTATGATAATAATAAGCATGTTGAAAACACTTATTGCTATAGTCTAGACTAAAATTTCGAAGCGCATTATCCAATCGATATTTTTGTGTGAAAATGAATATTTTACAATTTTGCTTTCATTGACTCAAGTACGAAGAAATAACTACCGGGGAATATGGCTTCTTGTTATTTGTTTGAAGGTTATTCGTAAGCTTCAACTATGGGTCAACGTCATTTGACTTTGTTTTCAATTTGTAGAATTCAAGGAGGCTTTCTCCCTATTTGACAAGGACGGCGATGGCACCATCACTACTAAGGAGTTAGGCACAGTGATGAGGTCACTGGGTCAAAACCCAACTGAGGCTGAGCTTCAAGATATGATCAATGAAGTTGATGCTGATGGTAAGTTTCTTTCTGATAAATGATATAGTACACGAGGGTCAATATCCAATTCCATTAATATTGGGGTAAGAATTAACAAGAAAGTCGGGAAATAGAAAAGGTACCCAGAAATCTACGATGTTTTAATCCGTTTATCCATGATAAAGTGTAATATCAATCGGAATATCTTACAATATTTCATCAATAAAACCGAACGAAATCCAGAACAACAGAATTTCGAATGATTGTCTGCTTTCACTGCCACAGACTTTCAAATTCCTTTCTTGCTTACATTATATTTTGCTCATGATATTGTGATGCCTTTTTTTGC
The DNA here is from genome assembly GCF_037042905.1 of Lytechinus pictus. Lineage (NCBI taxonomy): Eukaryota > Metazoa > Echinodermata > Echinoidea > Temnopleuroida > Toxopneustidae > Lytechinus > Lytechinus pictus. The sequence continues at coordinate 15,903,814 of NC_087251.1, forward strand.
GGGACTAAAATTATTGCGAATGATGTGAATGATGACGAGAAGAAATCCATTAAGTAGTAGGCCTGTAAAAGCAAAAATACTTGCCGAGGTAAACTTACAATTTCGAATATCGAAATGAATGTTGTTATTGATAATTTCGTATGTGTATACAGTATAGTTTGAATAGAAGCGTAAGTTTCATTAAAAAATCAATAAGAAAAATGTCATTTTCGCCGCTGATGAAAATTAATGCAAAAAAAAGAAGCAGATTATGGAGTATCAGAAGTGGATTTTTAAAAACACAAATAAATAAGTATGCCTTCCTATCTTGTCATTAATATGGAATAAAAATCTTATCTCTGTCACTCCAACGTTTTAGGATTTATGTATTTTCTGAACATTTTCTAAATGAATTTATTTTCGTTACGAAACTCTTATTTTTCTTTTAAAAAATGGGTTTGAAAAAATCTCAACAATTTCCACCTTTTTTTACTAAGGCAATGGCAATATCGACTTTCCCGAATTTTTAACGATGATGGCTAAGAAGATGAAAGACACAGATAGTGAAGAAGAAATCAGAGAAGCATTCAGAGTCTTCGACAAGGATGGTAACGGATTCATCAGGTATGTTGACTTGATATTAAAAGAAAGATATAACGGATTGATTAGCTTCAGTATAAAAATGGGTACGAGTTATTTTGGAAAACTTGTGTATGGCTACATAATTCAAATCACACATTCTTTAATAAAACGAATCCTTTCCATTATTATATAGAAAATCATGAAGGAGGGTTGAGTGTCTTTCAAAAGGTCTCCTTAAATCTATAGGAAATCGATGACCGATCAATAATACTCAGAAAGGGTTTTTAATGGATGACCTCAGTGGCTATGTATTCATGCATGTCTCGATCATTTGGCGCTAATACTGTGCTGTGGGAACTATTTTAATGTCGGTATACCTTGAGATGGTACTACTTTATATATTTCAAAAGGTATATATTTTTAATGTTAAGAACAAATAAGATTTTTCGTCGATACATTATTTTGAAATACTCTGATAAAATGCAATCCCAGCTAACCATTTTCTTTATATGCTCCCGAAAGCATGCGGTTCCTCATCAACTATGCATTGTTTTTATTGAACTTTTTTTCAAAACAATTTCTTGAGAACCATTCACTTAAGTATAAACAATATATCCTATATGAAGTAGATTTGAAGTGTATCATGACTACGTTGAAACTCCTTGTATTTAGTATATCCCAATTTTTCTTTAGTTATAACAAAATGTTTTTGGTGTAGGGTAGTTCCAAACCCACCATGGTAGCATCTAAAAATACACCAATTTTCAAACATCTTCTGTCATCCTAATAAAATGAGTATGAATCTTTGATTGTATATACATCTGGCTCGACGGAGCCACATGCGGTGTTTAATTACCAAAATTAAAAGATGAAGGAGAAAGATAGAAAATGATGGAGGATGAAAAAAATTACGTTTTTTTTTGCTCATCAGAAAAAGATTACTCCTTCCAACGAGTTTAGACCTTCCCCTCTCCAACTAATAAGTCATTGATCCATCCCTGATAACAAGCAAATGTATAGCGTTAATTATGTCGATGTTAAACTCAGAAGATATTTGCATCATTGTGGTTCATCCTTTAAACAATCATGTTTAAGAAAAAGGCATGCACCTTGACTTTAATTGAGGTGCCCGGACAATTAAATAATCAAATAAAGTGTTCTCCCGTTTAACGGATAATACTTTTCTCGATCACAGTGCTGCCGAGCTTCGCCATGTGATGACGAATCTTGGTGAGAAGTTGACGGACGAGGAGGTGGATGAGATGATCAGGGAAGCAGACGTCGATGGTGACGGTCAAGTCAACTATGAAGGCGAGTAGTTCAATAACGGGTCTTGCACCTGAGTACTTTTATTGGGAATGGGGGGGGGGGGGAAGGCATCAGTAAGTGACGTCATTTTTTTTTCATGAAAACAAGAGTATTTGATAGTTATACCAAACAACCATTTCTTTTTAATACCTGTTTATATTCTTATCTCTTCATGCCCCCCTCTTCCTTTTCTTTTTATCCAATAAGAAAAAAATCGTAGAGGCATTTGCCAGTCCCCTGCCCTCCTCTGACTTTGCACCTGATTTCACCGTCGTCACACTTTGAATATCATAAGAATCTTTGATTTCTTGTAAAGAATTAATCCAAAAACATTGTAGTCACAAAGTGATGTAAGATTTTGTTCCAAAATATGTGCAGATTTAGATATCGAATCTATATAGTAAATGTTCTTTTAGTGTCGAGATGTTCTTGGTGTTGTGGCTTAAATCCCCAGACTTTAAACCACAGCTTCGCGTCTTTTGGCAAGGCGTTTATTTACATTTGCCACTCTCATGATTGTGTTATCATTCAATATCGAAGATCACATAAAAGAGAGAAAGTGTTTTTTTTAGTGGCCTTTATTTTCTCGTCTACAATAGACTGATGTAATCATGATAATTGTCTGCAGATAATTTTCACATTAGTGTTGCATGCTGGACCTGGTATGACAAAGCAATTCATTAACGAGAAAGCTATTTATTGCACATCAGTTGCATTCTTGAACAGATCCAGGAAACAGTGGAGGCTAATTAAAATTACACTGTTATTCAACAAAAAATATCGAAATTTAGGCATCGGCTGAAAATGAGTAGGGTACTTTTCAGACATGAAAATAAAAACGCAAAATTTTGCAGAGAGGATGGGGCACAAGTCATGCGCGCCATGGCACCCCTCCCTACTTGTATCTATTAATTTTGAGGGAAAGTAAACCCCAACAAAAAGATGATCAGAATAAAATGAGGAAAATCCAACAAGCTCTGAAAATGTCTGTATTCCCATCATGGTTACACATTATTAAGCTCCTGACCTTTTTTTATACAGGTTTTATGATAAAATATTAAGATATTTATGATAATTCTTATACTGTATAGCATGTACGCAAATTCGATAAAAAACTTTAAAAAACCCCGACAATCACACAAGGATTTAACTCCGCAAAAGTGAGAATTTTAGATACTTCTCATGACTGTCCGCATTAACATTATTTATAATCATGATGTGCCTTTCCGTATTTTCGAGTCGGTCGGAAAGTCTTGTGAAGACGTACTTGGTCAATATTAACATGATTATTATTTTTGTTTTTATCTTATTTTTGTCCTAACAGAATTCGTCTCTATGATGACCAAGGAGTAAGATATTATCGCTATAAGGATTTTCTGTGAAGACTATGAAGAACAAATTTTCATCACCTTGAAATCATGTTATTTGAGCTGCTCTAAATAGTAACGTTATGGGAGTTCCATGTGGTGCTCCTTTTTTACATCTTGACTTAAGCGATTCCTGCCCTGATTTCGACACGCAGAGTATTATTATTCATTTTGGATCTGTTTGACAGATGCCCGTGGAAATTTGAAGCGACAGGCGACACCACTGCATTCCGTGTGAAAGAAAGAAAGGATAAAATGCAAAACGAACATTAATAGAGGCATATTCCATCGGAAAATAATGAACATCTTTCATGATTATTCCACGGCCTCTCTGAAAACCCGCCATTGGCTGATCGAGGGCTTTTTACCGTGTTTAAATAAAATGAATCAAATCAAAATACATTTAACCCCTCCTCCGCCACAAGGGTGCGATATATTATATAGCCGTCAGCAAAGGGTCCCTTTTATAACCTGCTGTATCCAACTGAATCTGTAGTGTCTTTGCGACTATAGTCCATAATATTTTGAAATATAGATCTCCAAGGTGCGTTCTACGGGCCGTTAGATCATAATTCTTAAGCTTGTCCATGATCCTTATAACCTTGTTATAAAAGAAACATGATCTTTTATCCTTGTTCGGACAATCGGGCCACAGGAGATCGCAACAGCACAGGCCATCATTTGTCTTCAAAACATTGCATTATGAACAACGTGCATGCCCACAAAATTAATGATATAAAATGTGAGCAATAATGTTTTGGTACGAGTGTATGCGGGTTCTACAGCGCTATGATGATTACGATCTGCCATAAAGACACTTTTATTTTTGTTCATGTATTTTTTTGAAAAGTCATGATTGATTGGTTCAGCAGCATACATTAAAGTAAAATAAAATTGAAGTTCGTCTACCCAGCAATGTCCGATAGAGTATATAGGACTCCGTATATAGTCGAAGAACGAATAACTTGAAAGATTAATGATTATGATCTATGCCATCAGTCATAAAATAGTAATGATTTTTTGTTTTTCGTAGGGGGCTTTATGCGGAAGTTTCAAAGCGTGTGTGAGTGCTGAGTTAGTAATAAAACGAATAGAAACAACAGCAACAAAAATCATACGAATAATGAAAAGAGGAGAGTTCTAAACAGTTTTGCGAGAATTGTAAGCTTTGTGTAAAGGGGTTCGTATTGATATTATGTCGATAATCATTTTCCAAATACAATATAAGACAATCGTGGAACAATCTTTGTATTTGTAGATGCAGAACGATGATCATAATTTAAAAGTATCTTGTTGGCCAAATTAACTATGCAGAAGATAGAAGCTATATACAGTTTTTCACTGAGAAGTTAGTGAATTTTATTAGTTTTATGTGCTCGATATAGTTTTTTTCGTAGAAACCTACGTAAATTAGAATCTTATCAGTTCTTCCCACCTTAGTTCTTGGCGATTCGTGTCGTATATGCTATCCCAAATATACTTTACTACATTAAGCTTTCTTTTCATGTATTATGTATTTAAATAATAAAATATGTACAAACATCGAATTTGTGTCCAATTTCATTTTACTTAGTCTTCTTTCCTATGACTTGTATAAATTTATATTATATATAAATTTATACTCTTTCCATCGAATTTTATTTGTATTTTAATCTATATTCAAACTATTTGTTTATTGAATATAATTATATAAATCCTTTTTAATTTATTCCATGATGTTATTTTGTTATTTAAGAATATTCTGCTTCGAACGTAATGTTTATAAACACATTAATGAGCGGTAAAAATGAATCACCTGCAATTTTAAAACATACTAAACAATCAGGGGCGTCGATCCATTTTTCAGATTGGGGGGGGGGCAAAATCAGGAATCAATACGTTCCAAAGGCGCTCCATCACACAAAACAAACTCATCCACCCACACATATTAGTATATATATATTATGTATGTATATATATATATATATATATATATATATCACTCATGAGTAAACAAGTAATGCGAGCGCGAAGCGCGAGCTGAAATTTTTTAGTATACTGACCTGAAAACGGGAAGAAGGTACCTGTTTAGGACTGTTTGTAGTAACTCGTGAGTCATGAGGAGACACAGATAATGCGAGTGCCGAGAGCGAGCTGAAATTTTTTTCATTCTGACCTGAAAGCTTGATATTCTAAGCATTTTTAGGAACCAATTATAAGAACAATAGATGCGAGCGCGAAGCACGCGAGCTGAAAATTTTTTATATTTCGATCTGAAAAAAATTGACAGTTTAATGGACGTTTCTAATAAAAAAACAAATGTATCCAACAAAAGATTATTGCAAATCAAAGCGCGAATTCTTTTAAGGTTATCAGAACTGAAAACGGGGCATTCTATTCACCTATTTAATCGTGAAACGTATGGGTATTTGCTTAAGAAATGATGCGAGCGCGAAGCGCGAGCTGAAAATTTTTATATTCCATTCTTAAAAGCGGACATTTTGAGCACGATTTTAAATAAAGAACGAGTTGTGTATCTCAATCTCGCTTGCCGATTGGCTGTGTAACTTTACAATCTTATTTTATTTTTGCACATCCGAAATTATTGGGGGGGGGGGGCAAAATGATATGTTTGCCCCCCATATTTTCATTGGTGGGGCGATCGCCCCCTGCCCCCCCCCCCAGAATCGACGCCTCTGTAAACAATTGCGTTCAGTAATGCTTTTTCAAACGCTATAAAAACTTTTAAAAAGCGACGAGGTCGCCAAATTTCAAATTGTTAGATTATACTTTGAACATTTTAGATTGAACACAATATGGTTAGACGTAAGACAGTGTTAATCTAACGCTTCGGAGGGGTGGTATATACTCGTAATCCTCTAGAATGGTGATTTTATTTTTACATTTGATATTATAGAATGTAGCACTGGCGTTAATCCGGTCCGAGCAGTGGGGGGTGGGGGCGATAGCAATATATTGACCTGAAAATTCAAAATTTTGAGGACACCCCCACACTAAGGGCTATGTGTACTGAGGTATATTACCGTCAACATAATAATACAATCTTTCAGTAAAAGGCCTATAACGATTTTTTTCCATGGCTGTACTGCAATGGATTTGTTGAGATATAAAGTAATGAATTGCAGTTGATATCAATATGCGAGAGAGCAAAACGAATGAGCAAATTAATTTTTGAGTCATTGGAAAACGGGGTGGTGTCCAAATCTCTTTCAAATGGCGTGTAATTAGCACATCATGGGCAATGTATACGTAGGTATATATATATTATTATAAATATCTTTCTGTTAAAGGCTTATCAAGATTTTGTTCGATGGCTATAAAGGATTTGTTGGTATCATTAATTAATGAATTACAGTAAATATCAAAATGCGAGCGAGCGAAATGAGCGAACAAATTAGTGGAAGACAGAATGATTACCAAAATCGTATTTCAAGGCGTGTGAAATTATCGGAGAAATACAGCGAGTCAGCGTAATGAGTGAGTCTTGAAAAAATTGCTTCAGTTTTTGTTTAAGTGAAATGCATCAATATTAATAAGGGTAAATTATAAATAACTTAATCTTTAGAAGAAAAAGAGATATGAATATGAAAAGCAAATAAGGATTAAACATTCTAGAATTTGTTCAATGAAAACGCATTTGTTCAATGGTTTAAAGGTGCACATGAGATGAGAATTAAAAAAAATGGGATCATGATTTTCGGGACTAAGCAGTGGCGCAATGAGCCAAAATTTTGAGTGGGCTATATTTAGCGTATCGGGCAAAATTTATTAAACAAGTTGCGAGTGAGCGGAGCAAGTTGGCCCCCCCCCCAAAAAAAAAAAAAAAAATCTAAATTTTCATAACAAAAATCCAATTTTGTGATAGATTTCAGCATAATACTCAGAAAATAATATCATATTTCACCCTTTCAAACTATTTCTATGTTTCCTGGGGCCCGTTGGAGACAGAGTTGCGTTTAAACGCAAGCCAAAAAATAAATCGCAAGTCCCAAATGCGCGTTGCTGATTGGTTGAAAATCAAGTTGCGCATGATTTCTAGAGTTGCGATTGATTGCAACTCTTTCTGCAACTGGCCACTTTCTCTTTTTTTTTTTTTGTCGTGAAAACTTTTTTTGGGGGGGTAAGCACCCATGAAATAATTATAGGCCATCACAGGCGACAATATAAACTTTTAAAAAAAAACGTGGAAATAGCACAATAATGCAAATTAAAAGGAAACTATTGCAGAAATACATGATAATATATGGAAGGTTTTCTACCTAAGCAATTAAATTTATATAATTGTTTTTACCCACAAGCAGAATACTTGATGTTGTGGTGAAGATATGATATCAAACACAATCCAATATATTTGGATTTGATATTCTTCTGATTAGATAAAATCAATTTGCCTCATTCGTTTGATTTTTCGCAACCCTTTCAACAAGACCCCGATCGTGTGTATGCCTATAGTTTAAAGTCCACGTTCTCAAATGCATTGCAGTATTATCCCTTTTTCTTACTTAGCTCCCCCCTACAAAAAAAATGAATTCATCACATTGCACTGAGTTCAATAGAACTGCATTTCTTCATTAAGGCGATTGAGGCAGCGTATATATAACAATAAGCTGCAATGTGTCATCTAGCGAGGCAATATTGATTAGGTGCGCATAGAAAATCGTTGAAGTGAGTACACTGTAAAAAATATTGGGTGAAATTTTAACCAGCACGAGGGTAATTATGAGTCCAACCAATTTTGGGCAGTATATTACCCAATGCGGGAAGCATATTGTCCAGTAAGGTAACAAAATAAGCAGCAGTTACTTTTGAATGGGCAAAACTTTCATCACACTTGATAAATAAAAATGCCCAAAAGAAATGCCCAATGTTGGTTGGACACATAATTACCATCATAGAGCATTTTTACCCAATATTTTTTAGAGTGTATATAGAAGAAAGTAATAATGAAAATTGCATCCAAATCATCATCCATTCATTCTCTGCCTCGAATCGAACAGTGTTGTATAGGCCTAAGCAGGGGAGTTGTTCCATGTTTGAGGTGAAAAAATGTCCAAAGTTTTATGCCCCATATTAAAATGGGCTTACAATATTTTGCGCGCTTGTATATATAGTGCCGAAAAACCTTTTTGGGGGTAATAATAGTATAATTATGCTAAGTTTAATGCCTAATTTTACGGTGCTTTCCCATGCTTTTTAAAACACAGGGGCCTATATTTGCATTGCATATTGCGATTTTTTTTCTTCAAGTTTTTAAAGTTATCGGGGTGGGGGCAAGTCGAATTGCCCCCCAAGTAGTTTCATTAGGAATGACAGGGATGACCCCCAGATCAACGCCTTTGGGTCTAAATGATTGTGGAAGGGTTAATTCAGAAATCCCAACACAATGGACCGACTTCACCAAAAAAAAAAGACCCCATGTAGTTTTCCCTGGAGTGATGCATTGAATTTTCAACATCTTTGGAATTATCATTTTCTTGATCTTTCAAGGTTTAGATGGTGGTAAGTGGCGTCAATCTCGTTCGAGCAGTGGGGACTGGGAGGGGTTGTATCACAATATATTGAGATGAAAGGAAGGAAGGAAGGAAAGAAAGAAAGAAAGAGAGAAAAGAAGGAAAAGAGGAAAGGGAAGGGGAAAAAAACATTGAAAGGGAAAACGGAAGGGAAGCGGAAAAGTAAGGAAAGAAGAACGTGAAAAAGAATAAATCATTCCGAAATACTAATACATTAGCATGATTAGTAAGAAAGGGAAATAAAATGGCAAAATGGCAAACAAAAGCGGAAAATGAAGGTAAAATGGAATGAGCGAAAATCTAAATAAAAAAATGAAGAAAAGAGACAATAAAAAAAGGAACTCAATATATAGATTGAAAATAACGAACGGGAAGAGAGATGGACGTCATTATCTAGCTTGCTAAATTTTATGCAATAACCGTCGCAATGAGGACAAAAAAAGTCCTTAGCCACAATTTGTCCCTAAATAAGTAAGTAAAGATTTACGCTGCATGGTTAAGAGTTACCGAAAAAGTCTTGGCTGGTGATCTCAAGGGGCTCTGCCCCAACCCCATGCAGAATATAGGTGCTCTTCATCTGTATCCTTCAAAGGCTCTATAACGGGCCCTCTGTATGGACCATTCCGTACGGGGGGGGGGTCCCTAGCCAAGAAGAAATAAAAGAAAATAGAGGAGGCAACGAAATGAATGGAAAACAAAGAAATATATGAAATATTAGAATTTCATTTCAAAAGGCCAATTTTTTTCTGACTCCCTTCGCTCGCTGATGACTTTTTTTTTCAAAATTTGCTATTTCTTGTGCCCCCTCAAAAAAAAATTGGTTTATTATTACGCAACTGCGTTGAATTAATGTGATTAAAAATAGCGGCCATCTGTAAGGTTTAAAATGTCTTTAATATCAAGAGGTTCCAGGGGCTCTGCCTCCAGACTCCAGTCGCATGGCACTGGCGTACATGAAAGGGTTTGCTGGGCCATAGCCCCTAAAAGTTCTACAACCAAGAACAAAAAAAAAGGATGAAATAATATATCAAAGGAAAAGTGAAAGATATGATGTTATTTTCTGAATATCATCTCAAAATCTGTCTCAAAGTTAGATTCTCATGAAAGCTTTTTTTCTTGCTCGCTTTGCTCGCTCGGGACTTATATTAAGCAGCTTTTTGCCAAAATGCGCCATACTTTGCCCCCTCTCTTTTTTTTTACTCATCCTGCTACTGCCGCATAAAGTTTCGCCCTAATGCTCGCACACAATCATAAACAATATCCTGTTCACAGTGGCGTATAGATAAAAAAAAGAAAAAAAAAGAAAGGAAAACAAAAGGAAAGAGAGAATGGTGAAAACACAATATTATTTTCTGAATACTATGTAAAATATATTTTAAAAAATTGATTATTGTAATATCAAAATTTTTGCTCGCTCGCTTCGCTCACTCGCAACTTTTATATATATATTTTTTAATTATAAATCCTGCCCGATACATGCACCATACCTGCCCCCTCAAAATTTTGCCCCATTGCCTGTTTATCCCATGATTTTGACCGGATATTTTTTTGGCTCCCCCCCTGGCCACCGACCCCTGTTACGTCCCTGCTAAAAATAGGGTTAATAACACATGCATTTATAATGCACAAGCGAGAAAAAGGCAACCGTATTTTTTTTTGGGGGGGGGGGGGGTGTTTGTTGGAAGACTAAGCAGTATCAAGAAATGTCTTGGAAGGGAGAGACTGAAAAATGTTTCAAATCTGACTATAGCGAGAAAGTGAACAATGCGACAGCCTAAGTTGCATTCATTAAGTTAATGTGCACATAGGTCTAAAGTCCTTTATCAGAATGTTATTGAGCAAATTCGTTTTATTAAACTGAGCGAATGAGAATGAAACTCTTAACATTTTTTTTATCATTCAACAATCACTAGTTTCCAACTCATCACTGGTACTCTTAATAATACTATCAAAGATTCCCCAAGTCTAAATTCTTTTAAATTTAAGTTCAAAAAGTTTCTCCAAGATACTCGTTAGTTTGTTTAACTCTTCATCACTCATACATTATATTTTTCATATATACTTAGCACTACTAAGTGTGAAATATGATAATTTTCGTTTTCCTGTTGATCCGTAATATTCGCTGTGAGTGCCGGGGCAAGAATCTGGAAACCATTGATCTCGTTTTTTCTCTCATTTTCTATTTCTTTCTTCTTTTCTTTTTTTCTTTTAAACTATTCATTTAAATAGATTTAAGCTCAACTTCTACATGTTGTATTTGTGTTTTGTTTACATTGTTCATACAAATATGTAATAGGAGGCTGCATTCTACAAGTTCGCTTTTTTAGTAGCCTCCTCCGTTTCCGACATGTTATCTTAATTATTACATATAATAAGTTTCTTTGTTTTATTGATTATATCAAGATGTATGTAACAAACTTATTGTAAATGATTGTAAATGATTGTTGGAAATGGAAAAATAAATGAAATGAAATGAAATGAAATGAAAGGAGAGATGAAATCATGAAAGTGCTATAGATGTCAGTTCGCGCTTCACACTAATTGAAGAGTTTGTTTGCAAAAGGAGGTAGATCCACTTTAGGCAATTCCGAGAAAATTACATGTTTTTTTTTAATTCTCCGATACCGCAATATTCTTATGCGAAACTGAGTTGTCATGATACCCTACCATGTGAACATAAGATTGGTTATACAAGAAATCTTGGTTTCAAATTGTCATTGTGGATCTAGCCCCTATTGCAAACAAACTGAAATGGATCCAATCCCTTTTTGATAAAAAAGTAATTTTTCTTTGCCATTTTTATGCACGTGATAATGGGAATTTCAACTTTTCTTTGATATCATCAGAGCGACTAAAAACATATACATTGAGACCAAAATAAAAATCAAATTTTATGAAAAATGGATCTAACCCCTTTTGCAAATGAGCTCTTCGGGATAGTTTGTTTGCAAAAGGGGTTAGATCCACTTACACCATTCCAAGAAAATCATTTTTTTTATTCTCCCATTATGTTTCAATATTCTTATGCGAAATTAAGTTGTCATGATTCCCTACAACATGGTATATGAACATAAAATTGGGTATTGAAGAATCTGCTTGTCTTCATATTTTTATTTTTCCCCAAAAAATTACCTTTGTGGATCTGGCCCCTTTTGCAAACAAACTGAAATGATATTATCTTAAAGAGCTACTAAAATCTATACACTGAGACAAACATTTTTTTATGAACAATGGATCTAACCCCCTTTGCAATTGAGCTCTTCAACTATTATTGTTAAATCACACCCTGTTTATATTCAACCGTTGCTTAAAAATAACGATCCTTTTCAAGTCAATGCAAAGAGATTTTTAGTTCGCGCTCGAATGTTGTTTAATGGGATTTCCTATTTACCACTTGGTTACAAAATATGCTAGAATGTTCAATTTTTTTCGCTTGGTAAGTATAGGGAGATAGGCCTAAGATCTTTATTGAAAGCAAAATTTGCGCAGGAGCCATAGAGACATGTAGAAGTCCTTAATTCAACGATTTACCAACAGAAATCCTGCATTAGCCGACCCTGTTGCCCTCACTGATCTGATGATGATGGTGGTGATGATGATGATGATGATGATGATGGTAATGATGATGATTATGGTGATGGTGATGATGATGATGATGTCATGGTGGTGGTGGTGATGATGATGATGCCTGATGCATGCAGTGATGATTTCCGATACGATAGTTCTAAGATACATAAGAAGATAATGATAATAATAATGACAAAAACAACAGTAATGATGATACTTAAATTATAATGCTATAAATGTTGAAATGAAAGAAAAATATATATTATTCGAATGAAAACAAGTTATTTTTAATTTTTCTTAATGTATTGAACCGGGTATTGAAGAATTATTCACTCCTTAAAATTCAGTATGATCGGCCACCGTGACGGCCAGCCGGCCAATTTGGTTGGCAAAAATCAAAGCGGGTGATTTCGATTTGATGCCAACCGGCAACCTGACGACACTAGCAACAAATTTGTTGTCAAACAACTACATGTAAATTACAAGATGTATCTTGAGCCCTGTATGCTCACTGTGGTATTGCTGTACTGTGTCGGTGTGTACAATTTAGGTAAGTTTGATAAAAGTCCTAGGAAAAAGACTTGACATGTTGAATTCTTCACTTGCTACTGCGCGCCCCTGCTACTCTGCCGAAGTTGACACCGGTACCGTGACGGTACGGTACAGCAGCAAAGCGCAGGCCGCCCCGGCGCGGCACTTGGTGAGTGTCCGGATGCCTGGCCTACCCAGGAGGCTTCTACTAGAGAGTAAAAATCATTTAGGCCCTACTAACATATGCTTACTCTCAACGAAGCCAGGGATTCGGGCCTTATCGTGATTGCTGACTCCAGAGTCATAAAGTAGTACCGGACCTGAATTTCGCTAAGCACTACCACTACAGTACCACGCCTTGGCCTTGTTGATTTTCAATAGATGATGCGAGAAATTCAGCTAGCTCTCTCACCGGACAAGACTCTCGCACATGGGACAATTTCTGCGTTGACATGACATTGCACAGCAACTTAACTCTCGCATCATCACACTCCCCCCAATCATAATGCCAAGGCAATGGATCATTCGAGATGATATCATATGCATATCACCATGAATCATGATCACACACAGCTCACAGTCACACATTAATTTTCAACGTCCTATTACTTTATCTTCCTTTTTGACTCCAGTGCGTGTTATCGCGTTGTCAAAACCCATTGACGGAGCCACAAAGGAGGATACAACCTAGAATCTTAACTTTATCGTTCTTTTTGGCTCTGTCTATGGGTTTTGGCCACGCAATAACGTGCTGGAGTCAAAAAGGAAGATAAATAATAAGCTTGTTGAAATTGTATTGATAGCTAACTGTCTAAAAGTGGCAGAGTGGTCTTGAGGAGAAGGGAAAAGAGGGGTTGATGGAATAGACAGGTTAATTACTGTGCGAAATTTCGTTGGAAAAGTGGAGTAAAAAAGAACAATAAAGATATAGACAGTTTGAATTGATTTATTTAGTGGATATCCTATACTGTCTAAAAGTGGCAGAGTGGTTTGAAGAGAAGGGAAAAGAGGGGTTGATGGAATATACAGTTAATTACCGTGCGTAATTTCGTTGGAAAAGTGGAGTAAAAAAGAATGATAAATATATAGACAGTTGATACTGTGACTTATTTTGTGGACAGTAAAAAGTTGCAGAGTGAAGAGGAGACAAACGATGGGTTACTTAAATGACAGTGAAATTTCTTTGAAAACAGTGGAGTAAAAAATGTAAACTTGGCTGAATTATCGCTGACTAAATAAAATGTAAGATTGATATATGACAGGGTTATTTTATAATTAGATTTTTTTCCCTTTGTAACATTTAAGAGAGATTAACAAAATTTGTGGCACTGACTAAATAAATTGGCCGATCATTTTATTCAGATTTCGTCAGTTAAGTCAGTCAGTCATGAGAGGCCTTTATAGATTCCCACTTGGCTGACAAAATAAGACAGAACTTTGAATTGGGAAGATCATCAATCTGATTGTCGATCACTGACTAAATAAATTTAGGCCGATTTTGATTCTATCAACTTTCAGAAGACAGATGCAAATTCTGCTTTCTGTCAATCAACAGGTGTGAGAAATTAACAAGCATGTGGCACCCGCTGGGTACTCCTACATAACAAGCCATGAAATGTACATATGTCTATTGAATTAAGCATTCCTGCACACTTGTAATAAAAGTCCTTTACTTTCAAAGGGGGGGGCACACTTCTGTTTTAACAGCATTTTTACATGTCATTCTCAAATGGGGGGGGGGGGGCACGGGCCGGCCCGTGCCCCCCCCCCCCCCCTGGATCCGCCAGTGGATTAGTGGATATTATTTACACATGATTTGGGGGCCTAACGTTAGATCTACTGGCTTAGAAGGTTGGTAGGACATTGAAAAAAGCAAAACGGCATTTCTAATCAAATTAAAACTAAGCATTATTAACGTTAGGCCTAATGTCAAAATTTCCTAAATAGTGAAAAATAAGGCTATATTGGTCCATCCATATATGCTATACTGTGTGGGTTAGTGGCTACAAATAGGCATTTTAAAGTCTTTATGCTGACCTAGGACTGTTTTAGCCTCTGAGAGGAGCTGTGGAATAGATAATCAACTTGGCTGCCATAACATGTGAAGATGTCGCTAAGCTAAGTTTAACTATACATTGTTCATTCAAAATAAAGAAATAAAATTTGAGGCCAACTCACCTATTGACTTTTTGGACACATGTCTACAGCACAAACCCACTCTGTGACATCCGGTAATTAGCTAGATCTAACGTTAGGCCTAGATCTATATGATGTTTATATTAGGCCAGGATCTATATGATGTTTATATTAGGCCTACAAGATCTATATGATGTTTTGTCTGACTTTTCATTACAGAAGGTCAGATCCTAACTTAACTTGCTAGGCTAGAAAAATGGACCGTACAGACCTGCATGTCGAAGGAAGTAAACGATGGATTTCCCTCGAAAATCCACATTTACCAAGTGATGCAATTTGCCAAAAAACATGTAGATCTGATAGACTGTCTAGATCTATATTTAGATCTAGATCTTGTTTTTTATACTTTAATAGACCCTAGTTTAGCGATGCCTAGGCCTAATGTTAAATCTTTTCAATTTTGTATAATAATGGACCTACTACAACTGGACATTCAACGAGAGCATTTTATGACCATCACCTATTTCCAGCTGTCATATACTTAACTTTCTCTTTTCGCTGTTTTTACGACTACTGCCTTGGGCGATTGTTTACACAAGCTCCTTTCGGCCTATGACGGTCACCGATCGATCACTGGCCCTCTTTCGACCAAAGACGGTCATGTTTTAGCCCCGATTGCTAATAGGGAAAGTCCCTACATTACCTAGAATGCACTGCACAATTTATTTCCAGTTTTCAGTGCATTATTTCACACTACGTTGACAGACATAATAGTAATAATGATAATAATAATAATAATGATAATAATGATAATGGTATACTTACCCAGGATAGCCACTTCACTTCCAAAAACTGTTCTCCCAGCGGGCCCTGCATTATTATTACACCGGCTAAGCTAGGCTACCTATTCCGGAGCACACAGCTTTTTGAGGAATTACTTTCTGCCGCATTGACCTTTCCGAACTAGGAAGCGATTGATAATTCATCTTTTAAGAGTCATTCATTTACCAGATTAAACTAGTTTTAAAAGAATATGGACTAGTTTTTATACGCCCGTCTCGACGGGACGTATTATGGTATCACGCTCGGTGTCTGTCCGTCCGTCCGTTAACTTTTCCTTGTAAACGTGATAACTTCAGTTTAACTTAACCTAGGCTCATACAAATTGGTGTGTATGATACTAGCATGGATCCTAGGAAGCCTATTGATTTTGAGGTCAAAGGTCAAGGTTACAGGGACGTATTTTCATCGTACCCTTCTGCAGTCCTTGTAAACGCGATAACTTCAGTTTAACTTAACCTAGGTTCATATAATTTGGTGTGGATGATAACTAGCATGGGTCCCAGGAAGTCTATTGATTTTGAGGTCCAAAGGTCAAGGTCACAGGGACGTATTTTCATCGTACCCTTCTGCAGTCCTTGTAAACGCGATAACTTCAGTTTAACTTACATGTAAACCTAGGCTCATACAATTTGTTGTGTATGATACTAGCATGAATCCCAGGAAGCCTATCGATTTTGAGGTCAAAAGGTCAAAGGTCAAGGTCACAGTGACATGTTTTCCTCTTACTCTTCTGCAGTCCTTTTAAATGCAATAAATTCAGTTTAACTTAACCTAGGCTCATATAATTGTGTGTATATGATACTAGCATGGATCCCAGAAAGCCTATTGATTTTGAGGTCAAAGATCAAGGTCACAGTGACATGTTTCATCTTTTCCTTCTAAGTCCTTTTCAACACAATAACTTTAGCTTAACTTAACCTTTAGGCTCATATAATTTGATGTGTATGATACTAGCAAAGATCTCAGGAATTCTATTGATATTGAGGTCAGACAGTCATAGGTGAAGTCGCCACCTTCCACTTTTCTTGCTTGACCGATAACCCCATTTTCCGCTTTACGGGCGTATTATGTGCTCGCCTTAGCGAAACTCTTGTTCTGGTATAATAGCAGGTGAGTGGAGATCAATTGTTTATCTTGTTTATTTTTGTCGGAAAATAAATAAAAATAATTTATTAAACAGTTTTTATAACCATTCCTTTTAAAAACGAAATTTTTCAAAGTACATTGCAGACCCTTGTTAAAATAAATGTTTTGTTTGCTCAGTCCTGGCAATCTTTTATCTGTATTTGATAATTTATTTAATGGTAGTAATACATTGTCAAACCTGCACCAAATCAAAATTTTGAAAAAACTCTAACAGGCCATCACACTTGCAGCACTAACATGTGTGCAGTGCAGTTGAGTGCCCTGGCCTTGAAATTCATGAAAATGATAAAATAAAAGAAGGCTCTAAATCTATACCTACTTCCTTTTTCCCCTTTATCCTCTCCTTTCTCAAGCTGAAGGTCTGCAGTGTTACCGATGTTCAAGTGAGGACACCAATGATAACTGCATCGGATCCAACAACATTCAGACATGCTCGATCACCCAAGATAGATGTCTTACCCAAGTTACTTACTCAAGTAAGCCACAGATCTGAGAAATTAATTTAATGATTTGTGAACTTTCACATTCTTAATGTCACTCAGAAAAAAGTAGTGAAGATTGCTCTTTAAATATAGTCGTGGGTATGCGTACCATGTATATTTTTTAAATTATTATTTAACACCATTAAGAAATACTTTTATCTATTTGGCCAAACCTATTAAGCCTTGTGTATATGTAAACTTGCTTTGTTGTGCAGTGCAACTTCTTGTGGTGAAAGGAATTGCATTTCACCCCCAAAATATCACACAAGACACATGCTAGGCCTATGTGTTTATAATTATAAAGCAATTAAACTCTCATGATCTTCTTCTAGGCTGTATCAGTAATGCTGATTTATTAAAGTTTATTACCTTTCTTCATTTCCAACACATTGTGAAAAGGATATGTTCATAGGGAATTATGGAAATTGTATACATATAATCTTACATTGAATTAACCAGTTATATACAGTGTAATGCAAGTTATCCATGACATGTATTGTGATTAATTAGATGAGACTTGATCAATCACTTTTGAAAACTCCTTACTTGAATGAAGATTATTGTGTCAAGGAGTCGTGTGATTATAAATTTATTTTCTCTATACCTACAATACTCAGTTATTCTATATTGCTTTTGTAAATTCTGTTTTATTCATTATTTTTTTTAAACAATTAAAACACGGTTTGAACTAAACTGCATGTATTATCATTCAATTTTCACAATTGTGACCATGATCATCCCATAGTGAGAATTTTACCCTTATATTTAGCAGTATTTTATTTCCAATACAGCCATTTAATAATGGTTTACCCCAAAAACCTACCCCCATTATCACATGCCAAGTACATTTTCCACTAAACCACCCTCATTTTTGTAATTTTCAAATTCACATTAACTAAGTCAAACAAATCGATTGTAAACAAGAATGAAGAGTTAAAAACCCACCCTCTTTCCGAAGTATTGATTGTAAGTTTAAAAAATGCACAACTCTTTTCCCCTCCAAAATTATGTTGATAAACATTCCTTAAAATCTAAATTTCGAAAATCCATATTTTATTGTTTGAAACAGAAATCCTCTGAAAATTTGTTTTGCCCAATTGATCATTGGCTCTGCAGCCTCCATGCAGCTCCAGATCGATGTAGCGCTATCCCTTGTATTGTTAACAACCCTTTACAAACATTTTTACACAAAATTTGGATTGATCATGATTGATTACATAAGTATGTACACCTTCAATGAGATTCACCTGCCCTTTATTTCTTTGGTTTTATCCCATTGCTTATTTTCATTTGTTTGTGGAGGAGAGCGAGGAAAGTTGGGGATTGATAAATCTTGTGCCTCTGTGCAAGGATGCAGTGCAGCTATTGAACAGTTGTCCAAGTACTACTTCTGTGACAAGTCCCGAGCTGGATGGGGATGTGTAGAATGCTGCCAAGAGGACAGATGCAATGAAAGTAGAGGGGTTAACATTCACCAGCAGTCCTGGATTCCTTTGATAACCAGCATAGGTATTATTTTCTATTATGAGTTGTGTAGATGATGGATGGATTTTTTTCCTCCAAATTGTTTTCTTCAGTGTAATAAAAATAAAATGAGGAATTATTTTCATTTTCAATGCGTTCACTTGACCATACAGATTAATTGAAAGATACTAAAAGAGCGGATACCAGTTTATGCCAATGAATAATGATGTACATGTATCTGATTCTTAGCATCTTTACAAGTGATGATCACTTTGCATAGTATTGGCTTTCTGTATCTTGTACTGTCAAGAAAGAAAGAAATATCTGTAAGTGATGCACATATTACAGTGTACATACTGAATTTTGTGTTTTCACTGAAAAGAGATAAAAAATACATAAACTTTTGACTAAACTACAAAAAACATTGTAAAATAGTGAATGGAAATTTGCAAGTCAAGATTTTTAAATGTTAAGCTGCTGTCAAATGTAGCAGTTTGATATGCTAGAACTGATGAAAATAGCTTTAATAGAATTTGAGCTTGAATGAATATTCTAAAGAACAATACTTTACAATAAGTGAAGAGAGGTCTTGTGAATACATTTGCCTTGCAATATCAGATTCATAGCCCCAAAAATATCAAGGGAATCAAACCTTTGTAATGAAATGATGGAGTGGGAAGAGGAGAATAATTTTTTTAAAATTGTTATGGTGGAAGTTTAAAAGAAATTATTCCAAGGAATGAGAAGATTATTGCTGTTTAGGAAACAAGATCTCAAACATAAATTAAATCTCAAATTGACAATTTGACGAGTAGACTCACTGGAACAAGTGGTTAGTGCAACTCTTCCATTAATTTATTTAAATATGACTTACTGTAATGGTTTTCCCTTAAGCCAGGCAGTAAACCATTACAACCATAAAGGAAATGATGAATAAAATCTTGAGAAAAAAGGGTAAATTTGTATACTCGAGCAATTCAAATAGAAGTCCCTATGCTCCATTACAATGACACTACCTGCATAATATGTTGCCAATTTCAAGTCTCTACAGGTACAGTGATTAACCTTTTACAGTCTAAAAATTCTTAACTCTCTCATAATTTGTCAGATTTCCCCCAAAATCTTTCACCAATCAGCTTCTCTTATTATTCTCTATGGGTTTGATTCTCCATTCAGCATACCATGTAAAACAGGTGCACTTGTGCCAATCCAATGGGTATGCCTTTGTGTGCAGTATTACTCACTATATGCAATATGTTCCATGATCTACTGGTTTGTCTTCCTTATGAGAGAGGAGGTACACTTGCCGACTCTGGTGCTGTGCATAAAACTAACCATTGAATGGCATCTGTGACCTTTCCAATTTAATCCAGAAGAAATTTGATGTAGAATATTTTTCATGTACTGTATCAGGCATGTGAGACTTCTGCATTTCTGCGTTGTTGTTTCATTTTTTTTGGTGGGGGGGGGGGGGGGGGTTTGTTCTCAGTTGTAGAGTTGGTGCTATTCTGAATTTCTCCTTCACCACCTTACCTTTTTCCTGTTTGACTTTTACTGTGGAAAGAAACAATCACAGTAAGCACATTTCAAGTCCGGTTCAGTTGTGCATCAAAAACGTTTATTATCATAATGCACATGACCATAACATTTTTTTCTTTTGTTTTAGATCACTTGTGTAAAATGTGTCATTCAGAGCAGACTCCCACATTTGTAGTTTACATGCAACTTTGTATCGACTGGGCTAGAAACTAATGTTAGGCCTTGTAATATAAATCAAGATCTATACTTTTAGGGCCCTGCCTAACTCTTGATTTTGGAACTGTTGATGTGTGGTGGTATTTTTCACTTCTAAACCAGTCATGTGATATATGGATATTGACGGAAGATGGAGTGAAACCACTCCAATGAGTCATGCTGGACATTTATCGGGCTAATAGTGGTACCAGTGTATGACCCAAATCCCTGGACTGTTACAGTGGTTGTGATGTCTATCATCCAACAGTGTTGGATGTCCACCAAACAGTCTAAATATATTGCTGTACACATGCGTGACAAAAAAAACGTGTTTAAAGGGGTGTTTTTGTCTCACCTGCATAGCAGAGTGAGACTATAGGCGCCGCTTTTCCGACGGCGACGGCGACGGCGGCGGCGACGGCGGCGGCGACGGCGGCGGCGGCGTCAACTCCAAATCTTAACCTGAGGTTAAGTTTTTGAAATGACAGCATAACTTAGAAAGTATATGGACCTAGTTCATGAAACTTGGCCATAAGGTTAATCAAGTATTACTGAACATCCTGCCTGAGTTTCATGTCACATGGCCAAGGTCAAAGGTCATTTAGGGTCAATGAACTTAGACCATGTTGGGGGAATCAACATCAAAATCTTAACCTAAGGTTAAGTTTTTGAAATGTCATCATAACTTAGAAAATATATGGACCTAGTTCATGAAACTTATACATAAGGTTAATCAAGTATCACTGAACATCCTGCATGAGTTTCACGTCACATGACCAAGGTCAAAGGTCATTTAGGGTCAATGAACTTTGGCCGAATTGGGGGTATCTGTTGAATTACCATCATAACTTTGAAAGTTTATGGATCTGATTCATGAAACTTGGACATAATAGTAATCAAGTATTACTGAACATCCTGTGCAAGTTTCAGGTCACATGATCAAGGTCAAAGGTCATTTAGGGTCAATGAACTTTGGCCAAATTGGGGTATTTGTTGAATTACAGCCATAAATTTGAAAGTGTGTTGGTCTAGTTCATAAAACTTGGACATAATAGTAATCAAGTATCACTGAACATCCTGTGCGAGTTTCAGGTCACATGATCAAGGTCAAAGGTCATGTAAGGTCAAAGAACTTTGGCCATGTTGGGGGTATTTGTTGAATTGCCATCATATCTCTATAAGTGTATTGGTCTAGTTCATAAAACGTGGAAATAAGAGTAACCAAGTATCACTGAACATCTTGTGCGAGTTATAGTAGTTTTCAAAATCAGCACTGCTGCTATATTGAATCGCGTGATGCAGGTGAGACGGCCAGAGGCATTCCACTTGTTTCAGTTTTGGATGAGGGCTGCACGTGCACTCATTAAGGATATAAGAAAACACAGATTTTCAAGAAAAAGGGTGGTTTGAAAGACTGGTCAATGGTCGATTGCAGGGTCAAACGTATTTAAGGTATTTTTTTTTCAAGATTAGCCAAACGTGTTTAGGGTATGTTTTTTCCCAAAGCTTTTTCCCCGGGGTCATATTCTGGCGACAACTTGTTTAGGGGCCAAAATGTGTAAACAAAGCCCACAAAAAACTTGTTTAGGGGGTTATTTTGCACACAGAGAAAAAACTTGTTTAGGGGGTGTTTGGAAATAATTTGGTCATGCATGTGTTCAGCAATATATTTGACTGCCCCCCCCCCCCCGGATTGCGGGCTGTGTGAAACCGTCTGCCGTTTGCTTGAGTCTGTCAGCTTGCGCTGCCAACTACGACCTCTTTGGTTGGCTTGAACTTGTGTAGTCAGCTGTGCAAACTACGCATAGAGTTGGTTGACTTTCGTATCATGCTGGCATGTGAGGAAGTTGCGATGGCGGCAACCTAGATTGTATTTTAAAATACTAGACGGGCTGGCAACATCAACAATTTTATCTGCCAGTGCTGCTAGATCCACCAAACTTACCTCATTGCTTGTCGCAGCTAGGATGAGTTGGATAGTGATGATGGGCAAGAGCTGAAAAATAATTGCCTAAAAATGGAATCCATCATGCTAGTCCTCATCAGCTGAGCTGCATTTGCTGATTGAGGCACATCTGCTCGGAGACGGTTGTTTGCTTGACCAGTGCAGCTTTCAGTTTCTGATTATTGCCCAGGACAGCAGTGATGATATCCCTCACCTTTGTGGCCCTTGCTGTAGGGAGGCAACCACATTATTAAATTTAGTTATCTCCTGAATTTCCAAGTCGTTCTATGAGGCCTCTGTGATTTCATCTTGCCTCAAAGCTTGTTCGTTTCATTATTGTGTCTACATACTCCTGCGTGATAGCTCGTTCTTTCACTCTTGATGGGCAACTGGAAGTCTTGGCAGAAAATCTTCAGGATTTGTATTCAGTGTCAAAAGTTCAAGTGAATAGCTATTTCCTTTCCGAGGAGGCATCCACCTTCCCCCTCGACAATTTTTTTGACACCAACTGATTCTCCCTTTAAATACATGATTCCTATTTACTCTCTTCTCAATGGTAAAGCTTTTGTGTTTCCATATCCGGTTAGACATGGCTGGGATCTAGTTGTAGTTGTTCATCTCGGGCTGCCATGCAGTCCAAAGTTACAGAATCAGTGATGTTGGTTGTCTCCCCTGAATCATCAATCTTGGAGATTTGATGACCATTTAACTCAACATTCCCCTGAGTGTGAATGCCTTTAGCTGAATAAATGTGGAAAGAGTACTCGACTAATCATCATCTGATGAGTATGAATACACTTGCTCAGCATCCACTGTATGAATAATTCCTGGTCGAGTTCGAGAGGGCTTGCCACTCCGACAAAAGCAAGCAAAATGTTCAATCTTGCTGAACTTGTTTCATTTTTCCCTCTTGCTGGGCATGCTGGGTCTCTGGAAATATGGTCTTTCACACCACAATTCCAACATGTTTTGTCTGGAGGTGTCTTCGTGAACTGCTGCTGGCCATGCTAGGAACGTCGAGGATTGCCACTATTTCTGAATATACCATTTAGCTCCTCTGCTTGATCACTATTTGCCCACTTCCATCACTTCTACTTGTCGAACTGCTGCCTCACTTTCCCAAGCAATGTGAAGGAGGGACTGCTGAGTCAGACTGGTCTTCCTTAGCAAACAACGTCAGAGAAACAGTGATCCGCACTGGTCAATGGATTGATCATGATCATGATCTTTCATGGACGTCTCCTCAAAACTGCATGTTAATTGAACAGGGTTTTAACAAAATATCTGGATATTTATCCAAAATCATGAAAGTAGTTGAGTAATTAGCTAATTTTCACCTTTTTTTTTCTCAAGGGATGAAAAATAATTAGTGTTTTTTTTCCTTCTTCCATCCATCCGATCCGTGACCTTATTGCAGCACGTTTACATTCATAACTTCCCTAACTTTTCTTTATTAACTTGATTGTACTTTTCTTTTGATGTATTATTATTTTGATTGTCTAAATCACATTCACAGATTACAATCCTTGTATACTTTTTGGATACTATCAATTTTTTTTGAAGTTTTCTAAAATATTAATTTTTTTTCTTCTCCGTTGGAGCATACAAATTCATCAAACAATAATTAAAACAGTTCTTCATGAATTTTATCACTAATACTCTTCCAGTGTTGACAAATAAAACATGATGTATTGCAATTTCAAAACAGACAGTGTATTAATAATTCTATATCAATGTGATGTCCATATTATCCTTGGAAAAAACAAAAGTAAACAACAACACTCTACAATTATATACATGTATCACTACTCCAACTGATTGCTTATTCTACTAATGTCAAATTGACAGTCTGTTCATTTTCCCCACGCTCAATTAATTGGGAGTTCGTCATAGTCAAGACCAAAATCTTCCCTACATGTTATTGCAGTTTCCTCCCCACTTTTGAAGATAATTTCCATAGGAAATCTATTACAAAAAAGAAAAAAAAATCTTAGTGTAAAAATAATACTTTAATATAAATCAGAACACAATATCAATTATAATAATAATTGTATATTACTTTGCACAATATACTTAACTGCACAATACAAGACTTGAATGGTGAAATAGTTAACATGATAAGTAAACAAAAGTACAATAACATGTAAGTTATAATTATAGCAAACAGGAACCTACTGCTCTACAAATTACATGACAAAAAGTGACTTATTTATTGAAATTCTGGTGAAAAAGTTATGTTTTAAGTTTAGTATTGAACAAGATAAGAGATACATGTAATGCATTTCTTATAAAGAAAGGAGATTATTCTACAGTTTTGATGGAGCACAACAAAGGCACAATCATGATCAATATCTTTACAATACCTTTAATTTAGTACTATGCTCTTCAACCCTTTCAACCTCAAAAGCCAGAATAATGGCTATACAATGAAAGCACATATACCAGAAAAACCAGAATACCAGTTTCAAGTTGTGTGACTTGAAAAGCAAGGGTATAAGATCAGGGAACCTTTTGGAACTTGTTTATAATTTCATCAATAAAAACTTTTCATTTTGTAAGTTTTTGGCCAAAATGTTCTACCCCACCAAGGAGGTTCATGTAATGATACACAGCATGTCGAATATGGACTCCGCGTAAGCTATAAGTGAATTTTACTTTTGTTAAAGCAAAACAATTAATAATTAATGCTGTTTCAAGAATGTGGAAAACCAGTCCACACCCGCCATCTCATTATCTGTCCAAGCAGATGGAAATTTCAGGGTGTTTGCTTTAGCAAATTAATTGCCAGCTTTCTATATTGAAACAAAATTTGAGATTATCATTAGTACAGGAAAGTACAGAACATCAGCTGAGCCAGGCTTTTAAGTAGGGGAACTGTGTATCTATAATTGGCACTCATACACATGTACATGTAGCTCGTCCCTCCAGCTGTACATTATGTATGGGACCATCCTGAGTAAATACTTTCTTTTACAACTTTCAAGAAAACAACTACCGTAATTGTTACTTTAAGGGTTTAACTAAGTAACAACTTGTCTATTTAAACAATAAACTCAGTTTGCAACACCTGAAATACAGCTTAAATGTCTCTTTATGATAAATTCCAAAATTAAGTCACTGTTTCCATCATTTGGCACTCATCACACATGTAGCTCTTCTCTCCCTCTGTGCATTCTGTATGGGACCATCCTAAGCAGCCCATGCACTGTACCCATTGCTCCCATGGTGCTGAGTTGGAATACAAGACACCTGGGTCCCGTTCATCTCTGGGGTCTTCTGGATACCTTCTGGAAGACTGCTAACGCCAGTTGGTCCAGCCTCGTTTTCAGATGCACTGCTGTAAATGCTAGAGCATCAGGTGGATTCTGCTTGGACTCTGAATTCTGATGCGGAAGGTCTACTTGATTTTTATTCGTACTTTGTGCATGATCTGCCTGATCAGGTTGGTTCTCTGTGGAAAGTGTGTTATTGTCTTGTGAATTGTCCAGGTTGGCTTGATCTGAATGTTAACCAGTGGCATTTGCTTGCTCCAGAGGGCGATCAGCAAAAAATCCAGGAAGAAACTCATGATCGCCAAAAATATGCCGGTTGAAAGAGTAGATACCACAAACATTTAAGCCTCTCTGGATGTTAGATGCTGTAGCTGCCAGTGGCAAGGCTTGCTTTACAATTCTTGGAATGTCGTAAATGGACATATATAGTCTTCCCGGGATTTGACTTCATCCAAGCATCACAAGCTGAGTTGATATATTGCTTTAGCAGCCCATAGACACTGTGATCTAATGGTTGGAGCCTATGGGAAGCAGTGTGGAGGCAATGTGAGAAGTACTACACCATTTTCGCGGCCCAGATCAATGATGGAGATCGATACATGCGAATCATGATTGTAGAGAATGAGAAGAACAGGTCGCTCTTTGTACATTTTGTGGCCTTCATGAAGTGCTGTAGGAAGATCAAGAAATCATTGGATTTCATCCACCTGCTTGGTTTTGCAGACCCTATGCATCCCACTGGTCCATCCCTGATGAAATGTTCACGGAAATGCACACGTGGGAATATGAAGATGGGTGGTATTGCATTCCCTGATGCACTCACAGCAACACACATTGTGACAAGGGTACCCTGCTCTGCAGATGTGATAGCTCCAACCTGTTCTACCCCCAACCTGTTCTACCCCCTTTCTTGCAACTATAGGTCAGGCTTCTGTACTGTTGTTATTCCTGTTTCATGTTTTCAAATGTAGATTTCATGAGGCTCAAAGTGGTGGTTTTTCAAGCACTCTGGCTTAATTGTCAAAGAAATCCCCAACATTCTTACGGTTAAAGCTGGAAGCTCTGCTCAAACTGGTAGCTTCTTGTAATCTAATGGAGAGGTCTTTATGCTTTTTCAAGAATGTGGAAAACCAGTTCACAGCCGCCATCTCATTATCTGTCCAAGCAGATGGAAACTTCACGGTGTTTGCTTCAGCAAATTCATTGCCAGCTTTCTAACTTCTTTTGGCAAAAGGCCATTGTACATTTCAAACGAGCTTCTTGATCTTCATTAAAAACAAGCTTGCCAGACACGTAACCAATTCTGGGTTTACGTTAACATGAATTTCTTTATAATCCATAGGGGCTGGGGGTGATTTAATGCCTGAAATGATCAAAAGAGCCCTGAAAGCTAAAAATGTAGCTGTGGAAAATCCACATTCATAGCATTGCACGTTATTAGCTCATGCAATATTGCAGATTCATGTAGCAAGGCTGTAAGCTGGGTAAAGTAACCCCAGTGCCCAGATTAAAAAAAAATATCCTTGTTCCTTCCATTCTAAAATATCTGCTATGGACTCCCATCAAAATTTCTTACAAATAACCATGCCATGGCCATCATTTCATTTTTTTTAAACGGTCCCAAGACACAATCATTCAAATTACAAATGATTTTGCGAAGTAGGGGCACTGTGCCTGTGCAAATTTTGCGCACCATACGATGGCCTAGATACATTGAAATATTTTGGTGGCACAAACAGCATTGATCTTCTAAAGGGTTAGGATTAGGGTTAGGGTGGCTGTCGCAAAAGGAATTCTTTCCAAATGTAACTTACCACGGGTTCTTGCCCTACGCCAAGATGGTCATCGACATGATGTGTATAGCTGCCATTGTTGTCTCTGTCCGACTCATGTAGATGCCCAACTTTAGATCTCGATCTTCTTGGTCATCTAGATTTATGCTTGCACTGTCGTCAGCAACTCCTTGAACCCCAGATGATTCTAATATTGATCCACCTGGAGGATACACACTTGGTTTTCCTCCTAAAACTCTGCAATCAGAACTTCATGGTTCTGCAATGTAGGGTAATGTAACATTCAAACTCTATGTAACAGAATGATGCTGCGACACTATAACCAACAATACATATTCGCCTTTGCTATGAAGCGATTTACTTTTAAATAGATTTGTTTCAGTATTTTTTAATCTGAAACTCATCAATTTGACAGAGTTAACGAAAATACTGCAAAGGTCTTGGCTCAAATGGTGCCAAAATCCCCCCACCCCCACCTTTAAGTTTAGTCCCTGAATTATAAAGAGCCAAAAGGACACCAAATTTCAATCCTAGAAAATCACCATAAAGACTACCTCTCTGTATAAAGTTTTCAAGTATAATATTTTACCACCTCTACAAGTCCAAGTACAACTGAATATGATCTTTTTCTAATGTGGTAGCTCG
Organism: Lytechinus pictus; assembly: GCF_037042905.1. Taxonomy (NCBI): domain Eukaryota; kingdom Metazoa; phylum Echinodermata; class Echinoidea; order Temnopleuroida; family Toxopneustidae; genus Lytechinus; species Lytechinus pictus. Next base: position 15,932,118 of record NC_087251.1, read on the forward strand.
TTGTAGAATTTCTTGTAGTCTGGGTGTGCAGGGGTAATCCCGGAGCAAAGTGCCATTAAGTCCTTTATTTTCCCTGAGACAGCTTAGGAAGCCTGGACTCATATGCACCTAGCGTTGGATCTTCTTCTAGTCCATTTGAGCCTCGTCTTGTTCCCAGAAGTCTGATATGACAAAAGGCATCCATTGTATGGGTGGTTTTGAAGAAGATGCTGTCTTCAACCATTTTCATGACTTTAATGGCCTAGAACTTAGTCCAGTCTACGGGTGTGCCATCATCTGCACTCGAAGGATACCCTTCTTTTGGCTGTATGTCTTCCAATCTTGGATGTCTGCAGATGTTACAGAAGCAACCTTGTATCTTGGTGGTGTTTCCTTTGCCATTTGACAAATGGTAGCCAACTGAGCTGGAAGACTAACCACGGCCCATTTCATTTTTCTTTTCAAAACCAAAAACTGCTGAAATATAACAAAGCCATAACTCTTAAGTGCATGGCAAAAACACTACACATATCATCTAAACTGAGGCAATAGATAATGCCCTCTCTTCAGTGTTCTATTAAAAATTAGTGGATCAATACACATTTGATTTTCCCAATGGGTTTCTGTACTTTTACCAGGCTTGACACCCATTCAGTTGGTTGTACAACAGGCACAATGTAACCCTTTTTCTCTAATGTGGTTAATTCATCCTTTAACCTATCCTTTACTGGAAGAGGAACCCTCCTTGGTGGCATCACTACTGGTGACACTGTTTCATCTACCTGCAAGTGTACTTTTCCTGGCATTTCCCTCTTCCACTAAAGACTTCAGGGTTTTCCTTAATCATCTTTAGTAGTAACATAGCTTTCATTATTTCTATCAGTAACTGAATCTACCTGAGAGTTATCTCTACACACTTTGATTGTTTCCATGAGCTGGGCTGTTTTGAGCCCATTCACAGGAATAGCATGATCCACATCTACAACTACAAAGTGAACATCATATTACTAAAGGCCCTAGCTGTCACATCATTCCGTGAGAGCCTTGCGAGTAATCACTCGCAACTCACTTGCAAGGCTTGCATGGAACGCAACAAAGTTTTGAGCATGTTCAAAACTTTTCTGCGTGCAAATCAGACTTGCGTGCGCTTCTGCGGTCATCTGCGTGTGAGATGTGTGCGAGATACTGTCAATGCGGGCAACCTGCGAGTAGCAAAAATAGTTACCCGCAAGTCACACGCAAGGCTTGCACGGAACGATGTGACATTTTTTACATTCTTCATTGTTTGAGTGCACTCACCAACAGTTGTGATTTTGGCTTTACCCCTGTACAGAGAAAGCTTCTCCTAATACATTTATGCATTTTAGCATTACCTGGAAATTTCTTCTTGGGCAAAACATTGCAAGTTGCCCCACTATCAGTTTGCATCTGCATCTTTTCCCCTTTAAAGGTCAAGTCCACCCCTTGAAAATATTGATTTGAATAAATAGAGAAAAATCAAACCAGCATATTGCTGAAAATTTCATCAAAATCGGATGTAAAATAAGAAAGTTATGGCATTTTAAAGTTTCGCTTATTTTTCACAAAACAGTGATATGCACAACTCATTCACATGCAAATGGGTCAGTCAATGATGTCCATCACTCACTATTTCTTTTATTTTTTATTGTTTGAATTATACAATATTTCAATTTTTACAGATTTGACAATAACGACCCACTTGACTGAACCATATAGTATCAAACAATGCCAATTCCACATGTTCAGGGAGGAATAATCGTTTCATTTGACAATGAGGAAAAAATTAGAATATTTCATATCTCATATAATATAAAAATACAAAGCAAATAGTGAGTGGATGACGTCATCAGTCTCCTCCTTTGCATACCAACCAGTATGTTCATTTATAACTGTTTTGTGATATTAAGCGAAACTCTAAAATGTTATAACTTTCTTGCTTAACAATGCTATGACCTTACTATCAATGTCAGCCTTATACACTTCTTTATTATCACTACATGCTTAATATTCATCTTATACCAATTTTGCTACATGCTTCTTAGCCTTTGATTGTGTATGTTTCTTGTACCACTTTAGACTAAAAAACTTATTTTCCCACACTTCGCACACACTTTCCCATAAGCTGGGCATTTCCTTAACTCGTGCTTCCCAGCACAGAATTTGCAATTTTTAATAAGTCAACAAACTCCTTCGTCGAATCTGAGGACATTGTGTCAGCAGTGTTGCCAGGATAGCACAATGTCACAGCATTTATAGTTCCATGGTCACAGCAACACTCACTGTCTCATCACAGCCTACCTATCCAGTCATCTGATGATTGAACATTCAGGCCAGTTTGTTACCGTAACAGATTTGTTTGATGAGGATGGCAATCAACGCTCAAACCACACCTGTTGGAATTGACATAGCACTGATAATTCGGTGTTGAACCAGACTCTCATTTTTTGTGTTGTATATATATAGGTTGATCAACATGTTTATGATGACCCTTGGGTAGTAACATACAGTATTGTGGTGTATACATAACTACATACTTTATGAGACTGGCAATATGTTATTATCCTGTCACTTGCAGGTCCTTTCAATGTGATTTTGGTGATAACAAAGGTAATATTGCATCATTTTCCGTGTACACTGTTAGAAAAATTTCCGTTTTTTAACGGAAAAAGTCCGGCAGCAAAATTTCCGGACTTTTTTTTTTTTTCCGTAAATTTACAGAAAGTGGTAATTTATGGAAAAGTTCTGTAAAATATACAAGATTCCGTAAATTACAATTCTTGAAAATACGGACTTTATTTACGGAAACTTTACAGAAAATTTACATAAATTAACATGATTCCGTATAAATAATTAACGGAAAAAAAAAATTTGTCCGGAAATTTTGCTGCCGGAATTTTTTTTTTTTTGTCCGTAATTTTACGGATTCCTTTTCCGTAAAATTACCGTACTTTTACAAAATTCCCATGTAAAATACGGATTTTATTTACGGAAATTTTACAGAAAATTTACGTGAATTAACATGATTCCGTATAAATAATTAACGGAAAAAAAAAATTTGTCCGGAAATTTTGCTGCCGGAATTTTTTTTTTTTGTCCGTAATTTTACGGATTCCTTTTCCATAAAATTACCGTACTTTTACAAATTCCCATGTAAAATACGGATATTATATACGGAAATTTTACAGAAAATTTACGTGAATTAACATGATTCCGTATAAATAATTAACGGGGAAAAAAAATTTGTCCGGAAATTTTGGTGCCGGAATTTTTTTTTAAAATCCGTAATTTTACGGATTCCTTTCCGTAAAATTACCGTACTTTTACAAAATTCCCATGTAAATTTACACATTTCCGTAAAAAAACAAGTTTACAGAATTCTTAAATTTTTAACAGATATTTTTTAATCAGTAGATACCTTACAATAGGAACGCTGATTTGCTATTTAAACATGTACTCCCAAACACATGGTAGATTGTATGAATGCATTCACTTAAGGCCTGAACAAAAATTGTGTTGCCCTTTTCTGACCTGGACGAATCGGGCCAGCTTTTTTCAATAATTTTTATCATACTAAGCTTACTATTTCTAGAAGAAAACATGGCAACAGTGATTGTGTCTCGCCCACTCATGAAAATAACCAGAAATATCGTGATTTGCGAGGGCACACAACATAATTGTATTGAAACTTCATTGTGAAATGACTGGGATGGAATAACACATAAACTTTAATGTTGACCTGTAAATTCAATTCAATTCAAAATGGTTTATTAAAAAAGGCAAAAGCCGAATTGCGAAAATTTACATTTCAAACAAAATCATCAATAACAAGGTAAAAAAACGTATAGTACTACGAACAAATTTCAATATAGACATATGTAACAAAGTTTATCATAAATAAATTTAAATCGATACTGATCAATAAAAAAAATTGAAAAATATTCAAAATACATGTAAATATGAGTGGATAGAGGAAATGAATTGGAAAGCAGAAAGGAATAGAAATAGTGGAGGAGAGAAGAGAGGCAGAGAGAGAGAGAGAGAAGAGAAGAAATTTATGGTGGAAGGGAAACAGAGAGAAAAGGGCGAAGAAGCAATTAGGTCACATTTTTTCATACATGCTGCAATAATACATATTTTGGCAATTTTTGTGACTTCAATTCAAATATTAAGTTTACGACTAGATATCAGTGAATAATTGCTCATATGAAAGAAAAATATTTTGATTAACAAAGTAAAATGAAATGAAATGAAATGAAATGAAACTTGAGTTCGCCAAACATAAAGAGAACTCAACATTAGAATTAGTATGTAATCTGCATTTTATAAAAAACAATCGTTTAATGATATCACATTTTAAGAGTCCAATGAATGATGAGTTTTTTAATTCTCAGCCATTCGTAGTTTGATATTATTATACATGTAACGATAGGGGAAGATATATAAAAAAAAAACTACTCCTTGTAATCAATTCTTTTAGAGTTAAAGGTAAATGCTAGTTTTGGTAACGATATCAAAATGAGTTCGTACAGAATCCAATGAAATGACCACCAAAGTGTCTGTTTGTATAAATAAAACATATGTGCCAAAGGATTCTGGAAGAAATTGTGTAATTGCTGAGAAATCAGCAAATAAGCACAGGATTCGGGTAGAGCGTCGGGCCCGACATTCAAAGCAATAATTATACACTGTCCCACGTGCGCTTATCTGTGTTGGGGATCTTCAGCCTGAACATTTTTCAGCGTAGATTTCAAGATTTCACAAAGTTCAGTTTATGTAACTGTACCAGATCTAGATCCTCGATGATATACTGACAATTAAGCCTTGTTTTACAGACTTTCTCATGAAATCAGTGTTTACTGCAACTACTGGAATTTCTCTTTAAGGTGCCAAATCAACGAGGGCAAGGGGCTATTTCTATATCGTGAAGTTCGACATCGCATCTCTACTGTTCCGGCCAAGCTTCTAGTCTGATATTGACAAGTCCTATTTTGAGGTAGAAGGTGATACAGTTTAGACGTGGGGATTTGCATAGACTTCGCAAACGCAAGACAAGAGTTTGATCCATCTATCTTCAAGAGACATCAGTTCTGACTGGAGTAAAGCATGCTCATATGAAGAATATGCTGCTCCAAAAATGATTCTAAGGGCACGTTTCTGAAAACGTTCGATGACTTGTACTTGTTGTTTTGTTAGTGCTCCTGACCATACAGGTACAGCATATTCAACAACTGGTCTCACGAAACTAGTATATACAACTATAAGGTCCTGAAATTACAGACTATGATATTTCAAAGTGTGAAGAACATATAAACGACTATTTGCGCGCTTGACCATATATCCAACATGTGTAGACCATTTCAAATCTGACTGGATTGCTACGATGAAGTGACACATCATGGAGTGAGAGCACCGTCGGGTTTGGTACATTTCTACAAAAACTTATGTCCATTGTGGAACACTTTGACCTTACCATGTGACCTCCGACTGCAGCATAACATGCAGGTCGCCTAAGTACATCTACCATCCAAGTTTGGTTGAAAAGTGACTTACAGTTGCGGAGTTAGGTGTGCTGCCAGGCCATCTGGCAACGATGCTTGTTATTTTCCCAGCCTGATCACAAACAACCTAGCAGAAGACAAAAGAGGAATATCAAATCTTACATTCATAACTGTCTCTATATCGTTCTGGGCACTTAATTTTCAATTTTCTTTGGGACATCCAATGGGAGCACACAACAATTGAGTTTTGCAAGTTTATCACATATTTGGAATGCAATTTTAACATGCATGCACATAAAAATTATTGGTGTGCTTTCCATGTTAGGTTGATTTATCCAACAATCACCCCACCCATCCACTGCTTCCATTGCTCAGTACTTGGAAAAAAAAAAAAAAAAAAAAAAATGCATATTAAAAAAATTTGCTACAGAATTAACTACTCATTTTAAAAATTGCCCAATCAAATACGAATCGAATAATTACTATAAATGAAACTGAAGTGATAGGAAATCCTAGGAAAGAAAATTAATGTCACATTCTTTTTTTTTGCCAAACTTTTTACAAAATAGTACATTGTTCTAGTTATAGTAATTTAAGTGGCTTTCACATTTGCTTGTATAAGCAATTGCAATCATTTGATCACAATATATGTCGCACACAATCACAAAGGTTGCAAGCAGTCTCAGCACTAATTGTGAAAAGGGCCTAAGAAAGGGTGTAATTAATCTAACCTGTACATTGATCGAGTATCTATTCTTCCTGTTGAGGAAGTATATTGCCTGATCCACACCAGGGCTCCTGATGTAGACATGTGTCCCATCAATTGCACCTATCACTCCTGGAAATCTGCAGTACTGGAAGAACTGTCGCTGAGTTGCTTCAACTTCTTCTCTTGTCGAAGGAAACTTGATGTATTGCCTTTTCCTTCTTGCTATAGCTTCTGACACATCTTTGATGATTTCGACACATTGATGACTGTGATATTGCTGCCTCATCACCATGCATCTTTTGAAATGATCCTGTAAAATCAAACAAACCATATGGTTGATAGGTCATTGTTTTGAGGTAATTTTAAAACATTTCATTGAAGCACATACAGATGATACTTCTGATGACAAAAAAAATTAAGCACATATTTCATAAGAATATTCATCTTTTACAAATATCAGACAATTTTCTGCAATTCATTTTAACAAATGGAAGGCCTCTTGCAGTGTCGCCATCATACGCAATTCGATATAGCAGCAGTACTGACTTCAAAAACAGCTATTGAATAATGTTTATTTTCTGCCCCGTGCTTTTGACTTTTTACCTTGATGTTTTTGCACATCTATTGATAAAAGTTCGAAAAAATTGGTCAGTAACCCCAAAGTGTACCACTATATAACATGGCGCGCAACATACATGGTATTTCCCATACATAGTAGATGTCTATGTGTGTAATTCACATGATTATAATTCAAATAAAAAAACATTTCTAAATATTCATTTGGAACTTATGATAATCATGTGGAAACCAACTCGCATATCCAATGAGCTGTCACCTTTGACCTGCGGACTCCGAATTTGAACTGAGCCTGTATTTTGGTGTCCTATACCTACACACCAAATTTTTTTTATCCATTAAATATTTTTTTACTTATTGCGTGGAAACCAAGTGGGGGGGGGGGCCGACGGACAGGGGCATTGCATGACCATCCAGGCGCCATTTTGTAAATTTCTAGTCCATTTGCATACTATTCCTAATCCCATCCTTACTCTCTTATCCTGCATGCTACACACTTCTAACAAATTGCTGTAGATTGTTTAAGAGTTGCTCTTCATATGAACATATGACTTGCCCTTGAAAATGCCGTCTTCATGCCCTAAATTCAAATCCGAAATAGTCTACATTAAAAAAATTCATATTTATTGAAATGTAAAGTAGGAAAATCATAAAATGGCCGTAACTTCCTTGTTTTTATTCATTTTGGTCTGATTTGGGAACATGCTTCCTTATTCATCTGTTTTTACGCATCAGTGACCATTACCTTTAGAAATAGCGCCCTCTATTGCAAAGTGGAAAAATAGTAAAATGGCCATCACTTACTTGTTTTCATTTATTTCAGTTTCATATTTTCAAGATTGACTTATGATAGTCCAAATTCAATTGTTTTTTTTTTTCATTTTACACATCAATGACCATTATCTTCAAAAATAGCACCCTCTATTGCAAACTAAAGAAATATTATAATGGCCATGACGATAAGTTCCTTGTTTTCATTTATTTCGGTCTCATATTTTCAGGGTATGCTTATGGCAACATCCCTCATAATCCATGTTTTTTTACGCACATCAGTGACCATTACCTTTAAGAAATAGCGCTCTCTATTAAAAAGTTAGAAAACAGTAAAATGGCCATCACTTCCTTGTTTCCATTTATCTTGGTATCACTTTTTTAGGGTTTGCTAATGGCATCATCCCTCATATGCAAAATGTTTTTTTTACGCATCAGTGACCATTGCCTATAAAAATAGCGCCCTCTTAATATTTTGAAAATGTATATCCTCAGGAGTTTTCTCTTTATCTCCTTCTGTTTCTTGCCCTCCATAAAATCACAGGCGTCAATGCATGCACATTGTTCTGATACGATTGCAGCTCTAGTTTTTTGTGTGTATGTTCATCTCGAGTTGTTATCTATGTGCCAAATTTCATAGCTTTTCATCGCAACACAGCCAAGTTTTTTGGGGGGGTGGGGGTGATCTGCCAATTTAGGGTTAATGACGAATTTATAACTCTAACCTGACATAACAGTTCTAACAGCAGAAACAGCAGAGCTTCACTCCTGATGTGGTAGTTTTGGAATTTTTAAGTATGCAATTCATAGGTACTTGACTGTTTGCTTAAATGATACTCTTACTTATGTGATCCCTCTCTGATTTCTAGATATTGTCATCATCATCAACTTTGTCTGGAGTCCTAAAATTAATAGAAACAACCTCAGTCAAATAGATTTAACAGTGCCCAGAAACATTCAATAATCGTTTAATTCAATTACTCACCCACTGCATGAAAACGGAGAGCCGTCAACACCTGCAAATAAACGGGAAGTGGATCATTCCTCTGTGTGTCCCTCTTCAATTCGGCTTCCAGCATGTTGATGATGTAAATGACGGTTTCTTTTGACAGTCGATACCGATCTCGAAATGGCCCATCCTCGTACGATTCCGATGGATTTCTAGCATCCCGTAGCCCACGACGTGGTCTTGGCAAAGGTAGCTGTACATGTATGCAGAAGAGTTGAATATTATTTTTAATTCTTTTATTTTGTGATCTTTATAAACGTTCCAAACAGTGAACATGTGCATGTAGATTTGATTACACATCTACCAACATAATAACTGCAATCTTAATTGTCTTCCCAAGATTAACAAAAATTACATTCAAAATGTTATTTCAAGTTTTCATTTTTGTTGTCTCATCAAATCATTTCAATAATACTTTTAAACAAATTAAAACAATGTAAACCAAATTTATCAATCATACCTCTCTTAGCAATTCAAGGTTGTGAAGGTGGAGATAATCCATGGGTATAGGTAGATGTCAACCGATGACGTAATTCTGTGAAACAATTGTCAAATAACACAAACATTATTTTTTAATAAATACCGGTAGGCAAATAATTGGAAACATATACATATAAAAGTAATTCATTGGTTTATCACTTTATACAGATCTCATAGTGAATGATAAATAAAACAAAAACATTGTAATCATTTGTGCGAGATGCCTTTAAAAATTAAAAAAGTTTTTTTTTTTGGGGGGGGCGCTATATTTTCTCTATTTGCAAGTGAAAAAGATTTTAGAACGAAATTTAAGTAATCAACTCTTTAATATTTCAGCCTCTAAAAATTGGCCTGTGCCGAAAGCAAAAGAAAGGTATATTTTTAAATGCAATTTAGGCAAATTGAAAAAAAAAAGCATTTCTTTCTCCTCTTTAAATGCACCAAATAGTACAAAATTATATGGGGTCTTCGGAAATTTTATTTGATCTATGAGAAGCAAGTTCCCATAGAAGAATAATTACAGCTGAGAACAAATTTTGCTTTCTACTATATGGTCAACATATAGTCAATAGACCAGCATGTTTCCACTTATATTGCACTTTCATTTGACCGGCATGTTTCCATTTTCATTACAGTGGACATTGTATAATAATTTAATGAAACACAAGTGAAGACTCTCTTTAATTGATATGTAATGGGAGAAATAACGTTAGACTGAGGACAAAATAAAAGACCTGTTCTAAAACAAACAATTTAATCAAATAATTGGAATGTAGCAATCATCATTATAAAAATTTAAGCTTAAAAAGAGAATCATTTAATTAAAGATAAACCCACAGAGCTGTAAGAAACTTCAACCCGGGCTTCAAACCTTCACAATCACATGCACACTGTCACTAAACCCATGCCCACACGTCCAGAGGACACATGTACAGCACGCTTCGCATTACCTAAAGCGATGTTCGTGCAGGCTCCACTCCACTTCACTACCGCTACACTGTACGCTCCAACAAGGTCGTCTACATCGCTTGAGCTGAGGTAGCTTCGCATCACACATACACACATGGAACACACTGTCTTAACTGAATTATCAGTGAATGGCTGAGAATGGAAACCCGTCGGTCGCTAGCCAGCACTAAGTCATTACTAGATCTACCTCGAGCGAAGTTCGTGCAGGCTCCACTCCACTTCACTACCGCTAGTGACAAAGGTGGGATGGAAATGTTATTTATTGTAAAAATTATAGAAAAAAATAAAACGAGGAAAAAATTTTTTTTCCCATACTCGTAGAATATTTTTGGTATTTTCTGAACCATCCAATAATAATATAAATATTTATGCTGTTTGACCTGCGACCGATCGCATGCGATGTTTTTAAATCGGCCATGAATAGTGACGTGTGAGGAAATAGATACATCATACTGGCTCAAAATCAACAATTTAGAGGATAACCAGAGGATGGACACGGAGTGAAATACGGGTGAAGAGTAAGAAATTAAGCCATTTTTCTTTCTCTTTATATTTTTTGTTATGATTTTTACAATAAATAACATTTCCATCGGCCACCCCACCTTTGTCACTCGGAATATCCGATCGAGTTCACCGTCCCGAAGTTTGGGTAGGTGGAGTGTAGTGTAGCGGTAGTGAAGTGGAGTGGAGCCTGCACGAACTTCGCTCGAAGTATACTAGATCTAACTAACTGTAGTTGACATTGGGTGATTTCAAGTTCGGTGTTGGTGTTGAGAGCGTAAAAAGGCCGCTGAACCGAGCTCCAACGCCGAGCTGGGACTGGGTTCAGAGGAATGATACCAATTGCGTTATCGATAGCACATGACGTCACGCCTCTGCGCTGCGCTGCTAAATCATCTCAACTTCACGCGAGAAGTCTCGACGACGAAAATGAAATCGGAAAGAAATGCATTAAATTCTCATCGTACAGAATACATGTACCAATGTTTTAATTAATTCAAGAATTCGAAAGAGTGAACATTATTCTTTATCAAAATATATACAGCTCAAATGATTTGTTCTACTACTAGTACTAGCTCATCTTAACTGTAAAAGCTAATTTTACGGGGATGTTTCAATGTGTTTGCCGCCTGTTCACGAGCTTGAGATTGCCAACACCAACACCGAACTTGAAACCATGATTTTCCCAATCCCTGGGGGTTGGTGTTGGTGAATGGGGAAATTGCACGTAGATCGTCAACACCAGCGCAGTGCTGGGTTCAGCAGACGACATTCAACACGAACTGCCGGAAATACGTCATATTTTCCGAGGTCAATCCCAACACCAGCCTGATTTCAAGTAGGCCTACGGTGTTGTGGCTGGTGTTGTCACAACACCAACACCAGATTTCAACACCGTACTTAAGTTGAGTTGAAAATCACCCATTTTTATTGACATTGTCATTGATTTGATTTAGAATTAGGGCCTAGATCTAATCTAATCCTACCCCTTTAAAAATTTTAATTTAAATAAGTAGGCTAGGCCTAATTAAGACGTTTATGCCTAGGCCCTACCCTAATTGCACAAATTTAATATTTTCATCTTGACATTTACAAATGAAGATACAAATGAATATATAAATGGCATCATAATATAAATATCCTTGTGAAGCTCATAATTAAAACAAGCTTGGCCCACGGCTTCGCACCTTCGATTCAATTCGTTCAACCACAGTGTCAAAATATCCAACACTCAAATGCACCAATGGGACTGTAGCAGCGCGTACGCGACGATACATTGCATCGTCTGGACTTGTCAATGCCAAAACCTTGTTCGTAATCATGAAAACCAACACTATTAATTTCATATAACAGCATAAAACGTATCAATATATTCCAGAGAAGCACAGCAGAAATTTCTTTTACGAATTCAAAGCAAAATACTTACGAATTTCTGATCAAGAAGATCACTTGACACATCCAAGACCGCAAGGAAAATTCTCTTTGCTTCGCGGGCTTTTCACAAACTTCTCAAGTGCGCATGCTCGAAAAAGAAAACTTATCATTTACTTGATTTTTCTGTAAATTTTACAAAGTTTCCGTAGAAATTGCACTTTGCACATATTATATTACGAATTAATCTGTTAAATCGTCTCTGTAAACTTACATCTACTTTACAGTAAATTTACAAAGATGTATCGTAAACGTCTCCTTGTAACGTCAGTAAATTTACCATTATAACCTGATTTTTCTTTAAATTTTACAAATTTTCCGAAGAAATTGCACTTTACACATATTACAAATTAATCTGTTAAATCTTGTCCATAAACTTACATCTACTTTACAGTAAATTTACAAGATGTATCGTAAACGTCTCCTTTCAATAATGATCTTCACTACAATTACGGACAACGTCAGTAAATTTATCATTAACCTGATTTTTCTGTAAATTCTACAAAGTTTCCGTAGAAATTGCACTTTATCTGTTAAATCTTGTCCGTAAATTTACAGCTACTTTCTAGTAAATTTACAAAGATTTGTACAGTAAACCACTAAATGTCTCCTTTCAAGTTTACGGATAAGATTAACAGATTTATTTGTAATATGTGTAAAGTGGAATTTCTACGGAATTTTGTAAAATTTACAGAAAAATCAGGTTAATGATAAATTTTCTGACGTTGTCCGTAAACTTACATCTACTTTACAGTAAATTTACAAGATGTATCGTAAACGTCTCCTTTCAATAATGATCTTCTGTACAATTATACGGATCAAAACGTTTGTAGAATTGATCATTTACCTGATTTTTATGTAATTTTTACAAATTTTCCGTAGAAATTGCACTTTACACGTATTACAAATTAATCTGTTAAATCTTGTCCGTAAACTTACAGCTACTTTCTAGTAAATTTACAAAGATTTGTACCGTAAACCACTAAACGTCTCCTTTCAAGAATGATCTTCACTACAATTACGGACAACGTCAGAAAATGTATCATTAACCTGATTTTTCAGTAAATTTTACAAATTTTTCCGTAGAAATTGCACTTAACACGTAATACAAATTAATCTGTTAAATCTTATCCGTAAACTTACATCTACTTTACAGTAAATTTACAAGATGTATCGTAAACGACTCCTTTCAATAATGATCTTCTGTACAATTACAGAAAACGTCTGTAAATTTGATCATTTACCTGATTATTATGTAATTTTTACGGGTTTTCTGTAGAAATCCGTAAATTTACAATTTTATTCCGTATTTTATCGTTTACGGACGATTTCTGTTAAATTTTGTCCGTAAAATTACGGCAATTTTTAACAGTGTAGAAGACCTTGGAACAATGTGCTTAATGTTATTTTTGTCAGGTGATTGTTTCACTATGACATAGTTCTTCAACCCAATGCTGTCTATGGTGGCACATCTCACTTATCTTGTGGCTGTGATGGTCGCTACTCAGTTTGGCGTGCACCTATCCTTATCTCCTGTCCTTTGATTTGCTCAGCTACCCGTTACTTCTCTTAATCTTTTATACATGTATGATGGCAGTTATGCATCACCTCTACAAAACATGTCAACAGGCTCTAAAATGCATACATGTATATTAGATCACATTACATTTCTTACCAGCATTATAAGAAAAATTAGAACATTTTAAACCAAATCAAATAAAAAATATAATTATCTTGATTTGATTGAGTTCTTTTCATGGTTTTCGCAATCATCTGCGAGAAGTGGGTAAAGCACAAGAGTGACATGCTGACATGCATTTTGTGCATGGCACAAACACTTAACCTACACAAATGATGTCTGAACACAGATGTTGGTGGTCTGGTAGCGCATCTTGAAGTGCTGCCTTTTCTTTTAAGGGTAAATTCCACTTGTGGTAACGATCTCAAAATGAGTTTGAACATAATCCAATGAAATTGCCACCAATTGTTGGTATGTTTAAATAAAAAATATGTTCCAAGTGGCTCTGGAAGAAAATGCGTAATTGCTGAGAAATGAGCAAAACAAAGCACGGAATTCCATCAAATGTCAGTATTTTTCCAAGCATAATTTTGATAGACTGTCCCACATACGCTTTTCTGTGAATTAGTGATCATCAGAATTAACAGTTTGAGCTAAGAATTCATGATTTCACAAAGAAAAGTTTACATTAATATACCAGATCTAGATGAATGATAATATGGTGACAATAAACCTTGAATTTAAAGACTTTCTCATTAAATAATTGTTTGCTGCAACTAATGTCTTTTGCCTTTAATGTCACATGTACATGATTGGCTTGATTGGATTTCATCTGATCTGAGCAATTTTTGTTTTCCTACCTGTGCCTGTACATGTTTAAGAATTTGACAGAATCTTAAAAACTTCTTTATGTTTTAAAACATAAATCTTATAAAAACAAATTATTTCAATGAAATGGTTACTCTCTTTTAAGAAAGAATCAAATATTATAACAAAAGATGCCACCTCCAAAATGCAAACAAGAATAGGTAATTTGGATTGTATATTATTACATTTTCTAAACCCCTTCGTAAAGAAATATTCAAGGAATCATGGTCACCCTCGCTGAAAAATAACAATTCAAAATGAATATTATTTTACTTACCACTGAAAATTACTCTTAGTTCTAGACATTTACAGATGTCATGCATACCACAGACCATTATTTTGCTTTAATAGAGATATCAACCTACTCATTTTTTCTTATTACTTTCTAAATAAAGTTGATACTTCATAAGGTTCACTGCATGACAATTGATTTCTTCTTGCATACAGTATCAATGCAGGTATTGAAGATTTCAAGCTGATATCAATAAATCCATACCCACCCCCCAAAAAAAAATTGAGTCAACGCCATTCTGGTTCCAAACATGATATTTTCCATGAAGAGACCTGATAACGACACCCCACACCATATCCTCATTCGCTTTGCTCCCTCACAGCTTTGCCATTTAGATATGTATATTTTTTTTAAAATGCCACTCACATGCCTGATATTGATGGAAACCTTGAACATCTGAAACCGTGACATCTGGATATATTCATCTGGTAGTTTCAATAGTTCACATTACATATATGTTACCATTTAAATGTTAGATTTTATGCGTTTGAGTCCATATTTGATTGTTCTTCCTGCATGAATACTGACTTCACTTATTAATGTACATGCAGTAATGATGCGGTAACAAACCGTTCTGTCCTCTAGCTTTTGTTGACTGACAATTTGAGCTTAATTAATTTATTTATCTCTGAGCATTTGAATATAAAACTATATCATACAGATATATCCAAGCTTTGAGCACATGTGCACAGGAGTACTTGGCATGTTTACATGTATGTATTACATCAATATAGAATTCAGTACTTTTTTCTGAATATTTGAGAGTGGTAGGCCTATTTCTTGTCATCTCTGGTTTTCAGACTGTGCTCTCTGTCTGAAATTGTTGACATTCCAACATTAAAAACTCCATATTCTATTCTATTCTACTCAGTATTATAATCTTCTTCCTAACATTCCTATTCAAGATGAAAATTATTTTATCTTTTGTGCTATGTTTACATAAATTATATGTAAAAAATGGTACTGTGTACAGTACATTATGTTGCATGCCAAAACAATCTACTAATGTAGTATTCTTAGTTTAAATAAATATATTTTATATAGTTGTAATGTCTCATTTTGTACTATGTACAGATTGTATTAAAACTTTTAAAAGTTTCTATGTCACGTTCAGTTTTGTATTTATGGGGAAAAGAATTTGGATTATTAGAAAATGCAACATAAAACTGACTTGAATAATTAGTCAATTTGCACATGTGTTAGTGGTTTTGAGATATACATGTACAGTATTTGTGTTTGCATCCGAGTTACTTATTGTAACTTTTTATTCATTTTCAAGGAAATTAGGATTATATTCATGATATTCTCTTGATTGAACTACCAAGATTCAATTCATGAAGTTGTTATTGGTATTGCGAACCGCCTAGCTAGGTAATGAAATATGTTTTCATGCCATGTGGGCTAATCTTCTTCATCCATTGATTCTTTATGATAAAAAATTTGAGTTTTACATTTGATGATAATAAGTTACTCTCGCTTGGAGATGTTTTTATTTTCTCAAATTGGACGATTTACTTTTTAACACTTTTTTTTCAAATTTCATTTACAAATAAGGATTATGTCCTGAGATTCGTAGCCCATTCTATGCTTGAGAAATGGTTTGGTATACCAAGAAAGGATTTTTTTTGGGGGGAGGGTATTTGGTCAGGATTTGAATTGAAATCAATTTAAGGCAGTTAGTAGCTTTGTCCAGAATTCAAGGTAATTTATGTCAAGATGTTCAATGCAAAGTCTTCAACATCAAGTTCTGCAAATACTCTATGCCTAATAAAGGCAAAAGATATTCACAATGAAAAATGGTGTATATCATTTTGTGCCCCATTTGATATCCCAAACTTCGTTGAAGCAAACTTACCAAAGTCCATGTGCATTTGAAGTTATCCAGTTCATTGGATCAGGAAAGCATGGGATTTTAGCTACTCAATTCAAAATTTGTCAAATAAGTACCTGTCGAATAGGAGTCTACTTTAACTACTTGACTGCGGGACTTCAAGGAACTAGAAAAGACAAACTACCTCACACCATAAGATAGTTTCATGACCCCCCCCCCCCCAGCAGTGAGGTCCATTGTTCATGATGATGTTTATGATGACCCCCCGTAATAAGGGTTGTTGTTGACAAAAACAAAGAGTAGAATACAAATATCAATATTGAGATTTGAGAACTCTAAATTCTAATGCTATTTTTAGGGGGGGGGGGTATTGCATCAATCAGCACAATTTGCCTAAATCATTCATATAATCATGGGCGTCAATCCAAACTTGAGCATGAGGGGGACACAATAGCAATTAACATGCAAGCATGTCACTTTTATAGGTATACTTTCCAGATCCATTACACTTTCGTCATACTCCACCGCTACATGTACCGTATGTCACAGGGGCGGATCCAGCCTTCGCCAATAGGGGGGGGGGGGGGCCCGGAAATTTTTTTTCACCCACATTTTCCCCGATCGGCCGCTCGAAGTTAATTTTTGTTTGTTTCTTTGAAGGGGTAATATATTTATATATATAATATCATAAGCCTTATTTAAAAAGTGCGAGCTTTTTGTTTATTTTATGTATTTTGTTTTAAAATTCAAACATTTTGGGCAATGTTTATGATCCTAAACGAGATGTGTATCCAACAAATTATTGCTGCGAGCGCGAAGCGCGAGCAGAAATTTTTAATATACGTTTTCATCTGATAAAAAAGGATCTGTTACCGGCAGCTTGTTAGCCATGAAGACGTTACATAATTATTTCAACTATCAAATAATGCGAAGCGCGAGCTGAAAATTTTGACATTTTTACCAGAAGAATTCAAAAGGCTAAGTATATAGCTAAATAATTAATGCGAGCGCGAAGCGCGAGCTGAAAAATTCGAGATTCAAACCTAAAAATTGGACACTCTATTCATATTTTGTAAATCATGAAAATGATGAGTAATTGGAAATCGGCTTCCTACATAAATAATGCGAGCGTAGAGCGCGATCACAAATTGTTTTATTTATTTTTGATATACGCTTTGTTCTGATCTGTTAACGGCTGCGTGTTAGCCATGATGACGTTACATATTTTAACTACCAAATAATGCGAGCGCGAAGCGCGAGCTGAAAATTTTGATATTTCTACCTCAAGAATGGAAATTCTAAGCACTTTTTGTAATCGTGAAAAGGATAAGTATATAACTAAACAATTGATGCGAGCGCGAAGCGCGAGCGGAAAAATTCTGGACACTCTTATTCATGATTTGTAAATCATGAAAATGAGTAATTGGAAATTTTCCTACATTAATAATGCGAGCGCAAAGCGCGAGCAGACAATTTTTTATATTGTGATCTGAAACTGGATAATGATTTAAATAGAGAACAAGCTGCGTATCTAAATAAACGCGTGTTTCAGATTTCTACCTAGAACATGTAGAATTAGGGTAATTTAAATACATTTCTTATCATGAAAATCAATAAAGCGAGCGCAAAGCGCGAGCTAAAAATATATGATATTCCGCTCTGAAAAGGGTCAATTTAAGCTCTGTTTTTCAAGCACTTTGTGGGAAAATTGTGAGGTGGATATGGATCACAGTTAAAAAGAGCTGATAAGTTTCATTATTATTACTTTGAGTTTTGACATAGCGGACCGGGACATTATGTCATCATATGAAAATGATGACTATCTTCCTATTTCTCTTCCTAAGCATGAGAGCGCGAAATCCTTAATATTATGGCCTGAAAACTTGACATTAAAAGCATTTTTGTAATTATATGAATAAGATGCATGAGTTGATATATTTCAACAATCAATGCGAGCGGTAATCGCGAACCGAAATTTCTGATAAACTGCATGTGATCAAATGGGGATTTTAAGTAGTTTGTTTTAGAATTAATATTGAGATAAACATAACTCACCAATCAAAATGCGAGCATGCAGCGCTAGCTGATACGTTTTCACAATCTGACCTGAATAGGGATATTTTGATAACTTTATGGAATACAGGAAAATAATAGGTACCTGGCAAATCAAATTTTGCGAGCGTGCAGCGCAAGCAGAAAATGTTAATATTCAGACCATAAAACAAAAATTTTACAGAAAACTTTTTGAAAATCAAATTTGCAAATCAAACAAAATAATGAAAGTTAAATTTTCGAGCTGGAATATGTTTTGTATATTGACTTCAAGATTTGATATTTAAGCTCCATATTGAGCAAGATATGTAAATCACCTAAAAGGCGATGTGAGCGCGAGCAAAAATTTTATATCCCGGTATGAAAGATTTTTTATTATTACTTTCCGAGTCTTCCCCTTATCTTATTCACTCGTCTTCCTCCTTTTATGTTTCCCTTTCTTTTTTTCTCCTCTCTTTTCCCTTCTTCTCTTTTTTTCTTTCTTTCCCTTTGTTTTTCTTTTTTTTTTGCTCCGCCAATAGGGGGGGGGGGGGGGGGGGCCGGGCCCCCTGGATCCGCCTATGCTGTCATGCCGTGCATACCCACATGAAAAAAACCCACCACGCACGTGCGGGTCTCCATGTGGGTGCTCGCGTGTACCCCGGCGTCGTACGTACAGGAACGGCTCATAGACGGCTAGCTGCGCTGCTTTTGAATTCGAATTTACCCACCGTTAATTGCATCGAAAAGTTACATGACAGTTTTTTTTTTCCTTTATATTTTTTAAGGGAATCAACTCTCATTTCCTTGAGAAGGTATGCACATATTCCCCCCCCCCCCCCCAGATGGTCACACGTCTTTTGTGACAAAAACATGGGGGGGACATTTGATATTGTGTCGGGGGGGACACGTCCCCCCCGTCCCCCACCGATTGACGCCCATGCATATGATATGAAGATATGATGGTAATGAAGATTTACACTATTATTTTTTTTATGGGTTTATAATCAATGAATACATAATTTACATTACTGTAGTCCAAACCCCATGGTCATTTGTATGCTGATTTGATCCACTGAACTTAATTGGAAAACAAAATTCCTTCAATTCAAGGTACCTACATTATTTTGCATGACGTGCTTCATTGTATGCAATTGTATGTGTGATATTAGTTACTGTGATGAATATTCAGTTATGTATGTAGTTATAATGACAGCATTGAGCAAGTCCGTCCATATGTTTTTACAAGCTGTAGATTGAAACTATCGGGTTTTGTACATATTTTAACTTATCAGGAAACCAGTGCATAAAATGTGTAAATTGTTTGGTATGGATTTCATTTCTTTTCTCATTCCAATATAGAGGTGTATTATGTATACATTAAAGAGGATATTACCGACGAAATGTACGGTCCCTTTAATATCTAATGTGTATTGTCTGTATGATTATTAATTTGTTAAAAGATTTTTCTTGAATGTGTGTCACAATCAGAACAGAGAGGGAGATAGAAACAAAGAAAGAGGGTATGGGAGAGGGTTTTTTTTTTTTTTTGGGGGGGATAATAAGATATCCATGGAGGATTGTTACCTAAACATTGCTTTGACGGATCATTTACTAGTATTCACCCTGTCACTTGTGGCGTGGAATCATACCATGTCAAACCTTTAACATGAGGCTGCTCTTGTCAATGGGAGGCTTAATATTTGGCGCGTGACAGACCTTTTCTGAAAAAAGAGGAGCGCCCCCCGCCCTCCCCTCCCATTGGCGATGCAATGAATGAAGGGAAGAAGAGAAGAATCAGAAGGAAATGAACAAAAAGAAAGGGATGGAGTAGAAAGAAGTTTGAAGAAAAATAAGGGGATTACGTATATCAAATCTTTCACGAAATAATATTTTCAGTTTAAAAAGTTGGGTTTTTTTCTCATCCGCGGCTATAAAGAAATCCCCTACTCACTGATATCGGGTAGTAACGTGAAGAGCAACCTCGTTTCTTCCTTCTCATGTGATTGCGACCCAATATTGTACTTACACCATTTACACTGTAAAAACGCTGTTTAAAATTTTAAGCGCGTTGTGTAAGCCCGTCGCTTTAACAACTACTGTTTAAACTTCTTAAACAAATGTTTAAACTTTTTAAACAAATTGTTTAAAAAGTTTAAACAACTTGTTGTTAAAGTGACAGGCTTAAACAACATGCTATTTTTTTTTACTGCGTATCATCAAGGATGTTTCAAATGAGATGGAGTAACAGCAAATAAAATCTCTTTAAACAAGGTTAAAAACCGCCAGCAGAAAGTATGTCAGGCATGCACTTTGCTCAACATCTCTTGCAATTGTGTAGACAAATGATTCCCGCATGACTACGCAGCAATAGGTAGTACATAATTCAGAGGCATGCGAAAATAAACGATGCAATATGTCCTGAAATATGACTCAAATTTGCTCGACTGGGTATGTGCGGGCACTCATCTGGCATATTACAGTAATGAATAACAATATTCCACCGACTACTTTTGAAATTTTCATTCGCCGCAAACGATCGGAAAAGTGTTAAAATCTGGTTTCAATAAAGGTCAAATTCTTTCTTTTTTCACTAATTAAAGGTTAATTGATATAATATGGGCAAATATCTCGTCGTAATAGTGCTTGGTTATTGATGTTTTGTCATGCATTCAAATTTCAGTTTGTTTATTAATATGAAACATGAAAAATTGATACAAATGAATATTCGTAAAATTTCACCCCCTCGGGTAAATTACCAAAATGTGCAATTTACCAGAATGTACCACCCCGTCTGTACGCAAGTGATGCAGTATAAATTACCCGACACACTCGTTTATATATTTATCTCGTTCGTCTATTAATAGACGATGCACATAAACGTCAAAGTTGTTTTTTGTATTGCCTGCATAGCAGAGCGAGACTTTTGGCGCCGCTTTTCCGACGGCGACTGCGGCGGCATCGTCAACATTGAAATCTTAACCTAAGGTTTGATTGTGTGAAATGCGATCATGACTAAGAATTTTAGAAAGTATATAGACCTTATTCATGAAACTTGGACATAAGGGTAATCAAGTATGATTTAACATCCGGCTGAGTTTCAGGTCACATGGCCAAGAATCAAAGATTTTAGGGTCAATGAATAGACGGTAGACCATGTTGGAGGAATCAACATCGAAATCTGAACCGAAGGTTAAGGTTTTGAAATGTCATCATAACTTAGAAAATATAGTGACATAGTTCATGAAAATTGGACATAAGGGTAATGAAGTATTACTAAACATCCTGCCTGAGTTTCAGGTCACACGACTAAGGTCAAAGGTCATTTAGGGTCAATAAACTTTGGCCGAGTGTTGGGGTATTTGTTGAATTGCCATTATAACGTTGTAAACTTAAATGCAAGTGTAATAAAGTATCAGTGAATATGCTGCATGATTTTCAGGTCACATGACCAAGGTCAAAGGTCATTTAAGGTCAATAAACTTTGGCCATCATGATTTGAAAGTACATGGATATAATTCGTGAAATGTGGACATAGGGGTAATCAAGTATCACCGATCATCTTGCAAGTGACCTAAGACTTGTTGCAACTTGCAACAAGTCTTAGGTCACAATGATCATGGTCAGATGTCAATGAACAATTTTATCATCAAAATACTAGTAAATGTTTTGTTGGGTGAATAATAATTTAGTCGTTTTCAGAGTCAGCTATGCTGCTATATTGAATTGTGAGACTGCAAGAGGCGCGTTACCTGTTAAGTAATATAACCAAAATGTGCATAATGTCAAAAATATGCAGTCACAACACGTTTTAACTGCACTTCAGGTAACAAATAGATCCCGTAAGGCAGGTGCACTATCGCCAAATTTAGGTATCAAATTTCTTATACCAGAATGTGCAGTCTAAACAAAAACATGTGTTTTGACATGGGGCACATCTGTCCCGTGCCCCTTTTAAGGGTCACAAAAAATATTTGTATTGAGATTAATATAATAATAATAATAATAATAGGCATTTATATAGCGCCATCTATCTAGAAATATTCTATTCCGAGGCGCGTTGTTATTATCATTATTACACCGGCTTTAGCTCGAGCTGCCTTTCAGCGCTCATGCATTCAAGGAATTAATCCTGCCGGGTACCCATTCACCTCACCTGGGTCGAGTGCAGCACAATGTGGATAAATTTCTTGCTGAAGGAAATTACGCCATGGCTGGGATTCGAACCCACGACCCTCTGTTTCATATGCATACGCATTGAAGACCGTTTTGGTGGGTTGGGGCTTGTCAAATTATTGTACCCCCTAAAGAAGAAAAGACGTTGCAGAGATCAACAGGACAGGAAAGATCAAGGAAGGACGAAGCGGTGTTAGGGGGGGGGGGCTATAAGCGTCATGCTAAAGAAACAGCTCATTTATCTTGGCACACTGGATTTCTATCCCGGAAATGCGGCACACTACCGGTCGGTTCGAGATACAGCACTCCTCTTTCCTCCATGCATCCTGCATGAGAAAAGTTGTCCTATCAAATATTTCCACTTGGTTATCCTGAAATGAACACCAGTATACCTGGTGTTGATAATAAAACGATTTGTTGAAATACTTGCGGATTCGCCTCAAGATCCTTTCTGTAAACTTTGTAGAATTAATTTAGTAGTTCTGTATATTTCGTACGTCGGACGAGTCTGTCCTGTAGTGTACTTCCACCAGTGCTTACAAAAAAAATTAAAGAATTCCTGAAATTTAGATTTCTTTCATTTGTATGAAATGTTATGCATTAAATTAGATAAATATAGCATTGTTATTTCTATTTTTATTTTACGATTTGTTAGCGTCAAGGAATCAAAGCCCGATATAAGCTGCAATCGGGGCATCCAAAATTCACGTTTGACGTGTGATGCGTATAAACGCCTGTAATAATCGTGTTTTTTTTTATGTGAATGACAATTTTTGATTTAGCATTACATAATAATTTTGATTAAAATGTAGACATGTTTATAAAAAGAGTGCACAGTTCTATGACAAACAACAAGAACAATCAAATTTGACTCGGACCAAGCGGACTGAGTCTGACGATATATGCGTATCGCTCACTTCAACAAAAATTTCAACCCAAAATGAAGCACACTTAAAAAAAAGAAGATACTAATTTAAAACTGTGGCCCCTATCTAGACCCTTTCGCCCCTCAATCTGTGCCCAAGCCGCCAGAGTTCAAAAGGCAAGAAGTGCATGATCATCGAAAAAAAAATCAACATGTAATGCTCGCACACACACCCATATATACACAAATGATTATATCTGCTATCGGGTACTTCTATGGACATTTATAATGATATTAAAATAAAAAATGATAATGGATAATGATGGTGGTGGTGGTGATGGTGGTGTTGGTGGTGGTGTTGATGGTGGTGGTGATGGCGGCGGTGGTGGTGGTGATGATGGTGGTGGTTGTGACGGTGTTGGCGGTAGTGGTGGTGGTGGTGGTGATGTTGATATTGATGATGATAAAAAATGGTAATGAAATTGAAATATTATTATTAAAAACATTTTTAAGCTCTCCACAGTTTTTCTACACTATATCACACTGTTTACGTGAACAAAAATTATCAATAAAATGCACAATAAAATTGAAATACCCCAAAAAATAAACGAAAGATTAAATGATCAGTATAAACGCTTTATAAGGACTTTACTTAGTCATGTTACTAGACCTCGTTGGTTCATGAAATAAGGTTATTTGGCATTTTATAAACTTTTCTTACCCTTCATTATTGGTGTATATCGGACTACTATATCAACCCGATTCGCCAATTTTATCAAAGAAAAAAATTATTCTTTGAAATAAATAACATTCATTATTTCAGTTGATCTGAGAGCATAATCAACATACCCAGTCAAATTTGAAATGTATCTCTCCCGATCCTTTAAAGTTAGGTCAGAAGCGGCACTAGGGTTCCCATTCCTCTTTTAAAGGACTACTTCTTTATCATCTAGGAAACTCGCAGGAGACAACCCCCCCCCCTGTTGTGCTGTCCCTGAGTGAGATGGAGATACAAACCGACATTTTGTAATGCTTACCAAGGATCATTGATAAAAAAAACATTACAGACCACAGGGTTAATCCGCCAATAATGACTCCACATAGGGATGTAAGGTCATGTTTGTGTTTTATGAAGACAAATATTTCTAGAAACGGACAATATTTTTGCCGACATGGAAGGTTACTAGACTTGGTGTGTTCATGGTCAATAGGCATTGGAAAGGAAGTGTTTCCTCGACGCTTGTCTCATTTTTTTGATCGCACCTTTGAGGGGCAGTGCTGGTAAACCGAAGCTGGAGCACGGACATTGAAGAAAACCAGAAGAGAGGCAGTTGATGCTTCCAGAAGACCACTCGGTTGTAGATCTATGACTAGTCTTCGGTACGTTCCAATCTAATGCAGATGTGATCATAGGTTGCATTTTCACACAGTATCAATCTTAGAAGAGCCTAGTCTTCAGAACTGGGAACATGGAGAGCTCTGATGACATGTTTCCAGCCTATGTTGACGATCAATATTCATACCACTATCATCACAATGGCAGTCTCGACTATTTCTCTTACTATTCATATTCTCAATATTTCTATCAATTCGATTTCGGTCTCGATCACCAGGATCGTCAAGTGATATACATCGTAGGCTTTTTCTTCATTCTTCTTCTTGTCATCTTTGGGTTGCTCAGTAATACGTTCCTGCTTTATGGCATCGTCAGGTTCCCGCGCATTCGCCAAGATGTCCAACACATCTTCATCACTAACATGACCATCGTATGTATCATGTATTTGGTCCTTGTTGGAATTCCAGCATTGTTTATCACGGGTTTGGAGGCATTCGCCCATTTAGTGGCATTCCATGTTAAATCCGAAAATAGTATGATATACATACAGATCTTCTATCAAATTATTCATACGGTGAGTTTAAGACACGAAGGGAATTATATTTTTTTACAAGTTAGAGAGATTTAAAAAAGTAACAAACAAAATGTTTTTGAATTGTGAAATCTGAACGGAATGTGAAAATA
The DNA here is from genome assembly GCF_037042905.1 of Lytechinus pictus. Classification (NCBI taxonomy): domain Eukaryota; kingdom Metazoa; phylum Echinodermata; class Echinoidea; order Temnopleuroida; family Toxopneustidae; genus Lytechinus; species Lytechinus pictus. The sequence goes on from NC_087251.1 coordinate 15,957,663, forward strand.
ACTTAGATTTTATTTATATTTAATAAATGAATGATAGTTACACGTGATAATGTAATTAAATTGGAAAAATCGTGTTTTCCTCTTATTTTACGATTCAATATCAGGTGCTCCCACTTTCATAAAAAATAATTTTAAGTAATACTCCAATATAACATGGCTTTACTCTTGATTAAAAATATTGAATAGTTATTACTCTAACATAGTACGGTGAAACAGCTTACATTTTGACAAAATAGTTAACATGATGAAAATTAAGGTATGTGACAGGGCAACATCATCTGCTTTTTGTCTGTATACCACTTAAGGTTCAATAATCATAGATGGAATAACATTTAAGAAATTACAAGCAGTATTATTAGACCTATTTTATCATATGAAGTAAGGTTGCCCATATTTATATACATCTTTATAATGTCAAATCAAATAACACATAAGTGGTGGTTTAAACATATTGGTATTTTCAAACTCGGATTAATCTCGTTTTTACCCATATCACCACCACTCTCGATGTAGGCGGTACTCTTTCACCTCGCCTCAATGATCACTGCTCAAGCCTTTGACCAGTATCTCTTCGTGGTTTATCCCGTCGTTGCTCGTAAATGGAGGACACCTCAGAATGCTGTCATCGCGTGCATCACCTTGTGGATAGGTAAGATATTTTACTGCCATTTTCTTACTCCTATACTCCTCACCCGAAAAGGATAAAATAAAATGAAATAAATAAGGTCATGAAAATAATTTAAAAAAATAGTAAGATGAAATTAATTTTGAAATAAAAAGTGAAGTGATTATGATAAGGCATGTTTCCTCTGCATGCACAAACCGTATGGATGTATCCGGATACTTTAATACTCCAGGATAAACATACTTGGGGAAATGGTATTAGTCCGGGTTATAATTGAGCAAGGTGCCACACGGAAAAGGAGAAATTTTCATATAGTGCTTCTAGACCAGTTTTTTACGCTGAATATGAATATATGAGGTAACCAGGCTGTATCCTGAAAATTAACCCTTGAGGGCGCTTTTTTTTAAATGGCCGCCAAATTTTCAGAACATTTGAATTTTCGTACATAGATTTTGACACAAACATTCCATTGCCACAAAATTAGTGTCATATGAAAGACAAATAAATTTCCTACAATTTGGTACTATTTATAGGGGCTAAGTAAGTCAATTGGCTGAGATTTTAAGTAGAAAACTGCATTTTTTGTCATTTTTTTCCAAAAATTGAAAATTTTGAAAATACATGATTTCACATAATTCTAAGAAAAATTAATCAATTATCTTGAAATGTTCCAAAAAACTTTATTGATATACTATTATCATGTGGATGAAATTCTAACTCTGTATCATTCTTCTTAGCAAATTTATAAGGTATCAAACTTGAATATTTCAATTTCAGAAATGTCGCTTTTTGTATGCATTTTCATAGACTAATACGTATAACATGTATAATATGTATAATGTATAGTTACAAATTAAATGCAATTATCTCTGCTTGTTAATCACTTGCATAGTTAAAAGTAGGCTTTTCTCTATCAGCTACATAAAACAAAATGTTGGCACATCAAGGCCTAAAACTCTCATGGGGTGGGGGTGTCGAAGCCCCCCCCCCCCCTTGGCTATATCATGTTGTTGTATATTGCCTATTTGTTGAAAAAATCACTGTTTTTTGGAGCACCCATTGAAGCAAAAACAGGCATTTCTACTATACAGTACAGCCACTTTGATTGCTTTGAAACCACTTGGATAGGAAAGAGTAGGCTTTGTTCTACCAGCTACATCCAAAGAAGTGGAACATCGAAGCCTACTCCTCTCGGGGGGGGGGGGGGGGGCTTTTGCTTAATATTGCATATTTATTTGAAAATTCACAATTTTTGACCCAACATTGAGGCCAAAGAGCGTTTGTGCTTTGTTGTACACCCCATTTTATTGATTTGAAACCACTTAGGAAAGAGTAGTTTGTTCTACCAGCTACATATAAATAAGCACTGGCACATCGAACCCTAGCCCTCTCAGGGGCTGTCTAAGTCACCCCCCCCCCTCTATATCAAGTATATTGCCGATTTATTGGATATTTCACCATTTTAGATCACCCATTGAGGCAAAAGCGCGTTCCTACTATATAGTACAGCCAATTTTATTTTCTTGCAATGACTTTGAGAAGAAAGAGTAGGCTTTGCTCTATCAGCTACATAAGTGTTGGCAAATCGAAGCCTATCTCCTTCAGGCGGCTTTAGAAGTTACCCCACTAATTTTCGGTATTTGGCTATTTGTTGAAAAGTCACCATTCTGGAGCCCCCATTGAAGCAAAAAGGTGTCTCTGATATATAGTTCTGCCACTTTTATTGCCTTGAAACCATTTAGAGAGGAAAGAATAGGCTTTGCTCTATCAGCTGCATAATTTTGTGCTGGCAAATAAAAGCCTACCCCTTCCAGGGGCTGTCGAAATCAGCCCCCTCACCCCTTTGCGTTATTGCCTATTTATTGGAAATTCACAATTTTTTTGCCCCCATTGAGGTAAAGAGGCATCACTGATATATAGTTCTGCCACTTTTACTGCCTTGAAACCAATTAAGGAGGAAAGAATATGCTTTGCTCTATAAAGAAGTGCTGGCACATTGAAGCATACCCATCTGGGCGGCTGTCAAATCACCCCACCCCTCTTGCATTATTGCCTAATTATTTGAAAATTCACAATTTTTGAGCCCCCATTGAGGCGATATGCACTTCTGCTGTATAAAACACCCAATTTCTCTTTCTTGAAACCACTTGGAGAGGAAAGAGTAGGTTCCCCTCTTTCAGATATATATAACGAATTGCTGCCATATCGAAGCCTGACCCACTTCAGGGGACGATACATGTAGATGTTACCCCACCTTTTTTACGATTTTTGCCAATTCATTGGAAAACTCGCCATTTTGGAGCCCCCATTGAGGCAAAAAAACGTGTTTCTGGTATATAGTAGAGCCACTTCTTTATATGTACCTGTTAGAGGAAAGCCTACTCTTTCCTCTCCAAGTAGTTTTAAGGCGGTAATAGTGGCAGAACTATATATCAGAACCGCCTTTTTGCCTAAATGGGGGCTCAAAAATGGTCAATTTTCCAATAAATAAGCAATAATGAAATAGGGGTGGGGTGAATTCAACAGCCCTTTGATGGGGATAGGCCTTTTTTGCGAGCATGTCTTTATATGTAGCTGTTAAAGCAAAGCCTATTCTTTTTCTCTCCAAATGTTTTCAAGGGTGAAAAACGGCAGAAACATAATCAGAAATGACTTTCTGCCTCAATGGGGGCTCCAAAGTGGTGACTTTTTCAATAAATAGGCAATGCAAAAGGGATGGGTGATTTCGACAGCCTCCTGGAGGGGGTAGGCTTTTATTTGCCTGCACTTCTTTATATGTGGCTGATAAAGCAAAACCTATTCTTTCCTCCCTAAGTGGTTTCAAGGCATTAAAAGTGGCAGAACTATATATCAGAAACGCCTTTTTGCCCCAATGCGGGCTCCAAAATGGTGAATTTCAAGGGGGGTGGGTAATTTCGACAGTCCCCTGAAGGAAGTAGGCTTTTATTTGCATGCACTTCTTTATATGAGGCTGATCAAGCAAAACCTATTCTTTCCTCCCTAAGTGGTTTCAAGGCAGTAAAAGTGGCAGAACTATATATCAGGAACGCCTTTTTGCCTAAATGGGGGCTTCAAAATTGTGAATTTTTCAATAATTATGCTATAATGCAAAAGGGATGGGGTGATTTCAACAGCCTCCCGGAGGGGGTATGCTTTTATTTGCCTGCACTTCTTTATGTGGCTGATAAAACAAAACCCATTCTTTCCTCCCAAAGTGGTTTCAAGGCAGTAAAAGTGACAGAACTATATATCAGAAACCCCTTTTTGCGTAAATGGGGGCTTCAAAATTGTGAATTTTTCAATAATTATGCTATAATGCAAAAGGGATGGGGTGGTTTCAACAGCTTCCCGGAGGGGATAGGCTTTTATTTGCCAGCACTTGTTTATATGTAGCTGATAGAGCAAAGCCTACTCTTTCCTCTCCAAGTCATTGCAAGAAAATGAAATTGGCTGTACTATATAGTAGAAACGCACTTTTGCCTCAATGGGCGATTCAAAATGGTGTAATTTCCAATAAATAGGCAATATACATGAAATAGAGGGGGAGGGGTTGACTTAGACAGCCCCTGAGTGGGATAGGTTTCGATGTGCCAGCGCTTCTTAATAATATGTAGCTGATAGAGTAAAGTCTAAGCTTTTCTCTCCAAGTAATTGCAAGAAAATAAAATTGGCTGTATGATATAGAAATGCCCTTATGCCTCAATTGGTGATCCAAAATGGTGAAATTTTCTACAAGTAGGCAATATACATGATATAGAGGAGGGGGTGACTTTGACAGCCCCTGAGAGGGCTAGGGTTCGATGTGCTAGCGCTTATTTATGTAGCTGGTAGAACTAATTCTACTCTCTCAAAGCAATAAAATACTATAAAGCACAAACACTTTCTTACCTCAATGTTGGGTCCAAAATGGTGAATTTCCAAATAAATTGGCAATTAGCAAAAGGGGGAGGGGCGACTTACCCAGCGCCCCCCCCCCCCCGAGAGGGGTTGGCTACGATGTACGTGCCACTTCTTTTGATGTAGCTGGTAGAACAAAGCCTACTCTTTTCCTCTCCTAGTGGTTTGAAAGTAATTAAAGTGGCTGTATTGTATAGCAGAAATGCCTTTTGCCTCAATGGGTGCTCCAAAAAACCAGTGATTTTTTTCCAACAAATAGGCAATATACAACAACATGATATAGCCAAGAGGGGGGGGGGGGGGGGCTTCGACACCCCCACCCCATGAGAGTGTTAGGCCTTGATGTGCCAACATTTTGTTTTATGTAGCTGATAGAGAAAAGCCTAATTTTAACTATCCAAGTGATTAACGAGCAGAGATAATTGCATTTAATTTGTAACTATACATTATACATATTATACATGTTATACGTATTAGTCTATGGAAATGCATACAAAAAGCGACATATCTGAAATTGAAGTATTCAAGTTTGATACCTTATAAATTTGCTAAGAAGAATGATACAGAGTTGGAATTTCATCCATATGATAATAGTATATCAATAAAGTTTTCTGGAACATTTCAAGGTAATTGATTAATTTTTCTTAGAAATATGTAAAATCATGTATTTGCAAAATTTTCAATTTTTTGAAAAAAATGACAAAAAATGCAGTTTTTTACTTAAAATCTCAGCCAAATAACCTACTTATCCCCTATTAATAGTACCAAATTGTAGGAAATTTATTTGTCTTTCATATGACACTAATTTTGTGGCAATGGAATGTTTATGTCAAAATCTATGTACGAAAATTCAAATGTTCTGAAAATTTGGCGGCCATTTTGAAAAAAGCGCCCTCATGGGTTAATTTTCAGGATACAGCCTGGTTACCTCATATATTCATATTCAGCGTGAAAAACTGGTCTAGAAGCACTATATGAAAATTTCTCCTTTTCCGTGTGGCACCTTGCTCAATTATAACCCGGACTATATAGGAATACCATCCTGGAATAGTTCCCTGTGGAAAGGACCCTTAAAACTACCCCTGTCTGCATATAGGAGTGGGATCGTCGTAGGGGGAGTTGTGGATTGCGGGTGAATGCAATATCTAATATCTAACGAAAAGAGCCATACAACATAATATATTTTATAATCATTATTCTTCAAAACATGCAAGAAGGCACGATAATGCATCAGAAGTTTTGTAGAAAAGCACATGGGGAATACTTCATAAGATACAAAAGAAATATAGTCGAGTATATTATCGATCCCCTCATTTGCATACCACCCATGATGTGCATTTAACTACGTGTGTTTAATTGCAAATAAACGAAACGAATAGATATAACTTTTTGTTCTTATCAGATTTGGGTGAAATTTTCAGTCTTATGCTAGTTTGGTTTTTCTATATTTTATTTCCTTTCTTATTGGGATGGACTTGAGCTTTAAGGACTTCATCCAATCTCATAAAAAAATCACTCTCCCTTACTCCCCAAGTCCCCCGTCCCCCTCTCCCACACCCTCTCTCGCGTACGCACACACATATACACACACACCCCTTTTCTCCAAATGTTTTATGAACGATTTCATCCATATCTCTTTCATTTCGTTTTCACAACATAAAACACGCAACACACACACACACAAACCCTCAGCCTAGCTCACACACAATCGAATAACTTTCCCTGATTTTCACTGGATTAACAAAAATAAATGGTGTATTAATTTTATCATGCAGCTAACAATGGCATTTGAATGTATATCGTGTTCGTGATGAGGCATACAGCAGTCCCCGGGCATAAAACACAAAACAGGAAATACAGCTTCCTCTCGTGTTTGATTTTTAAAGCCAAAGTAGAACAGCCACTTTCAACATTTACAGCTCAACCCCTTAACTGCTCACGTTTGACCAAGTAATTTACCCACAATACAGCATTTTGATAATGAAATACAGTCCTTATGATAATACGCCATTGGAAAGATAACAAATAATTTTCCACGATCGCTCTTTACACCATTCATGATAAAACAGCATTTTCCAAAAACTAAAATAAAATAAAAGGGTTAAAGTTCTTGATGTTTCAGTATAGTTTATGAGTATTTCCTCACCAGAAGTAAAAAAAAAATATTTCCAATATTTTTTAAAGGAGCACATTTTCAAGACTATCAACAAAGCGCATATGTTTATATGACCATGTACCTATTACATGATATGACATGAGGCTCACATTGTGGGATGAGTTCTGCACATGTCAGTGGAAACATATAGGTCCATTGTGGAAGATACTTCCCCAATAACATGTTTAAAAGCGTTTTAAAGCCACCTTTGGCTACTCAGCAGTAAATACATGTTTTATTTTTGTGTTAGACAGAAATCTTCTGATACTCAACTGCGTTTAGTTATTTAAAACTGATATCTCCTTTCGATATGCGCAGTGCTGCACTCTTAACACTAATCAGTCAAACTGACTAGACCAGTAGTCAGCTGGTTGCAACTGATATGACAATCACTGATAAACACATTTCGGACAATAATCTAGTTAAAAATAGCTCTGTTCTAGAATCAAATTTAAAGGCAAGGTACTTAATACTACAATATTATTTGTCATATCAATTTTAACATGCAATTAATGCAAAAAGTGTCACAACTTACCCCGCCTTCCCCTACTCCCTTTCGGTAATAGCAATTTTTTTTTTCTTGATAGAGGGCAGTTATTAATTTTAAGTTTTGCTTATTAACAAAACAGCTAATAATTTATTCACTGCACGGTTTATATACAAAAGGAGTGAGTCGTTATTGTCACTGATTCACTATTTTCTTGTATTTTATTATGAATATATCAAATTTTGCCGATTTGATAATAATTAAGCATCTTTATTTAAATCGCACGAGGTTGCAACAACGGCAATCACATACTTTTTTTCTTTGTCATTGGATACAACTTTGCGTTATGAGCAGAAAATTGTCCTGTCGAGTCCCTACAGGAATTATCAGGAACAGAAACGGTCTAGTAAAATGCAAAGTAAGTGGGTGGCGTCATATAGGTACCTAGTTTGCAACCTGATGTGCATTTAAAGTATTGTTTGGGTTTTATGGCTAGTATATGAAAGGGATGGTCCGGGCTGTTTTCACAAAATATTGCTAAACTTTAAAATTCAATAACTTTGTTATTTGTTATCCGATTTTGATGAAATTTTCGGCATTTTGCTCAGTGAATTCTACTCTATAAATACTTTTAGCCCGGACCATCCCTTTAAGTGAAATATAAACTATTTCTTATCTTACATCCGATTTTGACGAAATTGTCAGCAATAATTTTTCTACTATAATTGAAATCGAGTTTTTGTTGAGGGGAGGTCTTGCATTTTTCGTCCGATTATCTTTCGAATGTGTATACGATCCTTCACAATTATTTGGGGCATTTTATTTTCTAGAAAGCTTCATTATGACGTTGCTAGTTTTCCAAAGTTTGATATAGAATTTGAAATCCCCCAGGCACTTTTCAGGTTGTCTTTTAATATCGCTTATCATAACTTTATTACCCAATGTCATATTTCATTTTGCAGTTGGTATGATGGTAGCACTCTTGGATGGTTTGACATTCATCAATATATTTAAGGGTGTATCGGATACCGTGATGCTCATTAAGGACTCACTCATCTTCATCTTATTCTGTCTGGTTCCAATCATCTTGACCATTGTTTTCAACATGAAAGTATGGCACGCCATGCACAGTGCTCGTACTGCCACAGTGAAAGACAACCACCAGGCTAACAACGCACGACGCTTCACGCAACTTGAAGAAGAGAACGGCGGTGTCCCTGGGACCCTCGTCCGAGCACAAGATTTGCCCAACAACCTTGCTATCTTCTGGTCCTTTGTCGTTTTCTGGACTCTATACCACATCGTACATCTAATCATTTCGTTCACATGGGCCCTAAAACGGTTTGATCACTGGATATACTTCAATAATAAGGACGAGGTCATGATCATCGTCGGCGACATCGCAGTGCATTTCAACGTCGCTCTTAATCCTCTCTTTTACGTTGTCTGCAACCCGAAGTTCCGTCAACATCTGTATCGTGTTGCCTATGCATTGACCAAAGGCAATTCGCCCTACTCGGGTCACATCGACGAAACCACTATAGGTACAGATGAATAAAAAAATAAAAGACTTGAGTAGGACTATGAAAAAAAATGTTAAGGATTGTTTGACTGTTAAATCGGTGAAGAAAAAAATGCATGATGGCCGATGTGGAAGACATTTCGGGGAGATAAGACCATCACTTTGGACAGGTGACAGGTCCATGCACGTCATTGTTAAAAACGTAATGATTTATTTTTTGTCTTACGTCAGATTGTTCAACCAACCAATAATCAAATGTGACACTATGATTGATATATCATAATCCTTCGAGGGGCACTGATTAAAAATATTGGTTAACATTTTCATTTTTTAATTGAACCCTCATTATAAAGCCTATCAGAAAATGATATAAGCATGCGGGTTGCATAGTGTGAACAAAATACTTAATGAAAGTCTCACATAATCTACATGGGGAAATATTTCATATTTTGGTCCAGAAAAGGCCTTTCCAATATTCCTTGTTAGATACGTAGAAAATCAGAAAATGTATATAAGAAAATGTGTCCTTATAAACAGAGAGTCTTGAGAAATGATGTAATTTTACAGCACACATCTAAATACAATTTAGGTTCATCTATTTTAATCTGTATGTGATGATTTTTTTCTTAAAACAGAGAGAATTGTCTTAAAATGAGGCATTTCGAGTGAAATAAGCGAACAAATTTATGTTTAAAAACCAAGCATTTCGGTCTAGGATCTTTCGTTAAAAAAAAAAGAAAAAAAAAGAAACAAAGATGGTCTGCGGCTAAAAGATTTTCAAGTAAGATTAACAGATTTGTCTGTAAAAGAAAATCGTTTTTTTTTAAATATATTCATGGTCATGGAATACTGTACGGAAATTGCACAAAAATCGTATAGGTCTGAAAGCACATTTAAAAAACCGTGTTTTTTTTCAGACACACCTGTTGAATTGCATTTACAAAATATCCTGCATTTTTTTTCACATTGAATATAGTGTATATAATAATCAGTGGCGTAACTACGGGGGCATGGGCTGGCAAACAAAAACGGGGAAAGGGACAAAAAGGGAGAAATTAGGAAGAGAAACGTAGCGGGAGAAAGAAATTATTGTTCGTTAATTATATTATGTTATATTATAAGAAACATTATTTTCATAACTTTATAAAACATAATTTGCTCAGGGCTTATGTCTTCTTTGTTCCTGGTGCTCGCATTGTCTGTTTAACGAGTTATATAATCCTGTTGTACTAAAACCTCCTGTTTTCAAGTCAATATACACCAAATATATTTTCTCGCACTTCGAGTTATTATCATTTTATGTATAGTGACATATGCTTCTTTTTCTTAATATAAAACATTTCCTGCCCGTGCTTACCGTCGCATTAGTGGATTGGTGATATATGTCTGCTCTTCATGAATTCCTAAAATCAGTCCTTAAAATGTCCCTTTTTCTAATCTGAATATCAATGTTTACAGCTCGTGCTTCGCGCTCGCATCATTCGGTTAGTGAAATACGTATGGTCTTCGTGAATTCCTACAAACAAGCCTTAGAGTTAGAATGCCCCTCTTCGGGTCTGAATTTCCTAAATTTTCAGCTCGCGCTTCGCGAGCTATTTGATTAGTGAGATGCGTATGATAATCGTCATTACAATGTCTACAAAAAGTGCTTCGTGTGTTTAGATGTAATTCTAACAAAAATCAGCAAGCGCTTGGCACTCGCATTAGATAACTATGGTGAGATATGTATACGCTTAATGGATTCCTTAAAAAAAAATCCTTAAAATATCCCTGTTTGGGGGTCAATATATACCAAAAATTTCAGTTCACGCTTCGCTCTCGCATCACTTGGTTAGTGAAATACGTTTGGTGTTCGTGAATTCCTGCAAACAAGCCTTAAAATGCCACTCTTCAGGTCTGAATTTTCCTAAATTTCCAGCTCGCGCTTTGCGCTCACAATTTTGATTATTGAGATGCGTATGTTAATCATGATTACAATGACTACAAGTGCTTCATGTGTTTAGATGTAATTCTAACAAAATCAGCAAGCACTTGGCACTCGCATTAAATGACTATGGTGAGATATGTATACTCTTAATGGATTCCTGAAATATAGTCCTTAAAATGTTCCTGTTTGGGGTCAATATATACTAAAAATTTCAGCTCGCGCTTTGCGCTCGCATTGTTTGTTTATCAAGACAGGTATGTATCATGATCACAAATATTTGCTTATAATTTTCCTTTTTTAGGTCTGAATAAAAAAATCAGCTCGCGCTTCGCGCTCGCATTATTTGAGCAGTGACATACATATCCGTTCAATGGCACTGTCCTTAAAATGTCTCTAGTTTGTCAGTATACCTAGCAACTGAGCGCGCTCACTAAGTGACTCAAAATTTTTGTTGGTGCCCCCCCCCCCATGTCGTGACACACGGTACGCCACTGATAATAATTGTTTACAAAGACCAGATTCAAATGCCGTAAATTCACATATTCTTTGAGTATAGTGAATCTGAACAAATTGTTGAAAACGATATTTCACGATCGATTCTTCCAAAGACAATTTTTTTAAATTTCTCTCATATTGACATTTTCGGCATCATTCATTTTAGTTGGTTGGTTATAATATGGTTTGTAAGTTAATGTAAATTACACATATATCTCACATGATTATTTTCCTTTTTCACAACGTTCCCTTATTATGTTTTGTATATCTTAAATAACATCATTGTCTAGATGTATCCACGCCTTCACACCCACACCACACACATACACACCTTAAACGTAAAGAAAAAAACACAATAAATACGGGTACGTGTTGCCAAAATGTCACTCTGTTGCTTCTCAAGGGTTCAAAATCCATTCTTTATTAAAAATGTAATTTCGTCATCAGATAAAGGCGACTGTTGCACCATATACAACAGTGCTTTAGTAATGATATTTGGTTTCAAAGTCCATGTTTTCCTTCTCTTTCAGGGGAGCACTCATCGAAGAATAGAGAAAAAAATTCACGTATTAACATGAACCCACCAGTCACGGGGATTGTTTTATAAGGCTGTAAGGAAAATTATTTTTCGAGTGGTTGGGGCGGCAAATAATTTTCAAAGACATAAGTAAGCAGAGGAGCGAGCCTACAAACTTATCTCGAGGATTTCTTTTTTATTCATTAATTTTGAAAAAGAAGGATCTGCTGTACACTTAATATACGAATATTTGTGAAATTTTGCAATAAAGTAATGCCGCCCACTCCACCCCCGCTGCGTAGGTTTTGTTTGTTACTGGCCTATTAAACTTGCCGCTTCTCTTCCTCGAAAAAAATAAAAACAGAAGATTGTAACTGTCATTGCCTTTTTAAGATTATAATATTGTTATCGTATGTTTATTTTTGGAAATAAACTTAATCACTTGCCAAAATTGTATTCTTGTTTCGCATGATACCTTATAATGATATTAAAATCATACCCTATTGTATTACTTTAATTTGTTTGTTGAAATTTCTAAACGGAAATTATAGTGTTTTGTATCCGCAATATAACGCTCTGCAATCACATAACTTGCCCCGATGCATTGTTTATTTCAGAGTAACCTTGTTTTGTTTTTTTACTTCCATAGCTTGTTTATTTCTGATATCTGATATTAAAAAAATATTCTTAAAAGAAAATTGCACAATATGCCATGTGTCAAATTAACTTTGGCAAAAAAAAAGGTTTCACCAAGTAGCTCTCTCTATATTTTTTTGGAAAACCAAATGTAAAAAATTGACTCGGGAAAAATAATGTCATTGGTTAAATTTAGTAAAAAAGGAAATCAGTAAAGAAAAAAAAATCTCGAGTAGAGACGCGTGTCCTGTGGTAATTCAGTGAGGGCGGTCACCCAACCGACCCCGAAGCACCCTGACACTTCTCATTTATTGTTAAAAGGATGGACGATGGTACAGTAAAAGTTGAACGTGATAGAACGGAGGACCAGATGGAAAATGTTATGTTAGATCACGGTCCTTTACTACTATGTTATTTTAAAAAAAATGTCATGAATCTATATAGTATAACAAAAAGAAAATATTCACGTGATTTCACCAATATAGGAAATTATGGTAGCCTACATTAGGGGATTTAACTGAATTTATTCTGCTCAATAATGAGACCATAAAAACACAAAGCAGTTGATATTATTGTACATTTACACGAGGTGAACTCAGTAATGGGCTTGTCCAAAATAACCAGATCGGCACACTTTTGTTATAACCGAGAACTGTTGACAAGTCCATCCCAACAAAAAGTTGATTTAAACAAATAGAGAAAAACCCAAGAAGCATAACACTGAAAAATTCATCAAAATCGGATGTAAAATAGGAAAGTTATGACATTTTAAAGTTTTGCTAAATTTCACATAACACTTATTATGCACATCCTGGTCGGTATGCAAATAAGGGGACTGATGACGTCACTCACTATTTCTTTTGTATCCTATTATATGAAATATGAAATATCTTAATTTTTTCCTCATAGGAAGGTGAAATAAGTTTTGTTTCTCCATGTACATGGATAATTACAATTGTTCTAACATTTATGGTTCAGTAAAACTGGTCCTTATTGTCAAATCTGTAAAAATTGAAAAATTGTAATAATTCAAACAATAAAAAATAAAAGAAATAATGAGTGGAGGACATCACCGATTCTCTCATTTGCGTGTTGCCGAGTTGTGCATGTAACTGTTTTGTGAAAAATAAGCGAAACTTTAAGATGTCATAACTTTCTTATTTTACATCCGATTTTGATGAAATTTTCAACGTTATTCTTGTTTGATTTTTCTCTATTGATTCAAATCAACATTTTTCTGGGGTGGACTTGACCTTTAATTATAGTTACATATTGTATATACTGCCTAAAAATAATAATTTCTGTATAAAGATTTTTGTGAATAATGAAGATATTTTTTCTGTATAATGTAAATAAGTTCACTCTTGCCGCAATTGTCTTTATCAGTATAGAATTAGTACTGAATTTGATGTACAATATTGTGATTTAGTTAAAATTATTGCTTAAACTATGATAATGACATTATTTGGGGCTAACCTCGATTAGCATCCTGCCATTATGTTAGCTCCAATTACCGAAATTCAACTCAATTCAGTTACTTCTGACTTCTAGTCTAAAGTATGTTAGATTGTATGTTAATGCTGATGATGAGTAGTCAATAAGGAATAGATTAATCATTAAATAAGTCTACATATCCGAAGTACAAAGTATGATCTAACCGATGTAGAATGTTAATTTGCCAAAAAGACTTGTAAACTTGTCTTGACGACGAGATTATTTTTCAAAATCGACATTGTGGTTTACAGGCCTATTCATTTTGTATACAATTAGTAATCTCAGATGGGCTTAAACTAATTTGGTCTACTATAATTTTGTCTACTACAATTTGGTCAAAGTACCGTTTGGTCTACAATACTAATGATTCGTCTAATGGTTACTTAGACTAAATTCTACTTCGTCTATATTTTTTTACTTGAAAAGTGAAAATTTAGTTCACAAACAGTGTATCATAAACTACTGTAATCTACCCATGTACAATAGACTAATAAGTGGTGTCATACCGAGAAGGTATGTGACGAAATGCTTTAGCCTAAATGAAACTTAGACGAAATGGTAAATAGACTGTGTGGCGATTAAACCAATGTTATAAGACGAACTAGTTGTAGAAAATTCGATTAGATCACACTGGATAATACCAAACGGGTCGTACATGTATAGACATGACAGAAGCAAAGTGGTTGTAGACCTATACAATTTACCATCATTAGCCTAAATGAAACTTAGACGAAATGGTAAATAGACTGTGTGGCGATTAAACCAATGTTATAAGACGAACTGGTTGTAGAAAATTCGATTAGATCACACTGGATAAGACCAAACGGGTCGTACATGTATAGACATGACAGAAGCAAAGTGGTTGTAGACCTATACAATTTACCATCATCATGATCATGAGGCGAGTTACGTTGTCATTAGACATGTTAGATAGGGGGCTGGAAGTTTGGGTTGATAGTCCATTCAGACAAGGGTGTGTTTTTTTGCCCCTTTCAGACGATTTGTCAGTGGACCAAGTTTTTTTTTAACTCTGATGGTGAGTCAACTTTTTTTTGTTGCTCATATTATAGCAAGTCAAGTTTTTTTTTAAACTTCCAGCCCTCATGGATATCTAATGTTGCGTCCCTTATAATTATGTATCTCGCCATGACGACGTATAATTTTTCATAAGTCGACTTGGCGAGATAATGAATCTCGCCATGTTGACATTAATAATCAAGTCGACATGGCAAGATAATGATTATCTCTGTAATCTCGATGACACTTTAAAGCTTCCGTGAGATTTATCAGCCTTTATCATAAAAATCCTACAATTTATTTATTATGCCTCTGCAAACTGGGAATATAAAGAATCGTGTAAGTAATAATTATGCAAATAGCCATTTGATTGGAAGTAGGCCTATACTCAAGTCAGTTTCCTTCATTTTGGCACAACCTTCGACAAAGTTCGGTGCCCAATGAATAACTTATTCTAATCTGGTATTTCAATATCATTAGATCGAAAAATCATTGAGAGACATGATTACAGATTACAGTATAAAAAATATACAAGTTTTATACGCAGTGTATAACAAAACCCCACAACAGCTAATTTAGGAACTTGCATTTCCGAAAATTTATCATCGCTGTCCTGGAAACGAGGTTTGGCACCTGGTAATGACTCGAGTATCAGTTGCCAAGATTCAGTCTGTATATGGGTATATTTTTGTGGGGGGGGGGGGGGTCTTCAGCAGATATCCGAGGAGTGAAGATATTAGACTAATACTTTTATATTTTTTTAATGTCTGAGTCAGTCATACTCGCCTTCAAATAAAAAAATACAATTCAAATCAATACAGACATGGACGCTGAAAATTTTATCAAAATCGTATGTAAAATTTTTCACAAACCAGTGATATGCACAACTCAGTGACATGCAAATGAGACAATCGATATCCCTCACTCACTATTTCTTTTGTTTTTTATTGCTTGAATTAAACAATATTTCATTTTTTTACAGATTTGACAATAAGTACCGACTTGACTGAACCATAATAGTATTAAACAATGCTAATTCCACATGTTCAGGAAGCCTTGTTTCACTTCACAATGAGGAGAAAATGAGAAATTTTATATTTCATAAAATACAAAGGAAATAGTGAGTGGATGACGTCATCAGTTTCCTCAATTCCATACCGACCAGGATGTGCATAATTGATTTTTTGAAATGAAGAGAAACTTTAAAATGTCATAACTTACTCATTTTACATCCGATTTCGATGAAATTTTCAGTGTTATGCTTTTGGATTTCCTTCATTTATTCAAATCAACTTCTTGTTGGGGTGGATTTTTCCTTTTAAATTAGTGAAATAAGAAACCAAATGTTTGAGCTCACGATTCGCGCTCGCAACATCTCGCAAGTATATGCCCCTTTAAATAGTGCCATTTTTTAAACCAAAAAATCGAGTTTTACAACTTCAGATTTGAAAATGTTTCCACTGAACCGAAATCACAAGTTCAAAAAGGCTTTGTGATCAACTTTCTACAAAAAAAAACTCTACTACTTCACGCAGATGATAATCTCATATCATGTCCCAGATATAAGTGCCCTTTTAGTGGCTTTATTTGCCCCCCCCCCAAACGAAAAACGTATGGCCGCCGCCCCTTAACAAGTGCATACAGAACCCCTTCCTTAAACAAATATTGGGTAGGAAACGTCGTTACACTTCTGTTACACTTCAATTTAAAAAAAAATATGAAAAAAGGGATTCCCTGTATTATTATACAAATTTCAGTCAACCTGTAAAATTTTTAATTGCAAGGAGTATCATGACGGCTAGGGAGTTAAATCGGTCCCCAATATGCCTACATATACGTAATGTTGGAGAAAAAACCCGGGAGAAAAAAATATAAGCCTGTTTAGCTTTTATACACTCTTAAATAAGACCCTATCATGTAAGAATTTGCCACACGAAAAGTATATCCTTTGCCGTTTTTAAAAAGCATTTGTTTTTTAAACCTGACTTCACCCTTTGTTCACCTTGTCTCATTTCACCCAGGCTGTATCATACGAAATAACATAATGCTGGGGTGTCACGTAAACTTGAATATGGAAACATGGTTACAAGGTTCGAATCTTCTAACTGATCTTCTAATGCAAAAATTTCCCATTTCACCCCGCTCTTTAGGCCTATTTTGAGCTGGAGGACCTTACAATCATGACTATTACAAAGGGGGAGGGGGAGCACATTTTCCTGAGGAAAATTTGTCAAGCAAAAAAAAAATAAAGTTTTCACCCAAAATTTAAGGTCATTTTGTCCACGGAGACACTCTATTCCCGTTTTGTAAATCATGAAAAGGATGAGTGATTGGGGATCTTCCTTATATTAATAATGCGAGCAATTAAAGCGCGAGCAGATAATTTTCATATTCGTTTAGAACTGATTGAAAAGGTACCTGTTGAGGACATGTTTGCACTTATCCATGAAGACGTTACATATTTCAACAATCAAATGTGAGCGCGAAGCGCGAGCTGCAAAATTTTGACATTTCTACATAAAGAATGGAAAATTTTGATCAATTTTTGTAATCGTAAACAGAATAGCTATCTCAACAATTGATGCGAAGCGCGAGCGGGAAAAAAAAATCGAGATTTAGACCTAAAAAACGGGACACTATTCATGTTTTTTAAATCATGAAAGGAATGAGTAATAGGGGATCTTTCTACATTAATAATGCGAGCACAAATTGCAAGCAGAAATTGTTTGATATTGTGATCTGAAATTGGATAATGATTGAAATAGAGAACAAGTTGAGTATCTGAATAAACATGCACGCGCGTGTTTCATATTTAGACCTAGAATCTAGGCATTCTTATTAAATCTTTTATCATGAAAATCAAAGCGAGCGCGAGCTTAAACTTTGAGAATCCGATCTGAAAAAAAAAAGATTCATTTCAGCTCTATATTTCAAGCACTTTGTAGGAAAATTGTGAGGTGGACATGGATCGCACTTAATAAAGAGCTGATATTTTTCATTATTATTACTTTGAGTTTTGACATAGGACCGGGAAATCCTTAGGATATGTCATATGAAAATGACGACTATCTTCCTATTCCTCTTGCTAAGCGCGAGATGAAACAAAAGGGACAATTTAATTATTAAATTAATATCTTATTCATTAATGCCTATAATGATCGAGGGGCGAAATCTGATGATATTATGGCCTGAAAACTGGATATTTCAAGCATTTTTGTAATTATAAATAGGATGCATCAGTTAAAAAATATCATGTTTTAACCATTAATGTGAGCGCAACTTAATTGCGAGCCATTTTTATTCATAACTGTCATGTAAAGGGGATTTTAAGTAGTTTGTTGTATAATCAATATAGATACATAACTCGCCAATCAAAATGCGAGCATGCAGCGCTAGCTGATACGTCTTGAAAATCAGACCTAAAAAGGGATATTTTGGAAACTTTTTGGGGCACGAAAATAATACGTACCTGATAAAATCAAAATTTGCGAGCGCGCAGCGCGAGCAGAATTTATATTCAGACCATAAAACTTAACATTTTTACAGAGCGCTTTTTAAAATTCAATTTGTAAATCACACAAAATAATGATAAAGTTCGATTTTCGAGGTGAAATATGTTTTGTATATTCATGACTTCCAAACTTGATATTTAACGTTAAACTAATATAGGCCTATATGAAAATCACCTAACAGGCAATGCGAGCCCGAAGCGCGAGCGAAAATGTTATACAACATGAAAGATTTGATTTTCCAAGTCTTTCCTCATCTTATTTTATTCACTCGTCTTCCTCCTCTCCTTTCCCTTTTTTTTTCTTTCTTTCCTCTTTTTCTCCCCCCCCCCCTTTTTTTTGCTCCGCCAAATAGGGGGGGGGTGTTGGGCCCCTCGCCCCCCCCCCCCTGGATCCGCCTATGCATGAAAATGCATAAAAGTTAGAGATGTATTGAACTATTCAAATTAAGCCATATAATCATGGAATTCCCAATCGAGAGCAAACAATACTATTTCTGTTTGATTATTGTGAAATATCATATAACCGCCGCAGAGAAAAAGAGCGGTGCAAGCAGCAGCTAGCTACATGTAGGTGGTATGATCAAAGCACTGGACGCGACGTTACATGTAAGGAACGACGTGAAAGCTGAAAACCTATCAAACGCCTTGCTTGCTTCTAGTTCTATGTTCTAACGTTCTTGTCAAGTTAATAGTGGGTTGCAAGTAAAAGAGAACCTCTGATCGGATTCCAAAGATGAAAAAGGACAAACACAAGGCCAAAAGAAGTGCAAATTACAAGAAGCAACATGGTATTTCTTCTGCAAAGAATGCGAACAGAACTGGAAAATCGACGACTGCTGCTGAATTCGAAGCAGATGCCACACTGCGACATGCAAAGGGATATGGCGTCAAGTCACAAGCAGAATTGATAATAGAAAAACAGGAGGAACAACTGAAACAGGTAGATAGTATAATCTTGAGTCTAGTATGGGATAGACTGGGCCTTACTATGTAATACAAATTATGGAATAAAATCAAATAAAAAGATTGTAAATTTGTAATTGTCCTGACGTTTTTCCCGACATCGCCCTCGCTATGAAATATGATGTCCATGGACCATGATATCGTGAGTCTGGACGTGGGGTGGGTGCCATTACCATACCGACGCATGCAATTCTGATTGCACACAAATCCAATGGGGTTATCACAGTTCTGTTTTCCGGTAATCAGAATTGCACTGAAATGTTACTAAGGCTGAGATATTGATCGTGTGATGCCAAAACTGGTGCTAGATTAAGTGCTCATAGCTCATGCCCCCGGCCTAATGTTAATCCCATCCCAGGGCCAGGGTAACCAGATTTCACAAAATGAAATCCGAGACAATCAACAAAAAAGATCGACAAAGAATGCTACACAGTGTGAGACTTGTGAAAAATATATAGAATTGGAAGGGATGCGATGGTGAACGAAAGAATGAAGGAGAGAAAGAAAAAAGATGAATTGAGAAGAAAGAAAGAAAAATGAAGGAAAAAATAAAAGAAGGATGAAATAAAGTATAAAAGAGAGAAAAATAGGTTTCTGTCTTTTGAAATGAATCTAGAAAGAAAGAAAAGGAAAGGGAGGGAAGATTGATAAATGTGCAAAAGACAAAGGAGAGAAAAAAAAAAAGGAGGAAAGAAAGAATGAAGGAAAGAAAAATGTTTCCTTCATTCTTTTAAAGAAAGAAACAAAGGGAAAGAAAGAATAAGGGAAAACAATCGGAAGGAAAAAATAAGATAAAGAATGAAAGAAAGAAGGAAAAGAGAAGATGGAAGGAGAGAAAGAACGAAAAGAAGAGGAAGGGAGAAGGATGCAAAGAAAAGTTTAAGGAAAGAACTTCAAGAATGAAGGAAATAAAAAAAGGAAATTTAATAAAGAAGAGAAAGAAAAATGAACATAGAGAGAACGGTTCAGGGGAAAAATAGGAAATAAAGATAGATGGAACAAAAAAGGGCAAGCAGGAAGGATAGAAAAGAAAGAAAGAGGAAAAAAAAGTTAAAACTTTTAGCAAACAAAAAAGTCCAATCTAACAAAAATCATAATGATATTTGGTGTTTTTTTATTATATTTTTAGAAGAAAAAAAATCTCCAAATCAGTACCGGGGTAATATGAGAATCCATAATTTATAATTATAAAAATTTTCCGCCAATTTTGTGATTATTTTGGTGGAAAAACTGTTTATCATGTGAATTGTTTGCACCATTGAGAATCTGCTCCGATCCTATATGCCTAGCTAGTATAGCCTGCCACACACAGGCAGGAGGCCAGTTCGTTTGCAATGTATTGGAATTGGGTTAGCAAGAAAATCACTGCAGAACTTGCAAAAGTTTCCATTTATCGATTTTTTTTGTCTCTGTTCGTCATCCGTTGGTTATTTGATGAAAATTCGCCACTTTTAAATGTATTAACTACATTTTGTTCAATATTCTGAAATACGGGACAAATAAGCATCCCGGGAAGGGTTTGTCAGGACTCCGGGACAAAGGAGCAAAATACGGGACAATCCCGGCAAATACGGGATGTCTGGTTAATCATGGGTACTACATGTACGTCGATCTGTGCACAGGTACGGTACCTGTTGTCGATCTAGTCTAGATCTACAGCTGCGCAATTCTATTTCTGATGGTAAGGTAATGTACATAGTATAAACCAAAGTCACACAACAACTTCAAACCTAACTACATTTCAATGCATACCGGTAGATTGTCATTAACAAAAATCCACATCGAAATGGTGAAGATAATTTCAGGAATTTCATTCAAAGGCCTCAAATTTATGTTTTTTTGTCTCGCCTGAATGTACAACTAAACTAGAGACTTTGTAATCACTTTTCCTGGTGGTCTGTCTGTCTGTCTGTGACAGTCTTACTTTATAGTCTGCTCCAAAATGTTAAAGGTGCTCTCATTTCTTTATTTCTGCATCAATTTAGTTCATACTTGGTACATAATCCTTGGGTAATATCACATGTGTGTCCGTGAGGGTGATGGGTCAAAGGTCATATGGGGGTCAAATGACATAAGGTCATGTCTGTTCCAAAAATGTTAAAGTTTTTGTTCAACTTGCTTTTATTTTTTTTTCTGCATCAGTTACCGGTATGTTGACACTTGGTTCATATGATCATTGGGTAATACCACATGTGCATCCATGAGGCTGATGGGGTCAAAGTTTATCTATGGGTCAAAAAGTTAAGTTTTTTATCAAATTGCTCTCATTTCTTTATTTTTACATCAATTGTGTTTACACTTGGTACAAATAACCATTGGGTATTAAATACCACACATTTGTGTCCATGAGGATTGATCAGGTCAAAAGATCATATTGCATATTTTAGCGATTGCGATATCAGGTGAGACTTGTGGTTCGTGGACCACCTTGTTTATCTAAATGTACCTACATGTAAACCAGTGACAGTTTGCTCGAAATGTTTAATTTTGAACATATATGCTTGTGAGGCCTGATCATGGAATTTGATAAATGAATCTTGCTAACTTTTTTGTCATTAAAAAAAAAAATTGTTTGAAGAAATTAATTTAGCCATGGCAAAGGCAGATTAATAAATATGATGAATACGGTACCTGTAATATGAACTTACTGCAAAATATCAAAACAATTTCCATTAAATCAAGTGATGAGATAAGCAAACTATTGTCCAAAGTTTCAAACATTGCCAAACTCACATGGCGATATTCACACACACACACAAACATTTCCTTCATACTTACCCTACATGTGTATCTTGCCAAATACTGTCCTTTCATTTTCAAATAAGATAGCTTAGTTTGGTCTAGTGCTGTAGCCGAACCGCCGAACCGAACGGTAGTTCGCCGAACATGGCACTTCCGAACCGAACAGAACCGAACCGAACACTAAGACTTGGTTCGGAAGTTCGGCAAAAAAAAAAAAAAACGGCTTTCAGCTAATAAATTTATAAGTTTACACCCTTTCTAATCATTATATTTGCGCATTCTCTATTTAATATTCTTTGCAATTGTATGTTGGAAGTATGCGCTTATTTTGCGGTTACTAGATTTTGTTTTCATTTTCATGTTGACATTGTGGTTTTTACGGCCCTGATTAAGAAAGGAGATCCGATGAATGATGTTGCGCGAGCTTGCGCTATAATCATTTTACTGGCTTTCATCATCTCTCCCTCTGTGGCCGAATCGATCGCCGAAGCATGGTAAAGAAAACCAAAACTGTATGAGTGTTCATTGGTTAAATCTAATTATCTTAAATATTGTTGTTTTTAGGTGGCGAACAAGATTCTTGTTTGAAAATCTTCAAAGTATTTTGAATGAACGAGCTCAATAAACTGAAAGTGAAAGATGAAGTACCATTAATATTACGAATTACGATACGATGTGATTAAGATCGTAACTCGTGTATTGTTGCGGCGGAGAATAAAGATCTGATTGAGGTGATTGACATTATTATTGAGGTGTCGGCTCGCTACTGTCTAGTTTTCATGATTTTAGAGAGAAGTAAAGAGTTTTTGAAAACGAGAGATCCAGTGAAAGTGGGAAATAAAGTGAGTGACTGTTAGAGATGGAAAGGAGAGACGCAAAACAAATAATATAGAAATGAGATGAGGTGAAGTTATCTTTTTTATTATTAACAATCAGATGAAAATAAAAATCAAACACTCATGAATGATTACGGTATAGCATATAGCAAGATCCCCTTCCCCTCGTTGACAAGTTGAATGAAGATAAAGCCATGCGGAAACATTCATCTCTTGGGGAAAATGACCCCCAATCTTTACTTTTTTTTTCCTTTCTTATCAACTTCATCACTCTACTCCCCCTGTCCCATTACAGTCGTAAAACTTTGCATCCCACTTGGTCTGTATGTTCACGGTCGAATGAAATCTGACCTATGAAATCATAGAAATCTCGGGAATTGCTCTTCAATCAGTGAGCTGAGTTTCGCGAGCAGACAAAGCACGTGGCCGGCTGTATGTACCGATGCGACAATCAGCGACATGCGATTGGTGGTTTAGTTCACCCATCGAGCCAATTAGCGAAAGGCGCATTACATAAGCTTGCTTTCTTCGACACGCCCCTGGCCCTACTATGCCTACAGTTCAGTGCACTGGCGCTGGCCGCCTCGTGTGTGATGCAATTGCCAATCACGTTTGGCCGGACTGTATATATAAATATTCATGAGCTCAGAGTCCCGCTACAAGGGGACTGCATGAGCTGGCCTAGCTGGTATAGGTACGAGTGCGAGCGTAGTTAATTTGGCAAGTATCCAAAGTGTGGTCCAGGTATGGACGACTAGGAAGAGTCGCCATTTTAGAACTGCGAGTTACCCAATAAATCTGTCATCAGATAATCAAATTCGAGATAACAGTTGATTCGTTGAGCGCTATAACTTTCATAGTTTCATGTCAACAAGATAGAGATAAAATGGTTTGATGTGACAGAGGTACACGCGAGCACATGCAGTCAATCAAGTACAAATTGTCTACCGGTACGCTACGTATACCTGAATGAACTATAGCTTTATCAGTCTATCATTACCGAACCCCGAACAGAACCAATGTTCGGCAAATTTCTGCCGAACCTTGCCGAACCGAACCGAACCCGAACATGGCGCCTGACTTGCAGCACTAGTTTGGTCTTTGTCTTTTGTATACACCTTCATTACAATCACTGTGATTTGGACTCTCTACCATACACCTCCAGATAACAGTGTTATGCATTCCAATATTTGAATCATTGCCATTTGTCATATAACAATTTTTTTTTTCGTTTCAGTATTCAAGAAGAAAGGTTGAAAGCAACTGGGAAAAATATGAAGATTTTGTTGTTGATCCTGACACAGAGGCAGAGAAAGTCCGTTCAGAACCAAGGGGGGAAGACTTTCAAAAGCTTTTATCCAGATCAGGTGAGATGAATTGTTATTGACCATTATGTTTATAAGCCATACTGATAGATGTATCTTTAGAGACTCTGAAATCAGGGTGGCGTTAAATGAGATAACAAATTTGATCCTGTTTAATTTAGGGGGGATGAATTTCCTGTGTCCCTGATCAAAATTTTATCAGGTTTGTATTTTATTTACATGTAGATGCTGTTAACAGCAAGAATGTTAATGTATGAAAATTGTATGTCATATTGTCAACTTACGCAGACGAATAAAATGATGACCTGTGACCTGTCACCCAAGTATAGGTCATCATTCATGTGTGAAGTCCTGCTCCTGCATAAATGAACATTGTGATACGCCTTCATGGTCATTCTACAATCTACAATGTACATTTAAGCACCTTTTCAGAAGTTCAATTGCTGTGTGTGTGTGTGTGTGCATGCCAATAGTCAACATGATTTAGCAGTATATAATGATAAGAATGAATTAAAGAACGCAAAATATTAATTTTGTTTACATAAGTTTTTAAGGTACATTTTGATTAAGACAAAAACAGTCCTTAGATGCAAATACAAGAATGGCATTTTTTTGCTCCTTTTCTCTTGCAACTCTTACTCATAGAGTCATAGTACCAAAGAAACATTATCTCATATTCTGATACATGTAGTTTGCATTACTGTAAACAAATACTTCCCCCACAACCCTAATCCTAGTATAAATCCCTGTTTATTAAAAGTAAACAAAAATTAACATGACCAGTCTGATTGTCATAGTGGTATGTGTCATCCTAAATATTACAATACCATATACATGTACCTTTCACTCACATACTGGTAGATTTGCATCTAGATAGAAATGCATAGATGCTTTAATTATGTTATGCATAGTTTGTTTAGACAAATGTTGTTCTTGATAATTCCAGAGTTTACCAGAGGTTTGTTAGGTATAAAGATAAATAATGTACATGTATGTGCAAACTGGATTCCAATTTATTAATTACTAAAATTTTAAAAGAGTACTTTGTTATAGGGGTCCCAGGGAAGAAAATAATTACAATTTACTAACCATTTTTGTCTCACCTGCATAGCAGAGTGAGACTATAGGTGCCGCTTTTCCGACGGCGGCGGCGGCGTCAACACCAAATCTTAACCTGAGGTTAAGTTTTTGAAATGACAGCATAACTTAGAAAGTATATGGACCTAGTTCATGAAACTTGGCCATAAGGTTAATCAAGTATTACTGAACATCCTGCCTGAGTTTCATGTCACATGACCAAGGTCAAAGGTCATTTAGGGTCAATGAACTTAGACCATGTTGGGGGAATCAACATCAAAATCTTAACCTAAGGTTAAGTTTTTGAAATGTCATCATAACTTAGAAAATATATGGACCTAGTTCATGAAACTTATACATAAGGTTAATCAAGTATCACTGAACATCCTGCATGAGTTTCATGTCACATGACCAAGGTCAAAGGTCATTTAGGGTCAATGAACTTTGGCCGAATTGGGGGTATCTGTTGAATTACCATCATAACTTTGAAAGTTTATGGATCTGATTCATGAAACTTGGACATAATAGTAATCAAGTATTACTGAACATCCTGTGCAAGTTTCAGGTCACATGATCAAGGTCAAAGGTCATTTAAGGTCAATGAACTTTGGCCAAATTGGGGTATTTGTTGAATTACAGCCATAAATTTGAAAGTGTGTTGGTCTAGTTCATAAAACTTGGACATAATAGTAATCAAGTATCACTGAACATCCTGTGCGAGTTTCAGGTCACATGATCAAGGTCAAAGGTCATGTAAGGTCAAAGAACTTTGGCCACGTTGGGGGTATTTGTTGAATTGCCATCATATCTCTATAAGTGTATTGGTCTAGTTCATAAAACGTGGAAATAAGAGTAACTAAGTATCACTGAACATCTTGTGCGAGTTATAGTAGTTTTCAAAATCAGCACTGCTGCTATATTGAATCGGGTGATGCAGGTGAGACGGCCAGAGGCATTCCACTTGTTTTTATTGTTGACTCAGTAATTCTAAACTATTCAATAACTATTTAAAGCCACACAAGTACCAACTCCCTCTTCAAATGGAAATTACTAAGGTTCCATCTGGGCACCTACATTATACTCCATAGAATCAGTGGGATATTTGGACATATGTCTTGCTTCATTAGTTTAGGTGCTGCTGAAAGTTGATGGCAACAATCCTGTCTGGTCTAGAGATTCAAGTTGATCAGGAATTCTTCAAGGAGCCACTTAATACCCAGAAGTAAACCACCAAACCTGAAAAGAACATAAGGCCCGTTTTTCAACATGATATCATCTGAAGGCTTGTTTCCAAGAGAAGTCAGGTACCCCTGGAAAAAAAGGCCAGAAGATGGCACAAACGATCAATGATGATTACTCAGATTACATGTCAGAATGCTGGAGCTTCTGTCCTCCGATTATTGGCCTAGATTATTCAACACAGGATCAGAATATTTTGCAATGATTGCTGTAGCTGATCAACTCCCAATGTGTGAAAACCATGATGTATAAGCGGGTTGCCAGCAGCAATGCAAGCACTATGTCACCTTGCCCTCCAGCATCGTCTAAACACCTGGCAGAGCTCTATCCAATGAGCCGTGAGAGGATACATTGGTGACATCTGAAGCCAGAAATGGTAATCAAGCATTAAATATCAAAAGAAGTACTCCTCGTTGAAGAGTTGAGTATGCACCTGCTCAAGGTCACAAGAATGAAGGGAAAAAGTACCATGGGTGGCTCAATCACAACAAAAAATACAGATCATCTACTGGATATGATGGCCCATTGGTGAGATCTGTCAGCTAATTAATAGACTTCCTGATGCCACACACTGCTTTACAGTTTTGATGAGAGCATGTTCAACAATTAGTTCAGAAGAAACAGGATAGGCCTACTTCTCAACAACGAAGGTCATGGAAGACATCGGAAGCTGATCATCACGGTATGAAATAATAGTCTAAGCTGCATTTTCAAGGGACTTGATTTTGTTGGATTTATCACTTGATGGAAGGAAAAGTAACCACATGATAAAGGCAGCATACCTGTACCTGTTCTACTCATACTGTACCTTGGATAATTGATATGTCTATAAGTTTATCAATTGAGACAAAGTAATTCAGCATCCCATGTTTCTTTTGTCTTTGTGGTAAAAAAAGCTCTTAAGACTTTGATTTTGTATTTTGTATATGGCCATGTGTTTATATCTGGATGCTTTTGTTAACCCCCCAAAAAACATTGACCAAATGGAGAGGTAGGTATTATGACGTTGGTAATTTGGTATTATTTGAAGAATTTTGAGAATTTCATTCTCTATCAAATCTTGTATTATTAAACATCATTTTGGTGTAACACAGAAGAGGTCCTAGTTAAAAATGCATGGCCATATATGTTGTAAATTGTGAATGTACCCATTATGTAATATTAGAGCACTTTCTATGTTATTTAGTCGCATTGAATTAATGCTCACTTCTGTTATCCATTAATTGTGTTTTTGACAGATGATGCTTCGTCTCAGCTTCGAATGAAGGATGAAGTATGGTGGGATGAAGATGATCAAGATGATGAAACTGAGGTTTGTATTACATAAATGATACGATTATTGAACGTAACTCTTAACCCTATCTAGGCCGGGGTATTTTTGGAGTTTATATGGCCAGGGGGGGGGGGGGGCCTCCCCCCTTGAGATCTCGGCCGTCGACCAAGCGATCGCGCCGAAAATTGGCATGCGGTTTGTCTAGGACATAATATACAAAATTGCATAGTAATTTATTTCATACGAATTGCTATTAAATGATTATACTAATTTATGCGTAATTAGTATGCGAAATCATACTTTTTCCTCTAACTCCCTAAATAAAGCTCCAAATGTTCTAATTTTTAGTATAGAAACTCTTTGTGGTGTTATTAGCAAGTGTACATGAACAAAATTGTGATATCAAATAATTTTCTTATGTATTATATTGTTTTTTGCAATTTCTTATGTATTTCTTTGTTTTTTTTACCTTTTGTTTTTCATTGATTTTTCAATGAAATTTGTTAAGGACTCTACTGAGATCATAAAAAGCATAAAATAAATTATACATTTAGACCAGCAAAACAATAATCATACATTTATGATTTTTGGTTGAAAACACAATTTGCATTGACTTTGTACACAAAATCACGTGTTTCAGCAATTTTTGGTCTGACATGCACTTACATAATGTTGCGTAATTTCGGAACCACGTACCCTGGTGACGCAAAATTGGTCTCAAAAGTTGCGCAAGACTTCCGGATGTTTTCGGGATATTAGGTTTACGAGGGTGACATTCTGACAATGTATCATGATTATGTAATATTGGTGGGCATAGAATACATACAGGTGCAAGTTTGAAAGTTTGATGGAATTCTACACACACTGGACCTCACAGTTTTACAGAGTCAGTAAAACACGCCTTATCAATCCACTTGTTATCTTTTTACAAAATCTTAATTTTGAAAGGGTATTTTCGCTGGTAGCAAAAATCAACCTAGGTTATATAGAACATCATATTTTGTATTTCACTTAATTGTTAACATGGTTCCATCTTTACTTTAAAGATAATGAATTGGAATTGTATTGTTATTTTAATGCAGGAGTAGAAAAGTCAATTTAGAGAGATGAACAACTTTTGCATCTATTCTATTCGATTCTTCCATTGTTAACGTGAAATGTTTGTTAATTTTTTTGTTTTATCAATACTAATTCTATATTGATTTTTTTAATACAGACTGAAATTGGGAAGCTGTTTAAGATTAACTATGTGGATTTATCACGGCGTCTTAAATGCATCCCTCTCCATGAGCGTCTTGGAATATCTACTAAATATTTTGATGTAAGTGCATTAATTAACTTTTTGCTCTCTTTGTTCGACTAGAGTCACATACAGCAGACTGTTAAGTTCGACTTAAGTCACATTCTAATCGCAATGTACACGGAGTGCATTAAGTCTATTGTTCATACTCACATACACAATAGTGATGTGAGCATTGCATTGTACACACAAAGCTTTTCTTTACAATAAACTATCAAAAGCTAATGTGAGCTGAATTAGCATAGTCCTTGCTAAACCCCTCTTACATGTAAGTTGCACATTGAAATTAATGTGGTGCAGGATTGATTCTGTATGTGGCGGGCAAAGAGTTAAAAATGAGAGACATGGATACAGCTTTGCATTATTAAAGTGTAACTATGATAGTGTGTTGAATGAGTGAAAAGATTGTTTTAAATCAAATCTCCTCTGAAATGTCATGACATTGGCATCATGTTCAATTGCTTAACTTGGAAGAAAAAAAAAAGTGTTGCATTGTCAGACTGTATTTCACTACTTTCAGGTTAGATGTAGGTCTCTTGACAAATTTATGGGTGACTTTGCCTTAGTCAACAGAAATCTGTTGGACTTATAAAAGGTGAATGATATGCTTGGTACAATCTGGTCTAAAGACTTACTTCATAATTGGATGATTTTTTTTTTAAATAGAGAAGCTTGACTTTATACATGGATGCAGAAATAAGTGTAATTTTACTTTTTTTTTGCATCCTTTAGAGTTTAGAAACAGACACCTATTGTGGCGGCAACTGAGCAGGAAAATTAAGTATTTTCATGAGGGAAACGTGTAGAATCAAAACCTGAAAGGGATTGAAATCTGCATGGTCAAATTAGCTATTATTGTCTCATGGTCAAGTTTCTTCATCTATTCACTTCTGGGACATTTTGCTTTTATATAGTACAAATGCACTATGCTACATTGATATTCTTTGTTTTAGCATTGAGATACAGAAAGGTTATTCAATTAGAAGTGACCGTGGGTCAAGGAAACCTCTTGTCCCAAATGTGTGGGATTCTAAAAAGGAAGACTGCATACCTGAATTTATCCCATCTTGATTTACTCATTTGATTTTCTGTTGTACATTTCCAGGAAGATTTACTCAATAAAATAAATGAGGATGCGGCAGAGCATACAAAGAGGTATCAAGAAATGTTGGATGCAGAGAAAGCTCAAGAACTGAACAACCCTCAAGAATCTGAAATTCCTACCCCATCAGATACTGTTGCTGATCTATCATCAAGAGAACTAATGACAGAGCCAACTGTTGGTGCATGTATTGATAGTTGTGAAGCAAACAAACTGCATGAAGTGACGGATGAACAATGTATTGAGCAATCAAGTGATGTTACTTTAAGAACTAATAGTGATACAGAACATTGTACTAAAGATGTAAAACAGACAGACTCACAAGCCGCTGTTAGGTTGTCGAATTCTGCTGTAAGTCCGAGCTCTAGGAGTCATATTGATTCAGGATCACTTGTGACCTCCAGCGATAGGTCAACAAAATCTGCTGATGTTAAAGGCAAGGAGAAAAGATATTTGTTTTTTAAATCCCCCACTAGTTTGTGATGTAGCGTATGTACACTTGTTGTTTTATGCAGTCACTTCATTATCAATTTTGGAAAGTAGCTTGTAAAATCTGCATTTGCAGGTTGCTATATTTTTTTTCACCATTTGCCCTGACTAGTATTTCTTATGTGTACTTGAACAAAATATAATTGAAGTTATCAACCAAAATTAATTAATTTTTTCTTGACTGGTTTCCATGCTTTGCGATTGGTCTCCTTTGGGTAATTTCTGGTCCCACATATAGACATTTGTGTCCAGTTTTAAAAACTCTTCATTAAACGGAAAAGTAGATAACCTTGATATTACAGCACTAATGACAATAGGTGAAAAGGATGCATTAACCAGCAAGTTTGCAAGAATGATTGTTATCTTTATAAGATATGCTGACGGAAAAGAGATAATTAGTTTGCCCCTAATATTTATCAAGCTACCATATTAGCTAGAATGTGTTGGTAAATATGAAATCACTTCGTGAATGGGTTCAACAATCACATGAGACATGTCCTTCGGGCACCCTCAGTAATGGATATGGATACTTTATAAGTTTCATATTATTAACCTAAAAACTAAAAAAAGTTTCATTATTATTATTTAAGTTATTATAATTGTATTTCTTTTTAAAATATGTTTCTGTATTGTTTTATTACAGAGCCAACCACAGAACCACATGCTAAACACAATGAAGAAGAAAATCTTGAAGAATGGCTTGATGACTACTTAGATGATTGAAGTGATTCTGGTTTAACACTTTGCCATTGGTATTTTGATTTTCTAGTTTTACAGCGCATCCCAAAAAATGTCCCTCTGTTATACGGCTGAATTATTTCAAAAATTGAAAATTATTTCCAATTAAATGTGTTGTATTAGGAAGCTCATCTCATGTCCTAGCTTCTAAAAAAATTTCATTGGTTTTGCTTCAGTGGTTTTGAATACATAGTCTATTATGTAAGGTGGTGCTTTTTAGTCCATTCCAAGTTTCCATACATGCAGCACTGCTGTATGTTCTGCACTGCTAAACATATCAACCCCCTTTGATCATTCAGAATCTGATCAGGGAATTCCCTGAGCTGACAGGAAATCTTTATGATCTAACCAGGCTAATCAAATCACAACCTTGCATGTTCAGAAGGGCAACAACAGTACCTGACACAATTCATTTCAAGTTTGATAATGGGAGATGGACAATGATAGAAACAACAGGTCATGTCTGTTTCATGCCTAATTCCAACAATATTGCATTCTTGATTTTATTCCTTTTTAATTAAGTTTATAATGACCAAGTTAATTTACTGTACCTTTTGGAATGAAAAAAATAAATTTCCTCAAGCAATGTTCGCTTTCGTGAAGTGTGATACACTTGTGATTTGCTCTTCATGGTTCAGCTTATGTACTTATCCAGCATTCATATTTTCTTTCATCAATCTCCCATCAATCGTCAAGTTAATAATTTGATGAGCCCTGATAGATCAGGGAAATGTCCCTACTCAAGATACTGGATGGTAAATGGGGGTTAACATTCTGAAGACAATGCAGAAATACAGCAGTGCTGCAAACTTGGAATGGGCTGAAATTCCTCACTGTTTCGTAACAGGGTGTGTATTCAAAACAACTGAAGCGAGACCAAAGAAATTTTCATAGAAGTTTGAAATAAGTTTATGAAATAAGTTTTCTACACCTGTACATTTGATTGAGAATACTACCACATTTTGGAATTAGTTTAGCCCTATGTCAGAGGTACATTTTTGGAGGGACGCGCTGTAATGGTTTTATTTTTTCTTTTCTTTATTTTCATTTTTTGTGGGGGTGTGATAGAATTATACATGTAAGTATTGTACTTTACTTTTCTTGTGAGTGAAAGTGTGCTGCATTTTGCCGTACTTTAAATGAACTTTTGAAGAAAAAAAACCTTTTCCCTTTGATTGCTAGAATTTCAGCAGATATTATTCAACTCATGTAGGTTATTTGGATTTTGCTCTCCTTTGAAAAAAAATGTTTACAAATTTGACTTCTAAATTTAGGTGGTTTGAAAAAATATAGAAACCAGTCCATGTTATGAGAAAAAAGATGTATGAAGAATAAGGACATGTGTTTAATTTTTGTACCCTTAGTTTTTTGTTTTTTTCTTCCATGTTTGAATTGACTTGAGCTTAAAATGATTTATTCATGAAATATGCTGAATCGTTATACTGAGATGAAGAAGAGGAATAACAATTGCTCTCATGACTTTCCATGATTTTTATTCTTGTAAAAACAGATATGGTCCATAATTAATACCTATTTATACTTGAGTAGGGTATGTCATTTTGTGAACAATCCCTGATGATGATGATGATGATGATGCGTTTGTGGTGTATTTATTTTGTACTTTTTGGGGGTGGTTATGCATGATATATTTCCCTTCATTCATAAAGTACAAAAGATAAATTGTTAATAAGTAACATGAAATGATATATCCCCTGTATTTTTACATCTGAAAGGATGTCATGTCATAACCACCTCCAGATATGATCTAAACACACCTTGTGCAGAGGACATATTCTCTGTACAAGATGTGTTTTGATCATCTCTGGAGGTGGTTATGCAATGATAGCTCTGCAGTCATTAAGTACCAATGACAAATACTTAATCAGTAACATTTGTACAAACTTGATAGAAGGAATGTTCTTTGTAAACCAGAAAGAGGATTCATTGAAAAATACACAAATATTAGTTAGCGGCTGTTGTATATATTTAAAAAGAAAAGACAGGAAAAAAATCTTATCAGCCATGAAATAGAAATGATCAAACTGTAACTGTTGAAACAGGAATGTCTGATAATGAGGCCAAGGTGTGGAATAGACCATATCTGTTAATGCAAAAATTGTTGTGGCATGTTAGCAACTTGGCATAAGCATATATACAAGACCATTTCTTAATCTTGTTGACAATTTTGTAGATTTCATGAACAATCCACACCATTGAAATTGGGGCAATACATGTTTTGCATTGAAGGGTAGGGTATGTATTGGTATTCATCTGTGATTACTATTGAGTTTAAAATAGGTTTATATAGCTTTGACAAGCAAAAATTGTAACTTCTCACCTTTTATATTTTATTTCAAAGTTATGCTTTTCGTTTTCTTCAAATCAAGTTGTTGGGGGGTGAAATTGACCTTAAACAGACATTGATACAGCAGTAGTTCATAAAATGCAAAATATCATGTGCTATCATATCATGTACGCTAAAGGGTGAATTTGTGAGACTGGTGAGTGAAATCACCAACACCAAACTGGCCTTTTCTGTTCTCTTCTGAAAATAATGACAATAAACCATCTGGTTTATTGTCATATTATATTTGGGAGGTCTGATATGGTGTATCTACAGTGCCATTTGAAAATTTTCCCCAAAGTTACTGTCTCTTGATATACATGTCATAAAATTCAGAAAATTGAACTGGTACAGCTGCATGGAGAATTATTCAACTCTGTGGTATAGTGAGTACTTGTATGTATTTTTGCAAAATTTCAAACTTTGGTTATGGAAAGAAGCACCTGCATAACATGAACCAAATTATCAAATTCTCGACAAGACATAGCTTTTGATTTAATAAACATTAGGAATCGAGTTCTTTCTTGGATGAACAGAAATGGTTGATTAAGTAAATTAATGTCATATCATACCTTTCTATGTTGTTCATTCACGTTATAAGGACATAACATGCCTTAAGTACATACAATTCATAGTATGTCAAGCAGCATTACTACTTTTCAAAAATGTGATTTAAGAAATAATATTCAAGTGAAAATTTCCTCCAGTAAATTTGTACATGGGTTGTACCTGAGATTCAATTCCAATTCCTGTCAAAATTAATTAAAATTTTAGATAATGATCAAGTTATTCTTGAATGTTTACAAATGATGCTCCTCACAGGATTGAAAATAAAATAATTTGCTCAATTATTCATGCATGTATCTTTTCATGCATGAATGAACATGATTCCTTATGTTGATTCTATCAAAGGCTATTTTCTTGCCTTTAATTTAATAGATAATATGGTTGATGTTAGATATAGTATGCGTTTCATTCCATAACCAAAACTTGCAAAAATATGTACTTATACTATGAGGTTGAATATTTCTGCATGCAACTGTGTATCATGTTACAGAATACGATATGATAGACTGCTGCACCAATTTCTGACATGCTGACTTGCAGCAGCCAATGTCGCTGAGAAGGGGTAATCCACCCAGCTATCCCACCCCTGTCTTTATTAGCTGTTTTTAATTGTACCAGAATTATCAGGATAGTTAGTTTTAAAGAAAATAGAAGAGGATAATAAATTTAGAGGAAATATGTTTTTCAGACACTTCAACTGGATTTATTATGGAGATGGGTAGTTGGGATTTGGGGGGCAACTTGGAAAAAACTGATCATCACCCTGAAAAGCGAGTTGATGGGCAGTAAGTGATGGAAAATGTTTTTAAATTTGATAAAGTTTTAGTTATCCTTTGTTATACCTGCCTTTGTTTTCTCTTATCTCGGAAAAAAATTGTTCCACTGGATAAGGGTTGACCTGACCCTGCAAGGTCTGCCATTTGTCACTTTTATGTTTCAATAATTAAAATTTTGGTTCTTTACCAATTGCATTTCAGTACTCATAGTCATCAGCATACAATATTATTAGTGTTGGTTTGTCTTGTCACTTCCCAGTTATGTGACAGCCACCAGCTGTAAAGTTAAGGGAAAAAGAGGAAAGAAAAAAACGGATTATATGGATGAGAAGAAAAGGAAAAGGGGAGAGTTGAGTAACTAAAGTAAGGTAGAGAGCTAAGGAGAGAGAGATGTAACAAATGGGAGAAAGAGTTTGGATATACACTGTATATGGTTGGATCAGTGAGGGAAGGCTAAAGATACAAGAGAGAAGGAACAGAGAAACTAATGAAGAAAGTGGGGGGAAGATAGAGGAGGAAGTAATTGAATATAGAACGGAGGGAGAGGGTGAAGAAGAAACGGAGAAGTGAGAGGACAACTGATACTAAATTAGGATGAATAAAATTAAGAGGGGAAAAATATTTTTAGCTAAATTGGTAAGTTAACTGCAATATTTGCAATTAAATAGAAAGTTCAATGAATATTTAATCGACAGAGACTGTCAATCGACATTCTATGGTCATGAATGTGTTCGGTGATTCTTTCCCAAAACATAAAGACACTAGAAAATTTAACCAGAATCCTTAACTCTTGCCTTTTTGGTAACAAAAATATGAAGATTTCTCCATTCACAAGAATTACCCCAATGGCTGTCTTTACGACTTGGTATTATGGTGTCAATTTACCTTTCTAGATTGAACATCATTCATACCTAATAAATACAGACAACAGTAAACCATATTTTCAACCCAAATTTTGAACTAACCACTTTTTTTTATTGTAAAATAAAATTCTGAACTAATATCTTATCTGCGAAAGCCAACCAACCTTAAGGATTTTTTTAACATTCTTTCCCAAGGAATAAACTTTTTTTTTTTGGGGGGGGGGGGCAAAAACTGGGCATAATCAACTAAACCATAAATGAGGTCTATTGACCTTGTGGGATAGGGTATTCTCTGAAATACAAATGAAGAAAGAAACTATTTGTACCAAGCTCTTGCCATCTGCCACCCCCAAATTATCATTTTTTTCCCTTGCCCCTTTTTGTTTTGCCTTTCCAAGGCCAATATGTCACTAATATAAAAACGAAGAAAGCGACCTCAGACAAAATAGACTTTCTTTAACATTATACATGTAGTTCTTCCAATTCCGGGGGTATATCTCTGTGCAAGAATAAGCGGCTTGCTGTCAATATAGGCCTCCAACATTCAAAATAGATCTATTGACCTAGCGCGGAAATATTTATATACTGAAGAGAAAAAAAAACGGTTCTTGTGATTTGCAAATGTATGTTTTGAGTAGTGTAGGGCCCTACCCCTGGGCATACGTTTATGGTAATACAGGAATAGCCAACTGTGTATCGGTCTTCCAGGTCGTTTACATCTGAACTTTGCATTTTGTGACTCAAAAAGAAAGAAAGGAGAGTGAACAAGGAAATACAAACAAAAAATGAAACGGAAAGAAAAGAATGAAGGAAGAACATGAATGGAAGTAAGAAAAAGATACAAGGAAAGAAAGAAGAGGAAAAGGAAAATCTAAATCCCCCTTTTCTCTTATTCATTATTGCTCGTATCTTCCAGACTACTGATGATCGCCGATGGGGGGGGGGGCGAAATTGATTTGTTTGTTTCTTTGAAGGGGCAGTCATGACAGTCACTTCTGATAAAACAACATAAATATCATCTCATAAGACCTGTTCAAATAGTGCGAAGCGCGAGCTATTCTATTTATTTTTTTTAATTAAACATTTTTGGCAATCTTTGTGATCCTGAACAAGATATGTATTGTAACTAAATAATTACTGCGAGCGCTAAGCGCGAGCAGAACTTTTTAATATACGTTCTGGACTGATCGAAACAGAACCTGTAAAGGACTGTTTGCAATTAGCCATGAAGACGATACATATTTTAACAATCAAATATTGCAAGCGCGAGCTGAAAATTGTTGACATTCCACCCTAAAAAATGGACACTTAAGCACTTTGTAATCATGAACAGGATAGGTATATAGCTGAACAATGCGATCGCGAAGCGCGAACGAAAAAAAAAATATTTGAACCTAATAGCGGGACACTATTCATATTCATGTGAACCATGAAAAGAATTGGTAATTGGTATCTTCCTTCATTAATAATGCAAGCGCAAAAACATATTTTTTTTTATATCCTGATCTGAAACTGAATAATTTTCATGCACGTTTTAAACAAAGAACAAGCTGCATAGTCTACATTATTTTATCATGAAAATCTATAATGCGAACGCGAAGTAAGAGCTGAAAATATTTGATATTCCGATCTGAAAAGGGTAAATTTAAGTGGATATGGATCGCACACAATAAATGATGAGAGTGCGAAGCGCTAGCTGATATTTTTATTATCATTATTTTTTGTCATCATATGACAATGATGACTATTATCCTATTCCTCTTTCTAAGCGTGAGATGAATCTTATCGATATTCCGTTCTGAATAAAGAACAATTTAATCATTAGGAATTAACGAAAATGTTATCTTATTTATTAATCTAATAAGCCTAGTGAGAGCGCGAAATTTGTTGATTTTAAGGTCTGGAAACTGGACATTTTGAGCACTTGTAATTATAATTATATTTTGATTTTGTAATTATAAATAGGGCATGGGTTAATATAACATTTAATGCGAGCGCAAATCGCTATCCGATTTTTTTAAATAAATTGTATAAAAAGGGGATCTTAAGTAGTTTTTCATAGAATTGATATAGAGGCATGGGCGGAAATCTGTCCCGTAAGGCAGGGGGGACAACAGGGGCTGACCCGGCCTTCGCCAATATAGGGGGGGGGGGGCGAAAATGTTTTCAGCCATATGTTAATCCCCGATCGGCCGCTTGAAGGTAATTTTTGTCTGTTTCATTGAAGGAGTAGTCCTCATGGTCACTTTTTAGCTTTATTTTATTAAATCAACATAAATATATAATATTGTCCTTAATTATATAATGCGACCGCGAAGCGCGAGCAAAAAAAAATTGGGCAAATTCATGTATTTTTTCCTAAAATTTGAACATTCTGGGCAATGTTTGTTATCCTGAAAAAGATATATATACAACTAAATATTAACTACGAACGCGAAGTGCGAGCAGAGGGTAACTGATGGAAGAGGTACCTGTTAAAGACTGCTTGCAGTTAGCCATGAAGATGTTACATATTTCAGCAATCAAATAATGCTAGCACGAATCGCGAGCTGAAAATTTTTGACATTTCTACAAAAAGAATCGACAATTTTAATCAATTTTTGTAATCGTGAACAGGGTAGCTATATAACTAAACAATTGATGCAAGCGAAGCGTGAGCAGAAAAATTCGAGATTTAGACCTAAAACGGGACCTAAAAACGGGACACTCTACTCATGTTTTGTAAATCATGAAAAGGGTAATAGGGGATCTTTCTACATTAATAATGCGAGCACAAAGCGCGAGCAGAAAATTTTTGATATTGTGATCTGAAACTGGATAATGATTGAAATAGAGAACAAGTTGAATATCTGAATAAACATGCGCGTGTTTCAGATTTAGACCTAGAATCTCGGCATTCTACACATCTATCACCGAGCGCGAAGCGCGAACTTAAACTATTTGATATTCCGATCTGAAAAAAGAGTAAATTTTAGCTATATATTTCAAGCACTTTGTAGGAAAATTGTGAGGTGGATATGGATCATTAAATTAATATCTTATGTATTAATGCCTAATGAGGGCGAGAAATCTGATGATATTATGGCTTGAAAACTGGACATTTCAAGCACTTAAGTAATTATGAATAGAATGCATCAGTTGAAATATTTTTTTAACCGTTAATGCGAGCGCAACTCGCGAGCCAAAATCTTTGATAAACTCTCATGAAAATCAATATTGAGACATACATAAATCGCCAATCAAAATGCGAGTAGCGCTATCTGCTACGTTTTGACAATCAGACTTGCAAAGGGATATTTTTCAAAACTAAATGGAATACACAAAAATAATAGGTTCTGAATAAATCGAATTTTGCAAGCGCTCAGTGCGAGTAGAAAATGTCAATATTCAGACCATAAAGCTGTCTCTTTTACAGAGCACTTTTTGAAAAATCAGTTTGTATATTTCCCCAAAAACTAATGAAAGTCCGATTTCCGAGGTGAAATGTATAATGTATATTGACTTCGAAACTTGATATTTAAGCTCCATATTGAAAAATCACCTAACAGGCAATGCGAGCGCGAAGTGTGAGCGAAAATTTCATATAGTGACATGAAAGATTCTTTTTATTTTCCAAGTCTTCCCCTCATCTTATTTTATTCACTCTGGAAAAATTGACAAGCAAAAAAAACCAAAGGTTTTCACTCAAAATGTAAGGTCATTTAGTCCAAAATACATGTATTATAATTGTTTCAAATGTGATTGATGCATTTTTCTCCATCATAAAAGACCAAAAAATAGTAGGGGGACATTTGATATTGCGTCCCCCCTACTATTTTTGGTAGGGGGGACACGTCCCCCTGTCCCCCCTGGGATTTCCGCCCATGTATAGAGGTATAACTCACCAATCAAGATTTGATACTCTGACTATGAAACGAAAATTTTACAGAGCACTTAAAACAAAATCAATTGAAAAATGTATAGTGACATGAAATATATCTATTTTTTTAATTTTCCAAGTCACCTTGATTATTCACTCGTCTTCCTCTTCTTTTTTTTCCTCGTATTTTTTCTCCTCTCTTTTCCCTTCTTATTCTCTTTTCTTTCTTTCTTTCTTTCTTTCTTTCTTTCTTTCTTTCTTTCTTTCGTGAGGTAGTTGTGTTTTTTTCGAGCTCCGGTTTTTCTGGTTTTTCACTGATTTATATGACCATTTGGTCCTTGATTTTTGTACCATTACAATTGTGTTGGGTTATAGATTGATATAGTCTCGATCCTCCTTCGTCAGGTTTACCAATTTTAGTGTTTTTTAAACACATTTTCTGTTATTTTTTGTAAGGTTTCTAGACTGGTTCGTACATGGCCAGTCAAGCAAACCAACGTAGTGTACAGGGCCAGCGTACCACAAGTGCAGCTGGCCCTTTGTTAAACAATGTAGGACATTTTAAAAATGTCACCCGTCACAATGGTGTAAGCTTTCAAGCTATTGAAAATGTAACGATACAATCTTATATCAATGTCTTTACTACAACTATACCCGCTAATGACGTAATATCTGCCTCTCGCATCTCTAATGGTCGCATAGCTGTGTATCTAAAATCAAAAGAAGCTGTTATCAATGCTGTACAAAAAGGCCTTGAGTATGAGGGGGCCTTTCTTGAACTAACCCCCCTTGTACGGCCCACTACTCGAGTCATTTTATCTAATGTATACCCAGAACTACCGAATTCTGTCTTGACTGAAAATCTAGCACCTTTTTGCAAAGTTGTGTCCGACTGCAAACCAATACCTCTATCGATTTAAAGACAAACGTCTAAACCATATTATGAGTTTTAGAAGGCACGTTCAAGTGTTAGTGAAACCTAACACAACACTTCCAGATAACATTAATTTCGTGTTTTCAGGTATGAACTATCGTGTTTTTATTTCAACTGAGTCAGTCAGATGTTTTAACTGTGGTGAATTTGGTCATATTTCCCGCAATTGTAAGAAACCTCAAACAAGCACAAATACTAATCAGTCAAAGACAAACGCTGCCCCAGTTTCAAATGACACGAGAGTGCGCCAGCGCGGATCCTCCCCGCCCCTCACTACGGTTTCGGACCCCATGCCACCATCACCTCCCCCCTTGGCGGCAACTACAATGCCCCCACCTGTACCCACCTCCTCTGATTTCCCTAGTTTACCACCTCGTGATTGTGGGCCCCTTTCTACCTCAGCCACCCCCTCGCGCATCAGGAAGCCTCAATCCTCCCCACTGCACATACCTCTGACATCACCTGCTCAGCCGTCCAGCAATTCAACTACCACGCCCATAGTCGTGTCCTCCAAGTCCCCTCCCCCCAAATCTATTTCTGCGTGCCCTTCGCCTGTGTGGAAAACTCCCCCATCACCTGTCCGAACTTTCTCTGAAGTTGTTTCAAAACGTAAGCAACTAACACCCGAATCAAACGAAAACAATACTACTCTTACTACACTGAAGGCCCCCTCTCCTCTTCGGAAAGTGGCCAGGAAAGCTCCCTCCTCCCAAACCGAAACCGTAGACTCTCCAACCTTGACGCAAGTCCTTGACTCCCAAACCCCCAATATCCCTCCTACCCCATCCTCCACAGTTGGAGATTCATCTACCGACACTGACCCCATGACTTGGGAAGATGCCCAAACGGATGAAGATGTCCCGAAGGAAGATGCACTCCCATTGACTCAAGGCCCCCTCTCCCAAGGCCAAATTGTGAAATTTCTGTCAAACGTAAAAGGGCGGAAAAAGCCTGCCCAGATTGCACGGAAATATACATCAAATATTCCAGGGCTAGTTAAACAATTAAAGCCCCTGAAAAACAGCCCCCTAGTAAAACGTAACATGCAGCAGAGGATATACAAATTGATCAGCACTCTGGAGAGCTAATTCCTTTTTACCTTCTCTCCATTCATTACGTACGCTCAAGTTGCTATAGCCATAATGGCACTGTCAATGCTGACCCTCAACACCGGAGGATGCTCCTCCCAAACTCAAAATGCCTCCTTCCGAGTTTATGTTGAGCAAATTGCATGCAACCCGCTCGTTGTATTTTTACAGGAAACTTACCACCTTAAAGATAGCAATCCTTGCTGGAGCAACTGGTCGCATAAACCTTTTTGCTCACCCGGTATTACTCGAGGGTCAGGAGTGACAACTTTGGTTAATAATTCTCAAGTCGATATTTTATCTACTTGTATTGTTTTTGATGGCTATATATTGTATAACAAGCTCTCCCATAATAACTGTATTTATCATGTATACAACACACTCATTCCTCAATCTGATGAAATGGCAATTAAAGCTATTAATGCCCTTAATTGTCATATATCCACCTGTTGCGAAGATAATATTGTGATTGTGGGTGATTTTAATTGCACTGAAAATCCTGCGATTGATCGTTTGTGCACGCTCACAGAACGCAGACCTAAACTTGTTACGGCTTTGCAAAATGTTCTGAATAAATCTTCTCTTTGTGATGCATGGCGTTTTCTAAATCCAAATGAAAAGAAATTCACCTGGCAACGGCACAATCCAGCCAGTGCACAGGGCTTTTCAAAGTCTAGATTAGATCGATTTTATGTACCATCGTGTCTAGTTTCTTCTATTCATAAGTGTGAAATTATACCTAGTTCCTTATCTGACCACTCTGCAGTTTCTCTAACCTTGAAATTTCCAATACGAGCTAAAGGAAAAAGTGCATATTGGATTTTTAATAACACTCTTTTGGAAGACGAAAGTTACATTGATATTATTCGTCTTTTTTGGTCAGATTGGCAAAAAGAAAAAAATGACTTCCCGAATCTTGCATCTTGGTGGGATTTCGGCAAGGTTCATATAAAATCAATTACTCAAATGTATAGCAAAAAAATAGTACAAAGGAAAAGGCAAGCTCTAATAGAAATTAACAAAGAGATTGATAAACTTCAGAGCGCAAAAGAATCTAGCCAACAAGATAAATATACTCTCGACGAGCATAGAAATGCATTAAACTCGTTACTGAAAAATGAAGCACGCGGAGCTCTTGTGAGGTCTCGCTTTAAATACACAAATGAAACAGACTCATGCTCCAATTTTTTCTTCAACTTAGAAAAAAAGAATTCCTTATCAAAAAGTATATCCCGCATTCGGCTCGCTTCGGGACGTATTTCGGAGAACCCTTCTGAGATAAAAAATCATGTTCGGGAATTTTATGAATCTCTTTACACTCGAAAGCCAA
This sequence comes from Lytechinus pictus, assembly GCF_037042905.1. Taxonomy (NCBI): domain Eukaryota; kingdom Metazoa; phylum Echinodermata; class Echinoidea; order Temnopleuroida; family Toxopneustidae; genus Lytechinus; species Lytechinus pictus. Next base: position 16,000,791 of record NC_087251.1, read on the forward strand.
CTGACAAGAGCGCCATCAATAGTTTACTTGTAAATATCAAGACGCTTGATCCGTCCTTATCAAAGGACCTTGAGAATCCAATATCTGTAGAAGAACTTGATAATGCTGTCAAGCAGCTAGGCAAAAATAAGTCTCCTGGTATCGATGGACTTACCTCTGAATTTTATCATGTCTTTTGGCCCATGCTCAAAGATGATTTTCTCGAAGTTCTTACCTCCTCTCTTGAATCTGGATTTTTACCATACTCTTTTAGGAGGGCGGTCATTACTTTACTCCCCAAAAAAGGAGACCTCGCTGATATTTCAAATTGGCGTCCCGTCTCCCTCCTCAACACAGACTATAAAATTTTTGCTAGGCTGCTTGCCAGTAGGCTAAAATCATGCATTGACCATGTTATTGGAAGAGACCAAAGTTATTGTATCCCCGGTCGTTCTATTTATGACAACATTAATCTCATTAGAGATATTTTGTTCTATGCAAACACTGATAATATTTCTTTGGCTGTATTGAACTTGGACCAGAAAAAGGCATTTGATAATGTAGATCATGTTTATTTATTCAATGTTATGAAACGCATGGGCTTTGGAAGTCATTTTATATCTTATATACAAATTCTGTATGAAGGGGCTGAAAGCCTTATTAAAGTGTGTGGATCCCTGACAGCTCCCTTCCCCTTTGAGAAAGGAATACGACAGGGATGCCCTCTATCAGGGTTGCTATATACTCTCGCCATTGAGCCTCTCCTGAACTCACTAAGAGAGAACGTGTCAAATCATGCATTAAATATCCCTGCTATTAACAAACGTTGTGTAGTATCTGCATATGCAGACGATGTATCGATATTTGTTACAGCCGATGCTGGCTTTGAATTAGTTGAACAAACTTACAATATGTTTAGTCTGGCCTCTGCTGCATGTTTAAATACAAAAAAATCACAAGGCCTTTGGGTCGGCCGTTGGAAAGGGCGGAATGATAAACCCCTCAACTTTTCTTGGAATAGTGAAGGTCTCCCTTTTTTAGGAGTTCATTTAGGGAACACCTTTAATTATTCTAAACAAAACTGGATTAAATGTAAAGAAAGACTTAATAAGACTTTCATTTCGTGGTCTCGTTTATCGAACTCACTCTCATTTAAAGGCAAGGTATTGATTGCAAACCAGCTCGCTGCATCAAAAATATTTCATGTTCTTGCAGTTCTTTCTCCTCCTGAAAATGTATTAAACGAACTTCAGAATTTAATTGTGAATTTTATCTGGTCAAATAAGCGGCACTGGTTAAAGAAAGAAGTGTTGTATGAAAAACCTGACGAAGGAGGGCTGGGGCTAGCTTGTCTCCAAGCTCGTGTTCTAACTTACAGATTTTCGATTATTCAACGGTTTCTTTCGTTAAATTCTCATCCAGTAAATGACTTTATGGCTCATTTTCTGAGACAGTATTGTAAATTAGGATTTGATTACCATTTGTTCTTTACAAGAATTGATCCTAAGTTTTACACAAGTCTTCCAGTTTACTATAGTGAAGTTCTGCGAGCTTGGTTGACATCTGGAGCTCGAATTGTGACACAATCCCTCTCTTTCAGCCATGCAATTAACATGCCCTTAAGTAGTTTTCATATTATTGATGCAATTGATGTTGATAATTTTTTTCCGACGCGCCTGATGGCATGCGGAGTGAAACTAGTTCGCCATTTGATAAACCACTCAACCGGTCTTTGGATTGAGAGTAGCTGTCTCCAAAAGAACTTTCCAAGAGGACTTCGACAACCATCATCGCGTCTCATCGAACGTGAAACATTACTCATTCGAACTGCACTCTCTAAAGTTTTTCCTACATATTTTAATGACTCAGGCTGTCAACACGAATACTCTGATTTATTGTCTGTTCCAGTAACTCCGATCAACTTCACTCTGGCTTCTTCCGAAAATGGACTTACTGCTTCTTCTAAAGCCATCTACACAATCTACAGGAAAGAACTAGATAACACGACAATCTCATCAAGCTCACATTGGCATGATACTGGATTTCTCGATCCATCTACAAAAGTGAACTGGCTATCTATCTATCAACTACCAACACCTAAAAAAGAGGCTGATATTCAATACAAACTCCTTCACAATATTTTACCGTCGCTCACTGTACTCCATCATCTTAATACAGACATTCCTTCTTTTTGCGGATGGTGCGGAGAAGCAGGAACCATTCAACATCTGTTCATCGAATGTAAAGGAATTCAACCCCCTCTCAATCTTCTTCATAGACTGTTGAACAATCTCCTCCCCTCTCTCAAACTTAATTTTGACCTGTACTGGGCACTCATTCCGCATGCCAGAGGGCGTGACAGAAAGATTATCCGCCTTGCTAATTTCCTTATTATTAGTTTAAAAAGTACAATTTATTTTATGTACCGTACCTCAAATTTCACCGATCCACTTATAATTTGGTTACATCGTCTCAAAAACAGAATACTCTATGAATTTACTTATTACAAATTATGTTCTAATATTGATGCTTTTTCACGTAAATGGTGTATGAATAGATTACTTTTTACAATTAACGAGGGCAGCATTGCATGGCTCATTTAAACATTTGATTTTATAACTCTGTGCTTGTAATCAACCTGATCTCATTTGAATGTTTATGTCAAACTATTCTTTTATTATATACCTGACTTTTGTGATTATAATTTGTAAATAAAGTTTTCATTTGAAAAGTCAAAAAAGTCTTTCTTTCTTTCTTTCTTTCTTTCTTTCTTTCTTTCTTTCTTTCTTTCTTTCTTTCTTTCTTTCTTTCTTTCTTTCTTTCTTTCTTTCTTTCTTTCTTTCTTTCTGTCTGTCTGTCTGTCTGTCTGTCTGTCTGTCTGTCTGTCTTTCTTTCTTTCTTTCTTTCTTTCTTTCTTTCTTTCTTTCTTTCTTTCTTTCTTTCTTTCTTTCTTTCTTTCTTTCTTTCTTTCTTTCTTTCTTTCTTTCTTTCTTTCTTTCTTTCTTTCTTTCTTTCTTTCTTTCTTTCTTTCTTTCTTTCTTTCTTTCTTTCTTTCTTTCTTTCTTTCTTTCTTTCTTTCTTTCTTTCTTTCTTTCTTTCTTTCTTTCTTTCTTTCTTTCTTTCTTTCTTTCTTTCTTTCTTTCTTTCTTTCTTTCTTTCTTTCTTTCTTTCTTTCTTTCTTTCTTTCTTTCTTTCTTTCTTTCTTTCTTTCTTTCTTTCTTTCTTTCTTTCTTTCTTTCTTTCTTTCTTTCTTTCTTTCTTTCTTTCTTTCTTTCTTTCTTTCTTTCTTTCTTTCTTTCTTTCTTTCTTTCTTTCTTTCTTTCTTTCTTTCTTTCTTTCTTTCTTTCTTTCTTTCTTTCTTTCTTTCTTTCTTTCTTTCTTTCTTTCTTTCTTTCTTTCTTTCTTTCTTTCTTTCTTTCTTTCTTTCTTTCTTTCTTTCTTTCTTTCTTTCTTTCTTTCTTTCTTTCTTCCGCCAATGGGGGTGGGGGCGGCCCCCCGCCCCCTGGATCCGCCTATGTAATTCAATGTATCTCCATCATAACCATATGCGGGAACCATATAGAGATATACACTAATAACGCTTAGTATACATCTCTATGATCAACCTACATACTCATCAAATTGGCAATTGACGTTGTGTCTTTGACGGGCGCCGGATATGTACTTCCGTCTTCATTCACACGACACACGTCCACAAAAGAATGATGTCTGCTGGTAAATAGAATATACCAAAGATGCGGCGGTTATTACGAAATAGAATGATATTCATGGCTTATTTTGTAGTTTCCTCCGGAAGTATACTATGGTTGGCATCAACATGCGGTATGTATCATTGGCAATATAGATCTAAGACATGTCGTTTGAACTTTGTGAAGCCGACGGTTGTCCCATATAATGAAATCGATGTAAGTAATAGCCTAGTAACATTACTACACATGCACATGCGATAGGTGTCTGACGCCACACTGAAAAGTGTCAGCATAAAACAGGCTGATTTAGGGGGAAATATGGCACATTTTTTCGGGAAATCCAGGCTGCTAGAAAAATGTGATCTGAATTGATTATTAACTTGTGTTTGGCAAGTATGGAAAGAGAAAATTCAGGGGCTTCTTTTGACAGTAAGGACAAGTTTATAAAAATTATAGAATTATTTGAAATAAGGATTTGGAGATAAATTGCAAACCCTTATTTGTGTGTGTGTTGAGATTGCCATTTCCCCATGCGTTTTCTATGGGAAAATTAAATTTCTTTTTTGTACAATTTTTTTTCACTTTGTCGCAATTTTTCATTGTGATCTGGTTTCCAAATCTTTATAAAAATCATACCATCAGAAAGAGCATAAAAAATCCTATTGGACTCTTTATAGACAAGTTTTTGGCATTAATAATAAATCTATAACAGCTCTCGGAAGCTAAAAATTTGGATTTGTGTGTGTCCATTTCTTAACTACACAGTCTATGGCAGAGAAATGCTGAAAATTGACCTTATTTCATTCTTCTTTTTTAAAGCCAATAATTGGAATTTTTAAAAAAATGTTACACTTCTTGTCAGTCGGAAGGTCATTTCTCTTCAAATTCACAAAGAAAATGTGATATTTTCTTGAAATAAGAAAAATATTTTTTTTATCCAGACACCCCGCCGATAGTATAAATTAGGCTCAGATCTATATCTACTGTAGTATACTCCGGCTATCTTACAGCTCTCTTATCCATTGCAATATACAACAATTTTAATTTTATTAAACCGGTTTTACCAAATTAAATTGTAATGTTGCTGTTCCTTGACCTTAAAAAGTTAAGCCTTGTTTGGGCTAGGCCTTGGCTTAAAGGAGAATGAAACTCTTGGAGCAAGTTGGCTTTTGTGAAAGCAGAAAAATCAAAGAATAAGATCAACAAAAGTTTGAGTAAAATAGTACTAGCAATAGAAGAGTTATGAGCATTTGAATGTCGAGATCACTAATGCTATGGAGATCCTCCCATTGGCAATGCGACCAAGATCTATGATGTCACAGATGAACAACTCTCCCCTTTTGGACACTGAAAATATACCCCAAAACATCTCTTTTTGCTCATTCTAATCATATGACAAACGATTCATCAATGATATAATGTTGTGAAACCTCTGTACTTGTCCTCTCATAAAGAGAACACCTCAACTTGTGATAGACTCTATAAAAGTGAGAATATAAGTGAAATAAGTACTTAAGTAATGAGGGAGTTGTACGTGTGTGACATCACAGATCTTGGTCGCATTGCCAATGGGAGGATCTACATGGCATTAGTGATCTCAATATTCAAGTGCTCATGACTTTCTTATTATTCATTCAATCTTCCTCAAACTTTCAACAATATGTTTCTTAGATTTTTCTCTTTGATATGGATTCAGCTGGTTTCAAGGGTTTCATTCTCCTTTAATCATCATCATCATGCACTTCTTATTGCGATGTTGCATGGCCAAATGCCTCATCGAAAAATCTTGATCTTTCACCCAGTTATCTGAAATATATCTTCTCCAGGGCCAGGCCAAGTCATGCAATTGAAACAAGATTTCGCATGAATAGCTCTTTTTAAAGTTGAATAATTGTGTGGCCAGTACGTTGGACATTTGAATTCATGGGATATGCCAAATGGAACAACCTCAATGTAAATCAAAGAAACAGTTTGTCATTAAATGCTTTTAAATCAGGGTTTAATAATAAAAATTAAAGGAAAATATTATTTTTCAGTATATCGTATGAAACAAACTATATGAACTATAAGGAAAACAGTCATTTTATGTCTGGTTTAACAAAAATGTGTGATAGTTTGATATTATTAATTTACTTTTCATTATTTGATTAGGACGATCTTTATATAATTTTTTTTAATTTTTTCTTTCAAAATCATTTATGGGGTTTGTTTTGAGGTTTTCGTTTATCTTGAAACCAATTCATTGTTTAATGGATATTTTTTGTTTGTTAGTTTTTTTTTCAGTTCTTTTGGGTTCCATATTTATAGATATGTATATGTAATTGTGCTATTGATTATGTAAATATTACTGATTCAATTATATTAATTACATGTATAGTAAATTGTATGTTATGCGGACAGGGCCATTGTGGAAAGCCGTTCTGAACCGACAATGCTACCCTGTATAAATAAAACTACAAATCTTGGGCATTTCAGGGGTGAATTTGCCCCACACCAATTTAGATATCTTAACTTATATCTCGGGTAAAAATTTTGATTAAGTATCTGTGGATTTTGTACAATGGTGCTTGAAAGTCTGACTACTCTGGCAGCTCTTTTTTTCAACCTTACTGAGATCCCTATGCCCCCCGAGAGTGACCCCGAAGGCACCATGACTTTTTTTAATGAGGCAAATAAAGGGCCTTACAAAATATGTCTAGATTATAAATTACAAATATTGAACACATCATCTCTGATAAAGCTAATGTATGTAATTTAGTTGATTCTGAGTCTGATAAACAACAAAAAAGTAATAAAAGTCATCTATATTCATCGTAATCATGATTCATGATTACATTGGATTCATGATAGTTTAAATAAATTATAAAAAAAGTGATTTTTTTTTTTGTTACAGTACTTAACCTAATGCATCATAGACTTGACACAGTCAGAGTTTCAAACTTTCAGGTCAACTGAAAGCTTTGGTCTCTGTTTCATCAGTTCTCTGTTGATCTGAAATGTCTTGCTTCACTACACCTCCTTACGTTGATTGAAGATGTTATTGCACTCTGAGAGGGGACCAATGCTCCAAATTAATCATTGATCATTGATAATATTTTCCATCAAAATGTACTGTAGGTTTTTTAATGATGAAAGTTTTGAAAATAATCAGAATGTAGCAGTCATCACCACCTTGGAGCAATTTCATTAAGAATCAATCTAATGTAATAAAATAACTACCCTGATTTTTAGGGGAATATTAGGCCTACTTCGAACTTATGGGCTCACACAGTGTGTGAGATGGCTAGCCATCTTTATAGGAGGAGAAACAAAAATTGAAAAATAAAATGTTTAAAATCTAAAAAAAAACCAGACAGATTTCAGCTGTTTAGGTTTCAGGGAGTTGGTAGTGCTGCTACCATTAGTCTGAAGTCTGGCATATTTTCCTCTTTCATATGAGAGATAATTCATTGGATTTTATGAAAGGTTAGAAATTTTTCTATCTTGCTTAGGACATCTTCTCCATTTACAGTGTTTTAATGTATAGTGTACAAATAATTTCTGTATACACTGGTTATGAAATTGCTATTGTTTTCATTTCCATAGATCACTGAACATGTTTTTTCTTTCTTCGCTGATTTATTATTATAGGACCTGGATGCATGTCGGATGAAATTGGAGAAGATTCTATGTTAGATTATTACAAACATGAGCTAGAAAGAACTAGAGCTAATATGAGGCAAACTGAAACTAAATTAAAAACAATCACTCAAACCTTGAACAAGCAATATGCAAAAGCTGCCAGTACTGTGAATGAGATTCTAGGAATTGAGAGCCCTCGGGTACCGAGCATCTTTGCTGTCACACCAACGTACACCAGACCAGTGCAGAAGGCAGAACTAGTGCGGTTGAGCCAGACCTTCCTCAATATTATAAATTTTCATTGGATAGTTGTGGAGGATTCTGAGAGAAAGACCAACCTTGTGTCTAAATTCTTGGAAAACTCTGGCCTAGTGTACACCCACCTGAATGTAAAAACAACAGATGAGTACAAGTTAAAGGAGAATGAAGCTTCTTGGAGGAAACCTAGGGGAGTTGATCAAAGGAACCTTGCAATTGACTGGATTCTAGAAAATGTTCCTCAAGATGAAGAAGGGATAGTCTACTTCGCAGATGATGACAACACGTACAGCTTGCAGATTTTTGAAGAGGTAGGTCAGAGAAATGTTAGATCTGGGGCTTGTTTCATAGAAACGCATGATGGTCACGTTGCAATTAAGATAACTACATTGTACCATGGTAACAGGGCTCAAAATGAAATTCAAGGTTTCCATTCAATGGCAAAGTTGAAATTGTCTTTATGAAATGGGCCCCTGATAAAACAGGTAGTACATTCCTATATTATGTTTTATCAAGTGGTGATTACTGTTATAAGAATAATCCTTGAATCCGTTTTGATGAATAATTGATAAATGGACAGAATATAAACACTAGATTTGTAGAAATCTCATGACATCATTTTTTTTAGGTGAAGGAGTATAAGCTCACTGTTTGAATGAAAAGGCAGTTAGTTATAGAAAATAATCTTTGGTAAGATAAGCTATTGAAATGATAAACAGCAAGATATAGTGCTCTATTTTTCAATGAAGATGATGCAGGTATAGCTAAAAGATGAAATTCTTTTTTTTTTCTTAATAAGTATGTCTCCATTGCAAGAAACCTCTATTTTACCATGATACATATTTTTCATGTTCACTGCAGATGAGAACAACTCAGAGAGTCAGTGTGTGGCCTGTGGGACTTGTTGGTGCGCTTCGCTTTGAGCGACCTATTTTAAACGACGCAGGAAAGGTAACCTCTTGGTACACCATGTGGGCCCCTGACAGACCATTCGGAATGGACATGGCTGGATTTGCAGTGAGTCTCAAGCTCTTCAGGCAGCAACCACATGCTAGGTTCGACATCACCTCAATGAGGGGCTATGTGGAGTCTTCTCTTCTTGTACAGCTGGGAGTCAGAAAGGAAGACTTGGAACCTCTAGCAGAAATGTGTACAAAGGTAATCAAATAAAGATAAATAAATACAAATCAGCAATGTCAACACATTTGTTAATATTGCCAATTTATATTTCTTTATCTTCATTTCAAATTGTAATTGTTACATTAAAAATGGAATGATAGAAATTTTGGGGTCATCTCATTTGACATTGTAAGAAAAAAAGAGGGTTTTAAATTGTGCAGACAAGAAACCTGTTATGGGCTATTCCACGGTTACTCACATTACATTTGGAGACACCTTGACTCATACTTGGAGCTGTAAATCCATTATTATTGATAGGAACTAAACATCTCTTTATCACAACATAGTACGCAGTCTGACTATCCTTTGTATAAAAACAAAACTTGGGAAATTTCATTATGCTCCTGGCTACTCATGTTACATGATTTGGACATGCATAAAATGAAAAATGGACATAAGTGAAAAGTGTCCTCATGCAAGGCTTTTATGAAAGTTGATCATATCCATTTCAAAGAAGTATATTAGGGAGACAAATTTGAATATAATTAAAAAAATAAAGAACACATGGTTTTTACAAGGGGTGCAGATAAAGTGGTTACTCATGTTACGGTTCAGATGGGCTATATGTACAAAGACACATTGAGCTCATGTCCACCAACCTATGGAATTGCCCTTATGATAATATTGATGAAAGTAAGGTCATTAATTCAAGTTATTATTTGTATTTTAATCCAAATCAGCAGCTCAAAGGAAAAGGGTCATAACAATTGTTTGACAGTTATTCTTAGCTGAGGGAATATATTGCCTGTTGCCATATCATGGTCAAAAGTCAAAAGAATACAATAAAATTCTCTGATCAAATATACTGGTGCTATTGAATAAGCTTTGACTTCAACGCAGCTCTAGTGAACATCGTTTATATGTCTCAAATGACTGACAGGCCATTATGTCTCCCAAAACAATTCATGCAGTCCATCCAGTCAAAAGAATGCAATCAAATTCTTTGATAAAATTGAATTAGCTTTGACTTCAATACAATATTATGCACAAGACTACCGGTAATCATAGATACAGTTAGCATTAGAGACACTGTGGATACATTTAATTCATACTTTCCATGATACAATCAGTAGCCTAGATTACCTGGTGGGTGTTTCATAAAGCTGTTCGTATGTTAAGAGCAACTTTAAGAACAACTGGTGATCCTTTCTTGTGGTAAATGATATTCATTGGTGCTTAATTATTGCGTAAGAAAGGTTCACCAGTCGTTTCTTAAAGTCGCTCTTAACTTACGAACAGCTTTATGAAACAGCCCCCAGGTATTTATCAAAATTTGATATATTAAGATATGATTCATGAGTTCTGCTCAGCATCTTTGACAGTCCCTCCCCCCCCCACATCTCCCACTGTTTTTACTGTGCTGAAATGACAGGATAAGAATTAAAAAGATGATTTATAGGATTCCTTCTGAATGACTTCTTCCTCAGTGCCTAAAGTAGCAGTCTTTACATCAGTTCAACCTGGTTGATATCCTTCACAGAGCAAAATAACCATGGATATTGTAGCTTCATGAATAAGCTTACATAAACTAAAGAAAAATAGATGCAAATAGTATATGATATTATCATCATCATCTATAAAAATTAGAGTGTTCTAGCGATGCATTAAAAACATGTATTTTGCATCAATTGCCTGTGCAGTATCAGAGCATATCCCTAAAAAGGACCGAAATCCAATGAATATCCCATAGACTCCTGTACAACATTTGCTATTGAATGTGTAAGCTTATTCAACAGTCTAGTGCTAATGCGTGAAATATACAACGCGTGCAACAATGAAAGCAATGCGATGCGCAGCATAGAGCACAACTACGCTCCATGACGTCATAATGAACTATATGCAAGTTGCATGTTGACGACTAAAATTGATCCTATGAAGTGATAATGGCATAATGTGGTAAGTGATATGACTTGTTAAAGTAAATTTCTCCCTCTTTTTTTTTGGGGGGGGGGGTGGGATAGATGATAATAATTATATTGGATGGCGGTATTTCATGAAATACCAGAAATATTCCACTCGTTAGGGCCAATATTCCAAACTCTTGGAATATTTCTTGTATTCCATTCTAAGGCATCCAATATAATATAATTATTCTTCACTTTAATTAATGATAATGAAAATAAGATTTCTGTTATGCTTTCTTCCAGGTACTGGTCTGGCACACAAGAACTGAAAAACCCAAGTGGAAACAAGAGGACAAACTGATTGCACTCGGTAAACCATCAGATCCTAGAATAGAAGTATAATCATGAGGACGAATCATTCAAAAGATCACTCCTCAAAGCGCAGGGATAAGAAAAATTAAACTAATGATGTGCAATTTTTTACAGGACATTTTGTCTTTTATAAACCTATCATGTTACTATAGACCACATGCCTTAAAAGAGTCAATGTTAACAGGACTCAAATTAAAAGAAACAAACAACACATAGAGCGATAGTGGCATATGAAAGGTTCAGTATTAAACACAGCCCCTTTTCATCTCATCTCTTCCATCAATCGAATAACCTACATGCATCCTTTGCCACATACCTCCAACAAATATTCCTTATAATGACGGTATAGTGGATCCAAAGTAATGGGTGATAATTACATCCTCTATTATTTCTGTTGTTCATTCAGCTTCTTGGTTCCCCCTCCTATACTGTATACCCAGGGGGTTGGGCTTGTTTGATCCACCTTGCATGGGAATATTCACAGGTTGTGACCCTCGATCAGTATGGTATAAGAATGTTTGATTCATTAGGCCGGTTGTAAGATAGTCATGACTTTTCAAACAACTGGAATATGTTTGGGTGCTCAATCAATTCTCAATCATTTAGATTCCCAAAAGCTTAATATGAAATCCAATCTCTCTACATTAAAATATCCTGTCATTAACTCATTAGCATGTGAATTCAATGTTTATTATTTTGTCAAAGTTTGATTTGGGATATAAATTCTAACTTTGTTGAAACAACATAGAATTTATTCATTTTATTTTAACAGGGTAGCCCTTTCAGTTACAAGAACTGCTCGACCAAGGGGCCCTGTATCAACAGAAATAAAAAGCGTAACAAGAAATATTACATAAAAATAGTCAACAAAATGAGAAGAAAAAAAATGTAATCCATAAAAGTAAAAATAAATCAAAATATTTGGTGTATCTAATTAGTGCAAGAACAAGTAAACAGTTGTGTTGAAGTTAAGCTTTATGAATCACACACCTTTCAAGGGTCTATAATCTGACTAGTCAGTTGACATGCAATAGGCATGTATTAATTATAACTGCTGTTCCAATTAGGATTAAGGTGGAGCTGCAAGGAAGGCAGGGATGACCACCCCCCCTAGTAAGTGGAGAACAAAATTGAGGAAAAGAGGAAAAGATAGTATAAACAAGATAGGTCTGACTTGTTTGCTACATACCTGTCATTCATTTGAAACAACAACTAAAATGACTGATTAAATGTATTTGGAAGTAGTGATAACTAATGCAATATATGGCATTATACCTTTTATGTGGTGAGCACATACTAACATGTGCATTTCACTGTGTAGCTGCTCTAAAGTGATACCACTAAGGGGGGAACTGGTGAGCTACGTAGAAGTACGATTTTGACCTATCAATCAGGTTTTGAGCTGATATTTTGACTTTTATTTACTATGCAAACATATTTTCTTCATAAAACATCATTCATGATTTGTGACTTTTGTATTAGTCATGCATTATGCACTGCACTCAGTCAAGTTTACAATTAGATAAATGGTATATGACAAGGCTACTTATCTTATTGTGGTATGAAATCAATGCATTGTCTGTAACCCTTGTGAGCATGAAATATTTGTATATTTATTTTTATATAACCAGTACTTCACATATCTTATAACTTTTTTTCTATTTTTTAGAATTGATAAACTGTAGGCCCATAATGAAAAAAAGAAAACAAAATATGTGAGCATGTCCATGAGCAGTTCCTCAAATATTGGCTAAGTGCCAAACTTAAATGGTCTTGTAACATTAGACAATGACGGAACAAAAAGTTTTGTATAAAGTTAGGCCATCTTCCAAGGTATGAATTTTAAAGTATGATGTATTATCATTTGTTGGTATTAAAAAAAAGATTTTGTAAAAACTTGGGGAAAAACATATTTATGTGAAAATATCTGTGATTTGTTGTCATAATATGGAATTTGGTCTATTGATCGTACTGATTGTTATGATAAATTTGATAGATTGTTGAAGATTGTTTCATTTATTTCAATTCTAGAAACATGTGCATGAATTAGTGAACCTAGCATTAATTAGTAGGTATAAGAAAATATTTGTTCAATCTTGCCAATTTCCTAGTCTCCACACTGTATTGAGATAAATTAGATATGATGGCACTGTTCTCAATTTAAAACTTCAAGACATAGATCCCTACTCTACCAATTGTGAAATGATTGATAATATTTGTGTGCATTGGCGCCCTCTATTGAACAGAGTATAGCATGTCTTTGCAAGTGCCAGGTTCCCTGTAACATTGTAAAGTTGGTTTTTTTTTAAGTCTTCTTCTTATGTTGGTTTGAGTGGCAATTAGTCATATTTGACTACTGTCGCCATTGACTCTATCTATAAAATCTCATTTCTCACATAAAGATATTATTATTACCAATATGATGTATACATATATATGAAATATTTTTCTTGTGCATTCTTCTAATATGAAAAAGATAATTATAGTATTATATACAAAAGTTTGTCGTAACTCTTGTCAAAATGGCATATAAAAGATCTTCACCAAAGGATTTTAAAAATGAAAGTAAGTTTAAGGTATCCACAAAATTTTCATTTCTGCGTTGACATGTCAACCATCAGTCAGCGAGACTCGTTCTGCAATAATATGAAACATAATCTATTTCGGGGATTATCACTACATGCTTACCCTGTATTGACAGTTATACATGTATACTTACTGGTGCTAAACCAATCAGAAACACGATGAAAATTTGATTTATAAAGAAAAAAAATCACTCAAATATTTTTTAATTCTGATATTAAGAGACAATTTGCATTGTACTTTTAGGCCAAGCAATATAGAGAGGGGCCTTTTTCATAATAATTATAATAACTTGAGAAAAAATATTTTCCAATGGATTTACATTCGTCATTGACTTGAATGATTTAGACAAGTTATCTCAATATTGCACTTTAATTATTTTGTTTATATTTTTGATGAACTATTGTCATACAGCTATTACATGTTTTATTCTGTAATTCTCTTCATCACTACATGCAGTGCTGGCTGAAATGAAACCTTATGTTTCCAGTATTACCATGTTAGAATGCCTAAATTGTAAGTCAGCTCATTAATATCTTTTAAAAGTTTTATAAAAGCTTTATAAGTGTAACTATTAATATTACTATTGTTATTAACTTGCCAATGTTTTACATTCCACAAAACTCGATGTACGTGTGACTTTGCAGACTCCCCCCCCCCCTCATCTTTCCATTCATTTTCCACCCCTCTTTATTTGATATATATTATTGTTGTAATTCTCCACCCATCCTATTTATTTAATGGATATTGCTGTTGTTGTTATTATTCATTATCTTATTCTACCTCGTCTTTTTTTTGGTCTTCTCCTGAACTGGTAAAATGCGTGACTATTTCGAGCACTTTTGCCTCATAAACGGATCACCCCTTATTGATATTTATTTTTAAATGGGTTAGACTTACCACAAAAAATGTTACTCTGAATAGAGTGGGATATTCATGCCACGCATGTGATATTTACTATATGATTACAGTTGCATTATACACTCGAAAATAATGGGTGAAACGGCTCAAGGTATAGGGAAATGTATGTCCAACCAAGTTTTTACATTTCTATCCACAACTTCTTTAAGTATAATCCCTTCTTCAATTTCCCGTTTGTGTTCTTCAAATATTGTTTAGCTTCTGATTGCTCATTTGTAGTTTGACAACTCACGATGAGATTATGTTTTACCTGAAACTTTTGGACAGGATTTTATCGGACAAATATTTGTATAAATTTCATCTGTTTGAATATGTTATTATAATGTATGTCTGGTAGATAATGGGACTCAATTTTGAAGAGTTTATCTTTTGTATTTCAGTTATTAAATGTTTTATGCCATTATGGTGCATATCATTATTTTGATATAAACTTTGATATATGTTACCTAGCCATGTTTCCATGTGTTATCAGTCCTTGAGTGCATGGGATAAACGAGTTATAGGAAGGAATCCAGGAATTGACTTAATTCAAATGTATCGTCGCGAGTAGAGGTTTTGTACTAAAATATGAGGAGCAGCAGCTTTATAGGCATAAAATATCACAGCACGGGCGTAAACCCCGGGGGATGGGGAGATGTATCCCCCCCACTTTTCGGAGAGGGGGGTGGCATGTATATTCATCCCTTCCTCCCCTCCCCCCCCCCCCCCCGCCCACACACGCACACTTTTCAAGACAAAAATATTTTTTTAATCATCAAATAATGCTACTGTTAATGAGTGGGTTCATCTTTCAATACTTAAATTTGCCCAATTTTGCATTCTATAAATGCAAATTTTCTCACGCGGTCGCTCCAGCCCCGCATTCAATATAATCTTACAAGATTTTGGCCATGACAAGTAGGCCCTACCTACGTTTAGCTTTAGTATCCCTGCATCATGAGAGTATGGTTATAATACATCCATCTATGAATAATTGTATGATACCAATTACTTTTGAATATGGTTATAACTTTGATCAAAAACCAATCAAAACATCCTTTGAATACACTGGCGTAAATGTGGGGGGGGGGGGTCATATTATTATCCTAGCATCTTTGTGGAAGCGGGGGATAATTTGTACAAAAAAATACAGGCATATACCCTCTACTTCTAGTTAAGCGTACGATGAGTACTGATGACATTGACCAAATCAATGTCGTTAATGAAACATAGAGGCAAGCAGGGGCAGCAATATTTCCCCCACACACTTTTCATCCGTTTATAGGAGACTTTAAATCACATTAATTTCATAAACAATATAATAAATATTTCAAATGTGAATATTGTTCAAACTTGTGAATGTTGCATCATCTCCCAAGATAATCTCAAAGATTATTCAAAATCTTTCCTTTCTGCAATATTTTCCATTAAATTGCATAAAATTTATGCACTTTCTCCATGTGTTTTTAAATTGATATTGTGGCCTGTGATGGCCGACAATCATTTCATAAAGCACCCTTAATCCCGAAAATCATCCCGTTTTTTTTTTCATTCTCATCTCACCTTTAACAAGTGAGCAAATGAGATTTCATTGAACAAAATATGGATTGTTTAATACTTATTTGCTATTTATATTTCATTTTCCTTTTCTTCTAAAGTTAAACTTATTGATAACTTACATTTATCGTCCTCTGTAATATTATGTACATCATTTTAAACGACCGAAGCAACTTTTTCAAGGCTCGATCAACTACTATACGCTCACTCGCTGCAATTCTCCAATTGCACACCTCTTGAAAGACAATTTTGGTCACCATTCTGTCTTCCAACTATTGAATAGTTATTGATATTTACTGTAATTCATTACTTTATATCCCAACAAATCCAGTACACTATAGCCATCCAGGCGCGGATCCAGGGGGGGGGGGGCACAGGGGGCACGTGCCCCCCCTTTTGAGAAGCAAATTTTAAAATTTGTAATGTAAAAATGCCACGAAAACAGAGGTGTGCCCCTCTTTTGAACTTGAAGGCCTTTTTTTTTTTTTTTTTTGCTTGTCAATTTTTTCTCCGGGTACGAAAAACCCATAATTAGTGCTTGAAAACCTTTTTTTTTTGCGTTGTCGATTCTTTTTTTCGGGTACGAAATACCCTTTATTTGTGGTTGAAGGCCTTTTTTTTTTGCTTGTCAAATGTTGTCAAAAAATCCTCCGAAAAGTTTGCCCCCCCCCCCCCCTCTTTGGAAATCCTGGATCCGCCCCTGTAGCCATTGAAAAAATCGTGAGAGGACTTTGACTGAATTAAAGATGGTAATCCATTTATATTATATACCTACGTATACATTGCCGTAATGACTAATTACGCACAACTTAATGAAGTTTTTGGACATCATTTTGTCTCACAGCTGCTAAATATTTGCTCGATCGTTTCGCTCGCTCGCATATTGATATTAACTGTAATTCATTACTCTATATCACAACAAATCCATTACAAGATAGCCATCGAAAAATCGTTATAGGCCTAATAACTGAATGATGTTACTATTGTGTACACGGTTATATACGTAGCCTTTGGTGTAGGGGTGTCTCCAAAATTTTGAATGTTCAGGTCAATATATTGTTATCACCCCCCCCCCCCCCCCATTGCTCAGACCGGATTTACGCCAGTGTATCACAGTAAGTATACTCGTCACTATTAATTTCTAGCAGAATAACAATACTGAACGATTGTGGGTAGTGATAATTATTATTTTACCCAGGGTAGCCATCTCAGGTCTTATGAGTTTTTCTCCCACTGGGCCCCGCCTAACATTATTATTACCCTTCTCCATTCCAATACGTTGAGCGCCTGACCAGAAGGTATAACAACGCTCAAAAGTTTGTACGACTCGGCGGGAATCGAACCCACGGCCTCCTGTTCGCTACCTCGAAACCACACAGTTACCACAGTGTCCGCTGTTCACTAATGTTGGGTCGATTCTTCATCTGACGTTTCCTAGTTTGATGAGTCAAAGTACATGCGATGCACCATATTCCACAATTTATTCTTTGAATATTTGTTATTTTTATTTTGTTCCAAAAGTGCATATAGTCGCATAGAACATACAAGGAACGAAATTAAAGGATTTTAAAGGGATTTAAGGAACCAGGACTTCTTCCCACTTTGAAATAGAGAATGCAATTCATTACCAAACGCAAATGGCACCATTCTAATGGGTATACCTGTGAAAGCTTAACGAATGAACGAGGAATTTAATTCTGTGATCCCATTCGAGGAAAATAATTGAGCCTACTGTCAGCTGTAACAGGAATTAAAAATCACAACAACAACAACAACAAGAGCAACAACAAAGTCAGGAACAGCAGGTTATGACGAAAGAAACGTAAACAATTATTGTTAAAGGATGTTAATCCTCTCTCTCAATTGGATAAGGGTTCGGGCAGGAGGTAAGAAAGCAAAGAATGACAGAAAACCCCCGCTAGCTCTCTGGCGACACGACGCCAACGTCCCGTATCGTGTGTGGGATAGGGTACCCGTTATGCTCTCCTAACACATTCTTTTATCCAAACCCACATCAAAACAACCATTTAATCCAACTAAATGGTTTTATCTTTTCCCCGTTAACGCAGTGACGAATAAATAGAAAATATGAAGAGGTTATACACAATGAGGCGTGTGGGGGTTTAAAGGCAGAAGACAGTATGTCTATGCCAAAGCAAGTCCATTTTGTTCCAAACAATTACATCCTTCGTTAGTCTTTTTCAGGCCACCTTCTCGTAATCGGCCTAGTCGAGGGGTCCACAAAGACAAGAAAAATAGAACCCACTCTTAATTCAAGAAGGGACCACAAAGAGATTTCTATATACAACACTGCCTTTGGTGTGTGATTGATATCTTGCTGAAGGGGGGGGGGGGGTGGCAGGGTGGAAGATGGAACACGTATTGAATCAAAAGATCAGATTGAAGACATCATTTCTTTCCAAGGTAGGTACGAGAGAGAAATAGCGGGAATGCGAGGGCTCTCGATTTTTCCGAGTTTTCAAGTGAACTGGTGTCATGGGGGAGGGGGTATATTTTTTCTTAAATCTGTCAATTTGATATTATTATATATTACTATCTATCATGCATTTTTTTTTCAAACAAAAAAGTTTTTGTCGAGTTCAACATCGTTCACAAATTCTATGTGATTTGTTTTTCTTCTCTTTTTTTTGGGGGGGGGGGAGAGGGAGGAGGGCGAATAAATCCTTACTCAAAGATAGAAAACGGAGGTTGATTTTTTTATACAAAATTTAATGCCATAGAATGGTGTCCTAATGTTGGTGTATAAGTGGAAACTGCACTGAACACCACACAATGATTAAACTTGCGGGACGAATCCAATATGTACATGTATCTAGTACATGATGTAGGGGATGTATCTATAGGTGGCCGAAAGACATGCACGCAATCTGTTAAACATGTTAAAGGAGAAATGATTGGTCAATAGGCGCACAACTATATCTTATTTTGAGTTATCAGAAGTTATATAGGTGCTTATTGAAGTCAAGACTAAACTGGCATGTTGTAAGATATGAAACACATCCATCCCCAAATAAAAGCAATTGAAAACACTGGCCGTAACGATGACACGACAATTGCTCCTGTGACATAATTATGCTCCGGTCTTAAAGCTGGGAATAGAGTTAGGATTGTACTAGAGTGTTTGGTTCAGAATAATATGAATGTAAGGGTTATGGTTTATTCAGTTTGGAGGTTAGATTTTGTGTTTGGCTTAACATGCCGATTTTCCATCGGAGCAATTGTCGTCGGATTAAATGTCATGAAACCGCAGTACCAGTCGGAAAACAAAAGTGTGCACCCATCTCAGATGACAAAGTTCGCTTTAATAAAGGAAAGGGAAAGTTGCATCTCTGAGGCCTATATCAGAGTATGGGCATGGGCAGCAAGCTGAGTAATCAATGATGATCACATTTACAAAGGATATGGGGTGCTTGACCCAGTAGCCTAACCCCTTGTGGACCTAAAACGCGATGTTTGTGTTTATATAAATCGGAATATGGTAGTTGGTTTTTAAAAAAGATTCCTCTAAAACTGTATATCTAGTAATCAATCCCATCATTTTAAAAATTACTCTGTATTGCATTTAAAAAAACCGCGTAAAGTATGCATTTAACCCTTGATTTAACCCCTCTTAAAACTTACAATCATTCTTCTATATAGGTAAACTTGATCGTGCGCTCCTATATAGCTTAATGCAAATAATTTTCTAACATTTTACATTTCCTTCCCCCCCCCCCACCCCAGGGAAAAAAAACTGCGCTAGATCATGGCACTGGCCCCCTTTTACATCTTAATGGGATGTCAAAATTGTTCAAAGTTATTTTTCATCATTATCTTTTTATTTGCGAATTATTGAATAATATAACGTCCATACATCCATCATGGATGACATGAATTATGACTTATACGAATTAAAATTTTACAATTTAAAACGACACCTTTCTATTTTATTTGTATGACATGTCGTTAAGTCTTATTTTAACAATGATATTAAACAGGGCATTGAATCGTGCATAATTAACAAAAAGGTCCAACGGTCACAATTTCATAACTCGGTGTTCATAATATAGACTGCATATACGACACAATTTTCAAAATACAGACCTCGAACATTGATTCGATTCAACTAATTCGCTGTGCACCATGAGTAATAAAATCATATAATGCTTAAGTCTTTCTTTTATGAAGTTAGCATGTCTTTTTAATAAGATCTCTGTGCAATCAAGCATCTCTTGTCAGTCTTGTCAAAGCTTGAAATAAATCCACAAGTCACGGTAACGACCCCATGTCTGCTCTACATGCAGTGTAGAGGCTTTCATCTACCTCTCCAATAATTGTCTGTCTTCAACTAGCCCTTTTGACATCAGAAGCGTAATTACTAAAGGAGGAGAAATCGCAAGTTACCATCCCTCTTCTCAGAACACGTAAAAAATAATAAGGAAAAAAGTCAGAAATGACACATCGGCGTTAAATTGCGCGAATAATAATACGCTGGCGTCCGCTTTCACGTAAAATGGTGTAATTATATACTTCTTTTCAGACAAAAACTCACACACTTCCACAGTGAATTTAATGATGGTGGTGGTCTCTAAATGATGGAAAAGTACTTCTTAATCCCATTGTCCGTCGTTTGTATTGTTGGAGCGCTTCGTTGATGACGTAAAGAAATATACTTTTTAGGAAGTATGCCTCTCCTCTAACGGAAAAAAGGACACGACTGCCCGAGAAAACAGAATAGAGATCAAGGAGAATAGATTTTACTGACATTTTTGTTTTATTCCAATCTTTTTGTAAGAGGAAAGGCAGTCTTGATAACACTCGACGCAAGACAACTGTGGATTCATCGATCAGGAAATCGAGAATTATTTTCGCAATGTTTGGGTGAGTTATTTTGTTCCCTTTACATTATTGACAGTATCATTCTCTAAAATGCACGTGTCTTTACATCACACATATATACACACTGTAAAAAAACGAAGTGATAATGTAGCACTTACAGTGCTTGTATAGTGACTGCGCTACGAGTGCTGATTTTCTAGTTCAAATTTAAACTAGAAAATCAGCACTCGTAGTGCAGTCACTATACAAGCACTGTAAGTGCTAAATTAGCACTTTATTTTTTTTACAGTGCACAGAGATAAGAAACTCTATTTGTATAATCGGCTGGGTTATCCCCACTATCTTTTCGTATTTTTTCATTATCATAATTCTTGAATTTCATGAATATAAAAAGTTGTTTTATTTCGTTCGTTTCGTGGACATTGTAAAATTTGCATCACTTATTGCAACCTTGATTATATCAGAACGTGAGACTTGAAATAAGTTAATAATGATATCATATACATTGAAAGAGAGAGACGTT
Organism: Lytechinus pictus; assembly: GCF_037042905.1. Taxonomy (NCBI): domain Eukaryota; kingdom Metazoa; phylum Echinodermata; class Echinoidea; order Temnopleuroida; family Toxopneustidae; genus Lytechinus; species Lytechinus pictus. Next base: position 16,022,135 of record NC_087251.1, read on the forward strand.
GTCATGTTTGTATGTCATGATTATGCATTATTTGCTTAGCATACAACAGATTGTAAAAAAATATGTTAAGTTGGTAATCTGAGGGGAATATGATATACCCCTCCTTAAAATGAGAATGATAAATTCGAATTCTTTTCTGAAACATTCAGTAGATATCAGCGCCATTTTGTATTGTCTTAAAATAAATTTTCATTTATGTAAGCGACTGAAATTCATGAACAAAACTATCATCATTATAACAAATTGTTTCTCTCTGTTAATAGCATGTATGATACTATCAGTTAATAATCATTTCACTTTTTTATTGTTATTTTTCTAATCGGAAAGCATCAAAACATGTTGCATGAATTATCATTTCCATTTTGTATATAATTAGGCCAACATTCATTGTAACTTCGGTAATGTCAAAGGTTTTGGAACAAACATTCGTGCAAAATTATAAACAATGTCTATTCTTGTACCCTGGATTTGATAAGTTTAGTCTACTTCTTTGGGTTTCCAAAGAACAGCGCAGATGCCTGCTGGGTAAAAAGCGAAATCTACCTGTTGAAATAGGCCATGATAAAACGTGATTTGTTAGTCGATACTATCGGTCTTACTTCATGGTGATAGATCCATACTAATTTGTCTCGTCTTAATCTCCTTTTCTTCTCAAAACAAACACAATATGTTCCGCGGCATATAACCATCCATCATCTGATTTACAGTCATCTCGGCTGTTAGGAGGAAGAAGAAAACGGGAGAGGGGGAAAAAGTCGGAATGAAATCTAAAACCGCACGGCACGAGCGTCAATATTGGGTGGAGATCTAGCGAACGGGGCAATACATTGCACTTAAATGTAAAAAGCGAAGCAGAAATAGAAGGATTTCGATTTTCCTCGTAAAACCACACACGCGCCAAAACGATTTTTGAGGTCCATCTGCCCCCGAAATATTAAGGGGCGGCTTAAATGCCGCGAGCCGACTGAAATGATATGCGAGTATTATTGCCCTAAAGAGTTAAATGCTTGTAACAAAATGTTTCATCGTTTGCTTCTACTCAAGCTCAACAAATGAAATAAGTAATAAAACATTTTTTAAGGAAAGAAACGAACCATAGACTGTGATCTGTGAAGCAGTAGCAGCTAGGAAGCAATTCTCTTCTGCATTATTCATTTGGGAATACAGACATATAGCATTTAAAACATTGAAACAATGTAATTTTGTTGGTCTATATCACTATCTAACATTTATTTCATGGGACCTCAAATAAGTAAAGTAATATTCTGTAAATATTGCTGACTCTTACTTTTTTTAATTTGTTTTCAGTTTCTCTCAGTTCAGTCTCGTTTCAATTTCATATTAGTATATGCCAAACATTTTTTTAAGATACAACATAATTAAACAACAATGATATACACCAAGCACAATGGTTTTTGCCAATATGGCTGTATAGAATGACATATAAATATTTATATCAATGCGTGTATATTTTGTTTATTTCATTTCAAAGAGAAAACAATAAAACAAATAACCTATCACCAAAACTATCAGAACAGTCTACGATCATATGGATACCATGATTAGAATGCCCACACCATCCCCGTTCTCCTCCTTTTTAAGTCTCCTTATTTTTGTTATCTATTTTTAGCATTAATTTTGATACCCATATAGGTTAACCATGATGAGAGGGCAGCTTGGCAAAGGACTGTGCAGTCTTTTCACATTCCTGAATTTATCAGGATGGCCAATTCATACACACTTCTGAAAACATAATGATAATCATTCTCGAATATAATAACCTAACATTATGTGAAGTTGCAGATGTATAATCCTTTTCAACTGAAGTTGGTGTCCTTAATCTTCGTCAGAATAAAAATAATGGTGTGAAGGGATTTCTTTAGGAATGCCCTGTTTATCTCTTAAGCATGCTTTCTGCTTGAGTACGGTACCCTCTCTGCACTTTAGGAAGCTAAATGAAATCAATAATGAATACGCTTTCAAGATTGTTTCTTGTTTTCGAAATTGACTTTTCCTAATCGCTTCATTAATTCTTGATCGATACTAGATTATCGTGATTTTCTGCATGATTTAATCATCAATATCCGCACAAAAAATAGAGGCCCAAAAAGGGGCATGACGAAGTACCTGTCGCCTATTTTAGAGAAAAAAAACCTCTTAGTTTTTAATGATCAATTCTTTCTGGCCAGAATAAGCTGTCATGTATAAGATATACTCGCAAAAGTTATGTAGTCCACATAAGTATAAGAAACCCAAATAAAATACGTTAACTGGCATTAATTACAAAATTGAGGCTAGATAAGGCGATGTAGCAAAATAGCTCCAAAATGATAATAATCTATTTTTTCCTTATCATTTTCCCAAAGAAATAGAATGAACAATCACATGTCTAAATATTAAACAATGTCATATGAAAATAGATAACGTTAATAAAAAATAATTTTTCACAAAATGCCTTTAATTGTTGGTACATTTTTTCCCATTTCTTTATAGACTGCTGCGTATCAACTTAGTATAAAAATAAAATTGTGGTTTCCTGATGAAAAAGACTTATGAGGAATATCACACGTTTAATTAACATTAAGGGAAATAAACAAAAACTGTGCCTTATCTTCTACATCAAACCATTTTACATGTGTAAACCTAGCACTGAACAAAATCAATATTTTTAATGTTTCTGTTGTGTTTTATAACCTAAAATGTTGCATCATAGAAAGCCATGTTTGAAAAAAAAATGTCCATTATGTATTTAATGATTGAATCATTATCAAACGGTTCAAATCAAACTTTTTGCACGTTATTACAAGTTTCTGTATTCCTTTCATTTGCTGTTTACAAAACAACTAAAATTCAAGTTAAATTTGCTTATTCCTGCATTTTAATATTTATGGTTTTATCTAACAGGTTCTACTCTACACTTACTTTTATCATCCTCTGAGTAATGTTTTGCTTGATCTTTATTTGCATATCCATGAGACTTTTATCTTTTCGAATTTATTATTTGCTTCATTTAAAAAAATTATTCTTGCTACATCATTACTTTCATGAAAACAAAATAATCATAATCATAATTAAAAACATATAACACAATATATTATTAGAAAGTCAAAAAGGGGCCTAAGCTTTCGATCCTAGCAGAATCTTCGTCAGAGGCAAAATGACAAACATATAAAGTGGAACAACCATAATATAGACCAACAATATATTATTGTCAGAAATGTATGCCTGTTCGTTAAATTGTTTGCTGATATCTGCTGCATGAATTCGGAAGTTGTTTACACGGTAAGGTATGTTGAATTCAATTTATGCAACTTTGTGTGCCAGCATAGTGTTTCACATACTGTAAAATCTAATTGAACAAAAAATGCTTGCATTTTAAGTGCAGACCTACAATTAATATTGCTAATTTCGGTGCTAAAAGTAGGAGGCAAATCCTTTATATTTTTAAAGTATTCTTTGTCATGTTATTTTTTTTTACGCGAGATGAAAGTTGGTCCTTAACGTAAATAAACTTGTAAATACACTTCTGTAAAAACGAAGAGGCCAATTAAGATGTTTTGTTTTGCCATTAGCCCATTCCCAGGTACCCGTCGGACGCGGTAGAGGGATTTCTATAAGAATTGCTTGACCTAAACACTCCACCTCTTATAAGATTCGTCAACCCCAACACAAGAAATTGCATATATCATGTATATGGAATTTATTTTGATGGTGAAATTCATACAAATCCTTCCAAAATGTCCAACAAATTTGAATCGACGAAAGCGTTCATTAATAAATTCGTTTAAGAAATAAGTAAAAGACAATAAAGACTTCGATTGTGGAGCAAGCATGTCGTCGATTATTGCACTGTGATTTCTACAGCTCGCAGTCGATTAGCAACGCCTCTCTACCCTCCTGACGACTCGCTCGATCATGCACACACTGATTCACGGCTCCCTCTCCCTCTCTTTTCTATTGCTACGTCTGATGTTCTAAACACTTGGCCAAGAGACTAGGGAGAAACAGCCAAGCTAAACTCCATCCAACACGCTGGCTGATCATCAGCTTCAGATATGCGGAAGATTTGATGAGTGAATAAAAGTCCTTTCTCATGAGACTCCCACTTTCTCTCTCTCTCTCTCTCTCTCTCTCCCTCCCTCCTTCGTTCTCTTACTCTCACTCTCCGAATAAGTTTATCTTACCTACTTTATCTACTCCTACCCACTTACACCTCAAGAATAAACTCTCAAGAAAGAGAAGAGATAGCACTTGTCATCCAATTTTCTCTCAGGTGTACAAAGTGACATAAATGCCGATATCGTCCCAGTATTTCCCTTTCCCTATTCTTTTACGAGCCAAGCCTTTTGGTTTTGTACGCCACATTTAGTTTTATCGGATCTAAGTGACAAACTTTTCACGGATCGCTTTGTTTGAAAATGCGATATTAGAGTGATACTTTTACCTTTTTTGCAAGCTTGTCAATAAAAAAAAAGAAGTTTGCAAGGGATTAACAAACCACTGTACACCCTAAAACAGCCTACAGTATTTTTTGTTCTAGCAGAATTAAAACAAAATCAGGGCACGCACTTTTAATCTAAAGTGCAACAAAAACACCTGTTGTAAGCATGTGTAAGTGCCTCTACCTATATGCGTGAGTTGAAAGGGGTATAAAGTGATAGAGACTGGACTTGTAAAAGTATTGTATAGAAGAGAAGGACAATAGCAATGGATGAAAATAATGATGAGAAGGGAAAGAGTGAAAGCTAGAAGGAGATAAGGGGGAGATGTTGAGAAATTGGGGGCAGAAAGAGAGAGGGGCGGACTTCAAGAAAGCAGAAGGACGAGAAGGTATACAGGGAGTGTTCGAATTTCATAGTTAAGGGAGGGTATAGAGGTATGTGTGAGTGTGTGTCTTGTGAGCGTGGGTGTAAGAGAGATATAGTTAGAGTAAGAGAGAGTGGGGAAAGAGAGAGAGTGAGGGGGAAGAGAAATAGGAGAGAGGTGTCGACAATGCCTTGATTTCTAGCCTAAATAGTTCGAATTCCGTCTCTGAATTCACCGTCATCAGTAGATTTTAAGGTATTTCAAGATTATTGTAGGTACTGTAATAACATTTGCGTAATATGGAAGATTTATATATTTTATGGGTTTTATTCTATAAATATTTTTTTTTAATTGTTTCTGATTAAGAGTTTTTAGAATTATTTGATTGATCACTCACTTTACTATACATCACCTTCAAACTCTTTTTTCGTAAAGATTTTGTGCTTACCCGAGTCTTGTTTCGATTAGGGACCAAATATGTTTAGGAACTACTTACTTGCAAAAAATATACTTCGACAAAGGGATGCAAGAATTATGATAAGTTTTAATATGCATGTGAAGGATTATCGCAAACAAGAGACGCTGAAAACAAAAGCAAAACTTTGTCAAATGTGTTATTCGTCACGCTACCTGAGGTAAAAACATCCATGAAATTACCAGTTGCTTTTAAAGGCATACGATTTTTATTATTCCTTATCATATGAAATATGAACGCGGATATAAAAATATTAAATGACGAAAGAACTAATAAAACGAGTTGAATCCTGATCAAAATACAAATTGGAGAAACATTAAAGCAAGGGAAATTAAAGTCAGGATGAAGTCGTTACTTATATGCCATTTCAGAATAGACCATCGTGTTTGCTTTGCTGATTAACGTCTTCATTAATCATTCCATCCTAGATTTTATCAGCACCAAGAAAGACAATATAAGGAGATTTTCAGCTAAATCAATACCGCCAGAGCGCTGCCTTCATCATTCATCTACCACCAATGATAATACTTCAACTATCAGTTCTTGGGACCCAGAATGCATAGGCGAGTATGTACGCGCAGACCAGACGGATAGGGAAAGATAGGAGTACTGTCTTTCATTAAATACAACTTGGCAATAAATTCACACGCACTACACACGCGCACACACGGTTCGCGATTTTCCTGGCTTTTAATTTGGAGTGTCGTTATACGGGGATAATATACGACTATCCTTTACTCTCTTTTCAATCGACTTCTCTCCTCTCCCTTCTACTTATTGTGAGAAGAGGGGATATTTATTTCCGACACCCAGTACTCTTGGTCAAAGATTAACCAAAGAGGCATCTGCTGCAGGTTGATCATGAACTAGGGCCAAGCTGGGATTGATACAAGATGGCCATTCGTCTTTTTGTTCGCCTTGCCCTTTCCCTTCCATTTTGCCCCTGTTTACTTTTTATAGTTTGAGTTAATCCTCGGTCATGTTTGCTTATCATTATAGAGATAAATTTGGCTTTAAATCGAACAGAAGGCTGAAACTTAATGATAAAAAAAAACAATGCCCAAACTCACCAAATTTAAAATCATTTTCTCTCTCTGGGGGATGGTAAGGATCTTTCGGTGTCTATAATTTCATTCATTTAACAACGATAAGTCTACCGGTTTATGTCGATCGTAAGTCCATGAAAAATCATTGCTAAAGTGTTACAATCGGATTTATTACTGATAATAACTCTTATGCTACATGACATACGGTATTAATGGATTTACAAGAAAAAGGGTGCAAGCAAATACAAAAAATAAATCATTAAAAACTATTATGTTTTCACTGTAAGATGTCAACTTTGCTTTGTCATTAATAATTATGCATCCTTGTTTGTCTTTTTGTTGTGCGCTCTCAACCTTTTTCTTCATTGGCCTATTATCGTCTTTCTCTAAATTCAACTAATAAGATTGTGTGGTAATTCATGCTTGGGCGCGCGCGGGCGTGTGTGTTTGTGTGTGAGCGCGCGAGCGTGCGTTTATGATGAGTGTAGCGGACTACCTAATTATGTTTGCATCTGAACTTTGTCAACTTCTTTTTGAGTGAAAAAATCTCAATCGATTTTGATTCTTTTAATTAAAAGCAAACTTTTTAAAACAAACTTGAATGCTGAATCGTCTCATATAGTTGCATGAGCCTATACGGCAGATGAGTTCTTGCATATTATCTACAATATTTTACAATTTAATTTGTAATCATTTTATGAGAAGTGCATTTCTTCACTGGCCTTTTTGTGCATGTTTATTTCTTCCCTCGCTTACCACACGCACACGCACCTCTACGTACACGCACACACACACCCTCGCGCAATACGCTTCCACAGAAGCATTCTTTCCTAGTCTCTCCTTCTCTTTCTTTCTCTCTCTCGACAGTCTATCTCCCCCTTACTCTCTTTATCACATGTCCTCATTTTTAACACAACTTATATAATACCTTGCTTCAACAAAAGTCTAAATTACGAAAACACAAACAAAAATCAGTCTTCTTTTTCTTGAAGATAATTATATCTAAATATCTGTAGTCATCGTTTTAAACTCAATTTAGGTATAGCAAAGATGGAATAATCAAACTATGACGAGGAAAAAAATAACGATAATCCCATCTGTTAATCATAATTCAGTACTTGACTAACACATATGACCCTTCCTTCAAGTAATTTAGAAGCACATTTTAATAAAATGATAATGAAGATAATACAAAATGACATATAAAACAACAAGAAATTCCAAATAACTCACAGAACACCGAATAAAGTCCAAAGAACGTCTATAAAAATAGTTGTTTACTTTGAATTGCAGGATAACTGTTCTCCCTTTAGGCATATAGGTTATTCCTTTATTATGTGCCAATACTAAGCCAAACTGATAGTAAAATAACATTTCTATTCATAAAGCTTTTTTCCCCTTTGTTTGTTCGTTTTTACGTCAACCGAGGCAGATGTTAGATTGCCATTCTATTACAGATTGGGAATTACTGACAGAGAAAACGGGGATACATATAGCTATTAAAAGAAAATCATTTTAATATTCCGATCAATCGCACCTCCATAAGTACTGCGTATATAATGACTCAACATCTTCATAAGACGAAGATCGCTTATAAACATCTTTCTTAATTAAGAATCCTTAATTTGCCTATACTCTGAGCTAAAAACAAACTTAATGATAATCGTTATTATGTAACACGGTGATAATAAAACCCATCTATAACGTGTCAATCCTGCTGAGAGATTTGCCATGTTTGCAAATATAAATATTAACTTCCATCCAAATTCCATTACGGAAGCAGATTGGTTTTTATCAAGTGAACGATCATCGCCCATATTGCGAATCACTTTGACGAGGAACATGGCGTCCATAAACAAATGTGAGGAAAATAGACAGGAGATTACGGAGAGGGGAGAAGAAAATCAGTGGAGAAATTTAAGCGTCGTCTAGAATACCTGTGTTTTCACTGCTTTAATCACATCCATGGCGATTTCACGGCGTTTTCACGCCTGCTTTGACTGAGCACCGCGTGGCTCATTAAGCCCGCCGACTGGTCCCGTACGGGTGGGCGGGTACAGCCTGCTACGAGTGCCGCTGCATTAGTGCATACAACCAGAACTAATCGATTTGAAAAGGGTGTAGACATGAAGATTTCATTTCCCTTCGTTCTCCTTGTTCCGCATTGCTTAGTTCAAATTCTATATCCATCTATGGAAATCAACGTACATCGTCAACTAAAAAGGGGTGTCTGTAAAGAAGGAACGTAGAAAGGAAACTCGAACTATTTTTATTTGAGCTTTTTAGTGCGGTGTATAATGCAAAGTATGGTATCACGCATTTAGGAGTGGTCGATAGTTTAGGATCGTGTGGTTATGGCGCGCATATACTTTTTAGCACTCTGGAACCAGTTCGATTTTTATCATTGATTAACTCCCAGACAAGATGTAAAGTAGGAGTGAAAAGAGAGATGAATGCATTGACAGATATTTATTTCATGCATCTCCGAGAGGAAATGAACATATTTTTCAATGAAACTTTAGTCTACATAGCTTGTCGAGGTTTCAGAGATGATTGCTCTCATAAAAGAAAAAAAAGAAATTTCCACTGAAGAAAACAGAAAAAAAGTATATGATTTCGTATTCAGGAGGGAAATTTTCATTCATATTGACGGGCATCGTTTTCTTTCCATTTCAGTTTGCCTGTTTACCCGAATTTCAAAGAAACGATCTTGTTTACTTATCACGTGATTCAATATTATTTTGACTTCCATTCTATGTAAATTGATTAAGATTATAATGCCGGAACAAAAAAAAACAATGAATTCAAAATAATGGACGGTTGAGTTTTCCTTGGATCTGAATTTTCATATTCCGACAGCATGTTTAAATTGTGAATAATAAAAATATAATGTTATATACCTCAGTCACATTTGCTTTACGGTTGCCGAACGGCGAGTCGAAAACAGCTATTCTATTCATTTTTATTCAAACCACCTATAATAATTATGTAGCTCGCACAAAAAATGTTAAAACGGCTGTTTTCGACTCGACGTAGACCGCCGTAGAGCAAATGTGAGTGAGGTATTAGTGATCTGCAAATGAAGAGGATTTTGAATGTACAAGACTAAAATAAAAATAAGAAGACTCAATAAAGTAAAGGAGAAATTAGCAGAAGGGAAATGGCTTTGCTATGGAGTAAAAAATTGAAAACAGAGATCGGAGAAACTCTTAGAAAATTAAAGGGAGAGAAATAAAAGAAGAATCAGTTACGTCAGTCGAGATATACGGAATACAATGGGGGGGGGGGTGATGAAGAGAGGGGATATAGCCAGAGCCCTGGGAACGGTTTTTCAATAGGTGGTGCTGCTTTGGGGGAAAAAATGACACACAAAAAGGAGGGTTCGCTCCAAAGTAAAGGTGATTTTGGTCAGAAAAATATTGACATGCACAAACAAGTTTTGTTTCAAAATTAAGGTAATTTTCGTCGAATTTCCACACCTTTTTTGCATGCCATTAAGATTTTAAAGGTGTGCTGCATATGGTGTAGTTTAACATAATATCCGCATCACCACGCTTCCCAGGGTTATGGGGATAGGAAAGAGGAAAGGGCGAGGGAGGGGAACACCTCACACACAGATATAAATAGGGGGGTATGTCTTTCATAACGAAGAAAATGAATAACCCATTTTGCAAATACACTCATAATATAGAAGGACGTCGTTTATGATTCCAAAGTAGTTATTTACAAACTACGTCAACTTGTTCAATTTTATTGGTGTCAATTCATTTAGTAGTGATTAGTTATTCAGACCAAAGTATAATTGCCCTGAATCGGAGTTAACACAAATTTCCTAAATTGAAAATCAATCCAAAGGAATATCACCAAATTTTGTATGTAATTCTATTTCCTATAGCGTGGACGATGACACCATTTAGACCTACTCATAATACGGATTCCTTGTTAAAACTACTTCAAAACCTTTGCAAACTAGGTTTCAATCCAGTCATTAAAATGTGTATCTGATGCCACACAGATCGAACAAGGCTACTAATCCGTTTGTTTACAAATAGTTGATTTGAAAGTCTCAGAAAAAGAGAAAGAATAGGGGAAAGACGAATAAAAGAGAAGGGCTCTTATTTCGACAATGTATAGAATGCACATGCTCGCAGTTTTTTTTTTTTTTTTTTTTGGGGGGGGGGTTCGATCTATATTATATCTAATGATAAATTTTTATTAAGATTCTATATAATAAAGAAATATTGTGAATTATATTGAGGCTATTGTTTTTTTCTTTTTGTGTAATAATTATGCCTTATGCCTCCAACGTCAAAGTTTGAACATAAATACATTAAAAATTGTTTATTTCTTTATACTTTGTTGGTATCTGATCGTAGGTTTTTACGATATACTTACTATGTCTATATACTCTTTTTAAATGATTGATTTTATTTCCCTGTATCTTATCATCAGACAAGTTCCTTACTTTATTATATATTTGTAATTTATCTAAAGTTATGTGATTTTCTCGAGAAAGGTAAGATTCTCTTCTTGTTCATGCCGAGTAATAAATGTCAGGTATATATTTAAATCTAATATGAGTTGAGTGCAGCTAAAAATGTGGATAATTCTTGCTAAAGGAAAATATGACATTGCTAAGAAACGAACCCACGACCCTCTGTTTAAAAAGAAGAACGAGAGTAAAAAAAACCCACTAAACCACGAAGCGCAACAAGAGGGGTGCAGAAAGTGAGAGAGGGGGTAAAATACTCTCATATACCAAGGTAATTGCGAGGCGGTACGATGTGTATCTAAGCGCTGTAATGAAGAAGCGTTATGACTCTTCGTTTCGGCTACCAAACTCTTACTATATGCATCAATCATGCCCCCGTTGGCGGAAAACGGAAGTCAATTTATTTCTCGCCGCGGGCAATCCCTATTTGCCCACCTTCTGCATAATAGAACACCGAGAAGAGGGCAGAAGGAGGAGGAGAAGGAGAAGATGATGACGATGATGGTGATAGTGGAGTCAGAGCATCGACTGAAAATCTACCAATGCAAGAAGAGAAACGGGGGTGGCGGGATGTAACACAAATTTATCGGTCATTTCCTGAGGTTTTTACGTCGAAAATTATATTTATCTTGTAGATGCCATCCCCGGTGTGTTGCGGATGCCAGAAACGGGCTAATGAAAGTTGTTGTTGACTATAGGACGGTCTCGGCCCGTTAAACAAAGTTCATTTTGATTCGGTGTATATAAAATAGGCCTCCGCACGCGGTAACACCTGAATTTTTTAGCGCTGATTTTTGTAAAGTGTGACTCATGAAACTTCATCTTTTTTATCATTTTATAAAAAACCCAAATGGGTGTGTATCACACTGTTGACCTCTAGTGTTGAATTCTACATCCTGAAGGATCAAGTCATGGCTTGGATTACTCAAATACTAGAAGATCAAACAAAATTTGAATTTTCAGTATATGTTTCTAACGATTGTCTACTCTAAAGCGTGACAGCATTCCATTTTAAAGAGGATTAGTCATCTTAAAATCGTATTAAGTTACCCTAAAGACATCGCTGATGGGAGTCAGACGGATACATTATGTTGTGGTTAGAGGATAAAAAGGTCGATGTATATTGCTTTACGTTTTTACACCTGATGCATATAAAGAACACAAACATGAAAATTCAAAATAAAATGGAATGAGTAAGCATTGACTTAAGGCAGATCGAGAGATCTCAAAACTTATTTCTACACCATCGAACTTTCAAACCATTAATTATATATCTAAACAGAGTCTTTATGTAAGAAACTCAACAAAATTATGAATTAATGATAAACGTGATGAGCATTGCACACTTTAATAATCATCTTATTGGGTCATTTCTTTTTTAGAAGAAATATGTCGTGAAATGTGTGTCTTTATATTTAGCTTGTTCAGATTCGTTTTCGAGATTGTGCAGGAATAAATATTCTCTATATACTAAAGGTGATTACTTCTTTTGCTTTGTTAGAAAAACTCAAAGATAATCATTTGCCACTCGTTTAACTATTTGATCCTTTCTCCTTTCGGAATCTAAATAAATAAATAGATAGAAATAGGCAAAGAGGATAGGAAAAAAAAAACAGATTTAAAGAAGTATGTCATATGATAGTATATGAGACGATATTTATAACATGATTTTTTAATTATGGAATGGGCAGAGGTCTCAAGGGAATGACACTTAAGATTAAGGAAAATATATATATTTTTAATATAAGCAATGCTATCATTTTGTAGCAATTGCCAACTATAGTGTTTCTCGATTAGTAATAAACTAAATAGATGACTTTCTTTCTAGTGAAACACATAATCACACAGGTTAATGTCTGAAGTAGGAGCGTGAAGATGTTCTCCTCATCACCTAAGAACGTCTAAGTACTGATCCTTATCGTCTAAAAAGCCTCACAGAGCCTTATCCCAGCTATCTAACACCGCAAATTGGCCACACGAGCACATCTTACCTTATCGCGCCAACACATCGCTCACAATATAGGAAAGAAAAAAAGAAAATAAGAGGAGAGAATGTTATCGTGTAGATTGGTTTACATCGCGATGCTTGTTGCGACACCTTTCGTTTTTACAACTGATGACATGGTTTTCGTTTTAACACAGCTTTATCGAGACAGTTATTCGTCCGATATTGCACTTTTTACAGAATGTATGCAGTATTGGAACATTAGAAACAGTCATATACACTCTTAAAATAGTTGGGCAAAAATGCTCTGGGCAAGATACTGTCCACACAACTATTGGTTAAAATCTGTTCAAATTTGGTAATAAAAACTAATAATTGGGCAAAATATTATTTTGTTCAATTGGATAATTATTGCCAAGAATATATATTTTTTACCAACATAATACCCAACACAGTGGACAGTATATGTTGCCCAACATTTTAAGTGTGTAACAACAAGTGATATTTCTTTCTTAAATCATTTTAAAGTATCTTTTTCCTCTTTCTCTGTTAATACTTATTCATGTTTTGGTCACTTGGAAAACCATTTGGAATGGGGGCACCATGCATCATTGTTTGTGTATAAATATGTAAAATTAAAATGTGTTTATTTTCTTTAGAATAAAAATTACCATTATATGGACATGATGGATTAGGAATCTAATTGCAATAGATAAACAGCAAAATAATTATCTGTGATTCTCGGAGTATACCAATTCTGTATTTATTATTCTTTTTACATAACTACTGTAAAATAAGACTATACCCGCACCTTGCCCATCACTGTGGTTTTGGGAATTTCCCCCAGCTTTCCGTGGTTTAACTGGTTATTGGTTGGGGGTCCCCAAACTGCAATACATCAACCACTAATAAAGACAGTGAATATGGTGATGGAAAGTTAATGAGACATATATCTAAAATGGAAGAGAACATCCAGAGGAATAGCTGTGCCCACGATATTCTCATGAAGACCTGCGTTTTACCATCTAATTTACACCGCCATAATGGAACGCAGATGGTCTCCGAGCATGTCTTTTAACCCATAGCATGTGTCAATGTGTTGTTGCTGGCTTGCTGTTAATCATAAACCCTCATTTAAAAATGGTCATGATGACCATCTCGACTATTTAAAAATTAATAGAGATTAATGTTTGAAACAAGTGATATATAATTATAAATTATATTAGTGTAAATATTACAACTTTTCACTCACTTTCAACTCCGATTTCAACAAGCAGTGCCGTACAGATGGAAGGGGGCCTGAGGGGCAAGAGCCCCCCCCCCCCACAATTTTTCTAGACCAAGAAAAAAAAAGAGAAAAGAAAAGGAAAGGAAAGGAAAGGAAAGGAAAGAGAAAATGGTGAAATATGATATTATTTTCTGAATATTATGTAAAAATCTATCACAAAATTGAATTTTTGTAATAAAAAGTTCAATTTTTTTGCTTGCTCGCTTCGCTCGCTCGCAACTTATAAATTTTACGCGATACGCCATATCTAGCCCCCCCTCTTTATTTTGGCTCATTACGTCACTGTTAACATTTTATAATGTTATTCTGAAAAGGTGAAAATGTGGTAATGTGGTTGATTTATTGTCTTTACAAATGTGTCATAAAGTTAAGGAAATTTATTCAACAGTATAAATTCTAACAATGTTATCAAAACATTTTGGTTAGATATTCCATTAAAATTGATTCGTTATATTACATTTAATTCTTACACTGAAAGATTTATCTTGATCCGAAATAACATTTTAATCTGATTTTGTATTATAGATTATCATTCTCTCTGTAAACTTGGGAAGTGGCAAGCCTGTAAGTAAAGCATTAGAAATTTAATGGATAAATATTGAGCTCATATCCATTCTTCCTTAACTTGTTTTTTCTTCTCGTCGTGTTTTAAGCAATTTTCGAACGAGTTAATTCCAACAACAAAAAATGTTTACTCACTGTTCAGATGGAGGTAGCTAGTATGTAATAATAAAGTTTCATCTGTCAAACATTCTTCTTACCCAGTATTATAATTCATAACAACGTTTGAGGCTTTACCAAGTTTTACTCAGCAAATTAATTCAGCGTATAGCAGCATGAAAGGTATTTTATATGCTTCATGTACAGATCGATTATCTTGGGAGACAGGACTAAAAATAAGACATAAAACTGAGCACTCGCAAAAATCATCTATTTGAGATAAGCGTAATGTGAATTTAGATTACTTAAATCACTTGAAATTAATTTGAGTTAACATGCACTGTATACATGGTGTATGTATTTGAATATATTATGCAGTAATATTTTGCTCACATTGTCGGTACCAGAACTTCTGTTGCAGTTATAACGTTTCGGTTTCACAGGCACATTTTCTCACATTTACATCTCTCGAAAAGTGAATAAAGATTGGATTTAATGGATTTTACCTCAAACATGGTATCAGATTTCGGGAGTGAATAAAAAATCTCAAACTCTTACTTAGAGCAATAAATAAGGCGCGAAATCGGAGGTGACGTATCAAATTTAGCTGTCCGATATCTCTTAACGTTGGAAGATCGCTAATGTGCAATCGAAGAATTATTGCACATCTCCCCTTTCTCCCTCCATCTATCATTCTAAACTACCGTGAAAGCTTGCAATGTTTGCCGGACGGCTCCCCGAAAACCAAGAAGCATTTAGATGGTGAGGGGCTTGACAGTTACCAAAAACGTTCCACCCTTGCCTGTCGCCTGCGAGACTTGCATCAAACCCAACCGCGGGAGAGCTGGCGGGCGAACCCAGCAAGACACTGTTGTATCAACACGCCATCCACCTCCACCAGCTGTCGCTATTATTCTATCTTTCAGCACATACGTGATTTATGTTAGGCACCCAATGATAGGCATAAAGCACCAAAATACATTTTAAACTAATGTTTTAGGATGCCTGTTCCTCGTATTTAGCCAGTATAGCCAAAGTCTTATACTCCACACCATTTTTGTTCCCTTAAGCATGGCTAAACAGTCGCTTCACTTAACCCATATTCTAAAAAGACCAGTTCCAGTGGTCAAAATTCGTCTGGTTAATGCCCTAAGGCCAGAACAAAGCCGCAAGAAATCATTCCTGAAATCATTTCATAAAGGCGATATTTTGGCCTTTTGGGGGACGATAAAGTCAGCGCAAACCACCACTTTAAATCGCGGGCGGCGCAGCATGACTTTACATCGTTATCCCGCCTGAGCGGCACTGAAGCGCCATTTCTCCGTTTGTTTTCACGGCTTTTCGGCTCATTTACCATCGACAAGTGATAAGGCATGTAGGCTTGCATTATGGTGGGGGAAAGCCTTCTTGTGTAGTTTTTGTGCCGGTGCTGTCAGGCGTGTGTCTATGGGGCTGTCACTTTTAACTCAGGTGCAGTCAGTGCTAATTGACGCTTTAATTGGGATTTTGGCAAGGATTTGTATTGTATCCTTTTAAAGCAGCCGTGTGTGAGCAAACACCAGACGCGTTGAAAATCTGTGCGTAATGTCGACTTCATGACGGCTCCGCCCCAAGGTGGTTGGATCGGAAATTCTTCTTCTAATTAAAACAACGCCAATGTAAATACAAACATAAATGTATAGTGCACTCAAATAAATTTGAAAGTTTCATATATACATTTACAATAATTATTGTTATGAACAAAAAAAAAAGAAGAAGAAGAAGAAGCAATTAAGCTTTCAATCGTTTGCATGTTGGTGATTATAAATATATAAGTAGACTGTCTTAAAAAGGCTAAGTTTTTATATTCTGATTTTCTCATTAAATTTGCATTGTAAGTAGTTTTTGTGACACATCGATGCCTTTTGTTGGGGTTTACCATCCATGAAATAAAAATAAACCTACTCTAAATATTCATTCAAAATTGTCAATAGGTCTAGAGCTAAGAAGTAAATGCAAAGAAGTAAATATAAGCAGCATATCTTCATTAGATGTAGACATAGTGTGAGCCAGCTTTAATGGAAGTAATCAGCCGTTTTGAATTGCCCGTTTTTTGTCAGTTCTTGCTTTTCACTTTCTATACGGTGGAAATATTAATCTAGAATTTGTGTCAATATCATAATGAAGTCATCTTCATTAGATGTAGACTTATTGTAAATCATTAAAGCGGATAAAGAATGGATGAATTCCTTTAAAGTACTTCTCTCGCTTTTTGTTTATTCATAATTATATATAAGAAAGTAGAGTGATGCCCAGCGGATTTTATGTTGTGATGTAATCCTTTGTATAATGAATTTGATGATGAATAGAAAATTGGTTCTAAGATAACTGAAAAATAAAAGATGAAGCTTTATTAAAAGCACGGTAAAATGCTGGAGGTATCCTATAACGTTCCATGTGAAAATGATATCATGAATGCATCCGCTATCGTTAAGTGTTTGCTGCAAAAAGTGGCGCCTAGTGTATCGAACGAAATTTCTTGAAACATTTCAAACATTTCCTCCAATTTCGAAAAAGGCTTGAATTCGTTACATTCAAGATTGAGTCTGTCATTCCTTGGTTTAGATTTTCAGAAATTGGAGAAATCGAATTCTCAATTTCCGTGACAGCCTGGTTTGTTTGATTCCCGTGACGTTGTCCTGAATTTACATTATATCCTCTTTAAGACGTTGCTTAAATTATGATCAAGCTTGGATAAAACAGAAACGTGTACCATTGTTGGGAAATATTTTGTCAGAAAGAACTTTCATGGGTAATTTTCATGTGATATTTACATTCTATTGAGTGGTTTATCCAAGAAACATACGCGTTCTTTTTAAGAGATATATCTTCTTTTTTTTTTAAATCTGCAACGCAATTTTAAAAATGTGAGTTGCTAAAGTAAATTTGGGGTATACCCTCCCAAACTAAAAAAAAATGTCGAACAAAAAGGAGGAAAAGGAAGAAACAAAAAAAAGGTGGAAGAATAAAGGAAATTATAAGGTAAAATGAAAGATTTCAGAACTACTGCATCTTCTATTTTTTTTTTTACTTTTAGTCCTCTTCTTTCCTGTTTATTTCTCCTTTTCATTCATTTGATTTTTATTTCATTTTATATTCGTTATTTCTTCTTTGTTTTATATACGATTGGTTGTTGCAAAGTTAATTTAGATCATAGGAGAATCCTTTACATGCATCATTCGCTCGCTTTGCTTGCCCGTATTATCTAGATACAGGATACTTAAGGAAGCAAACGGATTCTTCAAGCAAGGTGACGAAATTTCGTTAAAAGGGTTATTGTATTTCTTAGCTTGCTGCATTCACGTGTATTCATAGTTAGGGAAGCAAACAAAATATTTTACCAGGTGATAAAATATATACACCTCTTATTATCTCACAGATCGAGGATGTATCCTTTTCGTGGAAATGAAACTTCATAATTACACTTTTAATTTTTTTTTTACTTGCTCGCTGTCCTCGTTCCCCTGTTTCCATTCTTTTTAAAGGCAAACAAATGCAATAAGCAAGGTAAAAAAAAAGTTTAACAGTACAACATATTTTGGTAAAAGAAAAAAAATGGTTAGCAAGACGATCGAATATACGAATATTTGTCATATTTATGTAGGGGGCCTACATTCCTTATTTGATGACGATAATATAATCAAACACATTGTCATTATGAATATATTTTTTCTCACGCATTTCGCTCGCTCGTGAAATCTTAGACTTATCGTAGGTAAACAATGGCTAAACAAATCAGAGTTCGGAGCATTTGACAGTGATGGAAACCAAATCATCTTTGTTATAAGGCTCATTAATAGATGATATTTTGTCGAAACAGTTACCATGACAAATTTTAATGATAACCATTTTTATTATAGCAAGGTGCCGAAAACATTTTATTGACTTAATGATGATCCACTTCGTTAATGTTCGAAATACACTTATAGTGTGTATGCGCGCAATGGAGGAGGCGGGGGGATTATAGTGCAACAAAATTTTCGACACCATCGAGAAGATTGTCGTCAAATCTACAATCTTACAACCACCACCAATCATGTCGCCCTAGCCAAGCAACTGGCTAGAAACAGTCTACCGTGAGACTCGCCAATAAAAATATGTATATCCAATGAATTCATTTATTTGTACCATTCACAAAAGGAGTAAAAAATCTTCAAATATAGATTTTCTGTACATTTTGTTTCCGATTGTGACAACGTTGACAGCCAAAGACAGTGTTGACAGTAGTCTCTTTAATTTTGAAAGTTGCAATCAACCTTCGTTTCATGTTCGATGTTACAATTGGGTCATCGCCGCAATATATATAGTTTTAATCATCGTGTCAATTCGATTACACACAGATGTGTTGTTTTCTACTTCTAATTCTCTTGTAGATATTCTCATCGCACATGACACTTAATTTGCTGAAGCCTCGACAGCCATCTCTTAAAACAATACAGGCGAGTTGACGCTGTCGAGATCTTAATTGCATCTCTCAAAAAACCTCTCGAAGGTAGGAAGGAAGGACGGAGAAAAAGAGTTATGAAAATATCGAATGAATCGCCCATTCGTCCACGGTTGAGAAATATAAGAAGAATAAAATAGCCTCCTCGGTTTTTCAACGTTTATGATAAACACCGTGGAAAGCTCTAGATGAGTTTATGTTTCATCAAAGCACGTATCGTCTTAATGGATTAGGTCGATGTATAGAAGCGACATATTGTTAATAGTTATAGACATAGTTGTTATATCACGGTAGATTATAGAGGTTTCAACATCTTAGTTATTTGAAATAATTAGCGAAAGTATAAACGTATTCTGAAATCGTTATTTTAAGTGGAGCAAAGGCAAAAGACAGCTTTAACTTGTCAGAAAAAAAAGTGATAAATGGTCTCTAAATTTCACCAATTTTGATAAGTTTAATAGGCTATAGGTGGCAGGGAGTCGTGGGGCGGTGTAAAAACTCTTCAATGCAAAAATGTCTATTGTTACCATGAATATATACGCATGCATGTCCCCTTAGAATTTTAACGGAGCAAGCAATGATATTTTGCACTTAAATGGGCCGTTCATGGAGTGACCCATTTACCAATCATGATGTATTTCCCTTTTCTGTGCAGTTTCCATTCATTCCCCCTAAGACCCCACCCTCTCCCCTCTCTCCATCTTGTTATCACCCCCCCCCCTCTCTCTCTCTCTCTCACTTTGTTTCTCTCTCTCACTTTATAAATACATTCCTTTCTGTTCAACGTTTTCCCGCCTTAATCATATTTTGACATAAATGCTCTCAAGTCGGATAACTGTTGAGGTAAATTTCGAAAAGCTGATTGAGCGTGAAGTTGAAAAGGGTGCTGTGAGTCGGTCTCGTATTCATCTCGTCACATTCTTGTGTGTGCATTGCGTGTTTGGCGCGCTTACCAATCCCTCAATCTTTCTCTGTATGTAAGCTACGAGGCCGTATCAGCACATCGCTTCAGATTGGAGTACTTCTGCTTCAGCTAAAATGAATAAATAGGACTTAGTTAGATTTAAAGATGAAGGAGAGCTGGAACATGGGTATTTTAATGTATAAAGACATTTGAAATTATTAATCATACATTGATATCTAAGGTAGATGATAAAACAGTATTATGTCCAGTTGTCAATTTATGACGTATATTTGTGTGAGCTTCAATTATTGTTCATCTGGCTAAAGTTAAAAACACAATGCAAAATTCCTATCATTACCAAATCGTTATTTTTACTTTTTTGTATTTATTGATCAATCAAGTGTTGACAATATTTTCCATACAATTCATAAAATAATCGGAAAAAAGGATAACATGACAATAAATACATTAATGGTAAAGAGATAAGAATAAACTTCCTATACAGTATAAAAATAATTTAACAGCTCATGTACAAACAGGAACCAGATTTTATATCAAATTAACGTTTCTTGACACTATAGGAGAAACTTGAATGATATATTAGGTAAATAATTAGATTTTTTTCTTTCTTTCCTTTTTATTCCAGAGAATAAAAAGAACCTTTAGTTCATTATAATTATGAACAAAAACAATAACGAATCAAATTATTTTTATATAATTCTTTTACATACATTAATTCTTTTACATAATTCTTAATACATTTTTTCTACATAACATACAATATTTTATAAATGAAAAAGTAATGGTGATGCCTACTTCATGAAATAATTTAAAAACAACGACCATTTCTGATGAAATTTCTCGCATTGATTATTTTTTCATCAAAATGTACTTTTCAACAACAAAATATCTCTGAACTTCACTTTTAAGGAGATCAAAACTTGGTAATTTATTATTCATTTTCATTTTATATATGTGAAAGCGACAGATTAATAGAATAGTATTTAGAGCAACAAAAAAATAACTATTTCCAAATAAACACAATTCTCGATCAAACTGTGAATAATTAGATAGTATTAAAGTTTGGCGGTGAAATAAATATGAACAAGTTCCATGCTAATTTTATTTTACGAGGATAAGAAACCAAGGCACATTATTTTTTTTAATTTAATTAAAGCTTTTTTTTATATATATAGCTTCATTTTCATTAATCAACTATAGAATATCCAAAATACTTTAATGATTCTTATAGATAAATACTGAAGCAAGTCAACTGTTATAATAAAAGCAGATACGAAATTAAGTGTGTTAATACGAATGTATAATTCGTGTCAATTGTATAATTGTATTAACTAGGTAATATGTCTTCATGAATGTTTGTCTGGATTAATATTGCACAAAATGGAAATAAAATAAATGAGGAGCTACCTTTACAATTCAATACTTCTGAAAATGAAATTTCTTTATCAATTTGTTTTTGCCAAGTTTATATTTTAAATTAATTGAATTGATTTTTTTTCGCATTCTTAAAAACAACCATCGTTTTAAATAAACAATCATCTTTTATCAGCAGCTGCACTCACAACTTATCGAATTTAGTTTTAGCAAAAATGCTAAAAAATGATACTTTTTAATGATCTGAAAAAGTGTGCCAAGAAACTTAACTGCGGAGTATAAGAAATTAAATGTTTAGTTTCTTTATTTCTTATTCTGCACAAGGACGATTAAAAATGGTAATAACGAACAGGAGAGAATCGGGCCTATGTTGTCGTAGATAAAGAACTGTGCTAAAAAGAGTGAATAATTAAAAGAAAGGGGTATGAAATATTCTAGACTTAATGCGATCATCCTTTTGGGGGCTAATATAAAAACATTTTTTTAAAGACTTATTACTTATTACTTATTGTGATAACGATTTTTTTCTTCATCATTTTGTGAAGATATCAATGTTGAACATAATTGTTATAAGATATATAGGGTGAAAGTTATGGTGAATATAAAACAATTTTGTCTTCTTTTGAATAAGAGAATGGAGGCGTAGATCAAAGATTGTCTGTGAGATGGCTCCATATAGCAATAAAGAATTTAGGGATGCAACGACATGGTATATCTTGAGCCAGGGTATAGGAGGGCGATCGATGTTCCAACGCTGCATCCTTAATTGGGCCTTTCTCTGACATCCCATTACAGTTCCGCTCTATCGCAGAAAATAGAAGGAGGAAGAAAGACAGAAGAAAGAGGTCCAAAGAGAAGAAAGAGACATTTTATCAAGGGCTTTTTATATTTTGTGCTCCGAGCAAATAGCTGGAAAAGTTGACAACCCATTTCCCGGCAGTATCATTTGATGTTAGTAATCGATGGCAGGTTTATTGAAGCTAGCGCCGCATCGCACCACGAAATGAAGTTTACATAGGAGAGATAGATGGTAAGAAGGAATGGAGAGAGAGGGGCAAAATCAAATGGATGGATAAAGAGAGAGAGAAGAAATAAAGGGAGAGGGGATGAGATACAAAGCGAGAGGAGCGAAAGACGTGAAGAGAGTTAGATTTAAACAGATAAGATGAAAAAAATAGCTAGATGGATTAACAAGATTGATAGATAGAAAGAAAGAAGATAAAGGGAGAGATAGAAGAGTAGAGACGGATAATGAAATATTAAATAGCCAAGAAACTATTGTACTTTGACTAAATAATGTGACTGATGGAGCGACAAAAAAAAGAAAGAGATAAACAAGTTGAAATGTTTAACAAAGTTATATCAGAAATGGGTATGTAATACAAAATATTATCTTTTACAAATTTGAAATAAAAAAATGTTGGTAAACAACATTGTTATTAAACAAACAGACACAAAGAGACAGAGATACTCGATTTTTTTCTAGAAATAATAATTTTTTTGTTGATGAAGAATAAATTCCTGCATTTAACAGTAAAAGAAAAGTAGCTGATCGGCGAGTTTTGTCTTTTTTTATTTGACCACGCGTTTTCACAGTGCCATAAAAGAAAGGTTAAAATGAATTTTAAAAGAAACATACATGAAAAATCGGCAAGTATGGATTTTCATGAATAAAATGAAGTTCGGGAACCTTAGAATGGAACATTAAGGCAATTTATGAAGTAAAACATACATTCAGAAAATGTCGATACTATTGTACAGTGAAAGAAGGAAGAAAAGGGCATGACGAACGACAAACTAAATGAAAAGCTGAGAAACTTGAAGAGAGATATAGGGGTAAAGAGTGTCTTCGAGATGGGGTGAGGGGTAATAGGAAAGAGAAGGATTGTCTGTAATGCGGACAGGTAGAGGATGCCTGAGGATATGGCGAAATTAGCTCCATCGTGTTCGGAAGAAGAGATGCTCTACACCAAAAAGCCCGCGTTCGGCCTCAGGCAACATCATTCCTAATGCGTAATATTAGCCTTGTATCGAATAGACATTAACACGGTGCGAGCATATTAAAACCCGGCTTCGATCAGAAGTCAGGGGGAGAAGATGGAGAGGGAGAACAAAAATCGAAGAGTGACGACGATAATTTGAATTCTGAGTGATAAAAGGGGAAGAAAAGGAGAAGGTGACGGGAAAGAGAGAGGGAGAAAAAATGCGGAGTATCTCCTTTTATTCGGTGTTTTGGTCGAGCCAAGCCTCCGAAGAGTCTAAATCGTTTTAGCTTGGACGATCAATAAGAAGTACAGATAGAAAATACCGCTTGGCAAAACATTACAGTGAGTGAACAATGCCTTTTTGCCTTAATGATTTGAAAATTGATACCGACTAAGGGCATCTGAGGACAGAAGAGTTCGCTGCTGCCCCCTTTAATGTCATTAGAGAAAATAAGGCGTGATGAAGAGTGAATTAGGAATGTGTCAACCGTATCAAGAGGGAGCAACAAAATTAATTTGATCAAACCACGCTTTCCACTTGAGATTAGTAATTAATGACCACTGATATATAATTTATCATCACCTTCAAGAAAATTAGATTGAAAAGATTAATATGTTACCAAATTATCTATTTCATGATTGATAAGTGAACAGCATCAAGTAAAAAAAGGAATAAAGAGTGTCATCAACAATATTGATATTGATTGCTGATACAACATTTAATTTAATGAATGTCATCGTTGTGTAATAAATTAACATTGCTCTGTAGTAAACATTCCCCTTGTATCATTAATCGAGAAAACAATTTCTCCAAAATATACCAGTGAATGGGACAACATGATTCTAACTTCAGCATTATTGTCGACATTGAATATAGAGCTTTAGAGAAGATTGAATTACATTTTTGTGAGGCGCAACAAATATAAAAATGCGATTTTTATTTTCGTCTTAATCAGAAGCTCCGGGGCATAAGCTACGTTTTCTGATGCTTGGTATGCACAAAATAAAAATCTGAATATTATGAATCTGAATCTTAATATAACTCAAAGTGTTTAGTGTTTTACCGGTATGAATGTAAAGTGTTATATAAATGTAACTGATTATATTATACCATCAAATCTAATTTCTGCAGCATTAATATTTCATAACTAAATGCCTGTTGTACAATCTATTGTTTCGATTTAGAAAGTACAATCCCAAGAGTGTTTCACAAGTTCCTTTATATTGCGTATTTTTCATTTATCGTAATTTCAAATTCGATATCAGTGTTAAATTGTTTTAATTGCATTGGGTAAATACATTAGAGTATACTAAATGTAACTGAATGCGTAAGTGGCTTAAACAAATCCATATGCAGGCATGTTATTGGAATAAAAGATGTAAGAAAGACCAAACATTAGTAAAGATGAATCTGACAGACCCCTTATAATGGCAACAACGAGGAAGCAACATGTAACAAAATACCAAACGAAATTTGACATTGTATTCATGGTTAAGTTATTTAATCGCCTCAATATCAATAGTATGAAAACCAAATCCAGGCGACAAATTGGGCCTCTTTATGCATGCGATTACACTCCGCCCTTCCATAGCCTGAAGATCTGAAACCAAATATGTAATTGATATGGGTCATGGAACAGATTGGTCCGCAGTCCTACGTTGATAGGGGTGTAAAAAAAGAGCGAGATGAGGGGTGCAAGGTTGGAGTTTTACTGACAAAGTATTTGGATAGGAAAATGAAGCGATGGCATTAGCTGTAACATCGAGGATGGAAATATACTTGCACAAGCCTTCAAGGTACGTAGGCCTATATACTTGTCATACAAAATATTACGAAAGTAATGCCGAGAGATATTCATACCTGCTCATTGCGAGAGTCCGGGATGAAGAGATTTACGGATACAGGGGTAGAGGGAGGGAACGGAATGGAGAGAGAGGGGGGAGAAAAGTGGGTGGGGGAAGCGTGCATGGGAAGAGGAAACTCCGGTAAAGAAGAGTATAGGAGGTTCGTCGAGGCGGTTGAACAGATTTTAGCCGACTCAACCAGGTAGCTCGCATTTCTGCCGCCGGCTATTGGAGCTCTAAACTCTTTCAGTGGTTTGGTGACAAGTAAAAAAAAAAAAAAAAAAAGAGGAAAGGGAACAAGTACGAAAAAACCCTTTTTGGTACTGGTAAACGGTCCCTCATGAAAGTCGATACGGCGACTTAGCCGCATCACCAATATTCACCATATTGTGCCCCGCAAGAAAATTCTCCATGTAAGTCATATATTTGGTCTTGTATCATTTTCGATTTACCATGGAATCATAAAGAGTGATTAAGAAACTGTCAAGATGGCCAATCATTCCCCCATATTTGCTTTTATGAACAAGATTTAATTTCAATGGCAGATGAAAGAAGGTGCGCCGCTATACTGGGAGACAGTAGCACCCCATGAATTTTCAAGTAGTGAAAAAAGAGCAAAAAGAAGGAAAATAAAAACAAAGCTTTAACAAAAGGAAGAAAAATAAGAAATAATTAAAAAGGTAAAATACTCCTATTTATTAACCAAACAAATGAAAAGTATAATAAAATCCTACCTCTGCTTGCATTCTCTCCATGAAAAAATTGCGCCATTCTCATGTGAAAACAGAAAAGTTTACTTTTGAGTATATATAATGAAACGATGGGAAGACAACAGTCACTGGAAAGGGGACGAATTTTTATTACCGATTATTCTGCCTTGAGATAGTCGTCAATATGACTCCTAATTCTTAAGATATTTGTTGAATAATAGTCATAACATCTTTGTCCCTTAATTTGTTTTGTCATTAAACAGTTCTTAATTGGAATTTTTATCTTGAGTTAAAGCTTTTAACTTAATATGACATTCCTTACCTTGTTAACACTTTTAAAATGTAGGGCAATATTATTGTCCACACAGCAATTGTTTAAAAAAATTGTCCAACTCTGGGTAGTTTTCAACCATTACGTTGTAGTTTTCACCCAAATCACACATTATTGGTTTAAAACTACCCATAATTGGATAAAGTTTTAAACATTGATTTGTGGACAGTAGCTTGCCCAACATTTTTAACAGTGTAGTTTAGCAAAAGTTACAATGGAACGATATCTCTAACTAAGGCTCTTACCTCTGGAAAATTGTCTTCAGTGACATATAAGATGTAAGTTTTTAGAGAAATAAAAAAAAATAAGAGACAATGATATCTCTTTACATCTATTATCAAATGTTTAAAGGAACGTATATAGAATAATGTTGACGATTATTATACTTGATAGGAAAAGCAAGATAAGTATACAAGAACATGAAATCTGACTGATATAACCGTATAAAATATATATATGTTGAATTCATCACTAAAAATGCAAACGATTTCCTTTTCATTATAAATTTAGAATTGCGACTGAAGTGAAATACTTTTACAACAGTTTGGTAAGAACTATGAAATATGTGATAAGTATTACGTATTGAAAAATATTGATTATTTCAATTCTTTCCTAAAGCGACCCTGTGACCTGCCTGAGAACATAAATTGATATTGTGATTTAGTCTGAATTAACTGTCAGCGCTGGTATAAATTCGGGGGTATGCAACCAAAAAGATGGACAAACCGTGCTTTCATTTACAGAAATTCTCGTTTGAAAACGAAAAGAACAGAAACACGCAGGGGAGGAGAAGGGAATTGAATTCATACTCGATGCATTCCCGAGTGACAGTGATAAAAAGTGATTATTAGGGGTTATGAATAGTTGATTATTCGAAGAAAAGATTGGGGTGGGCAATATGTCGCCAGTACTGAACGAGCAAAGAGCAGCGCACTGTTTAAACTTGTCCAACAAAAGATGTGCTCAATGCGAGCATATGGTGCGGCTTTTAAATTTCAAGTGGGGATCGCACGTGCTGAGATATCGCATCCGAACACGCTAAAATACCCAGCGCGCCCCCAAAATTGTTTGAGATCCGGAAAATGTGGCAGAAATATATCTGGTTAGAAAAAAAAGAAACTGATAATGAAAGGTTTCTTATTCATGTGCGTATAGAGCTTAAATGGAGGAGGATCCATTTGTGCAGTGGAGTAAAAAAATAAAAAGAAAGTCGCATTTGTTTCGTCATCTCCGCCAGGATTGTCGGTTTAGTACAGGTCACATGCATCAGAGTGTGTAACTTTCGTCTGATTTCTTTATCTCACTAAAACTCAAAGAAATAAACTTTGGAAACTTATAAACAGGTCTATAGAGAAAAACTATACAAAAGATTGAAAATCAACAACTCTGACCAACAGTGTGTAGCTACCCCGACGAAGGCCTATTGATGAGATGTGTTTTTTTTTCCAATAAATATTCAAGGATTGAGGAATCGAGAGGAAGAACTCCATAGAGAGCAAAGCAAATAAAATTTCATTTTAATTCAAAGACCTTCATACAAAATTGACAAGCGGGATAATTTACCTGCCCAGCATATCAGGGAGTTTTTGCTCCGTGTCGCATGACGGATTCAAGAACACACGAAATGTATTGAAAATGCCTGACAAAACAATGAACAGCTTATAGAGGCCTTTGTCGACAATAATTAGTGAAAAGGACCAGTAGTTTCTTCCTAAGTTTCGGAGCTGACAAAAATTGCAAATATGTCGTTTGTTCATAATTTAGGACGAAACTGCTTTTTTTTTATTCACCAATTTCCGAAAAAGACTGCTTTGTTATTTAGGGACCCCGGGGAAGAACAGGTTGGCTATTAATATAATAGCCAATCTAAAACGGGTCTATCCCTGCGATATATAATTTTGTATGACATGCATTGTTAAGTTTGATTATTGTTACATTGTTATATTGTATGTAATTATTTGATCATGTAATGTTTATTTTGTTTATATTCATGTGTTTTTTTAAAGCGTGAATAAAACCAAACCAAACCAAATCATTCATTATCATGAAAAATACATTTCGACGTTCGTGAATCCGTTGCGTCGTCGATCGAAAACTCTTATTTTTTCGATTGACGAAGTCTGAATATACCTTACTTTTTCATGACTACGGTCTACTCTGAAATAAAGAATGGTAAGCATTAGAGAAATGAATGACATTAAAGGCTATCGCTTTACGCTTTAACAAAATTATCATCAATTTCTCTCCAGCCTGTCATAATATGCTTTATGTCAGTATAACATACGTCGTCACGGCTTTAAAGCGATTTTCGGCTTCTTCTATACGATGATTGTGCGCGCATCTTTGGACAGGTCGGCGCGCAGTCAAATTACAAGCCAGATGGGGCCTGTCGATGTGTGTAAACATTTGCTCCAAATTCATACGCTGGCATGTATGTGGAGCAAGCCAATTTCTAGGCGGCGTGCAAACTCGCAAAACGCTATTTGAACTTCGGCTTACCAGAAATTGAAACAGTGATTTATGCAATATTGCGTCGGAAATTTGAGGAAATCATAAAAGCTCATGCGCTGATTTTCAGGAACTGGGCGCAAATTTACATCCAGCGCGATATCAGTGTGTATTCGGTCTTTAGCATCCGAAGTTCTGTCTGAGCCATAATCAGTCAGTCGGGCTAAACTAAAGTCGAATTCGGCCCAAAGCTGAAAAGAAAACCAACCGCCGTCTGTCGGGAATAGGAAACCACTCCCCCCCCCCCAAAAAAAAAGGGGGGAAATACGGGAAAACCCATTAGCTACATGCAAAACACTTCCTCTAACTTTCTGATGCATTCAGAAAATCTTCATAAATTTGATACAGTTATTCAAATATAAAACATACGGGGTTGATGCCCTCAAGAATAAGAGAGGGTGGGAATGTCACAATGGGTCAGTTTGGATTGGACATGTACCACTGGACATCGTACACCGCCCGCTGGACATACTGGACACAGATATCCGACTCCACGCAGATCGCCATCACAAAGCTGTCACATATTCATGATCACACTTACTTTACACGCTCGTGTGCCACCGAGAGTCCATCCTAATATACCCTTCCACCAATCACGTATGCCTCAAGAAATTATTTAAACTCAACAATCCCCCTTATCCGTCTCCAGGGATACGCTTAAATCGAAGAGAATAAAAGTCAAAATGTGTTGATAATCCTCATACACGTCAAACATATGGACTCATTTCATCTTCAAATATGCTTTCCAGTTTCGTGGGCATATGGACTCATGAATTTTATTACTCGATATTTCGCGGCAAGTCGTAATATTGATACAACCAAAAGACGTATAAAACTTCGAAGAGCAATTTTTAAGTATCGAAATATGCAATTTTATAAACATGTCGTGTGCACTTGTCTTTCATTTGAGTTGTAGCCTATTGTGTAAGACATCATTTTTAGAAAATGAAAAGATTATTATTAATTATTGAAATGTCGAGACTTTTAAATATTTTAACTCTGCACTTTCATTCAGTATTCCTTTCTCCTTTCGTTTCTATTGTTTAATAGAATTCATTTCATTGAAATAGAAATAAAAAGAGAATAGCTGATCTAAGGTAGATAGCAAACAATTAAATTCTGAATGTCATTAATTAAAAAATATCCAAAACTATTGCAATGAAGAATTAATATAGAATCAACTCTAAAATCTCAAATTTGTACACACTCCATAGATTTGAAATTATATCCAAGTAGGGGGCAAGAGCCTTCTCCTCCCCCATCCCTTCTTTGCAGCTTATAACTATTATTTGAAATATGTGCAGGATTTATTTCTTAAATTGATTTCAATTCAACTTGAATTTTTCTTATTTCATACTTTCCGTGCAGTATCTGGATTCCCTTGTCTTCACAGTGTATTTTTTCGAAATTGATTTTTAATGATGTCAACCATTTATATATGAAATTTCAGTTAGGCCCATCTTGAATAGGTTTGAATAGGCGCCCCCCTGCCCACACACACACACACACACACCCTCACACACACACAGGCAATGCTATACAATTTATTGTTCATCAGTTTCCATGAAGAGAGGTGTGCGTATCTTTTATTTTTTTGTTTCGCTTTTTGTGTGTGTTATATACCTATGCAGAATAAATTGAGCTCTTATCTTCTCCCATGTTGCCAATCTTGAATTTTCAACTAACCTGCACAAAATGTGTTCTTGTATTATTAGCATCCTCTTCGTTAGCAATACTCATCGTATATTCACGCTTTATTGATATGCATGTATACAAAACATTAAATCAGCGCGGACTTCGACCCATCCTTAATCAAACCTTTCTCAAGGATCGAGTCCTCTTCATGAAAAGAATGGGCGGTACGGATCGCATCCCTGTCAAACTCAGTAACCATGACAACGGACACAGGTACACGGGGAAACGCAACGCTGAGATTTTTGACCTGTCCTCCGCTATCTGTTCTCTGTCTCAAGCGCGCGCGCTTGGTCCGTTTATATTGAACTTATGAATGAGAAACGAAAAAGAAATCTTCACTTCTTTGGCTTCGGCGCGCTTTTCCACTTTCACTCCATCTCATCTGGCCGTGTTTCAAAAGGAGCACTCCAGCTACTAATTGTCTCTCTGAGGATAGAGAAGCTTGACGTGGGGACGACACTCCTTCTTAGTCTATCTCTCTCTCTCCAACTCTCTTCACGCCGATTCTCCGCCGACTGGGCCCCGGTAAGAGTCGCATGCTTCATTCCAAGTACAATTTGGAGGGTTTGGGGGAAATACCAATTTGTTCAATTTCTTTTGGCTGAACTATTCTCCACTAGTGAGAGTTTTCAACTTAACCGTTTCCTTGTTGTGATGAAACACTTCTCATTATTTCTCAATGCCACCCTTTTTTATTCTGCCCTCCGATTCTAGGGCCCTTGTTCGATCGCAATTCCTGTTCTCACTTCAGCATAAGGGTGTGCAAGGGCTTTTTGACTTCTATCGAGTTAATTGAATTATTTCGAGTCTCAATTGTCATTTAATTGCATCTTCGCCCACCATATTGGTGAGATGAGAGTCGTGTTGTCACGACAGCTACTGTAAACGTTTCTTACGTAATCTTTGATTCCACTTCACCAGACGGTCATCACTCATTTCGTTAAATATCGCTGCCAAAATGCAATTTACCTTTGCCCTTTATAGCGAAACTATAGCGATGAAAGATGTTTTACGCTCTATTTTGATAAGTTCTTATACGATTCAAAATGGAACAGCATCATTCTTTGAAAAAAGTCTTGCTTGTAATGCTCTTTGTTTACTTAGTTATATTAGTGTATTTCTTTTATTTTCCTTATTAATATTAATCTTTTAAAAATTTATTTTTTAAATGCTGTGTGAGTTTGAGAAATGCAACATTATAACATTAGCAATTAAAGCAATATTATTCATTTTCATAGTCGTGATGTAGTCACGAGCATCAATGTCGGTACGATGTTGCGTGTATGGCACAACTGTATCGCTACAAGTTTATTTAACTTGAACATTACTATCGACATCTACGATATCTCGTCATCGACGACATTGCCTTGATTGATCTACATCATATTCATATAGACATCATGTTAAATAATAAAAAATGTATCATATTGATTTAATTGACTGTCGATATTACTGTTTCTTTACTTCGCAGTAAAGGTGGATAATTAAACCTGTAAAATGAATAATTGATACGGCCTCACTTACTTTAACAGTTGTATACGCCGATCCTTTAGAATATATTTTTTTAAGATATGGTTTTTATATATTTTTCTTATTTTCGATAATTTCTATATACCTAATTGATATGAGACTTTGCGGTTGTCTTATCAGTATTCTGTTTGATAATGTTTGCTGAAGTACGTGATTCCATGCATGTCAAATTATTGAGTTGTCAATGCCGGTTCAGTTTGTTGCAATGACCTAATCGTGTCGAATACATCAAGATTAAACATGAATTATTTCATCGTCGTGTCAACAACATGACTTTGCACATTTACATTTCAATGTCTGATCATGGCAAAATGTTAACTATTATTTTGTTCGTATATCGGGTTATAACCACCTTTTACATTATTCTATTAACATTGTTCAATACAAAACAATTTTTTTTTGCATTTAACAAGATAATTCAATCAACTGTCTCATATAAACGACCTCACCCTAAAAATAGATTACCGTACTCAATATTCTAAAAAGAGAGTATTTGCATGTTCCTTTGGTATACACTATTGCCAAATAAACTGTAAGAATAAAATGAAACATGCGCTTTACTAATTAATTTACACTACGATAATGCATGCCTCATTTTACTCAATATCAGGTAAATTTGTCCACCGACAACATAATTTAGAATGCGTGTTCTGTTACATTACAGACGTTTAAAATTGCTTTTGTAAAATTCACGACTGACAATGATAATTATATTGCCAGAGTTTTAGAATATTGCTCATTTCATCATTTTCAGCTGTTTGATACATTGAGTTATAAAGAGAAATAAATTTATGTTCAATTTTGATATTGTATTTTCCTTCTCATATGGTAGGTTTATATGTCAAAAAATCTATTTCAAACATCGAGCTCGAGATCGGCTGAGGAGCGATAACTTTGTTTTTCTCCTTATCTTTTTTTTTTTTTTTTTGTATATTGTTGTAGTGTGCACAATCAGTTTGCAGGATAAAAAAATACCTCGTCTTGCCCTCAAACGCATATCATAAACCTCCATTTGAGAAGATACCATTTAAAATGTTTGTCATTGAAACAGGGGCTCATTTCAGTTTATAGGTTGCATTTCAATAGCGGCGTGTCTCAACAGTCTAAATAAACTGAAGTTACGGCTTTCTTATTCCCGAGAGTGGGTCGGTACAGGATGTGAATTTGCGGAGATGTACACGAAAAGCACTCACAGTGAAGAAAATATTTTCCTGTCGGACAATGAACGAAGATATCATGACCGTATTAGCTTACAATTAAGAAAGGACTGTTGCATTCTTGGCAATATCATCGTTATACACTCGATACCTTTTTGGCGCGAAATTGGGTGAAGAAATCGTGTTTGCTCTGACGATATCGGGAGAAGCGCATGCAGGTTTTGAAATTTGGCGCGTAACCGAAAACAAGGTAAACGAAGCTGGCACAATAGACAAATTGTGACTGCTTTATATTACTTGAAATCAAAGCTACTTAAATATCTCTTTAGATCGGCTGAAAATATGGATCTTTTTTTTCTATTCTAATATAGACTTCTCTCAGTTATTTCAAATGTTGGTGGAAAGCGGACACCATTAAAATATGTTACTTAGAGAAGAGGACTAGCCGTCTCTTCGCTTCTAAGTTTTCTTACAATGAAACTTCAGAACAAAAACGAATATGAGGAGATACATCTATCTTTTTATATAAGACGTTTGATTTAATGAATGACACTTAAAATACATTTTTACCATGTAGCCTTGTTATACGCCCGATATGATAACAAACTTATCAGCAATCATTGACATTGTGTTATTCATACCAAAGTGTGTTGCCCAGAAACATGACTATCGGAATACACTGTTAAAAATAAAACTGTTTAAAAAAAACAGTAATTATTACTGGCAGTACAAACAGTATGAACCGTTAAGTTACGATGGATTGTAACGATGAAAAAAAAAACTGGATAACTGTAAAAAAAAAATTAAAATACGAACACTATACTGCAATCCACGTAAAAAACACGAAAGTTCATTGGTATTTTACAAAGGTTATTGTTCTTTACTTTGTTTTACATTCAACTTGTAATTCTACGTTACATATCACTGCATTAATACGTTTGGTTTGTTACATCATTGTGCCGTCTGTTATCAAAAGGTAAACATCTTGTAAATTTACGATTTTTCTTGGTAAAATTATTAGCATTTTTAACAGTAAACGCTTCGTGTTGAGACAATATCGATGAATATAAAGATAATACATTTTGTTTTTCCTGAAAATAAAATGAAGAAAATAATGATTGAATAAACGAATGAATTAATTAATAAAGATTTATATGAATCAAGTCTAAAACTCCAGTACCTATACCATGTATACAGTCATGTACTGTTTGAACATCGGCTTCCGAGGATGACAATGTACCCTAAATTTAAACAACAACCTTATATGCTATACAGATACTACAAGAGACATCAGATTTCCTTTTTTATGTGTATCTGCCGACTTTAGCATTAAAGTATTTTTGTCGAATACATACCTAAAATATTCAAAGGTAATATTTAAAAAATATGTTTATTGGCGACGACAAATAATTATGCCAACAGATTGACCCTGGCTTCGTCCATATTGTCTCTTTTAGTATACCTGGTATTTTATAAAACAAGGACTCCAAGAAAGAAGAAATATGTTTTATGAATGTTATTGCATGTAATATGTTTTTTTTCTCGTTATTACATTTTGTATACTTATGGGGGTTTTTGTTTACTTTAATTCTGAAAAAAACGACATTCAGTCGTCATTAAAGTTGGAGAATAGATCTATATTCAAGAAAACTATCCTCATTGATGATTTTGAAGTACAAGTTATTTTGAGCAGACTGATAACATCACTAAAAATAGTAATGTACATTCTGAGTGGGTTAGTCAAATAACAACATCGCTTACGTGTAATATAGCGTGTCAGCGGGGTCACTGTATCTCATTCAAATAGTGAAGGATATTAAAGGTCGATATAATATTTTGCAAAATAAACATAAGCTTTAATCCACACGCAGGTGCAATTAATATTATATCGCACGCAGGTGGTACGTCCTATATACTTTTGAGTATCGGGCATGTCGGGTGCATATCCCTGTCTCATGACCAGCCGTCCCTGGCCCGGTGGATGGTCGTAAGGTCAGACGAAGCTCAGAATCGTAGAACCGCACTACCTGACTTAAAACATGTCTGAGTTTCCGATCATAAAATTTGTTTATAGATTATTATTATACTCTCTTCAAACAAAGGATGCATATTCACGTGCGTTTACTTTACGTATAGAGTTCAAATATCTTCTTATCAGCTACACTTGACTAAGAAGGCCTCTTGATGCGAGCAAGCGACTGTCGGGGACGGAAGGCACAAAACTTGGACAGCACTCAAACTAAAGAACAACACAAGATTGCTTTGTAAATGTAACAATACTTGGGCGCACTATAAACTCAGGAGTTTAGCACTTGAATTTGCTGTCGACGCGATGCTGATAAGATAGTGGGCTATGTCAGTGAGTGTAGTAGGTTGAATTAGTTTACTCTCTTACATCAACTCCATATGCATACGCCAAAAGGCACGCGTGTGCTGGCGAAGGAAAAATAAACATTTAACCTCACTTTTGCCTCGGCTTTAAATTTCTTTAAATGCTCGTCTACATGAGATCACTAGGGCGATTGATAAGAGTGACTCTGCAAAATTAAAATATGGAGAATTATTTTCATCAACCTCGATCATACCGTCATCGATATCATCCTTATTATGTTATTAGTAGTAGAGCTAGAATGATTTATAATAATTATAATAAAAATAATGATGATGCTAATGATAATAATAATGATAAAAATAATGATAATAATAATGATAATAATAATGATAAAATATAATTTACTACTTATTGGGCATTGTATGACAGAAATTGTATTCTAAAACCCATTCTAAATAAATATTCAAATTATAAAATTGAATAAAAATGAACGACAAAAGACATTTTTAATACAATCTCTGGGTTTTAACTAAATGTATTAAGATAACATTTTGTTAGAATTATGAAAAAAATCATGATTATACGCAAAATTACTCTAAGTCCCTCGAACAATTAATCTTCTCAAACATGGTCTAAAAGGGATTTGCATCCATTTTTTTAGATTATATTTTTAAATCGGTTATTGATTTCCCTTATTGCATTTTTCAGTTAACAAAATTGTTCGTCAAAAAATGATTTTCGTTTTACTCATCGTAATGTGAAACCCTATAAAAATTGAGATGAACTTAGGAATTATAAAATTCATATCTAAAAATTAATTGTATTCTATCTATACTTCATTTGATCTTATCCAATTATTTGATATAATATGGTTCTAATTTCGTTCATTAAATAATAATACATGAGGTTTGTATAGCGCACTTTCCATCTTGATTATATGTTCAAGGCGCTTCAGAGCAGATCAACATCAAAAGCTATTTACATAAAATACATGTATGAACAATAAGTCAATGTCTATCAAAAAGCACTCTTAAACAGGTATGTTTTCAGGTTGCCCTTGAAGGTGGTCGCTGAAGTCAAGAATATAGATTAAAACACAATGAAAATCACAATTCTATTTTTTTCCTGCACTGTACATACCTTCGAGTTCAGAGGTTCGGATAAAGTCATGCGCCCTCTCTGTCGAACATGTGGGTATAAAAGTTTACGTCTTTCGGATGGTGACGTTAAAGGTCGGTCCCAGACGTAAATAATCATATATGATTGATACACGTCTGACAAAACTCAAATACACACACACACACACACACGTTCCACAGTGTTCAAAGTGAAAAAAAATGCAGGCAAAGTGCCCGTATTGGTGATTTTCAAACCAATGCAACTGTGAATGACCAGGAAAAATAAATTAAGAAAAAAATAATAATTGCAATGCCAAATAAAATACTGAGACCTCAACCACAACTAAAATAATACTGGAATAATGCAAATACAAAACCAGTGCCAAGATTTTTGTTTAAGAAAGAGAACTACGTTTATGAAATTTAAAGAGTTATCGATCTAACATTATGTCTCTAATTTAACACCAATTAACATAGATTTTATTTAGAGTGTTATCACTAATCTTCTAGGATGAAAATAGTTGAACTAAAGAAA
This sequence comes from Lytechinus pictus, assembly GCF_037042905.1. Classification (NCBI taxonomy): domain Eukaryota; kingdom Metazoa; phylum Echinodermata; class Echinoidea; order Temnopleuroida; family Toxopneustidae; genus Lytechinus; species Lytechinus pictus. The sequence continues at coordinate 16,059,375 of NC_087251.1, forward strand.
AGGCATATACAAGATTTGTTTTCTAGTCTGTTGCTTTGTATGTTTTTCTGTCTTCATGAGACAAATTTTAAAAGTTATTTAGCTTTTATGTGCTTTGTTTCTTTTGCCTAAGGTGTATAGACGTAAGATTCAATCAAATCGGAAAATATACAATACCCTTCATCTCAAGTCTATCTCTAGAATGCAATATTGGTCTGATGGTGATTTTCTTAATGGTTTGATAGCTATACAACAAACAAAAAAGGGTTACGATGTAGCCCTTGATATCAACAAACCCCAAACTAACTCATTAGAAGGCTAATCAAGATAAACACCAGGAAGAGAACAGGACCAAAAATTACCCATTGATTGGCGAATGTCAATAAATTAATCGTAGTCCTGTCTTCAATGGAGCAATATAAGACGGACAAAATTGTGATTTATACCCTGTACTCACGGCTCCATATCTGTTTAGGGCTCGTGCATGTCTGTAGCATGGCAAAGATGATGAAGTTGGTGTCAGTCTCCATTTCTATAAACATCCGATTCAAATGATGAGAAGCATTAAGAATGGATGACCTCATTTTGATTGTGGGCAATTAAATGATTAGAAAGATAAGTGGATGGGTATTGAGGCTTTGAATTAGATGAATGTCATTAAATTTACGTAGTTGTTTTTGTTGAAATTGCACATGCAGGAATTGAGACGAAAAGGAAGACAACATTATTATTTGCCAAAAACGATGAAAAGTTAAAATGACCATTGACATTGAGTAAAGTAGATCATTCGCTAACTGACAGACGAATTCTTTGAAGTTTAAAACTGTTTTGATAGGTTTAGCAAGGAATAGCAAGAAGTGATTGAGCGTGAATCTAATGCATAAAACCTACGTCATTAATTGATCGCCACTTGTATCTGTTAAAGTAACGCTGTTCCTCAACACATCAAAATATAATGATAGGGAGTTATCATTGACGATATTTCGTGCAACAGGAACATGACATCTTAATTTTTTTTTATTATGTTAATGAAGATAGAACAATGGTCAAAGTAATATTGGTACTGAAAGAGTCTGAGTATAGAGCTGTAAATCATGTTGGGTCTTCCTCTTTTTTTTCCTTCAGATTCAAGCTCTATGACAATCTAGACAGATTTTAGATAGACTATCGGATCGCAAGCGCAACACCACGATTGTACCTTAATTCAAATAGACCATGCAGGGAACCTGTTAGATAAAGAGTTGCATTCAAATACAACTCCAAAAATCAAAGGCAACGTCATCTTCATGCAACCAATCAGAAGAGGGCACGTGGGACTTGCGTTTAACTTTTGCAGTTGCGATTTTTTTTGTATGATTCGGTATTAAGGCCAATGCACATTCTTATAATCTGCGGTGTTTCACAAAGGTTTAAGTGTGACTAAAATTGCACTTAAATCATAACGCATCATCGTCTGGTGGTCAGATTCAAACAAGAGGACTCGTATTGTTCATATTGGAAGGGTATGATATTAATCAGTGAGTGAGAGCCCCCCCCCCCCAAAAAAAAAAAAAAAAAAAAAAAAAAAAAAGAGAGATTAGAACACCCATTAATTTGAGCTAGAATAGTACAAGACGATATATTACATGACTGCGGATGTATTGCCTTGTTGTGATTTTCTGTTGGAAATGATTTTTTTAATAATAATTTTAACCATAATCATAACCAGCATAACATTTCAACTTGACCCCCCATTTCATTGTCGGATTGGTTTATTAGTGATCAGACAACAATACTGTAGAATGATGAATGATAGGTAATCTATGGTTACGTTTGTTTTCTCCAATCCACTCCTAGGAGTTTTGTAATCACTGACATAGAAGCAAATATATACTCGACTCCTGATGGTGTGATCACGATTGCTGGATTGCATGCGAAGTAATAAAGAAATAATAGCATTTATGTCAATAGCAACCAGGAAACTATACAGACTCGGGAGTTGTATTTGTAAATAACAAAGAGATTATCAAGTACAACGGGATATGAAGATGACTGAGTTTATCTTTTTTTTTCATTTCTTAAAGAAAAAAGTTAAGCCAAAAAGTTACCAAATATTGGTTAAAAGGGGGAAGATATTCGTCAAGCATGAAGTTTGTGCCATTTAGGTGAAATAGAATCTAAAAGTTTAAATACTTCTTTAAGTTTCAATGACACATTGAGTATTTAGTACGTTTTTTTTTTACTGTAAACATGCATGACATTTTTTTTTTATCCAAAACTATACACTTAGGTCTGACGATTACACACTAGAATGTAATGTTTTAAGGGACCATTAAATATTTAAAAAAAAGATAATTGGAATATTATTGAACATGAAATGTAAGAGGTGCGATTCTACTGAAAAATAATTATTGAGACATACAGAAAGTCTTGTAACTATTTTGAAAGATATTTTACAATATTTTTGTAATGGGTGGAATATATCTCGAATTTCTGAATTAAAAGAAGTGTGGAATCATCTTCAATTCGTAATGAAGACTCTCATTAAATCGGAGATGAAAAGAGAGGCCTTTTTTGTGTACACACGACCTGACTTTTTGTCACAACTTGAGGTATTTAATGACCTTTCAAGCGACAAATTCTAAGTTGACATTAGGGAGAGTCAACAATGAAGGAAAGGGCGGCGGCGACTTTAAGCAAGAAAACCAACTTTGGATTACAAAGGCAAAACATAAAAGGATCGGGAGAGACTGAAAATGCGCTCACCATAAGGCAAATTGACGCAGTAATCAGTCATAATTCGTTATACCAGAGCGATTTCACTTGAGTAGTCTACAAACAGACGAGGAGGAGGTGAAATGAAGAAGAAAAAAATACAAATCGGTATAATTCAAACAATTTTGATTCCCATCGATCAAATTTTCTCTTGTTTTATCGTGTCCATGGTGTGTAATTGTATTACGGTTGGTTTACCAGTACTATACTGCATTTAGCGTATATGTGTTTTGTTTCAAAGCATTTTCATTCGATATGGAACTAATATGTCTTGATTTCTTTGGGGGAAAATGCTGAGTTTTCACCATCAAAAATCAACAATGAGTCTCTTCATAATAATTAACTATAAGCCATGATAAAAACAAGACAAAAAGACCCCCCACAAAAAAGTTTTCAAGGATATATTTGTATTTATAATACCTAATCTGTAACAAGTGAATAAAAAGTTGAATTGGGTTTCGTCATTGTTTCTTTCATTCCTTGCGAATTGAATTTTTCGTGTGTGTGTGTGGGTTTTTTTTTTTTTTTTTTTTTTTGGGGGGGGGAATGTCAAAATAATGGTCCTTGTTGCTACTAGCATGATCACGGTGTGTCTTAGCATCCACTTTAAATGCAACAACAGATATTGAGGAAGAAAGGAAGGGAATGAGAGAAAGAGGTGGGGAGAGAAAGAGAATCACTACATCTGTGATGAAAGGACCAATCTCAAAGTTGGGTTGAATGATACCGCAAGATCTACAGGAAAGAATGCTTAAAAAAAAGTTTACCTCTTCTATTTTCTAAAAAGAATTATGAAAATGGTACCAGCAGCGGTAGGGTGTCGCCCCAGGCCCGGTCTAATGAGCCCCACCTCTCTGTCTGCCCGAGCCTTGTTTTCCAATTGCTCCTTAAATTTATGATGGATGGAGGTAATGACTTTAAAGTAAAGTACGCACCGCTCTTATCCTAATATTGACCAAACTTACACGGATTAAAGTGTGCAAATTTCTCTTAGCCGTCTGTACCCATATACCGGCCACGTATGACGTATCTCCCTCCCACCCGACCACTTTTTCTTTCCCTCTTTGTTTTTTTTTCTCCTTCAAACACAACGCTACACATTCATTTGTTGTGGTGAATAACATTGCATCATTCGGTAACTATTGTGATTACATAATATTTATATTTTTATATTCAATATCAGTCTTATAGCGTTGTCTTTTAAGTGTAATAGACACATTCAATCCAGCGTGATCAACGTTGTAGCAGGTAATCGTATGCAAATTTAGTTTAAATGTATTATTATTTTTATCATATTCCTTTAAGGATCGAGTCGGACTAAGAAATATCTTGATTGAGAGAGATGGAAATCAAAGTGAAATTTAGTATTTACTCATCATCAAATTATCTTTGATTTCTAATTGGGATGGACTATTAAAATGGAAAATAGTTTGACGTTTTGATGTGATGATTTTTTTCTGAATGACGAATGTCAGGAGCTGAAATTCATTCCATTTTCGAAAATGACAAGCAACGAGAAGTTGCATTACCGATATTTACGATCCTTGGTTATTCTCGTGTATATATCCATTTGGGTCTATCTTACAAATCGTTGCGATCATGTCAAATCAAATCAAAACTTAGATTGAACTTAAATTGCAAAATTTAGAGAGAGGAAATGAGGAAATTGAATGTAAGTATATCACAACTCTGACGGCGGGGCCCTGGAGTATATGTTTTCCATGTTTTTCCCCAGTATTAAATGTTAAAATATAGTAAATATTTAATGATTTAATTTCTTTATACTTTCTTGACATAAGATGTTTGAAAGACATAGGGTGTCTCCCTTGTCTCCCTCCTCTCTCTCTCTCCATATAGTCCATAGTTCTCATCGACCTACTCTTTATTTTATTTTCGAATAATAATCTTAACACTAGAAGTAGGTGACACGACATCATTTTGCTCCAGCGACATTTGCTCCGGTATTTATATCTCAGATGGGATATAGGGTTAGGGTTAGGATTGAAATCGAGTTTTCGGTTAAGAATAATGTAAATATTTAAAGGATAGTGTTTATTTAGTTTTGGAGGTAAACTTTTATGTTTGGCTTAACATGCAGATGTTCCATCGGAGCAATTGTCGCCAGAGCAAATGTCATGGAACCTAGAAGTCACATTAAGATCGCTCTGCTTCAATGTTGACAAATCTTATCTTCCACAAGCACTTTAACAACTAAGCTCGATAGCCAGTTAGCCATTTATATAATATTCATTTTCATGTCCACAACTCTATTTCACGAAATGGTGGTAACTACATTTTATAATATTATTATCATGTCCATAAAAAATTATGCTTATTTTTTTAATTTGATCTAATTTGGATCTCTATCGAATCAAGCATTTTCGTGAATGAAGTTGTCGACATTATCACAAAATGTTATACCAGTTATAGAGTAGCTACTATGCAACCAAGAGCGAAAAGAATGGTCCTCCAACCTATGTGTACAGTGCAATTGTGTTTGAAGAGTTAACTTCTCCAACAAGAGTTTATGACAATTTACAAGGAGAGGCCACTCAGGGACCACTTACGTAAGCTTATTCAACTACTTAGACATCTCGCTTTATAATAAGTGAAGATTCGATTATCTAATGAGTGTCATCAGCGAACAAGTCTCGCTTTATGCAATGGTATTACAAGCCGAGCGCCAAGTATACAACAATGTTAATTTATTAATCTGTATTAATCAGTATTAATGTCGATGGAAGGGTTGTTTTTGTGTTTTTTAAGTCTACCATGTATAAGATGTATCAGACACTTTGTATTCGCATCATCATTTTCAGCTCATTTTCTTCAACATACACTTGTTTATACCTCCCCCCAAAAAGTAAATCTATAATTTTCAAAAAGGAGATTGATGCAGGGCCCTTTCGTATCAAAATAAAAGAAAGAAAATGAAATGTAATGTAGTGTTTAGAATGATAATCGGGGAATATATTCTTTCGAATGGACTGTTCATTCTACAATAGTTCATTCATTAAACACTTGATCAATGACTGTTACTACGGTCGCTCTGGAATAGTTATATAGGTTTCCACTTGCTGAAAGTTTCTTATCATTATTATTCACACGTACTTCATCTAATGCCAAAGTCAAATGGATAAATAATCGGGACACGTGCCCAAACTTAAATCGGATAAAAAATGAGAAAGCTCGAAGGGCGTCAACGTTCTCACCAAATGTGATACTGTATACATTTTATGCACTTTCTTCCGCTCAACAGCCCCCTTTCGATCGCACCCTCCGCCTGGCATATGTCCTCTCGGCCCGAGCTAGTTGGGCGAAGAGCGGAGCGTGCGATCGCCGAATCAACTTCGGTTAGCTGGAAAACGCGAGATATTGAGCATCTCAACGGTGCGTGGGGAGGGAGAAATATTAAGTGGAGACTTGATACTTCGATATGTCTTGAAAAGGCGCGTGGACTGAGTAAACAAGAGATGAAAATGTCCAGGGTAATATGTAGAATAGTGCAGTTTCATATTATTGTATTGGCAATCTGCTTCGTTTTGAGGTTTTCGATGGTGCACTGTCGCAGTTCTTTATCTCTGTGTGTCCTTACGATTGCACACCATTTCCCCCTGAAAAGATGTCCTTCATTTTTCAACATCTTTTTTGCAGAAGAGGTGTTAGAATATTTAACGAATTCTTACAACGTGAATCCACGGAATTGGAAATAAAATAATATTAGTGTTTCATGCTCAATCAACGGTGTCGAAAGAAAGGGTCATGTTATAGACGGCGCAACTGTTGAAAAAAGATCCAGTTTTAATTCAGGTGATGTCCCATGCAAACAGAGAATCCCCTATATAGTAAAATCAGATATAGTAGACTCAGGCAATGGCATAGAAAGTAATATTCAACAGGGATGCAAAGGAGGGGCGAAGATGCCGATCGGGGGAGTGGGTAGCCCCCTTTCAAGGGAATGTGAATTTTTATTTTAAATTCATGCATGAAAATGATACTTTCTACACACTATCATGGACTGTGAAGGTTATAGGCGGACAAGAATAGTGGTGGTGGTAATTTTTTTTATTTCACCGGATTGCTAAGAAAGCATGAATGCTTGTAAGAAAACAATCAGAGGACTGATGGCATAAAGTCCTATCCGAGGGACCTGGTAATTAGGATAAATGCATTACCAAAGGGCACTAGCGCACCAAGTGGGAATCGAACCCGGGTCACCGGAATACGAATCTCTACCGACTGAGCTATCGCGCCTCAGATTGGCGCATAAATTATGACAGCATCTTAAAAAAAGATAACTATGAGAGAGAGAGCGTAGCGACCAAACCAGAACATGTAGAATATTGATTATTTCAACAATTCAAACTAAGCATTTTGCTCAACAACTCGGTTAGGTATACATTGAGGTAATGCAGTGAAGGGACTGTTACTTATGTGAGAGGACGCTTAGCTAACGTCCGAAAAAAAAAAAAATCTCCAGTATAATGACGCAACACACAATAAGATATAGAAAAGGGCATTGAAAGTGCAAGTCTATTGTCTGTTTTCGCAGGGGCAGTGGAATCGGGGGCAGGGGAGCACTTGCCCCCCCCCCCCCAAAAAAAAAAAAAAAAAAAAAAAAAAAAAAAAACCTAAGAAAAAAATTCTTTTTTTTTTTTCAAAATGGAAAATGCCCTTTTTTTGAAATAGAAAAATTCCCTTTTTCAAAATGAAGTGTGCCCTTTTTTCAAAATAAAATACCATTTTTTAAGTAAAACAAAGTACATATAAAATTAGAAATCACAATTTTTTTTGCTCGCACTTCGTGCTCGCATCAATTATTAACTAGTAAGGTACTTATCCTGTTCATGGTTAATAATATCCAAGTCCTTTGGAAGCGCATAGAGACATTATTCATAATCGTGATATGCGCTATACAAGAACTGTTTATTATTATTATTACAAGAATGCTTAGAATATCCAGTTCTCAGGTTGGAATATCCCCTTTTTTGGCTCGCGCTTCGCGCTCGCATTATTCAATTGGTGAGATATGTATCCTATTCATGAGTCACTAAATGCAGTCCTTATAAGGTTCCTTTTCTGGTCAGTATATCAAAAAATTTAGCTCGCGCTTTGCGCGGCGTTAATTTTTTAGTTAGATACACATCTTTTTCATGATTACAAAAACTGCTCGGAATGTTTAATTTTCATGTCTTATTATATGATGTCCGAAAGTTTGACATGTTTCAGCTTGGCTCGCGTTTCGCGCTCGCAACATCTCGCAAGGATGCCCTTTTAACAGTCATTAGCGCCATAATTGACCAAAAAGCTAGTTTTACAACTTCGGATTTGAAAATTCTTTAAACCGCTAACTCGCTACGCTCCCTCGCTGAAAAAAATAAAGCCCAAATATGTATATCATCAATCAGAAATCACTTCAAAAAGGCTTTGCCCAACTTAATCACTACAAAACACAAAATTACTTTACGCAGATGATAATCTCATGGTGGAAATATCCGTTGGCACCAAAGTGCCTATTTTTACATAATTGCCCTTTTGGCTCCCCCCCCCCCGCGACGGAAATACGTTCCGCCACCTCTGTGTTTTCACCAGTAAAACTAACAAAGTATTTTCATTTATTTTAGGTCAACAAAAACTAATGGTTTATTGGAAATTGATTTTATTGCTCTAGAAACATAGTGAATTCATAAAAAGATATATATGTTAAGCATAATATCCAAACCCAGATTTAAAAAAAAAACCATAAAAGTGGAACTGGTTGTTATTTCATAATTGAAAATTACTCGATTTTAAGGTGATTTGTATTTACTTTGAAAATATTCAAAATCATATATTTGTGTGATAACAATAAAAACAATCCTAATCTACTGCGAATCAAAGCATACATCGAGGATAATGAGAAAATTAAAATACACAAACAATACCATCAATATCATAATAGACGTTATAGGCGGCGACATGAGTTTCACACTCATTACCAAAGATTACGATCAAGTATTGTATACTTTACTACTTTTATATCCTGTCATATTTATTAAAAAGTTAACATGCATTTTGATTATTTCATTCAGTGCATGTATTATCGCTAAAATATAAGCCATAAATTATTTCCATTCTGAAGAAAATTCAAGAGCTTGCATGTTCCCTCGTCTTACAAGGGGAAAAGTCAAGTAATACGTCATGAATAATATAAGATCTTACTAAATAATTTTCATTGTTACATCTAGTGGTTATTTGTTTGCCGTACATAAAATAAGATAATGGTGTACTTCAATCTATTGTTTACTATGGAAGATAAAACTTAGAAAGGTGTGTACATATAAGGGTAAACAGTGTGTATAAAAAAATACATATATAGATAGAAGGCTTGCGCTCAGAGATGACATATTAGTGTACTTCTAAAATTTACCAGAATGTGAAAAGTCAAACTGTTCACCAAATTCTCAAAATGTACAAAATAATTGATTGTTCAGTCAGCTTTTCTTTTGTCAACGCTTGTTCCTCTGTCCACATCACAGATGAGCATGGCGCATCTAATTAACGTTGAAAACAACAATTCCTCTTTGTTTTCTTTTTTTTTCAAGCAAGGGTGAGATGAAAGTTTCACTGATACCTCAGCCAATCAATTTGCCAATGCTAATTGTCAAATTAGATAGAGTTAAAGAACTGAAGAAATTAGCGACTAACTGATCAGTCTGTCGGTTTTCCTTTAATTTCTCTCATGTTACCAAATAATATTAAAAAAATGAATATATAGCTGATGTCATGGTTGTCTTAAATATTAATTTATTGTCACTCGTGGCGTCAGAATGAAGGAGCGACGTCTCAATCAAAAGATTGGAAGTTGCACGCTTGAGTGTCGTTAATTTAACTGTATTGTTATAAGGATATATAGATAAACTTAATATATTGGATACATGAAATAACCTTTGAATATCAGCCCTCTGCATTCTAATAAGATTTATCTTGATACGCTCTGTATAAATGTGACAAGCTATGTCAATAATGTCTTGGGGATGTCACTAGCGGTGAATCATATTCAAAAGAACTAACAAAAGTCTGATTAGGGTGCGATGTGTACGAGAGAAATTGCACGTCTTTCCTGAAAATATTAGGGATCGAAATAATCATTTGCACGACTGAAACAAAAACTAGCCAAGACCTCCAGATGTCAAACATACATTAGGAACAAGGCGATACGGTTAACCGGCTGTCAGTTTCTTTAAAAAATAAAGAAATTCATCATAATTTTTAACATCTTATAGCTATATACCGAGATAAATCATGCTGAATTGCAGAAACATATTATGCTTGTAAGTATTATTTCATATCGAAAAGAAGATAGAGAATATATCTTAATACTTAAAAAAAAATATTATTTTAAATAATATGTATCATATTATATTCATGGCAGTGTTTTATCTCACAAGAACATAATCATTTCATTTTGTACGTTCTCCATATCATATTCATTCTTATATGCTTTAGATGTTTCATAGCATGATATTTACCGAATTTAAAGTAACTTCAAATCACATTCAATCCATTAATTATCTCTATACCACTATACGATCAAAGAGGCAATATTATTTTAATCCTCCTTCATACATCTTATGGGCAAATTCGTTCATAAACTCAATTATTCACACAACCATACTCTTAAAGTGAGATTTTAAAGTTCAGAAACACTAGCAATGAATGGGAAGAGTGTTATACACCCTAAATTAAATATGACGGAATCAAAGTGCAATGGTTTAAATGGTAATAAGGTAGATATTTAAAGCTTATAATGGCCTCAGTTTTAATCAATACTGTCATTCATTTTTTACAATGTAATTATTTTATTTCATTTTTCACTGTTATGTTATGAGATTGTTGTTTCGCATGATTTTATGACCGTTGAACATGACTTAAACCTGACTTATTCTGAATAATATTCAAGTATTGAACTTGTATCTTTTCTTGAATATTTAATTAATTGATTCTTATTAATAAAGCGTGTTGTCAGACAAAAATTGATATCTTTAATGAAATCAATATAAAAAACAATATTTTTTTCCATTTTCATCAAAAATATGTCAGTTCTTTGAATGGAATCATATACTAATTAGTGCAGCCGAAGGTATAAGGCAGGAACGGAATCTACCGAAATGTAAAAAGAAGGGGTGCATAATGATGTTGATATGGTTTCGAACCTCAGACATCTAGTAGCGAGACCACTTTCTACTGGGCATCTAAGCTACATTTGAATTGATAAGGGGGGGGGGTATATAAACAAGACGTTCATTTTGATTCACAGTTGCGCAAAAGGGCCTTTATTCGGCCTTTATATAAAAGATATATCCATGTCGCCTTCCTCGTGCTGCTTTGAATAAGGCGTGTCTGGCTTGAAATTATAAGATAAAATGAAATAATGGGAGTTCCCTAAGTAATCAAACCACTGAAAGGTTTTACGAAACATTCATTTTATACGAAGACCAGACACTACGCTTGACCGCCACGCTTTTCAACAAAGACTGCACGGCCTCAATGAATCCTGAACAATAGATGGAGAAAATAGATTCTGCGAACCATATTGGAATGACATTCAACGTCATTTGACGTGTCTATGAGAATTAAAAGCCCTAGAATGTACTGGATTCAGCTTATCGATACGTAGGTCCAGGCCTTTGCAGGGAACGGGACCAGAATAATTAAGGAACGTATAAGCCACTGCCGAATGGGTTTTAGGTTTTAAATCCGTCTCGTCTTTTTGATTTGCCACGAAGCGTGCTTATTATTTGCTGTGACCGCTATGTATCGAGGGATTTAAAAGGTGCTGTTAAGCTTAGATGAGACACCAATGTGGTCTCCTGTGCCGATTAAATAGGTAGGATTATCGAGGGTATAGCCGTGACTGCTCAACATGTATGAGGTATCATCAAACATGGGGGATCACTATATATGTATTTTAATATTGGCTAGCCTCGGAACCAACCTCAGTAATCGCATGGCTTAAGAGACAGAATATAAATCCTTGAGAAGAATAAAAAGCGAATCCTAACCATTAAGATACTTGGAGCAAGTAGAACCCCCCCCCCAAAAAAAAAAAACCCTTAACAAACACAAGATCCCCCTATATAAGTGGTGGCAAATTGACACTATAGACAATGCGTTTCATTAAAATCGTTTTCTTATATAAATACGACTTGATTGTACATAATAATTGTGAAACAATAATTCTATTGAAGTTCTCTTGTGATGACAACAAGTCTTTATTTGTGACACATTGAGATATCACGATGCACACCTGCATTTTGCTGATCGGAAGTATATTTTGTTTCGAGAAAAGAGAGTTTTTCTTTGGTATATCCATGCATCCTATACCTCCGTCCAACGCAGGTGGGGGAGCAAAGTTTTTATCTGCTTTCTTCAAAGAAAAGAAAGGGACACTTAAGCTCCATGGTGTTTTGATTTCGCACGAACACGATATCTAGTAGAGGCCTTGGTCATTTTATGCAAATCGAAACTTTCCAATTATTATTCCGAGTCGGTTACGATAAGGCACAAGATCCGGTCGATCGTTATTTTGTATTCTTTTTCTAAAATGTTGGCGTTAATCCCGCACTCTTCCCATCAGATCATGACTTGTTCGGAAAACACGTCACAGAATGTTCTACGTGTACTTTGTTAAAAAAAAGTGTATATACAGGGAGGATTGCTTTCCTTTCTTATTATTCTGTTTAATGAGAAATAAGTTTTATTAATAGAAAACTATGCTATAATAATGATTTTTATCTATTTTTCAGGATTTCTAATTGGAAGATTTGAGTCTTAGAAAGAGCAGGGAAGTGGGAGTTTAAAACTCCCACTTCCCAGCTGGAAAGAGGTAGTGGAAGAGTATGTTACATGGCATGTAACAGTGATATCTCATGTTTATTTTAAATAGACGTATTATAGGATTTCCATTTTCATTTGAAATATTCAATTGTTTTTAATCATCGAGTTATTAGTAATGTAGACACTTTGTATCTGCTATATACTTGAAATTTATTTCATAGAAACTATCGAAAATAATAGGCGTGACAAACTTGGTGCGTTTCAATATGTCTAATAAAAATGGGAAATTGTGTAAATGAACTACAAAAAAGGGAAAAAAAACAACAACCCAATTGTTTTTTTTTTTTACATAACTATTGAAAACGAAATAATAATCAATTTGAACACATTTCATGGATTGAATTTACAGCCTACTGACCGTCCTATTTTAATCTGCGATTCACTTTTTTTTACAATTGATCTTCATTAAGAGAATTGAAATAAAAAAAGACATAAATAAAATCCCCATTTACACGAAAAAGGGCAAAATTTGGTGGTTATGCGTGGCGTCTTAGATCCCACTAGACCACGCCCCTTCACTCGGTCACTGTGCCAAAAACTGCCAATGGACCCTCTCTTATTTACCCCGGACTCACACGAATACCGTGCGTGTGTCTCCTCGCATAAACCCATTACCGTATATCTCCGAAGAGGGTGCGTGTGTATGCGTGTATTTATCCGATAGAGTTCGTCGCCTCTGATATTACCATTGGGGGTTTCTTTGAACCATTGAGGCGATGAGCCGAGTCATAGGGGGGCAGGGTCACATCTTATCGTGGCTTCGTGACACTTTACCTTCAGCGCTAGTGGCGTTCGCACTGTCTCTCATCAAGTCGTCTCGAAAAGGTTTCTCATTTCAGCTACCTGCTCTTTCGTTCTCGATCTCACCATCCTCGATTTTTTTGTTATTGCATCTCAACTTAATTAGTTCATGTTTTCATCACGAACCTGATCTAATTACTTATTCTCTGGATACATGTTAAATATTTCCAAAGTGGATGCATGCAATGTTACTGTGATTGTCTTCATTTAGACGGATACCTACATGAATGTTCTTTCTTCATCACCTGCAAGAGATTGAATATCTATTAAATGTCTGTGATATCACCTCAAACTAAGCCAGATTCTGGTTATTTCTTTTCTTCTCCCGGTTTTCCTACCAGTCGACACGCCTACATGAACAGCCAAGCTCTAGACTTCGGCTCTGTCGGTCAGCTCCAGAGCGCCAACAAGCATGCAAAACTCTTCTCAGCGGACCTCCTCAACTCCGCCATCCTAGAAGACACGGATGCTGCGATGAATGCCGCCAAAACGAGCTTTTCAGTCAAAGATATCTTGGACCTACCACACGCCGCCGTCGCTGCCGCCGCTGCTGCGGGGGTGACTGGAGTGACTCACCCGATCACCGGACTGCCGCTGGATAAGGCATTCCTTACAGACTCGCAGGTGGAAGCATTGAAACAGACGATGCATAACGGGACAGACCAGGGAACAGGTGGCGGTGGTGGAGGAGGACGAGTGGATACAGGAGTGGTCTCTGGACAGACGGGTGTGGATTCGATCTACGATCAGAGTGATAACCCGTATACCAGATGGCTTCAAAATCAAGGAGGCGATGCAGTCCATTATCCATGTGAGTTAACTTTGCTCTCTCATATTTTCATCTTTATGAAATATAGTATTTCATTAGAAAATTAGTGTTAGATTACAAATCCTTAACACAAGTCATTATAACACATTGTGAATAATTAAGCTATGCAGTCACTTAAGTGTTTGTGGTCTATTATCGCTGTTATTCAATTCAGTTTCTTATCATTTTTTGTACTTTTCTTTTAAATTCAAGTATATAGGGATTGAAGTCTCGTATTAATATCGCTTAAAGAAAAAAAATTGAATTCTTTGAAATCAACACAATTTTATCATAATAATGATATCGGTGACAACAAATTAAGTTAAAATGGAAATCCGTGCTCATGATATCTGTTCAATAATATGTTAAACAGATCAAAACGTTGTAGATATTTATAGATGATCGTAAAATGTTATTTTCACCTCTCCGGAAGATGATTTCTTTTCCACCACAGAATTGAATCATTCAGACGGCCTTGACCTATGTTCATACTTAAGAAATAACTCGATCATGAAATTATTGCAAAGTTTTATAGACATGCGTAAACACGAATGGGGTAACAACCTTTTCATGTTAATGGAATTGTCATTTTTGGCAAACGGTATCTGTATATGGCGTTATGAATTATGTTATGAACTCAATTAAAAATCATGTTTATGGAATTCTTATTCTCATCAAATGTACATTAGGTATCTGTGTAGAAACCTCAGAATTATAAACATGCCATGCATAAACTCTATTATAATTACTTTTATCATTGAAGTCACTTGACTTTATAGCTCTTTATGAGCTACAAATTCTCTGTCGTGAAATATTTAAACTGCGTTTTAAAGGAACAAATGTCACAACATTGTTTAGATCAAATGAAGATTTAACATTGATCAGTGATAATAATTATATTCGAACATCAATTGAACGAAAGGACAAATTTGCCATGTTTCATGCGAAAATTCGACTTTGAATCATGTTCGCTTGAATTGATAATATGAAACAAACAAGAAAATCAAACATAAGTGGAATAAATTACATATATTATCGAATGTCGATAATTGCAGTATGACAAAAATCTATTTCATTGTCATTATTTAAATCTTCAATATGCATATCTAATTTGATGTAGCATTATAAATTCATTACGTTACATGTGCAAGCATCTATTCCTCGATTTCGTCGTAAATTTATCTGGCTTTAAAGATAAAACGCCATTTAACTGCATATGCGATAATGTGTTGACACGCACACGAATGTACATGATTAATTGCCCCAATGTAAATACATCGCAGGTGCAGTTTTTGCCTTATTCCCGACCGGAGTGAAAAAAGGACAGTATTGTTGCCAACAGTCATTGCCCGATCAATTATCATGTTCACACCTCAAGACAACAGCAAACCTATATTCAACAGGGGAGGGAAATATTATCCACCGGGACTCCGTGATATATCATTCTAATCCTTACCTCAAATAGGATTTAATCCTGGGAAGTGTCATTAAACCCCGTCTACCGATTCCTGTTTTTCACACCTAAGTCTCAAACCTATCACGATTGATACCATTATCTTCTTGTATTCATACAATCAATTGTCAAACTACAATTGTTTTGTTCGATTAAATATGCTGATTAAAATATATACAGAGCTATTTCACTATAGGTTTATCGTTCTGCTAAAAATTGTGTCTCACAGCTTATGATAAATTGAGTTCATCTATACACTCCGTTTACAATATGACTAGTTTTGAGTATCAGAAAATTATCCCTTTTCTTAAAGTCCATTGCATCTCCTAATGACGTGTTGATATCGCATACAAACGAGCACCTAATGACCTAAACATACAATTAGCAGGTCGATTTGTAACAAGTCATTTGAGAATATACAGCCGACCTCATAATTTAAAGGACTCTGCACAATTTACATGGAAATGATAATTTTCGATATTATTTTTGAATATATTTTAACCGTTGTCAATACATTTCTAAACAATAATATAACTTTAATATTGCACGTAAATGCATTTGTGTATTATATTATATGAATGATAAGTAGGGTTAAACTCTAAATCTAAGGAAACAAAACTTCATTAACACATGAAAGATCAATTAAACTCAATAACCCAATTAAAGTTCATAAAATTTCGTAATAGATTTATGGTAATCTTAATGATTTTGATGGTGACAATGATAATGATGGTATTTATGATAATGATGATTTTAGTATTAGTATCATTATAACTAATATTATTTTTATTCTTATCTTTATAGTCATAATCATTTTCAAGATATATCTCTTTATAGTAAAGGTTATAACAATGATGATGATAACAATAATGATATTGATGATGATGATACTTACAAAGAAATGATACAAGAGCAGTAAATACCACAAAATAATAACAATGCCAACAATCATTAGTGTTGCAATTAATTGAAAATATCTATCACAACAAACCTTCACCCTTTATTTATAATAACTATTCCATATATCTACACAAAACTTTTACTTCAGTTATACTATTTAGAAATGCCTTTCCCGTAATATTGAATTGAAATAAGGAATTTGACATAGAATTTTATTGTGCGTATATATACTATTTCTATATCGTTTTCATATAAAGATAATTGGAATAACTTTACTGAAACAGTTACGTATTATCTACACCTCAAGATTGCAAGTGAACCAATAAATTTGGTCTTAAATTCAGTTGAATATTTGATAAAATATTAACCTCAATAACCACATTGCTGATTTTCTAAGAATAACATATATTATATACCACCACACAACGCAACCTTTAACACGCAACTAACTAATCGTTTTATTTTGACTGATCATAGTCCAGAATAGGTCTACCTCTTATACTGTTATATACTAAAATATCAGCGGGAGAGGACTGACTGACCTATCTTAAGAGAGAACTTTTCTATTTTCTTGTTTACAAACTTGTATGACCCCAGTAAAGCATGCTATATTTCCCCTCTTTATTATCGTAATAATGTTTGTATTGGAGCAATTAAAGCCAACAAAACGACAAGCCACTCATTGCACTTGTCCAATTCAATTTGGCTTATCATAAAGTAAAGTTTACCTTTATTTTATTACTAAGGGTAATGCTTGGTGTTCTTACTAAGACTTGATTTCGTTATCAGGTAGACTATCGCAGATGATACGTAGAAAGTTGGTATTTGGTTCTTATAAAAAAGAAAGAGATGTTTCTACATTTTAAAATTAATATTATGTTTTTACGTCAGTTTGAGTACAGAGTGTCATCATATAAAATGGTAATCATTAACATTTTCTTGTTCTTGTTCTCGTTTTTTTTTTCAGCGTTGGCTCAGAACACAGTATCCCACAACAGCACCTCATCCACCGCGACATCACCTACTTCCACGACGGCATCCGCTCAGGTTCACGAAGATGACGACGACGACATCGACTCCATTGCTTCCGATAAGGACGGTGACTCGGCGAGTCGTGACACGTCATCGCCGTCATCGGGTGATCCTCCGAAGAAACGAAAGCGACGCGTGCTGTTCTCCAAAGCCCAGACATACGAACTAGAGAGGAGATTCCGACAGCAGAGGTACCTATCCGCACCAGAAAGGGAACACTTGGCGAGTATCATCCGACTCACGCCGACACAAGTCAAGATTTGGTTCCAGAACCACCGCTACAAGCTAAAGCGTGCCCGCCAAGAAAAGGGCCTAGACTTGAATCCGTTACCGTCTCCTCGACGCGTTGCCGTTCCCGTTCTGGTGAGAGATGGCAAACCTTGCAACGCTGGTATGGGTGGTATGAATGGTACCAACATGGGAACACATGGAGCTGCAGCAGCAGCAGCGGCAGCGGCAGCATCGGCCTGCATGTCAGCAGCAGCCAAGTCTCACCATCATCACCATCACCACCACCAAGACTCGTTGTTGGCGCCCACGGCAGCCGTGACGGCACCACCACCTCTACAACACATGCAACATTATCCGTCACCTTGTAGCTATTCAACAGTGACAGCACCGTACAACAGTAACTATAGTTCCTTTAGCAACATGTCAATGGCAAACAACATGCAGTACACAGGTTCAATGGCACAACCTTGGGCGTGGTGAGGTAGGCCTACAAGAAAAAAAAAAGATGACATGAACTGTTCTAACTTTTCAACTCTGCTCGTTGGGCTAAACAGGACCTCAATTGAAATAATTATTAAAATCTGCTTTTGTTTTGTGGATTTGCCGTTTTGATCAAATCAATAAAAAAAAACGAGGCCACGACCTGCGCCCCGTAGCATAAAAGTTTGCGATGAATCGCAAATATGAAAGAACCACCCTGATCATGCTGATTGGTTCCTGGTCAGTGTTGTGAACAAAGTGCGCATGCAACAGTGATCTTGATTGGGCATTGGCATTTAGCGATTGATTGCAAACTTATGTTACAGAGTCACGGGCTCCTTAACACAAAGGTTTTCGATTAAGCGCTTATTTGAAAGAACAGTTCTGACTGGTTTTTAGTCAGTCTACTGAGCATGCAACGATGATCTTGATAGGCCATTTTATTTAGCGATTAATCGCTAACCTTTGTGCTACGGGGCCCAGGACACAAGTTGCTGGATATGACATTTTAAAGCATGCGAGAGTGGGTGGATGTATGTGTGTTTTTGAAAGAGAGGGGGAGTGGCTATTCCAACACAAAACTAAAATACGTTGCGATATGAAATGTAAGACTGTCCCGTTAACGTCATCGCTTACTACTGAAATAAGTATTATGTAGGAAAATTCGACAGAGGAAAGTATAATGGAAATAGTTTTAACACTCAAGATGGACTGCATGACCGATTCATGCGTTGTGTTTATGATAAGCTATATACTAACGAGATAAGCTGTAAGTTATACCAAAGAGTGAATTAAAGAATAATTGCTATCGACTTGAAATTTCATTATCTACCTGATGTACATACCTGCTTTTTACTTGGAAGAATCACTAAATGAAATTTTTAGAAATCTATTGTTCTTTAACCAATATATCGTGCTTGATTAATTGCGGTAATTTGATTATTTGACTTCAAAGACATTCGGGCTTGTCGTAGATACTGATATTAAAAAAGGACCCGGTCTGACGTTTTCTAGAAATGAATAATGAGATTAAAGATCCAGTTTTCATGCATCCAAATTAAAAACTTTTGTTTGTTAAAAAAAGATAATGACTTGTTGATTCATGAAATTATAGATGATAATTCAAATTTAGGATTCATACTTTTTTTATGAGAAAATCAAATATACTTTCCTAGCCTTTTTGAACTTATTCAAATAAAAGCATTTAATTTTGTCTGACAGGACTTTAAAAAGCAATATTCATTGACAAATAAGGTCATTCCTGCTAATTTTTTTTCAATCATCGTTATCATTATTATTGTTGTTGTTATTATTAGTAATATCATCATTTTTATAAAAATAATAATATATTTGGTTAATGATAATATATTATTATAATGATAATATATTATTAACCAAAGGAAAACAAAAGATACAACAATTTCTTGAATTTCTTGTTCTTCGAAAAGCTAATCCCAATTTATGCCAATTAATACATTAGACCCACTTTTCCTCTTGTTATAAATTGTCAATTTGTTCTTATTATACTTCTCCAAATGCAATTACATAAATGTCATGATCTAAAATGAAAGCTCGAAGCAAATTTACCCTAGGTTTTTACGTGGTTTGTGACGTCACATTCAGTAATGTTTGTACCAAGAAACGGATCATATTTACAGCAATGTGGAAGAAAAACATATGACTTCGATATCAGCACGATACCTCATTACAACACCACAAATATATTAATGTATACATATTGGAATAATTGGACAATGTCTGAATTAATTTATTTGCCAGTAATGACGTAAGAGAATGAGAAGTGGACAAGACGGCAAATACGAGAAATGTAAAAATTCCGAGACGATTTCAAAAATGAAACGAAGACTTGTCTGTTTTTTTTTTATTGAACTTTCCTTTGAAGGCTCTATGAACTTAAGTTTGTAGAAGTATACATGATACTAAATTACTAATATGCCGTGTTTGCCATATGGAAACTACGATTGTAACCTCTGATAAATGGCTGAAAATTGACATCGTTTATTATATTATGCTGCTAAATTTACCCTTTGATATTGTGTACTCCAAACACAACATCCTTGACAAAGAAAATAACAGTCCATATTTTGAAAAGAAATATATATTCCGCTATCTTGACAGCTAGAGATTGAAAATAATGTCATTGTAGATGTATGTGTGAGGTCACAGATAACTTGTGTCTTTACATATATTTGATTGCTCTAAGATATTGATTTTTGTATTCTTTAGTTCACTAAATTATTAGACGCAGTGTGAGATTAGATGTACCATTATTGTGTCATATT
Organism: Lytechinus pictus; assembly: GCF_037042905.1. Lineage (NCBI taxonomy): Eukaryota > Metazoa > Echinodermata > Echinoidea > Temnopleuroida > Toxopneustidae > Lytechinus > Lytechinus pictus. The sequence goes on from NC_087251.1 coordinate 16,079,995, forward strand.
GTTGTATCTGTATATTTAGGTGAAATGGGATATCAATTATTATGAGGTGTATCATATTAAAACATTTATTTATTTTGTACATTGATGAAGAAAATGGACTTGTTTGGAACAAGAACTACAGCAATTGATTTTTTTCTTGAATATTTGATCAGTATTGAAAGATATGCGACGGTATGATTCCAAAGATATTAGAAATAAAAGGAAACTTGTATATACCGAAAAATATGACAAAATATTTCAGTCCTCTTTGTTTTCTTTCGTTTCAGTTATAGTATTGATGGTGTAGTTTGTAAAATTTATTTGATAATAATGGTGGTGATGATGATGGTGATGACGATAATGGTGATGATGGTTGTTATGATGATGCTGCTGCTGCTGATGATGATGATGGTAAGGATGATGATGATGGTAAGGATGATGATGATAATGTTGACGATGATAATGTTTATAATGCTTCTGATATTGTTGACGACGATCTTGATGGTAATAATAATAATAATAATATTCCGCATTTATATAGCGCTTAACACATCGGAACGACGTCTCTAAACGCTTTACAGATATATTATTACCCCGGTCATCGGATCCTTGCATGCCCGCATACAATGTATGCGCCTTCTCCACTCCCTGGGGAGCATTCCAACAAGAGTTCCAAGACTCAATATTGCTAGGCATACTACATAGGCTTTCGCATCCTACCGGGTACCCATTTAACACCTGGTTAGAGAGTGGCAAATTGTGGATTGACGCCTTGCCAAAGGACGCTAGGCCATGGTGGGATTCGAACACACGACCCTCTGATTACAAGGCGAGAGTCAGAACCGCTACACCACGGCGCTTACTTCCATGATGATGATGGGGATAACCGTAATGATAATGATAATTATTAAGATGGTGATGAGAATGTTGCTGATGATAATGTTTCTGCTGATGATGATGGTAAAGGTGATGGACAGGTGTTGGTGATGATTATGATTGTGATTACGTTGATGATGATAGCGATGGTTAGCATATTGATGGTGATGGTGATGATGATGATGATGATGATAATGATGTTTTGGTGGTAAAAATAAGACTGACCAGGGCATTGACGATGATGATGGCGATGGTAATGGTGGTGATGAAGAGGGTAATGATGATGATGGGGATAACCGTAATGATAATGATAAAGCTGATGATGACGACGATCAAAGTGGAAATAAAAAAGCAATAATTGTGATTATGAAAATGACTATAATGACAACAGCTTGTAATGATATTAAAAATGAAAATGATAATAATGATAATAACAACAACAACAACAATAATAAGTATAATAACCATACTAATACTTTATACTACTACTAGTATACTACTACTAATAATAATGACAAAGATTAATATAATACAATAATAATAATTATGTTGATGATAATTAAGATGATGATAATTCAGAATGAAAACTCAAGAAAGTAAGCAGGGAAATGATAATAAATCAATCATTCCTTAAAATATTTCACTCAGTAACTGCACTCAACCTATTTCAAGTTAGACATTCTTAAATGTGAATAAAAGCGTTTAGTCAATTACCCGCCCTCTAAAAAAATATAGCATACTCTCGGTACTACGGGAGACCTCCTCTAACTGCTTGTCCTTCTCAAAGCGTGTACTAGGTCTAACAAGTGTCTTCAAGAATGTGTAGGACCATTGGAAATCGTGCCAACATAAAGATGACGAACAAGAGCCCCAAAATGGTGTTAGCGAATTAGCAATGTACACACTCACCTTGCCTCTTTCATTCTACGTGTTGAGTGTAATTACTAAGACAACTTTGCCATCGCTTGAATTTGGTCTTCACATTAAGAGGTTTTTGTGTTATCCTTTTGACTCAAGCATATAAAAGCCTGTTTGATTTTGAAACGCCCGGCCGATGGGAAAGTGGTTCTCCTTTATCGCTAATCTCTAAAGTCTATTTGGGTGGGAACGTTTGTTGATAGGAGGTAGTCAACATCGAAGAGAATGGTTGGGGTTAGGTTAGATAGTTACCTGATGCGCTGTAATTCCTAAGCAACCGTTATACTGAACTCCAAGAACGGCCTTAGAAAATGTTAGAATTTGCATGAGTAAGGAAGACAAGAATAATCCCTTAAATTCATACGACCCAGTCAACTTTCATCCATCCTAAATGCAAAATTCAAGAGTCAGATATTGAGATGAAATTATCAAACCATTTTTTTATGGCGGTCCCATGGCAGAGTACTTGAACCCTATCTATTACCCTCAACGATTCGCGAAATATTTTCGCCGCGCGAAGTTTTTTGACTGCGCTGCTCGCAGATTTTTTACTTTCAGTCTTTGGGACCAACTTTATGACGCCCAGGTACGCGGTTCCCAAATTACGCAACATTTCGTAAGTGCATGTCAGACCAAAAATTGCTCAAAAACGTGTTTTTGTGTACAAAGTCAATGCAAATTGTATTTTCAACCAAAATTTTTAGTTTTAGTTTTGGTGGTCTAAATGGATTTATTTCAGGCTGTTTATGATCGCAGAGTTCCAGACAAAGTTCATCGAAAAAACAATGAAAAACAAAAGGTAAAAAAAACAAAGAAATACATAAGAAAAAAAATATATAATACAATAGAAACACGGGTTGTGTGGTCCAGTGGTTAGAGCATTGGACTCATAATCGCAAGGTTGTGAGTTCGAATCCCAACTCTGCCATTGTCTCCACTTTGATAAAAAGGCCCGAGAGTGATATCTGTCGTCTATAACGTCAGCCACTATGACTGATTAACCTAGACGTAAAATGTTTCATAGGTAATCGGTTATATACCAGCTTGGCGTTTACCAGCAAAATGCTGTCCTGCCGAGTTCCTATACGGGAGTTATCACAAACAGAAATTGATCTCATATCGCATTTTTTCACGTACATTTGCTAAGAACACAACAAAGAGTTTCTACACCGAAAATTATAATATTTGGAGCGTTTTTTAGGGAGTTAGAAGAAAAAATATGAATATGCATACTAATTACGCTTAAATTAGCACAATCAATTAGTAGCAAATTGTATGACATAAATCAATATACAGTATTGTAGATTATATAGACAACCTGCGTGCCAATTTTCCGCACGATCGACGACCGAGATCTCAAAGCCCCCCCCCCCCCTCCCGGCCATATGAACTCCCAAAATACCCAGGCCTAGATAGGGTTATTAAAAAGGATAACTTATTGGTGGATTTCTTTGCGATCTCGATGAAAAAAAAGCGCATTGTATAGTCAAGCCCCTGTTTTCTTATTCCTCCTCTTTTTCTGACTTTACGTTTTATTTTACTCTAACACATTGAGTCATTCCAATGACGTATAGAAATCTTTAAAACCTTGACTAAATGAATTATAGAAACGTAAAAAATACCAAATTTTTACAACGAAAATTTTGAGTATCGCCAAAGTGTCTGCCTATCAACCCAAATCTTTAATCATTCACTGCAACAAGGGCTTGACACATATACAGTTCCAAAATGAATGCGAACATTACTCTTTTATTTGTCTAAAAGAGCACTGGTCGTCTTCAACAAAACAAAAATTGCTCCGTTGAGTAATTTGTACTGATATTCCTTAATCTTTAACAAAAGCGATGCGATTCTGGGTTTTATGAATATATCTTTAGTTTCCTTTTCTTAGAATTCAAAGTCAGTTTGACCATTTCTCAATATTATTGTTAAAGTGTATGAACGTTGCAAGTGTGTTATAAAATCATCGAAGATTATCGTCAATGCCCAGCTCATACTATCTTAAATATACGATATACCCACGCTGACATGAAGCACACACCGCACACCCTCACTTGCGTTAGAAGAACCCAGCTATGGCGAGCAGTTCCCGCGCACTCATCTATTCCACTCACTTGTGAGTATTTAAGGACGTTCCCCAGTTATGTTGTGCGCATCCCCATCTGCGCATATTTTACGCCATGCGCGTTTACGTCACAATAAGTGAATAGGTGAGTAATCAGCTACAGGTATCAGCTGATTTTTCTCAAGTACCTGCACTCTAACAGCAAATCTTGATGAGTTATTTTACGAAGCTGTTAGCTGAAAATGATATATGGACCAACATTTTAAACGCCTCTACCTCTTCAGAATATTTTACTCTGCAGTGCTGCAAAGTTTGACGAATATGACCTCGAGACTCGAGTTTGATTAAATGGTATAGTGGTGTAGAATTTTCCCTTATGAAGATACAAGACTTTTTACGCGTTTTGTTTTTTGGCGTATTCAAAAACATATTTGCTCCAACAAAAGTGCTGATATTTGAAAACAAGCACATGAATCCCCAATTTTTAATATTCACATCTCTTGAGTATACCTTTCTCTGCAACCATGCGAAATTTGGTGAAAACGACGGGTTTTAAATAAAGTGCAGCATTTACTTCTTAAAGTTGTTATATACATTTCAATTTTCAGATATGTTTTTGTCGTCTTTCACACCTTATTTTTAAAATTGAAGGTGCTACTACTATTTAAAAAGCAAACGAATGGCAATATGAGTGAATTTCTTTATGTTAAGTATATACTTCTGAACTGTAATGTAAAATCTGGTGAAATTCAGATGGACTTTGACTGAGTAATAGAGGTTTACACTCAACGTTGCGATCTCGTGGGGTTTTAAAACGCAAAATTATTTCTATAGCGTATTTCTCGAGACCTTGCAAATGGGTGAACTTTAAAGCTCGATAGCATAAAATCAAGCACATGAACCTATGTTAATTATTAAATGTTTTGCACAATATTAGGTGCCTAAGTAACTCTGTGCAAAATTTAGTGAAAATGACATGGATTTCATTTGAACTGTGGAACGTCATTACGAGGGAAATTTCACGTTTCAAATACTTCTTGAATGATTCCAAACAGGAAAATACTTTAATGCTCTAGTGCACGTGCCAAATGATAAATTTCGGAGGAAAGAGCTTTACCAATGATGTAGCTTGTTGGTTTGTGCATGTGATAGTTGATTTATACAAACTTTTGTTCAAAGACTTTCTTGAAAAGAAAATAAACAAATGTGGACGGGTTTCTTTTGTTAGTCAAATACAATTGCTCAAGTAAGGTAAAAATTTCCTACATAAAGACGTGAACAAAGTGTTCGAAAATAAAAATATTGGCAACATAATCATCATGACAATTATATTCGTGCTGTATAAATTTAAGGGGCTAAAACAATTTTTGAAATAATATCCTCTTTCTACAAAGAAAATCAGTCTATAATCACCGTGCTTGAAATACAATGTGATAAATACATTCATAAGGCAGTTTTGGGTAGAATGGAAGAGATCAAAACTGTCAGAGGTGGATATATTGGAGGGATAATTGTCAGTTCGAGGAAAAAGTCAGATGTATAGATTTCAAAGGGAAAACAAATTTCTCCCCGATAAGAGTCATAATCCAAAAACAAGGCAATTATTCCATTAATTTTCGTGTTCTTTTTTGGGGTCTTTCTTTCTATTTACATTCTGGCTTTTTTGTGCAAAGTTCTCTCGTGGTTTCTGCTGGTTGGATATAATTTCTCAGTAGATCGGCCAGAAGACGGTATTTTTTGTATGTGTGCATGTGTGTGAGGATATGTAATCTTAATATGTGAGCCGACTTTTTAATTTGTACAAAAGTGAAGGACTCTTTTTCGTTGGAAATGACTTGCATTTCATAAGATTAATACAGTCATTACAGATCCTGTCGCAGAATATCTTCAAGCAAGGAAGGCGAGATATCCAAATAGTTTGATATGAGAAGAGTTGTTATTTTCTAATTTTGCAACAAACGAGGGTTGAATATAAATAGGTCAAAATAATCTACGCACAAGAAGGAAAGAGACGCGCCATCGAACATGTAGGTTATACAGTCACCAAACTTACCAATTTCAGGAACCATTCTCAAATTTAAAATTAAACACGAGAGTTTAGCTTAGCACAAAATAAAAGTGTTATTTAATGATAATAAGGTTATTTCATCAGCAAAACACAGGCCATTCCTGTTTGTACAGCTAAATGAGCATGGTGAGTGACTCATTTATGCTGAAAAGAGCAAATAGGTAAAAGTTAAGATTAGAAAATCCGTATTGCATCCAAGTTGACTAGATTAATCTTTACATGATGTTTTTTAACAGTCTCTCATGTTTTGCGAAAGACTGGCGAGAGATCACTGAAGGATCATTGAGAGGCGTCCATAGAAAGATTACCCAGAATGGCACTCACAACTAATTCACCAATCAAACTTCGTCATGACTTGTGAACAGCGAATATACATTTATATTTTATATGTATAAGGTATAAGTGCCTCTTGCTGATGATAAATTCGAGCATTCACACAGACGAATATATGAACACACTGCAAAACATACTGAGGGACTATAACAAGTCATTTATTATGATAAAGATTTGTATCGCAGAGTCTTGACAATAAATTCCTCTTTATTATTCGAAAGATAATTAAGCTACAATACCCAAATATTGATTATAAATTCCAATTTGATAAAAAAAATTACTTATTAGACTGGACCACCATGGCAGTGACAACAACGAGAATAACGAAGGTCTCCGGATGCACAACGTTTTGTTACGAGCAAAATAAAGATATCAAGATCCCAAAGTAGAAATTTGTGATCAATACGAGAAACCAATCAATCGGAATGGTCATAAGGATTCCTCGACAACACCTTTCTCTAAACTGAGATGACAAAAAAGAGATGTAGTATATACAGTTGATGAACTCGAACATGATTGATTTACATTCCAATCCCCACACCTGGACAGTATCTACGCCCGATGACGTAAATCTCTTTATTCGAAAAGAAAAGGATTCTGGTCGCAGTCTTTGTACCCCTTACTACCCCATTCCGAAGAGAATAGTCTCGTCACACCTGGACGTGCTACTTAAGAACCAACACCGATCAAAGAACGATTGTTATGGGGAAGAGATTTGTAGTCTAAAGACCAACGTTAGGGAGTGGAAGTTTTCACTTCTTGCCGCACCATTCCAATTTATTGCCAAACAATAGAGCGGCGGTCACTTCAAAGTGGTATTGGTGTCCAAATTTATTTCTTCTTTTCAACCGATTTCAAAGAGAACGTAAACCATCCCGGCTTTAAACTGCCTAATTCTGGTCTTGTTTTTACGACGAACCCCTTTCTTGGATGGGGACAATGCCTTAATCCCAACAAGGTAAAATGATCCAAGAAGCTTCCACATGCTATGGTTTTTATTTCGTCATCTATTGTCTCGTGCACGATGTGTTTTGAAGAGCAATTCTTAATTTAGAGGTGAATAATGAGACTCTCAATTGTTGTTTGTAGTCCAGGGGTGTTTGTGAGAAGTGGTTCCAACAAAAGGGGGTCACGCGGGCCGCTTTCTATTTCCATCCATGCGAGAAGATACAGTAAAAAGATAGTGGATTAGAGAAGTACTTTGAAAATTGACGGTACTTCTGAATTTGCTTTTACTCCTGTAACTGTAAACAATAACTTTGATTTTAAAGAATTTTCTCATCCTTGCAAACACTTTTCATAAGTTTGCTTCTAACATCAGGGTCTGAATAAGAAATTGCGAGCACTTTGGGGGTTGAATATTAAATAATGTATTAATAGATCATAATTGCCAGCAGTCTCGAAGATCAAAAGGATTTTTAATCTTCATTTAAGTATGTTTATGTATTGCAAGAACGATATGAGAAAATTCTATCCCCTAAAAACACTTCAAAGACAATAGTCTAAACAGATTTATAACTTAGAATGTCAAATTTTACAGACATTCATTCACCAGATTAATTATTCATAAACATTGTAAAAAGAATTATGATAAAAAATCAAAGCAAAATTATATTTTATTCCTTGCACTAAATAAACATCAGTATAGCTGAAAAGAGAGCTTCTCTGTAGTTTTGTCATGTTAAATAGGATAATTCTTGTTGAATAATGGCGCAAGCATGATGCAGAATAAAAGTAAACGGCAATTTGGAATAATCGAATCAAATTATTGAAAATAGTCTACCGAAAATCTACTATCAGGGAAGTTTTTAAATACATATTTAACACTTTTGGTGCAATGGGATTTATGAATATCTTACACTCTCTTTATCCATGCAATATTTTTTCATTTTTATATTTTTCATTTGTCATTTCATTTATTTTATTTTCAACAAAAATATAAACCAAGTAAATATAATCACCAAGGTCATTAAATCAACTTAAAATAGACATATAAAAAAAATTCAGACAAAGGGATTATGTGACTTATAATTTGCGAAAATGGAGGATCCCACTCGAAGGATCCCTCCATTTTATCAGAATTTTATTCTATAATGATATTTTGCTTATACATAATACTTTGTTTTGTTTAACTTATGGAAAAATTGCACATGCCTCAATTTAAATTGTCTGTATAATTTCATTGTAATTATTTCGACCACTTTACTTTGTTCTGTTGAAAATGAAATAAATTTAAATTTAAATTTAAAAAGCAAAGCTTGTATATTTGTGGGCTCCTCAAAGTATGACAGAATGGAACAAACTGAACAAAATTATGAAATAACAAACTGAGATAGTGGCAAGGAATGAATATTTTCAACATTCCAGATAATGTAAAGCCGTGTTTCCATATCCGTATCTGTTCTAAGAAAATTAAAATGATATTTCAGCATCTTTAAATGTAAGAAGAATGAATTATCTGGCGGGGTGTATTGGGCATGAAGCTACCCCTTTTGCCCAATATCAACATTCACGACTGCCACTTTGGATTGATTATACTATTTTTTGGGGGGAGGGGGCTTGTCAGATTTTCCGAACTTTAAAAATGTAAGAAAGAGGGCTGGTGGAAAATTCAGCTGTTGTTTTTTTTCTTTCTTTTTCTTTCTTGTCACAAACCCGAGAATCTCGGAAAAACCTTCTTGTGGAAGTTTGCAAGAAAGCGATCATTCTCTCGCAAACCTCCTTCACTCAGTGTCACAATAAAAATGATTTAGAGAGTGACATAACTACACAGAATTTGCAGAGATGGTTTCTCTGGTGACGAGTACTTGCATTAAGGGGGTATCTTGCTCAATTTAAGGACCATTTATACATCGCGCTACTTAGGAAGATAAACGCCTCTGTGAAGAATCAATAAAAGTACACACAGGCGTGCTTCAGCACCAAGCAGACCTCGGGGATCTATCCTTGCAGGCGATGAAAGCGATTCAGCATCGATCTCTTCCCGCCAAAACCTGCTAAACATTTGGACGATTGCATCCAACATGCGTGCCGCGGAATCCCAAAACACATCCTATGATGGGATGCAGTTCCTTTCAGCCAAGGAAACCTCGTGTTCAATTTACTTCGAAGATATCGATGAACAGGGATAGACAGAGGAAGAGAAAACTCCCTCCCGCAAAACGTTTTCTGGCGATAGTTAATCGCGCGATCGCCATTTTTAATCGTCTGCTGCTGGTGCGGCATCACTAACTAGCCTGCAGGGAACGTCTCGGAAGACCTGACCTACACAGCATCTTACATCTTGGAGATTGAAGTCAATTTGCCTTGTCGCTCCGCCGGGCACAACGCTTAGCATGACTATAGCAACTGATCTTAGAACTCATTAAACCCGATGAATATTGTCCAGTATGAAGACGATCATGCAAAAAGTCCAATCATTGAATGAAATTAGATGATTGTGGGATGTAGGATAGTGAGGTCAAGAGCTAACATTCCATTATCAGTAATTATTCTGTTGTCACTAAGGCAATAGAGCCCCTTAATATCATATCTCAATTCATTCCGATGAAAACATCTGAAGTACATATCACGAGAAAGTGAAATATGAATTGCTAAAATAAAAATTAAAATCGTCTCAAGTGTGTGATGAGATTCTAAACAGGAAAGGTTACTTGTTGGTTAAGAAGTTGTTGCTGTAATTATGTCGGGTATATATTATGTGCCCCCTTCTCTCTCTCTCTCTCTAACCATGGACCTATTACTCTAACACACATACTTTCCCTCTCTCTTTCTCTCCTCCCGTTATCTTCCCTACTCTTCTCTCTTTCTGGATTTATCTGTTTCGCTGTTTTTCATTTCACTCACTCTCCGTTTTCTGTTTGCCTTCCCCCTTTCTTCCTCTCTCTTTCTTTGTCCTTCTCCTAATGTTACTGTCCAAGATGAACGGACGGGGGGGGGGGGGGGTAATCAAAACTATTGATAGCTGGCTCAGTCTCTTGCAATAAATTTGACCAAGTTTAAGCTTGTTCAACTTAAAGCATACAGACTTCCATTTGAAAAGCAATGAACTTCGGTTTTCGACGTGAAGGAATAAAATCGAGATTCGATCCATCAAAGAGCGAAGCCTTCGTGTACGTTCAGATTAATTAATGACCATTCTGTTATACCTAATTACGGCCAGTGAACCTATGTTGAAAGAGGTGAAATTCATCTTAAATTCATAGAATCAGCAAACAAATCCCTGTTATTGATTTTCACTCTAATTTTCTTTACTTCTCTCTCCTCTTGTCTCTGAAAAATATTTTTCTTCCTTGCTTTTTTCTCTGTACAAGTCTGCATGTAGAGGTACATTTTCCACCCTTCCCAAATTGAGGTATATATATATATATATAGTTATATATATATATGCATATATACATATATATAGCTCCGAGGAACCTTGATTTAAGCTACTACGCCTAACATTGTTCTCTTCATTCATTTCTTTCACATATTTGAATACAAAAGTTGCCAAAGCTGTTGTACATGAACATGTATAATTTATCACATTTATATATAAACCCCTCAAAAACGTTTGGAAATCTGAGTTTGACCATTAATTTCTCCCAACTCCCAATTTTACACAATCCATATTTGATATCATTCAAAAGATCATTTAATTTTCTTTAAAGTGACACCATGCTTGTTATGATCATGCCATTACGAAAAGAATAGGATTCAAAAGTGTTGGATGAGGTCTGAATTGAAGAGCTGCAAAACCAGCAGAAGTAGTCATGAAGGGTCAATAAAGTACATGATTCTTTTGTCTGTGTCAACAGAGATAAAAATCCATTCAAATCAAGATCCTGCTTCTTTATTTTTGATGTTTGATTGTGGTTTATGTTGTGATGGTTCTGTGAGATGACATGGTTTGAGTCGTGGTTTGAAATACCCAACCATGTTTGTTATGTACTTGCTTGTACAGAGGTGTGTTTGATTCCATGTTAATGTTGATGTAAATATATATATAATTATAATTATATAATATATATAATTTTACATGCCCATGGTTAATGGCATGTATGTAAGCATGAAAAGGAAGGCCCTACATTTATATTCAAAGGCACCAGACCAATACTGTTTTTTTTAACTATTGTCCGAATTTAACAAAATCATAATGGAGGGAATGTATAAAAGCAAAGCGTTTAATGTGAAGCCCGTTTTAGAAAGAACATAGTGCTTACCCGTTGCATGGAAAGTGGAAAAATGGGGGAAAATTTTGATTCAATGATTTTTTTAAAGATATCTAGACATATCTTCTGAAGATTATTACTATCACTAGGATTATTTTTTTACTCTACTTGAATGACTGTATTATATCCATCGGGTCTGATGGATTAATGTAATGACAAACTGGCCATATTCTGTTGAAGTATCAAACAAATTTGCGTTTCTCAATCCAGATCAATTTGCCTGTTCAGTCACTTTTATTTTCCTGTGATTTATCCCTTCCGATTTTATGATTTCAAAAATGTGATCACTAGTCGTGGCTGGATGACTTTTATCACCTTTTCTGCATTGAGTAATAGTCATCCGTTTTCTCGTTATTCAATAAATCCAGTCCTGAAAGAAATCTTCCACCAACTAATCCATATTGAAAGTACCGACACTGAAAACTTTTATCTATCTGCAATGAATCTGTTTTATTTGCTCGAATACCACCCACTTGTGAGTGAGAGGTATAAACGAGGGGCGATTTATGGTAGCTTCTTGTACAGCACACGAGGCCCCACTCAATCTGTAAATGGTCAATTAGTAGACGACGCAATAACTTTTGAAGATGTCTGCTGTTAGCATTAATGCTCCATTTATCATTCAAACATCCGTATCCTGTGTGATAGAGTAGGCTCAAGTACATCTGAAAATAGAATTAATTTGTTAAAACGGACCTCATGCATGTCGTGTGCATTTTTATCTGCATTTTATCTGCATGAAGGTAATGTGCCCTGCATCCCCCTAAAAACAAGACACCCCTTTACACCCAATTTCACAACAGAACACAACGGACATCAGAGGAACATGTTACCGATTTAAGGCTACATGAGCAAGTGCCCCCTCCCCGAAAGAAGTCATCATTTAGAAATATCTATAATAAAATAATAATATGTTAATTGTCTCTGTGTTACTTCTCTACTTGTTACATCCACTTTCCGTAATTCTGTTCGGTCGCCTTTTTATCTTTTAATTTTAGACAAGTAACAAACCAATCCAAAGTTTCTCCGTCTTACACATTGCTACTCATTAATGGGTGTGTGTGAGTTTGAATGTGAGAGAGAGAGAGTTGTATGTAAGGTTACGACGTTACGTTGGTGTGTGTGGGGGATGTGTGGGTGGGTGCGCGCTATTCTGTGCAGGGTGCGTTTGTGAGGATGGATGTGTGTGCGTGTGTGTGTGGCATCGCTTATTTCTCTGTCCCTGCTTCCTCCTGCACGCTTGTATCTCTTCAAGTATCCTTCCTATACACACCCACACCCACACATTGCGACACACATCAATGTCTCACGCACTTTCTCTTAATCGTTAACCAGCTGCATTTCTATCTGACTAATCCCTCATCCCTGAGCTCCCGTACTCCAACACCATCGCTCTTAACAGTTGCCATTTTAACTTCAATTGTGAGACACTCCATCTCATTTTCGGTTGTTCTTTCTTTCATAATAGACTGCCAAAAATGCAGGCGTTCTCCATGACACTTCTTGAGCACTAATCATCAAGTGAAGCACACCTTTTCTTTCTTCTTCCCTGAGCCTAGGAGTAGATCAAGGGGGTAGTAGCTCTCCACGGTGATGCTTCAGTTGGTGACGATACCCAGGATTTGCTCAAGAGCTTGCAAAAACACGAGGGACAGACTCACTTTGGCGGTTTAGATGGGAGGGCGCGCGTGGCTCAGCATACAATCTTCACTTCCTGCCTTGGTGCGTGGCGCGATGTCAATTTGATAGGCGACGCCACTGCATGTAAACCAGGTCGTGGAAACTGATAGCAACACGTCTGTGCTTCAACAAAAGAGAGAATGGCATCAACATATTCAGAACATTAGAGAGATGGAGGCAGGGAAAGAGAGAGGGAACAGGATGAAGACAGAGACTGAGGATGAAGCGAAAATGTATGCGTTAGAATGATGAGGAATCATCACGCCGTACTCGCTTTTTAGTGATTCAGTGTCGGGATTTTGGCGCTATCAGTTTCCCGCCGATAGTGGATGCGTTCGTGCCTGCTCACAAGACGGGCATGCATCCATCTGCAGCGAAGCCTGAGCGAAGCTGGGCCGAGGCTCCGGGGCGCGCGCGTGAACCTGCCCCTGCTCGCTTATCAATCGATAACCTGATCGTGTCTCTGTGTACCAACACGCAATCATTTTCTGGCGCTCTGACTGTCCGCATTAGCATGCTCGTCTGCTAATCGGTCATTCATACCCATCACTATTTTCATAGCTGGCGGAAGGTGAGACGCCACTGGTTGACATTAAACGCGCCATCAACCTATGCATCCCATAAGCTAGGGCACGCCAGACTTAAGCAAGCGTGGACTAACGCCGCTCTAATAGCCCACAAATCACATACTTTCAATCATTTATCTTTCTTTCTCCATGAAAATGGACACAAAAATCGTTATTCTTTTGACTGATGTTGCACTGCCAGCGGTCTGTCATGCCGATATTCAATACAATAAAGGTATGAGAAATTCGGATCAGGTATCGTATGTTATGCAGTGGCATGTTCTTATTCGGTCAAGAGTCTCTCTTGTAATACGCAAACTCCTCGTCATCTTGTTTAAGATTACTTCTAAGATATTAAGCAGTGCTACTCACTTTTGTTACAAAATATGTCTGGTAATATCATATCACTCATCAAACCTATAACAATATAAAAACAAGAGAGTATAGTTCGAATTAACATCGAATACTGTCAACAGAGGACCTCTGTGTTTGGTTGACCTACAACTATAGTAGCACTTACCCAGGACATTCACCTTCTATTGGTCCACAATTGGTAAGAACTCTCTGAGGAACCCTTAACACCTTTCTTGAAGTAAGCCACTTCTGATTCGAGAGGGTCTCAGGAGTTACAAAACATCAAATAATATGAAGGACTTTCGACACCGAAGTAAACTTTTATTCATGACGAATATTGCTCTCATTTTTTAATGCGTGGAAGTACGAGAAATGGCAACAAGACTTTGGGGATTTCACAACTAATTTGTTTATCAGGCTCCTTAAAATGACTTGTCATAATCCGTGTAATGTGATATAGATTACCGTATAAAGCTGTTATAATTGTATTTTAAATCTTCTAAAATGATTTTGATAACAAAATTAAAGCATTTGTGGACACATCCATTATACTCAAGAGAGATTAAGCTGCATAATCTCGATTTATCTCCAAGTGATGCTAGATGGACGAGATTTGCTTTTTATGTAAAATTGTATGAGAATCTTCCGGAAGGACTTAATACCTGTTTAGCTTTTATTCTAAAATATGCAAATGAATATACCATGATAATATACAAAAATAATCCAGTATCGCTAGCTCGTGTTTGAATGACACATAAAATTCTTCCGAGATTTTGAAATACATTAAATTGCGAGGTTTGGTTTTTGTACAATTTCTAAATCAACACACATCACTATGGATTTTTAGTGTAGTAACATAAATATGGTAAAATCTTTTAAGTATCATTTTACGGATTTTGCTCATCTAAAAAATGAAATGATAAATCAGCAATTAAAAGGTTGGAGGAGGGACAAGCTTTTATATATGTTATATTCAACCTTGTAAAAAGCTGTCTCCAAAAATTTGAATGGATTAAAGGTGGTAAATGCATACTTTAAAAAGGTTTATCACTATCCAACCTTTCAATTGCTCATTTAACATTTTAATTTTAGTGTGTGACGACGTAAAAAGGGTTAATGGGTATATAAGTATCCAGGGGCGGCGATCCTGGGGGAGGGGCGGGGGCACAGTGCCCCCAGACACTTTTTGAAGCACTGAAAAGAGTGCCCTTTTTCACGCCCGAAAAATACCCCCTCCACACTTTAACCTAAGGATCCGTTTTAGGCGTAACCAAGTGCCCTTTCTCACACCCTTTTCAAATGTTCTGTGACCCTTTCACCTGATAAAGACCCACTTTAGGTGTTAGCAAGTGCCGTTTCTCGTATCAGGGCCAATTTTTACAAAAATGCCCCCTTACGAACATGTTCTGCGCCCCTTTCATACCTGAGAAAGACCCGTTTAATGTGTAAGCAAGTGCCTACTTGTCTTCTTGTAAGTGCCTCTTCTCGAATAAGTGCCCTTTTTTACCCAAGAAAAGTGCCCCTCATGAATGTGTTCTGTGCCCTTTTCTACCTGAGAAGGACCCGTTTATGCCGTTAGCAAGTGTCCCTTTGCCTTCTTCTAGGTGCCCTTTCTCGAGGACCTGAGGACCCGATTTATGTGCCTCTTTGAAACAAGAAAAGAATATTCTCATTTCTATATGTTAGGCCTACTACTTACGAAGGAAAAAAAAATTGTAAGAATAATCCTACGAGCCTTAAGTTTCATGATTCATGTGAGTATATAGGGAAGATAAGTAGTGGCGAACATATGAGGGGCTTGGGGGCTCTTGCCCCCCCCCCCCCCCCCAAAAAAAAAAAAAAAAAAAAAAAAAAAATCCCAAGAAAAAAAAAGAGAATAGGAAAGAGAGAAGGGTGAAATATGATATCATTTTCTGAATATTATGTCAAAATCTATCACAAAATAGATTTTTCGTTATAAATATGTCAAGATTTGTGCTCGCTCGCCTTTTTAATTTTTTTAAGGTGATACGGCATATTTAGTTTCCTAAAAATTTGTGGCGCATTACGCCACTGTAGATTTTTTTCGTTTTGTTTTAAGATATTACCCTTTTCGAGAGAAAAGGTTCCCTTTTTTCCCTGTGCCCCCACTTTCATCTTCGCTCCGCAGCACTAGAAGTATCTATATGTTTTCTTCTTTTTTTTCTTTAAGAGGACATGGTAATAAGGTTTGAATGGTTTAGTAGTAATTCTAATCTATTACAAATATTTTATCTGCTTCGGAACATGGTTCTCGCGGTTACAAAACGACAGGAGCTAATCAAATAATTCCACATCCTGATTAGAAAAACAAGTGAAATTGAAAAGGACGACATTAAATTGACTTCCTTCTTTTAGTTCGACCTAGCTCGAGTCAGTTTTATTTCTGGAGATTTATTCAGAATATTTCTTCGCAATAAATGCAACATAATCTAACATTTCGAAGGATATATCAAAATAAAGACGTCATTAACGCGGGGAACCGACATCTTTGGCGATCATAGACGTCATCAATAAGAAAATCGAAAAAGTTTTACAAGCATTATCGTGATTATGCAAAAACTTACATAGTAATAGGGTGTAAATAATGTTGTTGCTTGAACCAAGACATTTTAGCATGACTCAATCTCTTCAAATAAACGCGAATCTTCCAACATTATAATTTCTTATATTTTTACTTATACACTTCAATCCATATATAGAACACACACACATTTAAATAAATATATTTTATATTAAGGAAAGGACAATTATAAAAATGTGGTTTATTTGTTTATGGTTAAGGGTATATTCCCCTGTGACAGGCCTAAGGAATTACAACAAAATTTCACACTATAGGCAGAAATTCATTATATATTTTTGTTCTTATAGGTTATATAAACACACACCCCCACCTATTTATATATGTGGGCATGTGTAAGGGAGTGTATATGTGAGGGTGTGTGTGTGTGTGTGAGAAATTACACGTACAACAGCTTTGATAACTCTTGTGTTCAAGTATGTTGTAAAAGAAATGAATGAAGAGAACAATGGTAGGCGTAGCTTAATCAAGGTTCCCCATACAGAGCTATCTGCCCTTTAGAAAAATTATGGTAGGTAGATACCAAAGCTATGGGGAACCTTGATTTAAGCTACGCCTACCATTGTTCTCTTTACATATATATATATATATATATATATATATATATATATATATATATATATATATATATATATATATATAGAAATATATACATATATTTCAAATATGTATACAGACATATACGTAATAAATGTTAAGAATTACAAAGGCATACAACCAATACTCTACCAAAAATGAGTTGGTGTTTAGATAGCGTACCGCTTCCATTGATTGATGAATATGTAAACCATTCAACCACCATTCCTAGTCAATTGCTTGTCTTTGGACCAACTGTAGTAGCCACTATGGTGCCTATAGTCTAGCCGCGGTACCATCGAAATTTGTTTTGATTATAAAATAGCTTGCATATTATATTGAACGAAAATGAAGTATATAATGTAAGTACTCATACAGTGCATCACTTTATCAGAGTCTAACATAAATTCATAGTAGTGTTCACTATAACCTTTTTTTTTTAATGAGTTAAATTTGCACCTGAAATTGTAGAGTGGTTGTAAAGATTAATGACTGATTAAAAAAATTACTTCATGTCGTTACCTACTTTTCTTATAACATGTCTTTTCAAGTTGATTTAATGATCTTGGTATATTTTTTTATTATGTTGACTTGTTATGATTGTATTTATATTTTGTTGAAAATGAAATAAATGAAATGAAATGAAATCACATAATTGTGTGTCATCATATTTGAATTTGTGGTTTTTCTTTCAGAGTTTTTAAATATAATATTAAATTATTCTGATCAAGACAGCCGGAAGTAATATCATACCCATCCTTGTAACACTCTGGCGAATCATTTTTTTTCCAACCGCATGGGATTTAATAGTAAGACATGCTAACACACGTGCAGACTTTCCAGAATTATCTGATAGAATTCGCTTTTGGGGGGATTTTTTAGTACGATTATAGAGTCATCACATTGAGGAATTGCATACTTATATTTCTGTTTCGATTGATTTGACGAAGTTTTATATACAAAGAAAACCTGAAAGAATTTTGTGAATATTAAGTTAATATAAATTAAGAGGTATGCATAATATAGAAGGGGAGACTCGCTTAGACTTCTAAAATGTCTGCGTTTGCTCTGTTATTTAAAAAGGCAAACATTGTGATCTTGTTGAGAATGGTCAAGTAGATCTGAAGAGAGTAGCTAACACACAGTCCTTCAAACATAAGCGATGTTGATCTTTAATGAATAGCTTCCTCCATTTCTCGAAAAGACAACAACCGCAAACAAGGGATTTTAATGAAAAGCTTTATTGGATAGAAATGAATCCAAAATGCCCTTTGTGGTGGGTGTTAATGAGATCTTATGAGGTATTTTGCGTATCGAGGGGGATGCTTGGTTTTAATTACTGGTTGGATGATAATGAGGTATTATCCCACTTTAAGGGGAATTAGCATTCTCGGCTGGGACTATGTTCAGCCGCCTTTGCTATTTGGCGGAAGAGGATTTGAATCGTCAAAGTTGCGAGATTAAGGGACAGTTTCATCATGTAAATTCAATTACCGGACATCATTTGAAGACGTGTCAGCGTCGAGGACTACGGCATAACTGTGCCAATAAACATCAAATCAACTCTTCATTAGTTATGTAATCTATTTCAGGTTCCTTCCATTCAGTTTAGATGGATTTTCTCCCGGGATTTCTTGTTTTCTTTCACTATTCTCTCAAGGCAACTTGTCTGATTTGAAGCAGTCACACTACACAGAAGAAGTGATTTTCTTGCATTTGCAAAGTTTTCTTTTCAATACATGGAAATCCCACATATTGAAATATTGAGTATAGACATTTTTGTAGGATTCTTGTTTTCATACAGGCCGCTTCTACGAAGCCACTGTCGTACATCACACAAGCACCCCCCCCCCCCACACACACAAACTGGGAGACCAATGCAAAATTGGAAACGCTGCCGCACTCCGCTGCCCATTGTTTTTTTAATGACATTGGTTCTTCAAAGAATGAACGATTACCTGCAAACAGGGTGAAGCGATATACCCACTGGCGGATCTAGAGGGTGGGGGGGGGGGGCACAGGGGGCATGTGCCCCCCTTTTGAGAAGCAAAATTAAAATATTAATGTAAAATTGCCATTAAAACAGAGGTGTGCCTCCTCTTTTGAAATTGAAGACCCCTTTTTTTTTGCTTTTCAATTTTGTTCGGGTACGAAATATCCTTAATTTGTGGTTGAAAACCTTTTTTTTGCTTGTCAAAATTTTCCTCCGAAAAATTTGCCTCCCCTTTTAGAAAATCCTGGATCCGCCCCTGGATATACCATAAATTGTACTACAAAGAGAAACGGTGGAAAGATGTATCTTTCATTGTTCTAATTTCATAATTCCTTTCCGAATATCACGTTCCTTCTCTAAGCTATGGATATTAAACGTATTTATCACAATTCCATTTGGAAACTTTAAAAATAATAATTGTTTTTTGCAGGGACTTGTAAATCAATACACCCTTTCTGCATGAACAATTTGTAAAAAAATGACAAAATTAGATGACTGAGAAAGGCCTATACTTATTTTCAAAAGTGCGAATTTGAATTTTTAACCAACACGTATGTATGTTTCCATTTTCTTCATTCATTCTTCATGTTAACAGCAATTCTTTCTTTTTAATGGTAATTTTGATTTCCTTATATTTATTCAAAACTTACCACGCGATTCGGAATTATTTATTTTTATTTTTGTATACTCATTTCTTACCGTCAAAGTTCCACCATGTTTCAGACACACAACAGAATCAAATTTCTTCTCCCTTTTTCTCTTATGAGGGAGTCTCATCAGTTCGTCGATATTACACCGTTTTATGAAAGATAACTTTCCTTTCGATTTTCTATGTTTCATCTGAAATTTGTCTGCGATTACGTTAATTTATCATGCAATAAGAAGACCCATTCTTGTTCTATATTTACTTTGAAGACTGAAGAAGAAGAATTGGTAGAAAAACCCACGTCAAATTTCAATGCGTCTCGCAGCGGAAAACGGAAATGGTCTGCTTACGGAGCGCGCGCGCTAGTTTTGGCGGGAATGTTTGCCCAGGAACGAACAGACGATACTCGCGTATGATTATGTCAATACATACGACTCTCGTTCGATCATCATCAGTCGAATTTTAGGCAGTGTTGTTTAAATAGACCGGGATACTCGCTCGAAAGCACACGCAATTAGCCGTGTCAAACATCACTTTGGCTTGATGATCTTGGGTATTGTAATATTGATATCATTTTATGGTATCCATATTGAAACAAGAGAACTTCCATTCTTGTGCGGTGTTTGGAGTCACTTAAGAGTGGATGGAGGATTGGCTAGGTAAATACAACTGTCTCATAAATCATGCTGGTGGAACCTACGATGATGATGATGGGCAAAGAGAAAAGCAAGATGTGAATCTCGAAGATCGCAACAAGTTCTTTTATCTATAGTCTTCAGAGTTATTAAAGATGTGGATTCAAGATTTGAAAGAGCTCACTCTAACTGCTTAAAATTGTGATCGTAAAAATAGAATATTGCACTGTCTCTGGAAAGCAAATGAGTTGAGAAAATTATACAAATACATATCAAATACAAGTCATGAACCTATAATAATTACATCTACATTTTCATGAGACGAATACTTACCGACTACGCTAAGAAGAATAGTGTATGATAGGTAACATGTAGACGTTGTGAGAAATGTATCCAATAATGCGAACAATTTTAAAAATGAAATGGGTAAACATGATGACCAACATTTTGGAAAGGAAGGTGATAAAAAAGCATTGCAACCAAAAAAGAAAATTTCAATGGTGAAAAGAACGAAAGGCGAACTAATATTTCCATCATTAGTAGTAGCGTTGTATCTAAATTCGTATCTAAGCTTGCAGGTCGTGGGTTCGAACCCTGCCAAAGCCCTCTATACCATTGAGCAAGGCAGATGTCCACATACTGCTTTTTATCATATATTATTTGATAAAAGAATACATATGTGACTGCTTAGAAGACATGTTTGCTGATAATTATCGCAGTCTGCGATCTACTTCTGATTTAGATGATTATGGTTATCAATATGAAAATAATTATATAAAGAAATTCATTTATGCACAACGATATAAATTATGCAAAACTTGTTCTGATAAAAAGAAAATTAAAGGTCATTATTTATTCCAAATTCTGCATGCAGAGAGAGACAATATGGGGAGATGTTCATGGAAATTTGTGTTGACGTCATAATATTAAATAATACAAAGATGGCGATGGTGATGATGATGATGATAATGGTGATGATGATAATGATGATGCTACTGCTGCTGATGATGATGATGCATGATGATGATGATAATGATGATGGTGAACATGATAGCGTTAACGTTGACTAGCAATTAATTATATTAAATGGTAACAATGATTTCAAACAATATTGTACATGTAATTTACCAACGAGATTCTATACGTGGTTACGGAAATGCGTTGAATAATTTGTTCAGTATAATGTTAGTAGCATAAGCTATACTATTTTTTTATTTTTCATGTAAGCAAATAGTTATGTAGGCCTACACATCATGTACACCATCTAAATTAA
The DNA here is from genome assembly GCF_037042905.1 of Lytechinus pictus. Lineage (NCBI taxonomy): Eukaryota > Metazoa > Echinodermata > Echinoidea > Temnopleuroida > Toxopneustidae > Lytechinus > Lytechinus pictus. The sequence goes on from NC_087251.1 coordinate 16,101,769, forward strand.
TTCTTTTATTCACTGTGGAGTCAATCACGGTTTGTTCGCCCTTTCCCTTACAGTGATCATGCATAAGAAGTCAGGCATGATTGTGAGGGGAAAATGCAATAGAAAGCAGTGAGAGACAAGGATATATTTTCTCATTTGATTGACTGTAATTACAACAACCATGGAATGTGTCGTCTGATTCACAAATCAGACATACACGCAATTATAGCTCAACGCTAGACTGGTACAACCTTGTAACGGTGTGTGGCGAGAAGTAATGACAGTTTGGCAGGTGAACAGTAGAGAGAAGGGAAGAGAAAGTAAGAGAGAGGGGAGAAACGAGAGGGAAGAAATGAGAGAGAGAGAGAGAGAGGCAAAAATAGAAGAGATGGGGAGAGAAAGAGAGAATGGGGGTAAGAATGATAGAATAGGGGAATAAAGATATACGACGGAAACAGACATAGGCCTACAGAGGAAATATAACTTCACTAGCAGGATGAGGAGGAGAAGAAGAAGACGAAGAAGAAGGAGAAGAAAAGGAAGAAGAAGAAAAAAAGATGATGAAGAAGAATTTAAAAAAAAAGGAAGAGTAGCCAAGATTGGGGAATGTGGGGTGTAGGGCAAAGAATGTGTGTGAGGAAGAAGGAGGGTGTGCATGTGTGTGTGGGTGTGCGTGTGTTTGACTATGAGAGAAAGAGGGGAAAGCGGGTGATTGAGAGAGTGTGTGATTGAGAGAGCTGGAGAGTATGTGTATGTGTCTGTGTGAGAAAAATGGAGAGAGGGAGAGAGAGAATGTGTGCATGTCAGGTAGAGAGGGAAGAATGAAATAGTGAGATAGGAGGAAGAGAGAGAGAGAAGAAGGAAATGAGATAAAGATAGAGAGAAGGGGGTAAAGATGTATAGTGACATGTCTAAAACTTAATTTGCTGGGAGATAAATCACAAATTTCAAGATGTCACCCTTTTCTACGTTTAATTAATGGCTATTGACATGCAATTGACAATTTTTGGCAGAGCTACGAAGATGTCATGTAGTTAATATTGACCGAGTTCATCTTTAAAGGGAAGACACATTAACAATAATGCATATTTTTATAACAATTTTTAAAGAAAAATAAGGAAATTATGAAAATTGTGAGATTTAGTTTGTAGCATCAATGGTAATGAAGAGGATATTTTAATTGATTCTATGTTTGTATCTCAATGATACTTTTTATTTATTAGAACTTCAAAACAAAATGCGAGAACTACAGTCACTTGAAGTAAAACTGAATAAAAACTGAATGGCTAAGCTCACGCCATTATTTAAAGGTGGTAACTTAAAGGATCCTACTAATTATAGGCCGATTTCCGTATTGCCTGTACTATCGAAAATAATGGAAAAGGTTGTTTTTAAACAAGTATATAAATATGTTTCTGATAATGATATACTTTCAAATAATCAGTTTGGATTTCGCCCCAATTATTCAACAAATACAGCCCTCTTTACAATTACAGAAAATATTCGTAAAGAATTAGATATTGGGCAAGCTGTTGGATTAGTATCGCTTGACCTTCGGAAAGCATTTGATATGGTTTCCCACGATATTCTGTTAAGAAAACTTGATCTTCTGGGGTTCGATGAGTCAAGCTTACGATGGTTCCAAAACTATTTAACTTTAAGAAAACATGTAACAGTTATCAATAACACATTTTCTTCTTATAATACAGTTACATGTGGAATTCCACAAGGGAGTATAATTGGTCCCTTGATGTTTATCATTTTCATAAATGATATTTCTACTGTTGTAAAGTTTAGCAGTATTTCAATGTACGCTGATGATACATGTATATACTATTCCTCAGATAATGTTTCTGATTTATGTTCCTGTCTAAATGAAGATTTGGCACGGATTTCAGACTGGTTGAAATGTAATGAATTATTACTGAACCCTAAGAAATGTGAATTTATCATATTCGGATCAAGGCGTAAATTATTACCATTTGCAAATGCACAAGTTCAAATTGACGGTGAAAAAATCAAAAGAGTGGAAGAGTGCAAGTACCTTGGCGTTATGCTCAGTGCACCGCTCAACTGGAATGCACATGTTAAATTTGTTAAGACGAAAGCGACAAAAACCCTGTATTGTTTGAAACGGCTCAGGCCGTACATCAGTCTGAATACTGCTATAATGCTTTACAAATCACTCTTTCAACCACACTTTGATTACTGCTCTATAGTATGGTTCAATGCAGGGAAAGTTTTACTTAAAGAATTGAGTGTTCTTCAAAATCGAGCACTGCGTATGGTCTTAAGAGTTGATTATAGATATAGTACCAACCTGTTGTATTCTACTCTGAACATTGACAAGTTAGAATTGCGATGGAAAAAACAGGCAGTTTCCTTTATATTTAAATTACTTCATGGACAACTTCCATCTTTCTTGTGCTCCAAAATAAGTATCAAGAAAAGTAATTATTCTCTTCGAAATTACCAGTGTAGGATTAATCTCGAAAAACCAAAAACAAATTTCATAAGGGACGGCGGTCTCTATATAGGTATTCAATTATTTAATTCCTTACCAAGTAATACCCGTCAATTGGATCAGTTCTCTTTATTTATGAAATCAGTTAATTCCATCGACTTCTAACTCATCTGCCGGGGGGGGGGGGGGCTAGAGAATTTCTATAATTTCTTTTCGTACATGCGGTTTTATGTAGTTTTAATTATCATTGTTTTTCATTTTAATTATGTATGTTTTATTTTATGTGTTACTGTAATATTTTTGAATATTTTCGTATTGTCTCACTTTTACATGTTTTTAATGTTCACGGACTTGCTGAAAAGCAGTCTGTTATGACTGAATGTAAGTTTTACCGTGATTAAATAAATACAATACAATACAATACAATTTAATTATGTTTCGTTAATGTATTATCAACATTTATTACATTTTGTTTCTCTTGCGTACATTTACATTGCACTGTACATACAGGTACAGGGCTCGCTCTAAACCATTTTTTAAACGTAATATATATATGTAATTTTGCAGAGAGAAAGACACCATTCTGTCTAAAGAAAATATAAATAAATAGATGATAAATAAGATTTTCAGAAGATTTAATTAAGAGGATGCCTTGTTAGAACCGATGTTCTTAAAGTTACACATTACTCATAGGGGGAACTATACATCAGCAGGTGACCCAGTGGCGTAACTACGGGAGGGGGCATGGGGGGGGGGGGCACGTGCCCCCCCCCCCTTCAATCGGCTGGCAAAAAAAAACAAAAAAAAAAACGGGGAAATGTGAAAGAGAGAGAGAAAGGGGGAGAAACGTCGTGGGAAAAAAGAAATTATTGTTCATTATAATTTTATATTATGATTATGTTATGTTATGTTATATTATATTACATAATAAAAAATAATAACTTTATGAAACCTTATTTGCTCAGGGCCTATGTCTTCATTGTTCCTGGTGCTCGCATTGTCTGTTTAACGATATATATAATCTTGTTATACTAAAACCTCCCGTTTTCAAGTCAAAATACACCAAATATATTTCCTCGCACTTCGAATTATTATTGTTTGATGTAGTGACATATGCTTCTTTTTCATGACTATTTAAAGTGATTGCCCCATTTTAAGGTCTTAATATAAAACATTTCCTGTCCGTGCTAAGTTCGCATTAGTGGATTGGTGAGATATGTCTGATCTTCATGAATTCCTAAAATCAGTCCTTAAAATGTCCCTTTTTCTGATCTGAATATCAACAATTTTCAGCTTGCGCTTCGCGCTCGCATCATTTGGTTAGTGAAATACGCATGGTCTTCGTGAATTCCTACAAACAAAATTTGCTTATAATGTCCCTTTTATATTATCAAAAAATTTCAGCTCGCGCTTCGCGCTCGCATTATGTGATCAGTGAAATACATTTCTGTTTAATATGGCACTGTCCTTAAAAATGTCTCTATTATAGGTCATTATACCTGGCAACTGAGCGCGCTTCGCGCGCTCACTAAGTGACTCAAAATTTTTGCTGGTGCCCCCCCCCCAAATGCCGTGACCCACGGTACGCCACTGAGCAGGTCTGTTTTCTGATGGAATAAATGGGATGATCTGAAACAAAAAAAGAATAGGCGTGATCACCTTGAATTTTATACTCTCTCTTTTTCTTTATTTTTATTTACAAAGATATCAACGAATTGTTCTTTTCTCGGCATTGTATCAGATGATAACATCAATCTGCAATTAACATGAACTTTAAACAGTACAATATCATAATTATTATTTTCACATTATTAATTTATTCAACATCTTTTCTTTATTATCATTCATTTCAGTTACTCTTCTTTTCTTCTTCATCTCCTTCCTTTATAAATCTATCCTTAATCGTCATCCTTTTGTCTATATATAATTATGTCTTCTTCTTCCTTCCTTAATTTCGGTTTCTTGCACGTTGACTTGTTTTTAGTACGTTTATAGCATCCTACACTATTAGTTTAACAAATATTTTTTCATGTCAATCAAAGTAAATGGGAAAGTCGATTTAAGTTAATACCAATTTGCTTTGTTCATGATTGTTAAACAGTTAAAACATGTCTTCTCACATTCCTGGAGTGATTTTAGACTGATGGTTCCTGACTCACTTGATTTAAAAATCCATCAACAATCGGTCCGTGATTCTGATTTTCATAGACATCGATGCAACCTCGCTATCCCCGATTTATTTTCTTATTTCTAATTCCTTGCCACTTATCCGCACACTTAGCTCATCCAAACATGAGTAATCTGCTATAACCCCGATTAGTGGAGGTGTCGAATTCATTTTCAAAAAGGGGCCACTCCTTGTCACCACTTGAATAGCTATGATATCATCGCCTAGAATTTATTGAGGAAAGGTGTGAGATTGACGATGATGCGATAGGTTGAGTGGGGCTAAGATATGATAACAATATAATCGGTACAACAAAACATCTGAAGAAAATGACATTGATAGTGCTGATAATATCAATAAACAGAACAGAAGAATAACAATGGGGAAATAAGAAAAAGAAAATGGATAACAGTTTGGCGAATGTAGAAAGTAAAACGGCAAGGTACAAGGAGGAGGAGAAAGTGAAGATGACGAAAAGAGAGGGAGGAGGTGGAACAGCAGAAGAAGAAGAATGAAAAAGGAGACGAAGAAAACAACAGAGGGAAAGGAAGGTGAAAAGAGGAGAAGAATAAGACAAAGGGGAATAGGAACAAGTATAAGAAGGAAGACGAGAAAAAGTGGAAGATGAATAAGAAAGAGAACTGAGAAAGTGAGAGGAGGAAGAGGAGGAGGAAGAAGAATTATGATGACTAATGAGGAGGAGGAGGAGAAATGAAAAGTAGTAGTAGTTGTAGGAGGAGAAAGAGAAGACGAAAATCGTATACTAGGATCTACAGTAGATGTTAAATCATCGAAAATAAAACCTCTTTATAAAAACAGGTATATTCTTGAAGGGCTATCACGGTGCATGAGATTAAATTGAAATACACCCATTATGATGAAATACGGAGTAAAAGAATGATGACAAGACGTATGAGAGCGATGACGAGACGATCGCTCCAGGTCGATTACCATGTACTGATAGTACGATAGAGATAACCTATACGATAGCAGTATAATCCACTTCACACTTGAAAGTTAAACCACGAACAATTATGCTATCTATGAAATCACAGTTGATGTTTCTTTTTTATGATATTACTTTGAGGAGTGGTTTCAATAATACGTATAGAGATTATCAAAATAAGATTTAAATTTTAGAAAGGCATGTCGATTTTTTTTTTACATCATTCGAATCATATAGGACTACGTCAAACAATTTATCTTGCGTTATCATTCTGTATGACAACGAGAATAATAAACTTATTACTGCTGCTGAGTTATAAATTTCTTCCTAATGATGTTTTCTTTGCTCTTCATTATGTAATTTATTGATATCGGTACTGGAAAAGCCAAAAGGGCTTAATACCAAAGTGGGATACTTTGTCTGATATTATCATTGTCAGTTTGAAAGTGTGTCAATGTAGAGAAGGAAACCTTGTTTAAAGGTGAAGTCTACCCCAGGAAAATGCTGACTTACATAAATAGAGAAAATCAAACTAGCATGGTGCTGAAAATTTCATCAAAATCGGATGTAGAATAAGAAAGTTATCACATTTTAAAGGTTCGCTTATTTTTCACAAAACAGTGATATGCAGAACTAGTTGAGTCAGTCGATGATGTCCATCACTCACTATTTCTTTTGTTTTTTATTGTTTGAATTATACAATATTTCATTTTTTATAGATTTGATAATAAGGACCAACTTTACTGAACCATATAGTATTAAACCATACTAATTCCACATGTTCAGGGAGGAATTAATCGTTGTATGACTTGACAATGAGGAGAAAATTAGAATATTTCATATTTCATATAATAAAATACAAGCGAAACAGTGAGTGGATGACGTCATAGTCTCCTCATTTGCATACCAGCCAGGATGTGCATATAACTGTTTTGTGAAATTAAGCGAAATTTTAAAATGTCATAACTTTCTTATTTTACTTCCGATTTTGATGAAATTTTCAGTGTTATGCTTGTTGGATTTTTCTCTTTTTATTCAAATCAACTTTTTGTTGGGTTGGACTTGTCCTTTAAGTAAACATTAAAGTATTGTTAAAGTTCTAATCTGAATTAGTTCATTGTGTCACTGTTGATCGTGATTATTTAAAGCAAATCCGTCTACCTTTTCTTTCTAAGGCTGTAAAACTTTTGTCTTCTTTTTAGTATTGAGAATAATTCTGGATAGTGTGTGATTGTCGTAATATATGCCCTAATGAAAACGCTAAATTTTGCCATCGGAACTGGTTTCAGGCGGCCTCATAGCGAGCGTGTTTAGAATGTGTTTAGCAACATTTAGCGCCTTGCAGCATCGCTTTGCACATCGATCGCCTGCCTATCTCACGCCTGCTCAGCCCCTCGCATCGCTGCCTTCATCAGCGCCGGAGCTACGGGCATCGTCCCGCGCGCCGTGACTGCCCATACCCAGCAAGCTTCCGTTATCTCCCCTTCTCTCTCTTCAACCACCGTTCATCCACCAGACTTTTTACCACGCATGGTCGCAAAATTATTTTACAGGACTTGTTTTTATTCTGCTTGGAATTCTTTACCTCCTTCTCTTGCTTTCCTCCCCTCTTGAATCTTGATATATTTGAAAATCAAATTACGAAAATCCGATTGGTCACTGATTCATGATGATATCGCGAGAGGTACAACGATACGATAACTATAGGCTACACATCATACATACCAGAGCTTCATCAGGGCCCCCTTTTTTAAGACGAAGCGTCAAGAAAAATGAATAGGGTCAATGGGGATGGGATGTAAAGAGAGAATTACTGAGATTAGACGTTTTGAAATATAATGAGTCTAAAGCAAAGCTAAAAAAAACATTGCCCGGCCTTACTTCGAGAAGTGTCGAAGGCGAAGTATCCATAAAAGGGAAAGAGGTTCCCTTTGTCAAAAATTATATTCTTGTTGACCCCCCTAAAAGGAATATGACAAGCAAACAAATAAAAAAGAAAAACAATGTTATTTTTCCGAATAGGAGTTTATAGTATGGGGGTCGACAATAATTAGTTAAGACTTTGACTTGGATATGCTTAAACTCTTATGCCATTAACTAGTTATGGCTGGATTCTTGAAAAGGCTCGAAGTTGATTACAAATCTGGCATTAGATGGCTTATGTAGTATCCTTGTACGAACGAGGAGCGAATGGAGTCTTGATTACGGAAAGTAATTGGAAACATGACTGTCAGTGAAAATAGCTTCACAATGAATAATAAAATGAGAGAAAAAAATGGGAGGCAGGACCTTCTATCTCGTTTCAAAAAGTTTATTTCACGGCCCTCGTTGAGTGCCATGCAGGTTCTTAATCACACACTTGCCTCATACTTTCCGGAGCAGCGGAGACAGTCAAAAGAAGGGAAACGGGTGTCCGTTTACGAATTAAGTGGTTAAACTGTCAGAGAATCTAGCACGGAACGCTGCCAGGCAATAACACGACCTACCACCAAATCCCTTCTCTTTTTGATTTCTAATTCCTTCCCCCGACAGCGGATAGTATTAGATTTCGTAACCCCATTTAGCGCCAATCCGAATTCCCCTTACTCTAAGATGAACTTACACAGAGCAAGCCGAATCCTCCGCCGTGACATGCCCGGAATCAAACAGTTTTAATTGACATCGGTGGAGAATACAGTTAATATCTACGATAATCAGGGTCTTCACTGCAGCTAGAAGATGGCGATGGGGGTGAGGGGGTTTACATAAAACCGAAGAAGGCGAAAAAAAGGAAAGCGACGACTGATAGATGAGAGAGAGAGAGAGGGAGAAAGAGAGGGGGAGGGAGAGGGATGTTCGTACTGGGAGTGGGAGGGAGAGATGAAGAAGCTGACATATCCCCCCCCCCCAAAAAAAAAAAAAAAAAAAAAAAAAAAAAAAACAACTCTTTAGCCAACGTTATCATGTTTTCTGCATAATTCTTATTTAAAAAAGTCTTAACCCGACAGCATTACAAAATTCCAGAAAAATATTACTTTGTATAATAATTATACTAATAAGGGAGTGAAATATCACTAATTCATTAAAAAGGATAATAATTAAAATTATTATTTCAAACAATCTATACGATGGAATAAGACACTTTTGATAAGCCCATTAGTGTGTTTGGTTCCTTAAAAATAAATTAGCTAACGTGTAACTGATTTATCTGTAAGTCTACGACATAACATGTAAAGAAATGTGGCATTTATTTTGAATATTTGTCGCATATCTCTATATATTATGTCCAGGGGCGGGTGATATTAGGCAGAATTGATTTTAATAGAGTGGTCATAATTATTACCTGTAAAATCGTCCTCAATTTTCGAAATTAAACATGGATTGAAATGTATCCAAATCGGCTGTAATAAGTGACAAGTCGATCACTGGATTTAGATTTCAAACTGTAGGAGTTGAATTTAGAGCTCTTCAAACTCTTTTGAGATTTAAAAATGATTTTGTTTTAATTGACATAAAATCCAGTTAATTTGGTCTATAAAACGCTGATCTGGATTTGTTTAAAATCGCTGTAGAGAACACTGAGAGTTTTAAATATTTGAAGTATACCACAATTATTAATGTTCTAAACTTGCTTTCAATCATCAAGATGTTGTACGATGTATAGGTTAATAGCATAATCCATCTACCGTAACAACAATCTAGGTCATGTCTTACAAATAATTACGATTGATCCGATCAATCTCAAGTATATGGAAATCCATCAATGTCATAATATCTTTTTTTTAGATAAGCAGTTTTCAGCAGCTTCTTTTTGCCATAATATTTTTCTGTAGGAAATTTACTTGATGTCCTTTGAAACCAAAATAAGCATTGTCAAGAAAGCATTGAATTCATGAATATACATCATCTCTAAAAAATATTTTGAACAAACATGTGTTTTAGAAGTTAACGTTGCTTGCTTTCCATAGTTGAGATTGATCGGATCAATCGCAACGCTTTGTAAGACGGGCTCTAGAAGTACATAATATACGGAAAAACAAACAAAATCTTCCATAATAAGATGATGACAAAAATGCCATTTTACCTTTGCAAGTACTTAATCCAAAACACAAAATATAATCTTGAAGAAAAAAATCTGAATTACTTATAGTCATAATTATCGATATGTCGCCAGGGATACATCATTGTCTATCATATCGATGATCAAAACTCCACACTCTATGCATTGCGAGCGAAGGCTGGGATAATCACAGATGGCTATAGGTGGCGCCATTCCCCTTCGTGTGGGTTTTTATTTTTAATCGCTTCTTAATCGTTGCTTACATATTTGTATTTATCAAACAAAACAAAACAAACAAAACACCCTTACATTCCATCTGTCATCAGCCGCGACAAATCAGTGCACCTTTTATACGTTTCCCGATTACAAGACATTAAACATTTTTTTGGCCCCAAATGCCCCCCAAAAAAGCGAAAGGCCCTTGTCACATATATACTGTATATGAAAAAAATCTAAAACGACAAAGGGGCTTTAATCTAAATGAGCATATGGACACTTGTTGTGTTTCGAATGGAGCATTATCTCAGCTCCAACTAGGAATTTATCGAACGAAAGTTGTCCGGGGATATAAATGCTTTCAGAAAATTACAGCTTATCAGAGTAAAGATATAAGAATGTTCTATAAAATTTAAAAATTTATATTAAAAGACAAAGTGGGAACTTTTCAGATTTTATTCAAACTGGGAACTACCGTATATCTAGCGTTGACCAAAAATGATAATTTTCAATACAAAAATAAAGTAAAAGTGTTGGAGTATAGTATATCACATCGTAAAATTTAGAACATTTATAAGTAAAAGTGTTGGAGTATAGTATATCACATCGTAAAATTTAGAACATTTATAAGTAAAAGTGTTGGAGTATAGTATATCACATCGTAAAATTTAGAACATTTATTGTTCGCAATAGAGTGACATCATGTTCTTTAGGATGGGAAATATGATACGCACTCTCCAAGACATACAAAAAGAAATGAGATCTTTATAATAATTTGGCTTATCTGTGCAGATTGTTTTGCGATTTCATTCTGTAGACGGTGTGCACGGGATGGTATGTGAAGGTGTGCGTTCACTATCCTTTAAGTAAACTACAATAACGATTCTTCTCAATAGGCCTATATCCTATGATATACAAAAGACATTGTTTTCAGTAGGCCTATACCCTATACTACAATAAAATGTGTTTTGGTCGCCACCGCCTCTATCAGCATAACAAGTTCATTAGACGGGATTATGGGATCAATGACTGAAAAAGAGTATTGTAAGCTCGGTATGCGAGAGAGGGTTTTATTGACCGTGAAAATGACGTCATTAAAAGATCAAGTTCCTTTTAGAATTAAATTGAATCAGGTTGAATCCCCCATCCCCCCCCCCGCTTTCTCCATATTCTCACCTCTATATCACCTCTCTATATTTCTTTCACCTCCGAACGCATCTCTTTCTTATTTACATTTTTTTGTTCTTATCTACCCTGTTTTCAATAAGAGTTTTCTAAGTGGCAAGTTTAAAATTATGTAATCACAATGCAATATATTTTATTCAAAGCAACAGTAACAAAAATGAAGTTTATGGGGTCTTCTTCTATTACAGTGTGTCGTAAACAAAGTGACGACATTGGTTTCAAGCAAGCTTTGATTCGACTTGCCTTTTAGTAATATTACACGTTTACTACTTTATCATCACTATATATTTACTGTGCTATGCATTGTGGTCATGTGCCTTACAAAAGCTGCCAAATTAAAGTTTAATAATAAGATATAAATCTTATATGATAATATCAGTTAACATGGTTAACGATACAGGGTACTAGTACTGTAAAAGGCACTATATTTATCATGTTCGAATTATAGCAATGACAATCAGCTTATAAGAGAGTGTCCAAATATTATGATTATACTCATCTTACTTCTTTCCTTGCTTTCCAGGTATAAACGTAGAACTTCTATGGACACGATGTAGTGCTTGTATCCCAGGCTTGTAGTAAGTCAATAGAATGTTGGCTAAGTTCATGGGCACCATGTAGCTACACGTCATTATTGCCATTGTTCATAATGACGAAGTGATTTGACGTCCTTTCTTCTGAGTACAGAAGTGTGATATCAAGGGTCTTATTCGCCCCCCCCCCCCCCCTCCCTTCGGCTGCTGGTCCGAAGCCCTTCTTGTGCATGGTAACAGGTCATCAGCTCTTAACCATAATTATGATAATAACTTGTATTTACCCGGTGTAATGATCTCTTCTATAGGTCCATAGATGTAACAAAACTATGAACTCACTGGTTTGTAGGCATATTAAGCATGAATTTTACTCTTATAAGATGTGAATCGTCAGATAGGCAAATTTGATTTTGAATTCGAATAATTGATTAACGTTCACATTCCGACAAACATCAAAACTGAACACAAAATTAACTCAGAGTTTGTCATGCATCTGGCATGATAATAAAAATCGTTTTAAAACATTAAAGAGTTGAAAATAAATGAATGAAATTATAGGCCTATGGTATGTTTCTTATAATGGAAATGTATTGCACTTCAGCAGGAAAAGCTAGTCATATTATTTAACAAAGGACAAAGGGCAATTACACATATACCCGAAAATCTTCAATCTTTTGAAAAGACACTTTCTTGGACCCCAAAAATAGATGCGACAGTTTTTTTTTGCTGATTCTCTTTCTTTGTTTCACAGTATTACAGTGAGCAAATCTCACTCCCTCAATAATAAGCTTGAATAGATTCGATCCTTAAAAATATCTGATCGGAAAAATAGTGTTATCAACTTTCAAAAGTTTGCCGTTTCAATGGGAGGGCGCTGTTCAAGAAACTATTTGTTCTCTGTATTGAATGTACATCTGTAAGGGTGGAGACTTTGTATTGAGATTTGGTTAGAAGAAACATAATCAGAGTTTATCATAGATGATATTATTATTTGGACACACACGTACACAAACACACAACGCTTAAATCTATCTGTCATTTATTATATTTCTTCGCATTTTCAATGTATTGCTTATAAAAGTAAGTATATATATCATTATGGTAACCTTTTGATCCCACAGTATGGTACCAATGAATCCTCGATTTTGATTGACTGGTGAGCATAGTTCACATTGTATTCTGGGTTGGATATAGATACCATAATGTTAGATTTTCTACAAAGAGACCCTGGCGCTAAATTTCTTAGAAATCAATCGATAAGATTTTGGTTGGTGACCAATCTAAAAATAGATTGAGAAAAAAAATGTTTTCTAAATCTAGTGCATTGAGATTTTCAATTGAATTTTGGACTGGTCCCATGGTCCCACTTTGGAATCTTTAGAAATTAGAGAGTGGAATCAAGTCAATAAACGTATCAATATGAATGTCAACAAAATATTCATGCTTTATCTCGGGAGCTCTCACGAAGTAGACGAAACACGCACAACGGATGTGCTAGACCATAAAAAACTCTGGATATCATTCTGGTCATGCTGTAGTCGTAGAAAAAAAAGTAAATGCCCCGTCGCAATTAAATTCAACACTTTTTTTCGAACCAATGTTGGGATTTGAGTTTCAGATGAGCTGACAAGATCACATTCCAGCACAGTCATGATGGCGCTAGACCTTTTCCATTCCAAGAAATGATTCATTTGGACTCGTAAAGCAGCCGCTTCCCATCGCCTTTATTCTTTCGTCTGAAGTGTATCTAAAATTATTTATACATATTTTTAAATATATATTGTACAGTTGGCTTTGTATTGAATGGCAAATCATATTTGTTTATTTCAAACATCTTGAATAAAAAAAACAGGTTTACGATTTCGATGGAAACATTTAAAGTTACTCTCCTCTCTAACTCCTGATCTCCTCCGCTCTTGCTCTTTATTTTACCCTTCATATCTCCCCTTTCCCTTTAAGATCCCCTCCCCTCTCTCTATCGATCTCGTTTTATTACAAGTTGTCTTTAACTATTACTATTTCCTTACAAGGGGAGTGGTGAGACACGCCACAGCATGTATAATTATGTTTATTCTTTCTCTCTAATAATTAGCCTGCAGCGTTTGAGTTGAATTAGATTAATCAAACTGAAAGGGAGGCATGCATATACCATGCTAGATTATCATTTTCCTACATTTCCTGTTTTTATTGCCAATTCCTTGATTAAATATTTGTGAGGATAGGTGGCTGGAATTACATTTGAGTCTTAAATGTCTCTCACCCTTATAAAGTGTTTTAGCGCCACCTATAGTTTAAAACAGTAAATTTGTCAGTTCTATTGAAATTCTACAAATTGTTTAACTTTCAAAAGTTTCTGTATTTTCTAAATTTTCAAGGACAAGCACAAATGAAACATTAACAAATATCGTAGTTGTATTATTGGCATTGCAGTCATTTAAAAATGTATTTTTATTTAAACATAAAACTTGGATACAATATCATGTGTAAATTGATATAACATGTCACTTCTAGTTGACAAATAATAAATGAAAATAAATAAAATTGTAAATAATTACGAGTCGTATTGGATATTACAATCTGAATCATACAAATAATTCTTACGAAAACGATGGCTGCTTGTAAGCCCTGAATATGTTGTGAATTCGAGTGTACAAACTGTGGAAAGTGGCAAAACTTCCAGTCTAAAAATATTTTCAGGAGGAAATTCAATGTTCTCGGAGACGTAGATTCTTAAGTCTTGGTAAATCAAGTGCCATTATTTCCTTCTTTTAAAATTTTAAACAAAGCTCCTGTTTCTTGGCTTTTTTAAATTTCTTATATACAAAAACAGTATGTAGGATTTTCTCAGCAAGCGCACGTCATATTAATCTTGTCGAGCGCCATCTTTAGTTCATGATACAGAATTCAAGACAGTTCATATTCTCTTGTTGAAGCCCATTGAAATGATATTTTGTCCCGATTCCCCCATTCAGTCAATCTAACTATATATTTTTTTCGTAATACAAAAAAAGGGTAAATCAAAAATAATAGAATTGCACAAAAATGTCTGACGCATTTAAAGAAATTTCCAGTGTACAATGTTTCATTAATTACGATTTTCTAAAATCTTCTTATAACCCCCTATTTATCCTGTAGCTTTATCCAAACACTCATTGCATAAAAAGATGATTTTGATTACTTCGGAAGAATACGGGTTTGAGTTCTGAAATCACGATAGGATATATTTTCAACTTTTTGATTTTTACATGTAAATATGATTGTTCAATCAATAAAAAGGTAGTAGCATCAGATTTTATCTGAAAAATATCGATCGATCAATTGATTAATTACATAAGACAACAGTATCCAGAATGTACTGTGAGCTAAATAAACATGGCCTTTTGCAGTAGCAGGGGGGGGGGGCTAATAACCATTTTTGTATCGCCTGCATAGCGGAGCGAGACTATAGGCGCCGCTTTTCCGACGGCAGCAGCGTCGTCAACATTGAAATTTTTAACCAAGGTTAAGTTTTTGAAATGTCATCATAACTTAGAAGGTACAGTATATGGACCTCGTTCATGAAACTTGGACATAAGGGTAATCAAGTTTTACTTAATATCATGCCCAAGTTTCAGGTCACATGATCAAGGTTAAAGGTCATTTAGGGTCAATGAACTTTGGCCGTGTTATGGGTATTTGTTGAATTGGCATCATAACTTATAAAGTTTATGGATCTACACATGGAGTTCATAAAACATAGACATAAAAGCAATCTAGTATGAATGATTGTTTTGCACACGTCTTAGGTCACATGATCATGGCCTGGTCAAAGGACATATTGGGTCAATGGACATAGTATTTTATTATCATATGAATGTTTTCTTCTGTGAATAATTATTCAATAGCTTTTTCAAAGTCAGCACTGCTGCTATATCAAATCGCGTAATGCAGGCGAGACTCCCGATGGCGTTCCACTTGTTTTTTAAATCACCCTTTTTCTTTTTCTTGCACATTAACCCGATACATTTTCTTCCAAATTATGCACCGTCAGAGCCTTCATTTTATTTGAATTTAAAACCAAAACTCTTTCCTAACTAGGTCGCTTCTCTCTCTAGCTTGTATGTATACTTGACCATATGAAATATCATCCATATAGGATAAACATTTATGTTTGTAAACTCGATTGCATTTTTACTGTGTTTACAAAGACAAGTGAAAAACAACAGGAAGAAAATGTCCTTAAAGGACAACTTCACCCCCAACAAAAAGTTGATTTGAATAAAAAGAGACAAATCCAACAAGTAATGCTGAATAATTTCATCAAAATCGGATGTAAAATAAGAAGGTTCTTAAAGTTTAGCCTCATTTCACAAAACAGTTATATACACATCCTGGTCGGTATGCAAATGAGGAGACTGATTACGTCATGCACTCACCATTTCTTTTGTATTTCATTAAATTCAATATGAAATGTTCTAATATTCTTCCCATTGTCATGACATTGTGGAACAAAAGTCACCTTTTGTTTTATAATTTTGTGGTTGAGTAAAGTTGGTAATTTTTGTCAAATCTGTTTGTTTGTTTGTTTGTTTGTTTGTATTTATTTCCATAAAAAGATAAAATATATACATGCTCAATTTAACATAACATACAGATCATATGGAGGATGGCCCATTTCAGCGGTATTAATAAAATACCGCTGTTCTTCCATGGGGTCCTTTATTATAGGCCCTATATATAAAATTGAAATATTGTATAATTCAAAAATAAAAAAATATATAAAAAAGTAAGTGAGGGACACGATCGACTCCTGCATATCACTGAGTTGCGCGCATTACTGCACACTTTAATGTTGGGAAACATAATACTGTCCACTGTGTTTGGTAATGTATGTTGATAAAAAATATTATATAGGGCCTATAATAATAGCCAATTTTTATATAGCGCTTTTCCCAGAACGGCTCAGAGCGCTTTACAGCATATTATTATCCCGGTCATTAGATTCATTTCAATCCCGCACGAAAAGTGCACAATTTCCACTCCTGGGGAGCATTCCTTGCATTCATTGCAGCCTCATTATGGCGCTGGCAAATTCAAACATACAATATCTTTCGCATTCTACCGTGTGCCCATTTAGCCCCTGGGTCGAGAGTGGCAAAGTGTGGGTTAACGCCTTGGCAAAGGACGCTAGACCGCGGTGGGAGTTCGAACACACGACCATCTGTTTACAAGGCGAGAGTCATAACCACTATTACACCACGGCTCTTCCACGGCCTACACCAGGGCCTATCCTGGCAAGTCCCTATAAAACCATACACTCTTAGCTGTTGAAACTATACACTAGAGATTGAACATGACACCGAGAGTGCAAGAATAACAATGTAGTTGTTGTAACACCCATAGGTACATCGCAGTGAAATGACTAGTGTATCCTCTATGTAAACCAATGAACACCAAAGTGTTTTAATATGTGCACTAATGTCCTTTTGAAGCCATTTAAGGTTTTCTTATGTACCTAAAAATGTATTGTCTGACTATTTCAACAATTGTTATTGTAACAATGAAGATGATTACCCATTATGATACGAACACATGGCCCTAGCTGGGAAGCGGGTTGCTGAAGCACCCCCAATGTTTTCCTGGGGGTGGTGCATGTGTTATTTTCCATAGGCAGCACCCCCTGGAATTCTGGTAGGTGTGACAAAATGGTTCAATATAACCAAAACGACCTACATTTTTTAGTGCAACCCCCTTTTTTTGCTTGTCAAATTTCTCGGAATCCAACGACCTGCATTAAGTAGTGAAACCATCTTTTTTTCCCCTTTTTTTTTTGCTTTTCAAATTTTTCTGGACCAAAATAACCTTCATTTAGTCCAGTGGCGTAACAGGCGGGGGGGGGGCAAGCTGCCCCCCCCCCCTGGCGGAGCTCACCGGGAAAATAAAAAAAAAACGGGAAAAAGAAAAAAAAAGGGGGGAAGGAAGGGAAAGTAAAGAAAAAAGGGGAAAGGGGAAAGGGAAAGGAAAAGGGAAAAGAAAACTAAGATAAAACATAAAAAAGGGAAAACGGAATTAAAGATAACGGGAAAAGGAAGGAAAAAAGAACAAGTGAGAAAGAAAAATTCGCCCCGATATACAAATACATTAGCATGATTAGTAAGACAGGGAAATAAATTAAAGATGACAAAAAGGAAAAAAAAACGGGAAATAAAGGCAGAAGTGAATTAGCCAAAATCTAAATTGGAAAATAAAGAATAGAGACAAGATAACGTACACTACCGGGCTGCCGAGGATTGAGATAACGAGCGGGAAGAAAAATGGATGGTATATAGCATAATGTCGTTTGAAAGTCTATCATAAACTTGCTAAATCTCCCAAGGCTCTGTCCAAGAGTCAAGACCCCATGCAGTTGGGGCTCTTCATCTGTAACCTATAATGGGTTCTATAACGGGCCCCTATATGGACCCTTCCTGCATTAAGCTTTACGTTGAAGCACTGGCGTACCGGGGGTGGTTCCACAGCCAAGGGGAAATAAAAGAAAATAAAAGAGGCAGCGAAGTGAGATGAATGAAAAAAATATATGACATGATATTTGCTATAATGATGTAAAAATCTATCACATAATTAGAATTTCATTTTAACAGGCCATTTTTTTTCTGGCTCGCTTCGCTCGCTGGCGACTTTTTACAAATTTTCCCACATTTGCTATGGTGTGCCCCTCATAATATTTGGATGATTACGATACACAACTGCATTGAATTTATGTGTTGTGTTAAAGCTATATAAATATACACGCAATATGATTAAAATAAGTGGCCATCTGTAAGGTTTAAAATGGCTTTGATATCAAGAGGTTCCGGGGCTCTGCCCTGGACCCCACCCCCACCCATAAAGCACTGTTATATGGATGAGTTTGGACCATGGCCCCCAAAAGTTCTACAACCAAACAAAAACAAATAAGGAAAGAAAGGAAAGTGTATTATATTTTTCTGAATATCACTTTAAAATCTATTTTCATGTTCAGATTCTCATGAAAAGGTGATTTTTTTATCTCGCTCGCTTCGCTCGCTCGGGACCTATATTAAGCTACTTCTTGCCAGAAGCGCCATACTCGGCCCCCTCGAGCATATAGAGCTTCGCCCTGATGCTCACAATCATAACAAAAATCCTGTTCACCGTGGCGTACAAAAAAAGAGAGAAAAAGGGAAAGAGAGGAGGGTGAATCTGATATTATCTTTTTAACATTATGTCAAAATCTATCACAAAATTTGATTTTTGCAATAAAAATGTCAACATTTTTTGCTCGCTCGCTCGCTTATATATATATATATATTTGCCCGATACGCCATATCGCCCCCTCAAAATTTTAGCCTTATGACGCCATTGCCTGTTCCATGATTATGACCGGGAAATGTTTGGCTCTTGCCCCCCCTGGCCACCGACCCCTGTTATGCCACTGATTTAGTCGTGAAACAATTTTTTTGCTTGTCAGATTTACATCAGCACCCCCTGTAAAAAAATCTATAAATGTATAGTCATCATTACAATTACTTATACTGTTTATAAGTAAGGGCTGTCTTTGTTGGTAACTGTTAACTAATCTCACATTCAATTTTTGGTCCAAAGTCATTCACAAACTTAGTCAGTTGAATCAATATTAAATCAATCAATTCTATTCCGAATGTTCAAATCCATAAAATGGGAATGTAAAAGAACATTGATATACAGTGCGTATCAAAAAAAAGTTTACACTTTGAAAAAGCCCTGGGAATTAAAAAATATACAACATGTGGGTAACTTTTTCACATATAATCTAAGGTTTGGGTCTCATCTATCCAATGCAAGTAAAAGTTTTGACAGAATATTACACTTGAGTGAGCACTGTCCATTTTTGTAAAGCTCGCAGAAATCTGTTTGCGCAGAAATGCTCGTTTTCACGCTGTATCAAGGAGAAAGGCGGAATCAAATTTACCCTGCGAAACATTTCTCATACATTTCCCTTGCACTTTTAGTCAATAGAAATTATACGGATACATTCAAGCATTTTGTAACAATTTTGCCACCCAAATTGAAATTTCAACACTTAGTAAGCACAACCTTTACCCTTTTTGTGCCAGCTGGATCTGAGGACATAACTAAATCTGAACAAAAGTTTATATCAGACATCTCTAGCATTTTTTCACTAAGTTTTTATCATTTATAGTGGGTTTACATTTCAATTTTATTTAATAATTGTTTATCCACACCTTTTCCAAGCTTTACAATGATTAACAAAATGAAAATCAAGCCTAAGCCATTTCATGTAAATCACAGCTCAGTGTAAAGCAAATATCGTCACGATTGCCTCAGTGTGTGGGGGAGTGGGATGAGGCGCAATGCACTCTTCGAAGTGTTTTGGGCAAGGAAAAAGTTTTAAAAGGTAAAAGATATCTTCAAATCAATTTTAATAGATAAATTCAACTTGTTCTTCATGATTAAGGTCTACTTTTATTCGCATAACTATTTCAAAGTTCTGCGCAAATCATTTTTCACTAACTTTTCAAAAGTAAGTGGTGTTCACTCAAGCGGAAATATTTTTCGACAGTTATATCGTCATTTGCTTAAACGGATCTGTACCAATGTTACAATGTGGAAAAATCTTCAGGATATTACAAATGTATAATTTTACAGGATTTTTTCTAAGTGTAAACTTTTTTTTGATACGCACTGTATAAGATGTATGACATTTTTTAAATAAATAAATTATGTGGCATGTCAAGGCTGCTAATCCCAATTTGCTAAATATTAAAAATATGAATAAATAACACCAGACAACAAAAGAAGAAATGGGATCAGCAAAAATCTGATCACACCTGATTACAACCATACATCTGTATATATGAAACATATGAATAACTTAAAGGCAGTTCATCGATTTAGTGAACGAAGTTAATGTAAAAATCTTAATGTGTTATAGATAACAACTGTGAACAATCGATCAAACATCAATTTCAGTTGCTTGTTGTTGCTAATTTTATTTCATTTTAAATAGATTTATGAACCTCGTAAATAAATTTTAGAAAATCGGTATGTATCAATAAAAAAAATAATATATTATAGACAAAATATCGTCTTATAAACAAAGCTTGAATTGACACCTTTAATGGGCGATTCCATACGTGTCGTATGGGACATTTTGACAACAATTTCTAGTTTCCTAGCCGAATGCTTGAGCAATAAAATATTATTTTTTGTCAATGATAAAGCTATAGTGGGTAGTCATGTGAAAAACTAATAACCAACACAAAAAAAATTGATTATGAGTATATTATAGGTGAAATGTTGTGTGTCGTACGGGACGCAGAAATGTCCCGTACGACACGCAACATTTTAAGCTGTAATTTACCTATGGACAACATATTTTTGTTGGTTGTCAGATTTTTGCATGTCTACCCAATAGTACTTTAATATTACCACAAAACAAATTGAAGTTCTTCGTTCGTTTGGACAGCAGGTTGAAAAATGATGTGAAAATGGCTGATTTTTCTAGCATGGAACCGCCCTAATGATAATTGATCATGCAACGAGCATATGTGGGCAAAGCATATGTGGAAAATAAATGACCTTGTACATAATTAGAGTCAGACAAATAGGTATACGACATAAAGAGAATGAGAGCGTAGATCTCGGACAGATGCATTCACGAGAAAGTTCTTTATTCAAATTCTAATTCGACAAAAATAGCAAATCCAATATTATTTGCAACATGATTATGAAATAAAACCAGTCTTGCGCGCATGATTTCTGAACTTTAATCAATCATTCGTTTTTTAAGGTTGGAATTGTTGATGAGGCCGAAGGTCCACGAGGTCGATTTTTAAGTGCGTTTGACTATATACATCAAAAGATGTTCCGCTATTGAAAATACATTCTTAAAACGAATCAGTCAAATTGACTATAGACCAGTAGTCAGTTGGGTACAACTGATATGGCAATCACTGATAGTCACATTTCTGACATAATTATATTCTAGTCAGAAATAACTCTTAGTAAAATATGACTAGAAATATTAAAATATGACTCGGAATAACAGTTGCATCCAGCTGACCCAATTAACTAGTCATTTACTGATTTGTTTTTAGAGTGCACGTTGAAGAAAACTATTAGAAATAACAGGCATATATATAGATTATATTCATAACAGTATTAAACCGATTGGGTGTTAACGGTAAAATCCACGCCAGAATTTTTTTTGCTCGAATCAATAGAGAAAAATCAAACAAGAATACTGCTGAAAGTTTCATAAAAAAATTGATGTAAATAAGAAAGTTATGATATCTTAAAGTTTCGCTTATTTTTCACAAAGCAGTTCAGTGATATGCAAATGAGAGAGTCGACGATGTCCTTCACTCAATATTTATTTTGTTGTTTATTGTTTGAATTATACAATATTTAATTTTTACTGATTTGACAGTATATTTATAAGGACCTACTTGACTGAAGCATCAAATGTTAAAACAATGGTAATTCCACATGTTCAGGGAGGAAGAAAATTTGTTTCACAGGAAAATGAGGAATTGAAATATTTCATATTTCATATAATTAAATACAAAAGAAATAGTGAGTGAGTGATGTCATCAGTCCCCCATTTGCATACTGACCACGGTGCATATAACTGTTTTGTCTCCTTTGCTTTCAGAGTATACGCCTTATTCTTTAAACCTAAGATGTACATATTTTTATTTTTCATAACAAACTAATTTTTGTATGAATTTATGTTAACGAAAAATGTAAAAAATTGTGAAATGGAAAAAAATGAAGGTTTATTTTAACTGAATTGAATTGAAATTAAGCAAAACTTAAAAATTTCATTACTTTCTTATTTTACATCCGATTTTAGGACAATTTCAGTGTTATGCTTTTTTTTTCTTCATTCAAATCAACTTTTTGTTGGGGTGGACTTGTAATTCAAGTTTTTATTTCCTCGTGTATTTTCAAAAAGATATATAGGCTGCAGTTATAAAGAGACATACTCTTTTTCACAACCGTATCCCATTTTTAAAATTTATTTTTCTTTCTATGATAGTGAGTTTATATGATCCATTCATTGGGCATGTTGGGTCTATATATTTTACTACATTTCAGAATCAGTTTACTCTAGCATGAGTTAAGATTTCAATGTAAATTTAAGCCATGAATGTCATTGCTAAACATAATGTACAACGTTCACTGTGCAGCAAAAGCTTTCCTGATTCTTGACAAATAATTGATTAATATTTGTTTAACATTCACCTACATGACTGATGTATGCTGATCTTTGACAATTCTATTAATCGAATCACAGAACATGTCTCCTCCTTTTTTGCCTTTTTTTTCACCTTTCATTTTCATCATTTTGTGTCTCCTCTTCCATCTCCCGTCAAGCAAGGAATAAGTTTCCAAATATGACGGGTGCTGGACTTCTAACCGAGCGAGTTGGGCATGACAAATCAGGCCTTTGCTTCAGCGCCGATCACCAATCAAAGACCGTCAATACCCTCGTCCAGCGATCAGGGATCATTCCCCGGCAGTTGTTCAAATACGCCCGCCGATAGATGCGGGAGAAAGGCACCGAACGGGACGCGACTAAGTCAATCGTTTCGGCCGTAGCCTGTGCAAGGGCGGTGACGAAGGGCCGTAAAACTATCGAGAAAAGGCGAGGGCAGTCTGCGGCATCTGTGTGTGTATAGTACTTACCGAAATCGATACAACCAGAATTGACGTGTAAATTGTGCAATGCTGCAGCCGCCTTCCCGCCTTTTTCTCACCCAACTCTTAAACGCATCCATCATGAAAGGAAAACGCCAAAGCGCGAAACCCGACGCCGTTTAGTTTGACGACACTAAAACCCCCGCTAATTCTCTAGATAGCTTTACGCAATCGAAATACTCAATACGCCTGCATTAATTTTTCTCCATCCCCCTTCTTTCTTCAAAGGTGTTCTAATGGTGTTGTTAGTACGGTAATCTACAACACATATTGGGTCATAGTTTTTGGTCGTTTGGCGCGTAAAATTCGCATGAATTTTTCATTTCCTGATGCAGACGTTCAGCTGGCCATTTTGGTTGATGATGAATTCGTTTCTTGAAGATGGTAATTGAAACTAGTACTACACCGTTTGTCAATACACTTGGGATACGAGTAATGCGCTCATCTCAAATATGTCCATCTAAAGATTTACAGTCATGAAACCCGAAACAGGTAACCGTGATTCATTGTTTCTTTTCCATCTTCAGATTTTCGCTCATTTCATTTTCACCAAGCCGCGACGTGGATCAATAAAGCACAAGCACAAAAAGTTGAGAAGTTTTTTTTAACATTATGTTAATAAGGAAGAAGATTACTCAAACCTACTTCGTCATGAATAAAATCTTGATGGGAACTTTTTTTGTAAATAAATCCACTAAAAGTTAATATTGGAAGAGATTTGTTCCAAGCAGAGTTGATAAAATATTAAATTTGTTGTTTATCCCTCAAATTGTGTTATTTAAATAGAATTCATTTAAAATATAATAAAATCACGACTACAAGAGGTTCACTATACTTGGAAGTCATGATTGTCCAAAATTTTACATTAATAAACCTTCTTTAACATGTGATACGGTTCGATCGTTCGGTAAAGAGTCTAGGATTTGCTCTTTATCTTATTTGTCTTGTATTTTTGATAACTTAGGTACTTTGCTATTTGTTTTAAGAACGTTGCAATGATTTTTTGCACCCTTGTTAAAAAAATCTGGACAAGGATAAAAAGGTGCCCCAAACTGGATCCACCAATCACTGGTTCGGTAACACAAAATTCTGGTTACACGTACATGACTATATAACAAACCATTATCACCAATGAAATGTGAAACAATGAAACTTTGCAAGTTAAATGAGTAAACATGATAAAGAGCGAGTAAATTCACGTGAATATCTAAGTTGTCAGTTGCCATGTATGTATCTTAAAATTATCAATAAAAAATAATCTAACATTCTGAAATAAACGGAATATGAATTTCCACAGAACGGATTCAGCATTTACGCGGGATCCATCTACGATTGCTTGTGATGTGACGCCAAGTGATTATCATTTGCATGTATGGTAATAGCATTTTGCTTAAGGGCCGCCATTTTGTATTGTATTTTCCTCAATACTAAACGGCTTAAGGGCTTTGATAATTATGTTAGACTCTTGTATATTTCAAACGATGTTTCAAAGAAAATGAAAAAAGGGATAGCAGTACGTTTTCATGATAGATGCAAAACAAAATAAAAAACCGGCAAGTTTACGAAGTTTTCCAGTTTCGAAAGTAAACTACAAAATCGTCCTTTTATATTAAGCGCTATATTATAGCGGAAGTTATTAAAATATAACGTTCTTTGATAAATCAGTAAAATGAAGTAACACTAATAAAAACTGTTCAAACAGTTGTCATTCTCCCTGATTACAATAAGAAAAATATTGTTTTGGTGAAAAGGTTACTTATTTTATTAAAAAGTTTTCAACATCTCCTATGTTGAAATATGTCATGATCATAATATATTAGACCTATTCCTGCTGTGAGTGGGTGCCTATAAGATATTATAAGATGTCTAAATGGGGTGTTATCGAATGATTGGTTGAAAGCGAACACGTGATAGGGCATTTCTTTTGCCAAGTATATCGAACTTTATTCATGACCGGTATAATGATGGTCCTACGTCATTTTTTGGCATCGCATTATAATAGTCTAAACACCATTGGCTCTGCATCTGGCATGTTAAGGTCACTGTTCAACAGATTTCATTATTTTCGCTAAATGTATTGAATACATATGAAAAATGGATGATGATGATTAAGTCATCCAAGTATTGTTAAGAATGTAGCGTGATATTGTAGTTTTTTTGTTTTTGTTTGAGCTTGTGATGGATTACTGATATATAAAAACTCAGCGAATACTCTTAATGGGGAAATAAAATCAAAAGAAACGGAGATTGATCCGATTAGCCGAATGATATAAGAGTTTGGACCTATTCATATTATTAAAGGAGATGGGATGTAAAGAGGGGAGGGGGGGGGGGATCAAAGAAAAAAAAGGAAGGAAAAAATGTGAGGAGTGGTAAATGTAGGTAGATCGCCTGATCAAACGATGTTCTTCAGTGGAGGGGCCTCTCGAGTCAGCTGATAAAATGAAGTAAATACGACGGGCTAGCTACGGAAACCTGAGATGGCTCTTCTCTTACCAATGGTCTCAATCATACACCGCACACACACACTCATCCAATCTCTCACACTCACCTACATTCACCCACTCTCACGCACTCACACACAATCATAACCAGCTTGATATACCCTCTGATATCCCCGTTTATGCGCCAACAAAAAAAACATTAAAAAAATGCATGTGCAACATCAGGCGCTCTCATACAACACACAAGCACATACGTTTTCCTTTCAATAATTCATCTTTATAAAATTTCATTTTGTATAATGAATTACTTTCATCTTTCTCGGAGTTTTTTTTTCAACCTTGACCAAATCTAAACTTTGTTTTGAGCTATCCGCATTTATACTATTCTCTTATTCTCTACATTATTTGCAGGCGCTCTCATACAACACACAAGCACATACTTTTTCCTTTCAATAATTCATCTTTATAAAATTTCATTTTGTATAATGAATTACTTTCATCTTTCTCGGAGTTTTTTTTTTCAACCTTAACCAAATCTAAACTTTGTTTTGAGCTATCCGCATTTATATTATTCTCTAAATTGACTTCAGATCCTTTTTATGTTTGATTTTATTTATTTATTTCCACATTCCAATAACAAAAGTATTTACAAGTTTAATCATTGTTTTTCTCAGCATAACATAACAATGAACAAATGACACAATGAATAACATAATGCATACATACATTTTAACATTCTAATTGAAATATAATCACACCTGATAAATTTCTTCTTTAAGTTATTGAAACATACAGCAAAAAAATATATATATATGCATAATATATATCGACATAATTCATTTTTAAATGTGGGAGACCTCTATCTTAAGCTTATAACTTGAAAATGATGGAAGCCTCGAAATGAGTTCTTCCTATATGCGGAATTCATCCATTCTATTATGATCCATGTCCATCTATCTATCCATATTTTCTGAATTTAACTACACATCCTCACAAACTTTCTTATTAACTTAACAAATTTGAAAGCAAGAACAACAGCAAAATATTGCTAAACTTACACATTATTATACTTACGTTATGCCCCTTTATGAATGGCGATCATCTTTTCGTTTTATAAACATAAAAGTGATTATAATCTCATTATGACTAACGACCCTTTTCTGAAATTATAATTTATGGTCCTTGTCAATGATCTTATTAATTTCATTCGATATCATATAAGCAAGTACATATATATGATAATAACATGAATAATATATTATTCGCAGTGATAATAATCAATCTTTTAAAAATAAAATTACTATTGAACTTGACTGCTGCAATTTGTCAAACTGATGCACTTCCGTTTTAAAACTTCCCCATGCATATACGACTACCGGACTACAATAAAAAGACTTCTCTTAATTTTACAAATAATCTGGTATATATCAAAGTAACTGGAGAGTGACCATTCTTAAACTAAGTTCGTCTCGACGTTTAGTATGTAATGTGATAGGGCCTACTGTTTCAAACATCGACCTCCATTACCTAATATTAGAACTTATTTCTATTGTTGTTGCTGTTAATTAATGGCGCTATCCGTCAAAATAATTTGACGATTTATCCCATACTTTGTGTGAGAGGGCGTCTTGCTCTCCGAGAGAGTAGTACGAGAGAGCAATTGTCCTATATTCTGGTGTCTCCTCATCGACCCCCTATGTCATATGTTCCACACGACACAGCTTTAAAAAATGATTTGCTCAAAATATTCGCGCGAAATCGCTCACCAATCTGAGGAAGAAAACTTTGATGCACAGGCTTGATATCTTGAATGAATGGGTTGCGCCAAATTATGATCGTAGATGCATCAAGATTGTCAGTGTCTATACTTATCATGGCATTGTTAACCTGCAAACCATTTTGGTAAACGATTTTTAAAAATATTATGTTGTTAGATCATTTATTACGGAGTACTTTCCAAAGTAAATGGCCTTTGCTTTTCTTTCTTTGTGAAAATCAAACTCTTCTATGTATTGTCCTGGATTGTAATTTCTTCATCATTCTCTGTCATGACAGTAGTTTACTTACAATAGTCTATGTAAGGTGTACCTTTTTCGTCCCATATTGAGACAACCGAATAATAAGGAAGACATCGTCAGCGAAAGCTATGGTATTTTTTTTCCTTCAAATTTGTCGATGTCCCCCCAAGCGCCAGCCTAATGGCACTCGAAGTCTCTCGTCCGCTCTCTGCATTTGAATAAGTAATGAGTGTTTGACTCAGAGGTCCCAACCGCCTCCGAGTCTAGAGGCCCTACAGTTACCGGTCTAGTAGTCCCGTAGGTACCCTCACGTCTTCCCCTAAAAAACTCCCCGCAACTCTGAACAAATTCGCATTTTTTTCATCAGCTTTATTTCTCTCATCCCCCTTGCTCATCGTTCTTGACCCTGTGCTATCTAAACGTTTGTGAATAACCTCAGTGGATACTGTCCTGATAGGTTATAACCATAAAAAGAAGAATGCAGAATTTTAGAGATGGAATACCGATTGAATACATTCTGGCATGCATAGTTAATAAACTGAAGTTGTTTTTATACGGCGGAGATGCCCACCGCGCATACAAAATGACGAAAGATGGAGGCCTCCAACCTCCCTCGAACGTGGCGTATCGCTGCATTTCCCATGCAGGTGTGCCGTCGTACTTTTTCAGGAGAGATAGAATGGGTATACCTGAGGGATTTTGGCTGTCTATGGCAAGGATGCTTGATTCTCTGCATGACATTTTGGGCCCTACATCAACAGACTACTGGTGGAGAGCATTAAGTGAAAAGCTTCTAGACCTCTTACTGTGATTTAAACAGCGAGAGTCTTGAATAAGACGAGTCCCTTCAGAGTGAAGGAATGACAACTTGAATAAACTCTCCAAGAAGTGTGTACTCTTCACTTAGACTTGACCTGATACCGTCACAAGAAAACGAGAAATTCAATTTATTCTCGAAAAGGAGCACTTTTCTAAATAATGAAAACATAGTACGCTTTTTAAATACTATGAAAAATACATCAAAAACATATTCCGCTTAAGACCAATGTTTCGAACAATATAGAAGCGAGTGAGAGAATATTCATAATTTCACAATAATCCTCTCGACGAACTCCTCATTTGAAAACCTATTTCGTTTTTCCCCCTTTTTTACGAAATGAAAAACCAAAATAAGCACCAAACCCTTTAATATCAGTGAATAATACATCCAACAGAAAACCATCAAAACTAAACTCGGTCGCTTCGGTTTCTCCAGTTCATCGCTTGTATTTGCATTATTCCTGTCAATTCCTAGACAATTATTTTCAAGAGTATTTCGTATGTGTCATTTTTTGTACATTGCAGGTGTGATTTTAGTAGAGTTGTATCATTTTTTTGCTGATTTTTTCTTTTAAGTCTCAACACATAACGATCTTTAATGAGTATCAATTAATCATGTTTGTCTCATATACTTGGACCCTGAATATTCATCTTTTTATCGGTTGGTGTTTTGTTCATTCTGTAATAAATAAAGAAAGAAATTAATTAATACATAAACTTATCTCCATAGGTGACCAGCCACCCCAAAAAACAACAATAAATCACCATGGAAGGTTCTCTGTAAATTGTGGAAATAGTATCTTGGTCTCTAAAATTGAATATTAGAAAATTAGCATTTCTGAAAGAGCAATTCTTCTTCTTTATTCTGTAAACATTTGAAGTTCTGAAGTTGGATTAAAAAAAATGATACAAGAGTTACTTCGATATATTTTTCGGACTGCTTGGAAGTTTCACCGAGATAGCGAACTGTTCACAACTCATGCTATAAGTGAACCCTGAACTTCTATCTTTATTTTGTTTTTACTCTCGTTGAATTTCTTCGGCATTCGATTCAAGTTATCCTTGATCAATTTTTCAATTATGGCAAGTTATATTTTGCAGCTTAGGAAGTGCTCTTTTAAGTTAAATAAAAAATTCAATATTCATTTAGGGCAAGTTATTGTTGGCTTCGGGGTGGTAGGTCACATATCACTTGAATATTTTACCGTAGCAGAAAGCATTTCTTTTTACTTATGTGACATCATATAAATCCGTTCTATTTTTCATATAATCACCAAAAAAATATACTATTGTTTTACCAACTGGAAACAAGTTTTAAAAATGAAGAGGGCATTCTGTGTTAAAAATCACAGTGATGGAGCGACAAAGTAAAGTTGCGTTTGCATGGGTGTGTTTTGGATGTGTTTGAGTATAGGTGGGTGTGTGTGGGTGAACATGAGTCAGATTGTGAGTTTCTTCGATTCGTAAAATATCAGTTCTCTATGTCAGAAATCTTAGATTTACAAAGATCGCTTAATGTTAATGAAACACATAGCTAATTTGCTACCCCGATCTTCATGTAAAATGGAGGTCGAAGACGATGTAATCTTGAACAGACTGCCGCTAAGTAAGGTAAGCCAGACAGAATGAGGAATAGTATTTACTCACAGTCCCCAGAAACACTAACTTTCCAATACAATATCTTGCTAGTTTCAAAATAAAGGCCCACTATTTTTATTTCTTATAAACAACGCTTATCAATACGTTTTCACTTCAAATCAGTAATTTGTAATACATTTTTTAATTGTCTACATTTTGAATTAAAAAGGCCGAGTCCCTGGGAATAGAGTTTTTTTTTTCTTCATTATTTTGGTATATACTTCAGAGATAACTAATACAAAATGTGACCTTTTTGTTGATATTTTAAAACATAAATGAATCCTTTGAAAGGATGAACATGGAGAAGAATAGTCGAAATAAAGAAAATCAGATTCTTTCCCTTTTTTGGTTAAGGGGGGGGGGGTGTAACCTGTTAATTATCAACAAATTTCAGTATGGTTCGTGTTAGCCTGTCTATTACATGGGTCATAATAAATGGGTCTATGGGAATATCTTCTCAAATAACACGCGTTAATAGAAAATGAATATGCTCGCGCGAATTGCTCACTTGCTCATTACGACGTACTTACGAGTACCTTATCTTGTGAAGTTCATACACGCCACGCGACAACATGCAAGTCGAGTGATAAACTGAGATTCCGGGTAATTTTAGGGCTAACGTGTCTCCTCTTAAATTATACGTATACCACCAAGGAAAGCGGTATGCATTACGCGATGAATTTAATTAAAGAGATGAAAGAGGATTTCTTTTTAGTCAATCGGAAAGCATCGATAATTTTCCCATCAGTATAATCTTAATGTATAGTTTTTGTATCTAACACTGGTGTAAATCCCAAGAGGGGGGGGGGGGTAGGAATATATTCTCCCCACTTTTCGGAGAGGGTGATGCAATCTCATCTTCCAACAACTAGATATTTACATAGATATAATCCTAACAAATAAACGACTGCTAAGTCACTTCGCTCGCTCGCACATGAACCCAACTTTAATCAGTACTTTCTGTCATTCATTTTAATTAGAACTGACATACGTAAAATTAAATTTAAAAAAATATTAACTTATATCGGCATTGTTTCCCTGCTCTCTCAACATGGTCTAACAATGGGTGATAAAGTGGGTCTATTCTCCGTTCGACGCGATTACCTGGGTTGTTTCGAACATTTGGAAAAGGGCAAATCTTATATGTCTATTTATCTGACCTCCTGATAAAAAGTGTTGTTTGCATGGGCTTGGTGTGAAGTGGATGTGATAGGTAGGCCTATATGATTTGCTTTGCTCAACTTTTATTGAAGAATTCGAATTAAATGTGTTAAATATCACCGTGACATATTAAGCAAATTCAGATTATGTTCTTATTATTGAATGGTTTATTCAAAATATATATTGAAAATAGCAACCAAACGGCTGAATTAAATTTAGTTTACAAATGGTACTGTATAATGTATATACAGATATATAAAAAAAATATATATAGCTTCAAATAAAATAGGCAAATATAAAAATGAAATTGTTATACAAAATGATTATACATATATGAAATTGATGGGAATATACCCAGCGTATGACAAGCAGGCCTCAGAGGTAGGACAGAGTAGCGAGAATATGTTAGAAAAAGACTGTGAACTAAGAAAAAGGGAGGGAGGCAGGAACAAAGTAAAAAGGATGGGTATTTAACTGTAGATGGAAAAATAATTATCGGAAAAGGTCATTATAATGCTACAAATGGTAAATTAAGATAGAAACACATTAGATTGTGATACATGTTTTGAAGTTAGTGCTACTAAAGAAATTCGGAGCAGTTAAACAATTTACGGAAAATGAAATCTATAGAGTAACATTATTGGCATTGTTTTGACATTTAGAGACATGGCATTCAAGGTGATTTTCATGTATCAAATAAGTATGAAATTATCCATTTAGGTATATAAATAATATGATAATGATTATAAATGTGTTATTGTTTAAAACATATTCACACTAATGTAAGGCTGGTACTTAAAATTCTCCGTTTCAAATATTTTTTTGTTTAAAAGAAGATAATTAAATGTTTTCACATTATAGTGAAGTCTTGCAATAAATGAACTTTAACTTCATTTGCCAATATTCAAATGCACATACAGGGAGGGGGCATAGCGGTCGCATCACCTCCTATTGACGGTGCAAAGAAA
This sequence comes from Lytechinus pictus, assembly GCF_037042905.1. Classification (NCBI taxonomy): domain Eukaryota; kingdom Metazoa; phylum Echinodermata; class Echinoidea; order Temnopleuroida; family Toxopneustidae; genus Lytechinus; species Lytechinus pictus. The sequence continues at coordinate 16,134,049 of NC_087251.1, forward strand.
AGGGGCGAAAGTGAGTTAAACAATGAAAAGCAAATAGAAAAAAAAAAGGACAGAAAAAAGGAAAGTGAGAAAAAAAGGAAAGAAAAATAAGAGTAGGGAAAAAAGAAGGCTAAAATAAGGGGTAAGACATTGCAAATAAACTTCCATGCAGGTCACAAGATCAGAATAAAAAAAAACTTTCCGTGCTTCGTATTAGCATTTCGTGTTTAATGATAAGCATTTCCAGTTCATAACGTTTACAACGTCCCGTTTCCAAGAAAAATACACAAATATTTCAGCTCGAGCTCCGCGCTTTCATTAAACTGTTTGCGCATAATGTTTGCATTGATCTAGGACTAGGTTTATACCTGATGTTGTAACAGTTTTAAAAAGATATTTAAACATCAGTATTTTTTACTGCATCCTCTTGTCCTGGCTTTCGCTGTTTAAGCAATCGGTACAATGTGGGTAACTTTTTACCCTCCCCCTTAGATAGATTTCTGGATCCGCCCTTGGTCTTCGTGAAACACTGTCTTTGGAAAATACTCCACTGTCTGTATGCTTTAGCGCCCTCTTGTGAGCTAAAGGAGAACTATCTTTCAGCAATTGTTAAATGGAAGTTCACCCTGACAAAAAGTTTATCGTTAAAATAGCAGAAAAAACGATAAAAAAATATTGCCGAAGGTTGAAGAAAAATCCATCGAAGAATAAAGAAGTTATTAGAATTTTAATTATTTGATTTTTGACGTTATATGCGAGCAGCTTTCTTACATATAGTATGGTAAAATATCAATGAAATATAATTTCCCTGAAAATTGAAAATGGTTTTTGCTGTTCCTTCAGTATATCAATAGGCAAACCGTTTTACACTCGTCCCTATAAAGAAAAAAAGTCATCACGAAACCATTTAAAAATTAAAATCTATGCACTTAATATTACATAGCAAATAGGGCAGAGCTGCTCATTTATGGCGTCACAAATCCAAAACTGAAAGTTCTAATGATTTTTTAAAATCTTTAATGGATTTTCTTCAAACCTTCATTCACCAATATATTTTTTCGGCTATTTTTACAACAACATTTTCTTCAGGGTGAACTTCTCCTTTAGTTCATTGGTCACTTTTATCGTAAATTTAACCCCTAAATATCGGGTCTTGAAAATCAATTTTATTTTAACTGCGCCTCTATCATATAGAGAGATCATAATTATATTCTTCACGTACGTATTCATATTTACATGTAGATATTTATGTACTTAATGACAAAGTGGTATTTGTATGAATTCATGTTTACAAAAACCAAGAGATTTGTGAAATGGAATAGAATAAATGTTAATTTGAATTGAATTGATATTACAGATATATACATACTATATGAGAACCTTGGTTCACTTCAATTCATTTATTTTCAATTCCGATAAAAAGAAATGTACTGAGAAATATGAAAAACATCATGAAAACATAAAATAATTGGTGTCAATATTTTACTTCCAGCACTAAGTTGTTCATATAAAAAGTATCGAATAAAAGTGGGAATGAAAAACTTTTCTTGTCTTTTTTATGAATACGTATATTGTGATTGCCAGTGATAAATTACTTTCTAAAAGAATATATAAAAGTATGGATTCTAAATCAGGGACGAGGTAATGTCACACGAATGGAAAAGAACATTAGTTATGATTATTTTTTTCCTTCAAAATTATAAAAAGAAGCCATAGTTATCCTTTTGCGGATTCTATATAATCTTACGTGGTCGCACGTCATGTAACATGTATAAGGTGGTCCAATTTCACGAACAGAGTAAAAAATTCAAAAAAGGTTAATTTTTCATATGTTATATGTATTACCATTCTTAAAATAATAATGAACAAGGTTTTAATCCCAAAATACCCCCTTTTTTGCTTTAAATGACAAATTAAATGCTTATTCATACATTGACGTCATGTAAATTTGAATTTTCAAAAGCGTTTATTTTATGAATACATATATTGTGATTGCCAGTAAAAAAATACTTTCTAAAAGAAAATAAATAAGTATGGATTCTTAATCAGGGACGAAGTAATGTCAAACGAATGAAATAGAACATTAATTATGATTATTTGTTTCCTTCAAAATTATAAAAAGAAGCCATAATTATCCCTTTGCGGATTCTTACCTTACGTGGTCGCACGTCATATTAGGTGGTCCAATTTCACTAACAAGGTAAAATGGTCAAAAAAGGGTTATTTTTTCATATGTTATATGTACTACCATTTACCATTCTTCAAAAATAATAATGAAAGGGGTTTTAATCCCCAAAAGCTTATTCATACATTGACGTCAATGTAAATTTGAATTTTCAAAAGTGTTTTTCTCAAATTGGACCTGCTGCACATAAAATGGTGTAAAATATTAATATGAGACCTTACACAACAAATTTGGCTTTGAGGCTGTGATTTAGCAACAATTTATCTACTTCACTGTTTCTTCATCCTACATCCTTTTCGCATACCAAACTTATGAATGTTATCTCGTGTGCCGGCATGCACGTGTGATACTAGAGGAATGACGATTACAATGACGTTCAAATCACTGCTATAATTGGGGTTTCAAAGAAGAAAATATGAGAAAATTAAGACTGTTTAATTGACATGGCATAAGAGACTCAAAACTTTGGACCATTATACATTTTGCGACAATAGAATTTTGATTGTAAATGTCAGGAGATGTTGCACCTATGTCATTGTTCGGAGTTCGAAGGGGAATTATTCCTTTGCGGCGAACACATTGAATACCCAATTTGCCCGAAACTGGCAATGTACATAAGAACTATACAATTGTACAGTGGTCATTGAGAATTAAAAATATAAAATGATGATAATGAAGAACATGCAACTTGTCTCTGATACAGATTGAAATTGATAAAAATCTAAATGATAAGAGAGAAAAATAAAGATAAAAATAAACAGGTGGAATAAGTCCGCCATCCCCTCGAACCCTGATCCCTCCTCTATAAATCAAAATTTGCTTCCTTTCTTCTTTCTTTTTCCTTTTTGAAGAATTAAATTATAACTTCCTCATAATTATATAAACAGATAAATTAATTCAAATGACATAATACATAATTAGTTCGTAAATAATTTAGCTTTATTCTACTAGGGTAAAATATACAAGCCTGGCAAAAATAAACAACGAATCATTTGTTTTACCCTTAAACATTATCATTCATAATCTAAATGAAAGAATATCAAACATAATCTTGACAGTGTAATTTAAATGACTGTATCTAAAACAAACCTTGAATAATAATTGTCTCTACAATACATTTTCTATTTACGCTGTAGTTGTATGAATACATACACACACATACATACACCCGTACATACATGCATATATACATATATATGTATATATGTATAATGTATACAGTGCGTATCAAAAAAAGTTTACACTTTGAAAAAGCCCTGGGAATAAAAAAAATACAAGATGTGGGTAATTTTTCACATATTATGTTGGGTTTGGGTCTCATCTATCTAATAAAAGTAAAAGTTTTGACAGAACGTTACACTTGAGTGAGCACTGTCAATTTTTGTAAAACTCGCAGAAATCTGTTTGCGCAGAAAGGCTCGTTTTCACGCTGTGTCAAGGGGAAAGGGCGAAATCAAACTTACCCTGCGAAACATTTCTCATACATTTCCCTTGCACTTTTAGTCAATAGAAATAAAATGGATGCAGTCAAGCATTTTGTAACAATTTTGCCACCCAAATTGAAATTTCAACACATAGTAAGCACAAACTTTACCCTTTTTGTGCCAGCTGGATCTGAGGACATAACTAAATCTGAATAAAAGTTTATATCAGACATCTCCAGCATTGTTTCACTAAGTTTTTATCATTTAAAGTGGGTTTACATTTCATTTTTCCTTTAATACTTGTTTCTCCACACTTTTTCCAAGCTTGACAATGATTAACAAAATGAAAATCAAGCCTAAGCAATTTCATGTACATGACAGCTCAGTGTAAAGCAAATATTGTCAAGATGGCCTCGGTGTGTGTGGGGGGGGGGGGGGGGTGGGGTGGGGCGCAATGCACTCTTCGAAGTGTTTTGGGCAAGGAAACAAGTTAAAAAGGGTAAAAATATCTTCAAATCAATTTTATTAGCTAAATTCCACGTGTTCTTCATGATTAAGGTCTACTTTTATTCGCATAACTATTTCAAAGTTCTGCGCAAATCATTTTTCATGAACTTTTCAAAAGTAAGAGGTGCTCACTCAAGCGGAAATATTTTTCGACAGTTATATCGTCATTTGCTTAATTGGATCTGTACCAATGTTAAAATGTGGAAAAATCTTCAGGATATTAAAGATTTATAATTTTACAGGATTTTTTCTAAGTGTTAACTTTTTTTTGATACGCACTGTATATATGCATATATGTAAGGGTGTGTGTGTGTGTGTGTGTATACCTATTATATGCATTTCTTTTTTTATGAAGTTAAAAAAAGAGCAAAGAAGCAAACATTAAAAATAACCCTAAAACACGGAAGCAAAACAAAACATAAAGCCCCTCCAAAACAACCCAATTGTCCATTCCCTTCACTGTAGCAACCTCCCCATTCTACTCGTGTGGGGGCGGGAAATCTTTTTTTTCTTCCTCCTCTGAATGATAAGAATGAAATATATATATACATCACACATATGAACACATGCATGTATACATTATACATGTCTATACACATGTAATTTTGTTATTATTATTGCACATCTAGCTCTCCCTAAACTCCTCCCAACATTCCTATTTGCTTAAGTGAAGGGTGTAGTTTATTTCTATTTAATGCCAATTTTTTTCGTTAAATTAATCTTCTTTAAATTTACGTTTAATTTTATTTGAATTCATTTATGATTTTTTCTCTACCGTTGAAAACCAAATACTTCACAAGGATTATGAAGTGATTAGCCAATTTTTCTTTTCCTTGCTCTACTTATTTTATCCCAAGTAAGATTGGTTAAAGAAACGAAATCGAAAATATCCTCGCAATCTCTCCATATTAATTTTGTCTTTTCACATCGACAAAAAATGACGATAAGTCTCTTTTTTTTTTTACAGTAGCTACACTCACAGATCAGAAACATCTTGTCCAAATAAATGCAAACGCTGATTTGTGTAAATGATTCCGTATATTAATCTAAATTGGAACTCTCTAAGTAGGCTACTTGATGAACACTGCCTTGGTCTTTTTAAAATATTTTCTATGTCTTTTTCTGAAAAACGATAGTTGCATTTTAGTCATGTGAATACTCGAGGTGTTATTACTTTCTGGTAAAGAAATTTTGCATAAACTGATAAAGTTTTTTTTTATGAAATATCATTTATTGATACAATATTTATTTCTCTTTTTTTGTAAACAAGTCCACACATTGATGTTCATGATGCACATATCATTTTCATTTATTGATGAGGATAAAATGTGTTGCTCAAAGGCACAAATGCCGTGCCGGGAATCGAACCCCCGATCCTCAAGCAAGCGCATTTGACCGCTCGACCACGACACCTCCACACAGTTTTTTTCGAGAACTATTTGCATTATCTGTGCGCCTACGTGTGCTTATTGAAAATGAATGTAAAATTTTGAATTGGTTTTGTCAATGAAATCAATCTTCTATTAAAATAGCATGAATACTATACTGAATGTACATGTATATATTAAAGAAAAGTTGAGTTAACATTTTTATGATAATGAAAAAATATCAAAGTCGTCTACATATTTTTTGTGGCTTCTCAACTCACGTGTGTTATGACCATTCCAAGGATGATGAAATCACGACATTATTGCTTCTTCATCTCCTTCACATTCTTCTTTCACTCCTCCTCACTCTTCTTCTTCTACGTACTCATTTTCTTCTATGTAATCATCATCTTCTTCTTCTCCTCCTCCTTCTCATCCTCCATATTCTTTTTTTCGTCCTTTTTCTTTTGGTTTACTTCTTTTTGTCCCCTCATCCTCCTCAAGTGCGGTCGTGGACCCAAATCGGCACCTGCGCCAGACGAATTATTTTTCAACTTTGTTTTAAAAAATGATATAGGTTGGTAAGGTTATGTTGGTGCGTGAAGTTTGTGTTTGTCTGTGGGTCCGCGTGTATGTACATTTTTATCTTGGTAGAAGCATTATTATGTCACCAAGAGTACACTTGTCATTATGATGTATGCTCACCATATTATTCGACATAGGCCTATAGCGTTTAAGCGTTTGAGTTTATTTTCTTTCTTTTTGGTTGCTTTCTAAAACCATTAACAGCTATATAGGATCCTGTTTATAGTACCATATCGTATATATTAAACAGTATAAGAGCGCAGCGACCGAAGATAATGTAAATGTTGCGTCAAAGAAAAAGCGATAATTCTTCACCAAAGCAGGGTCGAGATAGATCTCTTTAACCCCAAAAGAGTCGAGTTATGTGGACCCCTCTCACGGCCTTCGATCGCGCGAGCGCCGCGAAAATTTGCACAGTGGTAGTGCGATAAAACCTACAAGGCTGTATGGTTATTTTTTTTTAATAATAAGGTTTTTTCATTTAATAAATTAATTATGCTAATTTATGCATGAAATAAAACATTTGCTGTAATCGACTATCATAGTTTACGTCCCCAAAACTGCATTTTTTAAAATTTACAGACCCTTTAAATGATCCCGATCAAAATGCACTTTTAAAAAATTTGGTATCGCAATTTTTTTTCTTATGTATTTTATTGTTTTTTAATTTCTTATTTATTTATTTGTTTTTTTTCAACTTTTTGTTTTTCATTGTTTTTTCGATGGAAATTGTTTCAGACTTAATTCTGATCATAAACAAAACAAAATTAATTGAGTTCATTCAGTAAAAGGAGAAATAATGATACATTTATGAATTTTGGCTAAATACACAATTTGCATTGGATTTGTACATAAATTCACGTTTTTGAGCAGTTTTGGGTCTGACATGCACTTACATAATGATGCGTAATTTCGTAACCGCGTACCCGGGCATCGCAAATTTTGTTTCAAAAGTAAAGTTGTGCGAGATTTGAAAGTAAAAAGTCCGCGAGCGGCGCGGTTCAAAAATTTCGCGCGGCAAATTTATCGTGAAAAATGTAGAGGGGGGGGGGCGGAATCCGCCCCCGGGCCTTTGGTAAATTGCCAATTCGTCTACTGCCAACTCGTCCACTCACCACATGGTCTACCTTCATTTAGTCTAATGCTATTCCGTCCATCAACATCAACAACCATTTGGTCCAATCATCACTTCGTCTAATCACCATTTCGTCTATTACCATTTCGTCTAATAACCAGTTGGTCTAATACCCATTTTCTTTTCATTCATTTTGCATAATTAACACTTAAGTTTAATTAGACCAAATGGTATACGGACTAAATGGCTATTGGACCAACTGGTTATTAGATAGAATGGCATTATACTAAATGAAAGTAGACCACGTGATGAGTAGACGAACTGATGATGAACTAAATGATAGTAGACGAGTTGGCAAATGGACGAATTGGCATAAGGCGAATTGGAAATAAACCGGGCCTTTTAGGGTTAAAGATGATTACCATCATACTAGAACTAATCTGGGTAGGTTCTTGCTTGCTGAAATGGTTTGAATTCCATATCATCCTCCATTAGCTTAGCGTAGCAAGCGAGCGAAGAAAAAATAATTTTTAAGATCAAACTATACATCATAAGCCGAAGATATCTCGGAAAAAACGTGTATATAATTGCCATCACCGTATCAACGTGGTATTACTCAAATCTGGTGGTTTGTTTCCCGCCTGTTTCTACGAGCGAACAGAATGCGCAATTTGGTATTGAAATGATTTTCTTCTAAGATCGACAGTAGGACAAATTGAAAAGAAAAATGTTAAGAAAAGGTCACTTTTTCTAAATAAATTTCAAATAGTAATATGGAAGTGGAATAATAATTTACGATAATCTTTGATTATTATACTGAACACCTGAGCCTGTAATACCTTTGCTATTAAATTATGATAATGGCTTTACACAAAATATATACATTTAAATGTAAGTTGTATTACCACAGTACCCTGTATGTATAAAGGTTTGCGATTTATTCAAATTGATCTCATCTTGAGATTGATCTCTTTTCTTATCATTCAAGTATTCTACAAAGTTTTATGCATTCTTGAATCTGTGCCTGACTTCCCTGTGTGTGAATATTTAATGTTTTATGCATTATTATGCTGTTAGAAGTAGTAGTAATAGTAGTAGTACATGTAGCAGCAGTAGTAGCAGCAGCAGCAGTAGTAGTAGTATAAGTAGTAGTAGTAGTAGTAGTATAGTAGCAGCAGCAGCAGCAGCAGCAGTAGTTGTAGTAGTAGTAGTAGTAATAGTAGTAGTAGTAGTAGTAGTAGTAGTAGTATAGTAGTAGCAGAAGTAATAGTAATAGCAGCAGCTGCAGCGATAGTAGTAGTAGTAGTAGTAGTAGTAGTAGTAGTAATATTAATAGTAATAGGAGTAGTAGTAGTAGTAGTAGTAATAGTAATAGGAATAGGAGTAGTAGTAGTCGTAGTAGTAGTCGTAGTAATATTAGTAGTAGAAGTAGTAGTAGTAGTAGTAGTAGCAGTAGCAGTAGTAGTAGTAGTAGTAGTAGTAGTAGTAGTAGTAGTAGTAGTAGTAGTAGTAGTAGTAGTAATAGTAGTAGAAGTACAAGTAGTAGTAGTAGTAGTAGCAGCAATAGTAATAGTAATAGCAGCAGCAGCAGTAGTAGTTGTAATAGTAATAGGAATATGAGTAGTAATAGCAGCAGCAGCAGTAGTAGTTGTAATAGTAATAGGAATAGGAGTAGTAGTAGTCGTAGTAGTCGTAGTAGTCGTAGTAGTCGTAGTAGTAGTAGTAGAAGTTCTAGCAGTAGCAGTAGTAGTAGTAGTAGTCGCAGTAGTAGTATAGTAGTAATAGTATTATCCTCATCGTTATTGTTATTATAGAATTATAATCATTACAGCTATTACTTCTATAATTATTATCATTAATATAATAATAATTATCATTATCATCATTATCATCATCATTATAAGTTAGTATTATCATAATCAATTACGACTCTTATGGGCTCAAAATATATATTTTACAATGAACACGGGAAGTATTATACTCAATATTTGTATTATATATTGTAATTATAAACCGTATATATATAATTTTTTTATGATATCGTTTTTAATGCGCTGAACAATTTTTTTTGGAAACAGAAACCAAATGAGATCAAGCATAAGACAAGGAGCTTCTATTACAATCATGTTTGACCAGTAGCCCGATTGTGCATTGGCCTTTTTTTTTTTATAGATTACTTGAAAGAGATTATTCAAATCAATTCATTTATTATTTTCCATTAAAAAATAACAAAATATGTACATTTGAAATACACATGTATATTATACAAAAAAATAGATCAAAATACATAAGCATAGTAAATTAATATTGTAAGTGGTAGAAATAAATGGAAAATGGAACACCTGTAGAAAGCTTTTTTTTTATTAACAAAATACAAATATAATGATAATGATAATATTAGATGGCGCATGTATTTGAATTCAACGTCTTGCCCCCCTGTCCACACCCTGCCCCCTGTCCCCACCCCCTACCCCATCTCTCTCTCAGGTAGAATTCAAAATTAATATAGACTAAAATTTAAATTGAAATAAAATTAATATGATAACAAATCAACTTTAAGATTTTTTTTTAAAGTATTCAAAAAGACATTCTCCGTAATAGAAGTTGGTAATGAGTTCCATGTTCAGACATGTATCTGAAAAAGATCTACATATTCGAGATTCGTCTTGTTAATCATAGTTTGTTCACTTTGTTGCACTCAAGGAATATTTAGCAACGATATGAAATATTCGTCTTACACAATTCAAAATATCATATTTTATTTGGTTTATTTGTTGTTGTTTTTTTTTTTTTACTTACGAAGATGGTTGCAATTTTTTTAAAGAGGTGATATATGTTTTCAATGTAACATTGTATATACCCCGGAATAACAATAACCCATCCAGTTCGAGACTGGAGTAGGCGTGGCCTAAGTGCGAAGCCCTGCTAAATCACACACGCACTTCGCCCTTTCATATGTAAATGCAGGCTTGAGCAGTTGTTAATCAATAATTATTATTGGTCCTAGATTTCTCCCTTCTCACACTCTTCACGCATGCGCTAATCAACCGCTTAGCCGCAAAATCAGAGAGAATAGGAGATAAAACATGGCAATGCGAGAACTTGGGTTGAGATTCACAATTTTCTCTATCTTCCATTTAGGTGAAAGAGTTCGTCTTTTGTGTTACATGGCAGAAATAGATAGATATTTTCTCGCCTAAGCTCATGAAAATAATTAATCATCGTTCTGTTGTCGTTTTACAATTCTCTCCTATTCTACATGGTTCGAAGTTCTGTTGGAGATTGCGGCAACACTTTGATAGTCGGAGAGAGAGAGGGGAAGAGAAAGGAAGCGCGTGGCGCCTGGTACTTAAGAAGACTGCCACTGGTGGTGGAGTGGATTTATCGTGAGAGCTTCCTTACCTGTAGGACACTCCAACGGGGGCCCTCACAAAGATTTAGCTTTGACTATTGAAAGAGAGGAACTCGGTCCACTCATTCATTCATCGACTCACTTGAAGCTACGAGTACTTGATAAGCGCTCTCCATACCAGATAGAGAGAGTCCTTTTCTTTTTTTCTCCCATGGTGGGAGCTCCAGTATCAAACCTCTTCCAGTGCCGTTGATGCCTGGTTTATCTTCTTCCAAGAAATGTCATATAGCCCTAAACATACCACTTCGTTCTCTGTCACCGATATCTTAACACCCCTTGAAGAGAGTTTCAGACGGTCTATGTTAGATAGTCCAGGATCCGCCTTTCCATCGGTCTTCTCAGCCTCACCGAGCATGCAATCGGCTTACCGTTCCCCTCAACATTCGGCTCATCAAGGCATGCAAGTCTCGCCGATGAACATGGCTTCGGCCAACAACCCATACGCCCACATGCACGTCCCTCAGCTGTCTCATAACTATTGCAACGGATCGGTCGGGGAACTTACCCCGCATTACAGCGATCATCGCCCGTCAGCGGCGAGCTGGTACCACGGCGCCAGCTCCGACCCACGTTTTACAAGTAAGTAATTTCTCTATATTTTAGGACCATGCCTTCTTTTTGCTAATCAATTTATGATCAAAATGGTATCATAGTGCATACATACACTCCAAAGAGTAATCACGCAAAATGGTATTAGGCCTTGGTATTATCAAGGTAACCTTTAAACCCCCGCCTGGTAGGACATACTTATGCCTTGTATACCCAGCTGCTTTTTTCTTGGTGCAAGTTTAACGACCCATCGACATGCTCAAATATTATGCCAATAAAAATATGACATCAGACGAGTTTAAACACTGGCCTACTCTACTAACAAGGGTATTGTCTTCGGCCCCAGCAAGACTTTAATACATCTCACTTTAAATACATTACACCTCTCATTGAAAACATATTTCTTTTCCATTCAGGTATTAAGAAAAATAATGTTTCTCGCCTTGGAGCGTTATTATAATGATTATAATGACGAGAATCAAGGAATCACCCTTTTCATTTCAAAGTTTATATGATTACATTCACTGGTTAAATTTGAACAGTTCTCAGAAGCTTGTTTGCTAGATCCCTCTAAAAATATAAAACCAACATCATTATTCTATTTTAAGTAATAAATGTTCTTGCAGTTTATGATACACTATCAATTATAATAAGGGCGCGTTCTCAAAACATCGCTTCAAATAAAAAGTTAAAAAGGGTTTTGTTTGAATAGGAATCTCAATTATTTAAGAGAATCCGGCATGCTTGGTTTTTCATCGACATGAGCTAAAGTACATCAAAATGAGTACATTCTTAGATTGACAGCTCGAAATTAATTTGTGTATTTCTTAATGAAGAAAATTTACATTTATATGTCAAAATTGAACAAAGCAATTCAGAAATGAATTTCCGCTCTTAAAGATGTCAGTCAGCGTAGAAGAAATGTTATGATACACATAGATTGGTTTCGTAAGAAACGGTCAGCATAATGCATTCGTCAAGATAAATAACTTTGATGTATTCAATTATTTTTCTTTTGTTTTAAAGTGAAAATAATCAGATATCAAAATTTCTTAAATTAAGTGTTAACAGAAAAGAGCAAACAAAATATTTCAATTACCTGCATACAAATGCTGGAAAGTAAATTGATTTCTAGATTATCCATCCCAGTGCGTAATCGTGCCTGTGACACATAAAATTAGAAGCGAAAACAAAATTCTGATTAAATTGAATACATTACAATAGAAGACATATAAAATAACTGAAGATACATTCAAATATCGTGGATTTGATTGCAGCAGGGTCTACGATTAATTTTATGGGAAATCGGCAAACAAACGTGGAATTAATTGGGATCTTGAGCTGCACTTGATATCCACTCGAGACAAGTATTAATACGTCTTGACCTCTGTCTTGTTAATCTCATAACAAAGAGATCAATGAAGGGGGATAAAAACAAGGATCTATAGATATACCTATTCAAGTTGAATGAAATTGATAGAGAAAAAGGAATCAGTTCAATCTAACTTTGACTTTTTACAAAGCGCTCAAAAGACCGGAACAGTTTCAAAATGCATAATGTGGGTCTCCTTAAAGTATAAACTTGTTATGTTAGAAAGCAATCAGTGTAGTTAATTTCATGATATTTGGGAATATCCGTTTCGGTTTTTCGCTTTATTTTATCAAGACAAAATATCATAATCACTAAATCAATCATTTTGCAGATGAGTACACTTCCCTCTAAGATACTGTACATTAACAATCATCAAAAATTCGTTGGCAAGTAAATAACTGTCTATCGAGAGAACAGAAATTACTGTAGATTACCTTTCTCGTTCAATGAAATTGGTGAAACTTTATATCGCTGAAATAAAGTATGAAATTTCCAATGCTCTAAAAATGTGTTAACTTTCAACGCAGACCGGATGAGAAATTCTGAACGGATAATCATTGATGATCAGTTACCATATTTTTTTTAATCTTAAAAAAAATTATAATTGTAATTTTACAATAAATCCTGTTTTTAGTAGATGTTATAAAAGTCAAACGATTAGAACTCTATATTTTGAATACAAATTAAACTTAAAGAAAATTCAACATAATATACTTTGTTAAATAATGTAGGATTTACATTTCTAGCTATTATAGAAACAAAACTGATAGATTCCTTTAGATATTAGACAATGTCAAGTACTATCCAACACAAAACTTCATTATTTTTTATGGTCGCATATTTCTTTCTGGAAAATCACCGTATCATTATTTTGATTTCTCCCTATCCATTGGTTTGAATAATCAAACTGTAACGTTTCGGCGCGCTAAGAAAATGTGGGTCATATTTATGTCAATTAGTTAATGATTCATGAAAGTATATATATTAATCTGTTAAAGGTTAACCTTTGTTATGGAATCATAGCAAGGTTTGCAATATATGATTTTTTTGTACTCAATACTTGAGACGCTAATGTAATATTAGATGTTTTTACAATTCCCTTCTTCTATAATATATAATGTTTCTTTATGATTGCAATGTATTTCCAGCTTATTAGCTTGAATGGTCGTAAGCAAACACAATCATGCTACTAATAGTTTTATATATGATTTGCATGGTTAGAGGAAGCTATAATTAGAAGATAGAATAAAGTATTTTCGTACTTGTGAAAAAATGGGAAAGGTTTCATTAGTTAGTCCAATAGTCTGCATGCATTCTTGTGGAAGAAAAGTTGACATGCTAGAATGACTGGACTTTCCCCCTATTCTCCTTATTTATCATTTTCTACAGTTTCCCGTTTGATGAACCACTCATCCACAATGAACATGAATATGAATATGAACATGAATATGAACATGAATATGAACATGTCCACACTATCCGCAGTTGGCAGCGGGGATCTGGGCAAGCCGCTACTACCGTCCCATCGCCGAAAGCGCCGGGTGCTGTTCTCCCAAGCCCAGGTGTACGAGCTGGAGAGGCGTTTCAAGCAACAGAAGTACCTATCGGCACCGGAGAGGGAACACCTTGCTAACCTCATCAACCTGACTCCAACCCAAGTCAAGATCTGGTTCCAAAATCACCGCTACAAGATGAAGAGGCAGGCCAAAGAGAAGAACATGCAGGATAGCAACACCATTTGTCATCAGTCTCCTCGACGGGTGGCGGTTCCAGTGCTCGTCAAAGACGGTAAGCCTTGTAATGGAAGTGGTGGAGGAGTGGGTGCAGGGGGAGATTTAACCGATGATGATGAGCGCAGTCTAAGTGAACATGTGGAGGGGGTTAACGACCAGGGCGTGGTCGGTGGTCCCCAACAACCACAGCCGCAGCACCAGCAAGCCAACGCCACGCAATCCATGACATCGCAGCAAGCCGCTGCAAACCACCACGTTAGCATGAAAGCGAGTCCCGTGGAACCGAGCTCGTGCGGGATACCCATCAGCATCCCATCCAGCGATTCAGGCATCGGGCTTAGTCCTGTTTCCGTCCATGCGCATCATCAACACCCTCAAAGCCAAGCTTCGTTGCATCATCAGGCAAGTGCGATGCACAGTCTTTATAGCCCCAGTGCAGGGGCCACTGGTATGACCCATAATGGTGCTGTCAATAACATGTCGGCAACGGCCCCTTTTCTCCTTCACGGTAGAACGTGGTAAAACATTTTAGGGACAAAGGTATATTCATGAGGACAGAAATAATGTGAACTGAACATAGAAATCCGACCCAAATTATTTTTCCTCATGCAAATGATCTCAAAGTAGATATGCACTGCAGATGTGAACACTCACAGAACAACTAGTAATTAAAATCATGTAGATTATCAATCAATGGATGTTAATGACAATTTTTAAAGAATGAACGTGATCTCGGGTGATGCAAGCTAAATTGGATTGATTTAATTATTTGTTTTGTTTACAAATGGAGATATCACTGTCAATAGTTTTCACCACAAAGTGATTTAAACATATATTTAGTTTTCAGTCATGTTAAGTAACTGACCAACTTAAGTAACATATTGTACAATACACTCTAAAAAAGATTGGGTAAAAATTTACCAAATATTTGGATAAAATGAAACGTGCATGGTTTGTTGTGCATATTTTGTCCGATAAGAGGCAACTGCTTTTTTAGCAGGTAAATTTCAATGCAACCCTGGCTAAAATTTACTCAGTATTTGGTATCATTTTACCCAACAAACATGCATGTTATAATTTTACCCAATATTGGGTAAGATGTTTAGAGGTAGATTAATTTCATGAGCGGCAAAGTGTTGTCATGCGATAAATCAGGAGTTCAAAAAGGAGTTGAAAATATTTGTCGTTTTGGGTTAACGGGTTAAATGGTTGCACATGAATGAGTGATGTACTACAAGTTTTCATTCCAATATCAAGATTTGATCCTTTCCTTTTCAAATAAAATAAAATTAGTTTTATGATTCAATTTAGAAAATTTAGTCATTTGGATACTTTCAAAATTTCTTTGTCAATGCTATACTATGATTTTTTTTTATATTTTTAGTTGGGAAAATTAAATAATGATTATTTTCTTTATTAATATCACAAGTTGCAGTTATAAATAAATAGTTAAGTGACATGAGATTATTATATGGGAATACGGTTCCAGAGTGTATCTGTAAATAGATTTTGGTGTATTAAAAGGAAAGTAAGATTATGGGTTCATTTTCTTTTAATAATTATATTGTCAGGGATAGTTTCGCATTTAACGACAACCTATACTCCTCATGGACGACTCACACATTGCGCCAAGGACAATTTTGTTGTAAATGATATATATTTCTCATTTTTTATTGTCACTTTTCATGTTAAATGTACAGAAAAGGTATCAAAAAGTGTTGATAATATTGATTTTGTCTGTTATATTGTGTAAAGATCTCAGTCCTGGTGATTGATATGTCATTTAACAAATGTAATTTATGATTTATATATTATTTTCATTGTGCTTTTCATGCTGAAGGAAAAGTATTTGATTTTACTTTCTTGTGTTACGATGATCGTTATTGCATGAATGTTAGTTCTGAACACATTTTTTTGATTGTTTATGTGAATCTGAATAATGCATGTTTTTCCAGGTCAGACAGTGTCTAAATATGAATTATTTTTCTCCTGTGAATATTGTATTTGTCATCAAATTTCATAAACAAAAGTCGACGAATTTCAAGATTTTGATACTGACAAAATATAAAATATTCGTCTTACAATAATCAACTTTATATTTGTTTTTAGTTCATGTCTTTTTTTCTCTCTTTAACCATAAACAGTATGGCAGATTCAGCACCCCCCCCCTCCATAAAGATCTCGGCTGATGTCTTCTTGATTGCGATGAAAAGTGGTATAGAGGGCAAAATTTATTTTTTATATTTTGGTTTCTTTATCCCCTACATTTCTTTGTTTTCCCGATATTATTCTCTCTCCAAAATGTCGGCGACAATATTGTAACCACAATAATCCTTAAGTGAATGATTTTGATCAATTATGCGAATTTTAGCTTCAAATTTAATTTGTTTTGGTTAAAATTCAATTTTTGAGAAATTTTCAGTCTGATATGCAGGTAAATATCATGGATAATTTAAAGTCGTGCATGTAGTCGGGTATCGTAAATTTGGTCTCGAAACTTGTACGAGTCTCACAAGAAAAAAGGTTTAGAAAACGTCCCGAAGAGAGCTCCCGTGTATAATTCAACGCTCCATTCAGACTTTTTAGGATTAAACAGGGGATTATAATTCCAGGAACTGTTTCAAAATCAATCAATCAAGTTTGTACGAAATGAGCCTGTGAAATTTAATTTACGTAACACCTAATTGTATGGCAAATCTCACTTCCATATATCGTTTTCGCGCAATAGTAATTTGATTTCGTTACCATAGTTACCGGTTACATCATTTTATCATGATTATCCGAGACGGCTCTGAGTTAAATGTGGAATAATAACACGATTTTTCTTATTCATCTTTGATTAGATTGAAGCCTTGATCGCGCAATTAAAATATGAAAGCAACAGGGAAGCATTTTTATCGCTGGGTCAGGCATTTTCTAACACAGCCTTATTGGACAGTGAATAGGCATAAAACATAAAAATGAAATGTTGTATACGGACCATGTTTATCAGTATGGTCTCATGGACGGGTGTTTCTAAACGAAGTAACCAAAATACATCCTGTTCATGGAAGAAGAAGCTTTCGTTATTTATGTTTCAATGACAGAACGTCTAATTATGTTAGTCATAAGAACCTGATTTAAGAAAACATTTAACATTGAGCATCCGGTAATATTGAAATGATTTGTTGGGAAACTCGTCGTTGTGGAAATAACCTCGATTACGATTGTTAGAAGAAGTCATGTATGCAAGTAAATGATAATTAATATTCATTGATGTGTAGCCACTGTATGCACCATATGGATTCCCAACCTGATTTGATGTCAATTTCTTACATAATGACTTTATAGTGAATGTCTTCTTTTTTTTTTCGATATGTAAGTCTGTCTGGAATCGGCCTCGTGGATGTGACTTGAGTATCGTAAAGAAAATCCGATTCGCTTTATCAAAATGGTTTGTTTTAGCATTGACGGATGGGGTACTCTTGATATTATGTTTTGTCCTTTTATTAAATTGGAGAATCACACCTAATACTTTTCTTCTTTGTATTCTATGTTTGCGTCGTCTTCAAAAATTTATATATAGGAGCTAATCTTTCATCTCTTTTATTTTTAATGTATCTATTGATTTGATAAATTTATTTCAGTTGAAAGAAATAAAAATTTAAAGAAGCATAATGTTTATTATTCACCGTTATCGTATAGCATCCCTCTTTGTATTCTACATTCTTATTCTTTTGGCTACTGTATATAGTCAAATTGAACTTGGTTGAGAGTCAATATCATCAGAGTCAAAGTGACATGGTATCTGAGCAATTTGGACTAGAACTGAGTTGATTGCCAGTTACGCCTGATCATTCTGAGTCAAATCTATTTGAGAAATCTGAATCAGTTTAGTGTGAGGTGACTTCCCCTATAGCTGAAGCAAAATCAAGTTACTTTTGATTTCACAAGTATATGTCTATCAAAATTGTCATTCTGCAAAGGAAATTATCAAAAACCCTGTCCATGTCATTCTACTTGATCAAATGATTAATTTTGACTATAATAATGTTTATATGTATAGTTTATACTTAGGAATTGATGCAAATCTTAGAACAAAACTTTAAACAATCGTCTCACTTTCAGTAAGTATGATATAAATTAAATGACATGTTTCAGTAACCATGACAACATTAAAAACTTATGACGACCGGTTGGGTAAGCTTACATACGTTGATTTTTCGTAAGTGCTGAAAATTCATATGGAAATGGACCAATATACATTATACTTTTGATCTAAACTGACTCGATATCAGAATTTTATCAACCAATACAAAACAGTTAACAACGATATTAGAAAATTTTCATGATTGACGACCAGATGACTGAATTACATTTTTTTCCGAAAGAGTTTTTAAGCCACACTAATTAAATCACCATTTTAAACACCCCCATAAAAGAAAAGAGACTATTCCTTGCATTATCCGAGTTAAAATACACAAATACATGAAATAGGTACAAGCAAGAGAAAGGAGTACTACAAGGCATCCCTGTAAAATACAACTAAATAAAAAGCAGCCAAATTCTCGTAAAACCAACAAAGAGATTAAAACGTTTTAAAGGGAGATCCCTCGGAAGTAATTGCTTTTCAAATTTGTTTAGTTTTCGTGTCTGCAAGAAACGCTCACCCTGTCAGTCAGGAGACCTAAAAGAGAGGGTGCAGAAAATAAAGGGGTGGGTGGGTGGGTGAGGGAATGCTATTATATACTACCAGAGCTTCATATTTCATATAACATCACTGATTCGCATTATTTTTCAAACCTGATGATTTGATCAGGAAAATAGCGAGTACGAGTCAAATACATATAAGATACTGCTGTCTGAATAATACTAAACAAATAAATGAATAAAGGTATCAAACTTCAGTCTTAAGTATTGAGAAAAAGGAAGCTAAATGAATGTGAAAATAGTCTATATGCATTATAGTTTATTCTTAATTTGAATACTAAGTATAGAGCTAGAAGCTGAAATAAGATATGAGTGAATTATACAAAAAAGAAACTGTAATACCTAAATTCTTTAGTTTAAAGTGTGAAAAGAAATGACTATAGCGTAAAACAACATGGAGTAAAGTGAATTTAAAAATAAACATATAACAGGTATAATAAAAAAGGTGAGAAACGCGGTAAAAACAATGTTTAGAAAATAATAATATATAGAAATACAGAAAAATACGATTGATAGAAAGGACCAAGAAAAGGAGATGTATTGATTTATAATAAGAGAATCGTAAAAGAGGAATGGATGTTCATGAGAGAGAAAAAATAATCAAAGGAGGGGGAGTGAGGGAAGTGGGCGAGAGAGAAAGAGAGAGCAAAAAGAAGAGACAAGGAGAGAGGTCCTGGGGAGATTGACATGGGTTTTGTGTTGGAGCCAGGAAGTCGGATCTGCAGTTTGTCTAAGCGGCCTAGACAAATTTGTACTTCTACTGTGCACAGCCGCATGTAGCCCGACTAAACAACACTATCGGGCATTATACTACCCTTAAAATGTCGCCTCACTAGGACCGTCACCCCCATAGCTCCGGTACCGGGAATCCGCGGCGTCGACTTTTACACGCCATGGCAAAGAAGGCACTACATTGTCTAATGTACAATTACATGCACATATCAAATGAAATACATTAAGGAAAGTGGTGTGGATTGAGGTACAAGAAATGTGTTGAACTACAACATCAGTGCGACAGAAATCATTCCACTTTCCCTGTATTTCGTCTTATGATTGCACTAGTCCCTTTAAACAAATCATTTGCTCGTCACAATTAATGTATGATATTAAGAAAACCCTCGACATTTCAATAAGTAGTATCCCTAATCTCGAAATTGGATTTGAAATCAATGAATTAAACTTTCTCATTTCTCACGAATGGTGGAACAGAAATAGCTATTATTTTGACTTACCCCCCCCCCTTTTTTTTTTTTTTACAAAGGGCAAGAATGTGGTGTAACTGAAGAATAGTCTATGAATAAAGTAGTTGAAGAAGTCATTTCTTTTAATGGATATCTTTCCATCTATAAATAATCATAAAAAGGAACATGGAAATATTCTCGACAGTGCATAGCATTAGTCGAGTAGTCGCCCCCGTCAATCAAACATAACTCTGAATATCAAATGCAACTCATTATTAACCAATATGGGGCCTGTAACACAAAGCTTAGCAATGATCATTTGAACATTTTTATACCATTGATTGCATTGACTACAATGTACAATCAATCGAAAAAAATCAAGCGTACGATATATCGCTAACCTTTGTACTAAGGGACACAGAAACTCATATTAAGGACTGAAGCTTTGATTTACTGAGTTATACGTTTAAATGCATGTAGACGTAATAGAAAGGAATAGAAATGATAATAAGTTAGGCTGGTATAATTTGATACTTTTATTTAAAGGAAGAACAACAGACGTTATACACAAAATATGTGGGTTGGTAAAGATAAACGATATGGTTATAATATTAATTTTGAGTGATAAATTAATTTTATCGATTTAAATTTGGATGCTTCGTGGCGGGTGACACACGTTTGATAAATATTCAATAAACAAATAAAAAAATAAGCGATTGTTTCGATTTCCGATGTAAGTTCCACTTATCTTTCATTACTCCGCATCAGCGCACTATATGGCGTGGAAATTCTGCAGCCAGTAAGAATTATTTTTGTAAATGCATGATTTCTTTAAGAGATGATCATGCATGATACATTATAATGATATCACTGATGAACTGTGAATATCTGTTCATGTCATCGCCGTCTGTACACAAATCAACGTTCAACTAAAACAAACAGAGAAGAAAAAATGGACTAGATTAATATTCTTATCACAGACGGGCAGCAGAAATATTGATCTTTCTTTATCTAAAGGCCCAGCAATTTGGGTAATTATTATTTCACTATAATACATAACAGGGTATTAGTTGGCGACCTTTGCCGTATATACTACCTTCAATTCATTTTGAGAAAATGTCACAATTTAAGAAGTGGTAATACTAATGTGCAAATAGTTTTTTTTTCAGTAAACTCACAACTCACATATACTGAATATCATTTCCCATGAAAAATTATCAATGCAATTGAAAATGCCAATTTCGTTTTCAATACACCGTGTAACATCTATTAACATATTATAATATATATTCTCAAACGAAATATGATTTTTTTTATACGTATACTAAGGTGACTTTTATAATATTTTATGACGTATGAGGTTGATTGAGATTAAAAAAAATGAGTCTATAAAATAATCGTAATAATTTATTTCATATTTCAATGAAGATGATCACAACTCATGGCAGTAAATATATGGGTTATTAGATGAAAGATTGATAGAAAAAAAGTTTTGCCGACAAAGGATTGGAAAACATCAAGTTAACAGACATGATTTTCTTTCTTTGTTTCGTTATGCTTGATCTATTTCGTGGGCTGAAATCTATGTTACGATATTTACGCAGTGCATCCCTGGGGCTTGCTGTTAAACATCACCAAAAGGGCACTGCTTTCAACAGGGGCGTTCAATTTGGAGAAGAAAAATCTTGTTTTATCCAACACGTCATCAAAATTAAAGACAGTCAATGCATTTTGGGTTGTTTTGTGATCTCTTACCAATATACTGGTGTTTTGTCAATTTGTATAAAGATAAATTAGACGTAAGTATACCATGTATACTGGCTGGCCTCAACAACAAAGCAAAACTTTTGGAACATAAATCATTTAAAAAGGGATGAAAGTAGACGAGAACTCCCAGAATATAATATCCAATAAAGAACTGCCAATTGGCGTAAGGAAGTCTGATATTTTTTTTATAGATATTTTATCTATCAAAACACATTTTAAAATACTTTTTTGTACACAGCTCACAACGATATTTATTCATTATAAACAATATTAAGATCATATTCCGTCTCTACTCTCTATCCTTTTCTTTTCCTCTATTTGAGATTACAATTATCCCTTATCATTTTCTCTCTCTTCATAGTTTATATACACTATCGATCGTATTTTCAAATTTACATTGCTATATGTTCTTCTTCTTTTCGATATCCTTTTTTTTCTTCCATAATCCCTTTACGTCTACGTGATGTAATTTGGAGGAGATCGACTCTTTAATACGATGCACTATTCTTAAAAAAATTGAGTGAGCGAAGCAAGTGAGCCAAAATGATCACCTTTTTAACATAAATTATTAATTCTGTCATATCCATTTTGACTTGGTATGTGAAAAATTGAAAATATATCAAAGGAAATGCTTTAAAATGTATAAATAATAATATAATACATTGATTACCATAAAATACTTTTTTTTGTTTTACAGATTACGCCATTAAGTCAGGGATATATTTTTACGTTTTCCTTCCACTAATTCGATTTCTTTGCTCCTTACACAGTATCACAGAATTGGCTCCTATATACAGTCTTCTTTTTCTTCTACCATTTTATTTTATTCCTCTTTATTCATATTAAAAGAACTATTATAAGTTTCTCAAAATACGTTATCACATTCTAATCGTTTTGAATATAAAATTAATTTTACGGTAAATAAAAGAACCCCACAGTCTTTAATCTGAAAGTTCAATATTCGAAGTCGGTTCGAGAAAAGGAAGAGGAATAAACAAATTTTGTAATTCTTTTTTTATGGCGGGTTTGCTTTCTCCGATAATATTTCCTTTTGGGTTATGGTCGATCATACGCAATCGAAGGCCACACAAATTTATCGTCCCTGTGTACATAATGTCTATTATTCAGCTCGGCATTTGATGTGTGTAATTTCTCCCCTATGTGTACTTAGTAAAGAAAATAGAAAAGGAGCCCTTACATGTCAAGAATAACTTGCATACAAAAATGACAGCATTTTTATTTTCTTTTGCAAAGTAAGATTGATGATTGTGTGAGGCAGACTGTCGACCTGGCGGACAGGGTTTGTCGGGGGTTATGGGACGTGCTCTAATGAATGGAAGTGGGGTTGAAATGTGGCTGCCCTCTGTTTAAAGCTCACACATTATTCTTTTATCAAACAGAAGCTACTAAAATAAAACGCGTGCGACAAAAAATGATAATCGTTTGATGTCTCGGTTCAACCTATCATTCTTATTTTTCAACACACGCTTTAACTCTCTTTATTTTCCTCCAAGATCTTTTTTGTTCGCTTCAACAAATATGAAGTTTGCTTTCTTTGTTGGACCAGAAAAAATAATCAAATTTGTTCGCGACTGACTTTGGAAAAAGTCCTATAGACAGAAAGCGGTATATTTCTGCTAAGCTACTTTTATCAAAGATGACGGTTCAATTCACCCCCCCCCCCAAAAAAAAAGCAATCTTGATAGACCACTTTCGTTTATAATTTTTCTTTGTGTTAACAAAAATTCACTCGTTTATGTTTCTCTCCTACGAAAAACTACCATTTGCCCTCTTAAGCTATAGGGGCCTGGTATATTTGCGCATTTCTCCTGAATTTTATGTTTTTAGGACATACTTAAAAAAAAGATTAATTATTGTGGATTCTTAAAACGGCAAACTCCGCCCCTGTTCTCTGGCCTCTTCTTACTCTATGCATTGTTCAGTGAGACAAATGACTGAAGATGACATGTCTGACTTTTAATGACGACGCTTCACACAACTTTCAATTCTCTTTAATTTTGGAGATGACGAAAATATTGATGGGAAAAGACTTGATAAGGTATGGAGATAAATTGCCAATTCGTCTATTGCCAACTCGTCCACTCATCACACGGTCTAACATAATTTAGTCTGATGCCACTCCGTCCATCAACATTTCGTCATTCATTTGGTCCAATCATCACTTCGTCTCATCACCAGTTCGGCTAAGACCATTTCGTCTCATAACCGTTCGGTCTAATATCCATTTAATTTTCTTTCATTTCGCCTAATCAACACTTATTCCAATTAGACCAAATGGTGTATGGACTAAATGGCTATTGGACCAACTGGTTATTAGACGAAATGGTGAATGGACGAAGTGGCAGTTAGAACATGTGACAGTGGACGAATTGATGGTAAACCAAATGATAGTAGACGAGTTGGTAATTGGACGAATTGGCATTGGACCAATTGATAATAAACCTAAATGGAGATATGATATAAAGAAGACGAACATTATGAGGAAAATAAGAAGATTTAAAACTGGGGAGGAGAGCTTGAATCTGGATGGGTTGGAAGAGGGAGCCAGGAGTAGTAATCTAAATCCAATGGTAAAAATGCAATTATTGTCATATTTTTTAAAAATACACAGCTGAGTGAATCTAAGTTTTCGAAATATATTTCTTCAAAATGCATGGTAGACTGGCATTTAAAATTTGTCCCAACACCTGAAACTGAGGCTAGATACCAGTATCTTTACATATTTTCTTTCCAAACATAAGCACATGACTGCAGTCTATAGAAATTCAAGAATTTTGATGTTGTTGTTACATGTTTACGCCAAACATATCCGATAGATATCATGTATTGTTGAATATAAATAAATATAACCTTTTGTTTTAGTGCCACAAATCTACACACGCATCATAAAATACAAGTCGCTTTAGAATGATGTGTTAGCGTGCCCTTTCTTGAAATTAAATTCTAGGTCCTGTGTGATGCTACGTAATGCAAACTATTTTTGATGATCATTTCACAGTAAATATGCATATTCACAATCAAAGATCCCCCCCAAAAAAATAAAAATAAAATAAATAATAAAAATAACAAAATATATATATGTATATTATATAATGATAAAAACAACCGAATATAAAAAAACACAAAAACAAAACAAACAAACACACTGATTACATGAACAGAATCTGCAAACAACTAAAACATTGCATCTTAATATGCCGAGCAAATTTTAATCATGCATTTTGGTAGCTATCTCTGTTTAAAAAAAAGGCATGACTGTATTATCTATGAATATTTAAATTGTTATTTTTGTGTGTGGTCATTTCGGAAAGCAAAAGCCTTCGAATGAAAATTGACAACGACGGATTAGTTTATCATTATCAAATTGAGCGTCACACGATTATTTTTCAAGGGTATATCTTCGACTTTTTGATAATTCTTTATCAGGAAAGACTTTTTAAAAATAATAATTTTGTTCGTGTTAATTCATCTGATTGCCGGGGAAAGCAGGATCGGCGATTTAAGTCTCTCTTCGCTGGACGGGGAAAGTGGTATAATAATAATGAAATGCCCTACCAATGGGCACATAGCATCGAGCATCGGTGGTGGTGATGGTGTTTTTGGTGGTTATTAATGAATGAAATTGACGATGATGATGATGATAGTGATCACGACGACGATAATAATGATGATGTAATGGTGTTTTTTTTACGTTTATACCAATGAAAAACAGGATTGTAACTACGACGACAATGATGTCGGCGACGATAATTAATGATGATGGTGATGTGGTTGTGGTTATACTGATGGTCGTAATGTGAATGATAATGATGATGATAATGATGGTGGTGATAATAATGATGACGATGATGATGGTGATGATGATGACGATGATGATGGTGATGATAGTATGATCCATTACTGGCTAGAAATGATCAGCTTCTTCAGCTATCCAGTAGAGCCATTAAATAATATGATCTACATTGGTCGCTCAATAATGCCCTTCACACACTCCCCTTACGGCAAGGTGATAGATGGCGAACGTGCTTTAATCAAATCACTAATCAAAATGTCATCAAAAAGCTCTTATTCTGCATCCCACACGGCGGATGCCACATTACTCTATGTCTGATGATAAATCTGTGTTGCCATGGATAAATGAGGGTTTGATATTTTATCGTCGTTCGTGAATTCCGGAGTAAGGCCTTGATGTATCTTTAATGTTAGACAGAGAGGCATTTTTCTTCATCTCTGTTCTTTACAACGTGGAGCAAATTGTGATTTCTACAATTTGGAGATGGCCAATTAGCTCAATATGTCCGAAAGTGTGTTAAGGGTTATTTCTGGTTTTTTTTTGTTTCCGCCTTTTTATATGTCCTTCATTTTGCTTGCGGAATAACTTTGTGTGCAACGAGATGGGTTGATTCTGTCCTTTTCTTCGAGTGGAAATCGGAGTGGGGTGGGGTGTGTGTGTGTGTGGGGGGGGGGATAGAGGGTCATGAACTGGAGATCAAGATCCGTAGATTTTATCAGCATAGATTTACTATCGATGCAGACTTCAGATTTTGACCCCGGCAGAGTAAGATAAGCTGATATTTTTCGTATCAGCGCCACGGCGACGTTTATTTAATATCATTGAGAATAGGAAAATATGAAAATACTATGCCGCTTGGGGTGGGGCATTTAAACTCCATATCGCTGTAAATAATGATGATTATAACTAGGTCTGATGAAAAAGCGGTGAGTAAATAAAGTTAAAATAAATTCGAATATGATACAAAATTATGAAACAATATAAAAGTATCTAATCAATTCATGGTGTGATAGATAACTATTGATAAAGTACTGAAGATCAAGTGCACTGTCTTTGAGAAGTAGACTCGAGGCAGTTCGGGGTCCACCACCCCCCTGGTCTCCATGCCCCATTTCTATATTCTTACCCCTTTTTCTCTCTACTTTAGATAGTACCTTATAATAAATCAATTTTGCCTTCAAACCTACCAGCATAATCTATATTCTAGATAAATATTCCGCATTTGCTCTTAATTTTATTATGAAAAAATTGATAAAGGCATGCACTGATATGAATCACAGAGTATACGAGCTTTTTTTACTCACTGAAATTTATTTCCTTTCATCGCTGGTATACCGTCAGAGATCGAAATGGTAATAATTCGTCGCTGGTTATTAAACGAGCCCCTTTGTTTGTTCATTACGGTCCAGTGTATATTCTTTCTTAAGTGATGATAACTTTGATTTTCTGATCTCACTTGCTAATTTAAAAATAAATGATAAGTAAATTGGATCCAGATCATACTTAAATACCATTCATATTTTGAAACTGTGGGCACAGACTTAGACTTATTGTAAATAGGCCAACTCAGAAAGAAAAAAAAAGAAGAGAAAAACCAAACTAATTCATGAATGTGCAAGCGCATATAGTTCGCGTTAATGATAATTGTAACAAATGAGAGTCAGTGGGTCAGGTTGGCATTGCACATTTTGCGACTGACTATAATTTACCCAGGGAGTGGGGACGTGCATACATACATTGTTAGGCGAGCAAGACTGATTAAATATTACTTATCGTTGGATTTTTATGAGACAAGACAACTGACTAATAAAAATAATATATTTATCGGTGAAAATTAACCGATTTCATCGGATTTGGCGCTTTATATATATATATATATATATATATATATATATATATATGTCACATGAAGTAAATGAAGGGAGAAAAGACGAGACTTCCTGAAAATACAAAGACACCAGTGATATACAACTTAGCGCCCTATACAAAGTGGTACTTTGAGGGAAATGGCGTTAGCATTCGATTTCATTTTATCTCTCATATAATTCAAATTTGATTATACTTTAATTATACTCCATTCAGTATGTTGTTGCCTCATACGGGAGGGGGGCACCCCTTCCTCCCTTCTTTACCGACTTCTGATAAAACTATATTATGGTCGTACCGTTCGACTGTACGTGGAAAGCCCACTCCTCTTCGCCAACTATGCCGCCACATCGCGATAAGATTTCTACATCCACCCGCTCGCAACGAGGCTATAGACCTCGGTGACCAGACACTCTTCCTTGATCGCATGCAGTGAAAAGTGTCCACTTCTATAAGCGTAAGAGACTCGAGCATGTCAACAATACCCCATTTGAATGGGGCTAAATGTCGTTACTAAACTCTCATATACCTCTCAAAAGCCTCTCATCCTTAATATTATATCGCTTCACACCAAAGAGTAGAATGTAAAGTGTTTAGATAGTAATTATAACAAGTATTTACTCTTTTAATACTGTTCAAATTGACAAGGGACCCTTCTCGTTTTAACTTTATCGAAGTGAAGGGCTTATAAGGTGTCAATTGGGTATTTTAATGTAGGCTTCTTGTTTATAATATCTGTATGAGATGCATATTTTGGCAATCACTTCAAACAGTTTCATATCCTCTTTAAAATAGTGATCCCTGATAACGTGATTCGGGCACTCACGTTCCCAACCCAAAATAAAACTGCTACTTGTTTTTACGATTGCGTAAAATATTGTTTTCAAAAGAACAGCATTATTATAGGCCTACATTTTCTAGCCTGCTACAATGTATGTAGACGTATATACTTCCTTGTATTGGCATTTTATACACGAATTGTGTGATAACCATAGCATAATTTTCGATTTTAAAGAAGTAGAGTAATATATGTTGAAAAAGAGCAGTATTGTGAGGTAAATATAGCATTAATTTCGATTTAAAAAGACAGCTAGTGTGTATTGAAATAGATTTAGTGGGGACCTCAGATGTAAAAGAAATTGAAACTGTCGCGCTGTTTTTTTTTTTGTGTCTAATCTTCATATATCATGCATTATCATTCATGCAAACTAATCTATTCATTTCATACTATATTTTCTTTTGCTCTATATAATCATATTTGAATCCGACATAAATAGTACAAATTAATAGAACAACACTGGAAGGATGGGATTGATCTGGTTAATGAATTTATTGACTTTCTTTGAATATAAAACTTATCATCCAAATTATATGGATACATTATTTCATACTGTTTTGTTAGTGCAAATTTCCAAATTTCTAACTTACAATTTAGATTAACAATGTTCTTCAAAACCACTAATTTAAAAAAGGTACCTTTTCAGCGGGTCAATTAATAAAACATTTCTATAAAAGATAACTAGATTCTTTCTAAAATGAATAAATTTTTTAATGACAAGCAATTATTCTCAATTCTCTTTTTTATTAAGTTCCCCTTTGACAAGGCATTTCTTCAGATTTGAAGAGATTTTTTTTGCAATATAGCTTTTCTGATATCATTCCATTTTTTACGTTTGTTTGGTCAAACTATCATCTAATATTTAGAATAACACATGACGAAGGGTATTATCAATATCATCACTATTGTCGTGACGATTATCATTATCACCATAATCGTCGTCACCATCATTATCATAATCATTATTGTCATTATCATTACATATTATCATTATTAGTGTTATCATTATCATCATCATCATTATTGTTGTTATTATTATTATTATTACTACTTTTATTATTATTATCATCATTATTATTATCACTATTATTATCATTATTATTATCATCATCATCATTATTATTATTATTATTATTATTATTATTATCATCATTATCATTATCAATAGTAGTAGTATTAGTGTTATTATCATTATTATATTATTGTTATTATTACCATAATCATTATCATCACTACGTCATCATCTTCAATTGTTATCATTAAGATTGTTGTATTTCTATTACAGTAAATATTAGAATTTCTACTTTCTAATTTCGCCCTCCCCCCTTCTCTCTCTTTCTCTCTTCATCTACAATCCCATGTATATTGTTTTCTGTCTTTCTTTCGATTACCATGTTTATTGGTAGCTGCCCATAACATGACAGCAGCGAATCATTGATTGTGGAAACCCACATATCGATTACCCCCTGTCCATCATCCGAACCCCATCAGTGTTTACATTCCCATGCCAAAACCTCCTACTCCCCCATTCTACAGCCTTCCTCCCTGAAACAGAGGAACAGATAGATCTGGGGCGACATGGACAATCTGCAATGGGTGTGGAAGGGGGTAGAAAGATGCGACATCCCATCCTTTTGTAAAGGATGGAAGCCAGGCTCATCCCTTTTGGGGTTAATCCTTTCATAGAAACCCTTTCAGTCCTATTCATCGGGATAACCCTCGTGAAGTAGGAATGAATACCACGATGGGTACTCTGCAAGGGGGTATACAATAGGAAGGTGTTGATCAAACGCTTAACAATCCACGCTCGATTAAGCCACAACAGTCCCATATAATTTAGCCCAATTAGCAACAAAATACTCTATTTACGTGCCTCAGAACTCTGTCTTCAAACTGTTTGACACGAAGTGACAGGTCTCTTCCTATTTGCGTTACATCCTGCTGGGCCCAGCCCTTGTCCAAAAGAAGGAGGGGAAAGAATAAGATTAGGTCGAAGAGGACAATGTATTCCTATCTTCATTGGATGTATGGTTTGATGACATACATGCACGTGTATCCGTCCAGTCTAATGTGCCGTATTGTCACGCCATTTCTTCATAACATAGTATCACTGTATAATGATCATAATAGCGGTTTCTAAAGAACTACTTACAAATACCATATCAATGGATCCTTGCACACCTGTGCGATGGCCTTATAAAAGCAGAATGCCCACCGATTATTTATCAATGAATGTTCATTGTGCGTTGACTATAATTTGGTCATTACTTCGCATATTTTATTGACAGGCACATAATGTAAGACGTCATGGGTTTTCCCAAAAGATGGTCAAACGTTGATATGTACTTTCTAAAAGTTCACTTGACCTCGACGTGTTGGACAATAGAACCCGTAGAAATGCTCTACGAATATGCATAAAATATGGATGCCCATTTTGTTTGTCAGATCTTTTTTTAAAGATATAATAACATTTTTTTGTGGCGATCACCCATTTCTTTCTACTTTTTTTTGCTTGTCATTTTTGTATGACATCAATAAAATGTTATGGTCAGCTATAACTTCCTAACGAATATTACATGAATGATATGTTTATCATAATTATAGATATATATATATCATCAAAACCAACATATTCTATAAAACAACATCCATGTTGTCATGAGATATTGCAAGGTCACTATGACAATTTTTTTTAAATGTAGTACATGACTGTATTTATAAAGATTAAAGATGCAAGGTAAAATTATCATGTTCATTTGATAAATAAGAAGTTACATAGAAGAGATCATTGCTTAACTTGATTCGTATAGGCCTATATAATTGGTTACACTTCGTAATTTCGAAGGTTCTTTATTCCGACGGTTCGTAATTCCGAAACACGTAAATTGCCTATACCTCGATGTTCGTTAATCCGAAAACGTAAAAGGGTTCGTTAATCCGAACATTTGTGGCGTTATTCCGAAGGTTCGTTATTCCGAAGGTTCGATAATCCGAAAACGAAATAAGGTTCGATGTTCCGAAGGTTCGTTAATCCGAAAACGAAATAAGATTCGTTGTTCCGAAGGTCCGTTAGTCCGAAAACGAAATATGGTTCGTTAATCATTAGTTTTCGGACTAACGAACCTTCGGAATTACGAACCTCACTTCGTTTTCGGACTAACGAACCTTCGGAATTACGAATCTCATTTCGTTTTCGGACTAACGAACCTTCGGAATTACGAACCTTCGGAAATACGGACCTTCGGAATAACGAACCTTCGGAATATCCGAACCTTCGGAATAACGAAGCTTAGGAATTACGAATGTATGCGATATAATGATATCAGTTCCCGGTTTTAGAAATAATTATAAATGACGACAAAGATAAAGGACAAAATACTAACCCCCACTTGTCTTGGTATTGGTGAAATTAATGATTTGGGAACTGGATTAGAATAAGGGTAGGTGTAGACCTACATGCCAGTAGGTGATGAAGATGTGTAGTCATCAACTCCTTAAAAAGAGACGACATTATGATAATAACGAGTCATACAAATTCATATAATTTTTATTTCAGTGTTTGAACATTTCATAATCCAACCATTAATATTTCCCTACTCAAAAGTAAACTGTTCTCCGTTTCAAACCTGTAAGTCCAGATGATCAGATTGATTTCTATTCGTAATCAAAAGTAAACTGTTTTACTATTGATATAACATTGCAAAAATATCATCTCTATAAGCTTTCATGTCTGATATTTTTTTTCTGTAATGTGTATTTCCTCAGTAATGATTAGTAAATCAATTTCATTTCGATATAGGCCAATCTATATCCATGTCAGAAACTCGTCACTTAAAAAAAAACTAATGTAATGTGCTCTATATTTTCTACGATTCTTCTTTCCTCGCTAATAATGATTAGTAATTATATTTAGTAATATAGACCATGCAATTTCATATCTATTTTAGAAACTTGTTACTTTTAACAAGTTTTGATATCTCTTTTTGTTCAATTTTCCAATCGTTTAATCATTTAACGCTTCTTAATAAAACGAATGCACATGTGCGTGTACCTTTTTATTTTCTTAAAAACAATATATTATTCATATTAAGAATTTTAATATTGTAAAATATTCGAATCTAGGGTTGAACTTCAACTCCCCTTGATCAGTTCTGTTTATTTTTCTTATTATAATTTCTTATGTCAAAATGAAATAGATTTTTACTCTCGATGTATATAGTTTTATATTACACATTGAACACCTCCACAGTTCCGCTTTCACATTATACAAATAGCTGACCTATAACTCGGAAAGTAAATGGAATTTATTTTCTTTGCTCTGATCTGACGACATTTAGCCTCGCGAGTGCACCTTCTCCGTATATATTCACTTTCATACCAGTGAAATCACATCCCTATCCTATATACATAATGTCTCCCTAGAGGGTCTTCATCACAAACTGATGACCAATGATGATTGAGTTTCTTTCATTTCCTTTATCAAACTTCCCTTCTTTTTTAAACCAGCGGGTGGCTCAACCGGTATAGGAGAAATGGGTACACTCTTGTCCCCCCTTGCTTCTTTCTCCCATACTTGTGTTCCAATCCGAGCGGAACACGGGTCTACCTGTCGGCCCGAGCTGACGGCGTAAGCCCGGTTCAGTTTCGTGACGGTACTCGAGCAGCGCGAACAAATTGACTTGGTAAACAAAAAGCGGTTTGCGCCCTTCTATGGAGTAGCCCTTTTTTCATCCATCCTTTATTTTCCATCTTGATGCGATCGACCAACCTCTTCATACAATCTTTCAATTTGCACAATCTTAATGTTTCTTCTGGAAAGGATGGATTCTTAATCCTGATGTTGTTCAGGAAGCCATCGCTGGTTGGAATCTACCATCTAATTTGCCATTATATTGATCCATTTCCTGACAATTTCCTCCCCGCATCACCTCATAGCTGTCATGCGGGTAAGAGATAGGGTGGGAGAGAGAAAGAGAGAGAGAGAGAGGGGAAGGGGGGGGGGGGGTTGGAAGCGGGGGAGAGAGTGGAAAACGAAACAATAAGCGAGATAAAACATGAGGTAGTCGGATATTTCTAACTACAGAAAACAAATAGAAAGAATAGAATGAAAGGGGAAGAAATAGACAAGATAAGATTATAAGAAATGAAAAGTAATATAAGAAGGAAGTGATGGTGAAGACGGGAGGCAAAGTATTTCTGTGAGTCCATGGGTAAGGGTGAGTGTGGGTCTGTATGTGAGAGGGGGAAAGAGAAACAAAAACATAATAAAATGGGAAGGTAGTAGGCCTATAAAATGAAAATGTAGAGTATGGGAAATGTACTATAAGGTGAAGGCGGTTGATAGAGGGTGGGTGGGTGAGTGAAGGTTAGTTTGGGTGGCGTGTGTAAGAGGGAGAGATGGAAAGAGAGAGAAATGGGAAAGATGATAGGCCTAAAATGGGGGAAAATGGAAAGTACGCTACAGAGGGCGAAGAGAGTGATATGGTGCAGTGGATGAGTGAGTGTGTGTGTGCGGGTATGGCATGTAAGAGAGAAGGAATGAAATAAGAAAAGAAAGAGAAAGAATTAAAGAAACGGAGATACAGTACTCAAGAAGAGAGGCCGGGGGAATTGCTCTTTATCGAGGATGGGGATAAGATGTGAGTCGGTATAATTATGTGGGTGTGTGAGGATGTGGTCTGTGTGTACAGAGAGAGGACGAGAATGAAAAGGGGAAAGAGCAGAAAATGAATGAAGAGATAATATGAAGAATTAAAAGATGAAGAAAAAGTGCAGTATATAGGGTGGAGACGGGAGTGAGTGGGTGGGTGGGGGTGATGAGGGTGTGTGTGTGTGTGACAGATAGAGGGATAGGATAAGAAAAGAAAAAAGATAGAAATGGAAGAGAAAGTACAAAAGAGAAGGGAATGGTGAAGAACAAACACGCTAGGTGGAAGAGATGGTAGATATAAGGAGTGCTTTGTGGGTGTGGGTGAGGGTGAGTGAGTAGAGACCTGGGAGAAAACGCATTATTTTTTTATATCGCACAGAAAATTGAACCAAGCCATGCAACCAATCCACCTTCCCTTTTTAAATGACAAATGGGGCAAACTATTGATTACATCACCATTGTCACAAAACTATAAAAATTGACATTTACATTTACACGATTGAAGGAAATTCAACCTGATGCCATAGACATCAATTTTGCTATTCCTATAACAACTTTGAAAATAATGTATGAAAAATAATTATGTTAGTCGTTGAAAATGCTATTGTAGAAATATATAACTGGTTTCTTAACTTCATAGTAGCCTGTGTAAGTGATAATAAATTGATAATATGAGTGGCCTTTATTATATCAATCATTGTAATGCAAGTGTATGTTTAGATATAGACCATTCTTGTGGGCACCAATGTACACAATCAATGAATACCCTTCAACTCGTTAACGGCATTGATAGCATTGTCAATCCCGGGTACCAACCCCCTTTCAGATTCCTTAACACGATCATAACCCCACCAATCCCAAAGACTCTATTCATCCCCAGACGTCACTCAATGTCATCCTCACTATCTACTAACCTCTTTGGCATTTGAGGTAACAGAAGAAAATGGGTAGGAAGAAAGGGAAGTGTATCTGCACAAAAACGATTTAAAGTCATTACGAATTTCTTTTGACTGCGTGTAACGGCGGGGGTGACGTCACGCTGCGTCCGGATAAAGGGCAGCGCACGATCGCGCAGTAAGAACACCTAACCAAATCGCACGAAGCTAAATTGGTGGATTGTTTTCAGTCTATGGAGAATATATCATGTCCGATGGCAACTCGAAAAGAGAAATCAATGGCATTTAGTTTGATTATATCATACAATGTTTATAACTTGAAGGGTTCTCACGATGCTCATCATGTCAATGGTATAATAGGATTTTGAATGATGTTGACTGGCAGGAATTATTGGGCTTAAACGACCTACGGTCTTTTGAAATAAGAATTATACGCCACGTAGATACACGACGAGGATAGGGTCGGAAATATAAGTTTGACGTCAAATAAAATCAATGTATAAAATATGTATAAAGTTTAATATATTTTTAGAAACACGTTCATTTGTACGTGCCTATAGGTCCACAGTATTCAATATGATTGATATTGATCTGATATTGATTAATCAAAATCTTTTCGTTGGTCCCCCATGTTACTTATTAACATGGCATTTGCTATATTTGACATATAGTATTAAGATGGAATCAATTGGTCTTTTATTATGTAATTGGAAGATATATATATATATTAATAACAAACTCGCCGTGACAAGCTCTTTACATTTTGGGATGTTTTGTTTTTCTTTCACTATCTTATTTTATAATTTGTTATTCTAGCTTCAGAATGATGTGATACATTGATTTGTTTCAATACTTGATAACTGAGAGATAGATAGATAGATAGATAGGTGGATAGATAAAAAGATAGATAAATAGATAGATAGATAGTGGATAGATAGATAGAGGAAAAACAAGCAATTAAGAAGTTGTAGGTAAATAAATTGATAGATTTTTATAATTTTTTGATTTAAATATTCCCACAATAAACTGAATTCTGTAATTTTTCATCACAATATGGGCAAAGGAAAGGAGCATAACACCCAGGACACAATCAGTAATTTCTGTCTGCTCGCATCCGTGTAACGTTATAATGTACAGATAGAAACGATAAAAAAATCCGCCTAGTAAACCACATATACTGTACTAGACATCATCCTCACTCTAAAGTTGACGTAATCTGTGCATGTAATAATAATTTTTTATAATCATACACAAATTGTTATTTGATGACAAATTAGTCTCCTGTCTGTAACGATGCAACTATTATGTCAACATGAAATAAAGATGAAGAAACGTATCGCAAAAATATAAAACAAAGGTTTATCTAATCAAAATCATGTTAATTTTCTTATTTATCATCATGGTTGACATTGTCTCATGCCTTTTGTCAAAATAAACATGATAAATATAGCTTTGGGGAGTCTCATTTGTATCCTATCATGTCTCCCCACACCCTCCTCTCTCTCTCTTCCTCTCTTTCGCACTCTCTTGTCTGAAAAATAATCCTTTATAAGTCATGCGTTATGGTTATTATAGAGATCCCAATCAGTTATCGGGGCAGCACTATTCCTACCGTACATGGCGTTTTCATTTGAGTTGAAATCCATAGATTGCCTCGGCGATACCGTTACGTAATCAATATTAGACGGGCAAATGGAAATTAATGCGAGAGATAGGATAGCAACGACAATAATATGGCCATGAAAACCTCATTTAGCGAAAATGTTTCACTCATGATTCTTGGATTTCTATTTTAAAAAGATCTTTTCGATAAAATACCCCGATTGGCTCATTATTGTGGCGTCTGCGTAATGTTGCTTGAAATATCTGTTTCATCTGTTGATCGAATGACGCTTTTGTCGATGATGATTGTTGTTACTTGCAAAAAATGGTCAGGATTCGAATAATGGCTTCATATTTATTATAATATTAGATGCCATATTACTGCCGAAGCCGAGTGTTTGATATCTCTCAGGGGATCTTATACAGGGAATATACAACCCTATGGATGCGTTTTACAGACCCTCTTTCATTGAAAATCACTACTGTCTCTTAGAAAATCAGATATAAGGATTGTAATAGCTTATGACAGCTATCAATGAAAATAAACTAAAGGTGAAGTGATCACATCAAGACACAAAGCCAATTATTATCCTTCATCCCAAGAAAATATAAAATTAAGAATATATCTTTAAAAAAATCAACATGATATCATTATCCCGCCCTTTCATCTTCGTAATACCTAGAAAAATATCCAAGCACAATGATTATTTTGGGGAGTGAATTAATTTCTTTAAAAAAAACCTATGAAAACAGTTATTTACATATAAAGAAGAAGAAGGCAATAATTGTTAAAATTGACGGATATGCCCGAAAAAAACCCCACAAAATAAAGAAGCATACTATTTATTGACAAGTCATGGATGGACATTCTATTCATGCAAGATCGTATTGTGATCATACTCACATCGAAATCGATAACGAATTAATTGATTAAAATGATTGGTCAACAGAGCTTCAGCTTAAAAATATGAAACATCATAAATGCGGAATATACTATTGACATTTTCAAAGGTGCGTCAGCACATTAAACAAGATAATTATACTTCTTTTTCTCACTGAATTAGTTTTTGCTGGTTATAGAGTTTATCTGGTAAAAGCACATAACGTTTTCTGATCGTCTCACTCAACTATCATCACAAACGCCATAACCTCATATTCATTTTGTTCACAAAACGCATATACACCTCGTTATCTTCATTTCGAATATCAAGCTTATGAAACTATTTATGAATTATATTGAAATTGAAAGTGCACCAATAAATTGATCTTGCTTAAAACAAGAATGAAGGAGCCAAAAACTTTTCCAATTTCGAATTTGCGCAATTAGCCCTCCAAAATCAAAGCTCTCGTAACTATATACTTTTTGTTAGATCATGATTTTATAAGGGAGTGATTCGAAGAAAAAAAATACTGTGCAACTTTGTGTTAGTCGATGGGAACTATTCACCTAGAGAACGGAAAATGTTAATCCGCTGACTATGTAGCTCGCGGGTATATGGCGTTTTCTCTGCCATTTCGATAAGACCAACCAAGGTCGAAAATTTCAAATTTTCTCGTGAAATTGTCTCATTTTCTTTACCCAGTGTATCCTTTTGTTTGTGAAGTGTTAATTGGAGAGCGATAGAGTAGTGAAGTATATATAATCAGCTAAATCAATGTCTAGTTTGCTCTCATCGACCACTTCACATAAAAACTCTTGAATTGCATCCTTTTCCTCTTCTCTTCACAAGATAGGAAGCTCGTCAAATGAAGGTAAAAGGATCTGCCTTTGCACTCACGGAGTTGGTTCAAGCTTACTATAGAAGTTCCTATTCTATCTTTCGAGTACCGTTGTAATGATACTTGAAAATGATGAAGCAGAACAAGCCAGCTAGCTTGGATATTGCCCCCCCCCCCTCCCCCACTGCATAACATTGGTCATAGGTTACATCAGATGGCGCTATAATAATTCCAAGACAAGATTTCGAGGCAAGGTTCGAGACTGCAGTAATAATGCACGCATTGATTACGTTGATTTAGAACACGAGTTTGGTGAGATGTTTGAATAGAGCCAAATGCTCTATTAAATTGTTATGCCATTGAGAAGCTATGAATTGTTTTTAGAGTTTTTATCTTGTTATCTTATTAATATTCGTCAAACAGAGAATTAAAAAATATTATACTGATTGTCAATGCCATCAAAACAAACTATAAGTACGTTACCTTTGATTGCTTCCAACCCCAAGAATATATCAACTTGAACTTGCTCAATAACCAAAATCATTCACAGAATAACTTAAATGTGCTGTAATACTAAACTAAAAGTTTGCTTTGTAATCTGCCAGACGCGCAAGATGTAAAATTACCAAAATAATAATAATAATTTCAATTATTGCTGATTGAAATCGGGCTACTGGAAGCTTGATCATGTTGATCGCTGTCTAATAATCTTCATCTGTAATCAAATCTTCGAAATATTATCTTTTCGCTATTTCATAGATTGTTGAATACATGCAATAAACTTGTGAAAACTGATCTCTTTATTGATATTCAGTGAGAGTGGAAAAAGGAGAAATTGGTCAAAGAATACATTAACGACGGAGTGAACGTGAAAATGGTGAAAGATGAATACCTGCTCTAGTTGGAAGATCATTCGGTATGCAGACAACCATT
This sequence comes from Lytechinus pictus, assembly GCF_037042905.1. Taxonomy (NCBI): domain Eukaryota; kingdom Metazoa; phylum Echinodermata; class Echinoidea; order Temnopleuroida; family Toxopneustidae; genus Lytechinus; species Lytechinus pictus. The sequence goes on from NC_087251.1 coordinate 16,173,192, forward strand.
ATTAGAGTTGTAATTCGTGTTTTTTTCCCCCTCAAGCATGTCATGAGGCTATCTATCACCATGCAGCCCGCGGAGGGAAAAAAGAGCGAAGGGCCCGGTTGCGACACACGATTGAGGGCCGGTGGCGGCCGGTACGAGCACCGCTCGACACGCTGTACCCTAGCGGCTACTTGCGACTCCCTCGTGTAATTGAGACTTTATAGAGCCCGCATATTTCTGAGAGAATGCAAATCACTGATGACAATGCTTACAAACGGCATGTAAGGCAGGGGAGAGACGGAGAGGAATGAAGAAGGAAAATATTAAAAGTGAAAAGACAGAGAAGAAGTTGATAGAGATAGGAAGATGATTGGAAGGCTAAAAGAAAAGAGAATGAGAGATAAATGGTGGGGGGGGGGGGGAGATCAAGAAACCACTGATCTTTTGTTTCTTATACTTTAGATCTACAGTCCTATAAGCTTTTACATGCAAAATATAAATGTTATATTTCACATGGCGGTTAATATACTTGTGTTTCTAAGCGCTTTGATTACTAATCTGCTAATGCAACATGAAATACTTATTATCATCATTATTAACCATATTTTCATTATAAGCATACTAAGGAAGCCGACACGACGTAGCGCAGGGGAAATGTAAATTCTAAAATGCTTACCCATTTGTGTTCATTTCATATAGAAAATGAAAGAAATGTCTGAAAAGTGCTTGAACAATGTTATTACATACAAAGCTCATATCTTGGCTTCCATGATAATAGGCTTATACGTATATATAAGTGTGTGTGTGTATGTGTGAATTATGTACATGAAAGTTTACATAAAATATTTATATAAAGTCTACAATGAAAAAAAAACATAAAAAGCGTAGGCATATGAGAACTGAAATATTAAGAAGAGCGAATCACATATTTTCCCACCCTTTTTCAAAATAAGGGTTCGATCGCCCGGAGGCGCCAATCTTGCGTGTATTACAATCGACGATGAGACCAAATGCATATCTTCCACCTCCGGGTATATATATTCCACTTTCTCATACACACAGCGGACTTTAATAATCCGATCCGTCTATCTCAACAGACTCTTTTCAATTAAATGTTTTTCAAGTTAAGGTTGCTCACACGGTTTTGTATATTCGGAGAAATTAATTATAAATCATGGATATGATAATTCGACTTAAAAATTGATTTTGCTTGTCAAATGCAATGCATGTATTTTCCCACTGGAGCAAGCATGCATGCATGGGAAACCAAAAAAGAAACCAAGACGGTAAAACGAAAATACTTTAGATGTAAAATCAGTATTTAATCATATTCTTTACAGCTATCTACATTAATTCAACACAAACAACAAAATACAAATTTTCATCACTTACGATAATTCACAATATCATTTACCAAGCAAACGTGTAAGTTATTTTTGTCTGTTTTGAATAAGGTCTATATACGCAATTGCATATTCTCTTCTATAATGGAGTAATGTTTTGTAGATGACTGAAATAATAATGAAATAATTTAAGGGACCGCATAGAGTCTACTTTCCCTTGTAAATAAAAATATTCCTTTTTAAATGAATACATTGTAGAGACAGTTGTTTGTTGGTAAGTATTTTGTTTGTTTCACCTTTATATTTATCAAGCTATATACATGTTGTTGTTTTTCACTGGACTATATCGCAGAAAAAAGGCTATTCACGTGATATTATATATTAATTTTGACGACAGAATCCAATATCATATATATCAATATCAACATTACAAAAACATATTACAAACACATTACAAAGTATTCAATTCGACCGATTTCTTTAAAAATCAAAAATAATCTAATATTGTGAATATCGAAGAGAAAAGGCACTAAAGGCTAACTTTTTCTTAGAAAGAGGTTTGAGTTGATGCCACACAGACTTGACGTGATGTCCTATAATGTATTTATTTATTGTAAGATTGTTTTCAGCATGATTCTACTGACAACCCCCCCCCCCCCCAAGATAGAGAAGACACAGTAACTTAGATGCTACAACTACTACAGGAAGTCAGGAATATTAGTATCATTGATTGAACACACTGCAAAAACTCTGGTGTTGATTTAACACCGGCCCGGAATCTATATATGTCCACACCAGAAAATTATTGAAACAACACCAGTTTGGAATCAAACCGATGCTGTTTTTAATACCAATTGGTGTTGTATAAACACCTATCTGGTGTTAGACTAAACGAAACTGGTGTTCTTTAACACTTCTCTGGTGTGGACATATTCAGATTCCGGGCTGGTGTTAAATCAACACCGGAGTTTTTGCAGTGCATGATATATTAAATAATCCACTTAATTAATCAAATGAGATTGAATAAATATGAATAATAAAACTACAGCAAAGTATAAAATCGTTATTCGCAAGTTTTTGATAGACAGACCTATAGTTTGTTTTATCTTTTAAGGAGATATTAAAAAAAATTTAAGTCGCAATTATTAATTTACCGGTCAATGCTGATATCACCATGTTAAGACTATTTGAGGCCATAAAAAGTTTGAATAAAGCTGAGAGGAGACGGAGCAAAAGAAAAAAAATATATATTTTAAAGAAAGAGAGGGGGCTAGAGCGGGGGGGGGGGGGGGGGGTAAGAAGAGACAGAGAATAAGACAGTCAAACAGACATTAGACAAAAGAGGAAAAACACTTTGGCAGCCGATCACGGCGATGGAATCGAATTCACTCTGTAACGAGTGCATACCGTGCGTGATACGTTTGCTCAGGGAGTCGGCGAACGCACGCAGACACGCGCACGCAGGAAGTCAGAGACCACCGTCTGCATATTTACACGTTAAAGTTGACTCGGAACAAAGAAAGTCGGTGGTTCCTTCTACACAGCCACCAGTTGTATTCGGCTAATAGAGTGATCCTTAATTGTTAATCTATAAATTTTGGTTGAATTTTTCGCTATTTTGACAAAATGTGTATAGGGCTTACTCAAAGTTACTTTGGGATTAAAACTTCTTTACCAATGCAGTAGCTTTGCTAAATGCAATCAAGTATCGTCAACTCAGAGGACATTATATGGACAAATTGATACGAAAATTACGTAATTACAGCGAAGAAATATCATAGAATGGTCAATAACAATGATTTTAAAAAGCAGAGAGAGAAGAGGGGGAGAGAGAAAAAAGGAGAGAGAAATTGGATATAAGACTATATATTGGCTCTCCCGGGGCTCTGCAAGTCTGTAAGAGACAAATTAAGGTTTTGGGAAAATTGATTTATTTCTTGGTTCTAATTGTAAGAGATGGCAAATGGCGTCGGAACTACGAAATGTGTATGAATTGGCATTAAAACCTTTTTTATCATCAACTTTGTAACAGATTCTTCTCAACCCTGCCCTGGATAAAATATGTTTGTACTTTTTAATCCTCGATCAAACTTCATCCCAATTCTTTACTAACAAGTGGAGCGCCTCTGGCAGTCTCGCCTGCATTACGCAATCACAGGCCTAAAATATTTCCCATAGACTCGTGTTTTAAAGTGGCACTAAACAAAAATAAGGATGAAATTCGAGGGTTGAATGTTTACTACCAGTGGATAGGATATGTCTGACAATCCATATCTGACCAGTAAAGGTTACATAGACCGGCCCATTTTGAAAATAAATCGGCATTTATGAAGACTACACCTGACAGGATCAAATTCATCACTTGAGACAGGAAATGGCCCTTATTCTTCCGCCAGTAAAAAAAGTTCCAAAGTGGTGATATATCTTCCCAATTTGGAAAAAGGAAGTTCAGTAGTTACCCTCCCTAGAATCAGTGTTAGATTGTCAATCATATTCGTTCATTTTTGTCAATCAGCAATATCAAAATTAAAAATTGAGAATGGGTTGGCTCGTATGAATATCTTTTGCCTGCCAGATGTAATTAGGCCCGTGTAACCTTTAGCAGCAGAGCTGACTTTGGAAATGACCGTTGGGCTAAGACCTGTGCCAGATGATCAGTGATACTTGATTATCACTAAAAATTGCCACATTTCATTAAAGGGATGCTCCGGGCCGAAAATAATATAGATAAAGAAAAATCAGGCAAACAAAACACTGAAAATTTGATAAAAATCGGACAAGGAATAACAAAGTTATAGCATTTTAAAGATTTGCATTACTAGTATTCCGGTGAAACAGTTCTGGACATGAGTTCATGCATATTCAATGAGCAAATTGATGACGTCATATCCCCACTTGTTCTTTTATATTTTCTTAAATTAAATTAGGTTTATTCAAAATTCTTTAAGAACTGAAAAAATTGGATTGACAACTGATTTAGCGCATTAGTTATTCTTTGCTGCAACTTATTTCATTATAAAGGAGACACATTATTCACACATGTATGAAAAAATGAAAGAATTATGATTTCATGTCATAACATAAGAAAAAGAAAAGTGGGGATGTGGCATCATCAGCTCATCTGATGAATATTCATGACGTGCATATAATCATTTTTTACAAAATATTGCTAAATTTTAAAATTCAATAACTTTGTTGTTACCCGATTTTTAGCATTTTGCTCTGTGAATTGTACTCTACTTGTTAAGATATATTTTCAGATAGGAGTACCCCTTTAACTATATCCATAAAATTTAAAAGTTATGAAGGCGATTCAATACATACCACCAATAAGGTCAAAGTTTGACCTTAAATGACCTTAGTCATGTGACCTGAAACTCGTGGAAGATGTTAAGTGATACTTGATTACTCTTATGTCCAAATTTCAAGAACTAGATCCATAAACATTCAAAGTTATGATGGCAAATCGACAAATACCCCCAACATGGCTAAAGTTCATTGACGACAAATGACCTCTGACCTTAGTCATGTGACCTGAAACTCACAGGAAGTTCAGTGACACTAATTACTCTTATGTCTAAGTTTCATGAACTAAATACATTCCTCTTACTTGGCTTTAGTTCATAGACCCTATATGACCTTTGACCTTGGTTATATGACCTGAAACCCAGGCAGGATGTTGAGTTATACTTGATTACCCGTATGTCCAAGTTTCAGAAACTTGGTCCATATACTTTCTAAGTTATGACATTTCAAAAACTTAACCTTAGGTTAAGATTTCAACGTTGACGACGACGCCGCCACCGCCGTCAGAAAGTGGCGCCTATAGTCTTCTATGCAGGCGAGACAAAAAATAAAATGCATCCATCTCAAAGCATTATCAATACAGCTCACATTTTCAAGGCGGTAAAGATTCAACGACTAATTTCAATTTATTATGCTCCTTTACTATAGAATTTCTTACTCATCTGTCTCAGTTAATGAATAATAGTTTAAAAACAGTTCCTCAAAGTGAGTTGATGCATCCGATTCATTAAAACATTTACATTGTAATACTTGTATTCACACTTTTTTCCGCTTGCCTGAGAATCATAAATTCCATTTTTTTTTCTTTCATTTAGATAGAAGCATTCAGAACAAAAAAAAAACATTGCTTCACCCGACAATTCACCATCATCTCTTTAAAAAAATCACCTTCAACTCCAAAATCAAAGGAAAGTCCCGTGATATTAAAGTACTGTCATAGAAATACCAATCTCCAATTTTCGCTTCGAACACCAGGGCATAGAAAATAAACCATCCACACAAATTACCCCCAAAGACATAATGGAATAATTACAACAAGAACGAAATATTTTTTGTTGATTAATTCAAACATTTTAATTTACAAGTCTTTTTCTGTTCATATATCAAACAATTTATCCTTTCAAACGATCATTACATTATGTTAATATTTACACATTCAAAAAACCTTAATATGAACGCTTATTTAGAGAAATACCACACTGTGTTATATATCTTTTCTAAATTCTTTTGTTTATTTTAATGGCAAAGATGCTGAAATAACCAAGTTTCTTACATGAGTTGATGCAACTCTTAAAGATTCATTACAACCAGAATAAATAAAACCAAACACAGAGAAATTATCTAAAGCAAAACCCATGCCATCACAATCATTTCATCAAGTTTTATCATATAATTTCAGAAGTTAATTTTTTTTACATTTGTTTAGGTCACTTACTTTTTTTGTAGCCATGGAAATGATGCCGAATGGGATTTTTCAATGAGATCTGTCATGTCATATCTGTGTAAGTCTTAGGGGTGGTGCAATATAAAAAACAGTTTTATTTCACCTAAATTTACTGGAAAATCAGGAGTCATATCAAAAGTAGGACATGATAAAATGTTATAAAAGAAAATAGAAATAACATTTCAGATGGTGTTTTTAAAATATTTTAAATGTGTTCATTTGTCATGGTTTGGTGAAGAAGTGAAATAAATTGAAGCACATTTGTGATACACAATCTACTACCTTTTTTTGTCAACAGAAGAGTCATTTACAACCACAAACCTCAATTTGTTCATATTTTACTTATTTTCAATTATTTTAAAAACAGGAAAGATAACTCTTCAGTAAATAAAAAATACAAAGGCATGTCACACATTGTAAAATTCGCAGCATGATTGTGACAAAAAATAATTAAAAACCATAGAAAAGTTTGGAATGTTCTAATACAAGTTCTACTTCAACTGTTTCCTTTTCTTGTGTCATATTTCTGCATGTCCCCAAATGTATATTCAAGAGTGAACAATAATCAATCTAAAACTCATATAATTTGCGTGAAGATAACAATACTACCTCACATTTCCCCAAATAAGCCCTTTGGTTTTCATGAGCTAGCATTCCATCAGGCCTTGCATAACATTGTGCTATCATCATGTCATCCTTCTCCAATCTTTTATAGTGAGCATCTGTGAGAACATGAGGGTTGTATTAATGAAAAGGGCAATTTCTGCGAGCAAGAGGTTTGGATACTAAACCTTAACTATTTGGCATGTTCCTGTTATCGACTGAACACCTCATCTTTGAGATGTCATCACTCCACCAAATGCTCTCAGATATGAAAAAGTTGCTACTCTTCATAACAAGTCTACCGTGTTTACACGCTGCATTGGCTTGCGATGCAGAATCTGCTTTGGGTTAATATCTTGCATCGCATTTACACGCTGTCAGAGCTCGCGGTGCAGAATCGGCTCACGGGGCAAAAACACAGATCAGTGGATGAAATATCCGCGCACCAACAACATACGTCATAATAAAGACAACGCTGGATCCGGGCACTTACAAGTACGTCATAATGATAAAGTAATTAAAACACGCGCCAATTGCCGATGCAGAATCGGCTTTGTGTTTACACATAGAAAAAAACTGATTCTGCATCAGCTCGCAGTTCTGATCCTACTATTTTGTTGGTGCAAAATTGCCGATTCTGCACCGTGAGCCAATGCAAGTTAATCACGTTTACATGCAACAAAAAAGCTGATTCTGCGTGTAAACACAGTAAATATCAATTAACATTTTTTGGTCATTGCAAAGAACATACCCTTACAATCAGAAGAGCAAACTGTTTTAGTTAAAAATTCATCATCAGCAACTATAAATGAAATTACAAAAGAACAAAGAAAAAATACCCTAACTTAATTCATATATGGATAGAAAAAAGACAGCACATTGTGAATCAATAAATCGTCTAATAGTAATACACATCCTATGATTGATGAAAGTTCCATCACCAGTCTGTTCAGGGTTAAGCAAAGTTTTGCAGCTCTGTCCAACCTTAAATCAAATTAGATTTCAGAATCTAACTCTACTTTTAAACACAATGAATAGTGTACATGTATAAGGTGTGATAAATGTTTTATCTGTATATCAGTTTGCATGAATGGATTTCTAGATCTAGGTTTTGGGAAAAGTGTCAAAGGTATAAATGGTTTATAGAACTTTTTTTTCTCACTATAAACCAAAAAAAAAAATGAAACCTCAACTGAAATAAAAAGGCATGACATACTAATAAAGTGAGTTAAAAACATTCCAAAATATCAAATAGTTTGGTGCTCTCATGCAGTAGTAAATTTGCTACTACTGAAATTTAGTTCTGGTGGGTTTGGCCGAGTGACTCTTCCCGATATGTATCATGTCTCTTTCATGAAATATTTCTTTCAACATGGCAGATTAAAACGAAATATAAAAATACAATCATCTTTGCTCAAGTTAACTCTGTATAGGATTTGTCTAAGTCATCTTAATACTCAGGATTCCTACCCAATATATCTCATAAAAACAAATTTTTTTTCCTCAATAGAAGCTATTTCTGTAGTCCCATATGATTTGACAAGCAAAATATTAAGCATACTAGGGGTGTTGCATGAAGCTGTTTGTATAAAGTGACACAAGACTTTCTGCACAACATTGGCACCTTTCTTAAAGAATATGTTACCCAGAATGTCCGATTTTAAGAGAATGCAAATGAATTTTCAACAACCCTTATCAAGTTTTGACAATGATAAAACTACATTCAAACGGGTGGTAACAAAACCAATTTTAACATACATTGGTCTGATTTAAAGTTCAGTTGATGGGAGTCACTATGGCTGAGAACCTGGTGGGTGTTTCATAAAGCTGTTCGTAAGTTTAGAGCGACTTTAACGACTGGTGAGTGGTGATCCTTTCTTGTGGAAAATGGTATATTCATTGGCGATGGTTTAAGCGCGTAAGAAAGGTTCACCAGTCGTTCTTATAGTCATTCTTAACTTACGAACAGCTTTATGTAACAGCCCCCTGATTTGGTGCCTGGTCGCCTGTCATGCACCCAGACTTGCGTAACTTACGAACAACTTCATGAAACACCTTCATGAGGACCATTTCATGAAGCATATTTTGAATGTTTTATTCACTGATAAATATGCTCTCAGCCAATAAGAAACAGGTATTGCAGGAGCTTATAAAAGCTCTAAGCAAATTTAATTAAGAAATAACTTCATGAAATGCTACCCATATCTCTATGAACAGAGAAATTTCATACTTTCAAACCTGGATGTACTGCTCTATGTTTAAACTAGAGGAGACCGAAGGCATTTCAGTAGTTTATAACAGATGGTGAAAATCACTGAGTTGTTTCATGAAACACTGCCAGGTTATTATTCATGAATGATGAAATTTAGAGAAATGTCATCACATTCTTAAAACTGGGTACATTGCTCCAGCTTTGGTAATGCTAAAGAACTTCAAAACTATCCATTACGAGAGCTTATAGCAGTTGCAAGCGAAAAAAGGTCACTTCATGGATATTATTAAAGAAATATGGAGAAACAATAATTAGATACTCAAAGTCTAGGGGCACTAGTCCAGCTGTGCTTCTACCACAGGAGAGCTTCGAAGCCAGATGAAGATTGGATGATGATGGTTTTAGTGATGCCTGTATCGGTATCATCATGATGGCATCTTAGTATCTCCTTTGGGAGTATCCAGGAGGTTTGGGGTATCCTCCACCTCCCTGGTTTCCACCCTGGAGGGGGAAAGGGGGTAACAGGGATAGAGGGGGTAAGAGAAGTATAAGAAATGAAGGAGACAATTGGGTTGGATGAGGGTAAACATGGATGGAAGGGTGTAAAGCAGGGGTGACCAATTGATGGAAGGGGTGCAAATCAATATGGTGGGATTTGATGGAGAAAAATATGTAAAGGATTTTAATGGAAAAGTGCATGGTAAAGGATATGGGATAAAACAAAAAGAAAGAAAGGAAGGAATAAACAAAGAAATATGGAAAATGAGAGGAAAAGAGGTTGTGGGGAGGAGAGAGTGTATGAAAAAAGAGAAAAATAAATTTAATTCAGTTTATCAAATGTATATAATAACTTCACATATTAAAGTTAATTTTGACACAAAGAAGGAAAACTGATGTAACGAGCGTTATGGTAAATATTGCTATATATAAGACAAGAAAGCTTTGTGAATTCATACATCAAAATCTAAAATGAATTCAATTAATCTTTGTATTCTTAACCGCACTTTGAAAAATACCAGTTTGTCAGAAGAAAGTGTAATATGAAACCGATTCAAAGCTATCAATCATCAACCACAGTCTATAAGTTTTTTCTGTAGAATGAAACCAGGAAACACCATTTGTTCAAATACAAAACTGATCTCTAACCTGAAGTTTCATAAGTGACTAATGGAAAGTGGCATATTCAAACCATAAAATAATTCATTATGAATAAATTGTATAGAAGAGAAATATCAATAAAGGGTATACCATTTATCATAAAACAAGTGACCACTTCAAGCAACAATTCAATTACTTCATTCAATGCTGCTGAAACATGAAATATAATTCAATTTTGTTTGAGAAGAAAATGACCAAATATTAATTAAAATCATACTGTATTAGTTTAATTGTATTTCAAATAAATCATAAAAAATGCAGATGAATCAAACACAATAATTCACATATACATTCATGTGTAAAAAAGAATATTCTAACTGTTTTAGGTCAAGTGAATGCTCATCTCTGTTAGTCTCTCTCACTCACACATACACTCTTCCAACTCTCTTTCTTTCTATTTTTTTTTGCATAATATCATTTTTGCATTATACAATTTATAAGCACCTTAAGCATTCAAACAAAATCAGATACGGCGCTTTAAAATCATATTTTTAATTTTTAATTATATTTGATATCACTATAAATGTATGAAAACCACTTCCAAGTAGAAGTTGAGATAAGTCAAGGATAAGGCAGGAAAGAGAAATATGAAAAACTGCACAAAGTCTTTGTTCTTGATGTATAGTGAAATAAACCATAGACCAAACTTGCAAGTGACATTTAAAAGGCAAAAAAAATATATAGAACAGAGAGACCCACAAAGTGGTGGACTCCTCTTTGGTTAAAATAAACTAGAAACCAAAATTGGAGGTGAAAATGAAAAGGCAGGAAAATATGGAACGGAGGCAGGCAAGCGAGATAGTGGTCTCCCTCATGGTTGAAGACAAGACAAGACAGCTATGTAAACATAGAGAGAGCCTCACTGCAAACTAAACCAAATTCAAACCCATGTACAATCCACAATACCATAATTACTATTTCCACCCTAAATCATTGGTGTGCAAATACTAGGCTGGGAGCTATTTCCAACTATATCTTTTTATTTTACACATCCATACATGTTGATTTATGACTATGGCTTCGTATTCAAGCTTAGAATCTTATTAAATGCAGCCAGCTAGTTAAACACATTGCATGAAATAAGGAATTTCGGGTGAATAGCACACATCAAATGGCACAAAGTGAAATTGGAAGTTCACTTTGCAACATGATTGATTAATAGACTGGGGGTGATAATTATAAACTTTTACATGAGAAAATGCATGGAATATATCAATATAAATTGTCAAATAAAAAAGAAGTGAAAGCCTTGAAGTAAAACTTCTATGATACTCCTACATATTTTGTACACCAAATCAGTTCAGCAAAGTTGTGTGAAAAAAGAGGTTACACCCCCTCCCCCCTAAAAAAAATAAAAAATAAAAAACAAGAAAAAAAACAGAAAGAGAGAAAAGTAGACATTAGAGAGAGAGTAAATATGAAATCATAAGACATGGAAGAGTGAGTGAGAGAGAGAAGAAACAAGAAGTGAGATAATGAAAAAGAGAACAGGAGAGATGGAGAGATAGGAAAAAAAAAGTAAAAACAAGAGAAAGGGGGGGGGGGATAATTTAAAATGTCCAAATTTGGTATCTGAAAATCCAATCTATGATATCATTTATAACAAATAATTTGCATTTCAATTTCTTGTGCCATAACTTGAAAATTTGATTAAGCATCCACCTATACAGTGCGTATCAAAAAAAAGTTTACACTTTGAAAAAGCCCTGGGAATTCATAAATATAAATACAACATGTGGGTAATTTTTTCACATATCATTTTAAGTTTGGGTCTCATCTATCCAATGAAAGTAAAAGTTTTGACAGAATGTTACACTTGAGTGAGCACTGTCCATTTTTGTAAAGCTCGCAGAAATCTGTTTACGCAGAAATGCTCGTTTTCACGCTGCGTCAAGGGGAAAGGGCGAAATCAAACTTACCCTGCGAAACATTTCTCATACATTTCCCTTGCACTTTTAGTCAATTGAAATAAAACGGATACATTCAAGCATTTTTTAACAATTTTGCCACCCAAATTGAAATTTCAACATTTAGTAAGCGCAACTTTACCCTTTTGTGCCAGCTGGATCTGAGGACATAACTGAACCTTAACAACAGTTTATATCAAACATCTCCAGCATTTTTTCACTGAGTTTTTATCATTTAAAGTGGGTTTACATTTCATTTTTCATGTAATACTTGTTTCTCCACACTTTTCCCAAGCTTGACAATGATTAACAAAATTAAAATCAAGCCTAAGCCATTTCATGTAAATCACAGCTCAGTGCAAAGCAAATATCGTCTCGATGGCCTCGGTGTGTGGGGGAGTGGGGTGGGGCGCAATGCACTCTTCGAAGTGTTTTGGGCAAGGAAACAAGTTTAACAAGGTTAAAGATATCTTCAAATCAATTTTACTAGCTAAATTCCATGTTTTCTTCATGATTAAGGTCTACTTTTATTTGCATAACTATTTCAAAGTTCTGCGAAAATCATTTTTCACGACATTTTCAAAAGTAAGTGGTGCTCGCTCAAGCGGAAATATTTTTCGACAGTTATATCGTCATTTGCTTAAATGGATCTGTACCAATGTTAAAATGTGGACAAATCTTCAGGATATTACGTATAATTTTACAGGATTTTTTCAAAGTGTAAACTTTTTTTTGATATGCACTGTAGAATGATACCTTTAAAAAATCAAACATTCCAAATATATATCGGTAATTAAATTTCCAATGATGGGATGATTCACAAGTTTTAATATTGAATTTCAAAACTGCATCATGCAAACATATCTCACTGCTTTCCTAAAAATCTATTGAATATTTATTTAAACTTAAGGAAAATATGATTCACACATACTGAGAATTTCTTATTGGCTCGAGGGGACTGGGATGCGAGGAAGGGATTGACTTCATTTTCCCTTTTTTTTTCTTTGGTTGGCAGAGCAATCAAGAAAATATCACACTCCTGGGCAAAATAGTCTAATAGGGTGAGCCCACGTGCACAACATTTACATGAAAAACAAAATGGAAAGTTGTATAACGACTAAACCCTGGAATAAAAGATTTTGGTTAGATCGGGGGCGCTCCCCACGTGGTATTAGCCGTGAATTTGATCTCCTGGAAGTGGGATTCCATTACAAGACCCCCCTCAGGAATCAGTACAGCCGTCGGCTCACAGTCCCAATGTTTGCAAATCGTCTTTGTACCAGTCCAGGCACACAATAGGCTCTGGCTTTTGTCGCGGTTCCGTGCTGCGGGGGCGCGACATCTGATACGGGAGCCCGTTGCACTGGAAGGGTACGATGCTAGTGGCGAGGACTGCAGAGAGAATGACATCTCAATCGCCCAATCTTTTAACAGTTATCAGGTTAGGCTTTTTTTCCTTGCTTTGGGAAGAGTTTGAGAGAAATAGTGTGATGTGCTTGAATGAAAGTCAATGGCTTATGCATACAATCTCTTGTGATAAGTAGAGGAATACAAAGACTGAATAATTACTTAAACCACCTCAGCTGCACTTGAAGCACAGGCAAACTGATCAGGACCTATGACTTGGCAAATTTGAAATTCCAACAAGGAGTACACCTCACACCAGGACAGAGTGCTGCACTGCTGGGATGCTAATGGCAGCATTTTAGATACTTTCAATTCATTGATGAATCTTTTGAAGAAGTACCCAACAGTGCAGAACAAGACCAAGGGTCCCCCAATCAGTCAGTCACTCCCGACGTTTTCACGCTTCATCTCATGAAGCATTGGCCACTCTGACATAAATAGGCACATGAATATGCACAGGGCTGGCGTGGGAGATGCGTCACATGCACATAGGGCAACGGAACCCCCACAATAGCCGACTTCTTCCAGACTGAAAACCTTCAGGAAACCAGTTAGGATTAGAGACTATCGGCTTTCATCAGGGACAAGATACCCCCCTAATCATGATGGAGAGAAGTGAAAGAGGTTGAGAGGAGAAGCTTATAATGAGGCTCATAACTGACTCTCTTCAAGTTGAAGAGAACAACACCAATCCTTTGCGGCACTTCGCTCATGGCCGCAGACACTTCATCTTAATTTCTATTTTCTCTTTTCCTGCGAGCGCATGTTTTTTATGTATTATCATCAGAGTGGCCCCTACGAAGGCTGCTCATGTCAAAGGACAGAAATACCTGTTGGCTCTGCTCCTGTGGGGGTGGGGGTGATTTTTGACAAGTGGAGCTGCAAATATAGAGGGGGGGGGGTGAAAGTTGAGATACATTACCTATAGTCATGGTAGAAAGAAATAAGGAGTGTAATTACAGCAATTTGCTGGTGTAGGTTTACGGGCATAAAAGCGCTCCAGTGCCCGCTCTTGAATCTCAAGGACTTGTGGGGATGCGTAGCTAATGGCATACACAACCACAAGTACCTACTTGTGCGCTTCCTGGCAGGGGAGAGACGAAATTTCATTGGCCCCTCCAACTCGTGTGCTCGGGGATGCCCGATCTTGGCATACGCCACAGCGATTTTTTGCCCTAAAATGCTACGGCAAACCCGGGTATCATCAGTGATTACTAAATAATAAAATTTGCTCTAAATTCAAATTTAGCACTTTGAAAAAAAAATTGCCCTCTCATTTATTGAAATCAGGGGCTCAGAGCTATTCAGAATATCAGTCAGGGCAAGCTCCAAAGAAAACATTGAACTTTTCTTACGCGCCTCCATTTTATCAAGAATTGTTTATTCAAGGATGCACAGGAAATGGCACAAATTCAGCCCTCTGGATTTATCAAAACTTTACCAACAAAAAAAATACAATAACAATGGTTCAAAACCCAGAGGAAAAGTGAGATACAAATCAAGTACTGAGCTGGATGATGTTAGATCATAAATTTCAGATCAACTTGACAAATACACTCACTGTCTCGAATGATCTAAGAGTGTCATTAACAATATCTAGTTATAAAGGCCTTATTGTTGACACGAAAGCATGCAAACATGATCATATAAATCAAAGCAAGCTGACAAAACTTACATGTACTGGTATTATCCACAATGCAAATCACACGAAAGGCATACGACAAAACAAAGTTAAAGCTAATTTATTGACATTATCATAGTCTCGGTGTAATATCTATACTGCTATATCAATTTATGAAAACTGTCTGGGGTTGTTTGATTGTGCCAACTAGTAAGAACAACTTGTACATGTACATTGCAGACCACTTTCTATCACTTTTATTTACATTACATCAACTAAAGTTATTAGATATAGAGGTTGATGAAATTTCTGACTTTTAATGCACATCTTTTTTGTGCAAATTGTATTCTCTGTCAAACAAATTGACAAAATGATTCAAAATAGGGCCAATACTCACTTTATTCGAGTTTATCATAAAACTTTGATCTCACATTTTGGCACTTAAAATTTCACTTGTTCATAAAATTATAAAAAAATAAAAACTTTTAAAATGCCCTGACAATCAAACGAAAATGAATTTAAATTTAATGAATATAACTGAACTGAACGCTAAATAGAATAAAAAATATATATTTTATTTATTAAATGGAATTTGGAAGAATTGTTTTGGTTTGATCCCAGTATACTTAAATTGGTGGTTTGCATTATTCTGTATTGACTAATTTCCCCAACACTTCTCTGGTTGTAATTTTTTTTTCTTTCTTCTTCTTCACATCTGAAGTTCACATTCTGTATTACCCTCATTTCATTTATTGGCACAAAGAGAGTTTAGAACACTGTTTTAGCTATGATGTAACAAGATAATATTCACATGGGGAAACTATAAAGACAAGGAAGGTGAAATCCTGGAATCCAGTCACATAAGGACAGGACTGGTAAATCAAAGTTATTATTTAACTTCAAATTACGGCAAACTGAGCACGACACAGCTAATCGGGAAACGCTTACCCTTATATTTTACAGGGATGCGATTTGATTTCAGCCTTCTTTAAATCAGTGTGTTCAAACTTGGCTACATGACAATTAATGAAGATAAGTAGCCGGTAATTGGAGCTGAGAAGTTGAAATTAAACAGGTAGTATGCATGTATTTCTGCTGGTTGGAGTGGGCCAATAGGATGTTAATAGCTGATTAGTGTGGTTTCTATTAGATTATACATGATTAAAAGCTTCATGTATGTAACACTGTAGTCAAACCATGCAAACAATATAAGTACAAATACATCCTTGTGTATGCGCATACATATTCTGTACAATATGCATGAAATAAAATAACACCTTACTAAAAAGCAAAATTAGAAGAAAATTTAACTGATTTTTTTCTTCAAAATTTATTCCAAATGAAAAAAATGGGACCATGAAATCGGAGAATAACAATATCAGGATTATCATTTGACAGCTGTTTGCTTCTGTGTGTATAAGTGCACCACTGTGCACTACCTAAGACAAAATTGTAGAAACTTGTGTAAAACACTTTTTCAAAAGATAGTCCACAGTGCAATACACTTCCATTTTGAGCATATCCCGGATAATCATAATGCTCATTGTGATTCTACACAGATCAAAGCTGTTAATTTGAGAGGAAGTAGAATACTGAAATAAAGTTGAGAAATTGACTGTTGATTCTGTAGGTAATAGCTGTTACAACCATCTCATTAAGTGGATTGTCTGAATTTATGGAAGTTGATAAAACATTGATCAAAAGGACTGAAAATCAACATGGTGCATTTCATTGATACTTTTCTACCCTCGAATCATGGTTTTTGAAGATATTTAATTCAATTCTGGTCGGTCGTAAAAATAAACATTTCAAAATTCAAACATAACATTATGAAAATGATGCATTTTGAAAGGTGATTTGGCAAAGAGCAGAAAATAAAAGTTAAATCAAACACAACAAAGATCTAAATAGTGATTCATAAATAGTCTTTCTAGTAGTTTTCTACCAGCTTGGGCCCGAGAAACTTGATTAAATGCACCTTTAGAATAAACCACTTTTATACAAGTGTCTCCCTAGATCTTACAACCTGAATAAAAATGTTGCCCAGGCCTTAAGTCTTGGCCTTGTGCCTAAAAGTGACATCAAAGATAAATTCTAATGCGAGTTTACTTTCACACATCAAACAATAAATGATTATCAACCATGAATTAATAAGTGTGAAGTGAGAGTGCACCTTTGCTACAACAACAAAGTAAAATAATGCTCTTCGAATAGCTTGAAATGTGCCCTTATTACCAGACTTTTCTGATGTTAATGTACATTGTAAATGTCTGGCATTTAATTGTCAAATTTATTTCAAAGGTTCCCATCCTTTCTACCATTAAACAGCGCAAATCCCCACCTCTTGCATTAAGTGTGATTCTACCTTTAAAATCTTTAAAGCAGTATGCAAGTGTACTTTAGGTGATACTATCTGTGCTACTCTATCCTTGAGGTACTTTAATGTAGTATTTAGAATCCATGAAGTGCTCATTATATTTGTAATATCCTTTTGAAGTACGCTACTTCCTCCCCTCCCTCTACAACACTGAATGAAGCATGCAGTGGAAAGGCAAAGAATATGGAAACATTGTATTCAAAAGTTTAGCAATATTTTGTGAAAATAGTTAATGCACGTCATCATGAATATTCATTATTTGGGCTGATGATGTCACATCCCCACTTTCCCTTTTCTTATGTTATAACATGAAATCATAATTGTTTCACTTTTTCATACTTTTAATATATGTGAATAATGTGTCTCCTTTATAATGAAATAAGTTGCAGCAATGAATATCTAATGCACTAAATCAGTTCTCAATCCAATTTTTAAGCTCTTGGTAGAAAAAAATTTAATAAACCTAATTTCGAATAATAAAATACAAAAGAACAAGTGGGGATATGACATCATCAATTTGCTCATTGAATATTCATGAAGACATGCCTAGAACTGTTTCACCAGAATAATGCAAATCTTTTAAATGCCATAACTTTGTTATTTCTTGACCGATTTTGATCAACTTTTCAGTGTTTAGTTTGTCTGATTTTGCTTTGTTTAAATCATATTATTTTCAGCCCGGAACATCCCATTAAGTCTGATTTTAATAACATTTTCATATCCATGAACACATGATTGTTAGTATGCACCAGTCAATATGGGAAATTTCCCATTTATTTTAGGTGATCCTCATGCATTTGCCAGTGCTCAATTTGGTGCTCAATCATGCGTGTGTCAATCATGTGATGTGTTTTGATTTTAAAATGGAAAATTAATACAAACTGGAGTGATTTAAAAAAAAAACTATAAAAGAATTACAAGGTGCATATTCTTTTTAATGGTAAAATTAGTATTGAAAAAAATACTCTACACTACCAACAAGGAAAATATTAATTTTAATAAAAAATTCCTTGGATTTATTATTGTTTAGGGGTAAAGAGATATAATGAAATGAAAGAGAAAAGAAAGGCAACATGTAGAGAATTTATTCTGCAGGTATATGCTGTGCTAATTTCCTTTTCAATTCATCAATATATGCACTTTTGGAACTAGATTTTTTTTTTTTTTCATAATTTCAATCATTAATGTCTCACCTGCCAGTCCTGATTCCTATTATCTCTGTTGCCATATTGATTTCCTCCACCTCCTCGTTGGTAGCCCTGACCTTGTCTCGAGCCCCCGTAGCCCTGCTGTTGGTTATAACCACTATATCCTTGGCTGCTATGTCCCCCATAGCTCTGGGAGCGTTGATGCTGGTTCTGGTGGTACGCCTGACCCTGCGACTGCTGGTTGCGGTTCCATCCTTGATTGGACTGTTGATTTCTGGAAAAAACAAAGAAACACAAAATAGAAAGATTTCATAATCTAATAATAATATATAGCATTTATGAGGTGCCGGTTATCTAGTTGCCAATTTAATGGCGCACAATACATCACCTCGGCTTAAGCTCCAGCTGCTAAAGGCGCTTGGTGCATTCAAGGAATTAATCCTGCCGGGTGCTCTTCCACCTCACCTGGGTTGAGTGCAGCATAATGTGGGTAAATTAAAAACTTTACAAAACTTAAATTTACAAAATTTACAACTTTCTTTGATTCAACGATACAGCATCATATTGTATTTAAGGTAAATTTTGAGAACATGACAGAAGGTGAATAGGACACAAGATTCTGATAAAAATATATCTATGCATGCTTCGTCCTACATGCTATATATATACAGTGCGTCCCAGAAAAAACGAAACCGAGATTAAGCGATGATTTATCATAACTTAATCACAAATACAATAGACAAATGACCTACCAATGTAAAGCTTAGAATCTCCTCTTTCATCTGATCTTACTTAGATTATTCCCCATTCACGCATGAGTGAGCAAAAAAAATTTGAAGAAAGGATACCAAAAACTCATTTGGTATCTGAATTTCAAAAAGAAAATCACATGCCTAAAAAGTTCAATATCTGCTCTTTTATTTGATACCTTAATCACAAAAAATGGTCAAGAAGTAAAAAAGTTATGTTCCCTCGAAACAGTGCTAGTAATTCCATAATTTCATTAAATAAACGTGTTTTCACTGGTTTCCCACAGAAGCTATCGCATGGATAACAAAAGACTTAATGCATGGCTGATCGTCAACAAAACGGAGTGTCAAGTGAGTTTGAACGCTAGCCTGTAGAACCTCTTAATTTTATGAAACTATTGAAATTCAAGCCTTATTTCAAATAACCAGAACTTTGTCATTTCTTGACCATTTTCTGTAACTGAGGTATCAAATTAAAGAGCAGATATTGAACTTTTAAAAAATGTGGTTTTCTTTTTGAAACCCAGATACAGCCTGCCAAATGACTTTTTGGTATCCCCTCTTTAAATTGTTTTTGCTCACTCATGCGTGAATTAGAAATAATCTAAGTAATTTCAGATGAAAGAGGAGATTCTAAGCTTTACAGTGGTAGGTCATTTGTCTATTGTATTTGTGATTAAGTTATGATAAATCATCGATAAATCTCGGTTTCGTTTTTTCTGGGACGCACTGTATATAGACTAAGATTGGCTTAGTAATTATTGCATATATTTTTTATTGATAAATATACATGTCATTTTTGTACTTTTAAGGCACACAGAGAGAGTCTTGTCTATAAGCACTTTATTAATCAATCTTTATCATTTCTAATTTTCTATTTTCTAGAATGTACTTCATTTTGATTCAAAATAAAGTATTTGAAATGTCAATTTTTAATGCCACAATATTTAAAGGTCAAGTCCACCCCAGAAAAATATTGATTAGAATAAACAGAGAAAAATCTAACTAGCATAACACTGAAAATTTCATCAAAATCGGATGTAAAATAAGAAAGCTATGGCATTTTAAAGTTTCACTTATTTTTTTCACAAAACAGTGATATGCACAACTCAGTGACATGCAAATGAGTCAGTAGATGATGTCTATCACTCACTATTTCTTTTGTTTTTTATTGTTCGAACTATACAATATTTCATTATTTACAGATTTGACAATAAGGTCCAACTTGACTGAACCATATAGTATTAAACAATGCTTATTATATATTTCATATAACAAAATACAAAAGAAATAGTGTGGATGACGTCACCAGTCTCCTCATTTGCATACCAACCAGGTTGTACATATAACTGTTTTGTGAAATTAATCAAAACTTTAAAATGTCATAACTTTCTTATTTTACATCCGCTTTCGATGAAATTTTCAGTGTTATGCTTGTTGGATTTTTCTCTTTTTATTCAAATCAACTTTTGTTGGGGTGGACTTGTCCTTTAAAGCTGAATAAAGGCTAACAAATGACACATGAGTACACCAGTTATATAAATTGAAGAATTATATCCAAAACATTATTAGTCAAACACATTTCAGATACAGTATACAGCAAATGAAAGTACATGTATCACCCTTGGTGACAAAAATGCATGAGAAAAGATATAATAAAAAAAATACAAACAAAATTGCTAGTAAAGAACACAGAGATGTTTCAGAATCTAGAATGGGTTATTTCTTGGGAAGCTGCATGAAAATAAACATAAGATGGTAAACACCATCATAAAAGAAAAATATGAATATTTGTACTAAAACGTATTGCAGTAGCTCAGAGCTTTGAGCATTTACTGAAATATGAGCATTCAAACAATTAGTGAGCACAATATAAAGCAGAGAGAAAGAAAGAGAGAGAGAAAAAAAAGGAAGAGATAAAGACAAAACATTTGTCATCAATACTGGTGCTTAAAATTGCCTTGAGTCATTCTACTTTCTCTCTGCCCTGCCCTTCTTCCCATCCCCATGGCAACAGGGCTGAAAGCCGATATTGGGCGCCAGGACTAGGGCCTCTTCAAGCCACTTCACTGCAGAAAATTTCAAGGTTCAGTTCTACCAACCAGCAAAATATTCTCCTTCTCTTGGGCCAAGTGAGCGCACACTTGCCGCCGCGTTTTGAGTTCAAACAGTTTCCTGCACAGTTTAGGGTATAACTATGAGCAATATGAATCTGCTATGGAATTTAATGCAATAAAAACAATGACAATGGCAGTAGGATTTGAATTTAATTTCTTTTATGGGGACAGAGACTAACCAGGGTAAAACCAATATAAGGCATTTGCATTGAATATTATGCCTACTCTGACTATGATACAATAGTTGTATCATTTGTAAGTTTTAACAGAATAAATGCCATCATATATATTAAGTCATCAACGGTCAAACAGAAAATGTGAAGTTAAAGAAGCAAATCATTTGCCACAGAGAAGTACTGGGGAATACTGAAAAAGATATCATCAATATCACAAATTAAAATATGACATAGAAAACAAAACCAGAGGTACAAAGAGCAAGAGCAAAAGAGAAATATATATATATTTGTGTTAGATAGATATCGTGATAGAGGAAGGATATACTGAAAATATTTACACTTTCAAGAAAAGAAAAAAAAATCAAGCATTTAGATGGGTAGTCCCTTCACCAGCTGTACTTTTAACCCTCTAACATTTCACCACCTGTGTCTTTAATGACTAAATCTATATAAAAGGGCATTTAAAGCCAAAGTCTGTTATCCTAGTGGTAAACCAACAATTTTAAGTGAAAACCTATACATAAAAAAATCAGGGTAAGCTATGCTCACATTACAATGTTAAGTTCTGGCAAAGTAAAAACTAACTGTCTTCTTTAGCAACCACCTGTTTAGAAGGGCCACCTGCGGATACAAAGTAATTTTTCCTTGAATGGTATTACCAATTGAAATGTATTATAGGAACCTGTCTAAGAAAGACGACCTACTCATAAAGACCATAGCTGGAATTTATCTTTAAAATGCGTTAATTGCATCGAATAAAAAAAACTAAAACAGAAAGAACACCTGGTAGTTGAGTACCTTTGGAAGAAGTATCTATTACATATTGGTAACCCTCAATTAGATCAATAACTTCAATATGCATTCTCAAAGAGGGTTAAAAACAAAACAATACAACAACCTCCAACATGAAACCGAACAACTAACAATAACTTAAAAATACCATGAACTTTGGTAACTAATGCCTTTTGGAAATGCAAGCAAATGTCAAGTATTTTACAATAACAATTAGTTACAAATACAGGGTGCTACATAAGCACTTGCCCGATTGCCCGGGGCAAGTAAACGTTAGAGTCGGGCAAGTGTTTTGAAGTAAAGACCAAAACTACTTGCCCGAATAGGGCAAACAAAATTCTCACAGTAGAATGACAAAAATTTGGGTCGATATATTGTGATATTGACCCTAATTTTGCTCATGGAAGGCAAGATAAAATCACTTTAGAAAAATAAATGCAATAACAAGGTAGATAAGTTCATGTCAAAAGAGAGAAAAAGGTCAATGGTTTATAAAACTGCAAAACTTTCTTTTGAAGAGGTAAACTTTTTTTTTCAAGGATTTTTTCGGGCAAGTGAAATAGATTTTTGGGCAAGTATATTCCAACTATTAAAAAATGTCCTTGCCCAACCGGGCAAGTGCTTCTAAAAAGTTATGTAGCACCCTGCAAATATCCTTTAAAATTTCTACAATAGTATTAGTTTTACAATAGAAGACTTGACAAGACAAGGAGAAAAGCTGTTGTAATTTGAGAGGCAAAGAACATATAGCAACTCATTGTAAAGTCCATCCTTCACAAACAAAATACACTTGATAAACTGCATTTTCTTGTAACCTGGGAACACAATAGCCCTTTTCCTTTCCTTCTTCCTGAAGTTCCATGATGAGGTTTGTGCCCAGTTTGATTCTGATTTCCCCACCTCCTAGGTACCCACCATCCGACTTGCGTCCTATACCATAGTTGCCATGGCAACTGTATTGAAAGGAGATAGTGGCTCACTGCACGAGGACCACTTCAGTTGAAGCGTGAGACGAATGTAAGGGTTCCGATCCCTGGCCAGCATCGCTATGCCCGAGAATAGCTTGGGGGAAGTGTATACCATAAAGCAGTGAAAAAAAACGAGGGTATACGACCTCCAGTGAGAGAGCTTGAGATAGTTGGGGTAGTATTGCAAATTTAATTGCACATACATGTATAATCTCTAAACTGTGTGATGGCTCTATCTACTCTATTCTTTAGAAGCAATAATAATAATAAAAAAGAGGATAATTTCACTAAATACAACACTGCATTGTGACCATTGTAAATATACCAACTTACAACTAGGCACATAGTCATAAGTTAGAATTGTGGTCTTGCTTGAGCAGGAATCATCCACACGTTTTTTCATTAAAGTTGAATTAAGAAGGGGGTGAGTTTCCATAAATATAGGTTCTAAATACAATATATAGTATATATAAGTTGTTCAAACACATAGCATGTCACAATAATCCTCTGCCTTCTCGATATTTTGCTTTGAAAGTCTATGAAATTAGCCACCTGTCAGAGCCCGAGAGACGAGTGTACAGAAAAGTCACTCGGAGTGTGACGTCACCGGGGGGAATTTAGTATAAGAGGTGCCTGAATGTCATACAGAAATGCTATGCAGAGAGAGAAAGATATTTTACAATTTTTTTTCAAAGCAACTCAAATCAAACAAATAGGACTGATATGTACAAATCTTTACTTTCCCTGTATAAAAAACAGTATGAATAACCACCATGAACTCTTCAATCATGATGTAAGATAGCAAACAGTGAGTTATTGAATGATATTTTCAATATATATTTTCAATATATGTTCAATCAAGTGAGTAGCTGGAAAGTAATTCCGGCGGCTAGCTCAGCGCGCGCTGAACGCATAATACTAGTACACACAACACCCAGGCATTGAGTGTACTGTTTTGGTCTGGTATGTCGACTTAGTTCATGGCCGTGTAGCGATCCCCTGGCGTTTTTTCTTCTTTTCTTTTGTCTTTGACTCCACTTTTATATCCTCTGGATCATTTCCACTCATAGCTCATTCCACAGAACAATCTTGAACCAAACGTATAGTATTCTTTCTCGGCCTTCTGAGTTGTTTTCTATATTTAATTACGCTAGGGGTCACCGTCACACATACAAACGCAATTCGGAAGTGAGTTGAAGACAGAAAGATATATAGTAATTAGTATACATCTCTATGGTTGAAGACAACAAGAACGGTACGGTAGCTCGACAGCTAGCTGCGCCGGAGCGGGCGGCCGGTCGGCACAAAGCAATTCCGCAACCAACTGTGTTTTTTTGCAAGAGCCGCGTCACACGCGAATAAATATGTCATAATAACACGTCTGCTACGTTATCGACTGGTGAGAAGATCTCGATCAAATTTCATATTATTCACCTTGAAATTATTCCTTTAGGGTCTATGGTATCATTCTGAGGGAATTCACATATTTGGAATAATAGTACGGCCACAAATATTTTAATAATTTCCTCTTTGCAAGTTCTATGGCTCGCAGATACAACTTCAACTGCAGTTATTCCATATGAACGAGTACGTGCATAGTACACAAAACGGCACTGCCTTGATTACTACACCGGGACCGAATACCCCCCGGTGACGTCACACTCAAAGAACACCCGTCTCGGTAGGCATTGCAGGAGCGAACTCAGGGAAAATGGGTAGGGATAAATCGTTCAAATTCACTATTTTGAAAAAAGAAAATGGGGGGTCGAATCACCTATTAGTGTTTGGGGGGATGTAAGGTTGCTATTAATGTAAATATCTCAATATTTGGAATCGTCTTCTTAATTCAACTTTAACAATCTTCACATTTCATCAGACAAAGAAAAGAATGCAGGGAAAAAAGCTATGAAAAAACAGAAAATGCTCATGATAAAGGGTTTCGATGAACTAAAGTTGTTTCAAATTTTAACACTGAATCCCCTCTTACAATAGATATGAATCAAAGTTAAGGTGAGGGCTTCTCTACTGTTTATTTGTCACATGTAACGACTCATGGTCACAATTATGGCAGTATGCGTAATAAAAACATGACCTACGCTATAAAATTCATGAATTTCAATCCATATGCATCTCAAATTACCAATGAACTTAATTCAATGTTAAAGGTGAAATTTTTGAAAATATCCAAGAAACACTACATAATTGAAATCTAATTTAAATCGAGAGGGAGAGGGAAGGGGCAGAGATCTACAAGACTGACAAAAGGAGATAGATAGACAGAGACAGGAAGGGGGAAGAGTAGGAGAGAAACAGAGAGAGAGAAGAAAGTACCAAAGATGACTGAGAGGACAGAAAGAAGAGAGAGAGAGAGAGAGGGTGGGACTTATATGCACCATGCTATCTACTTAAGATGTTAAACTATCAAGATTGTGTAAAAGAGATGTGATAGTCTTCTTCTATCATGAATTTTGAAAACATGTAAAGAAACAATTTGATGACATACAAAAAAAAAACTTTCTCGAGGAACAGGCTGGAAATAATCACAAAAGCAAATCTGGTGGGAATGGGTTCATTGGGACCAGGGGCAAATCCAGGATTTTCCAAAGGAGGGGGGGGGGGCACATTTTTCCCCGAGTAAAAATTTGAAAAGCAAAAAAAAAGGGGGCACACACTTCTGTTTTAACGGCATTTTTACTTTACAAAGTTCAAGTGTGCCTCTCAAGGGGGGGGGGGGGGCATGAGTCAGCTTTGCCCCCCCCCCCCCAGTCTGCAGGCACAGACCATGATTGTAACTTTGATCAACAAGTGTGTCTCCAGCTCCACGCAAAGACTAGCACATACATCTTTCATCACACACTACCAAAGTAAGGTCATGAAAAATTATGATTATGATAATAATAATGATAATAGAATAATAAAACAAAAATAATATTAACAACAATATAATAACAAATAGCAATAACCATATAATTTATAATATGCTATTGACCTATTACAACAACGCTGATGCTGAAACAAATAAGGAAATAAATATGATGGCGGAAAATAAGCAAATTATGCATACAGCTAAGGAATATACAAACAAAAAAAGGAAAATTCTTTCAATAGAGAGAAATAATAGTTTCTCAAAAAATACTTAGACATATTTTGATAGCTCTTTTTATTCCATTGGGAACCTTCCCCCACCCCCCCCCCCCCCCTCCATGAAAGGTTTAGAAAATGGAATCTATGCCACGGACTGATGAGAATAAATTCTGAGTCAATTGAGGGCATTCTGATGAAGGTCATACCAATCAAATGTGGTATGATTGATACCCATTAACCATCTTGATACCTCCAAGACATCATATCATACTTATAGTGTAGGTCTGTCATTATCAGCCTAATTTAGCTTAATTACATTGGATACAGAAACCTGCTGTGATCACAAGGGCTGCTATGGATTAAAATCAGACTCAAAATCTCAACCCTGAGTTTTCAAGAGGTAGGAATTGAGATAAATTCTAATTTGATTTGAATATATTGCATCTCTTTGTATCAAAGATGGAGCCCAAAACTAGCTAAAGGGAGTATGCAAGGAAAATAAACTTTGTGAGTTAATTATAATAGTAAGTTGCTTCTTGAGATTAAAAACAATCTGTAAAGGCTTGTTTTTGTTGTAAAATTAACACGCTACTTTGAAAATTCATATATACCACCATCATCATAGTAATGTTTGAAACATGATATCGAAAGTACACATAAGTACCCTATAGCACAACATTATATTTCATGCTCAATCCAGAATAACCCCACTTTCATAGAGGTTTGAAAACTATGCCCTCATTTCCGCAAGCAGGGCTAGAATCTTAAACCTTCGACTCAAGCTAATGAAGACAAACCCTTAAAGGTAGACTGTCTAGATATCCGATGGTTACTCTAAGATCATGACTAATTTATCGACCAAAATTTATCAGCACAAAATATCAGTTAATAGTCACTGAAGAGGCTATCTGTTGAGTCTTTTAACCTTTTGACTTCTCATTTTTGCTATCATTATGCCTGTATTAAGCTCCAATCGCCAGCGCAGTAGGGAAGTCGTTAAGTAATTATCACTCTCTGTAGGAGATATGGGTGATTACTGACACATTTCAAATCTGTTATTTCAAAAGTTATGATGTAAGGTCAGATACTATCATGTTATTATCTAATCTGATGCCTTCATCAAATAAGATACATTATATCCAACTATATGAAATTTGTATACATCTTGTTCCTGTAATACCAAAACAAAGCTTTATCTGAATCTATACCTTAATCTCAATCAGTTTGATTCGTCTTTATTTCATAAACCATTATCAAATGCATACAAAATACATATTGAAATGTAGGCATATTGCCTTGAAATAAAACCATAAAAAAGAAAATAAAATAAACTCACAAAGACAATCATAGTTACATGCATCTTAAAAAATGTATGAAGTAAGCACTAAACATATCTTTCAATGTAAGATAAGAAAGATACTTATTTCCAATCAATTATATCAATAGCAAGTTTGTAACAGATAAATTTACTCTTTATATTGGAAAAAATTATATCGGCAAACAATTGCAAACATTTATTTATTTATTTTGTTTTATTTATTTTATACTGCAGGGTAGGCCTGTTCAGTTCTTAAAACTGCTTTACAAAGGCGCCCTGCAGTTTAAAATACATGTCAAGATAACTATGAACAACAACAACAACAACAAACAACATCAAAAATACAAAATACAAAATATCTAACATCAGAAACAATTAACACCAAAATATAGAGTGGGAAGTGACAATTTAAACATACATAGCATTGTAAATCAATGGAATATCATTTCGCTCTTTATCAATTCGTATGAAAGGCTTTGCATAATTTTTAAAAAAACTAACAAGGAGGTACAAACTTGTAAATATGAAGGAAGTGCATTAAATAATTTGGGTCCGACATATGCGAAAGATTTTCTTTTATGTTCAATTCTAGCTTTGGGAAGCTGAAGGGGGCATCGTAAAGAATACCGTGTCCTGTATTTCACGGGCCGTTTACATACTAAAGGTTTTAAATAATTTGGAACTAAATCATTCATCATTTTATATACAAGAACACAATACTGATATTTTATACGCTGATCTACTGATTGCCACTTCAGTGACTGCAACAAAGAAATTTGTGATGTATTATAATCTTTTTTCAAAAGCATTCTGGCATATTTATTTTGAAGTTTTTGTATCTTATCTAAATGTATTTTTGCACTGCTTCCCCAAGATGTAATACAGTAATCAATGTAAGGTAAAATCATAGAAAAGTACAGCTTCTTCATAATATCAAAGGACAGTATGTGCTTAATCCGCCTTACACAACCTATTGCCCGAGATATTTTACAAACGATATTAGTAATATGTTCGCGCCAAGTCAAGGCCGGATCGAGCATGACACCTAAGTATTTAATCTCTTTTACATTTTCTAATTGTATGTTCCTGAATTTCACTGACAAATGAGCACCCCTCAACTTTTTCTTTTGACCAAATACCATGGCTTTTGTTTTTTGCGGGTGTAAATGCATATTATTTAAGTCTAGCCATTTACTTATTGAATCAAAATCATCTTGCAAATACTTTTGTACCTCCTTAATTGATTCACCGTGATTAAAAATGGCGGTATCATCAGCATAAAGAGACATTTTAGAATGTACATGCAATTTCAAATTACACGTCATTAATAAAAATACAAAATATCAATGGACCCAGTATAGATCCTTGTGGGACACCTGATTTTATCTTCAAAAATTCACTGCGACAACTGTTAATCATTTCAAATTGCCTTCTGTCTGTTAAATACGATTCCATCCAGTTGTATTCATTGCCAGTAATACCATAGTACTTAAGTTTTGCAAGTATAAAATTGTGAGGAATAACATCAAAAGCTTTGCGTAAGTCCAAGAAAATACCACCAGTAACATGTTTTCGGTCCATTTTATCATACAAAAAGTCTGTAATCTCAGTTAGACAAGTGGCAGTAGAATAAGACGGTCTGAAGCCAGACTGACAATTTGCAAGTAGATCATTTACATTTAAGTACTTATACAATTGATCATGTATTGCTCTCTCTAGTATTTTGGACAGGACTGGAAGCACAGAAATTGGTCTATAATTGTCAATATCAAATGATCCTCCCTTATGTACAGGAGTAATTCTTGCTGTTTTAAAATCTTCTGGAATAACACTAGTTTGTAAAGTTGCATTAAATAAATGGGTTAAAGGGCCAGCTATACTCTCTGCTGCCAGCTTAAGAAACTTAGGGTGAATGCCATCTACTCCGACCGCTTTCGAACAATCAATATGTCATAGTTCTTTCAAAACATACTCCTTTTTTATTGCATAAAATTTAAATTCACAATCTGGAATAAACAGAGTTTGTAAATTGTTTAATAAATCTTTCGAGAAATTACCCGAAGCGGCTTGCAACCTTGAGCCGACTTCATTAAAGGCTTTGTTTAGAACGTGAGCTATTTCATTGTTAGGTATTTGATCATTATCAATTGTTAATTTAACATCATGACTCGTGGTTTTATTTTTCTTAGGTATAAGCTTCGATAAAATGTTCCAGTTCTTTTTTTGTCATTTTCGCAGTCCTTAAATTTGTCCTGATAATACTTCTTTTTCAAATTTTTAATCAAGTTATTAGCTCTGTTACGGGAAAACTGAAATTTATTCCACCAATAAATTAATCTTGTTTTTCTAAATTGCTTTTGATAATAATCCCTTTCGCGTGCTAACACACAAAAAAAATCATCATTTATCCAAGGTACCCCTCTTTGTTTTTGCCGCACTGATATCACGGGGGCATGCCTGTCACAAATGTCCAGGAGTGTGTTTTTAAAGTAGTGCCACAATTTTTCAACGTCAGTCCCACAGGAATAAAACTCATGCCAATCAACTTTCCTTACATCATCTTTAAATTTCTCACTGTCAAAGTACTTGAATGAACGACATTTAGTTATTTTCGGAGAAAGGGATTGATGTTTCCCTTTAATTGCAGTAAAAATCACAGAGTGATCACTAAGTCCAGCTGACTGCAAACATACAAATAATCTTAAGACTTATGATTAATTAAAAAATCTACAATTGACTCATGATTGATTGCATTTTTTTCACAACCATACCAAGTGAATGACATTCAAGAAAAGAAAATCAAATGCAATTATCATAGACAAGTAGCACTATATAGACAGCTTGTTACTAAGGTAAATGTGATTGCATAATCATGCAAAGATGACATCATTTTCTGGCACGTTAGGTAAAATTCTTCCTTTGTAACTTGTTATGAACGGAGAGTAAACTGAGAATTGTCATTCATGAGTAATACATTCTTTTCAAAATAGATATTTCAAACAAGGCACGAACTAAATGTACATAAACAGGATTCATCGAACGTACAATGTATCTCTATGAGTGGTGCAATGGAGAAAAATCTATGGTGGCCAAGAGATTATGCTATTCAGGAATTGAAAACAATATTGCTTAACACGGACAAAATTATTTAATTTAAAGGTTTATGTGTGTGTGTGTGGGGGGGGGGGGGGAGTGGATCGCATCATGCATGTACACCAACCCTGAATTATAATGTCTGTCTTACGAGTGCAGGGGGGGAGTCTTGATTCAAGCAGCTTCTAGCTTCACATTTATGGTCTACATGTACATGCATATTCCTCTTAGCAGTTAAACTTTAATAAAGTTACAAAAATAATAATATGCAATATAAGCTGACATACCTTCATACACACGCACTGCCCGCTATTTGTCAGAGTAACAGACCTGCCCACGGCACAGAATAACACAGTGGGCCCAATTTATGATCTCCTCCAAGCTAATACTTCCCATATATATCCTAGTATAATCCTTAAGTTGACAATTTGCAAAACTCTTGTCCCAGTGTCTAGCATGAAAATCACAAGGACGAGACTCTAAAAAAACCCTAGCTTACAATGGTGAAACCCAGCTAAGACCTGTGAATTTTATACCCAAGAACTAGCACTACAACTATAGGGTACTTCATGCTTACTAGTTCCCCTCCCCTCTCCCTCCCTCTCCAAGCCCATCTTATAGAGCCCTCCAAAACTCACCACCGACTCTCATGTCATGCCCACTCACCCTCTTAGGTACCTTTCTACTTTCATACCACTAGTCATACTTCAAACCCAGGCTCGATAACCCATCCTCCTCATATTCATCTGATCTCAAAACTCTCCCTATACTTTTCCCTGTTGCTCTCGACCAGTTCTTATCACAACAGCCCTTGTACGGAGTGTGAAGGAGTCCTTCCCGAGTCCTCACCACAACAACTACCCAACACTAACAATCTCATGTCCCTGGTAGAGGATTCTTCAAGTCCACTCACACTTTCTCTCTACACAATTATTTCTTCTCCCCCCCTCCATCCTTCCAATTCTTCATCCGCTCCAAACTACTTCTACTTTTGCCCACTGGCATGTTTTTGAACAATCACAACGAGCCTTCTTGTTCCCCATTCAGACTACCACTCCACCACAGCTGACGACAACCTCTACTTCTACTTCAACTTCAATGACGTTGGTTGGCACGCCAGCCACGGCCCTCACGACCCCGCTCCCCGCCCTCTATTACCACTGCTGAGAGTCCTAGCAGACCCTCAGCTTACCTAAATCATTTTCAATGACCATTAATGCGTGATCATGGTGATATCTATCTCCCCAATGACAGACTACGGCCCTTTAGCATGCACTTACAATTTGCTCAATAAATTCTGATGCTTGTAGTTCATTGAATACCTGGGCACGGGTGCGTGTTTAATAATTAACACATGCACATGCACGTTTTGGCTCTCATTTTCTGTTTCATTTCAAAGTTTGGCTAATCATTTTACTTTTTAGTTGGTTTGAGGAAATACAAAATAATACACTTACATCACACACTGGCAAAATAAAATATTCCTGGATATTGATGGTTACAAAGCAACAAAAAACCTCAATATGACCACATACTAACAGTTAAACATTGGTTCCCTGCAAGTGTGGCACAATACAGTCAGTCCGCAAGCCCTGAAAAAGTAGCTTCTTTTATCCAAGTGATATTCATGACAAGATGGTTTTTGCATAGTTAATGAGCTTGGTGCGAACCAAAACACCTCTTTTTATTCGGCCATTGCTGCTCTAAATATTGACCAAATTTCATGTTTTTGGTATCTTTGTAAAGAAGAAGAATCATTATTTTAGGTCATGTGTTTGGATTTTTAAAAGAATGTTGTAATATAGGAAAAACTTTTGATCTAAAACATGAAACAAAATATTTTTTTCATGCAACAAAAGTTGTTGTTTTCACACTTAATTTCTGTTTGGGCACAAATGATTTTTAAATCATGATAAAGCTGAAGATCTAAGCTTTAATATGATATAATTTTTATAAGAAGATGTATTTTAGATGGGTCAGCAGCCAGCTTTTCATAGACCAAGTACATTTTGCAGCTCAAAAACAAGAATACTGCGCTCTGATTGGTCATAGACCACACACCCATGCAAATTCCAATGTTCCCCACACTGGGCCTCTGCAAGGTCACACTCACCATGTGGTAATCTCTTCAAATTACCCGCGCCTGTTTTTTTTGAAAACAGTATTCAGCCAATCAGAACTCTGGATTTTACGTTACTCAGAAATTTCAGAAATCTCGTCTTGCATCTTGATGGAAATAACTGGCTGCTGACCCATCTAAAAGATGCCACATATCAAGAGTGACATTGTAAGAAAGTATAAAGTTTGAGCTTTCTGATGATATAAATAATGTTGGTGCCTAAATCACAAAATGTTGCACAATTTGCAAGTGAAAACAGAGGAAGAAAATTCTGTTTGATGCATCTTTTCAGGAAAAAAAATCACTTATTTATCAAAATATTTCATTCAAAAGAAATGACCAATATAAAAGGATAACATTTACTCTTGCCCATGGTACAAAAATAATCAATATTACTCAAGGAGAAAGTGGTTAAATTCTTTGAGAAAGAAAGTCTCACAATTCACGAGATGTTGCAGGGACATGAATTCAGCCACGAGAGGACTTGGATAAATCTTGCTCATTTGCTCATTAACACAGGGGCTTGCGGACTGACTGAATATTTTTTTAAAATGTCTAAAATGCAATGAGTGGAATACATGTTGGCCTGGGACAAAGGTCTTATGACTAACATTATTTAAATGAAGTAAGTGTTTCTTTTTACCTCCCCTTTATGTAAAAATGCAATAAAAAAGTTTAAAAAGGTACGATGCAAATATTGGGATGAGGAAATCGAAGTGAATCAACTTTTCTTCGAACAGGTAAAATCTCAATATTCTATGCTTCTATGAACATAATGAAGGAGCTTTGATTGTAAGCAGAAATGGGGAGGAATTATAACAAACAAACTTTCCATGTTTCAGTAAAGACTAAGAGTATTATTCATTATCAAATACATGGTTAAATGTATTATACCGATACTACAATCAGTCTTATTGATTCCTGATGTCATTACCAACCATACAAAGGTGTGAAACATTTGTCACTTTGAAAGCTTGTGCATCAGTGTATAATTTGAACTTGTAAAAACAAAATTGTCTCCGTTCTTACATGACCACATTACGCCTAGAATTTTACATCAGTGTTAGCTCAACACCTGAAGTGTTATAACACATCCTTTTTGTTCTATAAACTGTTTAGTGTAATACATTCAAATCCCATGGTGCATTACTAACACCTGATTGGTGCAATCCTCTCATATTGATGTTGGTCTTAACAAAAAAGTGTTTACAGTATACTTTATGATATATACATGTACTGTACATGTACATTATTTGAAATACTAATGGTACATGCATCAAGTACACAGTATGCAAATAAAGAATAGGCATGAGTGCGATGGTGCAAGATTTTGCATATTAAAGGTGAAAGAATAGAGCATCTCTTTCTTTCACCAAATGTGAAGTGTGGTACCATTGCACGAATGAGAATATTCGCTACTTGTGTTGTACAACACCTCGGAAGTTAGCGAAATACAAACAATAATCAGTTTTTTCCTACATAAATCTATGAAAATAAGAAAACATTGAAAGCGAAAGGAAAATCCTTTCAAACGTGCATCTGATCTGCAGCAGCAATGTGCTTTCAGCCATTAAGCCCTACGCGTTATTGCATCTGCATTTACTAAGCGCATGCAAAACGTTGAATCATAATTTCATAGTGACATCACCTTTTCCTGACCCATGTAATAGTACATAATGAACGGTACATGTGCAACTGTATGAATGTTTGACATACATAGAATAGAATTCACTGAGCAAAATGCAGAAAATTTCATCAAAATCGGATAACAAATAATAGAGTTATTGAAGTTTTAAGTTTAGCAATATTTTGTGAAAACAGTCGTCATGAATATTCAATAGGTGGGCTGATGATGTCACATCCTCACTTTCTGTTTTCTTATGTTATTACATAAAATCATATTTTTTTTCATTATTTCATACTTGTGTGAATAATATGTCTCCCTTATAATGAAATAAGTTGCAGCAATAAATATCAGTTGTCAATCCAACTTTTCTAGTTCTTGGAGGAAAAAAT
Organism: Lytechinus pictus; assembly: GCF_037042905.1. NCBI lineage: Eukaryota > Metazoa > Echinodermata > Echinoidea > Temnopleuroida > Toxopneustidae > Lytechinus > Lytechinus pictus. The sequence continues at coordinate 16,208,129 of NC_087251.1, forward strand.
TGAATAAACCTAATTTCATATAATAAAATACAAAAGAACAAGTGGGGATGTGACATCATCAGCCCACCTAATGAATTTTCATGACGACTGTTTTCACAAAATACTGCTAAACTTTAAAATTCAATAACTTTGTTATTTGTTATCCGATTTTGATGAAATTTTCGGCATTTTGCTTAGTGAATTCTACTCTATTTATTAAGCTATAAATACTTTCAGCCCGGACCATCCCTTAAAACCAACGCTTTGGTATGAATGGCATCATGGGAAATGAAAAATATTATTACACTAAGAGAGAGAGAAAAAACTATAGCATGATACCAGTAAAGTCAATCTATCCCTGATTTTATTGTGTGTTTGAAAATTGATAATACATGTGCTCATTTTGTGAAAAAAAAAATTAGATTTAATTTTCCTCTTTTATATTTTTGGTGCTAAATCACAAAATCAGGATCTCTCATGATCTCAAACACAGTTAATATATTCCTTATGTCTGTAAGACTTAGAGTTGGCCTGCAATACAAAGCTTACTGATTGATCATATAATTGATTTTTTTTTTATTACTGATGAAGTAATTTGCAGAGATCATTATGTGCAATGTAATCAACTACGCAGGCAATTAATCAGCTTTGGCGTTTCTGCGCAACATACAATATGCTGGGCTACATGTAAGTTTTAAAAAAATAAAAAGAAATAAAAACAGCAAAAGCTCTTCTATACTTTTAAATAATTATAAATTTAATGGCTGACAATAATTTGTTTTTCATTGTGTAACCAAAAATTCAACGATAACTGCGAATTCAATGTGCCTATTTGGTTATGATAGCCGAAAATTAAAAATAACTGCTAATTTAATGTGCCTATATGGTTATGATAGCTATACTCTCACAAGATAATGATATCATGATGTGAAAAGGATCAATTGCAGAGCCTCTCAAATAATTTGCAACAAGCCTGCATTCCAGAAAAGACTTTGTTATATCATGATGATGATGATTAAAGTTCAAATACAATGCCAGCAATGCAAGGAGCTGGCGAGATAATTGGTCGTAAATGTTAAATCATGTAACGCTAAAGCCCCAGTCACATATAGATCCCGGACCACCCCGGACCATCCCGGATCTGATCCGGGGTGGTCCGGGGAGAGATCCGTGTTGGCGCCTTGGGCATCCTTGGAGGTCCGGGGTGGTCCGTGTTGGTCCTTGAACGTCCGGGAGGCCAACACGGCAGTTTTTGACTGTCAAAAACATCCGGCGTCATCCGTGGACTGCCGGGTTGGCAAAGCCATCCGGGATGGTCCGTGTGGCTGCCGTGTAGGTCCGTGTAGCTGCCGTGTAGGTCCGTGTGGCTGCCGTGTAGGTCCGTGTAGCTGCCGTGTAGGTCCGTGTGGCTGCCTGGAGTATCCTTGGCAGTCCGTGTTCTTTTTCCCCATCAAATCTTTACAACGCTATTTACTTTATGAACTTTTCAGGAGTTGTTAAACAGTTGAAACAAACTTGCTTAATTTATTTATGATTAAATGGATGATTTAACGATTCAGGATATTTTCTTACGCTTTGGAGATTGGCCCCAACCTAATATCTGTCAACTTAGTGCATGTATCAATTTTTTTTTTTTTAAATATTTACCCCAACTTTGTATGTTATTACTATTTCACATTTCATTTTCTTAAAATAAATGTTATGTACCTGTTACATCAAAATTGTACATTAAGTTTTATACCACTGCCCTGCATCGACAGTTATGCGTCATGACCTGGGCCTATCTTAATTTTTATTATGTTTTCTATTGACTTTGTAAATTTCTTTCCTTTACTGTGATTTCAATAAAGTGATATCAAATCAAATCGAAATTAAATTTGTCGTTCAATATTTAAAGTACTTAACTACTGTTAAAACAGTAAACTGCGTTGTATAAAAAACAGCGTTTTTACTGGTTAAGGAAGTTTTAAATTTTGATATCTTTTTTAAAAACAACATAATATAATGTTGCGACAAGGATGAGAAAAAATAAATAAATATCAGCTCATTATATTATGAGCAGATTTTCATTTGCCGTGCTGGTCAATATAGCTGCCGTGTTGGTCCTTGAGCTGACGTGTTGGTCCGTGTAGCTGACGTGTTGGTCCGTGTAGCTGACGTGTTGATCCGTGTAGCTGACGTGTTGGTCCGTGTTGGTGACGTGTAGGTCCGTGTTGCTGACGTGTTGGTCCGTGTTGGTCCTTGTAGCTGACGGGTTGGTCCGTGTTGCTGACGTGTTGATCCGTGTAGCTGACGTGTTGGTCCGTGTTGCTGACGTGTAGGTCCGTATTGCTGACGTGTAGGTCCGTGTTGACGACGTGCTCTGCCGGCATGGTCCGTGTAGATCCGTGTGAAGATGCCGTGTAGATGCCGTGTTTACAGTCATCAACGCTTAATCCGGGGCAAAACGATCCCGGACCTCCCCGGATCATGCCGGCGTTGCCGTGTTGATCCGTGTCTATATGTGACTGGGGCTTTAGTTAAAATAAAAAGCCTCTCATAACGTATGCAATGAACTGGCAAGAACATAGATAGCAATTATTAAAAGATGATGATGTAAAATTCACATACAAAGCCTCTCATTTGCAATGAGCTGATGAGAGCATTTCTGCATACTTGTGTGAACAGAACATTAACACTTTTTGTTTGGGTAGGTTTTTTTGTTCAAGTGACGAAAACAAAATCAGACATCTATTTTTCATCCATTTCACCCACTCACTGATCCATCTGGTGTTCACACACAAAAGAACAATCATCATCAATTTCCTTCTCTATACAATGACAAATCCTATCTCCTTCTTCCCCCCAAATTCACTACAATCCTTCTGCCATTGCCCTTTGTGAAGAACCCCTCTACGGCACATGAGGTATTGATAGATCACACTCCAAACTAACAAGTACCTGCACGTTGTGAGCTAAATCACCTTGGAAGAGCGCAATATGGCCGCCCAAGAGGTCTTAACAGCCCTCATAGAGCAAGACAAGCCACTCTTGAACGGATGATTTGATACATCACCTCCATTGTCTCATTGTTACATTACATATTATCCCACTCTTTTATTTTATTTTTTCGTTTTGAAAAACAGACTGAGAACGTTAGTTGGGAATGCAAGTCTGAGGAAAGAAAAGCTCATATTATTAACACTGTAAAAAGGAACAAAAGGAAAACAAAAAGGCTCTGATGGGTACAGAAGAGACAAAAAAAAGATAAGAAAAACAGAATATAATGGGTAAGACACAGAAGGGAAAAAAAAGGCTGATTGGTAAAACAGCAGTATCAATGAATGCTACAATCAATGAATGCTACAAGGAATCAAAATCTGGAAGAGAAATCCAAATCTATCACTTAGTTATTTTAAATAAAGACCAAAAAAAATCAGAGAAGACATAACAATGTGGAGCGTTGTGGCCCAGTGGATTAGTCTCCGGACTTTGAAACAGAGGGTCGTGGGTTCAAATCCCAGCCATGGCGTAATTTCCTTCAGCAAGAAACTGATCCACAATGTGCTGCACTCAAACCAGGTGAGGTAAATGGGTACCGGTAGGAAGTAATTCCTCAAGAAGCTGTGCGCTGTGAACGCCTAGCTTAGCCGGGTAATATAGGAGTGCCTTGAGCACCTAACAAGGTGGATATGTGCGCAATATAAATACCCTATATTAACAAAACAAGGTAGGAATTATTTGAAATTAGAATTTCTTTACATACAAGATTTTTTTACTCAGCTGAATAATGATTGTTTAGGACAAATGAGTATTTGCTGCAATGCACAACAATCTAAAAAAATGGGTTACTCAGAAGATCTTCTTTTCTCCAAATGAGGACGTACAATCTAATTAAGAAAAAAAATCCCAACATTAATGAAAATGGAAGATGCAGGTTTTGTTGGGTAACATTATACAAAATAATATGTAATACTTTTCTTAAGTTGTATTACCATTTATCAATAAAAAAAGTATTTACCCCATTTGGGACAAAACTTTTACCAACAAAACTTGTATGTTCCTTATCAACCAAGTTTGGTGAAATCCTTCTATATATTTTCAGAGTGTATTTCCATATGCTATTAATTGTATGTTTTAATATTGCCCTTGAGTGAAAAGCTGCATAGGAGATCTCTGATAATTCATTTTACTTAAGCAAAAGGCATATTAGGGCATTTATAAACTACTTAATAGCAATCAGTAACTTAATATCAAATTTGATAACATAAACCTTAGTTTCGTGTTCAATTTCTTAAAATCTTTCACCACTCATGTTTTTATTGTCATTTTTTCTTTCTAAAGTAGGATTGCTCTATAAGTACTATTCAATGTTTCTTATAGACCCTAATGAAATGACAGGGCAAAAAGAATCACACAGCACATTGTAATTAATGATGAGAATTTTAAAGCCTGTTTGAAGCTTAAATAATGTCTAATAACATGAATTACATTCATTGGACTAAAATTTTTAAAATTCTAATTTTACAACTTGGTCATTAATCAGATTAGTACTCTCTTTATGATGTTATTTCCTTAAAAGAGCCCTTCAAATATTTACATGGCAGATTTACTAGTCATTGAATATGGAAAAAACACTACATACAAAGAATGTATTAAAACTTTCCATCTCATTCCATGCTAAAGAGGTGATTACATATCAAAAAGAAATAATGAGCAAAAAATTCGGAGTCCTGAATTAGTGAAAGTAGACATTGCAAATGTACACTTAACTCCATTTCTATCGGATTTAGAATCACATTATCTTTTCATTCTCATTTCTCATTCTCAATCACTGTATCAAAACATGAAGTTGAATGATTTCCAAATTTACCAAATCTTAATACAGGCTCTAAGGAAATCTCAGTGTTACGTGCAAATGTTGGTGAAATCAGGGAAGTGTTATATGAAAGGGCATTATGAAATTCTATCTGAGATCACATCTTGATTGTTTGGTTTGCTACATTCAACAGATGACCATGATTATTACAAGGTTATGGGCTAATCACCAGTCTTGAATAACAAAATAGGATAAAGTTTTATAACTACCAGGGAAATCTGTGACATAGATTGTTTACATTTTGAATATACATGTACAAGCAAAAGCACATTGGCCTTGTTTAAGAAAGAGACATTGGGTAAACCTACTAATATTGACCTTTTTGGCTTGGTCCTTCATTTTGAAGGGTAGTTTTCCTATTTGCAAGAAATTCTGTGACATGGCAAAGTACAGATGCTGCTCTGTTTAAAACATCTGGAGATTTTATTACCTCAGAACTACTGTAAAATCAAATCATATCACGCTGAGAATCATAAACCACAATATATTTTGTTATTCAAAGGTATGTTCTATGCTTCCCTGTTAATAAAATGAAAACTGGAATAAGATTGAAATAATAAACCCTACAAGTAGCATTTAATGGCATTTACAAAACAAAACCCTCCTTTTGGGCAGCAGACCAACATGACCAACTTTCACAGGGGAAAGATAGGGAAAAAATGTAAAGGAAATAGCAAAGGGTGAAAGAAATTAGAGAAAAAGAAAAAATAATTTTGAACCTATGTAAGTAGGCAACAAAGTAGGGTGTAATGTATGAGTCTTACCTGTTATATGATTGTCCTCCTTGATTGTAGCCTCCTGAATATACAGAATAGACAGAAAATGAGAAGAGAAGAGGACAAAGCAAGAGACGGGAAGAGATAGGGAAGAGAGAAAAAAAGAGCAAGGATATAGATATATCGACAAAGAAGAGAGAGAGAGAGAGAGGGGAAAAAAGATAAAGATAGAGAGAGTGAGAAAAGGAAAAGTTGTTACACATATAAAATCTCCAAATAAAAAAAATGTTATTTGACTGTTATTTGACAATGTAACATTTCTAAAGCTTTAAAAAAAAATTATATGCATGTCCTCATAATTATGCAATTAGTAAGCTGATGATGTCATGTCCCCACTTATTCTATTGTATATATATATATAATAAAAGTTTGTCCAATGAGAATGAAAAAAAATGTATTGACAACTGATTTAATGCAAAAGAATTTTCAATGCTGCAACTAATTTAATCACAAAGGAAACACATCTTATACACATGTATAAAAGTATCAAATGATTATTTGACTGTTATTCGACAATGTAAAAACATTTCTAAAGCTTTAAAAAAAAAATTCTATGCATGTCCTCATAATTATGCAATTAGCAAGCTGATGTCATGTCCCCACTTATTCTATTGTATAATCAAAGTTTGTCCAATGAGAATGAAAAAAAATGTATTGACAACTGATTTAATGCAAAAGAATTTTCAATGCTGCAACTAATTTAATCACAAAGGAAACATATCTTATACACATGTATAAAAGTATCAAATGATTATGATTTCATGTAATAACATAATAAAGTGGAAAGTGGGGAAATGACATCAGCACACCTAATGAGTATTCATGACATCGATATAACTGTTCATGAAAAATATTGCTAAACTTTAACTAAACTAAACATCAGCTTTTGATGAAATTTTAGGTGTTTTTCTCATTTAATTGAAACTTCTGATTTAGACATAATTATTTCATGCCCAGAGTACCCTTATAAGTGAGAGAATACTTTGCATCATGGGCTAGGTAATGAAATATAAATATTTTATCACTGCAGTGGAGGGGTGGGGCGTTGCATTTTTTTATTCCAAACTGTATACAATAGTAAATGTACAATTATGTGACCAACATACACATTGACTTCTTTTTCTATCACTAAGTCTAACCTCACTGCCACATGTAGCTCAATCAAAGGGGATTATACTATGACTAATTTGAAGGGGAAACCCAGCATAGGGAGAGAGAGGGTACAATAATGTGGCTTTGCAGACAGCAAACAGTTTGCCTTCAAATACTCTGTGAATACAGTTAAAAACCACAAAAGAATAGGAGCAAAGAATCAGAGGTCATTACCACTCGTCCAATAACAATAGGCATCTATTATCCATCTCATCACTCAATATAACCGTCTAGCTCCTGGGGCTATCATCTTTGCAATACAATTATTGGGAGTAAGGACAGTTTCTTTTACTGTCTTACTGATTTTGGAAAGCATTTTTATTTCAATTTATTTTAGTTATATTTTATTTTATTTTATTATAGTTTTATTTTATTTTTTTAATCATTTTTAATTAATTAATTCATTATTTATTTATCTATTTATTCATTCATTCATCATTGATTCATTTATTCCTTTTTTTGGGGGGGCTGAATAATTGCTTTTAATTAGGCCAGACTTCATTGCATTTTATACAATAGGGGCAAGATTTCATCTCATTTAATTCATTCCTTACATCTGTGTGGTTTATTATCTACAATTTTATAAAAACTTTCATAAAAACAAAGTCTATTTTATTCCATGATGCCCTTTTCTAACTCCAATTCATAATTGCAATATCTTGTTTGGCAGATGTTTGTCTGTTGGTCTATACTTATTGACAACTATAAAAGAGTATGGAGTTTGAGAGCTTAGAAACAAACCCAAAGGTTCCTATTATCAACGCTAGCTTCGTCTAGAGAGCATGAAATCCCATTGTTTCCACTTTACAATTTTACAACCTATCCTTATTTTTCTCCCACCAATCTTTGTCCAATTCCTGTATCTCTCCCTCTATTACACTTTTTATCACCCTATGAATGCCTTTAAACAGCAATAATATTACCGTCATATCTCCTTCAATAATTATGTTAACAATAATTTTGATGTCCTTTCTTTCAAAGTTTACAATCCTTTAACATTTTGCTGTTTCCTATCCCATATCTTCTCTCTCTTTCTCTCTGTCTCTCCCTCTCTCTTTCCCCCTCTACAGATTGCAAAACCCCTATAACTTTCTCTTCAGATGGCTGATGTACAGGCAGTTACATGTAGGCTACCATCACCACCACCAGCACCCGACCCTCCCTCCACTACCATCATCACCAATCTGTTTACCCCTCTCCACTCCAAACAAAGGTTGCTAATTACAAGGGTTTGGTTCTGCCCCCTCACCCCATTCAGGATAGGGGGCTTCCATGGGATCAGCCCATTCATGTCATGGGGGTGGGAGCAAACACTACCACCCATCAATCAACTTGACTGACAGGTTGACTAACTCTTCTCAGTTCCTCTTCACATCTCTGTAGATACTAGATAGACGTGTCATCATAGGCTAGTCAGGGGCATGGGACTATCTCCCTGGTCTAGTGTTCCACTGAAGATGCAAGTGCAAATTTCTTGCTTATTGCCCCAATCATTCACTTTTCTCATTGTTGTCTGTATACATACATGTACACAATGGGCAAAAACAACAATAACCCTCAATTTACACGTCATTGCTTGGAACATCATTATTCAAGTGAAACCACATTAAAGGGGTTATCGAACTGCTTATCATTTTTCGTTAACGTTCAATTGTAATGTATCACCTTAACTATTCTATGACGAAAGTGAAGGCATCCACCCTGTCATTACCTCAAACAAGATTTTTTTTTTATCAATAGCACATCTTTACCTAGGTAAAAAAAATGATTTTAGTGGTAAATGAGCAACAACAACAAAAAATGGGAACAACACCTAGTGAATTAAATCACTTGAAGAATTGCTATGATATACAAAACACTTTTCTATAGATATTATAACGACTGAATACAGAAGAGTTTTGGCATACAAATTTTTTTTCTCAAAATGTACTTTGGTGGAAAGAGTTAATGAGCAGCTTGAATAGAATACAGTAAGATTTTGTTCAATTCAAAATCCACTTTCAAAGAAAAGAAATGCCACCGGAAGACATTGGAATCTAATTATATCATGTTTAAATCATTGCGGAACTAACAAAATATTATCAAATTTCTACGGAAAGAACTAAATTGGCAAGACAGAATCAAACTAAATGATCACGTTTTTATATAAGCCAATCTCAGGAAATTAAATGATGTGAAGAGGGTTGTCTAATTTTGTAAGAAATTGAAAAAAGGGTAAAAAATAGTGGAAAATACAATTTCAAAGAAATTTATACAAATGCTACAGTTTTCTCATTTCATTTTCTTATAGAAATACAGAGATGAAGAAAATGATATCATTAGGTGGGTGCCTGTGGCTACCAGACAAAACAATGATATTCTGAACAAATAAAATAGATTTCATAAAACACTTAAAAACATAAGTACATGATGGAGAGAGGAAAGGTAATTACAGAAGCTAATCGAAAGGAATACTTCAAATTGAGATTATTCTATGACGAGAGAAAGGCAAGAAACTTTAAAGAAAATGCTGCTGAAGGCTAACTTCTAGTAGAAAGAGTTCTCAACATCCAATCATTAATACAATTATGTGACGTCAAAGAAATCCTTCTTAATAACAATAATGATAATAAAAACTTTTCATAAAGCATTATGTTAATTTTAATTTAATGCTCAAGGGCAATGCACAAGTACTTTATTTTACTACTTACTGGTAAACTAAGGAAGGAATAGGGTTTACATAGAGCACTTTTTTAGATACAGAGTGATTTAAAAATAAGAATTCAAGAAATATCTTTTTATATTATCATTGGAATATTAAGAAATATCAGGTTTGAGATAGAGAAAAATCATAGAAGAACCTACAAATGAATAACTTCTAAATAGAAAAACATTTTTGACTTTGAACAATTTTGAAGTTACAATCACTTAATGAATTTTACATCATTATGAATTATATCATATATGATGCTTTTATTAAAAAAGAAAAGTCTAATGCAGTTTTATTCTTTATCAAGACTTTGCCTAAACCTAACACTCAAACCTGTATGCTTCCTGAAATTTGACGGCAAAACTTCTTTCATAACTGATATGCACTGCTTTAAGTAATTTATTAGTACAAATATTCTAATAGTATTCTAATAGGTAACACTGTGTCATATCAAAACTTTGAAAAGTACTGATATGTTTGTGAATATATTCCATTCTAGTTTTTGGCATAATGTTCTATTCCTAAAAATTAACTCATAATTTTTTTTGCCTAACTATACCAATGACACCAATTGGCACTGGCGGAACAGGCATGCAGAATTTCTGGTATTCTGCCTAACTCTAATAAACTGATTTCATAGAATGCCCATCTTCCGTCATTCAACCTCCTGAATTCACCTCCTACTACAATGGTAACAATTATTATAATTAATGATAATAAATATAAAAATTTTATTACAAATTGAGGTGAAAATGAAGAGTTAGAGATATGAATAAAAAGGAAGGAAGCAAGGGATTGCAAGATAAAAAAATACCTCAGGAAAATAAAGATTTAAAAAAATTGAAGAAAGCTGGGAGATGGAATAGGGGAAGACAAGGATGTCAAGGAGGAGCATGAAATAAAAAAGGGAGAGACAGAAAGAGAGAGAGAGAGAAAAAAAGTGAAAGAGGAGCAAAATAAAGGAACTGTCTGAGGGGTGAGAGAAAAGCTAGAAAAGGTAAGTGGGAGGAGATAAAGGCCTTAAGATGAGTAACTGATGATTGTTACTGAGAAAACAAAACTTTGATACAAGAAAGTAAACAAGTAACAAAAATAAAACAAGACAAAAAAGGTAACCAGAAGAAAGTGTGAGGGATGAGAGGAGAATCGGAAGATAAACAAGAGTAAGGGGAAAATAAGGAAAGCAAAAAATACTATGCATAAATAGATAGAAAAGAGATAAAAGTAATTCTCAGTGAGGGGAAATGAAGAGAATATATCAAGACAGATGGTAATATTGTGCATACCACCCAGTCTTCTTTTGAACCTTCTATTGAAATGACAAGGATCCTTAACCAACAAGGATGGCCCTCGTCTGATCTAAAGAGAAGAATGAAATCAACAGGGTGTTGGGACGCAAGCTTACTCTATCATCCTGGCTAGTTATTGTTGTCAGTTGAGGGACTAATGTGGAAACAATGGGTGCTTCACACCTGCAAAGGGGCCCCCGATGGGGATCCAAGGGCCCTTGAAGGGCGAGATGGGAAAGGGAAGCAGGGCGGAACAATGGGCTAGAAATAATGGTGCTATGCATGGGGAGGGGGCAGGTCTTGGAGGCATTATCTAATTGGTCTGATTTGCTGTATCATGTCAAAACTTCCAATACAATATATCATCCTGAAATGTTTCAACTCACAATTTGCATTTCATGAAAAATTTTAACAGGAAGACAAAACTTATTCACAGAATGCACCTGTTTTGACAAAACTCAGCATAAACAGACAATATTTGTATCAGGACTGCATACTGTTTGCCTCGATGGTGTATCTATTCTTAAGATATCAACAGTCTATAAAGACTATAGGCAGAGACGTGACCAAAGGGCGTGACGTGACCAAGGGGGGGGGGGGGATACACCTCCTCTTCATTATTCTGAGGGAGATTGTACCTCCAACTTATATAATACGGGCTGGATTTTTTAAAGCTAAAATTATAAATTCAAACCAATCTTGTAAATATTTCAATTGATTTTGATGGTAAAATTTCATTTTTTCCATAATTGTTTCCCCAAAATGCTCAGCTCTCTCCCCTTGCTCTCTTGCATAACATAAATCACTCTTTCAGTTTTGGGGCAGTGAACTTTGGTGTTTTATCCCCCCCTCCCCACATATAACATAAAATCATTGTTCTTGATCAAGACCACTTTTGTTACTCATCAACAAATTTTGTATTCAGGTGTATAGTGAAAGATCCAGAGCTTGATGCTGTATAATGTAGAAAATTATATTAGTAACTGAAGTAATATTCTCATTCCAACCAAGATATATTCATAATGCAAAATGGATTGCATTAGGTGAATTCATTATATGATCTGCTTTACCAGCAATGGTAACTGATAGATGTCATAGATATATAGATTAATCATAAATCAATTGTAAAACTCTCATATACAGCAGAAGGAATTAGTTTTGATTGTCTTTCAGAATAATCAATGCCCTGGAACATGGCTTTACTTCAAGATAAAACAGATATGTTAATCATACATTTACTTTCTTCAACTGTAAAAATGTTCTCCATATATGTTCAGGAAGAAAACGGCAAAAGTTATTCAATCATTAATCAGGGCTATTTTTTTCATTATCTCTAGCATTCTTCATACTCCAACACTAAATTAAGAGTTGTTCAGGGACACGAACAGGGGTAATCTATCACTCCAATAACACAAATATGCCCTGCTTGGAGTGTATTGGTAGGAAATGATTTGATCAAATGCAGTTTCTATTCACAATGAGCATCATTAATCCTTACTCAAGTAGGCAGAATAAACAGAACTTGAGAGAATAAATCTACTTGCGATTGTCTAGCACTTCAAATCAAAGCTTGTCCATGAATCTTCTCCACATTGGGAGAGGCAAGGAGTCCACCTCATAAGGGTATCTTAACCATCCGTTGATTCTGCCTTTTTTTTCATATCCCTGATACTGTTAGTTGCTATGGTATTGGCAACGAGAGATGGAAAGGGGTAGCAATTTGGGGTGACCCCTTCATGAAAAGTACAGGGTGAAAATAAGACTGAGGAAGGTTGGGTCGTTGCACTATCAACTGTTTTTTGCACATGCATGTCAGCATTCCTGCGGAGGAAGAAGAGGCGATTGAAGAGGCACTTTGGACTGATTGACAAGTTTCTCCCAATCCCTTGGGCAAACCTTCTTCCCCTTTCAGGCCCCCTTATTTTCTTACATTCAGATCTCTCACTGTCTAGCAGTTGACTTGGGTCGGGACGGAGGGGGGGCGTTGGGCTGGGTTCTCTAACTGACCAGCATTGCACTTTGATGACCAGTCAATGGTCAGAGAAAGAGGATCAAGATGGACATGGGATCATAAGATGGATGTTAAACCCTGGTGTTTGCAGACAACTTGAGTGTAACAATCAAGCCCTAAATTTTCCACAGGAATGTCCACAGTGCAGGACAAACTGCTTCAATTCCTCTTTTTAGCTACCTGGTGTTTACATACCCAAACAATGAGACAAACAATACAACTCATCATGAGTGTCCCCCTTTTAAATAATTGCCATTGCTTTCTTCTACTTCAACAATGCTACACAAACCAAAGCCATCAAAAAAACAGTGTCCCCTCTAACCAAAGCACACAAACATACAACCAGCTATTAGAGTGAAAGCACTAGGCCACAAAAATAGCTAATCTGTACTCAGCAGAGGCCTTCTATGGCACAGTGTGTTTCAACTTGGTGGGATATTGGCCATAGTCTCAATAGGGTAAAACTTTCACTAATAGATGAGCGAGACAGAGTTTAAATACGCTGTAGACAGGAAGGTTTTACTCTGCGTGCAGTAACAAAACAAAAACAAACACAGGATGGTTGATGTGTATCCATTCTTCTCATGCTTTGACCTGACTGGCGTCTTTATCCTAGAGACCATTTATAGCATCTTTCTGTCTTTCTAGTATATTAAGAAACAGTTGCATTTCCCGAAAACATTTGGAAAACAAAAAGTGTTTTTGTATTTATGCCATTGCCTACAGACTGCTTGTCTCCAGTTGAGTTTGACTTCTTTAAAAAGCAAGCCATACAAAAAAGAAAACATTCTTTGGTAATCCCATTTCACCATTTAATATCTTTGACGGTGGTCAATTGAAAACCGGCAATTAGTCACCCACACATCCAGATAAGATTTACAGGAACAATTGGCTCTTAATAAGCTCCAAAATGGACACTGTAATATCTTATAAGAATGGAATCAAATTGCACCAATACAATTTCCATTATCCTAGCAAGTACTTATGACAGTGCATCTAAATTTAGATTGTCACTATGACTAAAATAGGCAATCATGAAACTGAAATTTTATTTTTGATTTGTTCCTATGAGAACAAAATTTCTCTTTAAATTAGATTCCACTTTACATGATGAAATCCACACATATACATGAATGTTTATTTAGTTTCCTCTTTAATTTTTTTTTCAAGCTGACATTGTGTAAAACAAACCATTAATTAAACAATATTCATATGAAAGTTACCATTTATTAGTATTTAATTCACTGATAATCCTTAATCATTAATAAACCCTCCTTAACATAATATATATATTTATAAATGACACTGTTTAAAATTAGTTTGTTAAAAATATCTTTGTGAGCTATCACTACTCTCCACTCAGCTCATTTGACTTTAACAATTTTTTTATTGCTTAATTGAATATGATTTAAGTATTTCAAGACGAAGCAAGATACTTAAAGGTAAAAGAAAGTAATTGCAGCAAACAATTATTTCACGATAAAGCTTTTAAGACCAATCAATAATTACCACAATATTATCATAGATCTAGATCTGGTACACTGAAATCAACTCATCTTTGTGAAATCATGAAATCTTAGCTGAAAACTGATAATTCTGATAACTGACATAAAAAGAATATGTTGGGCAGTGTATTAATATTGCTTGGAAAAATACATGACATTTTAAGGAATTCTGTGGTTATTTTGCTCATTTCTCAGCAATTACACATTTTTTTCAAGAGCCAATTAGCAAATATTCTTTATTTATACATGCAAACACTTGGGGTCATTTTATTGGATTCTGTTCGAACTCACTTTCAGGTCTTAAAACAACTGGTATTCATCTTTGAAGAGATCTGAAAGTGAAGATAAAACATCCAACATTATTTACAAGGGGCTTAAAGTTTTCTCTACATGTTGATTTTTTTTCTCATTTATGATCCTTAAACATCACCCCCAAAAGAGAAACCATTAAATTGACTACATAAATGGAAAGAAATGAGGAAAAAATTAGTGTATGGTTGAATATTCAAGATGAATTCTGTGATACTTGATTAATTCTTTCCAGAAGCAAAAAAGAAAAAAAATATCAGTAAAATTGGAATAATAAACATTTCTTGGTACTCATGTGTAAACGCATTCTGGACATGTACGAGTGCACACAGATTCCAAGTAAAGTAATCCTGTTGCAAGCCAGTCTAGTTTATAATAATAATAATATTCCGCATTTATATAGCGCTTAACACATCGGAACGACGTCTCTAAGCGCTTTACAGATATATTATTACCCCGGTCATCGGATCCTTGCATGCCCGCATACAATGTATGCACCTTCTCCACTCCCTGGGGAGCATTCCAACAAGTGTTCCAAGACTCAATTGCTAGGCATACTACATAGGCTTTCGCATCCTACCGGGTACCCATTTAACACCTGGGTGGAGAGTGGCAAATTGTGGATTGACGCCTTGCCAAAGGACGCTAGGCCATGGTGGGATTCGAACACACGACCCTCTGATTACAAGGCGAGAGTCAGAACTGCTACACCACGGCGCTTTCGTTTATAGAGTTGTATTTAATTGAAAGCAATTGCAATTGAAGGAACTGAGGTAATCTTTAAGAAGAGATATCACAATTTTACATGTGATGAAACTTTAATATTTCATTTTGAAAATGTATGGCTTCTATTTCCTAATACTTTCAAAACTGCCTTGTTGTATATACATGTACATGGGAAGTTCAACTTGACATAAAGTTGGTTTATAAATAATACAGTAATAAAAAAAAAATTTGAGAGAAAGAAATCAATGAAGAATCACAGACTTTTAGAGTTAGATTTGTGACACCATAAAATGCCACTTTCTTGCCAAAAAAAAATTATTTCACCTGTGTATTCATCACTATTAATCATCAGACACATCTGAAACCATTAAAAAATTCTAATTTATGAAATGAATATCATATGACATTATGAAATAGAAACATTAGAAATTCATAGCTTTGTTATTCTTTTGATAGATTTCCATCAAACCCTAATTCATACATGTGTGTTTCTCTAAATTTTCTGCTTTTTTTAAAACCAACTTACTGTCAGGGTGGACTTCTTTTTAAGCATACAGTGCCGACATGACAAAGGGACTATAATTTAAATTGACCATTACGCCAATGAGAAACAGACATGTGGTGGTGAAAACGTATCGCATTTGAGAGGATAAAGTATTGGAAATATCAATCGACTTAGCATAGACTATAATAAGATTCGCAAACAATTTAGCATGAAACAATGGCAATCAAATGAAAAACATAAGCACCTAAAGGGAAGTTCCTTTTTAGCGATGATTATCCTGCATGAAATTAAAATATTTGGTTACTTTTGGTATCATATGAAAGCACAATAAACTTCCTATATAACTTTTCCCACGTTTGTGTACCGGTATTGAAATTACCTCGGGCATTGAAAAATCAAGAAATTTTTAAGATTTGGCATAAATTTGAAACAAGAAAATCTGCAACGTACTATAAATTGCATAAGAAAATGGCATACTTGTGTATTTTAACTAGCCTACTCATCACCATATGTCAGGATTTATGTTTACTTGCTGAGGGTCCTGTGATACAGGATCTATCTATCTATCTATTGACATTGTGTTTATCCAAATAATGTTGAGAAAAAAGTCAGAAATGGTAAAAGGACCTAAAATATACTTCTGAATAAGCAACACAGTTGTCGAAGCTATTGATGATGGTAAGAGACCTGGGCCCCATCTTACAAAGTTACGATTGATCCAATCAAAGTAACTCTAAGGAAATCCATTAGTGTCATAATTTTTCTACAGGAAATTTGCAAAATGTCCTTTGTAAACAAAGGAGAACACACCAAATTGTCAAGAAATCAATGAATTTATGGATATACATTCATATCTAGAATTTCTTTTAAACGAACATGCATTTTATATGTTGACTTTACTGGCTTTCCATAGTTGCGATTGATTGGATCAATCGCAACTCTTTGTAAGACGGGGCCCTGGATTTAGTCCTTTGAGTGGCAACAAAGAGAAACAACAAACTTAGTTCCATTGGAACACACATACTTACTGAAATGAAGGAACAACCATTCGAAATGTCTACAGTATTACTAAATTTATCTATGAAATCTTAAGGTATGTTCAGTTTATGATGTAGTGAATCTTTTCAACAAACACTGCTATCTATCTGCTTTTTTTTTTTTGGTATGCATATTTTAGTTGGATATTAGGTCATATGGAACAATCCAAATTCCCCCTTTAAAAAAACCGCACTACAAAAAACAAACAATATAAATATAACACTGAAACAAGAGCAAAAACTCAAAGCCATGGACAAATAAAATTCTTAGAAAGTTACTTAGATTTAGAACATTGTAAGCATACCTATTCAGCTTTTGGCATTACATATACTTGCAAAACTTTTCAAAAACCTCAATATCAGTGGCAAAGTTGAATTCAATATCTAAACAAAAGTTGAGGCTCAAATGCGCAAAGGACCAAATTCACAACATTGCCCTCCTGGACCATGTCGCATCTACAAGTATAGCAACTTTACCATCCAGTGTGTTGGATCAGTTGGTAGAGCGTTCGACTCACAACCAGGAGGTTGCGAGTTCAAGCCCAGGCCGTGTCAGATCAAAAGATGGAGTTGCCGCTACCATGTTTTGTGTTCAACAATTCAAGGGATAGAGCTACGTCCATCTGACGCTGCACAGTGACTGCCAAAGCCCACAATCAATTTGGCAAATAGAATTTTCTGAGTTATTCTATTTTAGATTTCATTTCAAACAATGAATATGGATTTTTTCCGTTTTACATATGTATCCTTGCTTTTAACTGTCATAGTACATGTAGTTGCCATTGGAAGGTAACATTACCATAATACTAACTTTTGTGCAAATACCACCCTGGATTGAAGCCAATACTATTTGTGTTTTGGTTTGAAGCACTGTGCCATCTCTAAACTTTTTGCCAGTTAGTGTCAGAACACGGTAAATGCAACATCTAGGCCACAACCAACCCAACAACTAATTGATACAATACACAGGGGAAAAAATCAAACAAGCATAAGAATGGAAAATTCATCCAAATCTGTAATGAATTAAAAACAAGTTATGATTTTTAAAGTATTTTATTAGTTTACTTTTATTTCATATGTAATTTTTTTGTTTTTCACATTTCTTTTTTGTTGTATTTAACATCTAAAAATATCAGCAACATAATTTTTTATTCCATGCTGTGACAACAAAATAATCATACTATGAATTGGGTTTGAGACACATATATTGGATTTGTAAATAAAATTTTGCACAATTTTGGTCAAGTGCAAAATGTTCAAGTACAAACCAATCATATAATCATAAAATACTACGTTCATTGACAATAAATGGCATTTGACCTTGATCATCCGACCTAAGACTTGTCAGTGATACTTGATTACCTCTATATCCACATTTTATATACTACATCTATAAACTTTGAAAGTTATGACAGCAATCTAATAATTAACTCCAAAATGGCCATAGTTCATTGACCTTAACTGACCTTTGACTTTGGTCATGTGACCTGAAACTCGCATGAGATGTTCAGTGACACTTATTACTCTTATGTCCAAGTTTTATGAACTACATGTAGATCCATACACTTTCGGAGTTATGATGGTTATTCAAGAATTTCCCCCAACATGGCCAAAGTTCATTGACCTTTGACCTTGGTTATGTGACCTGAAACTCGCACAGGAGGTTCAGTGATACTTGACTACTCTTATGACCAAGTTTTATGAACTAGATCCATACACTTTCGAAGTTATGATGGTAATTCAACTAATACCCCAAACATGGCCAAAGTTCATTGACCTTAACTGACCTTTGACCTTGGTCATGTGACCTGAAACTCGCACAAGATGTTCAGTGATACTTGATTACTTTTATGTCCAAGTTTTATGAATCAGATCCATAAACTTTTAAAGTTATGATGGTAATTAAACAAATACCCCAAACTTGGTAAAAGTTCATTTACCCTAAATGACCTTTGACCTTGGTCATGTGACTTGAAACTCAACCAGGATGTTAAATAATACTTTATCACCCTTATGGCCAAGTTTCATGAACTAGATCCATTTACTTTTGAATTTATGATGACATTTCAAAAACTTAACCTTAGGTTAAGATTTTGATGTTGATTCCCCCAATATGGTCTAAGTTTATTGACCCTACATGACCTTTGACCTTGGACAAATGACCTCAAACTCAGGCAGGATGTTCAGTAATACTTGAATAACCTTATGTCCAATTTTCATGAACTAAGTCCATATACTATCTAAGTTATGCTGTCATTTCAAAAACTTAACCTTCGGTTAAGATTTGGTGTTGACGCCGCTGCCGCCGTCGGAAAAGCGGCGCCTACATGTACATGTATAGTCTCACGCTGCTATGCAGGTGAGACAACAAAACGATTCCGCAATATATAGCCCCATAGCATATTACATAGATCTCCTGAATAAAGACATGCCCAATCAATAAACCTATTACTCCTTTGAAAGCAATACCATAAACATGCCTACTTGCAATTTAAATGTTTAATGAATGAGGAAAGCTAACCTTCACTTGATATCCATATATTTTTAATGATCTTTTACAACTTACTTATTTTGTTTTTATTGTTCCTCTTTATTTTACCACTTCCTCATTATCTTATGTATACTTATTTCTTGCCTTTTACATACATATTTCTTAACTCAGTATTTACAATTGTCACTGCTTTTAATGTTTGAAATATGTATCAATTGTTTGTACTTTGCATGCATGACCAATTCAGCAATTTGGCTGCGACTCTTGTTTTTTACTAAACCTTGAATTGAACCACATACCCAGGAATCGCAAATTCGGTCTCAAAAGTTGTGCAAGACTTTTGGAAATGTTGTATTGCACAATACTTTGAAAGGGGGGATAAATATTAAAAGCGACTTATGATTGAATCCTACCTTGCCCACCATATCCTTGCCTCTGGTTGTATCCTCCTCCTCCTCCTCCTGATTGCTGCATTAGGGGTGGGGCACCCAAGAGAGACTGATCATTCCTTCCTTGGTCTGAACCATGGTGTCTGCAAAAGCAACAATTAAAATTGAATTTTAAAAACCAAATCATATAGTTTGAACAACTAAAATTATATATTTTTAATTGAGTCAATGAAATGAAAAAATACATATATAATATACCTGGAGAAAGATATACATAAACATTATACATACACTTTATACAATGAATATTTTCTATTTTTCTTAAACTTCAACACATCATTAGCAGGCAATACACGTATACATACAAATAAACACCACATGAAAAATACATTGGTAGGTTCAAGGCAAAAAAAGGACATGAAATCCAGTATGAAAACATTTCAAAGTATTATTGAAATGATTATCTGATCGTATACTCTGGATCCACATGTTGTGTGCACCATACATGTATTTACTGTGACAGAGTTAATATATTCTTAACCTGTGTAACACGCACAAGCTTTTAAATATGAAATCAAAGAAGTTTAAACTATGGCTATGCTAAAATGCAATGTCTATTTATATTAAAGAAAATGAGAATAAACCATTTCATCTGGATATTTGGTGTAAATAAAGTATGTAAAATTGGTACAATAGCAAATCTTTATCTTGACTGTTTACTGAAGAATAGACACATTATTTCAACTGGATATTTGTTGAAAATGAAGTATGTAAAAGTGGTACTATAGCACTATGCTGCTTGACCGTTTATTTGAGAAAAGATGCATTCATGATGTTCATCTGGATGTTTGTTACAAATGAACTGTGGCAAATCTTTATCTTGATGATTTTCAACTGGACTTTCAACTAGATATTTGTTGCAAATTAAGTAAGTAAAATTTGGGACTATAACAGATCTTTATCTTCACTGTTTATTGGAAAAAATACATTAACTAAATCATCTGGATCTTTGGTGCAACTGAAGGTGATAACATTTGTACTAGAGGCTGGTGCACATCCATTTCTTTATTATCAATCGAAGACACATTAATAATTCACACAGAAATGAAAAATGAGGGAGGAAAAAAATGATAAGAAGTGTTGTGCAGATATTTCTGTTGAACAGTTGATTATCTCTCCTCATCTGGTAACTGAAAAACTGATTAAAATGACCTCAGACTTCTTTGAACTGTTCTTTTGAGTGTTTAGTACTTCCAAAGGTAATGCTAAAGGATACTCCTAAGAAGGACAAATACATCAGTCAAATCTTAATCAATACACAAGTACAGATATACACTGAGCATCACAGCAGGATAACTATGACCCATTTCGGTCAAAATGCAAGTGAATAGATGGAAAGAACAAAACAGAAATACATGAATTACTGATTAAATACATAATTATTTCATGCCTCTGGAAAATATTTTAATGGGGACTTGGTGAATGGATGCTGGTGACAATACTATCTGAAAAGAAAAATAAATGGGAAAATTCCAACATAATTGCAGGAACAGCACAATTCTCTGGAAATCAACCTCACCTCACTTTGGCTAAAGTATTCCAAAATTAGTAATATAAAAATATTTGTTAATCCTAACATGTAAAGATGAATTCTGACCAAGAGATTTATATCTCAGAAAAAACTGTCTCAAGTTGACTGTAAAATAGTAGTAATTACAAAGAATTTGTTTAGGATGCAAGTCTTTGGAATCACCAAAATGATCAGCTATCAACTGTAATTTTTGCAGGTAATGTGCACTGGACATAGATATACATGTCATATATGGGACTACACTCAAATTTTCAGCCCATGCATTTCAGCTGCTTTGGAGTCAACTTTTGAATGTTAAGGCATCTGAAGGGCAATCCTTAGTAGAGGATCTTATTATAATAATATTCTTCTTAAACTCAAACTTATTGTTTTCACAAAAGGAGTTTCCTTTTAAATTTCTACAATATGTTTGTCTTCTCCATTCAGTACTCTTAACTGACCTTACCATAATCTGCAACTAACTGGAAAAAATAGCCCCATGAACAGCAGCAACAAATACAATCACTACCAATACAGACACCCTGTCTTATTGTAATTAAGTGTGTACACTCGATTAGTGTTCAATCTGTATGTATGTGAATATTTCCATAAGAGGAGATATACATCTATCCTAAAATAAACAGAGCTATTCAATACATAACAAGCATTTTGTCAAAACAACAACTACCAGTATTGCATATCATTTTATTATTGAAAAGACAGAAAAATACTAACTCTCTCATTAAATACTTTTCTAACCAAGTAATAGCAAAACTGAAGCATCTCAGTTTTTATATATAACACTATTTTCCCAACAAGATAAATCCCCCTATCCAACCCAGCCAACTCTTATAATACCATCAAACTTTATTGACCCCCCCCCCTCCTCTTTTTTCTCTCTATTCATCTCCTTCTCCAACCCTGATTACATGACCTAACCATACACCCAGACGATGTCTCCATAGTACCTACTTGGTATTCTCTCTTCTCCAACCCCAACCACATTACCCCTTACCATACCCCCAGACTACCTTGAAAGACTTGCTTGGGGCTGGCTAAGGCATGCTGGCATGGCATGATTGCTAGGGAGGTAGTGGGACTGACTGGAACAAGGCGGGGCACCTTGCTGAAACAGGGGGAGGGACGACTTGTATTGGTCCACAGGTGCACCTTGGGTGCCTTTTATAAGCTGTTGTTTCCATTGGTTGAAGAGCTGGGTTGCACCGAAATATTCCTGGACATCTTGGTCCCTGGAATGAAGGAACAGGGTTTCAGGAAAGACATAGGGAAGGGGAGAATATATATATGTACGTGGTCAAAATACATCTAAAGGATTAATGATCTATCAATGGCAAACTATATATTTATAAGACTTTATTTTAATGCAGACATTTTATATTCATTTTGATTAGTGAAAAAAAAAATTATAGTATGTTTTGCAACAGGGACAGATTCCAGTCCCTAAATTTTCTTGCTTTATACATGCTGTATCTATTACTGAGAGCATAGTGAAAAGAAATGGTCGCTCAGCAAATATATCAATATAACACAAATTTTGGATTCAATATTGTTAATCATTGTCTCATGTCACTGCTGTTTGCTTAAATATATTTTACCAATCAATCTAATTAGCTTCCAAAATTGCTGGGATATACTTTACCACTGTGCTAAAATACAAAATGACTTGAATGCTGTATTATTTATAAACTATATAAAGGTTATATTCACCAAGATAGAAAAATAAAATTTTGGAAGTATATATCACGTTAAATACACCTAACAAAAAATACAGACCTACAATGGAGAAGATAGAATTATATAAAACAAAGTATCAGAACAATGTTGTGATGATGATGAAGATAATGATGGTGGTGGTAGTGGTAAAAGAAATGTACATGCAAGCTAATGTACGTTTGTTTGAATGATGTATAAAAAATGAGAAAATACATGAAATCTTGTAACAAAAGAAGAAACATATATATTATATGTGTAAATGTTAGAATAATGAAAACATTTTTAAAATTATGTACAATATCTGAAACAAATTCATGTAAAAGATAAAATAACCTGAAATATAAAAGGAAAACATGAATATTGAACACCAAAACATGATGCAATGCCATGAATATAACTCACAAAAATGATGATCAGTAAAAACACAAAGCGGTGAATAAACACACACAAAATAATATTTTAAGAATTGAAAAAAAATAATGTTCTGCTGTAATTACATCTGAAATAGAAAAGTGAAAAATTGTATCATGTATCAAATGAATAACAAGAGGCAAATGCCATCTCAAATACACAGAATATTCAAGTATTTGCAATTGACATTTCAATAGAGTTTGAATTGTAATTAGAATGAAGACATTTTACAGAATAGTACTGTAATTTATGAACTTGCAAATCACAAAACAACATGGAAAAAAAGAGAATGAACATGTAACAAGCACATACATGCATCTTTGAAGGTATCTAAAAAAAAAAAACATAAAAAAAAACTCATAACTCACCAAAAATACTCATAACTCACCAAATATAATAGAAACTTTTGAAATATTAATAAATACCAGATACAAGTAATCTAAAAATTCAGTATATAAGCATGTAGTTCTTTCATTTAAATTTTTTTTTTTAATGACAATGATATAAAAGTCACAATTTTACTATACCAATTAAAAAGTAACATGCAAAAGGCATTCTCACAAAGATATTCTTGAGTTTAGCACAACCTTATGATTGACTGGAAAATGGCAAGGAAATTATTTTTCTTGATTGCACAAGCTGATGTTCAAATGAGCAGATATTCCTGAGAAAGTCATTTGAGCTTTACTGAGAAAGTCATTTGAGCTTTACAAACAGCTTAAATATGAAAAATATCAGGTCTGTAAAATAAACCCTGGTCAAAACTATCATCAAAGTATCAGAAATTTTTATAAGAATTAAGCGTATCTTGGTGAAATCAGCTATTATATTACTTGAAATAAAATGTATTGAATGTCCAAACAATTTTTTTCAAATGACAAAGCAATTTCCAGAAGAAAATGCAACAACAGCTCAAGATTTCATTATCATTTGCACTTTTATTTTGATTGTGGAAATTCAATAAATTCCAATTTAATTCAATTTTGTAAAAAAGTAAAGATGAGATTGAAGATTTAATTTTGATGCCTGTGTTTTAGAAGGATGCCAAGGAATGATTCAATGATCCCGTCACATACTGTTATTAAACGATATTATCAGAGAAACCAATGCATATATTTATTTCAAATTGTTTAATTGTTCATCAGATGGTTTATAGATGCATATCCAAGTTGACAGGCATCCTTATCGACTCGAATCTCGGACATGTTGAAATGGAATTTGCAACGGTAAAACACATCCTGATGAAATTGCTAGACAGAGGCAGACATTACCATCAGATGGTAGCATGTACGTGACAGAGCCTTGAACTGTCAGGGATGTACAGATTTTGAAATGTGGAAGTTATAAAGATATCTATGATTTCATACAGGTACCATCATTTAGTTCATTGACACCCTTGATCAATCATTTGATGCTGTAAGGAATTATTTCTATGTATACTTAGAAATAAGACAATTGAAAAATATCTCAAGATGTTAATCTTTTTTCATATATCAGGTAATTTATTGTTTGCTTCAGGTGTTTGCAAATTATTTGACTGATAGATATGTCTTTTTTTAACCATATTCCAGTACTTGTCATAGTTTATACTTTTTGTTGTTACAATATATTAATGTTATTATACTAACAATAGGACCACATTTGAAATAAGCCTTGTGGCTTTCATGGGCTATCCTGTCAATGTATTCTTCAAATTAATTGTAATCACCTGTGATATTCTTTATGAATAAAATCATTCAATCACATAAGGATATAAATCCAATCAGCCTACATCTTTTCCTAATGTAAAAAACACTAACAATCAAATTATATTTCAATGAAAAGGAGTATGGTTTACTTGAAACAGGAAGCAAATACATGTATGGAGGGGAATTTTCAAGCACGCAACTCATTCTTTTTATTTTCTGGGGTTACTCTTTACAACTTATTGCCCAAATCGGCAACAATACATAAGCTTTAACATTTTAATGAATGGGAATTTTCCAGGGCTCCTTTTTTTTAAAGTTTCCATGGCTCTTTTGAGCATTTCGAAGGGAAAGTCGGCCACCCCCCCCCCCAGCCACCGTATATTTTTTCCCGTTTTCAAATTTACTTACTACACTCTATTAAAATGGAATATGTCAAAATAATGAGAAAAACTCATGAAGTTAGTATAAAATGAAAAATGTTTGGATGATCAACTTTGAAAAATTGAAAGAACAGTTACATCAGTTAAACGGTTACCTTGCTGGAAAATAACCAGTGTCAACACCATGCCTTAGGGATAATGAGAGGGGAGAAGAAAAGCATGCAAAACAATAAGTTCTTGTACATCATGCAGATGTAGTAGGCACGCATATTTTAATGCTGAATCAGTGGATTCCATCACATTTACTCCAGAGCAGAAAACCTGTTGCATAAAAGATATTATTATGGCAACTTTGCTATTTAATGGTAACTGCCATGGAATCATTGATATCCAATATCTGTTTAACATTGTTACCATGGTAGTTACCTAATGGATTGTTAAGTTACCACAATAGAAACTTTCATGAAATGGGGGGGGGGGGGCAGATTAAGCTAAACACAGAACCCTACCTCACACTCAACATCAGCCATAATCTTTCCCCGAGTACAATTCTGAATAGAACCCTATACAACCATATGCCTAATCCCTCTCCAGAGAAAGAATAGAACAATTTTCATAGGAGCAAATGTGGGGTTGCTGAATTATGATATAACATGCAATATAATGGATACATGCAATAGTTCATGGCTATGAAATATTTTATATTTTAGAACATCAATACCCAATGACATGGACTTAAAGTGCTGCAGCTAATTCTCAGAAGCACAATGTGTCAGAAAAGGATATTGGCATGCTGGTTTGTTTCAAAACAAATTTCTATGCCGTCTTCCAAAAAATTCCAGTGATTGAAAATCAATGTCACATTGAGATTGATTGAACTCTGATCAGAAAGTGCAAGTAAACAAGAGAGATCAGTCTCAAGATGAGATGAGATGGATATGAATCATAGCAATCAAAAACAAGAATAGCCTCTAGGAACTGTTGCATGAAGACTTGCGTTTAAATGCAACTCAAAGAATCAAAGGCAAGTCTTAAATGCATGCTTCCGATTTGTTACATATCAAGTTGTGCATTACTTTTTAAGTTGAGTTGTGATTGATTTTAACTTTTTATCAATGGTCTTACCTGATCATCCTCTGAGCAGCACTGGTATCCAATCCATCCCTGTATCCACTATTCCTCTGGAATCCCAGCTGAGGTCTGTATCCATCCCTTCCACCACCACCACCACGACCACCATAGCCCAGGCCTCCTCTACCACCGTAACCCCGTCCACCGCCACGCCCACCTCGGTACCCGTTGGCATTCATGAAATCCTCGGGCTTCAGCACCTTGTCTGGCACCCTGTGAAGTTATTCAAAAACATATAGCATGGTAAACTCAAATGCTATGCTACGATTTACATGTAAATGTATTCCAAACTAAAGAATTTTAATCGTCATTATTCTCAAATACTGGTTCTTATTGTCTTCATTTGGTATTCATGACGATGATAACTAAATAATAATTCATACTTCTCAAATAGGTAAACGACTTAGCTCCAGTTTAGCTCCATGTCTTGTCCTGTATAACATTAACCCGCATGTCAATTTCTATTTTCCATACATAAAAAAATTGTAAAGTTGATGAATGACAAATAATAAAACACATTATTTCACTCATTGAGCCAATACATAGAATAAACATCATAAAATAAACATATTATAAAATAATTCATTCTAAGCTGGTTGGCAAATACAAATAATCAAATATAAAATGAGCATCATTTGAAACTTCAAAGTACTACAATAAACACAATTCAAAGATAAATTTCAAATTCCTCACACATTACATGAATGTCAACTTAACTTTGAAATAAAATGAGAATAAATATATAGAGCATTTAAAAATGCAAATCTGTATGAAGTTACTCACTTGGCTCCGGGTAACCTCTTAGCCTCAAATATGAAACCTTGTGGGTAGGTAGGGTCACGGAATGTCACTCTGGTGAAGAAAAAGTGAGATTTTATTGAGCTATAACAGTGACAGTATCAAACAGCACAGAGAGAGAAGTATTAACTTTATTAGCCCACATATATTTAGAAGTAGCACATTTGTACAGGCTCAGTCAGCAAAACCAGGTACTGAATTTCGTGTGCATTATGAAGCTTCTTGAAACATATATAATCACTAGATTAGCCTTTTCTAAGGGAAATCTATGAAACTATTTTAATTTAGAATTTAGATATTTTACAGCATGTTTTGCATATAAAAATTACCTGACAAAATAAATAATCAAGAAGAATATCTAAGTTTGGAATGACTGTTGATTCAGTGCATCATATTTCTTTATATAGTCTGAAGTGTCATGAGCATCATATCTGGTGCTCTTGAAAAGTTAACAATTATCATTTCCTTCCTTTTTTAAATTTCAAAATACTGTTATGATACATACCCTAAAACATAGCTCTCTGGAATGTCTCTCAGTTGAGGAACAGGTGACCGATGAAGTCTGCCAAAGGTGAAATTCAATTAGAAAAGGGATGAAAGAGGAAAAGAGGAGACAGAGGAAAGGAAAATTTCCAAGAGAAAATATTATACAGATATTGCCTACCTAGAGTTTGAATATAACATTTCCTCTCCCCGACGGAGTTATATTTTTCCCAAGGGATTATATTTTGCCCGAAGCGCGCAGCGCTGAGGGAAAATATTATCCCGAGGGAAAAATATAGCTTCGGAGGGGAGTTGAAATGTTATTTATTAAAACGATAGACCAGGCAATATCTGTTATATTATATAGTCTATGTGGATTCGCCATCAGAAATTGCATTCATCATCTGGCTCAAACCCGAAATTCTTGCTACAGCTCTGATCCATCTACGTCATAATAGATTTTGTTTTAAATACATCAAGCGCGTTCTTCATGCAATCGACGCGTTAACATTAGCGCGTACATTAAATAAACTACCTTGTTACGCAACTTGTATGCAGCGAGTGACGTCACCTTAGTGAATATAACGCCGCAATTGAAAATACAACGCAGTATATTCCCTGAGGTGACGTCAAAACCTAGAATATAACAAATGCGATCCTCGCAGCTATGGTCACGTGATGGCGTATTGACCTATCACTGATTCGAATCTACATAACCTATGTAATATAATCAATTATTTGCATGCATTATGAGATATTGTTCTTATCTTGTACTTTTATTAAGTATTAGCATTTGTTTTTAAGGATGAATGAAGGTTTTACAAATATCCAAAGACTATAGTGTTAGGATTTTATTCAACTTCGATTTTGTGATGTCATATATGTTTTGACATATAACTTTTTATATTTAATGGTTCATGGTGACTATATTTATTTTTCTCATAGAAATATTCAAGAAATAATGCGTCAAATTATATTGTGAATGCACAAAAGATCAAATTTCAACTTTCTAAGAAAATGACATTTTATGGTATTTACATCACAAGCATATGGGAGTGCTTGCCGCATTTGACATCACCAAAAGATATCTAAAAAATCTTTACTCTGTTACTCTTTGATGGATTTCAACTCATCTCTCATCTAAATGTTGCTATCATTTTCTGCTTTAACAAAAAAATACATAATGTCAGGGTGAACATCTGTTAAGTTTTTTAGATACAAGGCTCTATCGTCCACCGGGCCCTGCTTTAGAAATATGATAGACTGAAATCAAAATCAAATTGTGACTGAGAACTTGAAATCAATAGAAATTTGATTTTTGCAACTCTTTGTAAGACAGTGCTCAGCACTGCCAGCGGCAATGCATACTCTGATACCATACAATAAAACAAAGAGAAGTAAATGATTCTACTCACTTTCCAGGCATTGTTACAAATTCATCCTTTCCAATCTTTCCTCTCACACCGTTGGCAAGTGAAGGGCAAATATCAGTGTCTGGTTCAGCCTGCATGGAAAGAAAACAAAATTCAACTGCTGCTGGATTTCTAAATGATCTTTCAGATATGTGACAAAATCAAGTAAAAACCAGGAGTAACAAGGAGTGAGACTAATATGTAATTTAGGGCTCTTCACATGATCTTTTCCCCTATTCATCTTAGTATTAATTCATTGCCAATCTTGAATAAACAGATGCAAAATTGAACTGAATATACATTCATTATCCATAATCAGTTGAATATATTTTTCATTTAATTTTGATAACTTACTACACTGCCCTGACTTGATTTCTAATGTTTGATAATCATAATGAAATGAAATATAAGAAGAACGTTGTTCAAAAACAACATCAAGCCCTGATCGAAAAGTTATATGAATCTAATTCTAAGAACCCACAATTTCACAAAAACATAAATTAAAGTTTTCTAGTTGGTGAGATGAGAGAAGGGCACTACCAGAACACATTTGATAATGGTTAATAACCTTCTGTTTCTTAGCAAAGGAGATGTTCCCTTGTGTATCTTACCTCTTTAAGACTATCTGTTTCATACAGCTCCCTGATGAAGTTATAGAGTGGGTGATGCTGACCCACAAACAAACGATCAGGACCATTGCTGTTTCTCTTCCCTGTAATCACACACAAAAAATGATCATCATATTCATCAATAATCCTAATATCCACACTTCTTGGTTTACTTCTGCCTCTTTCTTCAATTATCGTTATCATTATTTTCTATATATGATTTAAATCAGAACACATATAGAACGTATATACCCAAACCAACATCAGACATTAAAATCCACCACTAGCTCCATCATCACAATCATCTACACAACTATCACCACCATCGCCAACCACCACCACCACAAATACTATCACTACCAGCACCAATCCCCCCACCACTTCCACCACCATCATCTTCACCATCGTCATCTTCATCATCTTCGTTATCCCTACTATCACCATCACTTTCACAACAACCATCATTTTTATCATCTTCATTATCATATTCATTACAATTACAACCATCATTACAATCAAATCCTACTCCTCTATATCAATATACTTACTCTCTATTGGTGCGAGGTTGGGATATACCTCTGCAAGGGTCGTAAGGAGTCGATGCTCATCTACAAATGGCAGGAGTGCTACACCTACAAATGAAATTAGAAGAAAATATTGGTATTCACATACATTCACAAAAGCTTATGACATATTATAAGTTGGAACTTATCACTGCACCCTTTAGCAAACAAAAGGTTTCATTGCAAATAATATACATAAATATGCAAACCCACTACTCTATCTTAAAGTATTTAGTCTCAGAACATACATGTATCATATTCTAAATCTAATATAATTATTTGCTTAAATGAGGTATAATTCAACCAAAGTAAATTTCTACTTGATTAACTTTATTAAAGATCTATTTTAGAGAAGGATACTTATCTAGGAGAAAAACCGCTGCTAAATATTTCTTTGGTTAAGTTTCTAGTCTGGTGGTGTACATCAAATTTCAACCAGATAAAGTCTGGATATGCACCCATTGAGAATGGAGTGGAAATATAGTCTCTTTGCTAATCCTAACACTGTTTAAGTACATGTCCTACCTTGCCATGCATATTTCTTCCCATTGAGATCAATCTGGAAATCATCTGGATAGAAGTCAATGATTGGTGAGTCCTAAGATTAAAAGAAGAAAATGGTTTGAATTATTGTAAGATGATTAATACTGAACTTTATCTGAACTTCTTTAGGATATCAAACAAAATAATATTTGTACATTTCATTAGTCACATGATAATATTCAGCTCAGAGACATACACTGAACACAAAGAAATAAGGTTATAACATGTCTAGGCATATAAAAATAAATAATTTATGAATAACTATTGTTAAGTATCTAAAATCATATAAAACAATAACTTAGATGGAAAATACACTTCATATCATTCAAAATTAAATAATTATGAAAGTTATCAGAAAATTGTCACACTTTGTAAAAATTAAGTGCTCACAGGTTGGCAGGTCATGATCTAATTTTCAAATTGTGCATACAAAAATGTCAAGAAAAGAATTATGATACATGTGTATTTCTATTAAACTTACAATGTCCATCATTTTTCTCCTCCATGATTCTGGTAGGAAGTTACCACTGGCTGCAGGGAACACACTCATCAGCTGCTCTAATGGCTTGAACTGGTTAAACAAAACATAATATGATGGGTCAAAGGTCATGTTGGTTTTTTCATGGGATAGCAGGCTAGTTTAGGATACTATTTGCGTTGTGCTGGTGTTTATTTTAATTTGATTTTTATGAAATAACTTTAAATGTACATTTTCTTCATCAATGCCACCAGATGAAGGATTCTGTTAGCCACCATATTTTTATATACCTCTGAGATGTTGATTGGCCCAACTCCCAAATAATAAATGTAGTCACAAATTTAAATGATAACTCAACACAAACTGAACATACTTGAAGCTTAATTATTGTTCTATGTTACCTTAACCTAGTGGTATTCTTGATAAGCAAATACTTTTGCATCTGATTACATGTTTGGTGGAGAAATATTGAATTAAGACTTTCTTTGAACGATAGATTTTTGGCGTACATATATTCATGTAAACTTTTCTAACCAATTCGAACATGGGCAGAAATAGTAATTTACAGAATCAGAAAACATTACAAAGTTGGATGTGCAAAATAACTATTTGCCCGCCATATATAACCCCCCCCCCCCCCCGGGCCCAACATTAATTAGTAGGGTGCCACCTTACAAGGGTTCTGCCTGTACTATCCTCATTCAACCCACAACTTTTGATTGATGAATTTCTATATAAAAAATGTGTAGCATTATTGTACAGAAAATAATAATCCTGCCGATAAGATTTTGAGATTTCAACTATAACTCTTGTAACAAATTTCTTATTTAGAAGGTTTCTTATATTTTCTTATATCTAATACTTTATAATGAAGGTTCATGTTCTAAGATAGTTCCTTCAAAAGATGAATTTATAAGCTTTCGTCACATACCAAATTCACGTCTTGAAGGTATCAATTAGCCTAGCAATTTAGGACTGACACAAGGGTTTAGATAAATAGGAAGTTGACAATGAAGTGAGCCCCGATTGAAATTTACCCTGGGGACTTCTGACTTCCCATCTATTCATACCTGACCCAGGGTAGTTCTAGATAGACTTCCTGTCTATTCACTTCATAGTATCCTGAGTAAATCTGAATAGACTTCCCATCTATTCATACATAACCCAGGGTAATTCTCAATAGACTTCCCTTCTATTTATAGTAAATTGGGTACTTCTGAGTAGACTTCTTGTCTATTCATACTTGTATGCCCTTATTGTTATAGGGAATCACTTTGTATCATTCTTTTATTACATGCAAACTCTACTAGAATTAAAAAGAATGAATGAAAGAACTAATTGATTTTCTTCACTAATAGGCAGAGTCATGAACATAATGTACGCTTGTAAATGTACTAAGTAATGAATTGTTGAAAAGCTGGTGTAAAATGAAATTAATATAAAATATTTCTGACAACAAAAATTATGTAATTATACTGTGGTCTACTCCTAGTAGAGTAGAACATTTGTGAAAGAAGCTTGAATATCTTAATTTTTCTCAAAATATCTCAATGTAAACATTGTTAGCAAAGATGTGTAATAGACGCTGGATGTGCGTACACTGCGATGCATGCGTAGTCATGTGTGTAAGTACAATAAAATTTAAATGAGTTCTGTAAGCATTGTGAATAAAATGTGAATTAAGTCAAGTAGGTAGCCCACTTTTTACTCTGCGAGTAGAACGAAGCAGGCAAAGAGTTAACAAAATTATATACATTGTGAAAATTCAGATCATACAGTATCCAACAATGAGAATCTTCAAAATGTCAAATTAAATTCCCAAAGAATACTCACAGGTTTTGTTCCTTTCTCAAAGTCATTAGGAAGGCTGCCGATGTCGAGGAAATCTGAAGCAAAGGGAGCATAATGGTAAGGAAAATACCACTTCCATGATGCACATCCTTGATAGTAATACCTCAGTACCCAGCACAGACCTTCAACATAGCATCGCACCTGATGGATTTAAGATGGGTAGATTAAACAACATTAAATATACAATTATTTGTTCTCCATAGATAAATAAGTCACTTTTACATTAATCTTTTATGATGACAATGGGAGCATGTGTTCAATTGAATTTTTACAGACAATTCAGTTCAGATATGATGATTCACAAAGAATATATAACAGAATTATTATAAAAATTATTGAAATACATTAAAGCTATCAGGCAGTAAACATTGCTTGTGAAAGTATAGTCATGTACATGTAATTCTCTCTTTGACATAAACAATTAATTTATCTAAATTGAACAGGACTTTCAATTGGACCACTATACATGCTCTGACATGCAAGGAAATTGTGACCAAATACTTGCTATTGTGGCACTTGTTTATAGAAGACACAGAGTTTGGTTAGGAATGTGAAGTTTTGGTTCAGAATAATGTGAGGATTGCAATTGGGATTACACATCAGTGATAGGTAGGAGGTAATGTTTTAAAATACAATTTTAGTCGCTAATGTCATGGAACCTTTATGATAATAATGGATATCATCAACTACTTACAACTTTTGCACGGAAATCATGGTCAGATGAGGGAACATCAAACTTGTTTTGATAGTAACGCTCCTTCCAGCCATCTTCCCATAACCTGTAAACAAGAACAGCACAATTCATTGTTTCAAAAGTATACAATGAAAAGAATCTCATTAAAATGATCACTGTTTTGATTTGGTTACTATGTAAAAATTTGAGCTGCATGACTCTACATTCTGTAAAGAGCATTTGCATAATCTAAACATTTATATCCCTGAAAAACCATTGTCATGTGAATTTGACTAAAACTGAAAAAAAAAAAATCAAATAGTTTCATGAATGATACTATTCATTCAAAGATATCTTGATGATAACAACTTTTATTAAAAATTTTTTTTAGGCATCTGCCTGGCTCTTCATATCTATTTGAATAAATTTTCCAAATTATCAGTTTCCAATTATTCTTCAAGTGATTCACTCTTAATAAGTCACACCCTTTTAATCATTACAATGTATGGATGATAGATTTATCATTTCCGTGATGAGGATGAATTTTCTCAGTAGAATGATAAACTATGGTTTATTCTCTTTTTTCCTCCTCACTCCTCCTATCTACCAACCTGACAGTATCATCCTTGTCTTCATCTTCTTCCTCGGCCTCATCACGACTTCTCTTTGTTCCTCTCTCCTCACCCCCTTTAAACGAAGCTCTTAATGCATCAGCTGCATTCTGAGAACAGAACATAATAATAATAAAACCCCAGGATTTACATTACCTTCCAAAACTAGTAAACTTAACTTATTTTGTATAAAATCTAGATTAAAGAGTGAACTCATACTTCGTTGATCATTCTGCCATCTATATATTGGAAGCATCAATGCAAATTTGCTCAAGTTACAAGCTCAGTCAAAAAATTTCAGCAAGAAATGATTGAGTGAGAAATTCTTTACAATTAAGGTCAATTATTGCATTGTAGATGATCAATGTTTTAGTTAGTTGTATGTATGCAACCTTGTGAAATAATGAAATCTAAGCTGAAAAGCAAGCACACTGAAGATTGCCAGCACAGATAAGCACATTTGAAAATGTGTATCATCACTTCTTGGAAAAAGACCCGTCATCCACAAGAATGCCATTTTGCGAATTTCCCCAGTAATTACAAATTTTAGTACATTTAGTAGATCTTTAAAAAAAAAAGCTGGAATTTACATTTGATATATGATTATACAAAATACTTTTATGGCCACACCAGTAAAATGGATACAATTGTGTAATAAATCTTTAAAAAGAAAATTTTCATACATTTTACAACTACGACGTACATGTGCACTTTCCTCACTTTTGTTAGATAGAGACCATGTGTTATTGTACCCTTATTTCGAAATATATCTTAATAAATAACTGACTACTTGGCTCATAAAGCTCTTCCCATAACTGTCTAACCTAAGTGATTGCTATTATGATTGAATAAACATCTGAATCAGTGATTTTTTATTTTAATTTCTTGACAAACTAACTATCTGCCTTCATCAAGACTTACTAGGATTATGAATAACCAAATCAAATATTAGTGGAACCACATACCCTGTTAGCACTATCCCTTGATGTCATCCTGGCATCTCTACGCTGCTCCATGATCTGCTTAGCTGAGCTTGATGACGGTCCACCAGTAATGGGCTTTAAGGAAGCAAGATTTGGATTTGAGAGCAAATAATACTAATAATTGTACATTTATATTGCGCAATTTTTATACATATATACTCAACTGCCCATTACAATAATGCTATTATTATTATTACCCCGGCTATAGCCGTGCTGCCTACAAGCACTCTGGCACTCAAGGAATATCTTTCTACCAGGTACCTATTCACCAAATTCACGTATCTATTGCGAAGGTAATCTGACAAACATCAAACATTTTTTTTATCCACTTGAATTTTCAACATTATTCAACCAAGGTTCTTGGGGTTTATTGTTGATGTTGGCTCAAATAATGCATATCTAGTTAATTAATTATCGATTCCCACAATATGCTATCAAATTAAAAATGGTATAGTTATTCTATATTACTGTAAAAAGTGGAAATTTTCACAGATTTCGCAGCAAGATCGGCGAGTGCGAATTTAAAAACACACAAATTTATGAACATCTTTTTGGCAAAGAGGCTGCATAATTTGACCTATAGAGGGGGACATTTAAGAAAGCAAGCTTGAGCTCCAAAATCATTATGCATCGCGAGAATTTGTTCCAATGCGATCATTTTTTTTAAAAGGACAAGTCCACCCCAACAAAAGGTTGATTTGAAAAAAGGAGAAAAATCCAACAAGCAAAATACTGAAAATTTCATCAAAATCGGATGTAAAATAAGAAAGTTATGAAATTTTAAACTTTCGCTTAATTTCACAAAACAGTTACATGCACATCCTGGTCGGTATGCAAATTGGCAGAATGATGACGTCACCCACTCACTATTTCTTTTGTATTTTATTATATGAAATATGAAATATTCTAATTTTCTCCTCCTTGCCAAGTGAAACAAAGTTTTATTTCTCCCTGACCATGTGGAATTACCATTATTTTAACAGTTTATGGTTAATTTAAGCTGGTCCTTATTGTCAAATCTGTAAAAATTGAAATATTGTATTATTCAAACAATAAAAAACAAAAGAAATAGTGAGTGATGGACATCATCGACTCTCTCATTTGCATATCGCTGAGTTGCGCATTTAACTGTTTTGTGAAAAATAAGCGAAACTTAAAAATGTCATAACTTTCTTATTTTACATCCGATTTCGATTAAATTTGCAGCGTTATGTTTGTTTGATTTTTCTCTATCGATTCATATCAACAATTTCCTGAAGTGGACTTGACCTTTAACAGTCGCAGATCGGTATTTAAATTATGATTTTGCTTGAAATATTATTTGCTTTTGCTGTTTGATTGGGGAGTGTTTAGATGATCTGTTTAATTTTACGAAGACGTCTTGTCGATCGCCCAGGTTTGTTGATTGATCCCATGCACTTTGAATAGCCGTTATCCCCCCCCCTGTCCTTACCCCATGCTCGGCCGTCCATACCAGGCCAGCAGCGCCTCCATTTTGCCTTCCCCGATGTCCGCCCCGCAAATCATGATTGGATCAAAACAATGCTGAATTACGCCGCTTTAGAGCTAGAATTATGATCAGAAAATACAATTTTGTTGCTGAAATGTTAATTAAAACCATTCACAGATGGGGAAGAAGGAAGTGACTTTGCCTAACTTGCAGACAGGACAAGATTGTTTTGAACTTCTGGGTCCCACAAATATAAAGCATAGTAAGTGATTGTACAATTTGTTTTCATGCTAGATTGTACATTGTGGTCTATGCAATTATTTGTGAAAATTTGTTCTATAATCAGCTGCTATGTTTTGTGTTAAGAGGCTCAATGCATATATTGCCTTGTTTGCAGGATTCTTGACTATGCACTACCATAAAGAGAGTAGATGAAAGGATTACTTACTGTGGGAGCCAATACACCTGCTGGTATGAAAGCTGGTGCAGTATTCTGAAAAACAAAAATTGGCAGAATATTAACATAAAGCTACAAAATTAAACAAAAGACAGCACAAAACATTGATTTACATATAGAACCCACTAACAAAATTATCATAAAGATTTGAAGATGCATATAGGATAAGTACAAATTATTTTCTATTCAATTCAATGTAAAAAAAAGTAAAAATTAGCCAAAAAACTTCATATTATTTTCCAGATTCATTGCATAATCAATTACATAATACTTTTCTCTTAGTGTCCATACCACAATTGTTTTTCTAATGCTATAAGCAAAAAAATTACAAGCTTTTTCTATTTTTTAATGCAAAAAGCCTAGTGAGAATAGTACATACTGAATGAAATGGAAAACTACTCACAGCTCTCATTCTCTTATTCCTCTCTTTATTTCTCTTTCTGAAACCGATTTCAGTGACTCTTCTCTTCTTGAAGATCTCATCTTCTGCTTCACCTAGATCGGTCATCATCAGCTGGACACGTTGAAGGTCGACCACTCCATTCTCTGTCAAGTAGCCCTAGCAATAACACACAAAAGAGGTTTTACAACAAATATGAGGTATGTGTGTCATATATGACTAGCCACCCTAAAACCAACAATGAGATGCCCAAAATGAATTTTGAGATTTTTATTGAGCTTGAAAAAGTACATCCTAAGCTTTAGAATGATATACAACTTGTAAAAATTGATCAATAACCTACAGAAGTACTTGATTAAATGCGGAAGAAATTAAGTGAGAGCCAAGTTAAAAAGTTAATAAACTGATGCACAAGACAATGCAACTTCTTCAATGCCAATAGAAAAGCACACATAATCCTTTGTGGTGTTTCAAAGAACTGTTTTTAAGTTACACACATATTTATGTATGATTTTATGCACAACATTATGGACAACACTATGCATGACTGGTGACTGTTCTTTGGTGAAAAATAAAAATGACAATGACATTAGTTTCATACAAGTAGAATATACAACATACCTTTGTCTTGTAAACAGCTTTCTTGTACAGTCGTATCAGCCTGTCAATGGCCCCTTCCCTTTTGATAAGAAAAAACAGATTTCTAAAAGTCAATCACCTTATTTTAATATTAAAGGGAATTTACATATCACAGAAAAGTAAATTATCTTCTCTGGTAATGAAACACTCTAAAAGAAGATATCCTGGTATTTGCTTCAAACTGATACAGTACATGGATAACTGAAAATGGATTAGTGGGATGCAAAATGATTTTTAATCAAGAAATCATGATTAAGCCTTATTTATGGAATTATTACATGTTTGAATGAATCATATCAAGATATAATAAATATAAAAAAATCTAGGATCCACCCAAATTTAGTGCATCATATTTTCGAAAAAAAAATCACAATTTCTTTATCAATAAAGGCCAGGAATGGATTTAAGCTGTTATGACAAATGATTGCTATGCTATTTTTCAGCCAAATCTAGATTCTGTAACAAAGATTTCCATTCATTGTTCAAAACACTGGTCATAAACCAATATTTATTGTTCTTAGATATTTTCAATTCATTGCAATCATGACAGGGCTTGGACCACAGTGAATTGTAAAGCAAGTGTGAGACGTGCTCAAGACACAGCCCTATATCACAGAAGAAATTCAAACCTTACAAACTTGTGATATGAATCATGAAAACACTTACCTGATTTCAAGTGAAGGAAGATGAGGCAAGAAATCATTACCAACAAAGAAGCACATGAATACCCAGTCATCTATAGCTCTCTGCAAGTGTTAGAAATTAGAAACATGGAATTAACATGAATTTTACTTCTCTACATTCCCAAAGTGCCTGGTCCAAGGGCATTTCTTAACACAATCCTCAATAAAATGTGGATGCAATATTTTTGCTGTGAATGGTTTTCATACACAACAATAATGATAATAATGCAACTGAAAAAGTGCTTGTATCCATATACAATATTTGAAAATACACATTTTCCTCTTAAGTCCATCTCATAATAGTGGTTTGACTCTGACAAATTGTTATTTATACAATAAGCAATAGAAAATATGAAATTCAATATTTTTTCTATTGTAATATCTACTTGACAGACAAGTGCATCCTACCAAAATAATTTGAATGAATAGTGAAAAATCAAGCCTAACACAGAATTTTTTTTATCAAAATCAGATATTTTGAAGATAAGTATCTGTTGCCCTTATTGATATGACTTGGGCAGTGTACTTCTAAATGTAATTCTAAAGTTCACTCACCTCTAGGTCAAAGGTGAAAGGTAAACCTGTCATCCACAGCTCTTTTTCCAGGTACTGAGAACAGAAACAAGCCAGATATTAATATTGCTTATATCATCAATAGTCATGAATGTAGAAAATTACGATTAAAAAAAAAAAAATCAGATAAAGACACATTAAGAATAACACATATCAGGATTCAATCATTTCACATTGTGGCGAAGTTTGAATGAAAGTTTTCACCTCACAAGTAATTTATTTCAACATAACCATTATTTATAAAAAAACAAATTCAACAATTAATTCACAATACAAACTATGCAACAAGGATTTATGTTATTTTTTTTCTACATTGCTATTCCTTGAAACATAACAATTAGAATTAATCATCAATTTATTTATTCAGTTATTTCATTTTATTTCAGTTATTAATGTTACCTCTTTGAGAATATTGAGTCTGAGAAATATGAACTCTGTCTCAGCACCTTGAGGCACAGGTATGGTATCCAGCTGTAAAGATAAAAAAGCAATTTTATTTATATGTTTGTGCATGGCAATGAAATTAATCTTTTATCACTCTTTCTATCCATCCACCCACCCATCAGTTTATTAGTCTATCCAATATATCAAATAGAAAAATTAAATTTACTACTTTGTGAATTTTCACATTAAGTATGACCGCATACTTTGATTCATTGATATGAAGAATAATAAATCTTCATGGTATAATTTTGGATTATTTTATGAGTCCAACATTGCAAAAATTCATTTGTATATAAACCCCTCAAAAAAAGAAAGTCAAATAGGGGCCTAAGCTTTCGATCCTAGCAGAATCTTTGTCGGAGGCAAAATGACAAACATATAAAGTGGAACAACCCTAAAAAAAAGTTAGGAAATCTGAGTTTGGCCATTAATTTCTCTCAACTCCCAATTTTACACAATGCATATTTGACATCATTCAAAAGATAATTTAATTCTCTTTAAATGATACCATGATTGTTATGATCATGCCATCACGAAAAGAGCAAGATTATTCAAAAGTGTTGGATGAGGTCTGAATTGAAAAGCTGCAAAACGAGCAAAATGTTTGGAAATCTGAGTTTGGCCATTAATTTCTCCCAACTCCCAATTTTACACATTGCATATTTGATACCATTCAAAAGATCATTTGATTTTCTTTAAAATGATACCATGCTTGTTATGATCATGCCATCACGAAAAGAGCAGGATTTAAAAGTGTTGGATAAGGTCTGAATTGAAAAGCTGCAAAACGAGCAGAAATAGTCATGAAGGGTCAACACAGAACATGATTCTTTTATCTGTGTCAATAGAGATGAAAATCCATTCAAATCAAGCCCCTGCTTCTTCATTTTTTATGTTTTGTTGTGGTTTATGTAGTGATGGTTCTGTGAGATAACATGGTTTGAAACACCCATGCATATTTGTTTGTTTGTTATGTGTTTGCTTGTGCAGAGGTGTGTTTGATTCCATGTTAATGTTGATGTTAAGGTGCATGAAAACAATTAAAGGAAACCGCTGAGAAACTCACTCATCACCACGGAAAAAAGAACAGTGACTTTCAATATTGTGTCATTTTGCAACTTTTGAATTTTGACCTTGCCCCACATTTCAAGGCACTGCGCCTCCATGTGAACCATGATCATATCATGTAGGGTATCATTTTAAAGAGAATTAAATGATCTATTCATTGATATTAATTACACATTGATATTTACTAAAACCGAGGAGGGATTATCGATCAAAGTCAGATTTCCAAACTTTTTTTGAGGAGTTTATA
The DNA here is from genome assembly GCF_037042905.1 of Lytechinus pictus. Taxonomy (NCBI): domain Eukaryota; kingdom Metazoa; phylum Echinodermata; class Echinoidea; order Temnopleuroida; family Toxopneustidae; genus Lytechinus; species Lytechinus pictus. Next base: position 16,249,723 of record NC_087251.1, read on the forward strand.
TTGCTGTGCAGAAACAAAAAAGAAAAATAAATCAATTTAACAATTTATAACCATACAAAATGAGTTGAAATGTAATAGGTTATGGATAGTGGCCCTTAAGAATAATTGTCCTTACCAATAGCATTCCTCATGGATAATGAGCTTGATCTGAATAACCTACCTCATTTGCTCTTTCCTTTGGCAGCCCCTGGCATTCTTTCATTTCATGTCCTAAAAGAAGAGAAAATAATTAGGGCCTACATATAAATCAAACGAACACATTCATCTGACTTATGGATTTCAATGCAATGAACTACCAAATATCACCTTAGCACTACATTATTTAATCAAATTTCATATCGAAGTAATAAGAGAGTTCACTTTACCTTCTTGATTGCAGAGCTCACAAGGTCTCCTCTGATTTGGTTTGAACTCCTCACGGATGATGGTGAACTTTACCTCATGGGTAGCAAGACCTGTGAAATAACAATGCAATATGATTACTTTTCTGCATTTCTATAGATATAAAGTTAACCATATATATGAGTTATGTAAACAATTCTCTTTTAAATGCAAAATCAATTCATCTTTACTTCTCAAGAAGTGGTCAGGTTGGATGATCTCTGCAGAAAAAGTACATGTATTTGGGAGATATAAACAAACCGGGCCATTATCAAGAATGTTAACTATTATGTCTGAGTTACTCTTGGGACTGTTCTGAGAGTTTGATAAGACAGACTTGGATTGCATTGTGGGTCAAAAATATAAACATCTTTTAAAATGCAACCACAAAACAATGACTTAGAAAATATGCATTTTGAAAGCCAAGTCTGTAGGACCATTGACATTGAAAAGTTAACTGAACTTAAGAGGGGTTTCACACTTTCACTCATTATTCTACAATGGGCCTTCTTCCCAAATCTTCTTCTTCAGACATGTATTGCATACAATTAAAGATTGACCTTTACTCCCTAAGTAAAATGCACTGGGGATGTAAACTCTGGATATTAATTCACATACATATATACACATGTAATTCCAATGAAAGTTCCATTAGCTATGAGAGAGCATGAAAATTTATTCATCATTCTGTCAGGAAGGTCAAGGGCACTGACGTAGTTCAAAGCTAGCACTTTACACACATTAATTCAACAGATAGTAGTAATCAAATGATCTCAGGCATGAATCTTTATATGCAAGGAAACCAATTTGAGAGTACACTGTATCAGTTTCAAAGCAAAGCTTTCTTTCGCTTCCATACCTACCAAATGAGTACTGAAAATATAAAAAAAATCCACTAATTTTGGAGCAAAATTAATTCAGGTTGTTGATACAAAATCAATTCATATAAATGAACCGTTCACTTACCCAACATAATTAGATCAGCTGCAGATATCAAGACACAAAAAGACAAAACAATTATATAGGTTAAATTTCTTGAAAATATTAAATGAAATACATTGCTAAATATCTAATGAAGATAGGATATTGAAAATGATACTGAAGTATCATACCATTCACCATGCATGCATTACACAGGCACCATTCACTCCTATCTTGATAGACGACCATCATTTGAGATCTTTGTCAATTTCATATCTCCAAGCCATCATAGACATTGGTGATGTTGAACAGAAAAATGAGGAGGTGCAATATGCTAATCCTACTCCAATTTCAATGATCAAGTTTTGGAAATAAATGTTCTTCAACGCTTACATTATGACAGGGAATTTTAGTTAGGAACATGAGAATTAATCAAGACACCATTGGAATCCCCCCCCCCCACAAAAAAAAAAAAAAATAATAAAAATTAAGTAAATAAGCAAACAACAATATAAATGATAAATAAATAATTATAATAATTTTTAAAAAAATCCAGCATGACTCAGCCCTTGTGTGATAAATGAAGATTATCATATTACTTACCATCAGCACCGCACAGACAATGATGAGTGTTAGGGTCATGGTCTGGATTGGCTGTTAATACAATCAAAGAAAGACAGATTTCTTATCTTATCTCTATACATATGTGACCATAAAGCTCAAAACTTACATAAATTGAAGTTCATGCTTTTAAAATTGTTTGTTTGAAAAAAGAACAGATGGCGAGCTTCAATAATCTGTCAAGTCTGCTCAACTAAAACACATAACATCTATGCACCCATGAATTTCAAAAAGACAGAAAGACATTCCAAAAACAAGAAGAAAAACTTCAAGGTTTCCTCAAACAAGAGTAAGATAGGCATACAGTGCAATATCTGTTGAAACTCTCAGCGATCCTAATTGTAATTTTTTTTTTGAATTTCTTGTATCTCCTGTTTGCTATTTTCCAATGCAAATCAATTTTCTTGACCCTTTATAACAAACAATATGGTATGAAATGTTTCCTTACCCCTTTGCTTCCTAATGTAGTCCATTATCTTGTGCTCACCCTCTCCTGGGGTATTAGCATCAGAAAGGATCACCTAGTACAAAAGAACAAAAATAATAAAACAAATAAATATAAAGAACAGCGTACAACTAGATGGATATTTGATTGAGCACAGTCGAAATTCATGCCTCAACTATCTATATTATTTCAAGCAAACTGCTTATGATAACAATCCTTCTCCTGCATAATGCAGATGTTTAATAATTTGGTAGTAGATATAGGGACAGTGATTATCCGTTTCTAAAAATTGCCTTTTCCATTTCAGAAAATCTCAAATTCCGTTTCAGCATGGCTGAAAACGGAAATTCCGTTTCCCCATAGACTTTGTGTACATGAAAAAGTGACGATTCCGTTTACATAGAAAACTAATACGCAATGATGTCAAAATGCTAGCGCTGTCAAAATTTGCATCTGCCAATGTACTAACATCGCTTTAAAATCCATTTAAATCAAAGAGATTCAAGCTCCAAAACTATTCAGAGAAACATAATCAACATAAATAAATCCTCACCTTTCATATTATTAGCATTATTTTATGGTTAAATGAGGTTTTATCACTGATTTGGGGACTTTTCAGACATGGTTTTGATCAGTCGACGACTTCCACCTATCCGCCATTTTGGATTTGTTGAATCACCGTGATCATGATATTATGACCGAACGCAGAGGGCAGCAACACACGGCCGTATTCTGCCTTATATGCGGACGTGAGTGTAAACTAATTTAGATACGATCGAGGGGCTCGAGTGTAGTTACGATGTGTTGATTGTCATGATTGTTGTAGCAAAGTGAGATCGTGTTTTTCCAGTTGATATTCGTATTTTGTTGAGGATTTGGGAGTAATTTTTGTTGCTATTTTGTGCATTTTGAGAAAAAAACATGTTTTCCATGATTTTCCGTTTGATAAGCCACTTTCCGTTTCAATAGACCGATTCCGTAAATTCCGTCCATTTTCCGCGATCGCGGAAAATCACTGTCCCTATAGATCATATTGATTCAAATTTTTTTTTTTTTCTCTATGATTGATGCAAAAACAGTTCAATATCAATATAATAAATCAAATTACTTAATAGACCCAAGCATTCCTATCATAGATAGCAAAACAAAATATTATCTATTATCAGTATCAATATAATTTATTGTGGTTTGACTCTCATCTTTCAATCTGAGGGTTGCGGGTTTGAATCTCAATCATGGAACGTTTTCCTTTAGCAAGAAATTTATCCACAATGTGCTGCACCCAACCCAGGTAGGCAAATAGGCACCTGGCAGGATTAATCAAAATAGAATGCATCAAGCACTCCACCAAAAGCTAAAGCATGGGTCATACATCATGTATATAAACTGGCCAGCAAAAGAAAGTACCCACTTCTTTCAAAGGCTGCACACAAAAATTCACCACATAGAAATAAACAATTTTGTACACAGGTATGGTGCAATATCCATTAGGAATCATATACCCAACAGGAAGTGATTATCTTTATTACAAAGAAATAAAATGACACGTACAGCATATTGGTCACTGAATCAAAAGTCACAAAATGTAACAGACCGAGCTGTCCGTTCACTTTGACATATTGGTTGTTAAAAAATGTTGTCCATTCAGTGGCCATTTTTGCTTGGTGGAAAGTGCTTTTGTGTGGGACTTTTTATTCAGAGACAAAGATGCTATGCATGTCAAGTTCTTTTTGTTATGAAGATATTCAATTGCTTTATGTGCATGTGATTAGTAAGGGGTATTGTAGCACACCTAAGTACAAAAATTGTTTATATTTATGTCGTGAATTTTTGTGTGCGGCCTTTGACAGGGGTGGGTACTTTCTTTTGCTGTCCAGTTTATGATTTTGAATAGGCAACAAGTTTAACAGATGCAACAAATTTACAAAAAATAGATTTACAAATGATATCATCGAGAGTAAAATTTGACGTGACGGGAATGACGTAAGGGGAAAAATTTCTAAAAAGTTAGGTGCTTGCAAAGTGAAGGAGCGCAAAAATTCATCTTTTAGATTTAGAAAATGCTATCTTATTTCACCCTATCCCTTTCATTTTCTTTGATTTCCTTACTTTGGGGTTATTTTCTTGGTCAAAGAACTTTTTGGGAGAAAGTCCATCTCCCCCTCCATCTTCACATACGCTAGTGACTATCATTAATTATTCAACTTGTAAATAATGGTGTGGTGAAGAATAAATAAAATATGAGACAAAGCAAACATACCTTAATGTTCTTCCAGCCAGGATCATTGTTTATTCTCTCTGTCACATAATAACGCAAGCAGTCAGCAAGACGAAACATGAACTCTGTCCCCTGTTAACAAATCAAGGGTAATCAGGTAATTATTCAATTAGTCTATTAGCAGATGATCTAATTATCATATCGTTTAAAAACATCCTGGTTACATCTACATGTACTTGGTCAATTCTGTCCAACTCTCACATGGTCTCATATTCACATGGGTTGTCTTTTAGTCTAATGGCCAAATGATCCAATTTCCATTTTGTATAATTTTTTTGGACTCTGTAAAATGAAAGCTTGATTAATAAACAGTTGCTTACCGGTGTGATACAGTTGCTGTCAAAGTGACTTTCTTTGGGCTTAGGAGGAGGCAGGTATCCACCACGCTCACCAATCTCAGCTCGTATCCTTGCCTCATCTTGCCTCTTATCTCTACATGAATACACAGAAGAAAATATATATATGGTTTGGAGTAGGATTAACATTAAAGAAAACTCGTTCTATCCCATAAGACATTCTGCCTTAACTTCCTAGTTCATTATATAACACTCTACGAAGATAAGAATCAGAAGTACATTTTGTAAGTTTACTTCATTTTTTACACATAAAAAATGCCCTCATACCTGCTTTCTTTTGAAGCTCTGAATCGACGTGAGCGCTGTTGATTCATCTTGGCACGAGGAGCAACTCCATCAATGGCCATGTAGAGCAATCTGCGAGGGCGCACTATACTGAACAAACGATCGATGTACAAGAAAATCTCACACATCATCTCATCTTCGTTCTTTGGCGCAGGTCTTTAATGTAGAGAGAGAGGAAAAAAATCAATGGTACAGACAAACTAAAACCTTAAGTTTGGTAAAAGTTAATGTAAATTATATCTAAGTATTATCAAACATGGCAGTTCACAAAAGTGTAGAGACCACTAATTTTTGTTTTTATCTGAATCTATATGAAAAATAAAAATTTAACATTTGTAAACATATTGTGCCTTATCTTACTGATGTTTTTTTTCAATCAATCTCTTTAAACAAAGCCCTTTGAACATTCACATGTATTTAACAAATATAATGACTGCCTATCAGAAAGCTACAAATAAAGATTATATCATTACTACATGTATTTCAATCCAATCCATTCATGAGAAATAGTTAAATAACCAATAGAAACAATATTTTTTTCATGTAATTCCACTTTAACACCTTTCTTTATTTCTATCATTTTAAACATCATTTGAAACACTATTAGTAAATAAATAGATGAATAAAACGTAAAGAATTAATTAATGAAAAAATAGAATAATACACAAATGAAAATGAAAAAAAAATGGATACTGTATGCAGGGTACTACATAACTTTTTAGGAGCACTTGCCCGGCTGGGCAAGTAAATTTTTAAATAGTTGGATATACTTGCCCAAAAATCTATTTCACTTGCCCGAAAAAATCCATGAAAAAAAAGTTTTACCTCTTTAAAGAAAAGTTTTGTGGTTTTTAACATTTTTCTCTCTTTTGACATGAACTGATGTCTGATCTGCCTTGTTATTGCATTTCTTTTTCCAAAGTGATTTCATCTTGCCTGCCATGACCCAAATTAGGGTCAATATCATATAATATCGACCCTAATTTTGGTCATTCTACTGTGAGAATTTTGCTTGCCCAATTCGGGCAAGTAGTTTTGGTCTTTACTTCAAAACACTTGCCCGACTCTTACTTTTACTTGCCCCGGGCATTCGGGCAAGTGCTTATGTAGCACCCTGCTGTATGTGTTCTTGGTGTTTTTAGAAATGTATCAATTGGATTATATATGCGAAGGAAAAACAAGCTGAATACAATTTACCATCAAATTGTTAAATGAAGTCCAGATAGTGGAAAATGATTGTGCACTTACTTATTTTCTGGATGACAACATGGATGAATAATTCCATTCATATCCAAATAGAGATTGTCAAACTCTACATCATTGGGGTTAGGCTTGGTACTATCAACTGGAATCCTAACTCCATCTACTTCTTTGGTCTGTAATTTAAAAAATAATAATGGAGGAATAGAATGACATCAGATGCACATATAATTCTAAATAAAAAATAGAACAATCAATAAAAACCTCAAAAGATCTATGCACAAGACAATAAAAGGCTGTGAGGCCTCATTTTCCTAGCAACATCAGCTGAAAAACATTTTGCAAAAAGCACATAAAACATTACACTCTATACCTTTTGCAGACATGACTAGAATCTAAACTGTAGTTTAGTGAAAAGTCTTTAATTAACTTCCCTACTGAGTACATGTAGTAAAGCTGGTAAAGTCTGAAGATTTATTTTCATGATTATTTGATGGACAAGTATTTTTCCCTAAAAACATAAACAACAAAATTGACTCTGGCCACATAGTCATTTACAATCATATCCACTGTGTGTGAGTGAGTTGTGTCTAAGTACAGTCAGTGTACCCAAATGGTATACAGTGTACATACTCTAGGTCGAACATACATGTAAATTAAATTCCAGTGTGAACATTAGTGTAGTTGCTACTTTAATTCAAACTGCTTTGAATGCTGAGAAGAAGGAGTTTTTTGCCAAAAGCTACAAAATTCTACATATATTTGGTCAGTTTGGTGTACTTCTGCAGGGTGCGACATAAGCGCTTGCCCGATTGCCCGGGGCAAGTAAAAGTTAGAGTAGGGCAAGTGTTTTGAAGCAAAGACAAAAACTGCTTGCCCGAATCGGGCAAGCAAAATTCTCCTATGGAAATTATATTTTAGAAAGATTCCCCATATTTCACCATCAAAATATAGAAAAGAAAAAGAGACAAAAAAAAGCAATATCATTTATTTCTTCTTTCAAAAAAGTTTATAATTCGAATTGCAAAATTTGCGCCAATTTCTGCAATAAACACACAGCTCAGAGACGTACACACACACACAGAATCAATGGCAGTCTAGCATACCTAGCTAGCTAGCGCCAAGTCCATGCAGCCGATGCATGTAGTAAAGTTTCTACGGTGTTCGGTGCTGCACGAACGAAGTTTGCTCTGGAAGAAATCTCCCGCAGAACTGTCAAAATTCACATTTCTCATCAATGAAAATTCTTGTAATGTCCATATTTCCTAAAAATTGGGGTAGCTCTGTCATTTGTAAGCAGTAAAAGGAGAAATTTTCACTTCTGTTATGCTTAAAAAAGATCGGGTTTCGAATGATCGTCTGTATCGCACACACTGAAATACATTGTTTGACAGTCCCACATATGCATTTGTGTGTATGTTGATAAACGTGGTTTCTTTCGTAACTATTTTTTTTTGTCAAGGAAATTGATAAATTTTCTTCTTTATTTATGACTGGATAGTTTGAGCTTTCTTCCTCTCTATTTTCTTTCTTTCTGCCTATCTTTCCTTCTTTTGAATCTCTCTTTATTTCTTTAAATTTCCTTCCTTCTTTTGTTCATTTTTTCTGTTACTATAGCTGTCTTTCTTTTTGTCATTCTTTTCTTTCTATCTTTTTTTTCTTTCTTCCTTCCATCCAACCTTTGTTTACCTCTTTTTTAATCCTTCCTTCTTTTTCCCTTTCATTCTTTCTTACTGTCTTCCTTCCGTCCATCCATTCTTTACCTTTTCTTCCTGTCTTTTTTTCTTCCTTACTTTTTTCATGCCTTTCATTCTTTCTTTTCTTTCTTTATTTATTTCTTTCCTTCATTCCTTCCTTTCTTTTTGTCTTTCATTCTTTCTTTCTTTCTTTCTGTTTTTCTTTATTTCTGTCTTTCGTTCTTTTGATCTTTCTTTTTTCCATCCATCCTTTCTTTTCTTCCTTATTTTTTCTTTCTGCCTTCCTTCATCTCTTTCCTTCATTCCTTCCTTCATCTCTTTCCTTCATTCCTTCCTTTATTTCTTTCTGTCTTTCGTTGTATCTTTCTTTTCTTTTTTTCTTTTTTTTCCTTCCTTCCATCTATCCTTATACCTTTCTTCATATCTTCCTTCTTTCCTTTCTCTCATTTTCTTTCTTTCTCTTTTCCTTCCTTCCATCAATCCTTTACCTTTTCTTTTTTCCTTTCTTTCTTTTTACCTTTTTTCTTTCTTTTTCTTTTTTATTCTTTCCTTGCTCTCCTTCCTTTCTCTTCCCTCAGTTTTTTATATATTTTTTTCTTTCCTTCTTTCTTTCCTTCTTTCTTTCTTATTTTCTTTTTTTTTGCCTTTTGTTCTTTTGATTTTTCTTTGTTGTTCCATCCATCCTTCCTTTTCTTCCTTATTTTTTCTTTCTGCCTTCCTTCATCTCTTTCCTTCATTCCTTCCTTCATTTCTTTCTGTCTTTCGTTGTATCTTTCTTTTTTTCTTTTTTTTCCTTCCTTCCATCTATCCTTATACCTTTTCTTTCTTCCTATCTTCCTTCTTTCCTTTCTCTCACTTTCTTTCTTTCCCTTTTTCTTCCTTTCTGTTTACCTTTTTTCTTTCTTGATTTTCCTTTTATTCATTCCTTTCTTTCCTTCCTTTCTCTTCCTCTCATTTTTTTTCTTTCTTTTTTCTTTCCATCCTCCTTTCCCTTGTTTCTTCCTTTCTTTCTTTGTTTCTTTCTTTCCATCTTTCTCTTCCCCACAGCCATTCTCTCTCTCTCTTTATTTTTTTCTTTCTTTTTTTTTCTTTCTTCCTTCCTTTATTTGGCTTCGTCCTTTCTGTTTTTCTTCTTACTTTTTTTTCTTTCATTCTCTCCCTCTCTCTTCTTTTTTTTCTCTGGTTATTTTCAGTGATTTCCCCTTTTTTTATTGTGTGTCCTAGTCCCCTCCAAAATATATGGAAAATATATGAGATTAGGAAATTAATTAAAGAGCATATTTACCAATTATTTTGTCATGATGTTCAAGATAAAAATCATAAAAAAAAAGAAATACAACTACAAGGTACATCAGAAGTAATATTGAAAAATGTATTTTAAAGCCGTCAATGGTATGGTATGTAAAACTATAAGGCTATAACTTGTTTTGAAGCAATAAAACTTTGTTTTGAAGGATTTTTTCGGGCAAGTGAAATCTATATTCGGGCAAGTATTTTCCAACTATTTGAAAATTAACTTGCCCGACTGGGCAAGTGCTTCAAAAAAGTTATGTAGCACCCTGCTTCTGTATCCCTACAAGCTTCAAGGTTTCAAAAATGCTGCAAATGGATGTTCATACCTTAAAGCCCAGCAAGCTTTCCCCCGATTTTTCTAATAAAGTAGGCCAGAAATTCTAAGTAGAAATTTTATTTTTCATGATAACCATCTCGAGGGTTCATACACTTATACATTTTTAAAATTCCCTGACTTTCCAGAGCAATGAATGTGAATTTCCATGACCATTTTTCGGGCTTACTTTCTAAGTGCAACAAATATTTTTAAAACATTTAACATTCACTTTCCGTCATTTTCTTTACCATATGTCATTTAATTTATTTCCTCTCTCATATATTTTCATGTACTTTTGTATATGACCACAGCACAAAATAAAGAGGGAAATCACTGAAAATAACTAAAGAAAGAAAGAGAGAAAGAAAGAACAAAATAAATAAATGAATGAATGTACAAATAAATAAATGAATGAATAAATAAATGAATAAATAAGAAACACACAAAGTAAAAAAAAGAAATGGAAAGGAAAGGAGGGTGAACAGATGGGTGAAAGAACGAAAGAAAGAAGAAAAAAAAGAAATAAAGAAAAAAAGAAGAAAGAAAGGAGAAAAGAAAGAAAGAAAGAAGATAAAGAAAGGAAGAAAGAGGAAAATCAGGAAGGAAAGGAGGAAGGAAGAGAGAAGAATAAGGGAAAAGAAAGAAAGACAATTTCAAAAAAAAGAAAACAGTGAGGAATGGAAGAAAGCTCAAACTTGAAACAAAAAATCAAATCATCTAACAAAAATCTTACTGATTTTTTTTTTATATATTTCAAAAATTGTTGGAAAACTAAAATGTTTTTAAATGAATAAAATTTCAAAGTGAAACACTGTCAAACTTAAAGATAAATGCCAGTTGTGGTAACAATCTCAAATTGACTTTTAAAAAAATCCAATATAATGACCACCCAAGTGTCTGTTTGTGTGAATAAAAAATATGTGCCAAAGGATTCTGGAAGAAATTGTGTAATTGCTGAGAAAGAAGCAAAATAAGGGCGGATTCGGCACTTCCGTTGGGTCAATAATAATATACACTGTCCCACGTGTGCCTATCTGTGTTAGCGATCTTCAGTGTGATCGTTTTTCAGCTTAGATTTTATGATTTCACCAAGTTCAGTTTATGTAACTGTACCAGATCTAGATCCACGGTGATATAGTAATACTTAACCTTGTTTTTAAGACTTTCTCACGAAATCAGTGTTTTACTGCAACTACTTCCATTTAGCTTTAAAAAGTATGTGAATCATCACGGCAGGGCATCACACACACATCTTTCTCCAGCTCCCCATTCAGCTATTGCATCGATCACAACAACACTAATAACAGTTGAAACTACAAACCCAATAACTTGCTCCTTTGATCACATCACCAAATCAGTCTTAGCTGAGAATCCATTAAAAAAAATTCTGCTGATTATGTGATTATTTTGGTGGAAAAACTCCTGGCCAAGATTTTTGGAGGTAAGAATTAATAATGATTCGAGAGCGAAGTTGGCTCAGTCAGTAAAGTGTCTGCCTGTCGAACCAAAGATTGTGGGTTCGAGTTCACCCCGGACGGATGACTGAAGCCAGTGCGTTGTGTGTAAATGTCTCTCCCCTATTCCATAGATGCAGGCTATGTTACAGGGAAAACACTCCATCCCTCGGATAAGACGTTAAATGGAGGCCCCGTGTAGAGGAGAGTCACCACCTTTGCACGTTAAGAACCCACTGCACTATTCGAATAAGAGTAGGGGGAAACCCAGGTGTAGTGGTCCACCTGCAATCCCCAATCAGATATCGAGAGGTGAGCATCTTCTCTCTCCATGCCATCAACATCTGCGCACTTCCTGCCGGTTGGCTCCTACTGTGGGGGCGTTGGGCAGTATACCCAAAGTCAAAGAAGATTTTATTTTTAAAATGATAGGTCTAGACAAGGTAGACTCTAGATCTAATTTAATGAACTGAACTTTTTGGGGGAAAATTTTGGAGTGTTTTATTAACCCTAAATCGTGTGACGAAGGACAAACTAAAATGTCCATTGTCAAAACCAGTAGAGGCGCTGGTCCAAAAATTTGGATTGTCCCAGAAAACAAGGATATCCTCATAAACCAAGACAAATCATGTCTTGATAAATTGAGACTGTCCTTGTTTATGGGGACGTTTTTTTTTTCACTTCCCCCTACAGGGAAAAAGACAGCAATTACAGGAGTTGAGAGTTCTAAAAATAGATTCAGTGACCTCGATTCCCCCAGCTCACCATCTATTTTTCATGACTTACCGTCTTCAAATAATCTTGTTATGAAACCCGATATGTTTACATTGACTAACACACTTGATTGGTGTCGGCACTTGACAGGTGAATGAACTTTCCTAGATTTGTAACGTAAATACACATGATTTTTATCTGATTCAGTGATGTATGAGTGATGTATGGCTCTGATGTGCACCAACTCAAACTTGGAGGTCTCACCTACTCTGGGCCCGATATCATCCAGGGGTGGACTCGGCATTTCCAGGAATTGCCACCCCATCTGACTTCAGTTCTACACAGGCTCTAAATCCAACACATCCTGAGAATATGGACTCCCTTGTTATACATCATCCACAAGGGCTTGACCATCTCTTCACTTCAAAGGAGCTGCCCTTGCCATCTCTTCCTTAAGGCCTGACAAAGCTAGTGGTCCGGATAACATCTCTCCTGAGCACCTAACGTACACTGGGTGCACCACTAGGATCCTTATCCTCATCATGATGAACTGGATGATACATCTGAAGCACATTCCTCTCAGCCTTAAAGATGGCCTTGTCATTTCTCTCTTCAAAGGTGGGAGCAAGAATCCAACAGACCCAGGAAATTATAGGGGTATCACTCTGACTCCAGTCTTAGGAAAGCTGTTGGAGTTGTTGGTAAAGCCCAAACTTTCCCAACACTTACAAGAACACCAAATTCCAGACCCATTGCAATTTGGTTTCCAACGAGAGAGGTCCTGTACTCTTACAGGTAAAGCACTTGACCTTGTCATCGAATCGTACAAGTCCCTCAACCAACCTCTGTACATAGCTATGTTGGATGCCCAGAAAGCATTCGACAGGGTCTGGCAAGATGGTCTCCTTTCGAAGATAGCGACTCATCCACCTACAGTGCTGCTGGATACCATTACTGAATTTTACAACAGTTGCTCAAGCAAGGTATTCTGGAAGCATGAAGTTGGTCCCTCCTTTCCTGTTCTCCAAGGAGTAAGGCAGGGGGGAGTGCTTTCCCCCATGCTGTACACTCTCTACATCAACGACCTTATTAAGCATCTGAGGGAGTGTCATCTTGGCTGCTCAGTCGGCAACCTATATGTTGGGGTCATAGCCTTCGCGTATGACATTGCACTTCTTAGCAACGAGCCCATGGAACTGCAACAGATGTTGAATGTCATATTTAATTACACCCAGGAGTGGAAGTACAAGATCAACCCCTCCAAGAGTGCAATCATTGTGCTTAATCAAGATCTTCAGAACAGTAGCAACTCTTGGCAGATCAATGGTGAACCGATTGCACAGGTCTCCTAACACAAGCACCTTGGCATCGTCAGGACTGATAATCTTCAGTATGACTACGCTGCTGATGCGATCACAAAGGGATACAGATCATTTTATGCCCTTGTGGGAACCTCACCACTAGGAGCAAGGGTAGTTCCCCATGTCGCTGCAAAACTGTGGAAAACTTTTTGTGTTCCCATGATGATCTTCGGCTGCTCTAGCATTCCCTTTTCAAGGGCAATGTTGAATCGCCTAGATAAAGCAGATTCACCTATTCAAGCGGATTCTGGGTCTACCAACAACATCAGCCGACGAAGCAGTATATCTTCTCACTGACATACATGTAATCCCAATTAGCCTGTTGGTCACCCAAGGAAAAGCTCCTACTCCTGGGACAGATCTTGAGCACCGACATGAACAGGATAGAACGAAGGATGCTTCTTCATGGTATCTGTGCCAACACCAAATCCGTACAAGAATGGCGCATTCTCCCACTTGATGAACTTGTAAGGAATCCCCCTACCATCTATGGAAGCGAATGGTTCAGTCGGCAGTGATTCAGGCGTCCGGGGCCAGACAGCATAACGCCCTTACCAACAAGACATCCTTGTCCTTATGGACTAGAACCCCTAAACCAAAGGCGAAGGATCTGTACCCTGGGCACATTGCCAATCCAAGTCTGCGGTCAGCCATCACCATCCGTGCTCAGATGATCAGATCTCTTGCCAAGTCTATCTGACCCAAGCCAGGCTCGCCAAGATTGGCAAAGCACCTGATGATAGCTGTCGTCTGTGCATGTCAGCCTGCGAGGATGTGGAACATCTGGTTGCTACCTGTCCAGCCCGAGCACCTGTCCGACAGGACCTTATCCAGCGGGTTAAGGCTAATCCCAACACCAAGCAGTTTGGACCATGCTTTGAATCTACCCCTGCTCTTTTTGTAGTCGGTCCTTTTTTTACCTCCTGGGCGTATCAAAAGCCCAATTACATACGCTTATTCTTTACTTCTTACGCAACCTCCACACAACTCGTCAAAACTTACTCAGTACTTCCTCATGATTGCAACTTAAAGCCTTCAATGAATTGCGGCCCTTCCAACGGTGCCAACCTTAGCGGAGGAAGAACACAAGAGAGAGAGATGTTATTTTTGTTTTGGCCCAAATATGCTTAAGTGTCCAATATTTTGGCAGTTTATTCTACCTCTGCCTCACAAAAAATCCAATCGTATGGTGAGTGTCTTGGCCCCTGTCTTTTCGCCGGACTAGGGTCTAGGCGCTCATCGATCATCTGGGCCCCGTTTCTCAACACCGTCGTAAGTATAACTTCTTGACTAAATCGGAGATAGTGAGCTACTTGTCCGCGAACCGTTTCACAAAGCCCTCTTTGCCAAGATCGGGTACAACATCACTAAATATTTATGACACCTCCGAACCTGTCATAATTTCTTTCTTAATGAGGTAGTGGCATCTACGTGGGTAGACCAAAAGCTTTGGTCTCTGTTATGTTGGTTGTTCCGCTGAACTTCGTTAGCTCCACTCACCAAATACAGAGACCGATGTTCTAGCTCGATCTGTACAGGGACTCAATTGCCATGTGTTTATGTATGAAGTTCAGATAAAACTGGAAAGTGAAGTTGCACGACAGCCGAAGTAAGTCACTGTTTTTTCGCCTTTTCAGTTTATTTTTCCCCGTTTTGATGGGTTTCAGGCCAAAACGGAATTATAATCTTCATTTTGGTACAGTTTTTTAAATATATTTTCATGAAATAAAGACAAAAATCGATGAGCCCCGTCGGGGGGATTTTGCATTGTTAACCCCCTAATGGTGGCTGCACGATAGCGAGCCGTCTGTGTATGAGGAGAATTACAAAAAAAAGTTTTAAAACTCCTCGAAACAGATGGCTGCCAACTGTCTACTACGTGGGTAGACTATGACATCTTACGTAATCAATCATAGAGGGTGAAATTACATCACAAAAATAGTAGTTAATGCATTCAATGACGATTGTAATACAAAGAAACTATAAAACCATTCATTTTGAAATAGTAAAATAATTTAATCGATAAAGATTCTATGTCAGGCCATCCATAACTTGACTTGTATTTGTCGTTTTCAGACCCCTATTAAAATTTGGATAAATTCTGTCTCTAATTTATGAATAGAATATTCAAATCGTATGTTTCGGTATCGAAGATTCGTAAAAATTATGTTAAACTTCATTTAAATGATATTTGGACTCCTAAAAGACCGTATAATTATCATCATTTTACAAAGAAAACCGTCATCGTTTACTTTCGTAAACTATTCAAATTGGATATCCCGGGGGTACCCATCTACGTCCACATGTGATTTTTTAGTCATGAAATTAATCATTCATAATTTAATTTTCTCAGCAATTGAATGCTCCAGTCTCATGGTCTAAAGTAAGTATGTATGACTATGATGCATTATTTACCTGTGCTATTATTTTGAAAAGTTTTATTTCCCAATTCATCACAATATTTGCAAATTTGTTATAATTTTCTTTTTGAAAATTATGCCATTTTGTGAGGCCCTTTTGAAAAGAGCAGACGAGACATAGCCTTAGTATTTTAGGCCAAGTAAAAAAAGAAAGTAGTTGATCGTCCTCGCGCGCATCTATTTTGGCCGCCGCATGAATTTTTTTACTATTTACTATTTTCAAAAATTTGCTAAAAAAAAAAATATTGTGATGTTTCTCGTATGCGCCCGCTTCCCTTTTTGATTGCAGCATCAATTTTCTTGATATTTACTATCTTTATGGCTGCTGAATAGCGAAAAAATTCAAAAGATTGGCGAGCGATTTGCTCTTATGTGCTCTGGGTTCTCTCTCGCAACTTAAAAAACAATTGCAAAGTCCGATATCGCCGTAACTGCAAGAAAGAAAAAAATTCTGATTTGGTTTTTTATTGGAATTTTGACCATCAAAAATTAGCGAGAAAATAAAGTTTGCAAACTCGGAAAAGATCACAGATTTCTTCATTTTTAGTGCATTTTCGGGGACTCTGCTTCCTGAATCTGAACTAATCCGTCGCGTGCTTTGGAAATATGGCGCAGATAAATCAATTTTAATGATGTAATTTGTATTTCAGCAGGGTTTTTTGGTGAGTGATAGCGTCTGTACTTCGATGTGTGTTACGGTGATTGTGCTTGTGACTGAGTTGTTGGGTGAATGCATGTGTGCTTGGCTGGGCCTGGGATGATGTGATTGACTGTGCTGGCGCGCGCGACATGTAAATTTGTGAAATGAATTTAATTTTCTGGCGAGTTTTCTAACGTCAGCAGGCAATGCATTGAATATTCAAAAAATGATTTCAAGTGGGTTATTCATTATCAAGATTGAAAATCATTAACGGGATTCCAGTAAGTGTCAATTCTGTTCAAATTTGATAAACTTCATTCTTCCTTGAGCTATTCAATTTGATGGACAATTCAAAAATTAGTTAGTAAATAGATCTAACACTAAAAAAACAGTTACAAATATTGAAATTATAAACAGTATGTGAACAATTAATTCAATAATCATTTTACATTTGTCATATCAATTTAAAAAATGAATAAAAATTGAACAGTATTAAATAAATGTAAATAAATAATTGAATATATATACTGTACAAGCACCTGGAAACTGCGATGCGAAACCATGCCCAGAGCTAAAAAAAGAGATTGGCTCTGGAAAACTGAACATGGCTCCATGGTAAAAAAAATGACCCCCCATGCATTTTTTACCCTTACAAAAGTTACATACCAAATATATTAATAATAATATAGAATAATGTTTAAATCATTCACTTGACATGAACATTTTGTTTTACAACAATACAGTACCGGTATACTGTACATCAGTAATACATCAATAGATTTTTATCGCATAGGCCTAATACATTTTCCATAGATTTCCAATCAATTGTATATATATATATATATATATATATATATATATATTTCTACTCATTTATTATTAATATTGAGCATGCATCGATCACATAATTCGAGCTTAACATGGCCTGACATTAATCATTTGAATGAAAAATAGCAAAAAAAATAGTAAATAGTAAGGACCGGACCTCCCTCATCACTGATGTAAAAAAACGGGCAGAGAAAATGCCTCCTTCTTTTTAAAAAAAATAGTAAGATAGCAAATAGTAAGGACCTCCCTCATCACTGCTCTCAAAAAACCCGGACGATCAACTACTATCCTTTTTTACTTGGCCTTAGGCTTAGTATAGGGTGTCTGAAGCCACACTGAAAAGTGTCAGCATAAAACAGGCTGATTTAGGGGAAAATATGGCACATATTTTGGGGGAACTTCAGGCTACTAGAAAAATGTGATCTGAATTGATTATTAACTTGTGTTTGGCATGTATGGAAAGAGAAAATTCAGGGGCTTCTTTTGACAGTAAGGACAAGTTTATATGATCATTTTAAATAAGGATTTAGAGATAAATTGCAAACCCTTATTTTTGTGTGTGTTGAGATTGCCATTTCTCCATGCGTTTTCTATGGGAAAATTAAATTTCTGTTTTGCACAATTTTTTTCACTTTGTCGCAATTTTTCATTGTGATCTGGTTTCCAAATCTTTATAAAAATCATACCATCAGATAGAGCATTAAAAATCTTATTGGACTCTTTATGGACAAGTTTTTGGCATTAATAATAAATATAACAGCTCTCGGAAGCTAAAAATTTGGATTTGTGTGTGTCCATTTCTTAACTACACAGTCTATGGCAGAGAAATGCTGAAAATTGACCTAATTTCTTTCTTCTTTTTTGCAGCCAATAATTGGATTTTTTTCAAAAATGTTACATTTCTGTAAGTCTGAAGGTAATTTATCTTCAAATTCACAAAGAAAATGTGATATTTTCTTGAAATAAGAAAAATAATTTTTTTCTCCAGACACCCTAATTAATAAATAATAGTAAAAATACAAATAGGCTAAGTCTCGTCATGCTCGTCTGCTCTTTTTATCGATACTACTAGTATCGATATCATGCCGGGTATTCTAGTTACTAAGTTAGGAAGCCTTTCGAGAAACAGGTTTAGTAAGATTGGAACTAACTCCGTGGTTGGTGGATAAAGATATGACTAACTTGTCCAGGTGTTGAGAAACGGGCCCCAGGATTTACGTACAGTGCGTGCAGCTTGCACTGCTCTAATGCCGGCTAGCAATGCCACTCGCAACCCGCAAAGCCAAAGCCAAGCCCAAAGCCAAAGGCGCAAGGTTCGTGTAAATACGTAAACCAATTTACCTTTTCTTCCACGCAGTGGACAATGATCGAAGGATATTTTTTACTCAGCCATCTGAAAAATGCTGGAACACCCATCTTTTTTGCAAATGTCTTCCACAAATACGAAAAATTCTTTGTTTTTACTTTCCCACTACTCGTGACGCATGCAACAGCAGAGACACAGACCGGTTGATTGTTGCCAAATTGCACAGATCAAAAGTAAATTTTAGCAATTTTAATAAATATGAGATTGGTACATCTGTTTTTAAATATTCTTTTTTTTATATGTATAATTATTTCATAACTTCATAATCATTTTTTTTAATAATACTTAGAAATTATTGTTTTTATATGTAACTAATATGTATCGAGATTGTGCGACCACAGGTAGATGCGGCTTTTGTATCTTTTTACATTGATGTACAGAGTATTTTGTCCACGCCGGCCGGCCGTACGCCATACGCGTTATATGACAACAGAGTATACATGCGCAGCATAGCAGCGTCAACGAGTCGAGTAGATCTACGGCCACAGTGCACAGCTCAATCAAGACAATAGCGATCCAGTTCTACAATTGACTTTATTTGATACATTGCAATTAATTAGGCTCTGTGTAAAATACATGAACATTCAACATGCATTGTGGAGAACAAGGTTTCCTTGACTTACTTCTCAGTACCAGAAAATTAGACAGAGATAAAGGACTTGAAGAATTGCAAATGAAGCTTCAGCGGAGCAGCGCCAGTGACCAACCCGAGATCGCTGGCGTCGAGAGTGCGCTCTTGTCCGCCCTGAAGGATTCTCATTCCAGCTGGGAGGCTAAACATGGCGCTTTAATGGGAGCCAAGGTTCTTAGTGGGTTTGATGGAACCTCAAAACCTTTTCTGAAAGAAATGCAGAACTGTGCAATGCATTTCCTGAGTGATAGTGAAGCCCGTGTTAGGATTGCAGCAGGTAGATTTAATTTTAACTAACTTGTAATGTTAGATTCATTTCAAATTATTGACGCTCCCATGATTCCCTGCAATGAGAATATAATTTGAAAAATAAAAGAATAAAAAATTGTTTAGGATTCATTGGTTCCGAAACCCCTCTCCTTTCTTACGCTAATACCTCTATGGCTTTTGGGCTCTTAACCATTAACAGTTTGTATGACTCTATGAGTATACTATTTTTAATATTATATTTTTGTTTATTCAAACTGTATTTGTAAATCATGACATGGGACATGGCCATAGGGGTCAGGCCTCCAGCTCTTCATGGGTTATGCTTCTCGCGCTCTTCTTTGCCCCATTTCAATTTTCATTTACCGGTACATTTTTCTATATTTCTTACTGATTATGATTTTGTAAATTACCTAATTGTTATTTCTAATCTCTTGAGCGTAGGAAGAATGCAAGCGAGCAACCCTGCAAGCGAGAGCTTATTAATTTTGAGTATTAACATGAAAAATGGATTAAAAATTGTAAATAACCCTTGAAATCTTGTAATTATCTCTGGGTCTGAAAGCTTATTAAATTAGTAGGAGTGGATCATAACATAAACAACTAATAGAATTGGTGGATCATAACAACAATAATAAAAAGCATGGATGCAAGTTTGTGATTGTTTTAGAAAAGACTTCCAAGTTCCATTGGATCCGATTTCTTGAAATCTTAAAAAAAGCAAACATAAAATTTTTCTGAATTTGAATTTGCCTTCTCTGATAACATTTGCAGTATGAATAGAGAATTTTTATTTATTTATTTTTTACCCTATCTGACAAGCTGTTCTGGGACCTTTCCCTTAGTTATGTCAAAAGTCAAATTCAGTAAAATGTGTCTAGAATCAGTTTTGTGAAATGCCTCATTAAATTTGTCATCCAGAAACATCCACACAACTTCACCTTTACAAACTTCTAATTTAAGTACTATCATCTGATTGAAAACTCCATCACTGACATGATGCTACAGGGCATCGAATTTTTAGGTACCCGTCCTGACTCAGTCCGTACTAGCAGAGAGAAGTTCTGGATGCGACGACTTCGCACCACCCAACCTCATGGCCTGAACAAGAGGGGAACGACTGATTAGTCTTTTCTATCCACTTTCTATATATATATTTTTTTTTTCCCCTCAGCTCTTTTAGATTAGTTATATTATAGTTTCTTCCTCTACATTCCTCCCATATCTCTTACAGGCTCAGCTCCAATTTTTGCTTTCCACATTCAGGCGATGTAATATACATATATATATTTTTTTAACATATTTTTTCTCTACTCACCTCTTTTTGACTTACTATATATTTATTTTGTTTAGTTACATGTATGCTGTAGTTTCTTCATATACATTCCCACTCTCTCATACAACCTCGGCTTCTATATTTACTTTACCCTTTTAGGCAATATGCTTCTCCCTTTTCATATATACATGTCTTGTTTCTACTATATAGCATTATGGGTTTTTTCCCCTCACCCCTAGCGGATTTACAATACTAGTTACACTATATATTTATATCTATGTGTATTTTTTTTTTAAATTTATACTTATACATGTCTTTTGCACATTATCAGTTGTTCCCCTTTCTTTCCCTTTTTCCCCCACTCTTATCCCCTTTCTTTCCCTTTTTCCCCCACTCTATTATGCCTTTCTTTGTAACCTGTTTGACCCACCTCTCACTAATTCTCTTGTTATTCATCATTTCCTCACACCCCCTATCACTGTTTTGTTCCAGATCCTGTTTGATGTTGCCTGCCCAATTGTCTTAATCCCTCACAGCTTAAGGTCTTTTACTGGCCTTACACTGACTTCCCTTTGTGTCTGCCTACTCCTTTGCTTTCATCCCCTTCTCTAACCTGATTGGTCATCACAACTCTCTAATGCCCTTTTTATCTCCTTGTTTCTAGTGTTGCTGTTGCATGTCTATGGTCTATATTATGTTTGTTCCACTTTATATGTTTGTCATTTTGCCTCCGACGAAGATTCTGCTAGGATCGAAAGCTTAGGCCCCTTTTGACTCTCTAATTTACTCCATTGGCTCTCTTTTATTAGATAAGCAGTTTTCAGCAGCTTTTTTTCTGCCATTGAAAACTTTCAAATGTTAGCTTGAACCCTTCTTTTGAATATTTGCCCAAGTTAAATTCAAGCAATTTTATGACCAGATTATTCAAAACATGTATACATCTATATATATTATGATCCAATTCTTTTTTTTTTTTCTCCCTCCAAAAAGGTGAATTACTCGGATCATTGAGCAAATGGCTCGGGTGTGAAGTTTATCTGCAGTGTCAGGGTGCAATACTCGATGGAGTGAAGTCCAACCTTGAAAGAGCCCCTCTCAGTGATTCCTCTCATGAAGAACTAGTCCAAGTTGGTCATCTGGTGGAGAAGCTTGGTGGAGGGGCAAGTCCAGATCATGTAAGAGACAGTGACTTGAATAAAACTACCACTACAATATACCATTAGTAAGAACAGGGCCCTGTGTCTCTCCAACTCAAATTTGACTTTATGTAGGAGATAAATTACACATGAATTTCTCAGATACTCCACAAAAACGTTATGTAATCATGTTCTTTGTGCTTTAAAGTGTATGAAAAATATTTCATAGAATACAAGAGTAGAATATAGAATTTTTACAATGGCCATCATCATTTTCAAATTAAAATTCTTGCCCAAGGGTGACAGCGTGTCTATTCATTCTCCACTCTGGTTTTTTGTCTCACCTGCAAAGCAGAGCGAGACTGTACGTGTAGGTGCCGCTTTTCCTATGGCGGCGGCGGCATCAACATCAAATTTTAACCAGAGGTTAAGTTATTGAAATGTCATCATAACTTAGAAAGAATATGAGCCTAGTTCATGAAACTTGGACATAATGGTTATCAAGTATTACTGAATATCCTGCCTGAATTTCAGGTCACATGACCAAGGTCAAAGGTCATTTAGGGTCAATGAACTTTGGCTATGTCGGGGGTATTTGTTGAATTTCCATCATAACTTTGAAAGTTTATGGATCTGGTTCATGATACTTAGACATACTGTAAGAGTAATAAAGTATCACTGAACATCCTTTGTGAGTTTCAGGTCACATGACCATGGTCAAAGGTTATTTTGGGTTAATGAACTTGGATTATGTTGGGGGAATCAAAACGAAATCTTTACTAAGCCTTGGGTTAAGTTTTGTCTCACCTGCATAGCAGAGTGAGACCATAGGGGCCGCTTTTCCGACGGCGGCGGCGTCAACACCAAATCTGAACCGAAGGTTAAGTTTTTGAAATGACAGCATAACTTAGAAAGTATATGGACCTAGTTTATGAAACTTTAGAGTCAATGAACTTTGGCCAAGTTGGGGGTATTTGTTGAATTACCATCATAACTTTGACAGTTTATTGGTCTAGTTCATAAAACTTAGACATAAGAGTAATCAAGTATCACTGAACATCCTGTGTGAATTTCAGGTCACATGACCAAGGTCAAAGGTCAATGAACTTTGGCCATGTTGGGGGTATCTATTGAATTACCATAATAAATTTGAAAGTGTATGGATCTGATTCATGAAACTTGGACATAAGAGTAATCAAGTATCACTGAACATCCTGTGCGAGTTTCAGGTCACATGACCAAAGTCAAAGGTCATTTAAGGTCATTGAACTTTGGCCATTTTGGAGGTAATTATTAGATTGCTGTCAGAACTTTCAAAGTTTATAGATAGTTTATAAAATGTGGATATAGGGGTAATCAAGTATCACTGTCATTCACTGACGAGTCTTAGGTCGCATGATCAATGTCAAATGTCATTTATTGTCAATGAACATAGTATTGTATCATTATGTGAATGGTGTTTTTTGTGAATAATTATTTTACAGTAGTTTTCAAAGTCAGCACTGCTGCTACATGTATATTGAATCGCGTGATGCAGGTGAGACTGCCAGAGGTGCTCCACTTGTTTTTAAATATATCTCTGAAAGTACATGTATATATTGTGGACATAACTAAAATCACATAAGGGTAATCAAGTATCACTGATCATCTTGCACAAGTCTTCGGTCACACGACCAAGGTCAAATGTCATTAGAGTCAATGAACATTGTATAGCATATGAATGGTGTGTTTTGTGAATGATTATTCTATAGTCGTTTTCAAAGTCAGCACTAATTGAATCGCGTAATACAGGTGAGACTGCCATAGGCGCTCCACTTGTTATGAAGAAGAAAAGGCATTTCATCTTTTAGTCCTGTGCATTAGCTGTCTGAAATAAAGAATATTTCTCTATTTAGACCCAGATTTTGTGAATAAATAATGCCTGTCTCTATTGCAGACAAAATATTGTGGTTGTTGCTTGTCTTGTTTGGATTTGAATTACACAGATGCACGTACATATCTGCAGACAAGGGTCATACCATACTGGAAAAAATGTAATATTGAACTTTCAACATTTGCCATGTCATTTTTTAAGATTATGGGTATTAGATGATATGACCTATATTCAAAGGGTAATCCAACCCAGATGGTTTTAGATTAAAAAAAGATATAAAAATCAGACAAGCAGAAAGGTTAAAGATTGAACAGTTCATCACACTTTACATGTATATGGGTCAAGTCACCATGAGACTGTAGCTCTCAGTTCGATTTAATCTGATTTTGTTTTTAACCCTAGTCTCACAGCAGTAATGCAGATAAGATATTTCATGACACTGCAGGATGGAAGAATCTGGAAACTTGGATGAGGTATGCTAAAAATCTCATGTTAATGTTCATGTTTAATCTCTGTTTCTGTCCTGATTCTCTCTTTATCAATAGTTTTTTCTTTTGATTTTTTTATTATTTTCATTTTAAAAATGAAAGTAGAAATGACTTATTTTTTGTTTAAATTTAGAACAAAAGAAAGTTATGCAACAATTTTCATAACTATTCTTTTTAGAAACAAAATTTATTATAAATGCATGGCAGATCGTTCGCAAGATAATAAGTTCGTGGGTCGGCGAACTTTTTTTTATATGTTAAATTTAATTTGGCATTTATTGCCGAACCCCAAACCGAACCAAAGTTCGGATAAAAATTGCCGAACCGAACCGAACCCGAACATGCCGCCTGACTTGCAGCACTATTTTCAGGTCAACGTTAAAGTTTGCATGCAAGACTCTCTTATGACACCCAACTCTGCAACCGTAAGTCAATTTTCAACCAAACTTGGATGGTAGATGGATTTGGGGTACCTGCATGTTATGCTGCAGTCGGAGGTCACATGGTAAGGTCAAAGGTCATTTTCAGGTAAATGTTAAAGGAGAACGAAACCCTTGAAACTAGCTGAATCCATATCAAAGAGAAAAATAAAAGAAACATATTGTTGAAAGTTTGAGGAAGATTGAATGAATAATAAGAAAGTTATGAGCATTTGAATATTGAGATCACTAGTGCCATGTAGATCCTCCCATCGGCAATGCGACCAAGATCTGTGATATCACACACGTACAACTCCCTCATTACTTTAGTACTTATTTCACTTATATTCTCACTTTTATAGAGTCTATCACAATGTTAGGTGTTTTCTTTATGAGATGACAAGTACAGAGGTTTCACAACATTATATCATTGATGAATCGTTTGTCATATGATTAGAATGAGCAAAAAGAGATGTTTTGGGGTATATTTTCAGTGTCCGAATGGGAGAGTTGTACGTGTGTGACATCACAGATCTTGGTCGCATTGCCAATGGGAGGATCTCCATAGCATTAGTGATCTCGACATTCAAATGCTCATAACTCTTTTATTGCTAGTCCTATTTTACTCAAAGTTTTGTTGATCTTATTCTTTGATTTTTCTGCTTTCACAAAAGCTAACTTGCTCCAAGAGTTTCATTCTCCTTTAAAGTTTACATGCAAGACTCTCTTATGACACCTAACTCCGCAACCGTAAATAACTTTTCAACCAAACTTGGATGGTAGATGGACTTGGGGGACCTGCATGTTATGCTGCAGTCAGAGGTCACATGGTAAGGTCAAAGGTCATTTTCAGGTCAATGTTAAAGTTTACATGCAAGACTCTTATGACACCTAACTCTGCAACCGTAAGTCACTTTTCAACCAAACTTGGATGGTAGATGGATTTGGGGTACCTGCATGTTATGCTGTAGTCGGAGGTCACATGGAAAGGTCAAAGGCAATTTTCAGGTCAACGTTAAAGTTTACATGCAAGACTCTCTTATGACACCTAAATCCGCAACCGTAAGTCACTTTTCAACCAAACTTGGATGGTAGATGGACTTGGGGGACCTGCATGTTATGCTGCAGTCAGAGGTCACATGGTAAGGTCAAAGGTCATTTTCAGGTCAACGTTGAAATTTACATGCAAGACTCTTTCTTTGCAACCATAAGTCACTTTTCAACCACACTTGGATGGTAGATGGGCTTGGGGGACCTGCATGCTAGGGTCATTGTCGCCATGATAATTGTATTTATTTGTCAAATTTCTGTGTGAGCTCTATATATCGCAATGACGGATGACGCGGTGAGTTCGGGGGATATATGTGCTCGGCTGCGCGACCCGCCGAGCATCTCTAGTTATCATTAATGTAGGTCAAATGTGACATTTATTTGGAACATTTCAGAATTTCCTTAAAATTATTCAGAAGTCACAAATAGAAATCTCAGTTGATCTCTCACAGGCATTGTTTTATTCAAGGCAATCAATTTCACTCTCAATTCATTCATTTCAATATAAATATCTGTTATGTCAATAAAACTGGACTTGCCTTTTCCACCTTTTTTTTGGATTTTGTATCTTTAGATGTATGATAGGTTTGTCTATGTAGTATGTGATCTACTTATCCAGAGAGGGGATCCTATTATTTTTTAATTTTCAGATGTTTGCAGTCTGTGATAGAAGGATGTGGTTCAAACTTTCTCCCTTTCATTGATCAGGAACTACTCGACCTCATCTTTCAATCTCTTACCCACACCAATCGTTTTGTAAGAGAAACAGGATACTATGTCTGTGCCACTCTCGTCAGCTGCGGTACTTCTCAAGGTGAGCTATGCCAATGGTTGAGTACAGATTTGCTGACATCATTCTGTATAGGTTGTTGGTTCTTTAGTTTCTTTATTTATAATTATAAGCGAAAAGTGACAAGTGTTATACATTTCTTTTATACCTTTTTTTATGATGCCGTTTATTTTGGGGCTCTAGCATGAGTCAAAACGGTCCCCATTAGCGTTATCTTTATTTTTTATTTATTTTCAATTATTATCTTTTTTTTAGATGGGGGTTGTTTAATATCAACACACACCAAGCTTTATGCTAAGAATGATTTTTTGAGCTGTATGTAACCCCATTTGGGTTTATAGGCACCAGTCCAATATCAGTTGGTCTTCTGCTATGTCAAAGAATCAATATGATTGAAAATTTGATGAAGCACCCTATGACCTGTCCCATTTGTTCATAAGTCATACAAACAGCTTTATGATACACCCCTTTGTAGATGAAGAGATGGAGCTTAGTGAAGGAAATGCCATTAATACCATCCTAGTCCATGGTGACCAGCTGGCTTATCACTTTGCCACAGGATTGGCTGACAATTGGAGTCAGGTGAGTCTCAGGAGGTCTGCACTAAAGATTGATTTTTATTTTCATGGCTTTATGCGTATGACTGCCAATGAATCATTGATAGACTGTTGAAATGTTTCAAAAGGATAAGTTGCAAATATTATTTGCAACTGATAGATCGATGTAACATTGACAAAGAAGAAGATCACCAATCAATTGTGATTTTTTAATTGTTTGCAAGACTGTTTATTTTTTTCTGGAGACTGACAAGTTTGCAATTGCAACTTTCATGCAGTATACCCTGTAATAGTAGCAGTTGAATATCTGCTTGTAGTGATGTTTCAGAAGTTTGTTTTTGTCTATATTCATGTCCAAGATATTGGTTTTTCCATATCATCATTTTAGAATAGAAATTGAAGATATATATACATGTACATGTTTAAATGCCTATTTGTAAATTTTTTATTTGTAATAATTATAAGTCAAAAGAATGTGGTTCCTATAGATCCCGTGTTACATGTAGGTCAGAGTGAGAAAGAAAGAGGTAGAAAGATAAGGGGAGAGGGGAGATTGGGGATGGCAAAGGAAAATGAAAGGGTTAAAAAATGAGCAAGATAAAGCAAGAAAAAGACAAAAACACAATTCATTTCTCTGCAAAAATGTATTATTAATGAAATTCAATATCATCATCTTAGGTTCGTTTGGCAGCTTCTACTGCAACAAGACAGTTCCTGGTCAATCTACCGAATGCTGCGGCCCATCAGAGGTTTTTTCCTGCATTACTTCCTAGAATGTGTCTCAACAGGTATTTAATACTTTCAAATAATCTATTAAAAACAGTTGGTATGAGCACATTAATTGAACTCTTTACACTGCTTGGTTTTCATTGTATGTAGCATTATGTCCTTTTTCAAGAGAAAATGATAAAATTTGATGCACTGACTGTGATGGAGAGGTGAAATATTCTCTGCTCTCTTCTGTTCAAGATGAGAAAATGAAAATTGCATGAGAGTGAAACATTTTTATTTCAATCATAATGTGTCCATGCAAAAAAAAAAATCCCCCAATGTACACAAGATCCACCCATCCGTTTCTATTTCAATCTACATTCCTAAACATGATTAGGACCAGGTGACATATACAGATACAATTAAACATTACAAATCATTGATTGTAATTTCTATAAATGGGTTGCCACCAACACATACAGTATTTATGCTTAATTGTACAATTGATTGCAACTTTTATGTGACATAGCCCAGGCTAAGTAAACCTTGTCCCTACTCTGTTCTCTAGAACATCTCAAATACATATAAGTTTGTGCATATACATTTTTATGAATATTGTTGTTGTATCTATGTTCAGGTACTATGTAGCAGAGGGTGTGAGAATCTATTCCCAGGAGACTTGGCATTTGGTTACTGGCTTGCATGGCAAAGAGCTGGTAGAGCAGCATATTGGTGATGTTGTAAGTTTGCTTTCTTTTTTAATTTTCTATAAAAATAAACCATTATTTACGTGATGAATCTGATTTGTTTTTCATCTTTTGTGGGAGTGAAAACATTTACAGCGTTCTTCATATCAGTAAGAATTATCCTAAATACATTTTCTAGTCATGTCTATGTGAAGAAAACAACAGATATGAACTTTATTTTGGGCTATTGTTAATTCTGAACTTATTCATTTATATATTTTGTTCTATTATGAAAAATGATAATGAAAGAGTATATGGTATATTGTGATGGTTTCGACCTGTGAGGAAGCAAATGTACTTAGGAGGAGGGGGGGGGGAGGGGAGAGTTGACTTTGCTTATTTATTAGAGAAGGAGCAGTAAACTTACATGACATACTTCTTTTGTTTATTCACTTGTGTTGTTAGGTTGAGTATTATATTGAAGCAAGCGATGCAGACAACCATGCTGTAAGAGAAGCCGCATGTGCATGTATTGCAGAGCTTGGTGCAAAGGTAAATATTTGCCTCTTAGAATCCAATCTTCATTTAGTTCGTAAATGTATATATGTTTGTAGTTTAGGACTTGTATTTTAAAAATAAGTGTGTTGGCATAAAAATGAACAGAAGCTTGTGATTGATCTTATGAAATTCTGTAATAAGAGTGGGGTTATTTTATTATCAATTTCATTATTACTTTTGAAGTTTTGACGAGCTACTATGTGTATTTTCTTCAATTCAATTGATTTAGCAAATTCGTAAAAAAAAAAATTACATAGAATTACGTAAACATGCAATAACACTTCAAAATATCTTTAACTATTTTCAGTCTCTATAACTATATTTCCCATATTCCAATATGCAGAGAGCATTGTCTTCTGTAACCCATTGAGCCCTTATGCTAGATATTTTTTGGACAAGGTCTGTATAAAATGTAGATTGTACTGAAATTATATTGTGTCCAATCATGGAGGTTTCACTTTAACTGGAGTCACAGCAGTCCGTAGCTCCTTTGATCCCAGGGGTTCTGATGTGATGACAGCTTTCTGAAGGATTGTATGCGCATGCACCTTTTTAACTTTCGCTGTGTGTGACGTCATCATTACTTTGATGTCGATGATAAGTTTTTAAAAAATCTGACTTTAGACTAGGAATTAATGTTTTTATCTGAACTTTATGAACTCTAGCTGCAACCAGATTAGTGGTGAGTGTAATTTAACATATTTTCTGAAAAAGGACAGATAATTATTTCATATACCTTGGTGAAGGCTACAGTCTCAAATGTTCAAGTTTGTGTATTGTGCTGCTGCAAGCTGGCCATGGTGTTCAGCTTATAACAGCTGGATCCACGTTCTTGAGTTCCGCTGCTGAATGCTTCTTGAATCAAACCAATGCTAGACATATTTTTTTTATATCTATGTAGACTCTAAAGAACATATGGAGTATGTTTGAGTTATAGAAAACAATGTTTGAAACTAGCTTACAGCTTCTTTCAGTTTCCATGGCTTACTGGAAGAAAGCTTCCCAGCTGAGCTTGCATTCTCTTGAAGTTATTTCTGTGCCTATGTAGGGCCTTTTTTTAATTTTCTTTATCCTTTAGAAACCAGTTTATTCAGATCAAAGTTCAAATGATGACATCTCCTAATAGATGATATATTTGTTTCATTTCTCTGAAGAGATAATATATTTGTTTCATTTATATGAAACAAAATATATGAACAAATATATATATATACACAACAAAAAAAGTAAGTCCCCCTTAAACAAACATCAATAATTTCCGAACCAATGCGAGTTTTTAATATATTTTTACATTAGTGTGTAGGTAATTTTATAAGCTACCCTCTGAGTGAATGTTATGGATGTGTTTTACGTCATGCTTCAGTGAGCACCGTCAGAAGGCAAATATATCACTTTTCAAAAGTCACAAGCCAAATATCATGACTTTGATTCCATTTTATTGGAACTAATTCCACATTCTCATCATGAAAAATAGTCAGAAGGCTTGTAAAAGGTACTTTCTAAAAGATTATACAACTTTTTTGGTAAATTTCACGGTTGAATAAACACAAGTCCAAATTTGCTATAATTGGATTTTACACATCTCTATCAATAAAAATGATAGAATATGATAACTTTTATTTTTGGGAAGAGTATCTTCAACAATATTCATCGTTTCACGGTACAATGAACATTTATTGAAAACCAAAAATACGATTTTCAAATATCATAGGCAAGTATTGTTTCATTTTGGTAACTGAAAATGATATTTTCTCAACTTTTCTGTTATGTTCATGACCAATTAACATGCTTCAATGATTCAAAGGCGTTTAATTAAACATTCACGCTTGGATGAACATGTGGAATGTGATTAGCTCTTTTTTACGTTATTGGAAAAAATGCAATTTGTAACTATGGATATCTGTCACAAACCTCCTTGCATAGTTCATTTGATTTGATTTTTATGAAAATCCTGATGTTTAATGAATCAGTGAGCACATAATATTCGAAAATTATGCAAATGAGAAGAAAGTTCAAGCCTTGTCCCCACTCTGTGCCGTTTCGAATGGTTATTTTGGTGTGCGCGTCTTTTGGATAGTGTTACTCTGACGCCATGTGCGAAGTTTCATGAAATAACTGTTGGTAGAAGTAACAAAAACCGTCCATGAAACAAACCCTTCATTTCATATTTGTAAAAATTTAGACTTCCTCTCTCATAGACTTGTGTACATTATGGGTGCATATGTTTAAGAATAAGTAACCTCTTATTCAATATGGTGGAACTTTTTTTCAAGGCTGTCTTTAGCAATGTCCTTTGTAATGTTTATCAACCTATTGGCAGAATTCTGTGCAAAAATGAAATCGATTTGTTTATATATGGACGAGTAAGCACGCATCAAAATGGGAAAATTTGTATTTTCAACGTCACAGACTCATTTTAAAGGGTAATAAAGTGAATATTGGGGGCAAATTCGGTTTCAAATGTGACTTTAATTGCTGTTGTTTTTATCATCCACCATTTCTATCACCACACACTTTCCGAACTTTATACATTTTCATGGTTGAGCGAGCACATTCGAAAACTTAGGAATGAATACTCTTTATACTGCATAAATGTATTCTTTTCCTAAAAATTTTTCATGATCAGTTTAATTTACGGACATATCAGTGGTGGATCCAGAATTTTAAAATGGGGGAGGGGCCTATAATTGGGGGAGCGACAAACATTTTCAAACTTTAACAAGTTGTGGAGGATACTACCATAAACCCCTATGGTGATACGTCACAATACAAGGGCCGCGGAACGGTTTTCAAAGTGGGGGGGGGGGCTGACCATGCAAAAAATCACAATCGTATGGTCATTTTTGTACATGCTTTTGGAAAAAAGTGGGGGGGGGGGCTGAAGCCCCCCCCTCTTCCGCGGCCCCCGCAATACATTGTGCTCTCTCAACCATGAACATACGATATCAAAATTGTGTGTGGAGTGGCTAAATGATGGATAGTAAAACAGCATAACACCATAAAATTCACCTAAAAACAACTTTTGCCCAACTTTGTATTTGCACAATCTGAAAAAACGACTCTTGTGACTTTCAAAAATTGTCATTTTTTATTCAATCTTTAATTACTCATGCATGACTCAACCGTTCAATCTTATTTTCCCCCAGGAGTTGCTTAATGAGTGTAGAAAACCACCTACGAAATATCATATCTCAAAATAATTCCGTTCAAAAGTTACAGCAATTTGATTTAGGGGGACTTACTTTTTTTGTTGTGTATATATGACTTCTGATGCATCAACCATAATGCCGAGTGGGAAGTTTGGTTTTGAGTGTGAAAGGAGAGTATGAGCGGGAGTTGCTTTCAAAGAGTGCATTGAGGGCTGTGTTATCGAGATAGATTGCTTTGATTTTCTGCTTGCATGCTGAAAGATTGGTGAGTGGGTAGGTGAGGGTTACACAATCAGGAATGAAATGGAGACAGAATTTTACATAGTCCAAGAAACTCTCTGAGATTGCAAAGAGAATCAGCAACATGGAAATTTTTGATGACCTTGACCTCCTCCCAGAGAGGGCAAATGCAGTTTTCATCAATGATTTGTACAAGGGAGGATTGCACCGAATTTACTTTTTGCTGAGTTGATGATGATGCCATGTTTTAAGAGACAAGCAAAGAGTTACTAGAGGTGTGCTCCTCAGTGATGCCTCATTCAAGTATGTGTGGTGGGATTCTGCTTGTGGTTGCTAAGAGGATCAAATGGGTAGGCATTTTTGTCATGGGTGATGTGATTGGTTATGGAGTGTTTGATCCCGGCCTCCTTATTAAAAAGGCATGGAATGTTGGGGAAATTAGCGTCAAATCCACGCTGACGATGCCTTTTCTTGAGGGTATAGCAAAGAGTAACTGGAAGTGTACTGTGCTGTTCCTCAACAATGCATACTAGCATGTGGTTGCATTCTTTAAGTTTGAAGAAATTTCAAATTTACAAGGTGGTACACAATTATGAGGATTGGTGCCAAAACACTGATGATAATAGCAATAATCTCCAGCTAGTTGATGTGAAAGAGAATGGATATCACGTCTGTTATGACATTTGATGATTTATGGTGTCAACAAGTATTGAGAGTTGTATTATTTCCACTCTCAAATCTCTGATAATACCAAGAGAATTAATATTCATGAAGCTCTTACCAATGGCGTGGCAGAATGTTCATGACTTATTTAAAAGGGTTTTTAGCTCATCCGGCCCGAAGGGCCAAATGAGCTTATTCCGTGGCGTCTGTCGTCTGTCGTCCGTCCACAATTTCAAAATGCTACTTCTTCGCCATTTCAAGTCCGATTTCAATTCTGTTTGCTTTATATGATAGCACTAGGTGGGGGATTCAAAACTTCTACTCAGAATTTTGAAATTCATTAAATATGCTAATTTATGCGCATTTTTCAAAATTCACAAAAAATGCTTCTTTATTTGTTGACCGATTTTGAATTTTTTGCTTCCATCTGGTAGAGCTTCATGAGGTTCACCAAACTTTTACACAGAATTTTGAAATTTTGACTAGAACAATTTTTATGCTAATTTATGCTAAATTTATTCATATTTTTAAAAATTCACATAAAATGCTTTTTCTTCTTAAATTGTTGACCGATTTTGATTTTTTTTCTTCCATCTGGTAGAACTTCATGAGGTTCACCATACTTCTACACAGAATTTTGGAATTTTCAGTAGAAAATTATGCTAATTTATGCAAAATTTATTCAGAAATCACAGAAAATGCCTCT
The DNA here is from genome assembly GCF_037042905.1 of Lytechinus pictus. NCBI lineage: Eukaryota > Metazoa > Echinodermata > Echinoidea > Temnopleuroida > Toxopneustidae > Lytechinus > Lytechinus pictus. Next base: position 16,283,499 of record NC_087251.1, read on the forward strand.
TCTTTATTTCTTGACAGATTTTGATTTATTTTCTTCCATCTGGTAGAGCTGCATGAGGTTCACCCAACTTGTACACAACATTTTGAAATTTTGTCTGGAAAATTATTTATGCTAATTTATGCAAAATTTATTTAAAAAAAAATGTTTTTTCTTCATTTGTTGATCAATTTCAAATTTGTTTGCTTTATATGATAGCTCGAAGTGGTGATACAAAATTTCAACACAGAATTTTGAAATTCATGAAATATGCTAATTTATTCATATATTTTCAAAACTCACCAAAAATTACTTATTTATTTGTTGATTGATTTTGATTATTTTTGTTCCATCTGAGAGCTACATGAGGTTCACCAAGGTTCTACACAGAGTTAAGAAATTTTGACTAGAAAGTTATTTATGCTTAATTTATATGAAATTTATTCATAGATCACAAAAAATGCTTTTATGTCATTTCTTCATCAATTTCAATTCTATATCCTCAATTTATGTCACCAATATAATTAATTAAAATTGTGTTAAATTTCGTTGCGAGATGCCGGATGAGCTCCACGTCATTGATGTGCTAGTTTTATCTTTGAATGATCCTGATGGGCAGATCTTAAAGGACATTTGTTTTGCATTAAATGCACTCATAGCTACGGTCTTGTAACATATACACTGTAAAAAGTGAAGTGCTAATTTAAACTAGAAAATCAGCACTCGTAGTGCAGTCACTATACAAGCACTGTGAGTGCTAAATTAGCACTTCATTTTTTTACAGTGTATAAGCGTCTTTTGGCAAGATCGAGCAATAAGAGCTGGAGCAGCACTTTAATTTCGGCTCCTTTCTCATTCGTTGCATAACGCTTTTTTAAAATTCTGCTGTGACTCCAGCTAAGTATAACCTCCTTGATTGGGCTATCATTCAAACAGAGTGATTGATACACCTGGGCATAGATATATGTCTCTCTATTCAAGTGGGTGAGGGGGGAATGAGAAAATAGTTCATCCACCCCCCCCCCCCCCCTGAACAATAGACTTGCTGCTTGAATTTTATGCCAGTGCTGATACACATTTTTGCTGATGTAGTTGCTTAATACAGTACATAGAATTTAGAAAATTTATTTCATAGAATTCTTCATGTAAATCAATTTAAGAAGAGCCCCCGCTAATGAGTGCAATGAATGTTTGACATCTTCATCCATTCTGCAGATAGGGCAAGATGTTGTACGTGGCCATGTTCCTAGACTGCTAGACACTCTTCTAGTATGCTTCAAAGATGATAGCTGGCCAGTCAGAGATGCTGCGTGTGTTGCATGTGGGAACTTCATCAAATGCTTTCCAGAAGAATCAAGGTACGGTTGTTTGATGTTGCTTTATATTTTTTGTTGCAATGTGCTTATTGGATTTGGATATTGTAGAGAAGTTTTGTGTCAGTGCATATGTCAATGGACTTCGAATTTACAAATACATTTCAGAAAAGAAAAGAAAATTATCTCATTGTTCAGTAAACCTGGAATAGACTTTTCATTTGTGCTGTTGATGACAGGAAGTTGATGTCAACAAGTACCATTACTGACTCACATTTTCTGCAGTATACCCTGATAATTGTCCAAGAGGTAATTTTGTATTTCTATTATGTTTGGTTGAGGGGAGAGACCACCTTGATATTAACATTCATTCGTTTTATTTCATCAGACAGAGCATGGATGCGCTTTATCCCCTCTTCTACGAGAACCTACAAGACAACATTCCATCTGTAAGACAAGGTGCAGCGGCAGCCCTGGCTAATGTCACAAGAGCCTATGGTAGGTATGAAATGGGGATAATAAAAAAACAAAAAAACTTCAAACAAGAATTTAATGGGGGTGCATTACAACCGGAAACACATCAGGGTGGCATTTCTTAATATTTTTAGAACTCCTATGATTTAAGGTCATGCTGAGGCGCCAATGCTTACTGCATTATTTAACGCATTGATGTAGCTTGTATCCCCTATTCATTTTCTGACCAATTAGATGATGTGCTATTATACTACATGCTATTATCAATTTAAGTGTGATATAGAGTTACAGATACATCTTTTTTTAAGCACTCCACATTAGTATTATGTCATGTCTTTTTTTCTATTCAATTTTCACTTTCTTCAGGTTAGCCTGTGTCTCCATCTTGTTCTTTTGTTGATTTCTTTACAGGTGAAGCTGCTTCAAGCATTCTTCTTGTAAAGGTTGCAGAAGGCATGAAGGGTTTGCAGAATCAACCCAAGACATCTGAAAGGTATAGCGGTCTTGATAAAGGTCCAGCCACATATGGATTGGTTAAACAGCTCAGAGATAATGATATGGATCTACATTCAAATCAACAGGTTGGTTTGTCATGAAGTTCTCTAGAAATGATTCTGATGATTAATATGTCTCTTTGTTGTTGGTTTTTAGTTTAATGAGATTCTCTGGAATTAAAAAAAAAGAAACATTGTTGAATGCATTTTGCATTGATATTGGATCCCTATCCATTTACTGTTGTGTTATAGTCAAGTTTGGAAAACAATCCGAAGAGTCCCCTATTTCAATATTTCTTTATTTTCACTATGAAAAAACATAATTGATCATCGTGATAAAGAAAAACAAAAAATGATTAAAAAGCAAAATTATTAATTCAATCCTTAGATTTACCTTCATAATTTTTGCAATATGAATGATAAATAATCAACAGTGGTACTTAGTATTAGTAATAAAGGATTTAAAAAGGAAATTCAGAAGATAATGAAAGAATTGTACTGTATTGCATAAGGTCACTAAACTAGAGAAAGTCACCTTCAGGAAGTATACTTATAATCAAGAAATTTGTAATTAACATATCTGGGACAGAGAGTAATATACAAGCAATTAATTAATCTGTCAAGAAATTAACAAGAAATCTATCAGAAGAGCATCTTCCCACATTCCACCTGTCAAAGAGTGATATTTACTCTCAAGAAATCTACATATTCCTCCCCATACTTCCTGTGTAATATACACTAAATTACTCTCAGGTAGGAAGGAATCTACATGCATACCCCTTTTACCTTCCTGTGTAATGTACACTAGATCTGTAAACAAGGAGGAATCCAGGTCACAGTTTGCACTGTTGTGTGGCTAGAATCGGTTTTGTATTAATTATGAAAGATCATTCAAAGCGAAAAAAGTTAATTGTATTCATAAATCAAAGAAAGGCTATCCCACTGTGCAATGTAATGTTTTGTTTAAATATGATCTGTTCTGTGTGGTTTCTAAGAATCTCTCCTATATCCACATCTTTATTTTTTTCAAGTAGACTAAAAATAATATGAAATAGAATGAATGAATTAAATCAAATGAAAGAGTTTTAGTCTGAGCTCTACCTCATATCTTTAATAACATAAATTTTAAAACATGAGACAATTCAAGTCGTCCTTCACAAAATTGCTATCAACAAGAAATTGTAATTTTTTTTGCACTTGTCCAATCAAGTATTTATGGCTGTAAATTTTGAACACATTAATATCAATTTGTAACAGGCCTTAACAAAAGTGGCAGGCTAGCCCCAAGCTGTCTGAGGCCTGACTAAATTGCAGTACTCAGCCTGCATTTTCATGTGTTCCCTCTGCCTTGGCCGGGGGGAGCAGGGAGGTTTTACAGCATGTTCTGCTTTTGTTGTATTACACTGACGCATTGGACATCAGCTCAGTGGGTTTGACTGGGTCTTTGGGTCTGCATACAATAACATCAATATAAAGCAGGCCTCAGCCAGGTCCAAGACTACCTCTAGTCTTAATACCACAACTTTGTATCGCTTTCGGGTTTCATATTTCAAGTTTGTTTGTTTATATCAGAATTAAGAGAGACCCATGGCCAGCCATTTGCCCTCTTTAAATACTGTCTGTGTGGCAAGTCACATGAAATAGGGCCCATGATGGTACCTGCTTTTCATGTTCATCATTGTGGGGGCGTCGTAGTCTAGTGGTTAAGTCTTTCAATCTGAAGGATGTGGGTTTGATTCCAAGCAATGGCATGTTTTGCTTCAAGAAATTTACCCACATTGTGCTGCACTCAACTCGGGGTACATGCAGGAAGTAATTCCTCAAAAAGCTGTGCACATCGGAATCGGTAGACCAGCTGAGCCGGGGTAATAAAGGAGCACCTTGAGCACCTAGCAAGGTGGATTCGTGCGCTATACATATCTTTTGTTATTCATTATTCCACAATTTATGTCTTTTTTCTTTGAATGATTGTAGATGTATTCATGTGGATCTTTAGCTCCTAAGATGGGGCGTGGTAGGGAGGGAGGCTGTATGGATCACAAATTCAGAAGACCATCAGAACCATGGGAAAAGTGTGATGGGTAAGTCATCATTATCATCATAACATTTACATTTTGATTCATTGAAGTTTGATCTGGTGACAATTGCTCTTATTCTATAATCTGTACATGAAGCCAAACTTATAACCTGACTGTAACTCTAACCCTAATCTGCATTAAATTTTGAACTGTTTTTTGTCACCTAGAGTTTGAAATCCCAGACATTGGTAATCACATTCAGGAAATACTGAATTCATACCTTTATAAGATTGCTTTTTGACAGACAGAATTTTTTATTTCATTAAGGTTTTTAACCTGTATTCTATTTTGGGCTATTAATTTTCACTGAAGTGCTTAGAATATCTAATTAGTATGGAAAGTGTGCTATATATATACATATATATCTGATAGTTAATTGTTCTTCCATACAGGACCTTAATCAAGAAAATCAGACTGGTGCATTTTTATTACACCTCATATACATCACAACATGTGTTATACATTTAGCTCGTAGCCTTGTGTAATCTACGTTTGTTTTGAAAAATTCCTTTCATCCTAATCGATATTTCTGATAAGTTGCTTTTCTGAAATTCTTATTTTTTCTTAACATTGTTAATCAACAATATGTTACCTGTTACCTATCCTCCAGATGCCTAGTGGCACATAGGGCCTCCACCGAACGTCTCCACCTTTGCCTATCAGAGGCCACAGCTCTGGCTTCTGTCCTTGTCCTCCATCCAGCCAGGGTCCTTTCTTTTTCTACTGTTCGTCAACAATTTGTTTTGGGCCTGACCCTTTTCCTTTTCCCTCCTGGTTCCCAGGTCAATGCTGTGTTGCAGATGCTTGCAGGTTCCCCCCTTAGTGTGTGCCCAATAAATTTCCATCTCCTCATTATTGCCGTGCTCAGTTTCTCCATTTTGGTCTTTTCTTAATTTAGAAACTTATTCAAATAATCCATTTCACTATTCAATGCTTCAACTGTCCATGAACAATTTTTTTTTTGTTTTTTTTGTGTGAAGATATGAAGAATGATATTTGAATATGTGATGGGGAAATTTTGGAGGCATTGATCAATCCCAACTTTATTCAGTAGCTTGATGCTGAAATAACAAGACTTTGACTTTGACAGCTGCCACTCTATATCCAGGTCTAGGTAAATTGGTAATGGAATGTTTGAACATGTGATAACAGTAGCTATGCTGTAACTGAGGTAAATAAATGTCAATTTTAGAAACATTTGTGTTGAGTTCTAAACACAATCCAAATGTTGAATATATTATTATGATAAAATTGTCTCTCATACAAGTTATCTCTCTGATATTCATATAGATATATTCATCTGCTATCAGAGATGTCTTCGATCGAATCCCTGGCGGCTGAAGTAGCATCCTTACTCCCCCTTGTAGCAGAAGCAAGCAGAAAGCAGGATTACCCACAACATGTCTGTCTTCTAGAAACAGTTTGTAAACAGGTGAGTGAAACTATATTGGCTGGAATAGCTACTTGAGTGACTGGTGAGTGACTGGAGTACTCCTCAGAAAGGTGTATACATTGTGTAAATTTGAATAAAAATCTACACTGCAAAAATGCCTGTGTTAAATTAACACCAGCCTGGTATCTATATCGGCTCACACCATAGAGGTGTTTAAACAATGGTTTGGCATAAGGCTAACACCAATTTGCCATTGGTGTTAAACCAATATCGGTTTGATTCTTAACTGGTGTTGTTTCAACACTTCTCTGGTGTGGACCGATAAAGATACCAGGCTTGTGATAAGTCAACACTGGTGTTTTTGCAGTGTAATGACCAGACTAAATGATTCATTTACGACTCCTAGGGCGTATTTATCTAGCTCAGCTCGGAACTCACTTTTACAGACCTTAAATTTGCCTCCCTTTTTTGTCTTTTGTGTGTGGCATTAAAACTGTTCTAAGAAACATGGTATGAGTACAAAGAGTTTTGTGAGTTTCTCTCTGTTTATATGGTTGTTTTTTTTTTTGCAGCTCCCTGTATTAGGAAGAAACCTGGGGAAAAGACACTTTAAGCCTCATCTGGAATCTTTCTTTGATCCCATATTTGAAGCTTTGGTGAGTAAAATGTTCTGTGTGTGTATATCTGTGATATATTTTTCTGATTATATCTTTCTCTAAAAATGTCTGTATGTCCCCAATCAATTGTTTCTTTTCTTCATTTTTTTAAACCGCATATTGCCTGGTTTTGCCTATTCTTGCTATGCAGTTATATCTGTGTTACCACCTCCTATATCTCCAACATTTTCTTTCTCCTCCTCTATCTCTCTCTTACCCACTGTACTCTTGCTCTCGTGACCCACATATTCTTATCCTCTTTCTTTCTTCCATGTTCTCCTTGTTCAGGGTTGTGACAATGCATTGACGAGTACAGCAGCTAACCAGTGCCTTGATGCATTGGGTAACTTTCTTGGTGTTAACATCCTCAGAGGAAGAATAGAACAGTACAATCCACAGTAAGTAGACCTACAGCATGTACACATCTATTCACCAACTACATGTATTTGTGTTCAGGGGAGCAGGTAGTGATGTTATCAAGAAGTAGAACCCTATTATAACCACCATATTCTGCTTATTAGCTTGGCAATGATTAGTTACAAGTATTAATATCGTGATTGTTGGATGTTTCAGTTTAAAAGTCCACCCCAGCAGGGATAGAGAAAAATTAAACAAGCAACACACTGAAAATTTCATTTGAATGTTATCGGATGTACAATACGATATTGTCCTGGTATTTTAAATCTTGCTTGTTTTCACAATACTCCTTCATCCTTCAATTTAAAACATGATTTTACTCTTGCTTGAACTTGTGGAATGGCAAGATTTTTAAACTTACTATGATTTAATCAGGAGCTTCTTTATTATCAAATCTACAAAAATCAAAATATTTCATATTATCATATAATAAGAGAAATTGCGTGTGTCCACCATTTTGTGAATCTATCTGCTTTGTAAAATTACTTTCTGTTCCTTAATGCCATAACTTTCTTATTTTACATCCGATTTTGATAAAATCATAAAGTGCTTTTATGATTTTTTTGTTTCTACTCAATTCCAACTTATTGTTCTGGTTGCCTTGATCTCTCTTTTCCTCTCTCAGTTACTTGTCTAAAATGAGAATGGGATTTCCTGGAAGGCCCTGATATCAAAAGACAGCAACCCAGTCAAAACCTGTTCTGTGCATCTATACGTCATGATGAAAAAGATGATACAAGTGATGCAATCAAAGTTTTGTAGCTTGTACCCAATCTGCTTGATTTACCACTGTAGCAATGGTGCCAAGAAATCACTTGCTTTCACTTAAGAGACATTGTATTTGTATTTTGTTACTCTTGCTGCTCTTGCTCATATTACAGAATGAACAAAATTATATTTGAATTTTTAACCAAATTTTCAGCATGAATGTAGAATGAGTTAATCTGCAAGGAGTCAATAATTGTGTGATATTGAATGTTTCAGAATGGGATACCGGATTATGTTCCATAAGATTGGGCCAATATTGCAGGACGAGTGTGATAATGACCCTGACGAGTGGAATATTTCTGTTATTCCATGAAATAAAGCCATCCAATAGTATCGTTGATCTACACCCCCCCCAAACAAAATTGAATGAGCATAATGTCACTTATCATACTCATATAATCATATTTATTATAGATTATGCAACTTACATGTACCGCTTTATGACATCATTTAGTATCATTACGCATTGCATTCCATTTAGTACATTTGTATATTTATGGAGACTATGCAACACAATACCATATTGAACAGCAAGTTTTGTACATGAGCCTGTGGGATATAATAATAATAAGTATTTCTTATACGCACTTTCTAATGAATCATCACTCAAGGCGCTACATATTAAATAAACAAAAATATTGGAAATATTTATCAAACATAACAGTCATTTGAGGAAAAAACATGGACTTCTCTAATATGATTGTGATAATAGGTAATATTTGACACTTGCCATATTTTAGGGCTTTAATATGCTCTCATACTGAATAGGCATATCAAACAGTCCAAAATATGAGTTTTTAATGCATTGTTAAAACGCCCATTTTGAAAACATATTTTGTCCGTCTGATTGATTAACTCGGCACAAAATACGTCGCAATGCCCATATTGCTCCTCTTAAATAAATTATCAGTTCATAATCAGATCATGGAGAAAACCCAAGGTGCAAGATTGTGTATGCATAAGTGTATGGGTGCAATATGCTTGCTGCAAAGCTGTGCTGTATCAATTTACGTCATAATTGCTTAGCCAGGATATAAATACCCTGAAATCGGCAAACTGGTGTAATGGCAAATGGTAAATGGTGGTGATTTTTTACATGATTGCTAAGAAAGCATAAATGCTTGTAAGCAAGCAACGAGAGGACCAACATCTTAAGGTCCTCTCCGAGGGACCTTGTAATGAGGATTAATGCCTTACCAAAGGGCACTAGCGCACCAAGTTGGAATCAAACCCGGGTCACCGGAATCCACAACCCCCGCTCTACTGACTGAGTGCAATTCAAAATGGGTGTTTTATTGCTGCAAACAATAGCTTCAATTACACATTATCCAGCTGTAGGTAATAATAATTATATTGACTGGGATTAATTTTTAGAAGGTACCACAAAGTGCAGTACAGATTTTCTGTATTTAGTACTGAAAAATCAGAATACTCATGGTTTTATGCAAAATATTGATTTCTATAGTTTCAGTTTATCTGTTTTCTAAGCTATTTCTTTGAAAATACTGATTTCTGAAAAAAAATTCAGCTTTTAAACTACTGAAAGGTACTTGTTCAAGTTGGGAGCTCTGCACTTGACCCATATTGCCCTTATCACGACTCAGATGATATTAGACTACTTTGAGAAATATATGTATGATATTATACAGATATTGACTGATGGGGTGTGTAATATAAACATTCTTTGGACCGCCGGATTTATATTTTCCCGAAGCGCGCGGCGCTGAGTGAAAATATGATCACGAGGGAAAACATAAATCCTTTACGCGGTCCAAAGAATGTTTTTTACACACCCCATCAGTCAATATCTGTTATATTAGATAGCCTTGAATGATGAAGATAGATCTAACATTAAATCTAAACTTAAAATTATGTCTACGTACGGTACTTGCAGTAGATTAGTTGTGTATGATATTCACAGTAACTGATGGAACTGGTGAAAGTAATGTTAGTCTAGCGCCTTGAATGCCCATTTTCTAATCAAAATCAAGTTGGTTTAGGCCTAACTTATTAGATCTAATTTAGAGTCCAGGACCCAAGTCAGATCGAGAATGCATGCTGAGCCATGATCAGGTGCAGATTCTGATCTAATTGGGGATGAGATAAACATTATTGTCTAAGTTAGATCTATGTCAGACTTCTATTGGTGGTGGTCCTGATCTTTCTGTTGTCGAACCAGGTCCAGAACCAAATCTAACTAATGTTGGGCTAACACTTCTTACGTTGTCGTTAGCAAGATTTAACGTTAGATTTCTCTAACTTTTAGACTCTACCCTTGATCTATAACTAACACGGTAAAAAGTTAGACCTAACTTAGATCTTGGCCTCGATTCTAGGCCTAAATCTAGATCTACTTTATCGTCCAAAAGCTGATCTTATTCCTCATTGCTCATCAGACATCACCACAAATCTTTGACGTTAGACCAAATCCAAAACTAAAAGTTAAAAGTAAGCTAAGCTTCAGTCTCTATCTGCAAAACTAACTGTTAATTCATTGGCTCCACTCATATCCAGAAATTGTTAAATAAATCCCCAGAATTTCAGAAATGACAGTTAATCCTGTCTACACAAATAACTGAAGAAGGCCTTAAGTTCGTCGTTGTATCGTAGGACTCACTTAAATTCCGCGGTCCGGTACGTTTTGAAGAGTGTTGATCGATTGCAAACGATCGCTACTTTAGTCCAACGTATGTTATATCCGTGTAATGTGTAACATCTAATCCACAAGAGGGCGCCATACACGTAGAAAAATATATTCATGGACCAGCTGGTCAATATATTCATCGAAGGTGGACCGGCTGGGAAAATACATTGATTTCGATCATATCGAATGACGCGCTATGGAACGATCGCGCTTGGCTATCTAATATATATATATATTTAGAAGTATATCTCCCTCAAAGCCAGATAACTTTACATAATTATTATTTTATTGAGTGTTTCATACAACATTAGTTTAATTGCATGCAGTGCCAATAACGATAAACTCTTAATGTGTAGTTAGAACATTTTCTCTGTATCAGCATACTAGCAGTGTCATATTAAGAAGCTTTAATTGTTGAATCAAGATTTTTAGCTTAAATATATATGTATATATATATATATTCGTGACCAAGTTTACAGATGTCTGCATTATTGTATCTGTCAGTAAGATATTTTGCAAAACATTTGTAATGGTCAGGATATAATGACAAAACGAGGCTAAAATAAATTTGGATTATACAAAATGGTGTAAGCTGCTGAAATAGTGATACTTGATTGGTTGAAAGCACTTTGTCATAGACATTCTAGCATTTGATGTTGATAAAAGGCTTGTGAAACAGGGCCCGTAGTCCCTTTTAGTGCTGAAGAGACTTTAAAAGAGGATATTAATTGAAATTGATGATATGTTATGTACAATATGACATGTACTCTGTGGACAATGCAAACCCAAATCCATGGACATTTTCTAAAATATTGAAAATTATTGAAAATAAACTTTGATTTTGTAGAGTAGAAACTAATAGTAACTCTGTCTGCATCTGGCCCAGGTTAGTGGATATGGCACAGTTTGATATTGTTTTTTTTATTTATTATTAGTTGTTTGTGTTTGTTTATTGATTATATCACTGCTTGTTATGGCAATGTATGTGTGTTTGTGTTTACCAATCATACCATAGCATTAATGTTTTGATTTTCAGTATATGTATGATATGTATATTGAATAAACTTTACATATCTCTTTATCAAATATCATAGTGGGAAGGCAACAGCATACATGTCAAGTAAATGTGCTTATCTTGAAATACAAATTTGTGAATATGAACAGATATACCTAATGTACTCACCCTTTGACAAAATTGAAATATGAAAGTGCATGGGGGATCCATGTGTTGTTGAGGCATTAAACATTGGTTAATTGTTTGTCAGATTTATTGGAAATTTGGAATGTCATAGTTCATTCTCATAAAGACGTGTTTTTTTCCAATTTGAAATCTACAGTTTATTTTGTTAATTCAATTACATATTCGGCCAATTGAAAGATCCTTCACATAAATTTTTTAATTGATCATTTGTGTACTAGTCCCCTTCCAACTTATTTTAATTTTGTAAATGAATCATATGAGCTGAACATTAAACTCAATTGGTTGTATTGGAAAAAAATGGGATTAATCAAGTGAGAATAGACAAGTTTAAATTTATAGATAAAATGTACAATTTGCACACAATAGTCAAGGCACTTGAAAACAAGGGTGCTGGGGGTGAAGCACCCTCCCCCCTCCCCCAAGATTTGTCGGGGGGCACTGTGTTTGTTATATACCAAAGGCACGCACCACTGGCTGTGAGGTTGGTATGCATAAAGTAGAAATTTAACCAAAATTGCCTTTACATTTTGGAATGAAACCCCCTTTTTTTTTGCTTGTCAACATCCTGAAATAGTATTAGTTTTCTGATATGAACCATGATTCTTTTATGGCCACAGGTCACATTCAATGCGTTCTGCTTCGTGACCAAGATTTATAGCAAGAGCAGTATTCAGTGTATTTATGACTTTGATTACATTCTTGTATGTTTAAAATGTGTTTATTGATGAGAATGTAAAATAAAATGAATAATACTCTCACAGTCAGGAAATCATTGTCATTCCCTCTGTTTGGCTTGGTGTATATTTGAGTAGCTAGTATTATGTCATGAATTCTTGATTATTTTTCCATTCTTCTTGGAATATGTTTTTAGCAGTAGGAAACCCGGCCAAACTAAGTTTGAAGATAGGGAAGTAGGAATTACCTATGGTCATTGGATGGTTGAACATCTTAATAGAGATGGAGAGAGAGTATAAGACAGAAGGGAGTGAAAGAATGAGTCACTGAAACAAGAAGTGAAGAATGTGTATTTGTTTGAAAAATATGACAGTGGAGAGATAGGTGGGAACAGAATTTGAGAATGAATAGGTCATGGCATGAAAGACGAAGAATTAATGTAAAAAAATGATATCTGTTTGTTGGAAACTTGTCATCAATACATCTATTCATATGTAGTTGTTTGGTCTTTTTTAAAAAGTTTAAATCCCTATACAAGTGCACTTTCGGTGAATTCATATTCGGTGAGGGAACCGGTAGTTGTCTTAGCTATCGCCAGGATGAGTCCAACACCCCTACCCCCCCCCCCCCCACCACAAACAAAAGAACAATGACAAAACAAGAACAATGAAAAGGAAATTCAGAGACTAAACACAAAATAATTGAACGTCAATTTAGTTGACCATTACAGGTTTGAACTACTTTATTTTCTAGTAGTGATTATATCACAGCGATGTACCCTTGGAATTCAGTAGAATTTTGTTTCAATAATCCGGAGCGGATATTTTGGTAGATAACACCACTTCAATTGTCTCTCACGTAACAAAACGAAATACAAAGTTAACGCCAATAATCTAACGTGGTCGGTCAAAGCAGTGATGCCATTTGAAATCTGTTGCTAAATCAAACAATTAGCTATTTCTAATTGCTACTGAATTAAAAAGAAAAACAGAAAAAAATGAAATTCATGAAAGGCGTACGATATATTTTTTTTATTTATTTATTTTGACCAGAGAGACCGCCATTATAGGTTTGTTCAATATCCATAATCGAATCTGTTTGGGCAGTTAAACACATTAGTTCATTAAAATAGACAATTTTTTTCAAATTCCATTATTCTAGTCCCCAATAAAGCCAGTTGAGATTTTGTCTTTGTAAAGTTCAAATAAACGATGTCAAGGCGAAATCGATTGTTATTATATAACTGATTGAAGGTAAATGGATAGTTTGATCCAGTTAGGCTACCTTGTGCTCTACTTATGAAGGTGATTCGATTTTAATGAGATGACATGATATAACATTGACTTGATATCAAATAGGCAAAGAATGTCACCCCTTTTCTCTCTCCCTTTCCTTACAGCCCCACCCCTTCTCCCACTCTCTCTCTATCACTACTCCCCTCTCTAATTGATGTGTTGCGGACTGGCAACTTTGTTGCTATGTCAGTAGCCGTTCTTTTACCTCAAGTAGAAATACTAAACATGATTGTCTGCCCAAAGTTGTGGTTTCACAGGCATGAGACCTTATTGAGAGAACAAACATGAATGTAACAAATCCAATAGTTTCATTTTATGCTCAAGATGTTTACCAAAGTTGTTCAGGAGCTCAGAAGTGTCGTCAATCTTTGATTTTAATTCTGCAAAATTTAAAGAAATGCCGTTTTTATATCGTAGGCCTCTCTTTCACAAATCGTTTCGTTGACACGCAACCCATTTATTATGTGTATGGGAGGGTGTGTGTGTGCAAGTAATAGACCTACTTTGCCATAAATAAATTACCAGTTATACCACGGTCACATTTGATCTACGGCGGCCGTACGGCGAGTCGAAAACAGCCGTTTTATTCATTTTTATTCAAACCATCCATGTATAGCTGGTACAAAAATTTTTGAAACGGCTGTTTCCGACTCGCCGTACGGCCGCCGTAGAGTGAATGTGACCAAGGTATTAAGATCTTGCCCCCGGACACCCAAGTGATGAAAGTAGTCGATTTGTACCCACATATGCACTCACCCACAATAGCATGTCTGTCATTCTATGATTGGAATCCAGCTTGCTTTTATAGTAGCTGTTGCTATGTCGGACTATTGGCAATTATCAGATCGTCAAGGGCAACACCTATTCAAGGGTAGCCTGCATAAAATCGAATGCATTAATTGGCGAGTGTCGTAACAAAAAGAACACGCTGTTCTCTCGGCCTATGAATAGGTTGCATTTGAAAACAAGCTTATAGATAAATAGCACTGCATTGGGTTTCAAGACAAGTATAGAATCTTGTCACTGGCTGTCGGCGAATCCTTGGAAGCCAATAATCTGGTGGTAAGTTAAAAGCGAAATTTACTGTTAACACAGTGGTAAACATCGAGGATCAAGTTTGAAATTAGAGCGAATACGAATGTACAAAGACGGATGATGGCGGGTCAACTGACAAGAGATCGAGGGTAGATGAGGAGGATGTTCGTTTCAGTCATGGCGCTGTTTTTCATCAACTTCTTTGAGATGGGTGTTCTGAAGAGCTTTAGCGTCCTGGTGGACGATCTCGTCATCCAACTCAACACAAATCTTGGTACAATCGGGGCCATCGTCGGAATCTACAACGGCATCACATATGCCCTTGGTAAGTCTTTATTTCAGCCCGTCATGCTGGTTCTATTCTCGAAACGTAGAGACGGCTAATTGCTAATATCTTGTTCATAATCTCTGCATCTTTCGTTCCGATGCGATTTGCAGGCCAAAATCATGTTATTCTGAAAATATATTTCTTTGCTAGCTTATGAAAAGTGGCATTTTTAATCATTTGTGACAGAAACCAAAATGTGCCATATTGCGGCTGAAATAATTGTAAGACAAGACTCTGTTCTATGCAAGTTTTCTGATCATTTATAACATCATTAAATGAATTGTTATTTAAGTAAAAGTTGTGAATATCAAATGACTTTCTATCATTGATTCGTATTAGAAGATCTCATACCGATAAACACCGGTGAATGAAAAATAAAGCTTAATAATTGACCAATTTAAAATAAATTTCTTACGTTCTTATGCATTTTACAAATGTGATGGAGTTTTACCTGAAAAAAAACGATAAAAACAGCAAAATACGCATAGGCATCATAATTCTTCTAGAAAAAAAAGAAGAGCACTTCAAACCATTCAAACCATTTAAATAGTATGCAGAAGGCATGTAAATTTCTTATCCTCAATGATCATTATTTTGTATACGAAAGAGCGCAGAGACCAAGCAAGAAAATACGCTATTTCATCATGAAATGAAAATATGTAAAATGGAATACAACTGCGATCGTGGCCTTATCCTTAATAAAATATATGTGCATGCATAACCTGTCTGCGAGGAAGTGTAGAGTGTGAGAAGAATTATTTTTGTTTAATCGAAAGTTAATGGTAAAAGATCTTATTATCCAATAAGCAAACATTTTTTTGGCATTTTCTGTAATCCAAGAATCTCTCTTTTTCCCTCTCCCGTCTCGTACCTTCGTTTCCTCTCCCCTCCGTTTAGCTACCCTCCTCCCATTCCTAATCCATATACTGGCCTACCCAGCTTCAACGTTCTGCTATACTGAATTGAATGCTCACCATTAATGCGCTTGTTTAAAAAATCTTCAATATTCATATGTTTTTTTTCCTATTGTCCATTTCCTGACATAGCACCATTCATCGCACCGTTTGTGAATATAATGAGTGTGCCTCTCATCTCTGTCATCTGTGCAGTGGGTTCGATGTCACTCTGTCTAGCGTATTTAGCTTCCGATGTCATCCAGTTTGGTTCGGTGTGTCTACTCTCTGGTAAATCTCATTTCCTATAAACGTTATAACGTAAAGAGTGGAAGCGTCGTGGAGAAGTGATGCTTACACAAAGAGCTATATGCTGTTACCTCAGACTTTTCCTCTTGAAGTGTACGATTAAACAGACAAACAAAAAAGGCCTGTTCATTTTTATTCTTAAATGACTGGTCTACATCCTGGTGCTCGCTGCTTGAATTAATACAGTGTCCCACAGTGCGCGGCACCAACTGTTTCACTATCAAGAAAAAAAAAACAGAAAGGAAAGGGAAAGAGTGAAATATATTAATGTATTATTTTCATAATATGTCAAAAGCTATCCAAAACTTTTTATTCTATAATTAAGGTAATTTGTTTTTGCTCGCGCGCTCGCATCTTTTAAGAACATTTCTCAATCCGCCATATCTGGCCCCCGCATTTTTTTTGGGAGGGTCATTACATCCTGGGTCCCACCATAATCACATGAATCATATTCATGCTTTTAAAATGCTTATATTAGCATTGTGAATCTGATATCAACAAAATCCACTATGTGAACACAGTGATAACGCTCAAACTGTAGTAATGCCCACAGTGTGAAATTGTCTTCACTTTGTTCAAGTATTTTAATACAGCATCATATCTTCACACGTAGATGTGAACCCACTACGAACAGTGGCGTAACTACGGGGGGCACGTGCCCCCCCCCCCCCCAATCGGCTGGCCAAAAAAAACCCGGGGGAAATGAGAAAAAGAGGGAAAAAGAAAGAGAAACGTAGTGGGGGGAGAAATTATTTGACATTATGTTATGTTATAATATTGTATATATCATATTACATAAATATTTTTTCATAAATTTATCAAACATGATTTGTTTGGAGCTATGTGTTCATCCTTCCTGGTGTCCGCATTGTCTGTTTAATGAGATATATAATCCTGTTGTACTAAAACATCCCGTTTTCAAGTCAATATACACCAAATATATTTCCTCGCACTTTGAGTTATTATAATTGTTTTATGTAGTATATTTTAGTATATACACATAGTAACAGCATTATATAGATTAATGAATATATTATAACAGTGACATGTGCTTCTTTTTAGTGACTTATGATTCATGACTACTTAAAGTGATTGTCCCTTTTAGGGCTGAATATAAAACATTTCCAGTCCGTGCTTACGTTCGCATTAGTGGATTGGTGAAATATGTCTACTCTACATGAATTCATAAAAACAGTCCTTAAAATGTCCCTTTTTTCTGGTCTGAATATGAAAAAAGCAGCTCGCGCTTCGCGCTCACATCATTTGGTTAGTGAAATACTTATGGTCTTAGTGAATTCTTAAAAACAAGCCTTAGAATGTCCCTTTTCAGATCTGAAATTTCAACAATTTTCAGCTCGCACTTCGCGCTCGCAATATTTTATTAGTGAGATATATGTCATCTCCATGGTTACAATGACAAACAAATTCATGACTACTTAAAGTGATTGTCCCTTTTAGGGCTGAATATAAAACATTTCCAGTCCGTGCTTACGTTCGCATTAGTGGGTTGGTGAGATATGTCTACTCTACATGAATTCATAAAAACAGTCCTTAAAATGTCCCTTTTTTCTGGTCTGAATATAAAAAAAAGCAGCTCGCGCTTCGCGCTCACATCATTTGGTTAGTAAAATACTTATGGTCTTAGTGAATTCTTAAAAACAAGCCTTAGAATGTCCCTTTTCAGGTCTGAAATTTCAACAATTTTCAGCTCGCACTTCGCGCTCGCAATATTTGATTAGTGAGATATATGTCATCTCCATGGTTACAATTACAAAAAATGTGCTTCATGTGTTTCGTTATAATTCTAACAAAATTAGCACTATGGTGAGATTACGAGATATGTATGCTCTTCATGAATTCCTTAAAAATAAAGTCCTCAAAATATCCCTGTTTGGGGTCAATATAAAAAAAAATATTTCAGATCGCGCTACGCGCTCGTATTAGTTGTTTACTGACAGGTATGTATCGTACGCCACTGACCACACGATGTGATTCTGTGTTCTTTTAATATAATTTAGTAAGAGGGGACCCGCAACAAAGTTACTTAATTTACAGGCCGAACTGTAGTCAGTATGATAGCAATAATAATAATATTGATAATAATGATAATAATGATAACGTTTTATTTACCCAGTGTAGCCACTTCAGTTAAGAAACTGCTCTGCCAGCGGGCCCTGCATAACATCATTTGTTATTATTACCCTTCTCCAATCTAAATGCTGAGCGCCTAGCAAAAAGGCAGAAGGTCTCATTTTTATAAATATTTGGTATGACTTGGTCGAGGATCGAACCCACGACCTCCCGTTCTCCTTAAGTGAGAAAAAAATAGAAAATAACTTGTAGTCATAACATTATGTTCACGTGTAATATGAGAAGGGATGAAAATTATAGTGTATTAACCACAGTGTAGTAAACTCCTCGCCGATAGTTAACCCAGTCAACACGATTTAAGATCGTTCAAGAGGCGTATTTCATAAGGTTGTTTGGAGTATTAATCTATCATAAACAAATTGTATAAATATTCTTGTGATACAATACATACCTCTCTCTCTCTCGCTCTCTCTGTTAGGAATTTGTTACTCAGTCGTCCGTCTGGGAGGAGTGATCCTCTTCTACAAAAATGTACGTAGGAACTTCTCCATCACGTTTGGCATCGCAGACACCGGCAACGCCATCGGAATGATGACTGTACCCATTCTGACCGAATTCTTTCTAGAGACCTATGGTTGGAATGGTACCATTCTTCTGCTTGGTGGGCTTCTCTTCCAGAACTCCATCTTCCTACTACTCATGAGGGAACGTCCTCTAGAACCCCATGACGACGACGACGACAACTCTGAAATGCAAGAGACGAGGGTTGATTCCGAAGCAGAAGATGATGTCTTTGATGAGGACGACGACCTACTTCAGCGAAGTCTTGACGGCGGAAGACCTCATGCTACCACGTCCTCCCCCTCCATATGGAGATGTTGTTACTGCATCTACTCATACTTTGGCCTTTCCTTGTTCTTCGAGTGCCGATACACTATTGTGGTCATGCTACTTATGGTGTTCCTTGGTATGATCAACGCGTCTTGGCTTGTCTTCCTCATTCCTCATGGTGTATCCAGGGGCTTCCGTTTGTCAAGGGCGGTATTCTTGGCGACTTGTGGAGGCTTTGGAAACGTCTTGGGCCGCGTCGTCCAGGGACCAATCATCGACCGGGAGTGGATGACATCCCTAGATCTCACCATCATCTTCACTGCCATCAATGCCGTGGTGTTTCTCGTGGACCCCCTGGTGTTTAATTTTGTTTTACTGTGCATCGCTGCGTTTGTCGGAGGAATAACCATCGGTGCAAGAACAACGCTGACAGTGGTGATTGCAAAGGAATTATTCCCACCAGACACATTCTCAACTGTCTACGGTTTACAGTGCCTGTTCTACAGTGTGGGGGAACCCCTTGGAGGTATCCTGGCCGGTAAGTACCTGAATAAAATTATCATTACAGAGGTTCGTTTAGTAACTCAATAGGTATAACAAAATATTTTCATTTAACAAAGTTCATATCTTTTATCCGGCTTTCTATGTCTGTTGGTCAAGTTGGTGACCGAGTTGACACTGTCCCATCTTTCATAATTATGGAGTAAATGAGTGGGAGTGGTTTTTATTTCTATCGTAACCCCTACTTTCTTTGAAGTATACATAAACAAGATCAGATTTTTTCGAATAGCAGAGGAGGTAAATGTTTAGCACATCGTTAGATTTTTCATTTTATTTTCCTGACTGTTTTAGTTTTTTTCCAGACACACCGTCAGCCCCATCTGTAAAGTGGCTCGTGTAGAGGTGTCATAACATTGCAAGGAAGTTCATGGATTTTGTTTTCTGTGGTTTGCTTTTTTAATGTTATACTTGTATCCCTTTCCTTTTCAGGTTGGTTGGCCAATCGATTTAGCTTCAGTGTCTCTTTCATGGTGCTGGGTGGAGTGGAAGTCCTAACCTTTCTGGTGTTGATGCCAACACGATACTTAATCAATAGAAGTGCGACTTAAACTTCCATCAACCCTGATGATGCAAAAGCGGGTTGTATCTGCATCCTCTCCATTAATAGTTATAAACAATAAGCACTATTACCCGAGAGTGGGCATTCATCAATCGCTAAACTTGGAGAAAATATGCACTGCAGAAAAGACGAATGAGCATTACAAACGGGGCGTCCATTACCCTTACTGTATAGCCCCCCCCCCCCCTTTCTCTCTTTCTCTCTCTTCTTTATCGGTAGAAAATGAGCCACATTCGTATGAAAATCAATAGCCATGATCTTGTTATTTTGCGTGACCGTTTTGTTGGTCTGAAATACAATCTGTTTCAATGGTGGTTATCTAGTCATCTACATTATATTTTATTGTATCGCTGTGGAGAAATATGTTCCACAATTAAAATAATATCATCTTTTGACTTTAGGCCCTTATATGGAAGATTTACACTTTCTTGGCTTTAATTATGGAAGGAGCAGAAAGTAATTTTTGTTATCGTAATAGATCATTCAGTTGCGTGAGCTTTCTTGATGGGCCATTTGAAGTAGGAAGCTATTTGAAAACGCAAAAGAAAGAAACAAGGAATAATTCTCCGGTAAAGTTTGACAGCCAAATGGGTCCATATATGTCAATTCAAAGGAAATATTAATTGGATAAATTGAGGATATTCAAATTTACGTGAATTTGTTTATTATGTCATTTATTGAGCTTTCTCTACCTTCTACATGTACTAGACGATGAATCACGTTTTGAACGACATATCCCTCGTAACTCAATAGGAATTTAAATTCCTAAAAAATTCGATCTATTCAACATACGATATTATTGAATTTTGTTGGTTTACAAATTGTTTTCAAAATCGCATGTGGTGAAAATCAGTTCTCGTTTCGTGATTTTCTTTTTTAAACTATCCGTTTACATTCCCATGCATATAAGCATTCAAAATAGTATACACTCTGACTCGTGAATTGTCAATAATTGTAAGAAACGATCATACCAAAAACTAAGAAATATCGGCATATTAGAGCTAATAATAATATATGTATATATATATAAACCCCTCAAAAAAGTTTGGAAATCTGTGTTTGGCCTTTAATTTCTCCCAACTACCAATTGTGCACAATGCATATTTGATATTATTCAAAAGATCATTTAATTCACTTTAAAATGATACCATGCTTGTTATGATTATACCATCACGAAAAGAGCAGTATTCAAAAGTGTTGGATGAGGTCTGAATTGAAAAGCTGCAAAACGAGCAGAAATAGTCATGAAGGGTCAATACAGAACATATGATTCTTTTGTCTTTGTCAGTAGAGATAAAAATCCATTCAAATCAAGCCCCTGCTTCTGTAGTGATGGTTCTGTGAGATTACATGATTTGAATCGTGTTTTGACATACCCATGCATGTTTGTTTGTTTGTTATGTGTTTGCTTGTGTAGAGTTGTGTTTGATTCCATGTTAATGTTGATGTTAAGGTGCACGAAAACAATTAAGAGAAACCGCTGAGAAACTCTCATCACCACTGAAAAAAGAAAAGTGACTTTCAATATTGTGTCATTTTGCAACTTTTGAATTTTGACCTTGCCCCACATTTCAAGGCACCGCACCTCCATGTGAGCGATAATCATGTCTTGTAGGGTATTATTTTAAAGAAAATTAAATGATCTATTCATTGATATTAATTACACATTGATATTTACTGAAACCGAGGAGGAATTATCGATCAAAGTAAAAAAAAAAAAAAAACGCTGAGAAACTCACTCATCACCACGGAAAAAAGAACAGTGACTTTCAATATTGTGTCATTTTGCAACTTGAATTTTGACCTTGCCCCACATTTCAAGGCATTGCACCTCCATGTGAACCATAATCCTATCATGTAGGGTATCATTTTAAAGAGAATTAAATATTCTATACATTGCTATTAATTACACATTGATAGTTACTAAAACCGAGGAGGGATTATCGATCAAAGTCTGATTTCCAAACTTTTTTTGAGGAGTATATATATATATTGCTTTTTTTACATTGATTCCATGATCATTACGAATTTGGACTCTACAAATATTTTATTATGCAAACTTCACTTGAAGGATGAATTATTCTTTATGAATGGGTAAGGGTAAAACGTGAAAGAAAAATAAAGTCTTTTCGAAAAGCCATTCTTGCATTTTAGTTTGTGTATTGGTTCTTTTGCTCACTTCAAGAGGGACTTTGTTCCTTTTGAACTCAGAGTTATTTTGCTTTTGTAGATTGTGAAGATGATGTTGCCGATGACGATGATGTACATACGAAATTATATTTTTAGCCTCAAGACTGGTGTTCATAAATTACAACAATAATGATATGTATGTTAGAATGTTTCTTTCAAAAACAAAAAAATAGAACTGAATGCTTGGAGTTTTTTTCTTGTTTTTAATTGTACTGTACGTGGCAACAAAATATATTTACAAACTGTAATCAAATTATCATGTACATGCCAAGAGTATATGAGCGAATTAAACTTTTCTTTTGAAACAACCAAATACTTTACACATTAAAGTACTCAATATATTACTTGATAATCCAAATTATATTATATTTAACTTTTTCAATATACTCCATACTACAAAATTGACGAGACAGAATATTCGAGAGTCTGATACCCAAATCCAGTTTGGGTAACATAACATATTACACATACTCTTTTAAAAAAATTCGAATTGACATAGGTCATGATTGATTTACGTAATGATCTGCATAATGAAACAAGTAAATGAGAGTGAAAACGCGATTAGATAGCCCATGGCTGGATTTCCTATCCTATACAGGATTTATTTTACAATCTACAATTGCCCGATGTCCTAAACTGTAAAAATGAATAACTTAACAAATGACAACTGAGACTTAACACGAGACACAGAAAGACAAACGCGAGTTCTCACAGAAAATTGATGTCAAAAACAATGTGCCAAAGGGACGTTATATGTTCTGGTCCATTTGTGATACTTAAAAAAAATCAACAAGTATGACTAAAAACTATCATTAACCCAATGAAAGAGAAATTTGGGGAATGATATATTCAGCTTTTCATATCAACGCACTCCTTAATCGCCCCATCTGCTATATATCGACTTAGTTTCCATCATAGAACCTATCGGCAGGGCCCTGGGAAGCGAGGGTCCGGGGGTGCTGAAGCACCCACACGATTTTTCTGGGGGTGTTACGTATGACATTCATCATAGGCCGCACCCCTAGAAATCAGAATGGTATGCTGAAGTATACAATTTTACCAAAATCATCTTCATCTTGGAAGGAAAATTAATTTTTCTCGTAATTTTTTTTTTCTTTTTGCTTGTTAATAAAAAAAAAGCGGCACACCCTCTTTTAAAAAAAAATCGTCCCTAAGCCCCTGCCTATCGGCCATTACTGCCAGATGATATGTTATATCTCTGTTCATCCAAGAATAGCATGGATTCTATACGATAGTCATCGGGTGGGGTTGCTTTCGAAAAAAAAACCATAATAAACATTTGCAGGAAAAGGAACAAACATTATTGCTGGAAAAGTGCGACCTAAATTACCATTTCCTAAACCAATGTCACACCTGCGTCCAAACCCGTGGCTAGGGTTTGCAACAGTACGAACTTAAGAGTGTTTGTATTATCAAGATTATCATGAGTACATGAATTTTGTCTGTGGGTTTGTAAGAATCTACAATCTCCTCGTTAATCTTCAGAATGAGGAAGAAATGTAAAGGGTTTCGAATTGAGTCGAGTACGATGGAAGATTATGAAGAAGACACATGCTTGTTTCGTTATAAACATTACTCATTGATGAACAGAAACTGTTTTTTACCTCGTGACGCAAGTTGGTCATAAGTTCATTTATTTCGGTCACTACCGCACTCACTATTTCAAACGGACTTACATGGATGATGTAAGGAAAATAGTTTATCTTAAAGATACATTATACATAGACGAAACTGTGATATACTAGTAGTATGACTTAATAAGCCCTTATTTTTAGAGATGACAAAGTAAAATGAGATTCGTTTAAAAAAATGAAATGAAAACGCGTTTAGTGTAAGTAAAGATAAAAGTGGAAATTGTTTTGAATAACAACTCCCCGTGCCCCGTGGGGGTACTCCCGACAGGAATGGGGGGGTATATAAAGCCGCACAGAAATGAACCCGACAATTTTTTAAGGGTCAGATTGGTGGGATAATTAGAATAGTACCCAGTATTTTGATTTGCCGTTTCTGTTCTTTCTCAACGTTATCATGGTTATTGCCAAGAAATAGCTATTGCAATAGGCTATAGGCCTAGTCAATGATTTTCATGGATATCTTTCTGAAAAGTCTCTCATTAAATCAGTACAATATATACCTCACAAGGTGAGTATGCTCCTTCCGAATGGGACGAAAATGTTACATTTGTTTATGTTTTCACCGGATTGTATTTAATGATAATTATAATGCATTAATCTATTTTTTATGAAATCAAAATACATTAGGTCGGTTTGGAGAGGATGCTTAAGAAGCAATCACAGGCGTGTTTGGATGTCACACTGCATGTCTGGAATGATGATATTATGCGACAAAAGATTGACACGAGTATTTTATCCACGGTTCATAACAACCAAAAATAGAGATACTGCAAGAGTTTTTAGCCTTATTCTATGACCGCGCCCATTTTTGGTTGAGAATTAAAGGATCATAAATTTCTTTCAAGCATGATGAATGCCGAGATTCGATTTTTTTTCTTTCTCGATTATTGTCATTAAAGAACAATCAAAGGTCATTCATAAGTTATATCCGCTGTATTTGAAACTCGATTGTGTACGACTGAAATATTATTCGAACAATATCTAATTGGTAAATGTCGAATCGACAACCCCAACTTTTTATTTTTGTTTATTGTGACTTGTTCTTATGGTAATTTATACTTCGTTAATGCCCTTCCCCTCCTCGAGTTGCTTCGTTGAGTTTACATGATTGTATATTCAGAAATTACTACTAGTTTTGTTGTAATGATAAGCATTCATGCACTATAGCTGGGTTGAGTTTATCACCAAAATCAGAAAACATTTTCTTTCACATCTTGACAATTCAAAATACAAATTGCTGTCAAATGAGAAAATGGGTACAGAGCAGATTTTTTTTATATAGTTACAACACCGCGGAAACACTATCACGTTCACAAAAATAAAATCAGGTGCGAGATCACTTTATCTCCTCAAAATATGAACTTCCTGACAGTCTAAAAACCAAACTAAAGCGCAACCTTCAACCCACTTTGTCATTATCATGATTTTGTGTATGGCTGATGGGAAAGAAGTCCTAGATTAACACTTGCTATAATATCAACAGAAACCTGTGGATCGGCACTTCAGGATAAACAAGGGACTTTCCTGCTTTTCAGCTTTAATGCAGTGCAGAGATACAATCAGTTTGAATAAATACATCTAGGTGTGCATTAAAATGGAAATAATATGGTCATTATTAGGAGGCCCACCCCCTCATAATGAAATGGGAAGAACATAATTTCCTCATGTAGGTCAATGTTTTTACTGATGAACTTGGTGTGATATGTAGAACCAAAAATAGTCTTGATGATGTGCTCATTCTTATGAAAAATGAAATCATGACATATTTCTTATTTAGTGATGTTCATATGTATTTAAATGATGTTTCTATGGTTTAAATCGTCTTTACATGAAAAATATTGAATCAGTGATTGGGTATTGATCAACAGAATTGAAACATTGAAGATAATGGAAATCGATAAACGAGTTCTATAGCAACTTTTAATTATTCACTTCCAACTATTTGCAAAAATTAATATAAATGCACGAAATTCATGAGTAACTTCACTTAGGGGCCATCATTTACATACCATATTGCAAAATGTGTGATTTCATCAATTCTTCTTTTCTAGAATCTGAATCACATGACAAAAATTGCACCAATTGCAAAACGTGTATTGCTTCTACAGATTGCTAAAATAGCTACAAATAACAATATGATTTGCAGCATTGTGTAACGTGTAATTAGGCCTACGTTCGAAATTCTATGATAGATTTATCAATTAATATAATAATATGAAATACCAAAGCGGAGAAGCAATTTTTACATTTCAAGCTACCATTATAAATGTCAAGCTCGAATTGAGGCTGTACTGCAAGCATGGCGTCTTAAATGATACTCGAACAGCATACCTTTTATCATGAATGGCGGTATGGATCCAAAACAAATAATTGGCTAAAAGCTATCACAAGACCTGTCATTTACTGTAAATGATTATAATTTGCTGTAACGCAGTCGACTTGCAAGAAACTTAGTGTAATTACTTAGAATTTCATTTTACACATCTGTCATAAACGAATAGTAAAACACTTTGTTTTTGTTTGTGTGATATCTTAATTAAGAATGACCTGATATTGTATATAATGTACTTTTTTTTCAAATAAAAATGTATCAACATCTAATAAAGATATGAAATAGTTACAATACCACGAGGGTAAAAAAAATCACCGATTCAACTTTATGTGATAAGACAGATGTATTGTTATTTTACTAAATAAACCAATAGAACTGCTTTCTAGGCATAATGTATTGGAAATAGTTTGCACACGTTTTGACATAGTTAGGACTCGATCAAATACCTCCTAATATCAATTAAAATAGGCATGACGTAACATCACGAATCAAGGATGAAAATGGATATTCGCATCATGCAGTATGGCAGTTTATTCAACAAAATCTTTCACCCCCCTAAAAAAAATGCATTTTCATGCGCAAGAGAACAATATATAATATTAAAACGACATTCTACATAGTACAAATTGACAAAGCCGTATAGCCATGGCTTTTTTCCAGCAGCCTCCTCAATGCACATCTTTAAAAAAAGAAAAAGGTATCTAGTTCAACTCTGTATAGTCTGTCGAGTCAGTATCACCGGTATCGTTAGCGTTGTTAAAATTTTCATCGGGTATTGACGAATACGCCTTGTCCATCATACTGTTTGCAGTAGACGCAGAGGCATGGGAGATATCCCCTACCTGCGACCCACTTGCTTGACTTGATACCGATGCACGCGGATCTTTCATACTCATATACCCATCGTCGTGCCTAGATGACAACGAATTCGGAAAATTAGTCAAGAAAATGCTAGCTGCTGGCGAGATTTCCTCGCTGTTAGTCCTTTGCCGCCTGGGACGGTCGTAGTGTTGGGAAGTACTGCTATTGCTGCTGCTGACATTGCCCGTAGTCAAGGGCCTATTGTTCCTTGGGACTTCGTAGTATACCTTCAAGTCACCATGGGCACCCGAGAATGGATTAGTACCCGGGTTGCTCACACTGCGCCAGAGATGTTTCCGCTGGCGTCTTGATGGTACCAGGTCTGGGTGCAATTCAGAGTCTATGTGAATGCTGGTGTGCTTGGTACTAGCGCGATTGCTTCCCAGTGGCCGTAGCATTGGGAAGGAATCTACCTTCGGCTCTTCGCTGATACTCCCTTGGCGACTGATAGATATAAGAGCCGCCGTTGAACCATTAGCCTGGCTCATACCTCCGCAAGACTCGCTGGTACTAGGTTGCCGACGGATGCCACTTGTAGTAGTGATGTCATGAGGTGCCGATTCACTCGCTGTTAGCATTCTGTCCCTAAAACTACCCTCTCCATTCCCAGACTGACCATTGCATCGATTTGCAGGAGACGTTGATTTCCCGTTCGTTGCACTTAGACTGCGAAACATGGCACGATCAACGCGTCGTACTTTCCCGACACGCCACACACCGTCTGTGTTGTTAAGCGTCATGTACTCACGTTGTGATATCTGTGATCCATCGAGATCAATATACCCATCTGGACCTACCAGCATGGAACTTAGCTGAAGCTGACCAAATGTTTTCCGCTCCGCCTCCAGTCGCCGAATCTTCCTTTTCAGATAACACACGTAAACTGCTAGAATGGTAATGATAACAAAAGAAAACATTCCAATAATAATGGCAACTGTAAGGTAGTTACCACCTCGTGTCGGAGATTTCAGGTTTTGTCCAGTTGTTGGTTCCGTCTGAACTCCTGAAACAGTATGGTCATTTATGAAATTACTTACAACATCTACATTGTGATCTGATCTTGATATTTGCTGCAACTGGGGACCATAGGTGGTACACATTATCCCTGGTGGAACCGTAGAAGTTAGTCTCGCTGGAGTTCGGCGGACGCAGGAGTTGTTACGGAGAACCAATCCAGCTGGCATCCCGTAGGCTTCGTTGCCCTCACCTGATGAATACCCATACACCAGAACAGAAAACGAATTGTACCCGCTGTATCTGTCTTCCAGGAAGTACACTCCTGAAGGGTTGTGCACAAGACTGTGTTGCTTTATACAAAACTTTCTCTTCAGCATTTCCTCTGTCGTGTGAGAAGCATTTAAAAAGTTATCCTCCGGGAAGTGAAATATGCCATGAAAAAGGCTTGATTTTGCATTGCAGTCGATGACGATATTGATGTTATTAGTAAGTTCGGGGCCACTGGCGACAGAGATAGAAGGAATAAGAGCCTCACTTACGAATTGCTCAATCCCAGGGACAAGCATCATAAAGGGATCAGCTCCTGTTCCATCTACATTTCCTCCTGCGTAGAAAAGAAAAAAAATAGAATGAATTAATCAAAATCAGACTTATATTAATACTTTCAAAATTGTATTGCAAAAAAATGTACCCACAAAGCATGAGCGTCATACCAATTTCAAATTAATGATACATTAACAAACATTTAACGAATAAATGCTGATCACGGTGATATAATATATATTGTCAAATTGTAGGTAATTATCATCTCCTGACCCAGAAAACAACCTTTCGAATCATTGTCATCCTTTGAGAAATATTGTATTTTAGATATTTTTGCCATAAAGTAAGGACTCGTATCTTCTTACGTGCATATTTCCAATCATGATGTTTCCATAACAATCAGTTTATCTCATTATACCGATGTCCCAATGTCTTTCCATACCTTTACTAAACTGCATGACAAGGATGGGACTGTTGGCAACAATAGCTGTACTCGAATTCGATCCCACGTCCAGTTCCCTAAATTGCCCAGCGTTCAGTATGAAGTAAGAATCGGTTGTCGTTGTCCTCACGACGGTCAAGTTCCTTGCTGCAATGACCCGGAAACGATCCCCGTGTGACCTTCCTTTCAGGGGTGACGTGATGAACTCCTTTTCCCAACTGCTGACGGGTGGAAGCTGCTCAACGAGGTGGTCGCAATACCGGTTATTCTTCGGCACATTGGCACATTTATTTCCTGACAAGACGGCAATGGGTTTATTTGATACAATGTGCGTACCGGTAAGGTCATAATCTTGATCAAGGCAGTGGAGAGTTTGAAGCTTCGTCAGTGGTACTTCTCTTCCCGAGTAAATAATTTGTCCATTGCAGACAGCATAGTTGTTAGGACGGAAGTTTATCCTGATGCGGGTATCATGGTCGGTACTGATCACCATGAACTGGGAGCCACGATCGTCTCTCTTGATGCGGGTTGCTAACTCGTAGGTTACGACATAATATTCGTAGCCGAGAGCGTCCGTCGGAAGAGCTAGGAAGGAATCCATGGAGTTGCCTCTATCAATGCCGTACACGCTCACCTCATGGTCTGCCTTGACAACGATGGCTTCTGATCCTGCAATTGCAGCGTTCATAAGGTCCAATGACTGGACTGGTTGGTAAGGGGTGATGTTTAACGTGTAATTGCCTTGTTTGGTATAGATGACCACCGAGGTGCTCCGTCTTGAACCAACGATGTAGATATGAGGGCTGACATCAGGCATCATCGCTTCCAGGAAACCAATCACAAACTCTGTTCCCATGTGATCTCGGACGGCACAAGGATCTGTCAAGAACAATGAAATTATAAACCAGTGACAGTTTCAAAGATAGTTATACTGTAGAAAACAATCGTTTGTAGTGTAAGCCAATATAATGTACATGTAGGCCTATATGTACAAAATTATGCATGATTCCTCTTTTATGTTAAGATATGACAAGATATGTAATTACCTCCCCACCCCACATACACACTTAATACTTGTCGACTTTTTGTTATCATGTAAACCACACTGAATGCAAGACAATTCCTCGAAACCGTTCAAATTCTTCGATTTTCATCTTAACACATACATGACACAACGGGTTAGAAAGTACAACGTCCTTAATTGTTTTTTTTTTTCATTCTAAACTGCTTTGTGACAACCTTTCGTACCACGTGACTGCATTAACAAAACGATCTTTAACAAAGCCTGATTGAATTTATCCCCTTCTGTCGGGACTTATGATTTCCGTTCATAAGTGACTAATCACATGGTTATTGCTTTTCTTTCAATCACCGTAGCACCTGAAATGCCATCGACATCATCACACCGTTGCGGTGTATACGACCCACCTGACCACCAGTTGTGGCTTTTCTCTCCCCTTTTGCCCTTGGTCATCCCATGGATTTACGTCAGAATGGAAGCTGTCCCGCATTCAAATTAATTTTCATGAATTGATATTCTGATATTTCACGAAATAGGAAAAGTGAAAAATAAGTAAGTTTTCTAAAAGGAAAAGAAGAGATGAGAGGACGATGCAGGGTTGATGTAGGGGTATATATTAGCGAATAGTTATACCAAAAAGTGCAACATTAAAAAGTTACTGTTTCTCTTGTGATCCGGATGAAAATTGCTCGTTATTTGCTCATATATACTGTATTTATTCATAGTATTGTGCATTCTATTTAGTGCTTAGCCAAATCTGATTCCAAGTATATAAAAACACGAAGCACTTTGTAAAAGCCTTTGATCAAAGACTTTCTTTTGCTGAATGATCAACCATATAAAATTGCTCTTATATATTTATGAAGAAAAATTCAAAATGAATGGTTGAATCGTTTCTAGATTGGATTTTATCCCAATCCGATAAGCTTAAGAGAGTCCCTTGAGTTCTTCCAACTCAATTAATTCTCTTCAAGTATATTTCATATTCAAATGAATAAAGAACATCCGTATTTTTAATCTTTGTTATAACCAATAATAATAATCAATCGTTTTCACTAGCGTACCTACGGGGGGGGGGGCAGTCTGCCCCCCCCCCCCTGACGAGCCACGACCCATGCAAAGGACGTATCCCTGCCCCCCTGACGAGCTTGAAGACCTTTTTTTTTTTTTTTTGCTTGTCAATTTGTTTTCTGTAACGAAATCATTTATTTGTGATTGAAGACCTTTATTTATTTATCTTTTTTTTGCTTGTCAATTTTTTTTCTGTTACGAAATCCGTTATTTGTGATTGAAGACCTTTTTTTTTTTTGCCCCCCCCCCTATGGAAAATCCTAGGTACGCCACTGATCGCTTTGAAGTATTAAATAGAACATCAATATAAAGTGGTAGGGGCAGTAGCGTACCGTGAACCGCAGGAGACAAAGCATTGGGGGGGGGGGCAGTGCATTGTCTGTGAACAATGCTTTGCCCCCCAATGCTTTGTCTCCTCCGAGTCACGGTACGCTACTGGGTAGGGGCATGCTTCAATGTAGAATCCCTTTATTATTTTGTAAAGAGTTGCGACATACAGGCATATTGCATTTCTGGCTCCAAAACGCCATTCGATTGATTCGAATGATTACTTTCTTTAAAGATAAGCTTGCAAGATTCCGTACAGTGGATACAAAATAGCACTTATGTCATGAGTATAGATATATTCTTCAACGGAGTTAATTTTGCCCTCAGTGGGGACGTACCCGCCAAATACTTGCATATGAGAGGGCGCGATGGAAATGGGTAAGATTGCGACCCCCTTGTCAACCCTTACCACGCTCCCAACGCTGTTTTCTTTGACGTAGGAACATTAATACATCCTTTCCGTTTCGAGGCCACGATGGTAATGAATTGGGGAAGTACTTGTATTTCCCCCTCTTTAAATCATTGGTATATGGATAATACCCCATTGCCCATGCATGAGGGGATTTTAATCCTTAGCATGTAATGGTTCTTATATACAGGACATCCATATCATAACCAAACCAGCTGGGTTGTATTCTAAGTGAACTTAGATCCTCATTACATCACAATTAATTGAATATCCGTTGTATATATATCCAAAGTTAACAATCCACCGTTGCACTTGGCAGTGATATCCAATCTTAATTGTTCTAAGTTGCCATATCGATCAACTACTTTCCGGTGTCGTCAAATTATTGTTTACGCAATCGTAAGGTTAAGGGAAGATCCGACTTCATGCAGTAATTGTTAAATGAGCAATAAACTTTGCAGATATACCATAACAGGATAATTTCTTCATTCTAAAATGAAGTGTGGCATCTTTAATTTATCGGTAACTTGCCTATCGATACTGGGTATGATTAAGTTGAGTCTGACACAGCTCTAATGAAAAGCTTCCGTACTTTTTCATTTTCCTCGAATTCCTGTCACGACTCACCAACACAACTGACATTATATAAGAAACCTCTCTATATAGCATGGTATATCTACTGCACTGACAGAGCTTTGAATTCATGGTATGGATTATAAATGTTCTATTCAAGTTTTGTTATAAAATATCTTAGATGAAAAATATTTAGTCATGGAATTAATATAACTTTGAGGGGCTATCAGAACATAGTATAGTTAGGCAAAATGTACCTAGTACGGGTAGGCAAACTGTACCTGGTAACTGAAAATGTTATACCGCAAATGATAACTCTCAATATATTATAATTATCATATTTTGGCCTCCTGCATATCATAGATTTAATGTATTAAAAATGTTAAGTTTTGTGTTTTTTTAATCAGCTTTTATCAGGCCTTTCACTGTACTTATCATTTTTTTAATACTTTCCTGTTATTATTGCTACTGATGCTGCTGTAGTATAAAGGGTAGGCTCTTATGTTTGGTTTGTACTTTTCAACCTTGTGTCTATCGACAGACCCTGATGTAATACAGACACTTTTTATAAAATTCAAAAAATGAAATTTTCACTGAATCATTGCAAGGAGGGGCTGCATGGACTAAACTCGTATACAGGAACGTTTGCTCGCTCAAAAATCAAAATATTGCACGGAAACAGTCGCTAAACTCTGACCAGAACCGATAAAGCAGACTTCCCTTCCTTAAAAGAAGTGACGCTGTTGAAATCATCCAGTCTAGCTAGCTGCAGTCACAGGGTGCATACAGGGTCCTGGATTCAGGGTTCTGAAAGGTATATCCGATAAAGGGCTTTTAAGAGAGGAGTCAAAACAAGCACGCTTCCTCTAATGGTGCAACGACCTGGCATCCAAACCAGAAACAAACATATACTCAAGCATTTGTGATAACCACAATATTTCAATGATATATCATCGAAGAATTTCTCATGCAAACCTGTGAAGAATCTCATAAGTCTCTATGTAATTCCTACGGACTTAATAAATACCATTTTTGAAATGTAATATTGTTACAGTGTTAAATAGTTTCCATTCCAACATAATTATGTCATCGTCAGTCAAAAAGAACAGTTAAACTTAAAATGTTAAATAGAAAGAGAACAAATTGTCAGAAATTATAGATTAGAATATTGAATGTGCTATACAGTTAGGAAAACCTGTATTAACATTTTCAGTCATTGCAATTTGAGTTAATCAACATTTCTTTATTTTGGTCAATATATGATACTCTGGATCAAAAGAATAAACTATTCTTGAAGAGCAGTTCAATTATGCATGGTAAATAAGTTGCCACGAGAACAATAAGTTAAACTCTGAAGTTTGATTTTGCAGTTGATGTAGATAATCTTTCCATCTTCATATACTGCATAGAGTATATTTCACATCCGTAACAGTATTCTTTAACCTTCTTCGAGAATCTGTGTAAAAAAAGGGTTACTCCGGCCTGAAATCACCATGAAATTAATTGAAGAGGTAAATTTATTTGAAAAAGATAATAAATACTCAAGTTTCATGGATAGGATCAAAATAATGAAGTTATGACATTCGGTAATCCAATTATGCATAACTCCAATTAAACATATGATATGCCTGTCATGAATTTGCAGCGATTTCGAATTTCATTGCATGAAATTATAATTTGAATATTCTGCTCCAAGAATTTGAATTCCAGATTGATTCCTCCAATAATGTGTAAGATCGCAAACGCTGTACATTACATAATGGAAGATAAAACAAGAAAATGGAAGTGGGGGATATGACTTTATCAGTTCACTCATTGCATGTACGTAAGAAATTCATTTCAACTGTTTATTTATTTATTTTTTTTTATTTATTTACAAATATGTCATATCTGATGACTTTCATAACTTTGTTCTTTTCAATTGAACTTCGATGATTTTATTCTCCTTCAGGGATATGCTTTTAGAACTTTAACTTCATTTATCCAAATCGTGTTACTGACGGAATGACATTGGGTGTCATTGTTCGTTAAGACATGTAAGATGGGAGCGGTCTCTCCCC
Organism: Lytechinus pictus; assembly: GCF_037042905.1. Classification (NCBI taxonomy): domain Eukaryota; kingdom Metazoa; phylum Echinodermata; class Echinoidea; order Temnopleuroida; family Toxopneustidae; genus Lytechinus; species Lytechinus pictus. Next base: position 16,317,931 of record NC_087251.1, read on the forward strand.
TGATCGCCGGTCATAGCACTTTCTAATGTTAGGATTATCTAATTTACTTAATTATTTAGTTACATCTTGATGTTACGTAAGGAAAGTGTAGTAACTTTGGCATTATCCTAAATCTATTTCAATCTATTCCTTTCCATTCCATTTTTTTTTTCATTTTACCTCTAAGGACGGCAACTGCACACCGACTTTTTAAAACCACCATAAAAAGAAATGTAGCCCTGATTATTAGGATTTTAGTATGATATTTTTTGTATACCCCGCACTTTAAACCCATTTTGTTTCAGCATTTTGTGATGGACACATAATTTGGCAATGAACATCTGGGAGTTAACACGTTTAATGATATCACAAATACTAAACCAAACCACACCATTTAGTTTCGAGCTAGTTCTGAATCATCCCAACCACCATTTTGCATCCTTTTTCCTCTCTTTCTCGTTCACGAAATGCAATGTTATCACAACCAAAGAGCAATCACTCCATAAGAGTGTCGAATGCTAAAACCTCGAAATACCCAAAGAGTTCAAGTAAAAGAGACATACACTTGATAAATTATTCATTTCAATTCCCAAGGGAAAAGATATTTAGTTATAGGTTAAAAATTATCCGAAATGTAAAATGGATTTGTGCCTTAATTAAGAATGATTTGATATCAGATATTCTGAAGAAATTACTCTCCAATTGTTGTTTCAAGTCTGTTTTGGTCACTGATTTCCACTATTGGTGATTTTGGGGTTACATGTATGAATCTGTGATGATGTACGTCTCTCTGCGTGAGAGGGTTTGTGAAGGAGGTACCGTGGCCGAGTGCTCTAAGAAGCTGATTACACAGAACGTCCAGGGTTCAATACACGACAGTTCAGTATGCCCTACATTGCAAAGCATTTCATCTAACGTGACTTTTTTTTTCTCACATCAGTTAAATAAAATGATTTAGTAATTTTTCAACCACAGACACCACATTGAGCATATGTTTATGTTAGATGTCTATGCGAAACATTCGAGAATGGATGAAGGGAATCAGAAACGTATACAAGGATGTTTATTGTCTTAAATGCAGACATTGTTACGCAACTAGATGACTGTTCGGACAAAAAAATCACGACATGCTACAAATCTACAATCAATGTTATTGTGAAACGTGTCTTGGTGTGTCCTCTGCCATATCCGATCACTTTATCCTAGCCTCGGAAACCCCGATCAAGGTAGCGTTTTGGTTTTACCTTAATTCACCTTCACGACTTGCCTGAGCTTCTGAACACAATACACCGACTTCCTCCAACTCCGGATACATTACCTAGGAGATCCAGTCCGTTAAGGAGAGAGATTATCTCTTGCCCTCAGAGAATCGTGTACTGCTTTAAGACGAATCGCAGACAGGACAGAAGGAAAGGGTATGAGCATACTCATGCAGAAGCCCTCAGATTTGAATGTGGTATTCAGTCTAATTTAAAAGCCTATTTTCATTTAAATGTGAAGATCGTGAATAATTAGATTTGGGGCATTTGTCTATTCACAAAGGTGCTGACGTATGGAATTTATCTTAAAATACACCCAAAGACACTTCATTAATTAACGATCAACAAAAGCAAGGGCTTCCAGAAGATGAAAACAAACTTAATCGTCTGTTGGTCCATAGGTCAAGTGGTTGGCCGTTAAGACCTGTTGATGAAATAGACATGGACAAATTCAAGCCTTTCAAACTAAATTGTTTGCCAAATTTTCATAAGATATGACTTAATGTTTTTCTTAATCTGGAGGAGAGACACCAAGCTTGCATTTATATAAGACATTAATTGATATATTTTCTAGTAGTCAATCATCCCTATTTCCTGAAGAAAAAGAAAATTATATCAATCGACCGGCGTCAATGATAAAATTTAGTCTATGCACCGAATGATATGCAGTGATGAGTCTGACCATCTAGCAACAAGCTCGTAAAAGAGTAAGGTTGAAATTTCGTCACCCTCCTGACTCTTATCTTTAGTGTATCGATGTATCCTATTGTTGTCACGACCAGGAAGTCATTCGTCTCGAGCTGCTGAAGCAATGTCAGTGGTGTATCCGACCTGACGCATTCTGTTGTTTAATTGTCCTTACTGCACAGACAACATGAAGGACGGAATGATTCGAGAGGCCAATGCCATATCCGATCCACCGTGGTAATGTTGTAATGAACAGTCTATCGTTTTATTGCGATCAGGGTCTCTTTATCGATTGACATTGTAGATTATTTTTATTTTGCGGCCATCCTGACCGTAAAAGTGCAGTTAAGATGCCCTAGCCATAGCAATTGTTAAGCTAATTTTGTTTCATGGGTCATTCATTTTGGAAGTGGTGATAGCCAGGTGATGTATTGTTTTAATCCTGAGGTCAGTGTGGTCTTCCATTGTCCTCTATGATTTTGTTAAAATCAATTATGAAATTCTTTTTTTAATCGATTACAAAGGCCATTCAAACATAGGGAGTGAAAACGAGTTTATTAAAATCATTGTGATCGTGATTATTGGCAGTCAGCTAATGATTTATTTTAATAAAACATCTCTTAAATCGTTCCTCTTCTGGCATGAGTTGTAATTATCGCAAGGATGATGCATGAGCTATAACCGATGTTCTTTCAGAGTTTTCTTCTTTTAATGGCTCCTTGTTAATATATCGACATATTCCCTCTTGATAAATTTGCGCCAACAAGTTTTCACGTTGACAAATCATATGCTGTATATCTAAAAAGAAATAATATAGGTCACGTATGGGTTGTGCCCAGTGTCATTATATCTTAACTGATACCGAGGTAATCAATTGAACATAAATATCCTGTCACCTGGATGGTGGTCTACACTTTTTTTGTCGTGGAATTACTTTTTATGCTGGTCTTCGTTAACGAAGTCTTCCTTGATATATAGGGATACATTGTGTCTATACTTCAGAGTAGGCTCTCTAAGCACTCTGTATAAGTGATTCTGTTAAGCTTAGTCTCTAGGCAGAAACACGACACTGTTTAGATGTAGAATATAGGCTTACAAGCTAAAAAGTTTTTGTAAGTGTTATACAACTATAGCGGATGGCTTGTGTATGTTGTTATTGGATTTACCTTTAATGTTGGTTTGAGAATTTACACATCCCTTTTGGTTATGGCTACTCAATGCAGTTCATGGATTTGACCTATCCTTTGAATGCAATACTCATCTTTAAATGGAACATTCTTTAAGGCAAGAATAAAATGTTCTCTCTTGACAAGCAACAAAATACATATTTTGGCTATGAATATACTCTCAACCTGAGAATAATCCCGTCAGAGAGGAAAGAGTAAAAAAAATATATATATATTTCTACATTTCTCCCGACAACGAAATTTCTAAAACTGCAGGACTCTAGCCAAGATAGGCATTCTATGGATCACAAGATCTCCCCTTTGCTGCTATGGCAAAGCCAACATGTGTTTGTTGCTGTTTTCTATGTAAATAACCGTGTAGCTTCCTCTAGCAATCACCGATGTACTGCAACATACGTTCAAAAGAACACCAAGCACAAGGGAGGTTTATCTTCTTGGGCCCTGACAACGGACAGAGAAATCATTCCCAATTTACAAAATATTCAATAAAACTTATCAAAATACCTCAAATTGCAATGGAAACTTAAATAATGCCTGTGATAAATTAAAAAAAAACCATGGTACCAAAAACACCCCCATTCCGACCACTAAGCAAGTATTTGATATCTACGAATGCCAAGTTTCACTCGACAAAGCTCGTGCAAGCCGAGACTCGGGTTTTTTCTTCTTGTCATGACGTACACTAGGGTTTTGCGGTTCATCTTAAGGTGATTTAGCTCGTTTAAATCTACTAACAGTCAAATTGGAACCCTCAAATTATTATCTAACACTAACTGAAGGCAATACGTGGCAACACTAATTGCGAGTCTAGACAACAAAAACACGCTTATTTCTAATTACAGTATCACTAGGTTAAACCTGATAACTTTGAAACACAAGATGTGATTTCAGGTAATCCTGATGTATAATTCTAGGTGTCGTGCTCACAATATAAATACATGGAGAGTTTTCATTAAACTATGGTAGCTCCTTGACAGGCTTGATTTAAATCGTATGTCCATTCTATTTTCTCGACGTCGAAAGGAAGGTGGGTTAAATTTTTCACTTCCCCGACAACATATATAAACTTGGCAAGGGCTCTGCAAACAGTTGATTCTTTCATTCTGATAAAGCATATCACAAAGCAAAAATGTTGCAGTACTCAAGATGAGGGATGGCAACGTAAAGGCAGCTGTTTGAAATATATGTTCTGTGCTAGTTTTGATGACTCGAGTTAGCAATATTGTCTTCATCTTCATGCGTTGCTTGCTCATCCTTCCATTGTAACACATACCATATTTTTCAAGGAATGACAGATACAATATTTGATCAAATCGGTGTTACAAAACTGAATTTGAATTTTAAATTTGAATTTATTGGTTTATTCAACCTCTAATTTATCAATATTTCAAAGGACAAAGTGAAATACAATTCAATACTCTCACACTTTTCTCGCCCAACAAATCCAAACCTTTAAGGGTGACAGCGTCTACAGACCTTGGAAGAAAGAGTGATGTAAGAACAAAAGGCGAGCTGTGACTTCAAGGTTTAAGCATCATCAACAGTGACAAAAGCTATAGCCCACAGCGGTAGGACAGTTTGGCGGATTTCCAAGCTTAATTCCTTCTAGGTTAACTCTGATAAATACCAAATTACAAAAAACGAATTCACTTCTAAAATTTGGCGGGAAAAGGGGTGACACGGCACCAACTTACAGCTACCCGGTACCAACTATACTCTCACATAATGTATGGAGGAAATGCTAATTAAAATACACGACAGGGAAATTGTAACGGGTTAAAAGATGTATACAGTAGGCACTTGTCATGATTCCTATGGTAGACTTATAAAGACAGATGTGGTAGAGAATAATTACAAAACATATTAATTTATGTATAAAGTTAAGTTTAGATTATGAAAATACAGGTATCCAATATGACTTGAGTCTATACTTTCCAGTAGATACGGTTACAACCTTCGTGAATATCATGTATGATACTGCGAAGATTCTTTGCATCAGTTTCTGATTTACACGAATGTAAAAGGAAACGGCTCCTTAATACAAACGGTTAAGGCAGTGTGAGCACGGATGTTTGCAGAAACCTACGGGAACTGCAACATTAAAAGAGTCTTTCCATTGCCTTCCATTGCAGTTCATCTGCTGACTCAACACATCGACACTTTTTACCGCAAGTGATTGGTATGGTTTTCTCATGTTAAAGCTCACAGTGACTTTTCTTAACCATGAGAAGGGTTTTACCGTTCACGTAACTTGGAACGCCACCGATTCTTTAGCAGTGGTGACGTTGCCTAATACATCCACAGGAGCCGCACATGCGATACGGTTGATGAACGTGAGTTGGCTAGTGTCCAACTCTGGGGTGAGCATCGCTGTCTTCTGAAGATTGCAGCACAGCAGCACAGAATCTCATTCTCAGCACAGTCCTTGGACTATATCTTTCAGTGCAGTCCTTAGAATATATATCTTTCTTTGGTTACAGATCAGGCTACATGTATTAAACGAATATGCAAGAGGAGTCCAGGTTCTGGTGATAAGGATTAAGACTAGTCATAGATGGATATGCAGAATCATATCGTTGTTGTTGAGGTATCCACAAAGTAGCAAGACACCAATTAATGAACTTTGGAGAATACCAAATGACTGTGGTATCAGACAGACGTTTGCGAATATAAGTATGTAATGCACATCTATATTCTGGTTAAGAACATAGGCGGGGGGTCCTGTCCCCCCAAAAAAAATTGTTGATAACCTTTTTTCTTTTTTTTTGCTTGTCAATTTTTTTACCTGTATCCATCCCAAAATTTCAGGTGGACCCCCCTAAATTTTTTGACTTCCGACGCGAATGGTTAAGAAGAACTATAAAACATATTTACGCAACACAACAAACAACTAAATAAAGTAATAAACTGCATAAAAGCAAAACCAAATATTCAAAATAATTATGCCCTATGATAAGCCTGACTTCACTTTATTTTCGTTGTATTGTATCATAACACTTTTGCTTTTTTATGTTTTGTTTATGGCAAAATAAAGAAATTCTCGGATCGGATTAAGTTGCATAGTGCAGTCCCATACCGAAATCCCGGGTTGTTCTGTTGGAGCATTTGTGTATTTTTTTTAAATTCACGTTCAATCAGCGTTGGTCTTGAAATTATTACCTAAACATTCTACCTAAACGAACGCATTTTTTTTTCTTTTCCCACAAATGAACTTGAGCCTTACTAAGGTAGAACACGTTGTGAAGGAAGTGTGTGTACAGATGGTGAACATTAACTGGCAGAACTCCAATTCCTTCCATTTCCCTTACATTCGTGGAGGGGGGCAAACCGGAGGTGTGCAATAGAAGCCCGTGATCACGATAGGGGTGAAAATGTAACATACTTTGGACATGTAGGTATTCTTAACTTTTTAGACCTTCTCTTGTTTGACCTTCATTTATCTACAGCTGAATATGTTTAGAGGATATCTTGTAATTAGCCTATCCCTAGCATGACGGTTTCGGTTTCAGTTTCAAGTCCAACTTGTCGCGTCAAAATTCATATGTACAATAATTTCATTTTATTTTATTCTAATTCATCTAACAATAAACAAAGATATTATTCATGGTAGATTTAATCATTACAAATGTAGCAGTAAAAAGATAGGGGAGATTGTTTTATATGCATATAAACCGTATTATACAATTCGGACTCCTTTTGATAGTAATTTTACAGTTATACTGCGCTGCAAAAGCTCATGATATGGTTGAAATAGTTCATTGAAAAAAATATGTACTTTAATTTTTTAGCTAAAGAAATATTTAAGATGACAAATTCAATTCAATTCAATTTATTGACCATTAAAAATACATCAAAATATTTACAAAAATAACATGATACAAACAAACTAATTACTGATTCTAAAGGCAATATATATTCAGGAGTTAAGAGAACCACATGCAATTTTTCACTGAGAGAATATCCACACAATCTGAGTTATAAAAACAGTAGGCCGTATCTCAGGGAATTCGCGTTAAAAAACGATGTAATTAAGATACGTTCATTTGGTTTGAGTTCAATTCAATTATTGTTTAAAATATTCAAAATTAAGATACATAATGATTAGTTTAGTGAAGAATTGGTCAGTCGAATGGATTTCCCAAATAGCTTATTCTTGTTGTGCCATCCAATAATGACAAAAAATATTAAATAAAGATATGCATGTACAAATATTGTTTCATGACAGAGTTTGGGCCAAAATGAGTTGCAAGAAATACATAATTTTTTTTCTTTAAAAATCAAACTTTCATTGACAGTGTAATTAATCATTGTGATTAATAGTCCAATTCATTTAATACTCATACAGACCATCACCCCTTCAAAGAGATAAAAGGGGGAGACTGACAGATAAAGAGGGATAGAGAGAGAGAAAAAAACCAAATCATTGAACCAGAAGAAGTGTGGAAGTCATAGGGTGACACAAACATATACACACCCACACAAACATAAAAATAACGGGCAATATATCGCATGAAATCGAGTTTGAGGGGTGAGTGTGCGTGTGTGAGTGACAAAGAGTGATGGTTTGTGGGAAGACATGACTGTTTGTGTGGGAACGGGTGTCAGTGTGCCAGTGTGCGGGTGTGTTAGGCATGGTCACTTACTACCACTTACACACAAACACGAGAATATACAGTGAACAGAAGACGTCCTCGTTTGCGCACTAATACAATGGTGCAAATCATATGATTTTGCATATAGAGGTAAAGTAAACAAAATAATAATAAATTCAGAAATATATAAGATGTCCTTTATTGAATATAAAATTTCATATGGTCCTTGGTTAATCAGTTTCTTACTTACTTGAGTTAAGTCTTCAATACTTTTTTTCTGAAAATAAGTATTGTCCTTGATTCACATCTAAACTTTTGTTGGATGAGGGTGTGGTGTGTATAGGAAGTGGGTTTGGTGGAGAGGGGGGGGGGGGCGACCGATTGAAGGGAGATAGATTAATAAAGTATTACTTTTGGTTCTTTTCCACTCGTAAGAATTTTCATATTCATTGAATAAAAGATTCTTAAAAAATATCAAACAATAAGAATAAATTGAGATTATATAACATATACAATTTTCGCATTTCTGAAGTAGGTCAGGCTGTTTTGTGGATTTGTTTCTTACAGCATGCCATACTAGGATATTGCATAATTTTTAATCACCATACAAATTCCAAAGGAGCACAATATTCTATTAAAAAATGCACGCATTACTGAAACTTTCCTTCAAATTCTGGTTCTTTCGCAGTGATAAATCTGATAACAAATATTATTTACTAACAGATGTTTTTTTCCCCTCGATCCTGATATACACGTGCCTCGACGTGCGTCTAATGAGGTATCGGCAAACATTGCATAAAGGCAAAACAGCGACACAGCACTTTTGATTCATAACCCAGCCGTCCTCTACCGCGAAAAGCGAGGTATCCGAAAATTGAATCGAATGAGAAATTGAATGTGATTAGCTGAGAGGAATGATTGATTAAGATTGCCTGTCAATGAGATCATTGCAAGTACAGACACACTATCATTTCATTGAGAACTTCAGTCATGCTCGCGTGTCAATATCTCAATTGATTCCTCAGCGTTCATCTTTCGTGCTTCGAAAGATCATTTATAAAAAGAAAATCTACAATATACGCTTTTAGACTATAAAAAGAATCAACATCATATTAGTGAGAATACTGAACTTTTTCATTCGCAAAATTTTAGTTCGGAATAAATCAAATCCAAGAACATAATAACATTATAAAGTTGATAACATTAGAAAACAATCATTTGATTTAATGACCTAATCTATTTGTGGATCATCTATTACAATCGTTTCATATATTAAATCCAATTTGAGACATTTGGAGTGGGTTTAACCCTCTCCTTTTCCCCATCCATGGAATTTAAGACAATCCGTTCAATTAAAATATTTTTAAATCTTAGTTGCATGAAGTGACTCCTTCCGCTCCTGAAAATATTGTAGGTAAAGTTATGAAAAGTAGTATAAAGCAACCATAATATATACCGACCGATATAATTCTCAACAACCAAAGCCAAGGTAAACATGCAACTTAATCTCTTATTATTTTGAAGGAAATTATATATTTTGAAAGCAACAAAACAGATCTAATCAAATACGATCCTAAAAGATTATTTTTTGGGTCATAGTGGTAGAAAGTAAACCATATATAACGTCATTTGAGCAAAGTGCTAATTTCCATAATGTCCCTGTTTTTTTAAAGGTATTTTGAAGAGATAAATTTAAACGAACAAAGTTGTCAACCAGAGAGTGCTCCCATTGCATGTAGCAAAAGTTATTGAATTTTCATCTTTCACACATCGTACAATGTAAACAAAAGGATTTAGTAAACTTTACCCAATATTGGTTTGAAAGGAAACATGCATGTTTGTTGGGTGAAATATTAGGTAAAAGTCTGTCCCATAGGGATGTTATCACCCAAAGTTTAGTAAAAATTTACACAGCACTTTTAACCCAATATTGATTAACCTCTTTTTTTTTAATAAAGTACAAGGGTTAACGACCAAAGTTTACACTCTCTAATTAACTATGTTGAAGACAAAGACTTTTACCTTATTCTTTAGATGTCAATGTTTGGTTTGGTCTGTCAAATTTGAGTTCTCCATGAATATTATTAGTAGTTTGTCCGACCCAAGAGGAAGCGGGAAACCCTGGGTCGCCGGTTTCACTTTTAACCCTGCACTTGCATCCCCTTAACCATTAACTCCTGTTATATCGATCGTTTATTACGTCGCAAAATTAAGGGGCTGACGTTATTGAGATATTAGTAGAATGGGCGGCAGGTTTCAAAGCTATAATTAACAAAAACAATATTTTATATGCGATACACATCCAAATGAACGCATGAATTAGTTTGCCAGATTCTACTTTCCTGTACTTAGATCCCTAATTTGTAAGCATATACGTGTATCTGGCCTTCGTACGTTGTCCTTTAGTACCCTATGACTTATTGACACGCCATACAACCAGCAATTGTATTCAAGATATGTATTCTTATTGAAATGAATGTAAGGTGGAAATAAAAAAGGAAAAACTCAAAGAAGAAAAAATTTACATCTAAATTTCAAGCTAAGACGTCCCTGCCACTGATGATGGCTGGGCCCACAGATATTTGGCGTTATTAGTATATATAACTTTATGGCTGGGCCATGGCAATGTTTGGTCTTTAATTGGTTGTCCGTGGCCTTTCATTCAGCCCATGCTATTGTTTGTCCGACCGGAGCCAATTGCAAAAAGAGTTGTCTTTGAACCCAACTCAAGGAATCGAGCGCAAACCTTATGTACCCAATTTTGATTGGTTTAAAATCAAGTTGCGATCGATGTTCAGAGTTGTGTTTGATCTCATCTCCTTATGCAATGAGCCTCTGATGACACACTGTCTAGTCTGAAATTTCCTTTCGAATTACTGTAATCGGACTTTTCTTGTAGACTCTTTTCTTGTAGCGATTCTTTATAATAACACCGTTCCTTTAAGAATTATTCAATCATGATCCACCCTTGAGTTTTTGTTTTATCTGATTGACCTTAATTACTACCTATTGATTAAAATTTGTTTCATGCATAGCATGAAAATTTAACAACTTGTTTCTGTCGTCTAGGATGTGCATATACAGTATTTACTAATATAATTATTGCGAGTGTCCAATAGGTCATGTTTATGGTATGAGTGTGTGCGAATGTGTGTATTAACATCATACAAACCAAAATTTGCATTGATACGACCCCCTTCCCACCCTCCTCCTTCTCTTATTCTTCCTCTCTCTATCCCCCTCTCTATACCTTTTATTCTCATGATGAGAGTTTTAAACTCGAGACTTTAAAGTTGACATTATCTCATGGAGAGTAATTTGATTTCAACAAGGCTATGTTTAAAAGAAACCCATGAATAGTGGATATTGCCTTATGTGACAATATCCTGTTATATTTCCGATAACCCTGTCCTGCGCTGCCCGAATTCTTTAAAGGGAAGAGAAGTCATTATTGGTGCAAGCTGTGTTAAGAAAGTAGATTGAATAAATAATGTCGCTTAGAATATAACCTATCAGTAAAACTCAATGATCCCGAATGTACAAATATGTCGCATATTGGATAACATGGCCGTACGCATTGAGGGAGGGGGCAAGGGGCAGTTGCCTCCCGGAAATTTTGACAACTTACTTTTTTACTGAAAATTTCTACAAAATTCACCAAAAGTATGCACGAAATCCTTCTATTTCACTTTACAAAATGCAAAAGCGCCAAAATGACAAGCCTGGTTGCTTCGCTCCCTCGCTATAGAGTTTATTTTTTTGAAAAAGTTTACGCCCCCCCCCCCCAGCAAAAAAATTCTGCGTACGGCTATATTGGAGAATGTTCATGTCCGATAGGTTTGGGAACTAATACCTACGAATCTTCGATGAATTATAATCAATCGAACTTCAGTATTCGTTTGAATTACAAACAATAAAACAATATATGAAAAAGATGGGTCCATCTGTAATGATTTTTACTATAGATTTTGTTTTTAATTCTGGTAAACAATCTCCTTGAACTCATCAGCATAATACATTCTTAACATTTGTTCCAAAATATAGAATAGTTTTTAAGGAGGGTGTGTCACAAGTTTATTCTTTACCCTCGCATTAAAATGTTGTTGAAAGTTATTCACACAATTATAACTTCTGTAAACAACATGTGTGTGTTATAATCAGATTAAGCCTTCCTATTACCATCTATAGTAATGGAATAAAAAAATTCTGAAACTCAAATATATTTGCGATTTAGAAGTATTTAATGAAACCATATCGTGAAGGTTTTTTTTTCTTATTTTTAAATTTTGTCTAGCGTCCTCTTGAAGGATGTTAACATTAGAGCTTCCGTAGTTGTCAACTTGTCAATGTCCTTTGCGTTGTCTTGTGTTGCATCGTTCCATTGTCAAAACTGTGACTTTTTTCTCCTCCATAAATGGATCACTATCCTGTAATTTTTATCATATTGCCATGGTTTCCGATCGGGAAGACATTAAGTGATGGGCATATTAAAGGTTAGATTGTTACACCTCATTCCCATTGTCGTACGATCCGTTACGAACAGCACCATTGGCCTTTCGTAACTGATCGCGAACATGTATGAACTATTCAATACGATTGCCTCGACTGAACTGATACGATGTTATACGTTCTGATACGATCATTACGATTACTTCACGATTAAAACCACCGTTTCAATCGTGACAGTTCGAACTACATGTAAGTATTAAGGTCAGGTATTTCATATGATTGTTACTTTGGTACCACGGAGAATTTTGTACATACGAACAATCACAAAATAAACAGTTTCAATATTTTCGCTAGTTTAGGAAAGATGAGCGATCATGAGTTTGTAGTCATAAAGTTTAATAAATGTATGATGACGAGATTGTCTATATGCATGAGTGATTTAATAACAAATTGCATAAAAGGATATTTGTTTATCCCCATATATTTACCTTAAAACTAAGTTTTTACAACAGTGTGTCTTTTGAGGCTGATTTGCTCTCATTTCTCTACTCTTTGTCTTTATGATTTGTTATGTTTTACTCAATGTCGAAACTGACAAATACTGTTCGTTATAAGTGAGAATCAACCTTAACCTGAATTTAAATTCTTTGAAAAACCGTTTTAAGTTAAAAATTATTCAATAAGATGATGAAACAGCTTCTCTCTATATAAATAGACCCAAAAAATCTAATTATTGAGTGGAGTGCAACCTACTATATCAAAATGATCTGTGATAAATGACAAAACTTTTGAATTCAAAGCCAAAGAAAGTTCAACGTTTATCGTATAAGAAACCCCTTCCAAGTTACGTCCTTTAAAAACTAGGCAGCACTGGCTGACATGTCGCATTTCTCGTAGAATGAGGGCAATTCATGTCTGACAGCATAATTCTATGTTTGCAATTAGCGCCCACTAGTCTTCCTTGGATAATCTTGACTTGCAGTAGTCTCCCGAATAACGATGGAAATAGCAATTTGGCGGAAGAAACTTTAACAGCAAATTATGGACATTGGCAATCAACGCATAGAGAACGTACCCGCTGAATGCAAAATCAACCGCTTTAACGTCGGAAACGTCAAATTCTCCAATATGGCAATAAAAAGATACTATATGGTTTCTTCTAGTATATAGTTTTATTAGAACGATTATTCGCAATAACTTTTTTTTTTACAAAAAAGAGAAATCTGCCCTTGCAGTATTATTAGCAGAAGATACACCAAAAAGGGGGAATGTTTAAAGTACTAGTAGTAGTGACTGTGGCAAAAGAAGCGACAGTGGTAGCGGTCATGGTGGTGGTGGTGGTAGACGTGTAGCATCATCAGAATCAATAGCAGTCGGCAGAAGTAACAGTAGTGTTAACTTGTGTTGTAGTAGTGGTAGTGATAAATGTAATAGAAGTAGTAGTAATGGTAGTAGTAGTAATAGTAGTAGTAGTAGTAGTAGTAGTAGTAGTAGTAGTAGTAGTAGTAGTAGTAGTATAGCAGCAGTAGCAGTAGCAGCAATAGTAGTATATAGTAGTAGTAGTAGTAGTAGTAGTAGTCGTAGTAGTAGTAGTAGTAGTAGTAGTAGTAGTAGTGGTGGTGGTGGTGGTGACGGTGGTACCGTAGAAGTAGTTGAAGTAATAACAGGCCTATATAAGCAGCAATAAAAACAGCAGTCATCGCCATAACTGTAGCATGAACATTCGTGAATATTTCGTCATTATACATTGAGTCGTGGAGTGTGAGACTGTGGGTGAGTGTAATTAAATTTTCACTAATGTTATCATATTGCATTCATTATATAAGAACTACAACTCCAACATGAACACACCCAATATAAAGTTTATGTAAACACGCCATCGATTAGAGACAAAATGACACTTGACCAAAACGGAACACCTATAGATAACATTGTAATCATGAAGATGATATAGGTCTATGTTACCAGTGAATGAACTTCCATTCTATTATGACCAGCATGTGTCTATAACTTGCTGTGGATGATACCTAATACCAAAATATAGTCCTAGTCAGATCCGTTGTTTGTTCGTGACATGATTTATATTCAGTTATCTAAATATAGGCCTATCTTCCATGAATTAACAAATACATGACATTACTGAAATTAATAATTCAAAAGATGGTTTAACTGTTATGGGTAATGAAAAATTGTCTCCTTACCACTGGGGACTCCTGACACGAAGCCGAAAACAGCAAATCCAAGGAAGGCAATATACCAGCAATAATTCCAAGATGGTGGGCAGGAAATATATCCAGAGTACTGCATGGTGATTTATGAAGAGTACTTTTGGCGAAAACAGGAAAAAAAATATAGCACTATGTTAGACCTGACTCGAAGCCTTCTCAGATGTTGAAGGTTGGGGATATTACTGTCTAACAACACGTAACATGGCTGACTCGTGTCTTTTGGACTTATCTCCTAGTTGCAACTGCGCGTGTTTGGGTATCGCAGTGAGTCCACTTCATCAAGCGTCAGGTCTGGTTGAACTAATCTCTAATATGAAAATAATTAACAAAGACAGCAGGTTGCAATTTGTACATTCCCAAAACGAAGATTAACTCTCTTGTTACGTTACACCTTTGTTGTCACGCTGACTAAACTTGCTTTGAAAATTTCATATTCTTCATGATATATGTGCTAAAACTACTGATCAGGTCCTTTTGAATGCAAGGCTGATTAAATTTCTTTTTTGACTATCACTTATTGTCACTTGAGAGTTCATTGCTTCATTTAATGTGTTTTGCCAACAAGCACGTGTTATAACAAACTTATCGATTATTAGATTTAAAGTTCCTCCATTTTCTTTAGATGGCATTTCAGGTGTACAATTATCAATCCAGTGTCAGAACAACCTGATCCACAAAATTTTCAGTAAATATCCAGCACTTATTGATCTATTGATCTGTTCTGTGGTCCTCTGTCTGGAAACCTATGGGGCTTATCCAACAGTAGCAAAAGGTATAGGCAAAGATTCCAAGTTCATATTCTAGTCATTGTTGACTTTCTCTGCAGTTGAGTCCCACCTGTACTGTGGCTTCTGCTACTGACTCAGTGCGGCCTGCTGTTGCCTCTGCTGCTAGCCCTACTCTGTGGGTTGTTTGAGGGCTGTTCCCATCGCTAATCGAGGTGGACACGGAGGGGGGCTATGACATCCGTGCCTTGCTAACTCAATTTGAGAGACATCCTCGAGAAAGCCTTATTCCTAAAGAGCTCACATCCGCCGCGCGCGCCGCGGA
Source organism: Lytechinus pictus (assembly GCF_037042905.1). Taxonomy (NCBI): domain Eukaryota; kingdom Metazoa; phylum Echinodermata; class Echinoidea; order Temnopleuroida; family Toxopneustidae; genus Lytechinus; species Lytechinus pictus. The sequence goes on from NC_087251.1 coordinate 16,333,362, forward strand.
AGTATGCCTGTGCTATCTCAGCAAGAAACGTGCTGAACTTCGTGATAACGCGCGCGCATGCTGTGAATATCAGAAGGTGAACTTTGATAACTTGTTAGTTTGTCATGTTTGTAGAATTACCCTATACACACAAAGAAGTTTAGGGTCGATTATTAGCCAGGAATTAGCATTGAAAATCATGTCTAACGGGCACACTAAAAGGTATCATGGGATAAAAAATGTTTTCTCATCACGATAACACGGAAAATTTTACAGGGATTCAACACAAAATTTTGCAATCGATTTTACAATCATTTGAACAAAGTGATCAACGTAATTAATTACAAATAAAATTGTTTTATCACTTGCTATGCTTGGTTTTACCTCCTATACAGACATTCACATCGATTCAAATTTTTATACAATGGAATTATTTTTCAGAAAGAAGTCTCCACTTTACTCAAAATTGCCAAGTGTTCAATTTGAAAGAAAGTTATTACGTTTCGAGTCAAATAACCCCAACCTCATAGAGTTTGTTTAAGATTTATCAAAGTGTGACCCAACGTAAAATACATTTGGATGCAACAAAAAGAAATAAAAATCATTGTCTTCCCGACGTATTTATGTCCCCAAAATATGTTTGGGATAAAAACATTGTAGAAATTTAAGGAAAATGTTTATTCAGTGAAGATATTCTTGCCACTGTTATTAGAATGATTTGCCACAAAAACGTCTTATTTACCAAATAAAAGCTTATTGGCAGTTCGAATTTTTTGTCAAGTGATATGTAAACATTACTAAATGAGAATGTGCTATACTCTGATGATACAAGTCCTATAAATAGTCATTTGTGTTGGTATATCCCGATGGTTTGCTCATGCCTTACGATAAAGAACAGTTGTCTTCAGGCAACACTTGAACAAGAACTCACATGATCTTCCTTTTTTATAATTAGACACGGGAAGGGAAATAGGACTAATCACTTCTCGCGTGATTATGCTCATTTCGTCAATAAATATTTTCAACATTCATAAAAAAAAGTTTTTATTTTGGATTATATAGGTTTTTTTTAGGTAAACGGTTATCTTGCTAATACTTGATTGTGTTTGGAAACAGGAGAAGTATATAATGCAGAAGCGTAACGTTTACACAGTTTAAAAAGGAAGATGTCATAATTCAAATTCAATGTTAATGATGGCCATGGCGAAGACATTGGTGAAATAATATAAACGAATTGAAATCAATAATGTATTTTTTCAGAGGTTCCGAAAGGTTTAAGTATTGATGCATAAAATATTCAAATAATAATTTAAAACGTCCGCTAATGGTTTCTTGTCTTCTGTTGAAATCACTTTAATTTGAGGTAAACCGATTTCTTTAGGGAAAAAGCGGCTACATAACTTAAATAAGCATACACGTCCTTTCTCTAATATGTGTTCTTGGTCGGTAAAGCATAGCTTATCAAAAAGTTTAGACATTGAAAATAAGAACCATCAACATAAAGTTACGTTGAAACATTGTAAGTGAATGGATTATAATTCTTCTCTCTTTGTCTTCATACATTTTCCTAATTATAATTTTAACTGGTTGTATGCTTAAGTTGTCAATTTTTTTTTGCTATACTATTTACAAGAATGTTTTGAATAGGAGACTGGACCCTACAAAATCTGTTTTTTTTAGTAGTCTCCTCCATTTCCATCCGCTTTGAATTATGATTTTGACTTTAATTTTTCTATGTATAAATTGCTATAGTTTTATGGCATATTATCTGTACATGAAAATGTACGAAACCAATTTGTAATGTTGGAAATTGAAATAAGCGAAATGGAGTGAGTAATTGGATATTCATTTTTTAGTCATTGCATTTCACCTCTGTTCATGTTTACCATTTATATATATTTTTATTATACTGTCGTTGAACAGTTTGTGATATTTTTACTATGTATCGTTACTTTAACTGTATTTTGCTATACAGTGCGTCCCACAAAAAACGAAACCGAGATTTATCGATGATTTATCATAACTTAATCACAAATACAATAGACAAGTGACCTACCATTGTAAAGCTTAGAATCTCCTCTTTCATCTGAAATTACTTAGATTATTTCTCATTCACGCATGAGTGAGCAAAAACAATTTGAAGAGGGGATACCAAAAAGTCTTTGGCGGGCTGTATCTGGGTTTCAAAAAGAAAACCAAATTTCTAAAAAGTTCAATATCTGCTCTTTAATTTGATACCTCAATTCCAGAAAATGGTCAAGAAATAAGAAAGTTCTGGTTATTTGAAATAAGGCTTGAATTTCAATAATTTCATAAAATGAAGAGGTTTTACAGGCTAGCGTTCAAACTCACTCAACACTCCGTTTTGTTGACGATCAGCCATGCATGAAGTCTTTTGTTAACCATGCGACAGCTTCTGTGGGAAACCGGTGAAAAAACGTTTATTTAATGAAATTATGGAAATACAAGCATTGTTTCGAGGGAACGTAACTTTTTTACTTCTTGACCATTTTTTGTGATTAAGGTATCAAATTAAAGAGCAGATATTGAACTTTTTGAGCATGTGATTTTCTTTTTGAAATTCAGATACCCCCCGCCAAATTAGTTTTTGGTATCCTTTCTTCAAATTGTTTTTGCTCACTCATGCGTGAATGAGGAATAATCTAAGTAATATCAGATGAAAGAGGAGATTCCAAGCTTTACATTGGTAGGTCATTTGTCTATTGTATTTGTGATTAAGTTATGATAAATCATAGCTAAATCTCGGTTTCGTTTTTTCTGGGACGCACTGCATTTTGTTGAACGGAAATGAATAAAATCTAGATCTAAATCTTAAAAAAATGTAAATAATAATCGAATCGAACTAACGATGTAGAACAATAATATTCCACAAAAACACAATGAACTATTAGTCCCCTTCGTCTTATCGGAAATAGGGGTGGTTATACTTAAATACATCAAGTGGAGAGGGGAGGAGGTGTATAGGAAATAGCTTGCAGGAGGTCTTCCGTTTCTATCAACTTGCTTGGTGAAAGTTATAAATAGATTGAGATGGGAAGATGAACAATGAGAGACGTAAGTAATCATCGACCAATATCATGAATACATTGTTCACAATTATGTGAAAACAAATTTTGATATCATGTCATGATCTGAAAAATCACATTCATATAAGTTTTCTTTGACAATAAAGCGTGAATAATTTGCATGTAGAATCATATGATTACCATAAATGCTAAACAATTCCGGCATGGCCATATAAAACGAAATCTTTTCGCGCGTGTAGACAGGGTAATTCATGTTGTTTATACAAGAGACAAATTGTCAAACTTTACTAACTCGCATTTTGACATGTCATAATCTTCCAAAAGACGAGACAAAATCAGACATAAGAACGATGTCTTCCGGGGGAACATGTTCTTAATTTGTCCATTTTCTTTCGAGACTTGAAATGGCAGCAACTTTATTACCCCTCGGATTTGTTAAATGTGTCAAGGGTCTGTGGTTAGGAAAGGATTGACAATGCATGGAGACAACACTTATAAGCGCTTTATAAAAGAGTACAATTTAAAAAACCTGGTTTGAAAGTTATTGAAACTCCAACAATAATTCAAAACCATCGTTGGTGCCAGGCTTTACGATTGATCATGACCTTCAACCAACCTTCCCTGTTTTACAGGTGAGCAAGAATTAATCGTTTTATTTCATTTATACTTGGCTTTTTTATCGAAATTAGGTCATGTTCATGTATGATTGGTTAGATTAATAGGTTCGTAGAATCTACCATTTGTTACAACAAGGAGGTGTAATCCGATGTAACGTTATTGGTATTATGTAACATGACGAGAGTGTGACTAATGTAGGCCTTCATTCCGTGACTAATGCATTCCGTAATAGGGGAATTTTTCATGCGTGTAGGTATGTGAATGGCGAGCTGGATTGCGCTTGGTCAAATTATTGGGTTTGTTCGTTGACGGGGAAGGGCGTCACTATTGGATCTTCATGATTATTGATGGTGCAAATATTATATCTTCACTATTGTTTACAGTATGTTTTTATCTCTTCAACTTATTTATTGCTTATGTATCTAGTGCTTACAAACATTTTTTTATCTATCGAAGATTCGAAGTATTATAAATTACCATTATTGTTCTCAAGAGCTGCTTTGTTTTACCATCGATGGTATTCTATATATCTTATTTTTCATATAGTAGCGATAATGATGAATTTGTTTTAAGGCCACTACGATCAGGTTTCATCCGTATAATCTAGGTATCCGCTTTTATAAATTTTCAGACTCTTAATGCATTTATAATATAGCATTATATTTTTGCAAATACTCATTGTGAAATGTATAAAGTTGATAATTGATATAAGTGATTTCATGGCAGCGCTTTCCTTTCTTGTCGCGTGCGCTGCAGCGGTTTGACCCGCCTGATAGAAGAAGTCAATGAACTTAACCAACTTGGTTTCTTGATCAGGCTCCCGCGTCTATTACTCAAGATCTGCTCCACATATCCTCTTATCAGTTCTGACGATGCAGCACCTTTATGGAAAGAACATCAAATTTAATTTTGTATGATATCAAAATGGAAATGTCCAGACACATTTACTCACACATGAACCTCCATAATGCAACTTAGGCATATCATGAGATTTGTTTTAATGTAAATAACTCCTTAAAGTTCATTCAAGAACGTCTAAAATTTTGTCATCTGAAAAGAAGTTTCAGAAGCTTAACTTTATTTTGATTGGCTGAGATACGTATTATGTTTGACTGTTTATATGCAATCTGTCCGATAATGGTGAAAATTTGAAAGAAACCGGACAAGCAATAAGAAAGTTATGACTGTTTTAAAATTGAGATCCCTAAATCTATGTAAATTTCAAATTGGCAACTGGTTAAATAAATCATAACAAGTGGGAAGGGCTACTTTCCCGTTTGCCATGTATACTTGATTTATAGGATTTTTTTTTTTTTTTTTTGTAATCCAAATATAACCAATGTAGCATAGTGCTTTATATCCTCATTAAAGAAATATGTATAGTTCAAAATAAAAAACGACAATTTAAAAATTTTATAAATTGGAGTAAATGGTAGAGTAGTCCTTGCCTTATGACATCACCAATTCGGCCAATTTGAAGTCTCCATGGGTGTAGCGATTACCAATTTTTACAACTAAAAAAATCACAACTTTCTCATAGTTTGTCCGATTTTGTCAAAACTGTCATCCATGTACTTGTCTGATTTTTCTTCTTCCAATAAAACAGCTTTTAATTTGGGTGGATTTCCCTTTGATACATTGTTTCTAAGCGCTGCATTACCCCAGTTGTACCTTAAGAGCATTAAAGGAATCCCTTAAGTGCTCGAGAGTTTGAGCCCCGGACATTATGGTTCAAAATCATGAGATGCATTATTGAGCCACAATTCCGATTTACTCACCTTTTATATATTTTTATGGTGTTAATAACGACGAATGTTTTTTTTAAGAAGAAGACAGTGGAAACGGTATGAAATTTATGCAGAAAATTAAAGTAGTGACTCTCTTCGCAATATAGGTTGCTTCAATAATATCCCGGACTTTGAATGTTTAGGTATATTGCACTAATGTACAACCTGACATTACTTTGAATATGGTGTTAGAAATCGAAGAGTCAATTTTGTTGGTGCAAGCAGGATTTCACCAATGCGTGCAAGCATGGAGTCCATACGAAAATCTGCAGAATGGAAATCATATTCCACATTTGAATTATTTATTCAACGCTGTTTATTTTCCAGAGAGAAAAAGTAGCGATTGAAATGAATAAATGGGTGGATAAAAAACACAAGATAAAATCACGTATTTAAAATCTCAATGATCTTACGTAACACTAGACAACATAACGGAACACACAAAAGGCAACTAGTTAAGTAGATGTTTCCGTCAATTATAGAACATAATACAACTGGCTGAGGCTTCCAGTCAAATTTTTCCATTATATGTATTGTGTAACGCTTTCGAGATTTATTGCAATGCTGCACCAGTATGATCTCACATTATTTTGTTTGGATAACCGGATACATATCTTATTTACATAACAATATACAGACCTACAAATATAATATCTTTGATATTTAAATGGAAAATATAAGAATGTAATTTGCCTTTGGATAATCTTATCGTGGGGTTTTAGAGACACTGCAGCGTAATCGCGGTGGTTGCGGGTTATGGAGCCCGCACCCCTTCCAGGATATGCCTTCCTTCTTTATTCACTATTATATTTTTATATTTTTCAATATCAAGGTTTTCATCAAATTTCTATAGTAATATTGGCATGCCTAATTAATGGTGAGATATCTCCCCTATTAAGAAAAGCGTTCAATTACATCTTTTCCCAATAGGAAGGAGGAAAAAAACTTAATTGTGACCATGGGAAGTTTTCTTTATTATATAAAGATATTCCATTTACTGCCACAAAATGACCAATGATAATGAAACTTTTAATTGAATACCAGTAAATGTGCAGATTTCGCTTTGAGGTTCCGTAGATATTGTGTCGTTGGTAGCCGACTGAATAATAAATTGTAACAAAACAAAGAGACACATGGTGAATCGTGATAATTACTTTAGTTAACGTTTATCAGCTATAATTTTTTTTCACAATAATCAGAAATGGAAAATTATGTCTTCCATCTTGATCATGTCCAAAAAGTAAACCTTAATATAAAAAAATCCATTAAAATGAAAACCAGGTTTGAGAAATAGTATTTGAGTTGTGGAAACTTGCTGAGAAAACTATTACGATTACTATACTACCTGATGTTGTTTTGAAAAAAAAAGGTTTACAAGTTGGACAGCTTCCACACAACACTGACCTTGTTTAGGAAAACGGAAACGCAGAGTGGAAATAAACAATATACAGCTGACGTATATTTTGTCGAAAAAGAGGCTGCTCCTTTCAACTCGCAGCTTGCCCTAGGATAGTTCACTTTGTCAGCCTTGATAAAATTTTGTAGGAAAAAAATAGTGAATTTAACGGGAAGAGAATCAAGCAAAACACACACACACGCGCGCAAACACACACGCGTACCCCACCCACCTCATAAACACACACACACACCCTCACATACCCCTATATATGTATACACATGTTATCAAGTACATAATATGCTCCACTAGAAAATAAAATTGAAATGACCAAAGGCAAGTAAGAGAGACCATATCAAACATAATAAAATAAATATAGTTCAAAGCGTAAGAAAAAAATGAAAAAAGAGAGAAGAGTATTGATGCAAAAGATATTGTGGGATGAAAAAAAAAGAAAAACAATAATGTATGTTATAAGGACTATCTTCTGATAGTATAGAGGTAAACACATCGTAAATAGCCAAATAGAATAAGACTCAACATTTGGAAAGATTTATTTGATACTGATTGATAAAGTGCAAACTGTTTTACCAATTTTCAAAATAATATACATGTATTATATGTTTGATATTATTCTCAATTATGTTCATGTTAAAAGGGATCAGTAACAGTATAAATATGAATAAGAAGTAGAAGAACAAAAACTCCAACATCGAGAATACAAAAAAATCGTATTAGCTAACCTCCAAAATCTAGAACAATTTACCTTTTGAAAATTGTAATTCGATATATATTTCTGATTGCGCATGCATGACGTCTACCGAACTAGAAGACTTTCATTTTAGTTGTGATATGAACGATAAGTTAAGATATGAGTTTTTGTTACACCTATTATTCCCTCTAGATCACCGTGTTACATTTGTTCCAATTCTCCAGATGTAATCTGACAACATGGTCTCTTCCTTTACCCTACCTTTGCCGAAAGCAATACAAGTTTTGGATCAAGGGTTCATCGTTCTATAGAATGCAGAAAATCTTAAAGTCATAAGCATTTAAAGTTTATAATAATAAAGATATACATTTTTGTATATCTCATATATCGCATAATATTGTAGTGACAGATTAGAGAAGATACTTTCAGCTACCGGAACCCGTATAATCTCGTAATTGCTTAGATATTCATTTATTTAACTATCAATTCATTAATTTATTCATTAACGTATCCATTCGTCCATTAGTTCATAATTTTTATTTAAGTAATTCATTGTATTTCTATTTATTCATAAATTATCTATCATTTACCGATTATCAATCATTGTTTGTATCCAATTGTTATCTCCTGGTTTACTTATTCATCAATCCAAGTACAGATATTTTTATTAACAAAATAGATTCATGTATTTCTCAATCAGTGTATTTTCATCCATTTACTTAATTACTTTCTTTATGTGATTAATAAAGTTTTACATAAACGCAATTACTATTTCATTATCATTCATTTAAAGCCAGCATCCAGTTGTATACTATTTTTATTACAGTTACCTTTTACCAATTACCACCCCATGCTATTTTCATTAATTTTTCTGGGGAAATATTCGCACGCTAGTCGCCATAAATGGTAAACTTATTATTTGTGCAGTGAAGTCATTAACAACTTTTAATTTTGTTTACGTTCCCTTGCGATCATGTATGACATTTGCCGTCGAGCAAAGCGATGTTTCTACCCCGATTACAATTATCGAAAAACATATGTCGTAAAGTATAGAAGATTATTCAAAGAATGGAGGTAGAAGGCAGATGTCGAGTCACATAAATTGAACATAGCAAACCTTGAGGACGACAAGATCACACTTGTCGAAACGTCGAGATTGGATGGTCCTTTTCAGGACCAACACTTGCCCAAGAAAGTTACATGGTTTACCGTGAAACCTACTACACTATTCTTCTTCGCCATGGAAACCTTCAGAAGTTAAACAAATTGTGCCAGCAGATTCATCTCCTTTAATCAAACCAATTGCGATCAAAGAGAATACACACACACACCCACCCCCCCACACACACATATATATATATACCTATCATCCTAGCAAAGCGACGTTTCGCCTCAAGTAAACTTTGCAGATTTGAAAGACCGAGCACTGTCAGCAATAAACATTGAAATTACATCATAAAAAACGAAACCTGTCTTCCATAATATTACCCGCGTGAATCCGATCAAAGTTTCCCCTCTTTCCTAGGATGTAACAACCCCATTAACAGCCCCCAATCACCTGCAAGATACACCTCTCTCCTTTATATCAAAGTTCTTCATGTATGGGAGATAAAATTCCACACACCCCGATGCCCATGGAGGGGGCGGGGGTGCTGACAGACCCCATTTCCCCTTTTCGTCCTAGATTTGGGTTTTAGGGGCATTCTGGAGTCACCTGAAGGAAGTCGTATTCTTGGCTCGGTCGATACACTAAAGATAACAAAAGACACGGTCAATATGACCTAGACGGTGTTGCCTTACAGTTGAGGACATCTACAACATCCACTCCTAACACCTAGGATTAGTCCCATGTGCAACATTCATGATGTCATTTTATCTATCTATTTTTGTGCTTCTTCCTCCCTTCATTATGGTTCATGGTTCAATTATTTTGTTCTGAAGGCTTGGCTCTTACATTTGTATTTCTTGACATTCAAGGAAAATATTTTACTAGTACATTGTATTTGAATATTTTTTATATTGCTAATAAATAAATGATGATAAATGATAAAATATGCAACTTTAAGTGCGCAAGTATGTGTTAATGAGTCCCTTTTCTTTATATTCATTTCAACACTCTGATATTTTGACATACCATAATGTATTACTCCCCCCTCCCGTAAATCATGTCTTAAATTACTATATCTGCATGAACATATATATATATAATCAATGAACGAATCTTTGATACACAGAGAAGCTGTATATGAACCAAAATGTCACTTGCCATAAAAAGTGCCATTAAAACATTAAAATGCAGAATAATTCTTTTAAGGCACATATTGTCATAAATTGTTTAAGCTACATGAGAAAAAAATGATAGAATGAATTAAACGAAATCAAAGATCATTCAAACTTCTATGATTGCCTGTGCAATGCATCAGTAATGTCAATGAGACTATTACACGGATGGAATGGAAAATGTTAAATGAAAGAAGTCAATTCAAATGTTCATTTAAATTCAATTCATTTATTCAACAATCAAAAGTGTAATCAAAACAAGATAAAGGATTCATAAAATAACACACAAAAACAAACAAAACCAGAGCAAATAGTACATACTATGGTTCGGAGACCAAGGGGTCACCATAAGACATGAAAACATTACACATATCAAATTTAAGGAGAATAAAAATTCACGTTATTTATAATAAAACAAAATAAAATGTTATATGGTTACATCAAAAGATTACAAAATTGATAAAAGTGACAATCTTAAATTAAATTTAAATAAAATTTAACACTCCTGCAGCAAAAAAAGGGAATATGATGGAGGGGGCACTAATGTATAATTCAAGATAACATGCATATCAGTAAGCGGAAAATAATATTTTCCTGCATAATAACCTAAACCTTGATAAAGTTGAACTTTTTTATCGTTTGGAATTCCATTCCACAGCTTAGGGAAGTAAGTCTTAAATGAATTGAAAGCAATAGAAGTTTGAAGTCCTTTCATAAAGCCAATGTTTCTGAAACGTTGAAGAATGTATATTAAAGTTATTCACAATTTTCAACATTGAATGGTCTTGTAAAATGGTCCCCTGATGTTCAGCTACACCCCATGGCTAATGCCTTGATATGAAAATGATATCATTATCATCTTGGTGTAGCGGTTCTGATTCTCGCCTTGCATTGAGGTCGTTAGGTCAAATATCTCCGCGGCACTGACATTCGTCGTTAGACATCGCTTTCCCACGGGTGTCAGAATATGGGTACCCGCGGTATAGAATAATCCTTATATAGGGAGTAGAGAGTGTACATTCACTGTTTGCGGGAGAGCCAAAATCGGATGACCAACATGACGAAGATATTTAGAAATATTGTTCCGATGTGACAAGTTTTACATAAAAGTTTATCATTTGAACAATTTTGATAAAGGTATTGAACTTGAACTTGATCTATAGTATGTGCAATGCAGTATACAAGACGAATTGGAAGGCACCACAAAACCATTGCACTTGGCATAAGAATACAATGAAAAATATGAAATTGTCCATTTTCGTGGAAAAAATCCTTTGTTATAATTTGGCGCGCTTCAAAATTTTGTAAATTTTTTCACCCCCCCCCCCTATTCGAAACCTTAGATCGACGCCCCTGATTGCAGATACCCTCGTGAATGATCCAACTCTGCGCATACTAATTAAGCATCTGTTTACATATTAATCTAAACTCTCTTTGCCATCTTTGTTGAATGTCAGCTTCCCAAGTACATATGCCAGCGACCCTGCCGAGACCTTTTCGCTACAAACTAGCCCTTTACCATGTTTACCTGTCGTCGTCCTACAAATAAACTGACGGAAAACAAAAATTAGAAGTGGTGTGCGCGTGATACGTGTAGTATACTGCATTCTGTATTTAGATTCTCTCTTTAGGCGGATAAGGCAAGAGATAGTTACAGGATTTACTTGTTTATGCATATTTGGGTTAAAAGTGCCCATCCCTAATCGATAAGGTTTACCATAACTTCCTCATAACTGGGGTGGATATATATTTATTTTCTTTTCAAACGATCATGATACATGGGACTTGGAAAGTGGCAGTAAATAGGTTTATCTTCCATCATTTCAATTTCAAAACGTACCTCAAACTATCTTTGTAATCATCAAATGAACTGCAACAAAATATAGAAATTGTCTTTAGGCCTACACGTTAATATTTTAAGTTTACCTTACTCTTTGAAAGACTCATCCCTGAAGGGCTAATAATGTGTTGGTGGGATTGAAATATGTTATTTGAATCAGATTCTATGAAAAAGAGACATATTGCCTTGTCGAATCATCTCATGATTGAATCTTAACGCAAAATGTCACTGCAAAAACTGCATAATTGTTGTTTGTCGCTGTTGCTGAAATCAATGAAAAAAATAACAACAAAACCTTTAATGTCAGTTGTATTCTTCTCCCCCCCCCCCCCAAAAAAAAAAAATCCGATGTCCCTTTATCATGTAAGATCTTATATATTCTTGGGTTTGTAACATTGCTTTTTAATTGATTAGAAATGTGTTTCAATTTCAATTGGTTAATTCAATTATCTAGAGACCTAATTACAATGTTATGCCTATTCTACCTTGATGAAATGGAAAAAATATAAATGAATAAATAAAACGAGACTTTGAGTTTAGATTGTAAACGAAAATTCTTACATTTCGATTGTCAAATGAATTCGGATATTGCTCTTACTTTGGAGTGTATGAATCTGTGCTGATGCTTGTTGAAAGTGCAAGTCGGGGAAACATTCCGTCTTCAATACAACTTTTCAGGAACAAATTATTATGACATGGACCTATGGCGATTTCTGTGTTTCTTTGTGGGCATCCACCAATAGCGCAGTGTGACGATTTGCCATCGTTACCACCGTTGTCATCGTGTGCATAACAAAAAAAATGATTGCAAACGGCCTTTCGATCAATGAGGGGGCAGTGCCCGTGGAGGTCATGGGCAATGGCTACAGCCTATCTGACACAAGTAATCAACTTTCATATCCTGCGAATCAAGTCGAAAAAAATTGTACAATTTCCGGAACTATGTTCATGCTAATCGCCTGCCAACATGCATAATGAGCACAGCACGAAGTCCTACCCCGCCATGTGTAATTCGGGGGGTGATATTGGATACAGAATTTGGAGGAAAGGTGGGAAATGTAAAGATTATGTTATCTTCAGTCTATGCACATTTCAATCTTGATTTTTTTTTCTTTAGTGAAAATGCATTGTTCATTTAGCGTTCATGTGCGGTGTCACGTATCTCAATGTGCCATGAGACCAGCTTCGATGAAAGATTTAATTTGCAACCAGAACGAAAGCATGACTTTCATCTTCAAATGGTCTTAAATTGCCTCAAATATTCGATCCTTGTTGAACGATTGATCAAAAGTTTTGTGATGAAAAGTGTAATTAATTTCTCATACCAGTCACCGTAATCTTCTTTTTTTTTTTGGGGGGGGGGACTGAAGCCCCCTCCAAAAAAAATCGCTCAAGCCCCCCCCCCCCCCAAATGTTCGACCACAAAGAAAAATATACATATATACATGTGGGTTTTATATGCGTATAATGCGGTATTCCGTTCATATCGTCAAGTGCTCTAAAATCAAAGATTTTACTAATCAAATTCGAATTTTTTCCCGCTCGGTCGCTAAATGCTCCATCGCAAAATAACATCTAAATGCAGAATACATTAAAGCTCTCTTAAAGTGCGAGTATAGGAAGTCAATAATCTCCTCCAAAATAGTTAACTGCCTTGCGACTTTTTTTTCAAATTAACCTCCCTATATACATCACCTGGACTTCACCCTCCACGAATATAAATACTAATTCCATAAAATTGAAGTTTTAACTCTTAACCTGTCCGTTGTCCAAAGCGCTCCGAAATGTTTGTTATTCTATAGGATCTTAGAAAATGGCTCTGTCGCTATATACTCCTATCCCTGATTGAGGCTAAACATATTTAAAATGTAGGAGTGTGTATCCATGTTCCAGATGGCGAGAAGGGGAAACACACCGAAAAATTTACAATTTTATAGGTTTAAAGGGGAACTTCACCTAACAAAAAGTTTATTGTAAAAATAGCAAAAAAATTATTTTAAAATGGTTCGAGAAAAATCCATCAAAAATTTTAAAAGTTATTTTGGAATTTTAATATTTTTATTTGTGACGTCACAGGCAGCTTTGCATGTATCATGAATTAAAAATTTCAATGAAATGGTTTTTTGCCTACCTTTAGTATATGAACAGACAAATCTTTAGTCATCATGAACTATTAAAAAATTGGAATTTATGCATTTTATATTACATAACATATGAGGCAGCCGCTCGGTTATGACGCCACAAATAAAAAAATCTAATAACTTTTTAAATCTTTAATGGATTTTCCTCAAACCTTCACTAATATTTATTATTATTTTATGCTATTTTTACAATAACCTTTTTGGCAGGGCGAACTTTACCATACAACAACGGTATTGTAGTAGTCGACTTTGAATAAATGACAATTAAAATAAATGCGCTTTGGAAAATGTTCTTCTCCTAAGCAGACCTTCCGGAAACATAGTGTACGGCATGATGGGATACACTAGAGAAATCAAAGCGATCTATGGGACTGTCTGAAGAGGAAAGAAAGGAGGCCTAGATCAGTCATTTATGAGAAGAAATAGCTCCCCAACCACCACCAAGCCACACTCCCTCTCGTTTCATCTTGTTTATTCCTTTAACCGTACATAGGCTAGTCTCTTGATTTTTAAGATGTCGGAGAGGATTGAGACGCCTGGCAATACAACGTCCGATTTCAATTAATGATATTCTTGGAAAATCTCGGTATAGAAAGTGAGATGCGTAGAAGTTTCCTGCTTCGTATATCAGAGACCCTGGATCTTTAATGCCTTGTGAATCTTTCTTTCTGCAGAGTCTGCAAATAAATGTTTCTAAAAAATATAAATGTTGTGTGAGTAAATAAGTATCCCAACTGCATGCTCAGAAAACAAAATATAAAGATTGTTATGAACGCGCGAACTGTTATTGTGTTCAAAAAGAAAATTGAGTGTAAAACGAAAGGGAACTCTTCAGGCGGTCTTACACACTTGCCTATAAAAAGGAATTACTTCAGTTCCTGAAAGACACTTAAGAGCATGATATCATTTGAGCTATTTTCTCTTCCCATTCATTCATTTATGACCTATTATTGTTGTAGCTACATAGTTGACGTTTCTATAATTATTAGTTATATTCTCACATACTAACTATATGTATATTAATAATGACCTCCTTTCAGTGACGCTTTACTTAAAGGGATGGTCAGGGCTGAAAATGTTTATATCTTAATAAATAGAGTAAAATTCACAAAGCAAAATGCTGAAAATTTCATCAAAATCGGATATCAAATAACGAAGTTATTGAATTTTAAAGTTTATCAATATTTTATGAAAACAGTTATATGCACATCGTCACTTTCCCTTTTCTTATGTTATTACATGAAATCGTAAATGTTTAATTTTTTCATATTGTGTAATGTGTCTCCATTATGATGAAATAAGTTGCGGCAATAAATAACTAATGCACTTACTCAGTTTTCAATCCAATTGATTAAGTTAAGTGGTAGGAAAATTTTGAATAAACCCAATTTCATGTAATATAATACAAAAGAACAAGCGGGGATATGACATCATCAGCCCACCTAATGAATATTTATAAAGTCATGCCTTGAACTGTTTCACCGAAAATTCAATAACTTCGTCATTTGTTATCCGATTTTGATCAAATTTTCAGCATTTTGCTTTGTGAATTTTACTCTATCTATTGAGATAGAAATATGCTCAGCCTTAACCATCCGTTTAAAGTTTCTTTGACTCCCGAGGGGATAATTAGCTCCATGCATTTATTAATTTGTTTAGTTATATGTTTGTTATCATGGTTCGTTGCAATTATTTCATTTATCATTCTCCCAGTTGCATGCAAAATGTTTTTTTTTTCATTAGAGGCCTCACAATCAGGTCACAGTCCCGACCCCTTCTACGTATCGGAGTGAAGAAGGGTTTTTTATTTTTCCTTCTTCTTCTGTAATAGTGTCTCCTTCGTAGCTGAAGATCAACATACTGCATAGAGGCAGAGGTAACCCACTGCAGAGTGGGTTATCTTGCTGATACTGCATGAGAAACCTGCTCAACATACCGTAGCCGTCCACATGACAATTTTGGTAGATTACCCATCCTGAAAAGTGGGTCTAGAGTTCGAATCACAATGCAACGGTTACACAGCCTGTACTTTCCACCTGTGTGTGAGGGCGTGTCTGTGCGTGCTTGTGTGTGGAGGTGCCGTGACAAAGTGGTCTAAGGCGCGGCGCTTGATTGCAGATCCGAGGATAGGGGTTCTATTCCCGGCACGGCATTTATGCTCATGAGCAAGGCATTTTCTCCACATTGCTCTTTATCGTACATCAAATAAATGAAAATGCTATATGCATTATGAATTCAATGTGTGGACTTGATTTAAAAAAAATATGTGTGTGTATGTGTGAGGGGGCGGACAAGTCGACGAGTCAAAGCAATACTGACAGGACTGTCAATCTGCCTCAACGACTTGCAACCCAACCTTTTTGGACAGTTGTCTACAGACTACTGGTCCCGGGCTACTGGTAAGGAGAAATCCTACTTCGTTTGCTGTTGTGGCAACGATGATCAATCTTCCACGGAATAATATAGTATCATCTGGACCACTACGGTTTGTTGAGCAGGTTTCTCGAAGTCGGCTGAATCGAGGTCTGCTGCCGAGTATTACTTTAAGGCGAATCTCTTACTGTTTAGTTCAATTTCACGACCGCCATCTTGCGTCATCAGACGATCTTCCACCTCAATCAAGTAGATTACAATGACAGAGAAGGAAGCAAGGGGACAGATATTACCTCTCTTGTATCCATCTAGCCGGATGTTTGGACAGCAAGAAAACAAGGGCACGATGGGCTCTCAGGAAAAGATTCAGGCGAGAGGTGAAGAGTGCCCTACGCGTCTTGGCAGACGATCAGAAAATGGCGGGAAATGAAAAACCTAATTTTTCTATCAATCTCATTCTGTTAGTGACAGGATTTAAATTTTCATAAAAAGTTAATACTGAGGGCGAAAGTTTCAAACATGAACGGTGGAACAACCAGATAATCTCTCAATTTAAATTCCACGAAATGAACTTACTTCTGAAAAAAATTGTTCTCAGATCTCAAATAATTTGTCTCATGTCCCAGTTTCACCCCATCCCTTCTTGAAATACATTGTCCTTAAAAGTGGATCTCTGTCAGGTCACGTTTATAAAGAGGGCAACACATTTTATAAACCAATGTCGAAACAGAAAGAAATTCGTTTCTACACCATTATCAATTGAATCGCTTAGCCTAAAAGTGGCTGATTTTAGGTCACGCGATACTTTCATAAGAGGGTAAAGAAATCTAAAGCAAAATATGAACGTTGAAAGACCTAAAAACATAACTGAAGAAGTAGAGTAATTTAAGAGGATGGTACTAATAAGAGTAGGTAATATGAGGAAACATAGCCGGGTTAGCGATAACATGCAAAGAAAAAACTTCAACGCGTCAAACGAAACTTCTTGTCGATTTCCGCGGGAAATCTATGGATTCCGAAGTAGTTTAATCGCCAGGGAATCTATTAACAATAACAACATGATCTTTTATCGAAATATCTAACAGACTAATCAAAGAGGAATAAAGGGTTGGTTTGACTAACGGTAATATTCCTTTGCGCAACTGGGATATGAGGGATGATTAACCGTAGAAAGGAACCGCAGTGAACTTTGAAGATGCCCGGTTATAGGAAGGTTATAACGGCAGATGAAATGATGAGGTACAAAAGCAAGAGAGAGAGAGAGAGCATGAGAAAGGGCAGCTTTATTGATATCAACATTTTGTGTAAATGATAATAAAAACTCATTCTGGCATTTGCGTTCTACTTTGATTTAATGCTAAAACAGTATTTTTTCACAATTTTTTGTTAATATGAATTTGCTTTCAAGTTTGTTGAATAACATTGTTCAGTAAAATATTGTCTTTCAAATTTTGAATTAAGGTAGAAACAACCAAAACGACTGCCATAAGGCGTGTAAGGAGAAAGCAACAGAACATGAAATTAATACTGCACCCTTTCTTGTGCTAGAATTAAATCTCCCAAATTATCCATGCTTTGACATAATTGCATATAACCAGTGCATAGTCAAACTTTGAAAATATACTGAAGTTTCAATTATGATGCTTATTAGGAATGAGAGCTTTAATTTTCAAAGATTGGATCTTAAATTCAGCTCATGTTTACGGGAATAAAAATGATCGATATTAGCAACCATGCAGGTAGGACACGATATTTGCTCCTGCGAAAATTGTTCCACTTTTAATTTCGTCTAAGATGTAGGGTTAGGGTTGCATTTAGGTTTTGTGTTAGGTTAAGGTTTAGGGTATGGTATAGTATTAACCCAAGGTTTGAAGTTGGTCATTCGATTAGTGTGTGGAATATCAAGTGGATCAATTGTCGTCAGAGCAAATGTCATGGAACCTGGTTACCTGTCGTGTGTGAAATTGTGCGTAACTTGTATACAACCAAATCTTTATAAAGCACCATCTATGACCGTATTACCAATATCAAAACTAGATTTATGTTCATAGCAGGTTTCCTTTGTAGTCAGTACTGTAAACGTCATGTGGACCCTGGGAGATTTTTTTTTTTTGGCATTTCAGGGATCGGGAAATTACGACGACCTACTCACTGTTTGTGCAGATATTTTATTTTCTTAAACTTCTGAATTTTGTTTGCCTAGCTGTATTGTAAAATAAATCATTTCCGTTTTTTTAATTTTCATTTGCCTCTCTTCATTGACCTAGCTACTGACACCACATCCCCGGATTTGCATTTACATGTATATGATAAGATACTCAAACAGAATACATACTGTATATCAGCGAGATGGAAACAAAAATAATTTTTACCGGGCAATTTTCTACGTACAATGCAATAATAACGAAGGTTTGAAATCATAATCAATTTGTGTGATTTCGTTTTGTTTTGTTTTAAAAATTCTAATTTGCTTCTTCCTTTTTTGAGAATATCTTGTCTTTCCATTGTTGTTAAAAGAAAGGAGGAGTCACAACGGAATTAACCAGGGATGTGAATTTTTTGTTGTAACCAGTACCATAAGTACAATTGATTTAGCTCAATGGGAACTAATGTGACCCAGACTCCCAGAGGGTAGTTTTGGTGGAAGGAAAGAAAAAAATCATCGTGGCAAATCTTAATGTCATTAATTTTTTTTAATGCACACTGAAAAGGCCTTTCTTTTCTCTTACCCCTCTCTGGTCCCCGATTAATCCCCTTTGCTAATTGAAATATATATATATTATATATGGTGTCATTAGAAAGATAGGATAATGCGTACGCTCTTGAATACAGGTATGGAAACATGAATAATGTGTGGTTTTGAACAAATGGTATGATTGCACATCACTACCCCCCCCCCCCACCTCTCTACTCTTTCACTCTCCTTTCCCTCTCCCTCTTTCTTTCTCACTCTCTCCCCCTTATTTTTTCCTTATCTCCGTCTCACTCTATTGCTCCCTCTCTCTGTTTCTCTTTCCATATACCTATCATCTATGTTCACAATGTCAATTTACCTTTGTTCTCCCCGCCCCTATCTCTATCTTCCTCCTCTTTGTCTCCATCAAAAGCACCAATCTATCTCTTCTATTTCTCTCTCATATATTGCACACTCGCTAATTTTCTCCTTGTTGATAACTCTCAAAATTTCAGTTTTGTATTTCACCACCCATCATTGATTGTAAAAGTAATATGTTCCATAATCATCTCCAACAAATGCACATCGTATTCCCTATCAATTATGTTATAAGAATAATGGCCCGGGGTTTTTTTTATTTGTTTGTTTGTCATTACTGTGGTTTAATTTCCACGTGTAGTCGAAACCCAAAGGGTTAACCATCAGCAGCCAAAATGATTCACATATGCACGCTAACAACTTTAACATGGGGGGATTTAAATCCAAGGGAGCGTTTCATCAACATGTTCATCCGACAAGTTGTCACATCTGACAACTTTCTTTGATTTTGATTGGCTTTGAAGCACTGTTACTATGGTAACTGTCAGATTAAATAGGAGTTCTCGGCTAATACATCTAAGAAGTCCTTTTATGAAACGTTCCCCAGATTGTAAAATACGAACCACTGTGTTTTACATTACAATAAAAAAATTCAAATAATTACTCTTATAAGCTATTGCGCTTGTACTTTTTATTTCACCCTTGCTATTTACTTCTATGCAAGATAAAACGAATACTGTGGAGCATAAAGAACACCGTATGCTATTGTCCCTATAGTATATTGTACCAATAATGCAATTATTTTGACAAAACGCACTGCTTTCTTCTTCAAAACCAACAGTGGCATCTTCTTTAGATTTTAATAGGAAAGTTTTCTATTTGTAGTACAATAAGCACTATATGAGTACATAAAGTGAATGGCTTCTATAACTAGCACATAACACTTTGAGTATAAAGTGCATAATTATGTAGAATATATGAATCATCTTCTTTTATAAGGTTATCAACGATGAAACGAAAATAACTCTGTACAGGAGCAAGTTTTATGATTTTCCTGGATCACCCCCCCCCCACCTGTATATTCTTTCCAGTAAATTTGCTTGGTTATAGAAATTGATTATTGAATGAAATTGGATTTAAGTATAATGTATTGTAATGTCTCGATAAAGTTCCACACGTCTTTGGGTCATTTCTTGCACTTATGCGTTAATTTGAAAGAAATCTCATCTAGAATCTGTATATTTACATCTTAATGCATATATTTCACATATCTCTTTAATGGTGATAATCTAAATGAAAGAATACATAAAAAATAGATTCATATAGTTTCTGAATAAAATGCAATTTCTGTAGCAAACATGAATACTTTGAAAACATTTCTAAACAGAGTGGCATGAGCAATTCCATTCAAGACATAGATACACTGTCTGTAAAGGCAAAATAAAAACAAAACAGATATTCAAATTGATTTTGCATGATCAATTACTAATATCCTAAAAAATAAACTCTTGGAATAATAGTAGAAGATATTTAGGAACGTTTGTTTTACGTGAATAACCAAAAAGGTTTGTTTTCCAAAGGCAGATCCAGGATCAACGGGGCACTTTTTCTTTTAATTATTGATCCCGCAGTATAAGACATAAGCAAATGCATAATTTAGCAGGTTGTATAGAGATGGCTAGCCCATAGGGATATCATAAACTAAATAAAAAATAAAATACATTAAATTATCGGTACTTCATTGCATATTTCGAATAGGGTTATCCCCAATAGAATAAAAGTCATTATCTTGTTAATGAATGCTCAACAAAATTTGAGAATGTAAAGATAACTACAAAACTAACAATTGGTCAATATAACATTATAGTATGAATTACGCTGAGAAAAATACATTTCACCTTTATCACTGACAGTGTATTAAACGATTCAAAGAAAAACATGACGATATATATGTATGCTGCTTCAAAGTCCTCAATATACACATAGAAATGCAGACCGCACAGCAGTCGTACATCCATCACCAGTAAGGAAAATAATAATTCAAATTTCGAGCGGTTGGTAAGATTGTCTGATGTCATCATAATATGAACGATGGTCTGAATTATCATGGAGATATCAAAAGGGAAACTTCACCCTGACAATAAGTGGGTCTTATTAAAAAATAAAAAATAAAGGAAATTATTGGTGGTTTGATGAAAGCTCGTCATAGAGCATGGAGTTTTTATCTTATTTTTTGTTTAAATGTTCATTTTGTGGCGTCACAGACAAGTAGCCCCTCTATACGCCTTTTGATAAATAATGCCTAAAATGCCATTTCCCCCAAAATTGTTTTATTTGTCAGGGGGTGTATCCTCTGACAAATCATTCTATAGCCCCCAGAAGGATAATGTTTTACTATATTGAGCCACTCCCTCCCTTATTTTCTCCCCAAAAGGGACAGGTCCTAGTTGGCTTTAAGTGCCTTCTAATTCGTTTGTATTATGGTCGCAGGAAAACGAAACCCACATGTCTTGTCATTTCTACTCCTCTCTCAGCAAATCCAGAAATTTTTTCAGGATCTCTTCCCTACCAAAGAACCTTCTCTCTTCTTTGGCCCCGTCATGGGACGTTTGTAAGACCTCCTGTTTCTTGTTTGCTTCTAACTCCTCCCTTCTCTTTGCGGCGGCTCCGGCAGTGGTCTCTGGCTCGTAGTAGCAGTAAGTAGTCTCGATTGTGTCTTCGGCGGCTGCGTTACTATCTTTATTGGGTTGAGGATACGCTCCAACCTTCTCATCTGCGTTGTTAAGATACGCAGTGTCTATTTTCAGAGTTTCTTCCTTAACAGTCATCCCATGTACCTGTAGAAAAAAGTGGTAATTTCAAATGCATCCTACACTATTTTGTTAGAATCATGGCTACCACGAAGTTTCACTTTGCAATCATCGGTAAGGCTATAATTTAAAGAATGCTAAATGACCAGACTTTGATACAAACCTCAATAGTTGAGAGCATAATTCAAAGAATTGCTGACCCTTTCTTGTAACTGTTCACGATTGACCTTTCATAATTATACTTCCTTTTAATCATCATTGTCATAATCATATCAAGTTGGTCTCGATCATATTAAAGATGATTAAATAAGTGGGAAATAACCTTATCCAAAGTTGTATAGATTTAAAAAATCTATGCATGCAAAAAACGCTATTTGAAGAAAATCAAATGCGTAATGTGATAAGCACTAAAAATTCCCCAGTTTTCTGGCTACAAACCTCTTTATGGAAACACGTTATATCACGGTCTTTAGGGCTTTGCATAGCTACTCTCCGGCATAATACTTGCCTGGCAAACGATGAAAAATGCATGAACCTCGCATTGCTGTATTTTGTAATTAAATTGGTATATGATTTGTCAATTTTGCTTTTTGGTCCGATCTGGGTCATTACGTTTCCGCATTATCGTCGCTGGAGACTTACCTGTTGACACGTTTGGGAGTATCTGAAGAGATAAAAGCTCGTCTCGGTAGGAAGGTAAATAGGATGCATGGGGGAGGCATCATTCCGGCAACAAAAGTAGAACTGAGAGGATGTCTTCCTGTACATCCCTTCTGGCAACATACCGTGTTGTAAGATGTTATTGTTCGACGCACTCTCAGTATATTTCAGGTATCCCTCTGTGAACTCTGTAATGAAATTAGAAATAGTGTACATAAATATATACACGACATCGTCAAAGTTTATTGATCACAAATGACCTGCAATCTTGCCTTCATAACCTGAAACTACATTACTTTATCACCTTGAAAATTGTTGATACCACAACATGATCAGAGTTCATTGAACCAAAACGCAATCAGACCTTGTTTGTGTCACCTGGACTTGTCAAATGATAAGTAACACTGCCTTTGGGAAAGAGGCGCCCACGTCATGCATCTCTTGCTCCCTAAATGCAGGCGAGATAAAAAGTTGTAATCCGGTTTTCACAACTTACTTGTTTCTATATCTGGTGGTCCCTTAGCAGGATTTGTATTTTGAAAAAATCGTGGATAAAATTTCGATATGTATGTAACTAAACATGTAAAGGTTAATTTGATAGATACCGACTCTCACCCATGTCTTAAGAATGATTATTGCCTTGTTTACTGAACAGATGAGAACGCAAAATGTTTTTAGGATTGAACTATGTTGGCCTACAATGGATATTGCTCGTAGTTCGAGGAACCCACAAGAAGACATGTTAGGTCCAAGATTTTAATAAGGTATATATATATATACATAATATGTATTTGATATATTGAAAATACAAAAGAAATCATATAGAAATTGAGTGATAGTACGTCCTTTGAAAGTAGTGTAATAGCTTTTATAGGTCTGAACTCTCATTCATAGTTTGACTACACCATTGTGATATTTTGACAAAGGGAAGAAGCATTAGATATTTGGGGTTAGATGTACGACGGAATACGTTATTACCTCGAGGACAAGAGGCACCATACTTGTAGATACAATAGGTGCCGGGCATCCAGTCCCAAGATGGTGCATGTGGATCCTGAGACAACTGCTTCACATCCTTTACGCAGAACCATAACTTCGCGCTACTCTCAAAGATTTCGTCACTCAAATGTTGGGATGCCGTCCATTGATTCACGCTGAATTCCATGAATCGCATAAGCCTATCACCTTCGTTCCATGTCAGGTACTCTGTATTAGGGCAAGTTCCACTTGGGTTCCTGGCTGGCTTTGGCAAGGCATACGTGCCATCTGGCCAGACTATAGGTACACGAACGTCCGGATCTGAAAAGAATAGACAGTTTCACGTACGATTAGTGTGGTAAGATTTCAAAGTACAGTTCGGTAAAACTTCAAACCAGATTAATTGCGTGTTTTTTTTCTATATGTAATGTTACATAAAACACGTAAAAGGTAAATTGTAAGAGAAACTATTTTCATTCATTTAGTTTTTATAACTTCAGGTGATTGATTGCATATGAAAAACAAGCAATGTGATGAAAGAAATAACAAGTAAGGTAACAAATAAAGTAACACGTAAAGAATTATTAATACTGTTCAAGTAGAAAAGAAGGTTTTAGATGTCTCAGTCAAAGTCATGTCTTGTTACAACACTCCAGTGGGCATATTTAACGAGGCAGCATAGTATTGAGGATTTTGAAATGAACTATAGTGACGATAATACATGGGTTCATAGGACTCTTTCTATAAGTGACCTTTTCTAGAAAAAAAGAATAGCATATTTTAGCATCAACTTCGCAGACGCTTTTTAAAACGTTAAGAATCGATTGAAATGCTCATAAATCACAATAGACTGATTCGAGGTCATTGTCAAAAGTTAATGGACCGGGACAGCACATCGTCTTAAGATTCGGACCAGACGAAAAATTGCAAACAATTATGTCGTTTTTCCAGAGTCCAGAACGACACTTTTGTTTTGATTAACCGATTTGTTGACAAAGGCTGCTTTCTGATTAAGGGATCTGACAAAAGATTATCAGCGTTAGAGAAAGCGTCTGCGAAGTAATTGCAAAAATTTACGTACGTTCTCATTATAGATAAAATAGAAGATTTGAAATTTATTCAAAAGGCTAGGAGATTTTCCAGGGGAACACTGCTCTTTCCCACCTAACTAGCCATGGAGATGGTTGAGATGGCTGATTTACATGAAATTATTGCTAATCCCTCATGCATACCCTTTTTTATTACAATATTGTAGAATGACCCTTCATATAAGAAGAAGTATATTCAACACTAACACTGTGGGATGGGGTGGATATCTAGCCTAAATAAATAATGTTAGCGCGAAAAGGCGTAATTCGAAAAATCGCGAATAAAAAATCGATTACTTTTTTTTGCTTGGGGACTGAAAATGGAAGAACTGTCGCGATCCTGATCGCCAGCCAATCGCAGTTCTTTTGCTTTTTTGAAGATTAATCGTAATTATCTGCTGAGCACTGTGTGTGAGGGAGAGGGTGTGTGTGCGAGTGAGAGTGGGTGGGTGTGTGAGGATGTTTGGGAGGATGGGTGTGAGTTTATGTGTGTGAATCCTCTCTCGATTTGAAAAGCGATGTTTTTCTACCCCACGATAGTCGAAAACAGTAATTGATGTGGATGGTGTTTGAAGGTTTGAAGTGATTGTTGCATTTGTATATGTGCATATTGTACACTGCGACACCTTTTGCAAAGGTCGGGATAATGGCTACTACATGACTAAGGAAAAACCGGTTTTTTTTCGAAAGATCAATATCGGCCATTCAATGGAAAACAAAAAATATTTAACTACATTGATCTTCGGTAAAGGAAATAATCTTTTTGGTTGCGCAGTATTCTCGTCATTTATTCTATAATAATTTGAATTTAGGAATGCGTAAATAAAAGTAATTTAAAGATTCGAAGCTGATTGATGAAATTGTATCTCTAATGATTGAGTTTCCCTAATGAGTGAATTTATAAGGCATTATGATAATTTTTACTTGCCTTGAGTGGCTGGAGTTATTTTCTTATATTCAATGTATCCTGTGTAGGCCTTCAAGAGGTTGGCAGACATTGCGGTCCTATCCCATCCAACAGGGCAAAGGGTTCCTTCATGAGACTTCTGTGATGTCCAATATCTGTCATCCGCCAGTAATTCATTCAGCCCAATCAATTTCAGGTTGATGGGTTCTTAAATTAATATAACAAAAAGAGAAACCAAAATTTTAAAAAATACTACAGCGGGAATATTAACTACGAAATATATTGCCATAGTTAGTCTACGATACATGCACTCTATGATTAAGGAAGAAAAAAAGAAAAATCCAACAACCAAAATACATTTCCTTTGTACCCTACTTTAATATTGTGGATGTATTTATTCGCATAAGCAATTCTGCCCTTAATTACTGTTTCCACAATTATTATACTACAAAAGGAAGCAAATTTGCACACCATTTTTTATATTTTGGTTGTAAGGTGCAAATTTGCTCCACAAAATAAACTAATTTAAAAACTGAGTCTTTCTTATTGATTGAAATCAATCTAAAACAAATATGGAAACCAGCGACGACATAAGCTTGACTGCGTCTTACACACTGTTTCTCGGCCTTTTTTTAAACACAAGGCCAACTTTCATCATTGAAGACTGAATATGATCTATTTAATGGGGATTTTCAATACAGCATAAAAGCGTTATCTAAAACACCAAGCACGTTATTAAAGCCTGTCACTGTAACAACTATTGTTTCAACTTTTAAACAATTGCCACAATGCGTAGTCTTTGCATTAGACGTATTACTGACGTTTCGCATAACAGCATCAGACTCGAAAAGACAAAGACAAACCCTGCAGCCTCGTAGTAGTATTGCTATTTCATGAATCGAAAATGACCAAGTGTTGCACACACACTCATACACCCGCATAAACCCTCACACTCCCACACACATATACCTTATTTTACGTGACTAGCCAATTACGTTCTCAATTTGAATTATGTGCTCACCATTTTTATTGGGGCGGGGCTTGATGCCCGATAAACCCTCCCCGTGAGTTCAAGTTTACTATTTGGTACAACTTTTGTTGTATGTAGGAAGCGATCAAACGATTGATCAGACAACAAAGTTTCATTGTAATATTTTCTTCGATGCACGTTCACTTTTGCTTTCGACAATTTCGACACATAAAAAGTCAAAACTTTTTTTCTATCTCCCTGCATTGTTGAAATCTTCGTCCAGTATTTCCTCGTTTTTATTCAGACTATATCAGTTTGGCCTAACATCGGTAACATATTCATTGATATTAGAGCCTCGAAGTTTAGGTGTATACTATTGCCCTATCGCCCTTATGTATGCCACTCACCCTGTAACGCTTGAGTTCCCACTTGGAAGGCTGTGCTTGTACTTTCAAACTTCTCCTGTGAGGTTTTGTCTGCATTAAATCTACTGATGTCTACCGATACCGATGCAGAGGCGATCTTGTAATGTCCCCCAAAGCTCAAGCTGTCCGAATTCTTTTAAATGGGGGAGTGAAAAGAGATTTTGGTTTACTCATCGTTGAAGTTTCAATATCATGATGTGTGTATTACAGTACAAAAAATAATACATGTAATGGAGGGAATTAGTACGAATATACGCACGAAGTACGTATATATAACAGCCGAGAGCGTTTGGGCTGCTTCAAAGGCAACGAGGGTGTGTGTGAGGGTGGGTGGGGGGTGTGTTTAATTATTATGATACCTGAACAAAATGATGTATTGTATGTTTTATGAGATAAAAATTACGGATCATTGTCATTTGATAATCCAACCTCATCTCAAAACCATGATCGGTCCATAGAATCAGTCATTAGTTCCAGCCATTAGCCATTTACTGCTTTTTTAGCTAAAAAGTGACCTTTCTGGTGATATACTTTTCGACAATCATTTGAATTTGATCCATATCATCGTAAATCATGATACTGTACACAGACGCTTATTTCACAATAGCGCTCAGTAACAGAAATCAATTTAAGCAAAAGGGGTCCTGTCCCAAGATGATACCCTGTGAGAATCCACATATTAATATCATGAATGGATGCCACAAATAATTTTTGTTTAAGAGTTATTATTTTCTATTACTGGTGTAGCTTGTTTCCTGTTATTAAACATTTTGAAGAAACATGTAAACCATGAATATGTTGATGGTGACTAGTTTAGAGTGATTCCTTTTTTTAAGACAGTAGATTTTAGCCACCAAAAATGTTTGGAGAATGTTTGAAGAGTGAGGGAACATATAAAAAAGAAAAATCTACCTGCTTTGACGCCTGTTTGATAAAGGATGATGTGGTTGTACGATTCGTTGAACCGGAACGCATTCCCGCATCCAGCTCCATCACAACGTGCTATGATACAAGAAAGTAAGTGTATGAATAAACAAAATGCTCAATTCCATACGCCTAGAATATTTGTAATAGTTTTCTGTATGTTAGTTGTGATAGAATGAATAAAGAATTTTGACAAATAATTTGCAACGAAAACATTTTCCTCGTATTCGACCTAACTTTATTCATTGATCATAATTTCTACTTTTTAGTCATTCATCTTTTCAGTAATCTACTTCTTATCCTTTTATATACTAATTTATTCATTTTAATCTTGATACCACTGCTCTTTCTTTTCAAACGGACTATACGAATAGAAAAAAAAAATAATATTTAGGATTCATTTCCCAACTTACCGTTCCCCATCTATCAATGAAGTCCATGTATTTCTTCGTATTGGCTTCGTATGTAGCAGGTAGATCACAGACGGCAGCGTAGAAACTGCGGGTAATATCAAAGCCATCGGCTTTAGCCAGTTCTGACATGTACCTGATATTCCCGAAGTTTGTTATTGTCTCCTTGGTGAAATACACATTGCCTCCACTCTCTTGGTCTTTTGCAATTTTCTTATAATCTGTAGCACATAAAAAGACTCATTATTGTGCCTGTTTCACAAAGGACGTACAATTATGATAACTTTAGATCTATGGTAACTACCATGGTAACAAAGTTCAGCAGCCAATCAAAATTAAGATATCCATTGTAGTTATCATGATCGTCTTTATGAGACAGACATTATTTGACTTCGTAACTCCAATAGTGCAGTTCAAACCGAATTTCTTAGGTCCACCTTAACCAGATAGGGCAAGTAAAGACCATTTTGTTATTTTAAAACATTCTTTTCAAAATCTTAACGTTCATCATTCTATTCTGTAAAGCCTGGTCCATAATCTTCGAACGTTTCCTCATATAAGTGTCTCAATCATATATCCATTGAAAGGTTTTTTTTTCTTCTTTCAGACCAGTGTGTTATGTTCGTTTAAACCACTGTTACCAGTATCATTCTGCACTGATTGTTCATTATGAATTGAATTTTTTATGATTGTGTTCCCGAATAAACATACTGTCATGACTACAGGTCCGGCTGTAGGCTCATATTTGTGTTTAACCACGAACCTCCCAACTCATTGTTTTAACTCTAGAAGACACTGAGAAGTTCCTACATCATAAATCGTTTATAAACCAAGTGAAAATAAGCAAAGTTATGTATTCCTTACCATGGCTGCCAGCAAATTTGACCGAAGCAAAGACGACGTTCAAACTGGCTGTTAGGTGACAAATTTGGGGAAAAGTACATTAATCAGATTAATTTGACCAAAGATCGTGTGGGAGGGTTCACAAAAAAGTCAGATAATTTTTTAATACTTCTTTTGCTTCTTCCTCCTTCTGTTCTTTTTCTTCTTCCTTTTTCCTTTTCTCGATTTCCTCCAGTCCTGGAGAAATATGGGATACATTGGGTTCGCAAGAAAAGCAGTTTATTAGAAATATGGCAAAGGGACAAGTAGGCCTCGGGACAAGTGCATAAGCTTTGTTCTGGAAGAGGATGGGTTACGAGACATCTTCAGTATTGCGAATTGCTATCAGAACACAAACAATGTCTATACGCCGCCACCACCAATGACCCGTCGTACAAAAAAATGTGAACGATACAAACACATACTTTTCATACTCAGCAATGCATTTACTCCGGATTGAAAGAAAGCTATCAATTAATTGTTAACTTGCTTTATTTTCATAATACCAAGGAAGTTTTCTTTCTTTGCTCTTATCCTTTTAATGTTTGGCTCTCTATGAATCAAGAACAACATTTTTTACCGAAAGTTATTTGTACCAAATACGAGATCGCAAGAGCATTTTGTTTCCTTAACTCACCCGATTCCTGCACCAAGTTGCTGAGAGAGTTTGCGTAGCTTTTCGCTCCAGAAAAGATCGATTGTACATCTGTTGTGTATTCAGTGTCTCGTGGCACGTACTCCACCTCGTCCGGCACGCTGAACCGGTTGTCTTTTGTTTTCTTATTTTGACGGTACGTGAGCTCTAAGATCTTCCTAGTCCCATGGAGTCCAGGATCGGCTCCACCAAGGTTCGTAGAGTCACCTTCTGGGTTCCCCATCACTAGGTTGTACCCGACTCCGATGTAGTCCATGCTATTTGGAACAACAGGTGTTACTGCGGCGCTGTCGACTGCGGCTACGAGCATGGTGGCCAAGAAGACCAGCACACAACGGCCTGCAGTGTGGCTTGCCATCTTTAGTTGACTGAGAATGGTACTGAGAAGTTTAAATCTGCAAGAACAATCAACGCCAAATGCCATTGTGGAAGTTGAAATGTAATATAACACATTATAAAAACGGTGTACATTTTCATGTTCACTACTAACATGGATCCTATTAGGATCTCCAGTGCTTGGGACCCTTTAGGTATGCATCACTACAGATCTCAGGTTATCTTCGCTTGGAGAATTACCAGAGACACACATAATGATAATAATAATAGCCGGATTTATAAAGCACTTTTTGCTTGATGATACAAAGCGCTGTTATTATTACCCCGGCTTTAGCTGCGCTGTCAATAGGCGCTCAAGACAAATTCGAGACATTTCTTCCTGCCGGGTACCCATTCACCTCACCTGGGTTGAATGCAGCACAGCGTAGGTAAATTTCTTGCTCAAGGAAAACACGTCATTGCTGAGAATCGAACCAAAGTCCCTCAGAACAAGAGACAAGAGTCATAGCCACTAGACAACGACGCCTCTTTAAGGACACACATTGCACATGACACGATTCTTGATTACCTTTCATTAAACAATTGAGCATTTAAATTCTTTGAATTATTTGCTTGATTCACCTCCCATATTATACGATATTCGTACTCAGATCGATGCTGACAGTTTTCTCTTTAACAAATATATTGTTTACATTATAAAGTAATGGACTTTCATACCAGGTTGTTTCTTTGTATGCTAGTTTAATTATATTGTGCACCAAAGTAATATACCAGGGTGTCCCACAAAAGATGGAGCAGTGGGTTTAAAGTACTTTGCCTTTAGTCTCTAATTCTTATTTTTACCGTTGGCTAAACCATTTTTAACGAAGAAAATGATGCCAAGATCATGGAATTTGGTTTAATTCTTTTTCAAATACATACATTTTAAAGTAAGATATTTTCAACCGAACGTTGTACTTTTTTTCGGTACCCCGTTGCATTCTTCACAAATGCAAAAAGTGAATTCTCAGCAGTCGGTACTTTCATAGCATAGGATTAAATACTTAAGTTTGATGAGTATAAAGATAATCTTATCACAAACGTTTGTTTCCTTCATTGCTTCGTTTATCGAAAACATGACTTTGAAAAGGTCTAACACACCATCACATGTTTTATGAATCTTATCAAAAGTTTTCTTAATATTAAGAACTAATTATCTGGTTTACTTTAGCAATAAAGGAAACCATGAAAAGAAGCCCATTTATCATAGACTTTGGTTTATATATTCTTACATCTTCTCATTCATCTCACATTTCAATAGAACAATCATCAACCCCCTGGCGAATGTAATTATTATTTGATTGTTCGCTCAGCTCTGACGTGTGTCACGACATCTTCAATCTACATGTATAAAAACATGTATTCAATGATCGGTCCCGTTATTGCTGGTAAACATGTTTTTCACCTTGATTCTCATGAACCCTATAGGTCAGCAGCCTCGCCATCCCATAATATGTTCTTATATAATTATTGCCATTAATCTTGTATTAACGATATCCAATAAAAGATATCAAATTTCTACACACCCTACACTGTTGACATATCAAAACTGTGAACATGTTTGGTTCGTTTTGATCTTTTATGCTTGAAATACTTATTTTTTTAAGCTTTGAAACTTTAGAATTTAAGTCTTATTGTTAGTCTTAGAATAGCATATTGTCCACAGCGAAACCATATTGTGAGACCACATTCTTGGATGCATTTCTGTAATTTTTCTCTCCTCTCCCTTCTCTATCCCCATCTCTCAACATCTCTGTTTCTCTCTCAGCAAAACGATTTATTTCTTAAAGAATTATTGTTGATAAAGATTGTAATATATCCATCAGAATCAACTGAAATAAACTATCCATTTGTCAGTAGTCATGATAGTTTACATCGGGCATTGTTACGAAAAATGGGCCTGTGGAAAATGCAAAGTTTGTGGATCTTATGTCACCCTTTACATTTAATATCAGCTTTTGCATTAGAAGACGAAGGCCATCTATTTCCCCCATCATTATTGGTTGCACTTTTGTTGAACCATAGCCTCATCACGAATGTCAGTATTTAATAGAGACCCACTTTAGTTTGAACCCAATCCAACGGAACAATCATCGACTTCATACATCATTGTACTGACATGCATTCACGTAATTATTTGAAGATATTGATGAATATAACAACAAAATACGCCAAAGCAGATCATCGTCTGCTGCCGATGTATTCAATCGCCACAAAGCTGTCTGGTCGGGGTTTTTTATAACGCATTCTTTCTCCCATGCAATGTCTGATTGCTATACTGACACCCTCGGCGTTGTCGGCGGTGCCGCGGTCATGACGGAAGCCTGGAATTTGTTGGGTGAGGCCAAATCACGTGCTGGGAATTAGCACCCCTGGGAAATACTTGCACCCCTGCACACACCCTCACTCTACCTCACACACGAACACACATACCCTCCTTTTTACGCCTAAATCAAGTAAACGACACACTAACTAGACGGCTTTTCCAATCATGGATCAGCCCTATGTTTTTTATTTCTCTTTCTCTTTCTCTCACTCTTTCCCTCTGTGTAAAAAAGATGTCCGTGTGTAAGGCTATGATGGAGTGCTGTTTTTAATTACGTGTGGGTTTGTCTGAATGCACTGTAAAAAATGAAGTGCTAATTTAGCACTTATATACAGTGCTTGTATAGTGACTGCACTACGAGTGCTGATTTTCTAGTTCAAATTTAAACTATGTGTGTGTGTGTGTGTGTGTATATATATATATATATATATATATATATATATATCACTCCCCAGACTCTTTCTATAACACAGAAAATCTTTTGTCAAAAGCCCTTCATAACAAAGCAGCCGAATCTTAAAGGGCTGCTTCAGACTGAAGATATTCATATTTTGATAAACAGAGTAAAACTCACAGAGCAATATGTCGAAAACTTGATCTAAATCGGATAACAAATAAGTTATTAGATTTTAAAAATTTGCATTATTCCAGTGGAACAGTTCTAGGCATGTCATTATGAATATTTATTAGGTGGGCTGGTGATGTCATATCCCCACTTGTTATTTTTTTTTTAAATGTAATTAGGTTTATTTAAAAAAATTCTACCAAGAAATAAAACTATTGGATTGACAACTAATTATGTGCATTAGTCATTTATTTACACAACTAATTTTATCATAATGGAGACAAATCATTTATAGATTGTATGAAAAAAATGAAACAATTATGATTTCATGTAATAACATTAAAAAAAAGTGGGGATATGACATCATCAGCCCACCTAATGAATATCCATGAGGATGTGCATATATAAGTTTTCACAAAATATTGATTAACTTTAGAATTCAATAACTTCGTTATTTTTTAACCGGTTTTGATGATATTTTCACCATTTTGCTTTGTGAATTTTACTCTATTTATTCAGATATAAATATTTTCAGCCCGGACCATCCCTTTCACACAATCCCTACGATTCGATTTGATTCGAAAAAAGACACCAGTATTACCTGCAACCTTCATTTTCTTTTATATTTCTTTATTTTATTATTTTTGTTCATTTTCTTTCCTTTTATTCAATATTTGTCGGTGAAACTTATTAGGAACATATGAAGAGCTCACTTGTAAAGGGGGTTGGGTCCATTTTTCATCACATTTGATTTTTATGTCTCAATGTATACATTTTTAGGAGCTCTATAAGATGATACCAAAGAAAAGTTGAAATTCCTATCAAAAAGTGAACTAAAATGGCAAAGAAAAATCACTTTTTTTTTAAACGGGTAAGGTCTATTTCAGTTTAGTTGCAAAAGGGATTAGATCCACACAGATTTTTTGGGAAAAGAATATCTCAAAAATATGAAGACAGGTAAATTTCTTTTATACCCAATTTTATGTTCTCATCCAGTTTTGCATAAGAATATTGCAATATGGGAGAATTAAAAAAATGATTTTCTTGGAGTGGACCTAACCCCTTTTGCAACCAAAATCTTCTGAAGAACTTATTTGTCAAAAGGGGTTAGGTCAATTTTTCATTTATTTTATTGTTTTCTGTCTCTAAACCTCAAAATTTTTTGTCACTCTGATGATACCAAAGAAAATTTGAAATTCAAATGAAAACGTGAATGAAAGTGGCAAAGAAAAATCAATTTTTTTAATCAAAAGAGATTGGATTCATTTCAGTTTGCTTGCAAAAGGGGTTAAGTCCACAATGATATTGAAAAAAAATATTTAGAAAAAAATTGAAGACATGTAGATTTCTTTTACACCCTATTTTATGTCCACATGATAGGGTAGTACATCCAGACAATTTAGTTTCTCATAAGAATATTGCAATAAGTGAGCATAAAAAACATGGTTTTTCTCGGAATGGTCCAAAGTGGACCTAACCCCCTTTGCAACTAAACTCTTCATATACAGAACTATATTAATGATTCTAATCAATACAAGCAAAAATTAAAATAATTTTTTTAAGTTCTTACAAACATCACAATTTATAAATACATATTTTACATAATTGACTCGTAGAGCCGTTAGCTTAAGGTGAGTACTGTAGACAATTAAATTCTATATACGCTTCTAAATAGTTGAGCAATATAAGCATTTGCTATCTTCACAAAAAAATGCTTATATATATGTAGTAACGGGGGCCACATTTTTTTAAAACAAAGTGTGGGGATGAGGCCCAGCCCGTCGGTTCTGCGACCCCTGAGATAGAAGTAAAGATTTCATAACAGTGAGAAAGCCGAACACGTTTTATTATACGTGCAACGAGGAAGGAGAAAAAACAAGTGTATTTTTCCGTTACTGACGGACAATATTTCATAAAATCATTAATTATCTAGTAGGATAGAATTATTTCCCATTAATTACTTTGTGATTTTCGCAAGCATTCTATTCAATAATAATGTGAAACTTTAAAAAGATTCGTTGATATTTAATCATTAATTAATCGGAAATGTCCGTCCGTGATATTGATTTTTTAGTGTTTTTGCTCATTAACCTCGAAAATATTTTGCCACCAAAGCACAAAACTTAAGAATTTCCTTTATGCTCACTCTTAAACTGATCAAACTCACTTAATTTTTTTCCTTTCAAAATTGCATTCCAGCTTATACAATTTTTCTAATTCGTCCTTAAAAGAATTAAGTTCACGAAATTTACATTCTAATTCGTCGTATAAAATATGGTTTGACAAATTCCTTAAATATACTACAAGTAGCACTCTGCGACTTAAAAAATATAATTTAACATCGGACTTTTAGTTCTCGACAATGACAAGCTTGATTACACATTTTAATAGGTCGATGGAAATGATGGACAACATGTTAGAATGAAAGGCGAAACACATAACGAATAAATGAAATAAATATTTTACCAAAAAATAATTCAGTGACGATTGTCATAATATGTCTCTTTTAAAGGAAATAATTCACCCACTTGCTAATCCTCTTAGTCACATTTTAAACAAATAATTATCACAAGGTTTTTTTCCTCACTAATTCAAAATCGCCAAAGTCAAACCAATTTTCAAAAAAGACAATCCTCATGAAGTTAGTAATTATCTCCCCATTTTTCTCCTCCCAACTATATAAATAATATTTAAAAAAATAGTATATAACAGACTTTATAAATTCATTCACAAACACAATCTGCTAAATTCTAATCAATATGGCTCAGGAAAAAATACTAAACAATCTATGATAGCAAACACCATTGCTAACAAAGAACTTGTCTTTAGTAAGGCATTCGGTACACTTAATCACGATATTTTGCTTTCAAAACTTAATTATTGTGTACGAGGTCAATCCCTCTTATGGTTTCAAGATTATTTAAGAAATACGTCACATTTGATGGCTATGAAATACTTAACAATCTATGATAACAAACACCATCGCTAACAAAGAACGTGTCTTTAGTAAGGCATTCGGTACACTTATAAATCACGATATTTTACTTTCAAAACTTAATTATTATGGTGTTCGAGGTCAATCCCACTTTTGGTTTCAAGATTAAGAAATTGAAATAATACGTCACATTTGATGGTTATGACTCTGATTCACTTTTAGGTCATTGTGGTGTCCATCAAGGCTCCATTTTGGGCCCACTATTATTTCTAATATATGTCAATGACATTATTAATATATCATCCATTTTATCTTTTCTGTTATTCGCTGACGACACAAATATTTTTTTCTTCTCACAAAAATCTCACTTCCTTAAACAACACATTAAATCATGAAATAGATAAAGTATCACAGTGGTTTAAAGCTAAACAAATTATCTTTGAATATCACAAAAAAGACTCTTTATATATATCTAAAACATCATTCTCATATTTCTGATACTCAAATTCACTTACAGATTGACGAAACGGCACGTCATTAGAACGGAACACTCACTCTAAACTTTTAGGGGATATCATAGATCAAGCTTTATCTTTGAGTGAGCATATGCATCATTATATCGTATATTTCGAGAAGTATTGGAATTATTCCAGTTGAAATTTATTTTACCTCATATAACTTTATCCCCATTGTATAATCCTTAGTACTCTCGTATATAACCTATTGTAACGTTGTTTGGGCTTTATTTTTACAGGATCACATTCAGGGGCGGATCCAGCTTTATATAAAGGGGGGTTGGGGTGGTATGCGAGGGAGCGTAGCGACCGAGTCCAAGCGAGCGGAGCAAGCGAGGGGGAGGGTGTGGGAGGGGGGTGTCCCCCTCCCACAGTAGGGAAAATTTTTGAAAATCTGTGTGTGAAAATGGCGTTTTCTTGCATCTAAAAAAGATAAGATTTAAAAAAATGGTCACCGGATTTTTTTTTTTTTGGGGGGGGGGGTTTGCAACCCCCCCAACCCCCCTCTAGATCCGCTTCTGACATTACTTGGCTCACACCGATCCTTTATTTTTCAAACAGAAAACACTAAAAGTTGCAGACTTGCTTACTCTTCAAGTAGCTATCATTATGTTTAGGTGTATTTATAATCTACTCCCTTCGTCACTTGATGGAATGTTTAAGTGCAATAATTCTGTCCATACCTACCCAATTCGTACATCTGGGAACTTTCATCTCACAAACCCCAGACTGCTAATTACCTCTAAATCAATTCGGTGTCATGGTCCAGATATTTGGAATAATCTTGCAGACAATATTAAATCTTGTTCCACTTTGTACTCTTTAAAAGCAACTCTTAAAAGAAATATCATTCAATCTTAATCATCCCATACTACAAATTAACGTAAGCACACAAATATCATCATTAGCCACTTAACATTTTTTAAATTATATTCTACTGCTATCTACAGCACCCGCACCTGCACCTGCATTGCACCCATCTTGATGAGACCGCCATCAATTTCAAGCTTAACCGCTCACGATGGCAGACTCCTGCTAGTCTGCTGGGCAAACCCTTCACTCGAGTTAAGGGTCTGAATGTGCAGCCTACTCATGCCTTGTGTACTGAAGGCGTATTGGAACAGCAAGTTTTGTATGTGGTAGTCTTTGCGTGGAGCCACACTTATTGATCAAAGTTCCAATCAGGGTCTGTGCCTGCAGACTAGACTCCTGCCATGCCTGCGTTCAGTAGTAAATTTTAGTTTTTTATTATTGAAAAGTGAAGTACATGCTCAAATCATTTTTGTTCTAATTATGTATTATGATGATATTGTATACAATATCGATTATTTTGTATATTGCAAACAATGTTAATACTTTTGATAATGTATTATTGTGAACGCAGAAATAAAAATAAAACAAACAAACAAAAACCATTGTTCAAATGATAAAAAGTCATCTCATTTACTCTAATTTTTCTTTCTTGCACACAACTTTCCTGAATATATATAATTAATAAAAAAAGATCCGGCAAATCCAAAATTGTGGAATGAATAAATAAATGAAATAAATGCGCATAAAAATGATGAATGAAATGGTGTAATAAGACTTACCCCAAGACCCTTCAATAACCGTTTTTACCAGGCAATGCTGATTACAGAAAGATCACCGCAATCTTTATAGCAGTGGTTGATCAGGCGTGACACATTTTATTAAAAGGATTGAATTGAAGATTCACATCTAATAAATATTTCAATTCAAACATGATTTCATTTGTTACGAAACCCAGGTATTAAAGAAATCACCCTACCCCCCCCCCCCCCTCAATAAAAGGAAAAGAAGAGAGAAGGAAACATCGAGGTCTCCAAGGGTTTAGTGTATTGGTTGTTTTATTAAGACACAAAACAACTCTGTACATTCCCAAACTATGGTTTTACAGAGGCGGGGTTATGAGACGATAGTTGTCTCCCTTTCTTCCTCCCAGAGTAATAAAAAAAATCGTTCGAATTCACCCATCCCGTATTTCTAACCAACAATTCAATCTCTCTGTTCTGAATGTCAGTCCATTATGATTATCTCAACTCATACGATTTTATGTGATTTACAAAAGTTTGTATAATATTCTGTGCAACCTTAGCAGATGTTTGATACTTTCTGAAACCTGTGCTGTTTAGAGATTGAATGCCATTTGAAAAATATCACGCTCCTACCTTAAGGCCAAAATTCCACCAATTTAATTTCGGGTTTGTGTTTTGTATGTTTATGGCAAATGTGATTTCATCAGGATAATTAATATCAAGAGCAGCGTCACAGGACAGGGGTGACCGCTCCCCCTCC
This sequence comes from Lytechinus pictus, assembly GCF_037042905.1. Lineage (NCBI taxonomy): Eukaryota > Metazoa > Echinodermata > Echinoidea > Temnopleuroida > Toxopneustidae > Lytechinus > Lytechinus pictus. Next base: position 16,372,268 of record NC_087251.1, read on the forward strand.
CTGTTTTCTCACGCAATGAAAAGGGTGACAGTCATGAGAAAAGGGAAGGGGGAGAAAGAAGGCAAAGGGGATAGCATAGATCTTTGTATCGTGTTACCCTATCATAGTCCAACCTTTTATTCAACTGAAGAAAAAAATTAAATCAAATTTAATACCCCTATCAAAATACCCTAGCATCGAACCATATTAGGATTTCAAAACGAAGGACCATGGACGACACTCTAACATGCGTGATCCCATGAATCTCGTCTCGCAATCTGAGAGACGTGGGTTCGAATCCCAGCCATGGCGTGTTTTCCTTCAGCAAGAGATTTACCCACATAGTTCATGGACCTATCCACGGAGGATTATTCTATTGTTACTGGAGGTGCTGAGCATTGTCACAACACCCCCAGTAACAATAGATAATAGTTCTGCACTCAACCCAGGTGAGGTGAATGGGTATACCCGTAGGAAGAAATTCCACGAATGCTTGAGCGCCTATACAAAAATTATGGACACGGCGCAGCTAAAGCCGATATAATAATAGCAGCGCTTTGTATCCTTAAGCAAAAAGTGCTTTTTAAATCCAGCAGTTATTATTATTACTTTTATCCTTCAGCCAGGATTTCATTTTTCTTTTTCCGGGTTGACTTTCAATCGAAGCAGTATACATTTCTTTTTCATCTGTATGAATTTGTATTGTATTTAATATTTATTTATAATGTTTACTTTGTATTTTGTTATATTTCTATTTGTACATGTAGACATTCACTCATTTCAGTCTTTGACTGCTTGTGATTGTATTTTGATAGTTTTTATTGCAATAAAATCCAATATATATATAAGTTGTTTTGGAGGTTCAAAGGGGGGGGGGGGCGAGGGATAAACACCAAATTTTTCGCCTGTAATAATTCCCGCCCTCTTTCCCTTTTCTCTCTCTCTCTCTTCTTTCTTTCTTTCTTTTTAAATGTACCCCGAGCCAAGGAGTGATGCTCAGTTTATGTAACGCTTCGTCTATAAATAAAGGAGACAATCATTTAGAGGAAAAGGGTCCAACCATGCAGCCCCTGAACTGGGGATCCAATTAAGAGCACAAATAGCCCTATTTATACACCCCTTCGAAGCGTGAGAGATTAGACAGGGGTTGAGAGGGGGATTAGACTGGATATTGATTTATCAGCTGATGGTGATTTTCTTCAGGTGTTTATTTTTCTACTTTTTCGAGATTTTTTAATAATGTTCCACATCCCCGTCCCGTTGAGGAAAAAAACGCCAGGCCTCATCAATGAAAACACATTTTGCTCTGCATCAGGCTATAGTATTGGCAACCCATTACATGGAAATAGTCTTTAATGACGTCACTGTCACCAGTGTACTAATAAGAAAGGAAGACCACACCGTAATGTATTTAAATACCTAATTTGCGTGACGTATGAGTACTTCTAATTTTACATATTTTTCTTCCCATATTATGTTGTCCTGTTAACCATTCTTTTTTCCTCCCTGGCGTTGCATCCTTCTTGCTACGCTGTATACCCTCCCCTGTTTCCTTTCCGAAATGTCACCTCCTCCCTTTCGAGATGAGATTAGGCCTATTGTTCAATATTTACAATTTACAACATTTATCATAGAAATATCAAATGAATTACCATCTCCCCTCTCTATGACATGCATATTTAGGGAATATGATGTGGGACATTAGGCTTCATTGAAGTCCATATAATTATAGGAAGTAATTACTTATAACGACTTGTTTACTTCAAATACATGTATTTGCAACAAGTCGACATTTTAGATAATGCGATAATCTATTGGTGTGTCAAGTCCACTTGCCTAATGTTTAGAACTATGCCATGAATAGTGGTACAAAATGATGTCGTAACCCCCAATTATGACTGAAGTCCATCCCTTTATTCATGCGAATGAATGGGAATCTTTGCATTTTATGATTGTTATGAGATTCACTCATGAACATATTGTTCCGTATATTCCTTCATTACCCCTTTCGACTTTATTCAGAGCTGTCCTTCATTAATTTATTGGAGTTTATATGATCAGAGAAGTTCCTCGGTGGTGTAGCAAGGCGTGAATGTTAATGTGTCAATCTAATCTGTTCAACTATTCAAATATTGATTAAATGTATTAATAATGATTTTTTCTGTTATAAATACAAATTAACAATATGGCGTGTCAGAGAAAGCGTAGTTTATAAATATTCTTTATCATCGTGTGGCCTATAATCATACAACTATTGTAGAACGCTAACAGCAGGATCTAGACAAGCAATTTAATTTACCTTTCCACTGAGAAAAATAAACATCATTTTGTAAAAATAAAAAGAAAGAGACCATAAAGCCGGTAGATAATACTTCCTTTGATCATGAGTCATAACTAATATTGGAATAACTTATATTTCTACCATATAGCATTGTCTTTCAGACCTTAACCTCTGGTTGACTTTTAGTCACGTGTATAGTACGACCATCATCAGATCACCTCGCTAATTTCATACGGACGAATCATTCAGATGCTTGAAATGTTTCCGTGTGTTTAAAATTGAATATCTATATGTGATACTTTTTATCATGTGAAAGTAAAAATTGCTTTCTCTTGATATACATAACATATGTGTTAAGGTAGCAGGAAAATTTCAGTCCAAAATGAATCTACCGTTTTCATAACTATGAAAAAAAGCAGCGCACATTAAAACAAAATTACGGCCGTAAAAATGAATGATTGATTAAATTATCACACCTCATTCATTCGTCAATTACCATTTTACAAAATGTAAAGCATGCATGTGTAATGAGTTTGGCAACACTTCTAAACAGTCGCATGTGAAATAGCGAGGGAACGTTTTTTTTTTATCATTATCATATTATTTGTCTTTTTAAAATTAAAGTATATATCTTTTTTTGTTCGATCGTGCTCAGTAAAATAATGTAATTTGAACTAAGAATAAATTCAGTGCTTACATGACAAGTTCATTTAAAGAGATGTTGGAAGTAGATAGGATGTAATACAGCTATATAGGTAGAGCAAAGTTTGTATGTTTTTCATAATCATCATCTTTGTTCGATAACATATTTTCATAAGGGATTTTTTTTTATTGAAATATGTAACAAAATTACAGCTTTAATGGAATTAAAGCTCTATTTCCAATAGAGCCTATTCTCTCACAAAATTTGAATGTAATTTTTATAGCTTTCCCCACCTTTACTAAATATGCTATACAGAAATCTTTACATATAGCGATAGATGTGTAGATCGGACCACAAGCGTTGGAATATAATTGTATAAGAGCTTAAAGGGCGATTGTTTCAATCCATATACTTCACTGAGGTTTCAATTCGAAATAAACCAATCCAATTTGGCAAAATTCAATCTCTACTCATGGTCTTTGTCAATTACCACACATTTAAAATGTTGGGCAACATACCGTCCACTATAGTTGGGTAATGTATGTCGGTAAAAAATAATTCTGAGCAATTATTATCCAATTGACCAAATTTATTACCAAATTATTAGTTTAATTACCCAATTTGGGCAGATTTTAACCAATAGTTGTGTGGACATGCAGGGTTGGTTAAAAGTTGGGCATTTTTTTGCCCAACTATTTTAAGAGTGCATGTATTTGTAAAAATCACGGTATTTGTACATTTAAATTATTGCATTATTTTTCTTTTATCTCTGGCTGTTTTGAAATTATTTTCATGCAGGGTTGGTTAAAAGTTGGGCATTTTTTGCCCAACTATTTTAATCGCTGATGTGGTTTACGGTACACCATGTGGAGTGTTATAGAAACAGTGGATAGTAGAAGAAAAGAAATGGATAGGCGAGAAAGTGGGAATTTGAGAGTAGAGTAATCTTTCTTGAATGTAGTCCTGAAAAAGACTGTAAACCAGTAGAGATTGATGATTTGAAAACAGCTTGAGTAGTAGGATGGATGAGGAGATGCTGGCTTGAGTCGACGAGTAGAGATGATGAGAAGAAGCAGTAGAGAGACTCGACGTTTCGGGAAGTCTCTGACAGTCAACCTGCCCGAAACGTCGAGTCTCTGACAGTCAACCTGCCCGATACGTCGAGTCTCTCTACTGCTTCTACTCATCATCTCTACTCGTCGACTCAAGCCAGCATCTCCTCATCCATCATACTACTCAAGCTGTTTTCAAATCATCAGTCTCTTCTGGTTTACAGTCCTTTCCAGGACTACATTCAAGAAAGATTACTCTACTCTCAAATTTTCACTTTCTCGCCTATCCATTTCTTTTCTTCTTCTATAACACTCCACATGGTGTACCGTAAACCACATCAGCGATTATGCCACCATGCAAACCTTCAAACAACATCCAACTATTTTAAGAGTGCATGTATTTGTAAAATCACGGTATTTGTACAATTAAATCATTGTATTATTTTTCTTTCATCTCTGGCTGTTTTGAAATTATTTTCTTTGCCCATTCGCAGACCCTTTTATACATGGGACAAATAACTTCTCACAGCATTCATCTTTATGTCAAAATCATTACCTTTTTGCCTAGAGGGCCTTCTTACTCGTATATTTCAAAATCATTGTGTGTCGCATCAAAATTTCATCCCCTAAAAGTTTATGGAAAAATACGCCATTGATATAACAATAATCCTGTGTTTCGGGTGAGAATTATTCCCTTTATGTATATAAGGAGGAACAACGGGGTTCAAGAAATGAACTTTTTGCTATCATTTATATTTTTAACAGTTTATCTTATGTTCACACTGAAAAAGTTCCCGGTTTTCAAACCACAAACGGAAAAGTGATATACTGAAAGGTGATGAGATCATCGATATGTTTATATATCGATGACTATATTGCCAAGATATAAACACTATAATCTTTACACCAGATGACTGCCAAACACGAAAGATGGTATACTGCATTTTCTTAAAACAAAGTTTGTTGAATTGTGTCGGGTAAAGTTCACAGAGATATTCGGTTCAAAACATTATTATTCATGCCGGTTCCAGTTGATCCGGCGACAATTGCTCCGATGGAAAATCTGCACTTTAAGCCAAACATGAAATCAAACCTCCAAAACTAAATATATTCTTATCCTTATCTTTACATTATTCTGAACCAAATACTCTATTACAATCCTTGTAGCCCAAACCATATGCCCTCTGAGATATTAAGACCGGTGCAAATGTCGTGTACGTCATGCACCTGCAGCCATATAATGAGGGCTTCCCAAAACCGGACAGAAGACTAGACCATTTTATGTGACTTGAGATTGATACTTTCTGTATGCAATTGTAACATATTTGATTATCTCATTGTCAAAACATTAAAAAATGAGTTAGTGAAATTTAATGAATCATATTTTTAATTCCATGAAGAAAGATACGAGATCTTGGATGGGAGACACACAAAACTCACCAATATTGTTGACAGAAGTTATTACTCCCAAACAGCCCTAGCTTCTATTAATAAAATCTGACCCCCCCCCCCCAAAAAAAAAAAAAAAAAAAAAAAAAAAATATTCAAAAAAAAAGAAGAAATGATTGAGTTTTCGAGCTCTCTCCAAAACAGAAATAGGTGGCTGACAGTGTCAGTAACAGAATGGGGTTATAAATGATAGGAAAGTAATTTTGGCAAATATTGAGGACAGTTCATACGCCCCCCCCCCCCTGTTAACCAAAATAGTACTTTCGTCTTGTACTTCATTTTGACAAATTGAAAAATATGTGACATTTATCCGCTTTCTTTATTCACATTTCATGTTGTTGCATTTAATACTATTTGTGTTATTTGTGGCTTTATGGGGACATTTTAACCTTAAACCTATAAAAGAATCAAATCCGCATCGCCTTTGCATTGTTTTCCCCATTTCCGTGGTGTCTCCAAAGAGGAAATTGAGAATGTCTGCCTGGACAAAAGAAAATCTGCACAACGAAAAAAAAAAATCAATTTGATCATACAATCATACGAAACTACACTCATTGCCTTTTAGGGACTCAGAATTCACTTTATTGCCCTGATGATAAATCTCACTGACACAAATGAATTGTTCATAATTATTTCAACAACAAAAAAAACATAAAAATTCACACACTGAAAAAAATGGAAGGATACAATACATTTTCTCTGGTTCATGTCGATTACTCCCCCCCCCCCTTTTGTGTGATTTTGTCATTACGTGATCCTATATAAAAAAATTGTATTATAATAAAATTCTGCATTTCCACTTTTTTGTTAAGAATCATAACGAAAGTTAATAACTTTCATCGAGGATCTTTTTTCGCTAATAAAGGGAAAGAAAGGTTAATATAGGCTATATTCATTACAAAAATGATCAATGTATGATGATAAAGACCTATCAGTCCTTTCTAAAGAAAGATGGCGCTAGAGTCACAAAATAATATACATGTACATGCTCATTTCACTGATGTAATATCATGTCTCAATATCAGGTATGTATATGATAATCAGCGTATATAGAGCTTGAAGAAATTTGTTGAAAATTAAAACGCAGACGTTCAGTTGTAAGACAGGAGCTCTGAAATATGGTCAAGATATGATTCACTTGACTGGAGATACGTGCCTTTGTATTTCTATAACTGAAATACCCAAAAGGATTCAACCTTCGTCTGATTAAAATGCAACATAAAGTATTACAGGTTCTCTAGTCTAGTTAAACACATTTACTTAAAATGAAAAATGTCCCATTTGGGTTTATAACAATTTACTCCAAGTTATTTGGCCTAAACTCAGTCAATGTTGCTTCCTTGCTTTAACTATTATCATTTATATATCTGCTAGGATCGAAAGCTTAGGCCCCTTTTGACTTTCTAATTTACTCCATTGGCTCTCTTTTATTAGATAAGCAGTTTTTAGCAGCTTCTTTTTGCCATTTATATATCTCGTACAATGAGACCTGAAATAAGTGGAGATCGGAGAGGAACACCTTAACACCCGCTTTACCTTAGTTCTAGTCATTACTTATTGTCCCCTATTGAATTTCTCATATAGAGAAATAACCAAAGAAAATTATGCTACATTCTAAAGATCCAAAACAACAAGATTTTCTAGGCTATCCAACGTCACGGTGGGGATAAACGTATGTAGTGTTTGCACTAATGAGTCAACAAATTCAGACTATAAAAATGGACGCACATATTTAATATAAGAATAAAAAATAAAATTGGTTTACTGCCATTTGATCTTCCAATTATAAAAAAGCAATTTATGCAATAACAATCGAACTGTTGAACAAGTATTTAATGAGTTGTAAATTACGCTCTTACATAACATTATTTGTTATTATCGCTTTTTGAGGCCTTTTTTTATCGAGCATTGCACACTGGCGGTGAATGATTTGCCAGTATTGGGATGCATATGTAAAAGAAAAATAAATAGATAATGAAAAAAAAACTGTGTGGATCTTCGTTAAAAATCTCAGTGGCGGATTATATAGGACTTTGTGGTTGACGCGCAGATGTTTGCTACAAAGATGAAATAAAGGCAGTGCACATAATGGTGGGATTCCCTCCCCTCCAGTTAAAGCGTGTAAAATTGTATGATCATCCCTGTATTTTCATGCTACTCTGAAAAAAAAAAATATAATGTACAGACTATTGGAGAGTCAAAGATTTACTAATTCTAATATCTGAAATCGTTTTACGTAACAAAATTTATATCAAATTATATCCTGGCACTTTTTTTTTCTTTTTTTTGCCAAACTTTCAAAGCCGAGGAAAATAAAAGTAAAAAGTTACGTGGCTTTGTTGCAGACTATACAGCAGAGATCACGAGACTCACGACTGAAGCTGAAGTAGTGAAAGAGGTATTGTGGAGTCAGAAAGTAAAATTCGATGTCTAATTTTAAGTTATGAAATGAAATAATATTGACACATAAGTGAATACTTAATGTTAATCGAGCAGTGCTTCGAAAATTTGTGAGAATCGACGAATAAAGCTTGGCAGACGTGAAGATGGTTGAGGTGAGTAATCATTTTCCATACAAATAGTAAAATACGTGGGACTGTAATATAAATCGTCGCAGAGCGTACATTGATATATTCAGTCATTAACATTTGTCTGTCTTCTGATAATATGACAATTTCATCAAAATCTGAGAATCATATAAGAGTAGAGTTAGAATAATTCATTCGGCCAAATTCTGTATTATGCTCAGCGGCCTTAAGGCTTAAATCCACCAGACCTACTGAATATCTTGTGAACTTTTAAAAAATATAGATGATAATAGATCTAGCCTAGCCCTAGACCTAGTTGATTCTAGATTCTAGTCCAGAAATCTAGATCAAACATTCACGATTCTCGTTTATTAACGTTAGCCCAGATATCGGCCATTGCGCTCGTATGTTGGAACTTTGACTGGCGCTTAGCTACAGCATCTAAAAGGGGAAGCTTGATCACCCTCCTTGATTACTGCTTAATTCCCTCTTGTAAGTTGTATTATGTGCATGGGCAAAAAGGTGCGCAGTAAAACAAAAGAGCAAATAATATTGAAGCTTACCACCTTTCCAAATTGGTATATAACGTTATGGAAAATACAGAATTTTTATGACAAACATGCAGGATCAGCCGGGGTTTTCTTTGTTTGCCATCATGTTTGTAATATGTAATGAGGATCGTCCCTGTATGGTAGTGGATCGTATTACCGAACACTTTTCATGAATTCAATCATATCAAACACACTATTCTCATAAAATTCACCAAACTTTCACCATGAATACACAATTACCTACAAAATATAAATATGTAAAAATTTGGCCGAAATCGTTTTTCCTATTTACGATATTAGCTTCCAATCGGACCCCTCTTCGCATGTGAAATATTTTGGTCACTTGAAAAAGGTATCGTATTACCGAACGTGTGTTTTCTATGGGAAAAGTTGAGAAAACAACCAAAACAACAAAGTCACTGATGCGCTATTTTGACCATATCTTATTGTTTTTCGAATATTAAGACTTTGAAATTGTGTTTTTGACAATTTTTCATCATCTTTCTATTCAAGTTCTCTTTGAAAGGATGTTGCAAATTTTTGAGCATATGGAATTATTTTCTGATGCGTATGATGCGCACGTTCGGTAATACAAGGCCGGTCGGTAATACAATCACTCACTATACATATAGACGTTGTTTTACACTACAGGTATTGTCTTTTTTACAATGATTTCTCCACATAAGAAATCTAGAAAGTTCATTCACCTGCCAAGTGTCATCATGTGGTCGTCATTAATCAAGAGTGATAGACAATATAAACTTATCAGGTTTATAACAAGATTATTTAGTAAAAAATAGACGGTGAACTGTGGGAACGGAGGTCACAGAATCTATTTTTAGCACTCAAATTCCCTAATACTGTATGTCCTACAGGCGGAAGTGAAAACAAAAACTGTCTTCAGTAATAAGGACAACCTCATTTTATCGAGACATGATTGATGTTTGTTTATGAGGATATCCTTGTTTTCTGGGATGACACCTCTAATGCACCAAATACAGAGGCTTCAGGTTTAATTTAAACTCTTGTCTAAAGCTGTGGTTTAGCAAATTGTGACAGGAATCTTTAAAAGTACCTGTACAGGTATAATTGATATATCAGTTACTCTGATTATTCATAACTGCGTTAATATGCATAGCGGGACATAGTAATTTATATAAATTAGGAACTGAAAATTGTAGCACTTGATCACAATTTGAAAGTTTGTACAACTATGAAAACAGCTTCTATTTCAAAAGTTTAAACATGGTTCCATTTAAAATTGTTTCAAATGTTATTTTTGGTTGCAGCAACTGAAGAGATATTTGTGGAGTCTTTTGCAAATGTGAGTATTCAAATACTGTTTCATAAACATTATTTTGATTTTTTTGTAATCGGGGTTGGTCTTTAATGGGAGTGGTAGATTTTCAAGTGATCAAGGGCAAAAAGTGTAAAGATGGGGAGGATGTAAAGAAAAAAATGCATTGTTGATGAGATGATTTGCATCTATGAGATGTCTTGTATCTTTCTTTCATTCAATATTGATTAAAACTTTTTGAATTGCAAAAATATCCAATATTCCTTCACCTTTCTATAAAAATATTGCATTTATTTACAGACTAAAATGGCATGCTAGACTAAGGGTCTAGAGCAAAGTCCTCCACATCAACATGAATGCAGCCTCTCAACTCATTCTTTATGACCAATATTTGTATGTCAGTATATGATAAAGATGAAATACATGTCCTTCTCATAAGTGAATGATGATTGGTAGCAAAATATTTGAAATGAATAATTTTTTAATTTATCCCAAGTCTTTCTATTTACCAATGTCAAATTTTGAAAGATGATTTCATATTTCTGTCTGAATCATATTCAGGGTTGAAGGGCTAGAAGCCATAGTAATTACAGATAGAGATGGTGTCCCTGTTATTAAAGGTAAGTCCTACTGCGTTCAGTTTTTAATATATTTTGGGTTGAAAATGCCTTGGCAATTGGCAAAGTTTTATGTGGTTCAAACTTTTTTTCTTCTTCTACATGTAGCTTTAAAAGCAGAATCTACGGCCAATTAAAATTGATATTAATTAAAAAAAAATTTTTTTAAAGCGCTAAAAATTAAAGTATGAAAATGAGAATGGCGGCAGATCAAGATGGGGTGCAAGAGACATACAAGCACTATTTATTTTATATTCATATTATGATACTGATTGTTTATTATCAAATATCACTAATCCGTAATTGTGTAAAGTTTATACAAAAGTCTTTTGGTTGAATTGTAAGAAAGAAAATAGCTGAATCGACATGTTCAAGATGGAGAAACCCACATTTTGCATAATTGAATTGTAAATTAATTGAAAACTTCTTTGTAACAAATTACAAAAGAAATTATGAATGCATAATCTTACTTGCATTACCTGTGCTTTGCCTACTGTACATGTAACTGTTATGTGAAAAGAAATAAATCTTAAAAGTATTATTATCTTTCATCCAATTTTTATGCAATTTTCAATAATATGCTTGTTCAATTATTTTTTTATTTATTCAGATCAATTGTTGCTTGGGGTGGACTTTGCCTTTATTTGTAAAATTTTGATTTGGTGGTGTAGAAGGAGCAAAGAGTTTGCTTTTAATCTTTTTAAGGGTCTTGTATAGTTAGAGCAATGTAATCCCCTGTGTTTGTACGTGCTTGTGTTTTTGTTTTGAGAGTCTATTACTTATGCTCTAAAAAATGAATTTGTGATATAAATGAGTGAATATGAGTCAGTAGTGGAAATACACTGTCATAAAACTATTTTATTAAAAAAAAAAACAGGCATATTAAAGATATTGGACTACAGTCTAAAAAAGTGTATATTACCCTGGAATCTGATTATTTAAAGAATGATTACATGTTAAGATTTGTTTAGGAGCTTTCTTTCTCACTTTTTTCTTTGGTAGTGAAATCTGATACCACTCCAGAACATGCAATGAGACCAGCCTTCCTTGCCACATTCGCCATGGCTGCTGACCAGGCCAGTAAACTAGGGCTTTCTGCCAACAAGAGTATTATATGCACATACTCATCACATCAGGTAACAATTATTTGTGTGATTAATTTAGAGTGATATTTAGTGGGCCAATTGCACAAAAAGAAACAATTGCTTGCAAGATTTTGGTTTAAGCAAAATCACAAGAAATAGGAACTACATGTATGATACAACTGTATGTTTTGCTGAAGTTGGATAATACAATTATAAGCAGTCCCATAGAAGTAATTGCTCAAACAAATAAATCACCAACAACCTATTGAAGAGTTGTAGGGTTCCATCCTTTTAAGCACTGAAATTATCAGTGCTATTTTCCTCTTCAAATAATAAAAAAATTGAATTCATAATCTGGAAATCAGAAAAATAATCTTTTTTTTTTTACGTACAAACCTGTGGAATCACAATTTTCCTGACACGGTGTGATGTCATATAATTCAAGCTGTTAAAGTGATGCTCTAGGCTGAAGATATTTATATCTCAATAAATAAAGTAATATTCACAGAGCAAAATGCTGAAAATTGATCAAAATCGGATAACAAATAAACAAGTTAGTAATAATTTTATATACCGCAAATTGCCTCTAAGCGATTTAGAGAAAGGAAATATGAAGTATATGGAAATAGAAATACTTTGCACAACAAAATGTATCAAAACTAATATTACAATTTACAACTAGTTCTCACCAGATCATGAATAAAGAAATACCATCAAATTGGCCAATAAACATATATGATATGATAAATTTAAGATTTAAAAAGATGAGTTTTAAGCATAACTTTAAATATATTAACAGTTAGCATTGCGAATTTGTAGGGGGAGATTGTTCCAAAGAAATGAAGCTGCATAAGAGAAAGAACGCTGACCGTATTGTTTGTAAGAAGTATGAGATCGAGAAAGAAGAGATTGAGAAGCAGAACGTAGAACTCGAACTGGCTGATATCGAGGAAGGAAATCAGAAAGGTATGAAGGAGCTACACCATGATATGACTTGAAAGCAAGAAGAAGAATTTTGTAGGTGATACGAGAAGTAATAGGAAGCCAGTGGACTTTACGAAGCACAGGAGTAATGTGGGAAGAAGGAGGGACACAGGAAACAAGACGAGCTGCTGTGTTTTGGATGAGCTGGAGCTTTGAGGTCATTTTTGTGGAAAGACCAAAAGAAGGGAATTACAATTATCTAAGCAAGATGTGACAAAAGCATGAAAAAGACGATGGGCAAGAAACCTACGGATTTTACTTATTTTTCGTAAGGCTACAAAGGCAGACTTACATAACATCAACATTTTGAGACATGGAAAGGGACGAGTCCATGACAGCACCATGATTCCGCACTATATTTGAAGGCTTAATTACAGACTGCCTGATCCTTACACTAATTTGCGGAACGTCAGAGCAATACTGAAATAATGAAAGTGAACAAGTTCATTCTTAGAATCATTTAAAGATATCTTATTCTGAAATGACCAAGTTCTAACATCCTTCAAACAATTTTCCATATTTTCATTATTCCGGAGAATCAGTTTTAGGCATTTCTTCATGAATATTCCTTAGGTGGGCTGATGATGTCATATCCCAACTTTTTATTTTGTATTTCATTATATGAAATTAGGTTTATTAAAAAAATTTCTAACAAGAACTAAAACAATTGTATTGACAACTGATTAACTGCATTAGATATTTCTTGTTGCAACTTATTTCATTATAATGGAGACACAACATTTACACATTTATGAAAAATTAAAACAATTATTATTTCATGTAATACCATAAGAAAAAGGAAAGTAGGTATGTGACATCATCAGCCCACCTAATGAATATCCAAGAAGACATGCCGAGAACTATTTCACTAGAATAATGCAAATCTTTAAAATTCAATAACTTTGTTATTTGTTATGCGATTTTGATGAAATTTTCAGCATTTTGCTCTGTGAATTTTACTATATTTTTAAAGATATAAATATTTTCAGCCCGGAGTATCCCTTTAAGAGGCTCCACAAAGCCTATTGTAAAAATCAGTTAAATTGATTTTTTCTTAAGCAAAGTACTGAGCAGTCACGCGGTAAATATGCATAAAACTATGTAGCTAATACTACGGTCACAAATACCTTTACACTGTACAAAGGATTTTTATACATAGCAATGAATGCTATGAAACCATTCGTACAGTGTTCGTAAAGGTATTTGTTAGCATAGCATTATCCCATTTGTCAATTTCTCTTTTATCTTCAGTCTTGAGTAGAAGTAGACATGTCCATTATGAGCATTGAGCACCGTGCAAACAACTGCACATGTCTTTTGTATTCACATCAATTTTTTGGCCATATGATTTTATTTTAGAAGCAACTACATGTATCACTATCCAGGCCTGCACTATCACATATTTTTATTTAGATGACAATTATGGTACCATTTCTCTTTGTATCAGTATTATCTTGATTACCTTCGGTTAGAAAATATCACTTTCAGTTACTCATTCCTTTCTACTTCCATTGCAGGTTGTTCATTTTAATAAGCAGCCCCTCTTTGTCAGTTTGATTGCCACAAGAAAAGCTAATACAGGTAAGAATTCAGTGTAAACCTGATGAAAGAGGGTCTTTAAAGGCTTGATCCCACTGCACTTATGGATGCAGAGGAAAAATGGAAAAGTAACTTGCCATCCGTTGGAAAACGTTATGTATCCGTTGTGTGTTACATACGCTCTATATCCATCGAGCATCCGTCCACTGTGATTTCATCGTTTGCCCAATTTGTCCATTGTCTGGAGCGGATGAAAATGGATGGAGCCTACCCGAAATTTTACTTGTCCACTGTATCCATTATGAGTATGTTTTGTGTCCGTCGGCCAGTGGGACCAGGCTTTAACAGAGTACAAGAAATATTTAGTTACAGGGCAGGCAGTGTGATTTGAAAGTGCAGAAAATTAAAAAGGAAAGGAACAAAGCCAAGTAAAAAAAACAGTATCAAAAAGATTGTGCCGTGTCATGTATTGTACTCTTATTTTTCATTGAGCATTCAGAAAATTGGAGGAACCTTGCCCTGTTATCAAAATATCCCAGCACTGCCTCTGCCTTGTATTTGTTGTGAAACAGACAACATAATGTGGCTTGGCATGAACATGAAGTTAGAGTCAAAAGCTTAACATACCCCTGGCCATCTCACCCACCCAAAGTGCTATATCTAATAAATGGATTTGGTATTAAACAATAGAGGTTATCAAGCTTTTTGAGTAGATTTTAATTTCTAAAACCCTCATATTCCTTTTACTCCAATTGTGAAATGTAACTTTGGTACTTGTACAGTAATGCTCACCTAACTGGTGCCAGCATTTGGAAGATGCTTGTAATCAAAGCTAACCTTGTTTGCAGGTTTTATACCTTTGAATTTAGACATTGTGGTGATAAAGATTAAAAAAATAATTAAACTTCTAAGATTTAAAATCTTTAAACACAGATATCACACTCCAGACTACTCCCCTTTTTGGGGGAGGGGGTAGATTTTTTTTTTCATGAAATGAAGAGATTTTTAATTAATGTCATCTTTTCTCCTCTTATTCCAGGGCTATTAATGGATTTGGAGTCGGAACTTGAGGGTTTGCTACCAGAGCTAAAGGCTGCCATTGACGTATAGGCTCTAGTTATTATTTGTAATAAATATTGTAGTGTTCAACTTTACTGGGTGTATCACATAGAAAAGGAAACCCAGTACCTTTTCCGAAAAATTTACATTTCACTGATATCTTAATAAGTGATATAGGACACTCATCACCAAACACAAATGTTGTTAATATTGTTCTCTTGCGAAGTGAACATGTATACCTACTATTTTAAACAATGCATCAAGTTATTCTTGGTCATAGAAACCTTATTTCAGTTTCATTTTATTGATACACCCTGTATATTTACATGGATATGAGAAAGTTTCACACTTTTTTCATATGCGTGTTGTTTTGTAGGCATTGATGTGGGCCCATATAATGTTAATTGTGTCACAGAGTACTTTTCCCGAGCTTTTTGATATCGAGTATGTTTTTATGATTATTTTGGTGTTTAATTCAGCTGGACTACAAGGAGATTACTATGGCTAAGAACTTGTCAGCTCCAGTACTTATATTTATTTAGATTTCAGGCAAAGCACTTTTTGACAATTGCATGCATTGGGGTGACCGCACAAGACTTTAATGGATTTTCTGGTATTTTTGCAACTTTTCGTCAGGGTGAATTTTCCATTTAAAGATCTTTATCAGACTCATGCTTATGTTTACTAAGGCCGCGTCAAAATGCAGTTCAAAGCAAATGTTTATACCTATTTTGACAACCACATATAGACCCAAGGCCAAGGGGAAAAAAAAAACCTTCCCAAAAAATTGCTGAAAGTTCACATCTTTATATTCATGAAATGGCAATCTAATTTTCATATTTCCTTGAAATTATTTTGATTTAATTGGAAATTTACTGAAAAAATGAAGAATATTCACCTCTTTCAAAGATTTCAGTGAGAAATGTTGCAATACCATGAAGGTCTACATGTGGGACTACAATAATTACAAATTAGCGTAACATCATAAAACATTTTAGAGTCAAGAGAAAATGAATATTATTCTTTTTCTTGATAGTTTTCAACTTCATCAAAACAATTTCTAGGGAATATGGATTTAAAGATGCAAAATATGAAAATTTTGCAAATTTTGAACATCTCAAGCCTAACATTTACGTTATGTTGACTGAAACAATTTTACTGGCTCCATCTTCCTACAGTATACAAGTAATGCATACAGCAGTGAACATGAGGGTAGTATGTTTAGCAAGATTGATTTTTCATTTCATTGTGAATACTTGAGTTTCGAATTTGTATTTTATTTCAAATCCCTGCTTTTAACATCTGCCTATTATAACATCACAAGCATAGCCGTATGATTCTAGTTTTTTTTTATGAAGCTGATAAAAAATACTTCTAGTCATAACCTTTGAGGGATGTAAAATCTTATACAACTCTAAATATTGAATTTTGAGCATAGGGTATGTATAGAGATCTAGATGTTAAAGGTCAAGTCCACCCCAGGAAAATGCTGACTTGAATAAATAAAGAAAAATCAAACTAGCATAGTGCTGAAAATTTCATCAAAATCGGATGTAAAATAAGAAAGTTATGACATTTTAAAGTTTCGCTTAATTTCACAAAACAGTTATATGCACATCCTGGCTGGTATGCAAATGAGGAGACTATGATGTCATCCACTCACTATTTCTTTTGTATTTTATTATAAATATTCTAATTTTCTCATTGTCAAGTGATACAACGATTAATCCCTCCTTGAACATGTGGAATTAGCATTGTTTAATACTATATGGTTCAGTCAAGTTGGTCCTTATTGTCAAATTTATAAAAAATGATTTTCATTTATAGATTTGTCAATAAGGACCAACTTGACTGAACCATAACAATGCTAATTCCACATTGATTGATGAAATTTTCAGTGTTATGCTTGTTGGATTTTTCTCTTTTTGTTAAGGTGGACTTGTCCTTAAAAAATACATTAAAATGGATGTAAATTTATGTATATTTCATTTTTTGTAAAAAAGAAATTATGAATAAATGATATATTTACCTGTATACATGTGCACCAGTTTGTTTCTTATAGTCATGCAAGGGCAAATACAGCAATATAATAATCCAATTCAAAGACTCTTTCAGGCACACACTATTGGCTGAGATTTTCATTCTCATCATTTTATTACAATGAAGAATGTTGGCATTTCATTCTAGCCAACTTAATTCTTGCTTCAAGCTATCATTCAAAATATACAGAATAGGATAAGTGCTTATTTAGTCCAAAGAAATGCAAATCTAGACAAATTTTTGTTCAGATTGGCTGTTGACTCCGAGTCAACTTGGGCATTGCTTCAAGATGTCCTACTCGCACTGAACATCTTGCTACTACAATTACAAGAGGTGTATGTTAGTAGCAAGTACACGCTTGCTCCTCGCTTCCAAACTCAGCAAATGATCATGCACATGCCCACAAAAGAATACATGTTGTGCCATGAAACCTCTTCACTCGTTTGTGTTATTGAGCCAAGAAAAAATAGTAATCCAAAATGAAGATCTGCAGCTAATGAAATATTGTTGGCAATTTCAAGATGTCCATATTACTAAAATGTACTTCTGTCATAGCATGTGGCAATGGTTGCATAGTTTTCCAACTTTATCTTGTCTTTCTTCCAGCTAAGGACCATCATTCCATGAAATGAATTGCTTTGGAAAAAAGAATCCTTTCCTTCAAACACATGAGTTGTAAAATGTACACATCAGTGACTCCTACAGGATGTCTTCACCAAAGTCTTTCATCTTACTACTCCCACCACCCATGGAGGTACTCGGTAGGCGGGTGGATCGTCCAGCCAGCATACGACTGTGTCCTGCCTGCTGTGATGATGACTGCTGCTGGGGCTGAGGCTGTATCACACCATCAACATAAGCCTTGACCGCTAGACTGGTCTTAGGCCCCGTCCTCCAGAGCTGACCATCTTCATCGGCTATACTGGTCTCAACGTTGATGGAATGAAGACCGACCGTTGGGAACAACAGGAGGACTTGACGGCTGAAGTAGTCATTGTGCGGGGTGATGCGGCATTCAATTTCCTTTGGTCCAGTCTGTAAAATATTTAAATCATATCAAATAGCATGGTGGAAACTTATAAACAATGGTGAACTTTAAAATTTAACATCATGATCCCACAAATATCCTTTGCTAACAACATAACCTTATCAATTTGTTTTTCAGTTAGTTGAGTATACAAAAGTTACCCTTCCTGTTGTCCCAAGAGATTTGACAACCTAATCCTGGGATACTAAATTTGACATTTTGTTTTGGTTATCTGCAGAGATTGAACACCAAATAAGAAATTTAATTTAGCTTACCTCTTGTTGTTTTTCCTCAGTTTTGTTGTTGGATGAAGAAGTGGTGTTCACATTGATGACAATTTGGTCTACTTTTCGAAACAGTCCTGTTGTAATTTTGATAAACAAGAAAAAATTATTCATAAATATCACAAGTGCAGTTAATGGCGAGTATCAAAAAGCAAATTTCACATGACATTTGATGCAAGCTTTCTAAATGTAATCATACTTGATGAGACAGTAAAATGGAGATACAATCATCAGTTTATGTACATCTCTTCTTCACTATATGATTAAAAGATGAGGTTTGATTCAAATTCAGTGTTTTTTTGCAGACATGCATCATTATTAAAAAAATAATCTGCTATTTACGAACAGTTCACTCAGTACTTGGTCAAAAAATAAATAAAAGAAGAGATTTCACTCTCATTAGTGTCAAACATCTAATAAAAAAAATTTCAATTTTATGATATACCTCTCGAATTTTTTTTTTGGGGGGTGCGCACATTTGTGATATCATACCTGGTTGAGAGCCATGCTGAATGACACCTTCTACTTTGAGAGCAAGATGAGTGTTGGTTGCTATGGATACAGGTTCACCCGAAGCTCTGGGTGATGGAGATAGATTCAGCTGAAAGAGAGAATATAATGATAGGAAACTAATTTCAAAGATCTAACCACAGATCTCTCAATGTCTGAAAAAAAAATCTTCAGTAAAGATCCCCTCATATAAAAAAGAAATATTGCACAAATGTTATCAACTACCTCAAGGAAGTGCAATTTTATGTTAACTTCCAATTAGTAAAAGAATTGCACATTTTGATCCACACCACCAAGTTTACCTCCTGGATAAAAAGACAAGGTATATACACCACGAAGTGTCCCCTAAGAATGCATCTGTCTCGGTATTTGGTCAAACTTTGGTATTACGAAGGACAATTTGACCATTACACACAATGTTACACATCAATACCAAGTGACACAGTGAGATACAAACCTTGATACTGGTGGATTGAAGAGCCTGGTAGAAGTATCTAGGAAACCCAAAGGACATCTTGAGAAGAGCTAGAGATGCTCTTTGTATACACTCAGTATGCTGTATGATAAACAAAGAACAAAACAGATATCGAGAGCTCATTAAGAATGTATACCCTTTCTGGAGAGTTGGGTTCAGGATGAAGGATGCACTTATCACATCGCAGATGAAAACAATGAATTACACGTTCTGACTGCATCACTCCAGCACAAACACTACGGGGGAGGGAGGGAGGGGTCAGATTCATAATCGTGAACACTCCCTCTCTAATGTGAGATCCATCACCAACACCTACCACTACATCTTGTTCCTAAGAAATGTTCATGCCCCTCCTAATGTGGTCAGTTCTCGAACCATAGACACATGACGAAAGTCCAGAATGATATCCATTAAAGTGTCAAATAATGAGACTAGACTCTAAATATATATGAGACTACTACTATCAACATTCTTATTCATTCATCAATATCTACTTGAGGATAAGGGTGGTGTTTCATAAAGCTGTTCATAAGCTACAAATGACTTTACGCACGATGGGTGACCCTTTCTTAGATCAGGGGAGTGTTTCATCATTATTTTCATCCGACAAGTTGTCAGATCTGACATCTTTCCGTGATTTTGATTGGCTGAGAGGCACTGTTCCTATGGTAACTGTCGGATAAAATGGGACTTGTCGGATAAAACGTCCGACAAGTCCTTTCATGAAACGCCCCCCTGTATTCCCATCAGCTGAAGTTGAAATCTGACCAATTAAAATTAACATTCTGAACTAGTATTTGAATGCAATTTTTTTATCTGCCAGGGGTATCTCATTCAGTACAAGAAATGGTCACCAGTTAACTTAAGAACAGCTGCATGAAACAGCCCCCAAGATGAGAACAGGTTGAGATTATAGTGGATTACCTGATGTGATACTGAATTGCCTTCAGTCTCTTCCAGCACAGTCTGAAGGTCAGCAAGGATCTGATTGGTCACTCTACTGCTTTCAGCCATCAGGTCATTGCCATGGTCACCAGCATTGCTTGACCCTAACAGATCCTGCTGGATCATGTGCTTTCCACTGTCATAGATACAGATGAGATGAGAAGATTAAGAAGGCCAAATATTCCTTTATTTGTTTTAACCCAACCAGCCTTTTTAATAGTAAAACTGCAGTCTTTACTGTTAAATTCAATTTTGATGAGAAAAAAAAAATGCACCAACTGTAACTATTTTCATACCCTTTTGGAAACCATTCAAAATTAAGGGAATGGAGAATATGCCCTTATCACATGGATAGTAAGGCTTGTGCCATTAAATCGGGTTACCGCATCCAGTCAGGCAATCGTGTAACCCGACCATTCAAGAAAAGGGCACCCTATTTGCCAAAACGTCGGGTACAGTTTACCTGACCATTTGAGATAGGTTGAGTGTAAATTACCTGATGTTTTGTGAAAATTATAGCCTTATTTACAAAAGGTTGGATAGGCTGGACCGTTGTTTCAGGGATTTAGAGGGCCCTTTTCTTGAATGATCGGGTTACATGATTGCCAGCGATCAGACACGATAACCTAATGTGATGGCACAAGCCGATAGTACAGGGATTTCTCATGGAGGTTTAAGAAGTCATTTGTGTTGTTGTTGTACCTTCCCCTCACAGTGAATCAATACCACAATCTCTAAGAGGGAACCAGTTTACAGGTGGCCTAAATAATCTTACACTTACCTGTTGGTAATCTATAAGGCATTTGTCATAAAATAAAAGGTGAAAGATGAGAAGTACTAACCTGTATGATGAACTGTTGAGTATAAGGGCATCAATCAGATACACTAGGAGAAGACAATGCCTCTGAAGACTGTTATTACAACAAAGTAAAGGAATTCTAAATTGATTCTAGGAACATACAACATTCTGTACAATCTGCCAATCATCCAGATTGTACAAGGACCATCTAGTCCCTGTAGACAATTGGTTTAGACCATTCTATTTTAGCTCAAAAACAAGATGAATTACAATATAAATCATGACAAACAACCCAATGGAACACAGTGGTGAGAAATTATGAAAAAAAAAAAAATCATCTCCAATATTGGTCCACTTGACCCACAAAAAAACAATTAAAAAAATTATCAAGGAAATTCACTTTCCGATCCAAAGCATTATGATGATAATATTGACGATTGGGTGTAGTGGTTGGTGTGATATTGATATCAATGATGGTAATGACATTGTTGATGGTGATATTAGATAAGATCACAGTAATTCCCCCATTACAAAAGGATACATCTTGATGCTACTCAGAGTGACCATGTCAGCATCAAATGATGATAGGTATAGATCAGCATAGCTATCAGCCAAAGATTGCAGTCTCTGGGACGACTTCTGCATCTGCAAGCATAACGCAGTAGGATATATTATGGTCATTCTTTTATGAAAATTAATGTAATCACAATGAACAGTTCTGATTTTGGAAACAACCTTAAGAGCTACAGATGCACTGAGGTCTCAAATAATGCGGTGCATCAAGTAATGAAATCACACTGCTCCTGTTAACCCTTATTAAACTGGGGAGGGGGGGGTCAATTTGACCCCCCCCCCCCTCGACAAATTTTGTCACTATGCCGTCGCGCCAAATTTTTTTACCGCACCGCTCGCTGCCTTTTTCTTTCAAGTCTTGCGCATCTTTTGAGACCAAATTTGCGACGCCTGGGTACGTGGTTACGAAATTACGCAACATTTTGTAAGTGCATGTCAGACCCGAAATTGCTCAAAAACGTGATTCTGTGTCCAAAGTCAATGCAAATTGTGTTTTTCAACCAAAAATCATAAATGTATGATTATTTTCACTTTTGTTGGTTTTAATGGACTTATTTTATGCTATTTATGATCGCAAAAGGGTACCTGACAAAGTTCATTGGAAAAAACAATAAAAAACAAAGGTTTGAAAAAACAAAGAAATACATAAGAATTTAAAAAAACAATAAAATACATAAGAAATTAATCATATTTTTGCAATTTGTTTGTATATGTTTGTTAGAAATGTAATCATTGATACTCCCACCAAAAATTAGCATTCTTCTAGCTATATAAATTAAGTTAAAGGCAAAAACATACACAAAAAACCAAATTTAGGGCAAATTTCATATGCTTATTTGCATAATTAATTAATAAAAAATATAAACAATTAATATTTTGAAAATTTTTCTATACAGTCTTGTAGTTTACATCCGGCTCTACGTGTGTGCAAATTTTTGCGGCGATCGCGCAATCAGCGGCCGAGATCTGAGGGGAGGGGGTCAAATTGACCCCCCCCCCCAGTTTATACTGGTATGAAATAGCCCAGTTAAGATAGGGTTAAAGAATCTCCCATGGGAACTTGACAAAGCATCAATGCTAAGCTGGTTTAAGCTGAATAAATTCAATTCCATTAACGGCCACTGTTTGAAGATCAAACTGTTATGCATTACATAAAGTTGTCAGAAAGGTTTATTTTTTAATGTAAAAATTGAAAATTACAATGCAAATTTGCATATGACCTAAGCCTACAGTGTAAGGAAATATATAGCACAAAATCAAATCATGACCAAGAGCTTATCTTGTGAACAATTTGATATAACTTTGGGTAAAAATTTCTACTATTGACACTACTGACATTTCAAATTTGGTCTAGGGTAACACACCTGCATTCATTTTACATTTGATTGAGGATTATTATATGAAGCGTATGATTTTCATAATTGTGGTCTTTTTCGTGCAACTAGACCAATGTACGCACGAGCCCTTGAGCCATACATACCTGAGTAGCCATGTGACCACAGCGCAGAAGATCTTGTCCAGTCGTCATGGCAACAGCTGGTGCTATGGCAGGTGGAGGGCAGGTCCTGATGCTGGCTAGGTTTGTCATTAGGACAAGACACGTGTGAAGCCAGTCAGCTCTCAGACGGGCAAACTCTGTCTGGAACTTGAGGGGATGGTTAGGTGTAGCTCCAGCCTGAACAAGATAACAATATAAAAATAGACACAGACTTACTTAAAAGAATAAAGATGGGTCTTATAAGTTTAAAATCTTGTGAATGAGAATTAACTGACAAGAGGAAAGGTACATTTTGAAATAAATTAAGCTATCATTGGCACAAGTTTATAATTGATGAAATACATTAGTTCCTTGCATTTCCTAATACATTAATCTCTACTTAACTTCACTTTCCATAATAGAAATTTAGCCTAAGTCCGAAGCATTCTTTCAGACCAGAAAATGTAAACATATGTTTAGTACATGTTATTCCAATGCCTATGTTGCCCCAAAAGAGAAAGACTTTGGCAGATTCACCTGTACAACACTAAATAAGCCTCTAGTTAATACATACAAACAGGAATATCCTTTCAAAAGAGGGAAAAAATACTGTGTATCTCTTTTAGTTTTATATGCAACTATTGTTGATTTTTTTACCTGATCACTCAGAGAGCCTGAAAACGAATAGCAAGTGATAAGAGGTCCAAAGGCTGAAGGTCACCTAAGAGGGACCTGGTAATGAGGATAAATGCCTTACCAGAGGGCACTAGAAACGAATCTGGGTCATCAGAATCCGAAACCCCCACTTTGAGCTATCATGCCTCCCACCCTATTCTGATGGTTTTTAAAATCTCTACAAAGGAGAATCTGCCCATCAAGGTTTCATGCGCTGCAAAAACAACATGTTGGTTTGGACTGTCAGCTAAAACTTCCAGGGGCCTTTGAGACAAAACTTAGCAATTCTCGCTACCCCAAATAGCGATTTCACCGAGATCCGGGAAAATCCCTGTAACGCGCATTGCATTATGGGATAGCTTTTCGGTATTACAACTTCCTTATCGGAAGTCCAATGCACTGTTTTGCCATTCAGATCAACAGTGCCGTCATGCACAACGTCGCTTTCGCTCGGAAAGTTCGTGATCACAACCCTCTCTTTCACATTTTCTCGTGAAATATATTTTTTATTTTTATTTATAATTCAAATGGAATCAAAACTGACCAAATTAGATAAAAAGTATTATAATCTGTACATATTACGCTGATTGGCATCGATTTCAGCGTGGTGGAAAACTCAGTATTGCGAACCTCGCGCGAGCATGACTCTGAACCGGAAGTGGTGATGACGACCCGACGGAGTGAAAATTATCTCGTCTCGCGCATTATGAGATTTTTGTTCCTATTTGGGGTAGCGAGAATTGATCGTACAGTTCATTGCTCATAATGATTAATGTAAACATCAGCCCTATGATCAAGTAATAAGGTTTATATGGCCACTGTAAGGACTTCAATATCAAAGACTTTGTGATGTTACTTGCCTTTAAAGCAGCGAGTCCACTCTCATATTCCTGCAGAGCTCTGGAGAGTTTAGCAGCATTGCTTGGATCAATCTCAGTCTTGAGTTCCATAAGGTAGGCTTCTGCTTGACTCAGGACCTCCAAAGAGCCAAGCCAGTAATAGAAATGCTCAGAGGCAACCTGTAAAACAAAGGCAATGAATTAGTAGTAAAAACAGATCAATCTCTGTCTTGAGTTCCATCAGGGGGATGTTTCACAAAGATTTAAGTGCGACTTACAGTCGTCCTTAGTGCCGACACATTGACATTAAAGGACAAGTCCACCCCAACAAAAAGTAGATTTGAATAAAAAGAGAAAAATCCAACAAAAATAACATTGAAAATTTCATCAAAATCGGATGTAAAATAAGAAAGTTATGACATTTTAAAGTTTCGCTTAATTTCACAAAACAGTTATATGCACATCCTGGCTGGTATGCAAATGAGGAGACTATGACGTCATCCACTCACTGTTTCTTTTGTATTTTATTATATAAAATATGAAATATTATAATTTTCTCCCCATTGAAAGTGATACAACGATTAATTCCTCCCTGAACATGTGGAATTAGCATTGTTTAATACTATATGGTTCAGTCAAGTTGGTCCTTATTGTCAAATCTATGAAAAATGAAATATTGTATAATTCAAACAATAAAAAACAAAGGAAATAGTGAGTGATGGACATCATCGACTGACTCACCTAGTTGTGCATGTCACTGTTTTGTGAAAAATAAGCGAAACTTTAAAATGTCATAACTTTCTTATTTTACATCCGATTTTGATGAAATTTTCAGCACTATGCTAGTTTGATTTTTCTCTATTTATTCAAGTCAGCTTTTCCCTGGGGTGGACTTGACCTTTAAACATGCAATCTCATAATTTCTCACTGATTGATACGCAGTAGCACGTGTCCTCCTAGCATGATTTGACCCCAGGTAAGCCTCAGCTTGACTCAGGGCCCTAAAAGAACTAAGCCTGCTATGCAGCTGAGACAGATGGGTAGGTGTTTTATTTCATGTATCTGTTCTTGATAAATGTATGATTTCAAATCAAATGAATCATCCTCTTGTATCATGACATTAAAAAGCCTTAATATAGCAAGCAGTATTGACTTAAATCCATTTTCTTTCAATACCATGGACATTTCATTGTGCAGCTGTGGACCATTGTGACAAACACAACAACAAGAATACAGCAGTCAAAACAATAGTGTACAACTATCAACCATTGTGGATGTGGCAGGTTCACCTGAAAAGAATAGCTTACTGAGCTATTCATGAAAGCTTCTCTCTAGTGGATTTAGTAACAGGGTATTTCAATCACCTGTGATCAATGAATATGCCACAATACTAGATCGCCAAGAATCTGAATATGCATGAAGAAAAGGGCCCGACAGGTCAAGGATCATATCCCATTCAAATAACCAATGAATATTCACAGCCTAGTGAGGATTTCCACAAGACGTTATCAACTTTAACCAACTTTGAACAAAACCACCAAAACTCTTGACAGCTATATGAGGGAAGTTCACCTAGGCCTAGGTTGTGAGAAGTCGAGCGAGCAAGGCCAGGATACAGTGATACATGTAACCAACATCGTGACATCATCATTATCATACAGCCAAGTACAACACACGACTATACAACGTGCCTAACCCCTAACCTTTTCACTGTATCCTGGTCTTGTTATTATCTATTAATGCTAGCCTTTTTCGCCAGCATGAATTGGTAATGCTAGTGGGGCTGTGTTCTCGACTCCTACTTTGACTCATGTTATGCTAATTATTTTGGGGATGAAATAAAAAGCTATGATGAAATTTTTTAATGGAAGTTTGCAGTAAACACCATGAATGTAGTCCTGAAAAGGACTGTTTATCTTTCTTGGTTGTTTGATAGCTCTTAAAAATACCACCAAGATAAACAAGCAGTCCTTTTCAGGACTAGATACATGTTTACTGCAAACTTCCATAATTCCCTTCACCATTAAAACCTTCAAGGATGATCTGACATTCTTTAGCCCGGTTGATATGCACTGTGGTGCCTGCATTGATGCAGTGCAGGACATTTTATGGCATGACTTGGCCTATATCAGTACACACAGTGTCCCATAGTGCGCATAGTTCACGCAATGTTCAACAGTCAATTAAACTTCCATGACAATTATCTCCATGTTTAGATTTTAAAGTCTTACCTGTGTAGTTAGATTCTTGAAGATTTTACTTGCAGTCTTGTGACAACCCTAAATAGATATAAATAAAAGAAATCAAATATTCAAAATTTAACAAATATGATGATGTAAATAATTAGGGTACTTTATATAAAAAATGTAACTATCTGTGAAATGGGGAAAAGGAGATGATTTTCTTAAATAACCATTCTTTGAAGACAATATTTTCAATATAAAAAAAAAAAAAAAATTGACAGTGAATTCCCAAGGACTGGTCATTAGCAAAATTTGCATACTCCTGATTGTAATCATCATATTATATTGGACTAAATAATGCCTTATCTTAAGATAATTAAAGAAGGTAGGAATTCACACAGAACCCTGGCAAAACAAAGACAAATCCTGAGGATGCAGTAGAATACGAGAATTGTATCTTGTCATGGTTTTTAGGTTATTTTCAATTCCTGAGGCTATTTGGTTCATTGCACTGGGTTACTTTCATATAGGGCATTTATCAAGTCTCCACTTAACATATCAATTATTTTCATAATATCCTATTAGATGGCACATTTGTCCAAAGTAAAATAATGCTGTTACTTTCTTATTCTTAAAACATTCATTTAATGAAAAAAAGTTGTGCCAGGCTGAAATGGGTGCAACTTCTTAAGGAAACAGTTTACCACAATATCAAGGTCTTATTTAGGTTTTGAGGATTAGGGGAGTGACTTTGGCTGTGCTGAGAGTGACATCGCTCACTGCCCATGATTATAATCTGACACTGGTTGCTAGGAAGATGAATACCATACAATGTGACAGTTAACATTTGGCCTTTCGAAAACAGTGACAACCCACCACTCTTGTAGCTTGCCTAGCAATTCGGTAAGCAACCCAAGGTCTACATTCAGCTAAGAACACAGCTTTGTCCTCAATAAAAGTCTGCTTCGAAGTCTTCTCTTCAATCAGCAACAGCACTGCAAGTGCAACCTGTATCAAAAACAGCCATGATCAGAAGTTGAAAAGTTGCAAAATAATGTATATTATGTTCAGTTTAAAAACAAAGAGTCTGAATAAAAAATTGTCTTAAACACTTGCCCCAATACTGCCTAAAAAGAAAAAATAATCTCCAAGATTCAAAATGAAAACGATGAACAATATGAAATAAGTAAATTATGCATTATATCAACCCTTCAACATGCAAAAATCTTGTACTTTTTTTTGAAAAACCACACAATTTTGGGTTATTTTCCAGAGAACTAAAGATGTGAAACATTCTTCATCATATTCTGCTTTAATATAGGACAATGTCTCTATTCACTTCCCACAGTTCCATAAACTGCTAAACAAGATCTATTATATAGATCTAACTGAAGGACCAATAACCCCCTTCCCCATTTATTTCTCTAATATTCAATTTTTCACTCAAGACCAAGTCCACATAAAAGAAATTCCTCTGGACCTACTAGGTAAACTCTCTGGTCTCCATCTGATCCACTCTCTTCCTTCTGTAGGACCAGACTGAACTGGTCTTGGAGGATATCCCTGTTCTGGACCAGGAACTTGGGCTTGATCTCAGACAGGCTAGCCAGGCAGTGACACATCAAGATACTACTCTCAACATCTGTAAAAGAAACAAGGATAAATAATCTCACACAATCAGGACAATTCTCGCTACCCCAAATAGCGATTTCGCCGAGATACGGGAAAATCCCTGTAACGCGCATTGCATTATGGGATAGCTTTTCGGTATTACAACTTCCTGTTCGGAAGTCCAATGCACTGTTTTGCCATTCGGATCAACAGTGTCGTCATGCACAACAACACAACGTCGCTTTCGCTCGGAAAGTTCGTGATCACAACCCTCTCTTTCACGATACAGTTTAACTGCCTTTTCTGCTAAAGTCACTAATTCTGCCCAACCCTTTCCATTGCGCGGTATTCCTCTGTCAGTCAAGATTTTTTTAAGTTCCGAAACTGATTTTTTATCCATTTTGTGGTCGACAAAAAATTGAACGGAATGAATGCTGTATATATTTAGCGTCTAGTCGAATACGATCGTGATGTCAGGCCGGTCGCTAAATGCAGATTTTAAGATATTCATTTTTTGTTTACTTTTTTTATAACCAAATAAAAACATGAATAAAAATTATTTTCACGTGAAATATATATATTTTTTTTAATTTATAATTCAAATGGAATCAAAACTGACCAAATTAAATAAAAAGTATTATAATCTGTACATATTAGGCTGATTGGCATCGATTTCAGCGTGGTGGAAAACTCAGGATCGCGAATCTCGCGCGAGCATGACTCTGAACCGGAAGTGGTGATGACGACCCGACGGAGTGAAAATTATCTCGTCTCGCGCATTATGAGATTTTTGTTCCTATTTGGGGTAGCGAGAATTCATCAGTGTAATACAAATATGCAGTTCGTGCTCATGAAAGTT
This sequence comes from Lytechinus pictus, assembly GCF_037042905.1. Classification (NCBI taxonomy): domain Eukaryota; kingdom Metazoa; phylum Echinodermata; class Echinoidea; order Temnopleuroida; family Toxopneustidae; genus Lytechinus; species Lytechinus pictus. The sequence continues at coordinate 16,401,629 of NC_087251.1, forward strand.
TGCTAAAACATCATAAAATGATAGCTACAGAGGAAACTAATTCAGACTAGACTAAAACTGTCTCTAAAAACATTCCTGCTCTAAATCTTGGCCAGGCTGGCTAGGAAATGACACAACTACCTTTAAACATCTGAAAAAAGATGCAAATATGAAATGACCAAAAAATCATGAAATCTATGCTAATTGTCATCTACTTTTAACAAAACAAGTTTATATGACTAGTATAAGATGGTAAAAACTTACAACATATTCAAACTTTTGTTTATGCACAAGCATGACCTATGAAAGTCCTTTGTGAGATTCTTCGAGATTTGAGAATTGACTATAATTTTTTTTTTTTCTTACCTGGTGCTAATGACAAGTTTGTGGCTAACATCTCAATGAAGTTGGATGTTTGTGACGGACATGCCTTACACAGACTGTGTATGCTTTCTAATGTGATCTGAAAAAGAAAACGGATACCAGTACATAGTACATACAATTACAAAGCTCAATCATCTCGAAATATGGTTAGAAAGAAGACTACCCTTGCTTCAATGGGATGTTTCATTCAAACAGAGCTGCCAAACTCTGGGAATGTGAAACTGTATTACATTCATCTATTTGCCTTTACTTTATGAAGTAGAGAAGTGCAGAGACAACTATTCTCAATGAAATATGATTATTATATTTGTTTAAATAAGTAGTGCCAAAATTTTGTTTAAAAAACGTCACAATTATGGCAAAAATATAATGGTTGGCAGATCTTTTTTTACCATTCTTTGCAAGAGGCAGGCAGTCATTGAATTTCATTAGGTATCATTTCACAAGTCTACCACTGCAGTCACCTCAACTGAGAGCAAGCCCTATAAATAATGGATAAAGCAATTCAAATGAATATGCGACATCAGTAAAAAAAAAAAAAAAATTAGTAATATCTCAAATAAAAATATTGGCTTCTTAAATCTAAAGAGCTTCTCTACTGATCACCATGTTGATAACTATTGCATTACAAGAACTCTTATGATCATATACCAACCAACCTTTAGACTCTTCCCAGCAGATTTTGAGCCTTCCTCCATGAGGCACTGAGTGGCAACTGTCTCCATGGCAACACTGACATCCTCGATACCATCCTTCACCTTTTCGTCAACGAGTCCTCCCTGTCGACACATGAGCCTGATAAGAACCTGAAGGGCCCTGGAGGTTACGCATACTTCCCAGTGTGTCAAGAGATTCTTGCACAGTTCTCGGACCGAGCCATCTGATATTGGATCAAAGGTGTTTTATTTGATTATCAACATTATCCAGAGATAACCCTAACCCCCTCAATATTTGTGACCTTATACTTTCATAGCGACATTTTATTTTTGTGTCTTTGATGCAAAATTTACGACGACTAAGTAGTTCAGGTGTTGAGCTGCATTCTGTACCTGCACATCAGTTCATAAATCGCTCAAAAACATGCATTGTATCTTTTAGACTTTCTAACCATGCAGTACAATTTATTTGTTTTGCCATTCCATTAATATTCTTTAACTACTGTATCAAGTACAGACTTGATACCAATGCAATTAGATTTTGTCCACCCAATATTATCGCCAATTCAAGTGGAAAGGGAATTTTGAAGGAAACTAACCAGGTATTAGTTCTCAAGAAACACACAAGTCAACAAATTCTTCCTCACCTGTATCAGATGTCAGGAACGCCGGCGATGAGGACAGTACCCTGAGGATATCTAGGCAACCAACAACCAGCCTCTTCTCCTGGTCAGCATTGCAGAACAGACACAGGGAGTCAACATTGGCCTGGGACCAAGCATGGGGTGCCTTGTGGGCCAGGGTCTGGAGCTTGGCGATGCAGATGGACTTGATGGAACGTCGGATGTCGTTTTCAAGGTAACCTAACAACAGATCAACCTGAGAGCAAGATAGATGAATTTTATTTGAATTTTCTGATGCTTAAGCATTTTGAAAATAGATTATATTATGCAATGACCTGTGATACTAGTATGACATTTCAAAGATCTTTAAAAAGTACGTGCCAGGAAAAGATGCATATCTTTATATTTAAACAGAGAGATTTATACCCCCCCCCCCCAAAGAGAGTTATCTCTAGTGTTCGTTATTCTCCTAGCAGTTTATTCATGAATTACATTAAAAATGTATAACATAATTCTTCAGTACTACGATTTTTCTTTGCTGCCTTCACTGAAATCCAAGCAGTCGAAATGTGGTTCATGAGAAGAATACTTACGGTACCTAGGAATGACAAAATATCAATTAATAAGTTTATGACATGACTTTTGTTGATCATTCCTCATTTATCTCAGAATGCAGTAAATAGATAATTCCAGTTTGTTGGGTATATTTAGAAAAGTGATTGTACAGCCAACATGATTGATGAAGAGATACTCTTTGCAGTGAAGCAAAATTAGATTTGTGCTAAAATTAGGTAAGAATGAATCCAGTTGTCAATAGCTCTTACAATGTGAAGTAAACTTCATTGGAAAATACAATTTGAATTGATACTAAAAAGCAAGCACACAAGCACCTTGCAATACCCAGTCATGCCTCGTTACCTGATCAGGGATGTGTATATGTGAAGCAGCAGCAAGGTCTGTCAGGGTGTCCAGGGTGACGGTCAAGAAACTCTCTGCAGGATAGGACTCCAGGAGTCGCAGACACATGTGACGCACGCTACCAGACAGCTCACTGTCATAGTGCATGTGACAGAAGATAGGGATGAGCTTCATCTTGATGTCAATAGGTGTAGCTAAACCTGTGTAAGGAAAAGAGGCAACAAATTTAGAGTTGCCAAACATCAATACTGACCATAGGCCCATTTCAGCATCCAACGGCATCTCTTAGAGAAAGGGATTTGTGGTACATTGCCAGGGAGTCAATTTCAGGTAATGAAATAAAAAATTAAGGGGAAAAGGAAAAGAGAGTGAAGAAAAGTGAAATAAAGGGCAAAGATCAAGATAATCAGCTGAAAAGTTTCGAATTTCATATGGAAGCTGACAATGTTATTCCATTTTAAATAGCACAGACCTGTTTTGTAAAACAAGCAGCAAGACACTTCACCTATCAACTTCAGGGTATGGGATATCACTTTCATTATTCATTAACTACGAAAAACACCCGTTAGAAATACAAAAAAAAAGTACAATCTATTCATTCTGGCCATCAGAACTTGTTCTTACCTTCTATTAACTGGACCAGTTTGTTGCTGATACCGGAAGCAAATGTCTTAGACTCTGCTGCAAAGCAAGAGGCAGCAAAGATGGCTGCCTCCAGCTCAACAAGATCATGAGAATCCAGACCAGCATGGATGCTATGATGGACCCGTTTACGTTCTGCAATGATTGGAGCTATGCTACCAAGAACCCTTGATAGATGAAGTAAAGATTATAGAAATTTCATTTTCACTATACAGTCTATGTCAATTGAAGATCAGAATTCATTATATGTGATTTGAATTAACTGATTTTATCTGTTTGATTTACTATTGATCTGAACCTTATGAAAAATTAATACATGAGATACAATTTCATTCCTAGCAGATATAGTAAATGGGTACCCAGTAGAAAGAAATTCCTTGAATGCCTGATCAGGATAGCCATACAGGGAAATAGTATGCAGCACTTAGAAATATTGTCATAAGCACTTTATAAATGTGACATATTGCTATCATTTAATTATTGTTGTTGTTATAATTATTAGAAAAAGTGAACTTGCACATCCCCCAAAATATAAATTTGATGTAAATTCTTCATGTTGAGCTAAAACCTAAAAGCGGTGTTAAATTGATAACCATTTTGACTTTAGACAGACACTTTTATGTCTTTCAAACTTATGATTATAGCACTACACTGGGAGGTTGCAAGATTGGTGCTGACATAATGGTGATGGTGTTGTACTACAGCACCAAACTTAACATAAAGCTGGCCTCATGATGAATCTCACGAGGTTAAACAATCAATAATGTGATTTTAATCTTTTGTGTAAACTCATATTACAAGTTGGATTCAGGGAAGGCAATATGAATAATGCTTCAACCACCAACACTAGCACCAACATCAAAGCACCCACCTGAGAGTAATGGCCCTTGCCACAGGATCATTGCTGTGGATGACAAAGAATATCCTCCTCACAAACTCATCCACATTGAGAATCTTATCAAGATGCTTCACGCTCTGCTGAGAGACCTTCAAGACACACTGACGCAAGAAGTTATTTCTGGACATCAAATTGGACATGAAAACAGACAAATTAAGGAGGAGAACATGAGAATAGTATAGACAGAGCTGCTAACCCTTAAAATATTGTATTTGCTACATGTAAATAATAAATGATAAAAGGAATGATGATTGCAGTCACTCGAAGTGCATCCAAAAAGGATAAATTAGTGGTACAGAACAAAATCTATAAAAAGGACACTTGAAATGCCTTTAGAAAATATCAAAAGTCCATCTGCCTTTGACCTCCTTATTACTCCTATGAACTGTTAGTTATTTACAGATGTACATGTAAGGTAAATGTCCCAGTTTTCTGCTATTTAAATATAAATTGTATTCTGTATTGTTTGGTGTGTCCTAAAATTCAGAGTCTAATTCCTTCTGTGAAATGAAATTCTGTTTAAAACCTAACTGTCGCTTTGCGGACAAGGGCTAAACATGATGTATATTAGATGGTTCCATTGTTTTGGTGTAATTTGATATATTTAATAGTAATAACCACATTATCCCCCTCCCCAATCATGTTCTTTATATTTGGTAAATTCTCTGTTCTTGAAATCTGTGAAATTTTCCAAAAACTTTTTATTTTGGTCTAACACCATGAACTACTAACCAAGTTAACTCCTTCCATATTATTCTTTGTTGCCAACATACACAAAAATCACATCACATACACATACCCATCTCTGAAGACGTCAGCTAGCTTGAGAAATGCCGAGTTGATTAGGATGGGGAAGGGATACTTCTCAAACAGTCTGGGAAACCGAACAATAGCTTCACACTGCTCCCCAGCTTTGCTGGAATGAAGACCTGAAAGAATAACAAATATGGAAAATTATTTCTGCTGAAATTTGAATTCAAGTAGCTGTTGCGGTTGTTAAGTTGTTGTTGATATTATTGTTCGTGTTGGGTTATTATCACACCCAAATTATATCATTCAGCGTGTTTCTACAGAGAATCGTTAAAAACGGTTTATCTTTTCCAGAATCGAAAAACCTTATCGCCCTTAAACCAACCCATCTCTTCAGAGCAATAATCAGATTAACTCATATTCCGCATCGCAAATAAACAGATTAACATGGCAATAACCACCTCCCAGAGGTGGTTTTAAGAAACTATATTTTGCGCGATGCAGTTTATCAATAAACTGCATTGCGTCTCTTTCTACAGGGAAGTTTTCCGGAATTCTTGATACTTATGAGGGTAATATTGTTCAACGATTCTCTGTAGAAACATGCCGTTTGGTATTCTCTCAGTGTAACAAGGTTGATGCGATGCCACATACAAGGCATTGTTAAATGTAAAGAATTCACATAACTCTGTATACAACCTTCTACAATTTAGCAGTCGTATGATAAAATGCATCTATAACAAAGTACAATGCCATTCCAGGAATTCACAGTGTGACAACCGTCTCCACTAAAGCCACCAAAGGGAAACAGAAATAGTGACCACTGTAGACAGGTTCTTTAACACACATTCTTTTCAATTCAGAGACAATTCTGTTAACTACCAAAGACAGGTTATCACTAAAGACAGGTTGCCACTAAGACAGGTAAACTGTAAATTGAATGACATTGTGGTAATGATCTAACAATGAGTTCAACATAATCCCCCAAAATGGCAATGGATGTGCCAAATGATTTTGGTGTTATTGCCAAGACATATGATGATGATGATGATGATGATGCACAGCATTTGTATAGCGCCATGTATCTGTCAAAGACATTCAAAGGCGCATTGGAGGAGCCAGCCAATCTGGGTCGCCTACAAGGGCGCGCACACAGAACTGTGACCCGCAGGTCTCTCCTCCCGATAACTGGGGGAATGCAGGTGGACCACTACACCGGGGTTTCCCCCTACTCTTATTCGAATAGTGCAGTGGGTTCTTAACGTGCAAAGGTGGTGATTCTCCTCTACACGGGGCCTCCATTTAACGTCCTATCCGAGGGACGGAGTGTTTTCCACTGTAACATAGCCTGCATCTATGAAACATGGGAGAGACGTTTACACACAACGCACTGGCTTCAGTCATCCGCCCGAGGTGGACTCGAACCCACGATCTTTGGTTCGACGGGCAGACGCGTTACTGACTGAGCCAACTTCGCTCTCATGCAACATATGCAAAAGAAACATGGCATACTTAAAAATATCTAAACAAGATTATGTACACTTTAATTTATATCTGTGTTATTCACCAGTAGCAGGCTTCTAAACTACACATTTGAGCACTCTGGTGAACAAAACATGAAAGCCAAATTTATAAAGAAATTTAATCAAGAATGCCTTTGAAAGTCTCATCTGCATTACACGATTCGATATAAACTGGGTTGCAAAAGAAACTTGTCAAACTTTTACAAGGACACTGTATAAATTCAACTCTGTCAAAATGAACAATATTTTTAACAGGCTATCTTCAATAATCTTTACTAAGCACATGTCAATTATTAGAAGAGATTGGGGTTCAATCACAGGGAGACTATAGCCCCTTACATCAATTGGTTTCTGAATCTAAAGTCACAAAAGAGCACAAAAAAAGGGCCAATAAAAATGAGATGGGATGAAACAAACTTCCCAATTTAGTTTAAGTGATTGACTCAATCACAAAGAAGCTACAGGAAGTTAACATCAAAATTTTAAATGACAGGAACAATCACACTTCTTTAGAACAATCATGCTTCTTTGGTCTCAACACGTGTCTGGCTTTTTGTGACATTTGAGAAAATTTCAGAATTTTTTTAATGTTACATCTGTAGCTAATAACCTCTTTGTATCTGTCTGTGGCTGTTCCAGTCAATCTGTGATTGAACCAATCTTTTAACTATTGACATGTGCTTTTAAAAGATTACTGAAGCTAACCTGGGTAAATATATTGTTCCATTTTGAATGAGTGGAGTTTGTACAATGCCCTTGTAAAAGTTTCTTTTGGTACCCAGTTTACATGTAGCAGCAGTGCTGACTCGGAAAACAACTGAGATATAATCACGAAAAACACTGTTAATAAAATACTCAGTTCATTGACCCTAAATGACCTTGATCATGTGACCTAAAACTTTTGCAAAATGATTGGTGATACTTGATTGCACTTATGTCAAAGCTCCATAAAAATAGGTCAATATACTTCTAAAGTTATGTCATTTCAAAAACTTAACTTTGGTTAAGATGTCAATGTTGAAACAAACAACATGGTCAAAGTCCATTGACCCTACATGACCTTTGACCTTAGTCATGTGAGCTGTAACTCATGTAAGATTATCAATCAGTGATACTTGATAATCCTTATGTCCAAGTTTCTAAACAAGATCCATATACTTTATGAGTGCATTTCAAAACCTTCGTTAAGATTAAGATTTCATTGTTGATGCCGCCGCTGCTCTCAGCAAACACATCGTGCTACATTATGCAGGCAAGAAAAAAAAAGCAGATTCTAATGTGTTAAGTCATCCATCAATCATTCATATTCTTTTACTTTGAGTCAAGATTTTGTGAAATTGGGTAAACTGCAGACTTGACACGGCCAGGTAAGTTTCTTATTCTTCTCCTTCTGTTCTGGCTCCCTCGTCATCTTCTTCTTAATCTTTGGCTTCTTCTTCGTCTACGTCTTCTCCTTCTTCTACATGTAGCATCTGTCTTCTGTAGGTCTAGTCTAGATCTACTTCTCTTTGTCTTCTTCATCTTCTTTGACTTTGCTTTCTCTTCTCTACCTCCTCCATCATCATCATCATCGTCATCCATAATCATCATCATTGATCATCATCATCATTCATCATCATCATCAATCTTTTTCTTCTTCTTCTCCAGACTGGTGGCACCTGCGCTAGCACCAGAATGTCTCAGAGAATAGACATGCAAAATAGAAAGGTGTTGTTCCTTTTGTTTTGGGCCTATATCACACCCTAGCTAGTCTCCTCAGTAGACACTTGGTGTTGAGAACTCAAAGGTCGAGAAACTGCTAACTCGCGTCTCTCAACAATTATGTACCTAGCAGCTAGTTACATAATTGTCAAGAGACTTGAGACGCGAGAGACATGACACTGCTTAATACCGATAAACATCATGGGCTGATTGCACGAAAGGGTCTTTCCAAGGACCGTCTTTCGTGTCACCCATCTTTTATGATAAGCTGTATGCGGGATATTTCTGAAATTAGGGTGGGCAATGGCACCAGATTTGTGCTGTAGACATGTGTCAAAAAAGTCAATGGGTGAATTTGCCTCAAATTTTCATTCTCTATTTTGAGTGCACAATGTAGTGAAATGTAGCAACATCTTCACATTTTCTGGTAGCCAAGTTGATTATCTATCAATGTAACACAGTGGCAAATCGTCCATAGACTGTGTGCAACGGATAGACCGTCTCAGCTCAGCGAATCGCAGACCGCTGATTGGTCAATCGCGCAGATCACATGACTACGTGGTGGCCAAAATAATTCCCTCGGACTGCGTGCGAAAGTATCGATAGCGATAACGATATCTGTTCACATTGTCTACGCGGGAAACGGTCTTGGTTTGCGATCGGATCGCTCCAGTATCGATCGAAAATTATCGAGACTCGGCAATTTCATGGATATTCACGCGACGCTCCGAAACCCGGAAATCAATTGACTTTGTGCACGTTGCGATAGACTCTACAAACTCCAACGAACACGATGCGATATCGACGCTAATTCGTAAGATTTTGACAGAAAAGCAAGAAGTAATCGAAATTCGCTTACCTGTGCGGTATCGTTGAGAAAATAGATCCTCCGAGAATACCTTTCATAATTCATATACATTATAGAGAAGTGAAATTCTTGGTCGATTTTGTACGAGGTGATAGAGAATTGCACACTTGTTTTGGTGGAATACTGTGTGGGGCTATGGAAGGCTTTCACTGCGCATGCTTACTATATTTTCATTCATAAATTGGCTCTCGGCAGTAGCTGGATGACGTCATGTAATAAGCAAAATATACATGCCCGCTAGCGTTAAACGCACCGCTATCCGTTCTATACAATTTGCCACTGTGTGTGACATGTTTCCATGGCAGCTCACATAGGCTCAAACAGTCTAGGTCAGCATAAAGACTTAAAAATGCCCATTTTCAGCCACTAGCCCACACAGTATAGCCTATGGGCACTCACACTATTGCGAGGTTAGTATATGCTATACGAACCTCGCACAACCAACGTGTTTTTGTAGTGGATTTTAGAGTTGTCGTTAACATCGCTTCATAACGTGAATGATGTTAGCCGAAACCCATTCCGCTACTCACCAGGGGTGGTATTCTGAAAACGTTCTTATCTTTGTTCTTATCTTTTATCTTATCTCATTGAGATAAGAAGAAGCTAAAATAATTGCAAATCGGTATTCTGAAAATCTTCTTATCTTTGTAAGGACTGCCTCCTTCTTATCTTCAACACGCCCATTTTTAGGATATTACCAATCAAAATGCGCTTTATATTGGCAGTTTAACCAATAGAAGCGTCCCTTATGTCAAGAGAATATCATGGGCGCTGCGCGTACACTGTTTCTGGCGCATTGCGCGAAATAGGCAATTTATACGCAATGACTGATTATTATTTTGAGACACGTGCATAAAATAAAGAAAGAAAGTAAAGAAAAAAGTAAATAAAGCAGGTACGAATATAAGGAATAAAATATGAAGAAAAGAAAGTAAGTAGGTAAGTAAGAAGACAGAAAAGTGTCAGAATGAAGGAGAAATTTAAAAAAAAAAGATGAAAGGAACAAAGCAGAAAATAATGAAAGAAATAAAGAGTAAACGAAAGTAAGCAAGCAAAAAAAAACAACTTAAAAATGAAAAAAATAAATAAAGAAAAAAGAATGAATAAAAGAAGGAAAAAGAAATAGAACGATTATCAATGATAAAGCGAGGAAGAAAAAATAAAGAAAGAAAAGAAATAACCTTAAAGGAAAAAAAGTAAAAGGAAAAAATAAAAAGATTAAGAAAGGATAAAATGAAGTAATAAAGAACCGAAAAAGAAAAAAGTTAGAAAAAACGAATGAAAGACAGTAAGAAAGAAAAGAAGGAATAAAAAATGTAAAAAGTGAAGGAAAAGAGAAAAAACAAAAATGAAACAAAGAAATAAAGATTAGAGAGAAAAAAATAAAGGATAATTAAAGCAAAAATAAAGACTACAGAAAGATAAAAGGAAAGAAAGGTAAATTCAAAGAAAGAAAAGGAACGAAAAGGAAAATTAAAAAGTCAGGAAAAGTGAAGAATGAATTTAAAAAAAAAACGAAAAATATTAATGGAAAGAATAAAGAAAAAGATTTTTAAATATTAATAGAAGAAAGATACAGGAAAGAAAGTAAGGAAAGAGAGCAAATAAAGAACGAACAAAAAAGAATGAGCGAAATAAAGAATAAAATAGAAGAAAGAAAGTAAATAAGACACAAGAGTGTCAGGAAGCAGAAATAAACAAAATGAAAGAAAGAACAAACGAACGAACGAAAACAGAAAAAAGAACCCAAAAATAAAAGGGAAAAAATAAAAGAAAGAAAAATAAATAAGGGAAGATACAAATTAAGGGAAGGAAGAAAGTAAGAAAAAGGGGGAAAAGGAAAAGCATGTAAAAAGACGAAAGAAAAACAAAATAAGGAAGAAAAAAAAAGAAAAAAAAAAGTGAAGGTAGAAAGAAAAAAAAAGGAAAGGATGAGAGAAAAGGGCAAAGAAAAAAAAGCACAAAGGGAAAATAAAAAAGGAAGAAAGATGAAGAATAAATGAAACAAAGCAAAAGAAAATTAAAGAAATTAAAAGATTCAAAAAGAATAAAACAAAAGATATAAATGAAGAATGAAAGAAAGGAAGAAAGACAGACAAATAAAAAGGAAGAAAAAAAGAAAATAAATAAAGAAAAAAGGGATAGAAAAAAAGAGACGGGCAAAATAAAGGGTGAATAAAAGAAAGGGTGGGATGAATACTTGTGGGTACTTGTTACTACTAGTGACCATCGAGTTTGAGCAAGAAAGAACGCGGACATCGTGATAACCCTCTAGCTATCTTAAATATTATCATAAATATCGTGAAAGATAAGAAAGAGAAAAGATAAGAACGTTTTCAGAATACCACTTATCTTCATTTTGTTCTTATCTTTTTAGCGCGCTTTTGTATTATATGCGCGAGTAATACATTTACGCGCTCAGCATAGGATGTTTAGCAAGATAAGAAAAAGATAAGAACAAAAGATAAGAAAAAGATAAGAACGTTTTCAGAATACCAATTTCAGATCGTGACGTAGATAAGAACAAAATTAAGATAAGAACGTTTTCAGAATACCGCCCCAGGGCTTTTTCTGGTAGAAAGCGTTCCATTATAAATTTTTAACATATTTTTTTAATTTAAAAAGGACACAAAAAAGAGCAAAATCGCTTACCTCCGCCTGGAAAGTGGCTTCGCACGTCTCTTCCACGGAAATAAAAGGAAGGTCGTTGGTGGCGCTAATACAGTTCGCAACCTTAATTCGGCTTGGTGGTATTTTTAAAACTAGATTCATTATTCATTGTATGCGCAATTCCAATAATTGTTTGATAAAATAGAGACCCCAATAAATGCAATAACTTAAAAAACATACTTTTTTATTATTTTTGCTGACGATAATACTTTTTGGAAAATATTCAAAACGATGACAAATTAAACAAAAAATATAGAAAATTCTATGTACCTTGAACAAAGCCCAGCAAGTGCTACCGTTCGTTTGTCAATTAACGTTCCACCAAAGTCTTTACAGTAAAAAGATTGAACACTTTGCCGACTTCGCGTAACGCTTTGCATCGATTTACGTGTAAGATAATTTCTGTGTCTAGTCTTTCAATTGTAGTGTCTTTGATATGAAGATAAATCGCGCGCCCTCTTTCGCTCATTAGACGAAAAATTTGAGAGCTAGAAAGGTAGCTCTCGTATTTTGTCAACGAGAAGAAAAATCAACGCTTAAATGACGCATTTTGTGTTTGAGGGATATTCATCAAATTATGAGGAATTGACTTCACATCGTTTCGTAAGTTTTGTAGGAGGACTTCATTCTGTAAGTCCTCGTATTAATTTTTCGCAAATTAACGTTATTTGTTGAATGCACCGTGCCTTCAATTATTCTGTAGTCGGCGGCTGAGATGTAGCTGTGTGTGCCTATGGGGATGGGCCAAAATGCTGTATGCAAATCCAGACACATTTTATGGAGCATTTAAGCCTTATGGAACAACTGCAGAATACCCGGACACTGCGTTACCTTATCGTTGGAGAGCCAACGCACAACGATGTACTTAAGCTATCAAATCAGAAAATCAGCTATAATAAATAATTGAATGATTTACAACTTACAAGTATTTTTTGAATAGATTCTAAGTGTTCAGACTGCACTGTAACGCTAACGATGCGAGCGCGCGCGATTAGTATGTAGACCAACAGTGTCCGCGATGCCAACGATGTGTATATTTTCGTAGTACGTGTAGGCCAACACAGTCCGCGATGCTAGCGGTGCGTTGGTGTCCGTAGTACAGGCCAACACTGCCCGCGATGCCAACGATCTATATATATATCTGTGTGCATCTGTAGTATGTAGGCCGACATTGCCCGCGATGCCAACGATGTGTATATTTTCGTAGTACGTGTAGGCCAACACAGTCCGCGATGGTAGCGGTGTGTTGGTGTCTGTAGTCGGTACAGGCCAACACTGCCCTCGATGCCAACGATCTATATCTGTGTTCTGTAGTATGTAGACCAACAGTGTCCGCGATGCCAACGATGTGTATATTTCCGTAGTATGTGTAGACCAACATTGCCCGCGATGCCAACGATGTGTTGGTGTCTGTAGTACAGGCCAACATTGCCCTCGATGCCAACGATGCGATCATATCTGTAGTTGCCTATGTAAACCAACATTGCCCGCCATGGCAACGATGTGTTGGTGTCTGTAGTACATGCCAACAGTGCCCGCGATGCCAACGATGCGATCATATCTGTAGTTTCCTATGTAGACCAACATTGCCCGCGATGCCAACGATGTGTTGGTGTCTGTACTGTAGAGTACAGGCCAACATTGCCCTCGATGCCAACGATGTGAATGTATCTTTAGTAGGTATAGGCCAACAGCGCCCGCGATGCCAACGATGTGTTGGTGCCTGTAGTAGATGCAAACAGTGCCAACGATGCCAACAATGTAAATGTATCTTTAGTACGTATAGGCCAACAGCGCCGGCCAGGATGCCAACGATGTGTTGGTGTCTGTAGTATAGGCCAACCTTGCCCGCGATGCCAACGATGTGAATGTATCTTTTGTATGTATAGGCCAACAGCGCCCGCGATGCCAACGATGTGTTGGTGCCTGTAGTAGATGCCAACAGTGCCAACGATGCCAACAATGTAAATGTATCTTTAGTACGTATAGGCCAACAGCGCCGGCCAGGATGCCAACGATGTGTTGGTGTCTGTAGTACAGGCCAACCTTGCCATCGATGCCAACGATGTGAATGTATCTTTAGTAAGTATAGGCCAACTTTGCCGGCGATGCCAACGATGTGAACGTATGTTTAGTATGTATATACCAACAGCGCCCGCGATGCCAACGATGTGTTGGTGCCTGTAGTAGATGCCAACAGTGCCAACGATGTGAATGTATCTTACATAGGCCAACATTGCCGGCGATGCCAACGATGTGAATATGCCTGTAGTAGAGGCCAACATTGCCGGCGATGCCAACGATGTGAATATGCCTGTAGTAGAGGCCAACATTGCCGGCGATGCCAACGATGTGAATGTATCTTTAGTAAGTATAGGCCAACTTTGCCGGCGATGCCAACGATGTGAATGTATGTTTAGTATGTATATACCAACAGCGCCCGCGATGCCAACGATGTGTTGGTGCCTGTAGTAGATGCCAACAGTGCCAACGATGTGAATGTATCTTACATAGGCCAACATTGCCGGCGATGCCAACGATGTGAATATGCCTGTTGTAGAGGCCAACATTGCCGGCGATGCCAACGATGTGAATATAACCCTAACCCTAACCCTAACCCTAACCCTAACCCTAACCCTAAACCCTAACCCTAACCCTAAACCCTAACCCTAACCCTAACCCTAACCCTAACCCTAACCCTAACCCTAAACCCTAACCCTAACCCTAACCCTAACCCTAACCCTAACCCTAACCCTAATTGAATTCAATTCCCATTGAATTCAATTCCCATTGAATTCCTTCAATGGGAATTAAAACTTTATTTCATATTTTAATGAAGAAAAAATGAAAATATTTCATGTATAAAAAATACAAAAGAAATAGAGAGTGAATGACATCGATCACCTCACTAACCAGGATATGCATATATTAAACTGTTTTGTGAAACCATACTTTGAAACGCTTGCCAACGATGTTTTGAATGTTGCATTGCACGGTCACATCGTTGGTCGTTGGCTAGCGGCGCACCCAACGATGTATAGCAATAGCTAGTAGTAGTAGGTAATTTAAAAGAGTGTATTAATCTTGTACTATTGCACCTTCACATCGTGGGTCGTTGGTTAGCCAACGATGTTTTAAATGTTACATGGCACCGTCACATCGTTGGTCGTTGGCTAGCGGCGCACCCAAGGATGTATATAGCTCTAGTAGGTAATTTAAAAGAGTGTATTAATCTTATTTTATAATATAACAGTTTCACATCGTGGGTCGTTGGTTAGCCAACGATGTTTTGAATATTATATTGCACCGTCCGTACCGTCACAACGTGGGTCGTTGGCTAGCAGCGCACCCAACGATGTTTAATTATAGCTCTAGTAGTAGTCAAAGGGCAAAGGTCATTACGTATGGCCTGGATGCATTGCTCGTACGTACCGTCATACGTACGTACGTACGTAGTATAGTAGTAGTAGTAGTACCAGTAATGCATGTACGTATATAATAGTATGGATATATCTAGGCTATATACCATTGAATTAGTATATAGCTATAGGTCTTGACATCGTTGTGTTGGCTGACCAACGATTGGGTAGTGAGCAGTGTCGGGGTATTCTGCAGTTAAGCCAGCCTTATTTTTCACTATTTACTTAGGAAATTTTATGGTAAGTTTTGAGCAATGTTTTTTTTTTTTTCGTTGTCCTACCTACTGAAATGTATGATGATAAACAAATACTAAATAGAATTCGTTAGCTGGCATTTAAATCAATTTGTAATTGTAATTTGTATACGATTTCATGATATTATTACATCATTTCATAAATTGTCTACTTAAAGTTAAACGGATGAATAAAATATGTTTGCAGGTAATTCATTTAAAATGCGTTTCACATGGCGCATCATAATAAATGTGCGACACGAAAGACGGTTCTTGCAAAGACCCTTACGTGCAATCGGCCCCAGGCCATGGCATATCCACGCCGCTACTCCCGGGCAGCGCGAAGCTAGACTCTTGGACTGGAGAAAGACGGGAGAGCTGAGGCAGCAGTTGTGCTGGACGTGCCTGTGCAGCTGCACAGCCTGCAGCAGGTCGCGGCGGGGGTCGCGGTCGGCAACTAGCGCAAATAGTGCTGCAATTTTGCTCATGCTCACCTTTATCAAGCTCAAGAAGAGCTGAATTTGCATCATGTTCTTGTTCTCCATATCCGACATCAGTACCGAAGTTTGACAAACGAGAAGTTGCACTTGACATGGTATTTCAAGTCTTGAGATATTGTTTGGCGTGTGTAAAATTCTTTTAGAATTTTTAGATTGGCGAATCTACATGTACTTCCGGGTTCAAATCTTTAAGCTCTAGCTAGGCGTTTTGATGTAAAATCGTGCAACAATGTGCATCGCGTATGCTGCTTCGTCCGTGATAGATCTAAAAAGCGTCTGGGTTTTGAAACTATCTTTCGGGAGGCGCGCCAAATTCGATGCATTGCAGATACAACGTAAACAAGTGTGGAAATGAAGTTTTTGTGAAACGAAACTGAAATTCTAAGCTTAGACGCCAACCATTAATTTAGATTTTACTTAAATCTACCAGAAAATCTCCAGCCAGCTGATTTTATCATTTTTTCACAATGTCATCCAGGAATTTGATTACTGCTTATCACCAAGATCGCCGACGCTGGGCTTGGAAATCACAAACAAAGAATATTGGTGAGTTCAACTTTACTTTACTCATTTAGTTTAATGAGAATTTTGAGATAGTATTAGTAATGACGTTCCACACTACCACAGTCAGTTATTGAGTTAACATGAAATTCATGTCATTTTCACAAAATTTTGCGTAGGCCTAGAGTTAATTTTGCACCTTAATACTCCAAATTATGCAAAAATTGACATGGGTTAATGAAATCATGTGCTTGAATTTTCGCTATCGAGCTTTCAAGTTAATCTTTTTGAAAGGTCTTCTTGAGTTGAGAAATGTACGTCATAATTTTTAGACCCCACGCCCACAGGCTAACGTCGAGTTTATTATACCTCTATTACTTTGAAATCCATCAAAATTTTACCAAAATTTACATTATACTTATAGGCCTAGTTTAGAATTATATAGGGGTCCTACTTCTTCTTCCATTAGACTTAGATTACATCCATTGATGTCAATGACCTAGACAGCTGGCAGCCGTCTGTTTCGAGAAGTTATTCAACATTTTTTTATTTTTTAAATTTCTCGTACACAGACGGCTCGCTATCATGTATAACCCAGGGAGCCCAGGGGCTTACCGTGTATTTGACCATACTAACGGGACTAGCGTGATTTATGGTCTAAATATTTCTCCAAATGAATTGTGAAAACAGAAATTATGCACTTACCAAGATTATATGGATGAAGGTATAACGAGTGGCATTTTCCTGACATCGAGGCACAGACTGGAACCTCAAAAAACGAAAAGTTCTCTCCTACCACAGTCTCGATCGGCCATTTTTGTTATGAATCTTAACAAAATGGCCGATCGAGACTGGGGTAGAAGGAGAGAACAGTCCAGTTGGTGTGTTATCTGCCAATTTGAAAAAAGCCTTCCGTGCTAAGCTTAGACAAGCAAGAGCTGCTTGCAGGAATGGTCTTCTGTCAAGAATTGAGGGAGCCGACGAACACAACGACAGACTGTTCTATACACTAGTGAAAGAACGAGGCCCTGGCTCTGATGTGCACCAACTCAACCCTGGAGGTCTCACCTACTCTGGGCCCGATATCATCCAGGGGTGGACTCGGCATTTCCAGGATCTTGCCACCCCATCTGACTTCAGTTCTACACAGGCTCTGAATCCAACACATCCTGAGAATATGGACTCCCTTGCTATACATCATCCACAAGGGCTTGACCATCTCTTCACTTCAAAGGAGCTGTCCTTGGCCATCTCTTCATTAAGGCCTGACAAAGCTAGTGGTCCAGACAACATCTCTCCTGAGCACCTAATGTACACTGGGTGCACCACTAGGATCCTTATCCTCATCATGATGAACTGGATGATATATCTGAAGCACATTCCTCTCAGCCTTAAAGATGGCCTTGTCATTCCTCTCTTCAAAGGTGGGAGCAAGAATCCAACAGACCCAGGAAATTATAGGGGTATCACTCTGAATCCAGTCTTAGGAAAGCTGTTTGAGTTGTTGGTAAAGCCCAAACTTTCCCAACACTTACAAGAACACCAAATTCCAGACCCGTTGCAATTTGGTTTCCAACGAGAGAGGTCCTGTACTCTTACAGGTAAAGCACTTGACCTTCTCATCGAATCGTACAAGTCCCTCAACTAACCTCTGTACATAGCTATGTTGGATGCCCAGAAAGCATTCGACAGGGTCTGGCAAGATGGTCTCCTTTCGAAGATAGCAGCGACTCATCCACCTACAGTGCTGCTGGATACCATTACTGAATTTTACAACAGTTGCTCAAGCAAGGTATTCTGGAAGCATGAAGTTGGTCCCTCCTTTCCTGTTCTCCAAGGAGTAAGGCAGGGGGAGTGCTTTCCCCCATGCTGTACACTCTCTACATCAACGACCTTATTAAGCGTCTGAGGGAGTGTCATCTTGCTGCTCAGTCGGCAACCTATATGTTGGGGTCATAGCCTTCGCGGATGACATTGCACTTCTTAGCAATGAGCCCATGGAACTGCAACAGATGTTGAATGTCACATTTAATTACACCCAGGAGTGGAATTACAAGATCGACCCCTCCAAGAGTGCAATCATTGTGCTTAATCAAGATCTTCAGAACAGTGGCAACTCTTGGCAGATCAATGGTGAACCGATTGCACAGGTCTCCTCACACAAGCACCTTGGCATCGTCAGGACTGACATCTTCAGTATGACTACGCTGCTGATGCGATCACAAAGGGATACAGATCATTTTATGCCCTTGTGGGAACCTCACCACTAGGAGCAAGGGTAGTTCCCCATGTCGCTGCAAAACTGTGGAAAACTTTTTGTGTTACCAGGATGATCTTTGGCTGCTCTAGCATTCCCTTTTCAAGGGCAATGTTGAATCGCCTAGATAAAGCACAGGTTCACCTATTTAAGCGGATTCTGGGTCTACCAACAACATCAGCCGACGAAGCAGTATATCTTCTCACTGACATACATGTAATCCCAATGAGCCTGTTGGTCACCCAGGAAAAGCTCCTACTCCTGGGACAGACCTTGAGCACTGACATGGACAGGATAGAACGAAGGATGCTTCTTCATGGTATCTGTGCCAACACCAAATCCGTACAAGAATGGCGTGCTGCACTTAAACAAAATTCAGCCTTCCCCACTTGATGAACTTGTAAGGAATCCCCCTAGCTACCATCTATGGAAGCGAATGGTTCAGTCGGTAGTGATTCAGGTATCCGGGGCCAGACAGCATAACGCCCTTACCAACAAGACATCCTTGTCCTTCTGGACTAGAACCCCTAAGCCAAAGGCGAAGGATCTGTACCCTGGGCACATTGCCAATCCAAATCTGAGTCAGCCATCACCATCCGTGCTCAGATCTCTTGCCAAGTCTATCTGACCCAAGCCAGGCTCGCCAAGATCGGCAAAGCACCTGATGATTGCTGTCGTCTGTGCATGTCAGCCTGCGAGGATGTGGAACATCTGGTTGCTACCTGTCCAGCCCTAGCACCTGTCCGACAGGACCTTATCCAGCGGGTTAAGGCTAATCCCAACACCAAGCAGTTTGGACCGTGCTTTGAATCTACCCCTGCTCTTTTTGTAGAGTCGGTCCTTTTTTTTACCTCCTGGGCGTATCAGTAGCAACACAAAAGCCCAATTACATACACTTGTTCTACACTTCTTACGCAACCTCCATACAACTCGTCAGAACTTACTCAGTACTTCTTCATGATTGCAACTTAAAGCCTTCAATGAATTGCGGCCCTTCCAACGGTGCCGTTGATCTCCGACCTTAGCGGAGGAAGAACACAGGAGAGAGAGAGAGCATGTTTTCAAACTACCCGCACTTTTGTTGGAGCAAATGTGCTTTTAAATTTTATAAATAAACAAAACAAAAGGTGTCAAAAGGCTTGTATCTACTTAAAGGAAAATTCTTGAACCTTGAAGAGTAATCCCTTTTAGCAGCTTCAAAGCTATCCTGGGTGAAAACATTCTGATTCTGTGTATCAGTGCAGGGTGCCATGCTGAAGTAATATACATTAAAAGAGAGTGTGCACCGTACAAGTAGAAACTGCCTCCTTGTTTACAGCATAATATGTAAAAGACCCAACAGGAGGCTGCATCGTGTGGATTAATGGCTGTGCGGCCTCTCTAAACATTCTGGGTTTGTTCCTTACAACGGGTCCTGGTAGAGTGGTAGGTGATTCCAAATTTTGACAGGACGTGCGAAGAAAGAGAACTTGTATGCATCAGTGGTTGCTTTCGGGATAACATATGTAAGGCTGTGATCATGTCGTCCAATATATTTGGCAGGACCAATGGTAGGAGGAATAGGTACAGCAACTAGATGATGATGAATTTTATGGAAGAGGGTACACTGAGTCAGAAGATGGCGTGTATAGAGACTATCCCATCCGAGTGCAGACACAAGGACTGAGGAAGATGTTGAGGTCCTGAAGTCACCGTGTACAAAGCGAGCAGCTGATCCTTGCACTTTTTCAATTGAGCTTAAATTGTACATGTAGCTGTATGTGAGTTCCATGCCTCTGATGCATGTTCCAGTCGTAGACGGACCAATTCTACACAACACCACTATGCCATTTAAACAAACTCGATGTCATATTTTGCAGTAATGCAGAGTAAAGTATTCTAAAGAGGTAGATCTAGTGGCATTTGAAAATTTGGTCCACATATTATTTTCAGCTAATACTAATAGCTTCGTAAAATAACACATCAAGATTTGGTGAGTGCTGATGACTGGAAAAATAAGCTGATACCTGTAGCTGATTACTCACCTGTTCACTTATGACGTCAACGCGGATGGCTCAAAATATGCGCAGATAGGGATGCGCACAAGCATAACTGGGATACGTCCTTAAATTAGTCCTCGGTCTAGATTGAGTAACCTAGGCCTACCCAAGCAACAACACTAGTCTAACATGTCTAACCTTTATAGTCTAGATCAGGGATTCTCAAATGGTGGCGCGCGCGCCACTTGTGGCGCACCGAGCCTTGCGGAGTGGCGCTTGGGAGCCGGTATAAAAAAAATTAAAAACAAGGAAAAATTGGTGAGAAAAAATGTACTACCAGTAACCTGGAAATAAGGATTTGGTGATCATTTTAATACAAAGAGAAAACAAAAACTCTTTACTTGACACTTAATTGCTAAAATTGATTACCTCAAATTTTGTCAAATTTAGCACTCGATAACCCCTATTATGGAAGATCGATGGTGTTCTACTTTTTATTTATTCTATATATGCTGTACAAAGTTTATGTGCCACACAAGTGATTTGAAAACCCCGTTTGTAGGATTTCTATTTCAACGGCGAGAAATTTTGCATTTCCAGAGTATACGTTTTGGTTAAGAGTTAAACATCAAATAATATGATATTCAAAGAACATGATCATAAAAGATTATGACTTTGGGACATAACAAGCAGAAACTTTGTTTCCGGAGCCGATTAAAATCCGAAGTTGTAAAAGTGAAATATGTTCAGATGTATTGCATGTACTCTCAAAACGAACTGAATGAATGATACCGCACCTGAGTTGTAGAGAGAGAGAGAGGGGCAGTTTGGGGCGTTAGTGCAGTGCAACGCATAATTTTCAGCCCTTGCAAAATCGGGGAATGTAACTTCAGCCACTGGCGTACAGATGGGGTGGGGATTGGGGGCCCTCCAAGTTTTTCACGGCCAAGAAAAAAAAGGAGAAAAGGAAAGGGAAAGAGTGGAACATTGTATTATTTTCTTAATATTATGTCAAAATATAGATTTTTGTATTGAATTTTTTTTTACTCATTACGCCACTTGCTTCAGCCAATAGATCTGGTGCAGAACAGTCTGAACTCGTGGTATCATTGGTATGTTGTGAAAAAGTGACTGGTCATTTTTCTTTTAATGTTAATATTGTGTAGTTTGTTGGCATTTGTATTTCTTCTGTTGATATTAATTAGAGCCCCTATGGGCAATTTAAAAGGCCTCATATTCCAAAACTTATGGGGGCTCTGCCCCATCGACCCCCACCAGGGGCCTCATCTGGACCCCCTCCGCTGATACATTGCTGGTTTGCGTAATGGATAGTGGAGCATTACAGATTCTCAACAAGAAAAGTGGCGCTTCAGAAAAAGTAATTGAGAATGGCTAGATCCTACATTAAAAAGACAAAGTTTGTCAAAGTCTACTTTATGTTACATGGATTTTCTTTAACTTTTATTAAAAACTGTACATGTATAAAGTAGATCTAGACTCTAATGGAACAGAGAAAAAAAATTATTATTTGATCTCCATGTTCTTATTACTAATAACTGGATGTACTGGAAAATGCATAGATCTGCAGCCCAGTTTCCAGGTCTATTTTTCATCCAAATTCTTTGTATCTTCCTCGTCAAAGTTTGCTTCATGTATAATGGTGTCATTGTCCAGTGTGCATAAAGGGCATGGCTTAAAGATTCTTGTTCTGTCTTGTGACAGTTCCACATGTTCACAGTTAGTTCCAAAATTCTAAGTTAAGAAATTATAGGAGGAAGAAGTAACAAGGGTGAAAGTACCCTATGTATGGACAGTGATTTTCTATTGAAAAAAAATTACTTTTTCCAAAAATGTCTCCATTTCAAACTTGATATAAACTAGAAATTCTGTTTTGTCATAGAAAATTTACACAGCAAAAACATGAATTCTGTTTTGCAAAGGTAAATCCAATGAATTTTCACAAGATAAGTAAAGAACCGAAAAGGAACTGCTATTTCTATTTACTGGTAAATGGAAAATCAATGTCCTTCATATAAAATGAATCTCAGAAAGTATCACAACTCAAGATAATTGGGTTGGTTTTTTTTACAATGCTTTATATCTTTTTGTTGATTTCAGCAGACGGTGCTCTGGAAAGCTGCTTAGAGCGTTTTGAGTGCCAGCGAGGGGATGAGATTCATTTCACCACCCCTGAGTTTGTTGAAGGAATTCCACCATTTGCCTGTGAGTTTGCTGAGCTGCCTTCAATAAGTAATCATCTAGCTGCAGCCGATGAGGATGGTAGGGTGTTCATCTATAACACCAACAAGTCTGGACCAGCCAAGCAGGTTCAAGGTAAATATCTTCTCAAGTACTAGCAGGCAGTAGCAGCTATGGTTCTAAGTTAAAAACAGAATTCAAAAGATATAGTTCAGGCCCTTCTCCTTCTGTCTCAATTACATGTACATGTAGTGATGAGACAAAAGTTTTTGTCTCGCCTGCATAGCAGAGCGAGACTATAGGCGCCGCTTTTCCGACGGCGGCGGCGTCAACATCAAATCTTAACCTAAGGTTAAGTTTTTGAAATGACATCGTAACTTAGAAAGTATATGGACCTAGTTCATGAAACTCGGATTTAAGGGCAATCAAGTATTACTGAATATCCTGCCTGAGTTTCAGGTCACATGACCAAGGTCAAAGGTCATTTAGGGTCAATGAACTTAGACCATGTTGGGAGAATTATTTTCAAAATCTTAACCAAGGTTAAGTTTTTGAAATGACATAACTTAAAAAGTATATGGACCTAGTTCATGAAACTTAAGCATAAGATTAATCAAGTATTAGTGAACATCCTGATCGAGTTTCAGGTCACATGACCAAGGTCAAAGGTCATTTAGGGTCAATGAACTTTGGCCAAGTTGGGGGTATTTGTTGAATTACCATCATAACTCTGAAAGTTTATGGATCTAGTTCATAAAACTTGGACATAAGAGTAATCAAGTATCACTGAACATCCTGTACGAGTTTCAGGTCATATGACCATGGTCGAAGGTCAGTTAAGGTCAATGAATTTTGGCCGAATTGGGGGTATTTGTTGAATTACCATCCTAACTCTGAAAGTTTATGGATCCAGTTCATAAAACTTGGGATATAAGAGTAATTAAGTATCACTGAACATCCCCTGTGAGTTTCAGGTCACAAAACCAAGGTCAAAGGTCAGTTAAGGTCAATAAACTTTGGCCAAGTTGGGGGTGTTTGTTAAATTACCATCATAACTCTGAAAGTTTATGGATCTAGTTCATAAAACTTGGACATAAGAGTAATCAAGTATCACTGAACATCCTGTACGAGTTTCAGGTCATATGACCATGGTCAAAGGTCAGTTAAGGTCAATGAACTTTGGCCGAATTGGGGGTATTTGTTGAATTACCATCCTAACTCTGAAAGTTTATGGATCCAGTTCATAAAACTTGGGATATAAGAGTAATCAAGTATCACTGAACATCCCCTGTGAGTTTCAGGTCACAAAACCAAGGTCAAAGGTCAGTTAAGGTCAATAAACTTTGGCCATATTGGGGTATTTGTTGAATTGCCATCATAACTTTGAAAGTTTATAGATAGAGTGAATGAAATGTGGACATGGGTGTAGTTGACAAGTCTTTATATAAGTCACCGTTCAAATGTCATTTATGGTCAATGAACTTGGTATTATGTCATTATATGAATGGTGTTTTTGTGAATGATTATTTTATAGTAGTTTTCAAAGTTAGCACTGCTGCTATATTAAATTGCGTAATGCAGGCGAGACTGCCAGAGGCGTTCCACTTGTTTATTATGTCTACTACCTCTTTATATTCATACAGGTCACTGGTTTTGAGTGGGAAATTATCAGTTTTTATTTCTTTGGATAAATATAAGTTAAATCTCATTTTATTTTATTCAAATTTATTAATCTACTTGATCTTTTCACAAATTATTTTTGTATGCCATATTGCTTATTAATAGATTGGTCAGCACACAATAATGCTATCTTTGATGTTGCCTGGTCATACACGGAACCACACATAGTGACAGCATCAGGTGACCAGTCTGCTGCCCTCTGGGACGTTCAGACTGCCAAACGACTGGCTACGTTCAAGCAGCACAAATGCAGTCTGAAATCTGTCAGTTTCCGGCCTTGGGATGGGCATGTTTTTGCCTCGGGTGCAAGAGACGGGAGCATTATGATATGGGATGACCGCTGCAAGAAAAAAGGTTTGAAAGTTTTACTGTCACTTTCCTCCCCGTTTCTGAATTGGTCACAATTTTGGAGTGGGGGAGATGATGTGATGAACTCTTGTAGAAATGCCATCATATTTTATGTCTGATTGTCCAGTAGAGAGACACAATTTCAAGCTTTATTGGATCTGATATTTCAGATTTCCAGATTTCAGTTACGCTTATTTTGTTAAAAGTACATTGATTTGTTGCTGAAAAATTTGAGGAATGAATAAAAACTGTAATATAGTTTTATTCTATAAGATTTAAATAGCAAGA
The DNA here is from genome assembly GCF_037042905.1 of Lytechinus pictus. NCBI lineage: Eukaryota > Metazoa > Echinodermata > Echinoidea > Temnopleuroida > Toxopneustidae > Lytechinus > Lytechinus pictus. The sequence goes on from NC_087251.1 coordinate 16,426,645, forward strand.
TTGTCCTTGAAGACAATTGAATTTTTTAGGCCTGAAATTGCAACAAGAAATGTATGCAAACTTAATTCCAAGTAATGTACTAGTTAATAGTTCATTTATCTTCACGAAAGTAAAAGGGTTGGAGTGAGAGACTGTACTTTTTAAAGCGTGCAAAGAATAGCAATCTTGATACCAACGAATGTACATCTTTATGAGGGAAGAAGACTGAATCTGAAAAACTTGTCTAAGGATGCATCAATATATTAATTCTCACTTTTTTTTATTTGTATTATGTTATACAGGAAAAGGATCAAGTCTGCTTCCTGTATTATGGGTTAGTGATGCCCACATTGACCAGACTACAGCCAAAGCTCAGCCGAAACGTCGCAGGAAGTTAGCACCAAACCTCCCGACCATTAACTCATCCTACAGCGTCAGTGTGGTGCTCTTCCAGAAAGAGGACATCCTACTTTCGGCTGGCTCCGCAGATGGGTAAGAATAGAAGAATTCCTCCGAAACTCTCTGTGCTTAATTTCACATTCAATTTCACATATGATATTAACATTTGGTAATTAGATTTACAGGAAAACTAACAAAACTGTATTAAAGCTACTGGTAAGTGTATAAAAATAGAAAAAAGTACTTGTCATCTTGTCATCACTTCAAAAATAATGATTTGAAATTGAAAATGGAAGCTTGGACGGACTGATACCTGTTTCAAGATGAATAATTTATTGGTGAAGTCATTTTTTTCCTGAACGCCCCCATTCTTCCTCAGGATTGTCAAGGTTTGGGATGTCCGTAAACTGAAGACTTCAGGATCATCAACCCCTACCCCTTCACATCAATTCCCATACAGAGGCACAAGCAACAGAAAGAGAGGTATGAGCTACGCTTACAAGTCTATCTGTGTAGAACATGAATGTGTCTTATCTATTGCTATATCATCATGAACTCCACCAAATCGAGTCATTTATTTCTTATCATCTGCCAATACGTGGAGCATTATGAATCATTACTTTCATTTATAGATGTCCAGCAGTGTATTAAAATGAAAAGCATATGAAATGCACAGCTAGATTGTCTGGTAATTATCTTCCAATGTCCCGGTTTGGTGTAGGTGATATGTAATATATCTGTACAAGTAATATTTTCTTAATTCATGTTCATTGTTAAATGTATACAAATTTTGCAAAAAAAGTATTGAGACAACTCTAAAGGTGTTTCTTTTCTTTTGTTATTTTATTATTCAAGTTTACAATTTTCCCCCTCCAAATTGTGATGTATTTGATCTTGATAGAAGAAAAAAATTCTCGAGATTCATTTGTCGGACTCAAATCATAAAAAAATTATGAAATGCTTAATATGAATGAACACATTTCAAATTTTCATTTTGCCATTTCTTCAGAATTTCTTACATGTTTCTATATACCATGAAACGCATGCATTTGATGCCTAATTTACGAAACTTTATTCCTTGTAGGCTATTCCTCATTATCGCTGACATCAACACGAACCCGGGTGTTTGCAAGCTGCACAGACAGTGTAGTCTATGAGTACGATCTCAGTGGTGTGCTTCGATCGCAGCCCGTCGCTAGGTATCAGGGTCATGTGAACTCTACATTCTTTGTAAAAGCTGCCATCTCTCCTGACGACCTCTACCTTTTATCTGGGTCCAGTGACAACTATGCTTACATTTGGAAGGTAATATTAATCTGTTCTTTTTATTGTGTGATATACGTAAGGTATTTCTTGGTGTTTGCCTATCATTAAAGATTACTTAATAGATGGAATAATGCATCTAATAATAATACTGACTTTGTATTTTGTTTAAGAATGAATATGGTACTTCCAGCTTGGAAATAAAACGAACAATCTGTAGTTGGTGCAGTATACTATGTTGCTAATTGTCTTTCATGTGTTTTTGTTATACCAATAACAGATAGGAGAGCCTGAATCCCCTTCAGTGATTTTAGAAGGTCATGATGCAGAGGTCACTTCTGTTACATGGTGCCCAACAGATTTCACTAAGGTAAAATCCCAGATAATCTATCAAATTTCTTCTTTTTGCCCAGTTCAAAGTTGCATAAATTTGTTTTTCTTATTTATCATTATTGTCTTCCTATTGATGTATAGGCCTTAGCGTATACATATATAAGGGGGGGGGGGGTTGGTTACCTACATACGTACACAGGAGTGTACTACTTTGATTCCCAATATTTTTACCGAAAATTACTAATTGTAGGGTATCTTTTAAATTTCAATTTGTAGAATACATTGCTGTTCATTTTGTCACCAAGGAGCAAGAAACTTATCTTCTTGATAAAAGGCCACGCTTGAATAAGGAATGGGAGCTTGAATGGCACATTTCAGTCAGAAACAATTTCTTAATGATTCATTATTGCAACAATGTTGACCAGATTTACATATTTTAAAGATTGAAATGGTTCTAATCTGAATGGGGTGATTTTCTTTGTCTTTGAAGGTTGTGACATGTTCTGATGATAACACTATGAGGATATGGAAGATGTCTACCGGTGAGAAGGTTGATGATGATGGGATCAATAGGGTCATAGGATGGGCCAAGAGATGCAAAAGGAAATTAGTTAAAGAGAGTCAAGGTAAGGGACTTGTGTTCAGAATTGCCAGTATTCACAAACTATGATGTACTTAAATCAACTTACATGTAGATCTCACAAGGCAATTCCACGTAGATCTGTCACTTAGAGATCTTGTTGATTGGCTATGTGTCCACCTGTCTTGCACAATTGATTGTAAATATTAATATTTATTTTCATCTCTATGTTACCGGGTCCTGATTTTCTCTTATGATCATTCTATTTTTTTTTTCCTTTACTTTTTTACTTTAAATTCATATATTCCAGTTGCCATAAATATACCAAATTACAATTCAAATCATTTCATATTTGTTGTTTTGCTTTCCAGGACATTAACTGAAGAAAAGAACTTGGCATATTACAGTACAGTTTTATAACCTATCTCTTATTTTTGTTCTGTTGTATTTCAGTATTCTTGGGTATTTGTCAATCATGAAAAGATATTTCAATATATTTGTCTGAATTTATTGAAAGTTTTACATTAGTATTAAATCTTGCCCTCTCTCTTTGACAGAAACAGAAAGTGGGCCTTCACAGTCATGTTCAGAGAGTAGCAGGACTACTCCTTCAACTGGTGAAGTGCCCCTTTCACCTCAACCCAGCCCTACACCATCTAGCACAAAGAAGAGAAGGTTTAGTTTGAAGGAATGGGTAACCATCTCCCCCAAACCCTCAAGATCGGCTTCCCCAGTGCCATCACCCAAAAGACTCAAGAGTGAAAGCTCAGAAGATATTCAGGATTCACAAATAAATGGACAGAGTGAGTCAGTCCTGAAGAGGAAGGTGAATTCGGAAGAGAAAGAGGAAACCAGTGCTGTCAAGAAGATCAAAATTGGCAACTGCAAAGCCAAGTTTGCAGCATCAGCGAGTTCCTCTGTGCCTGCATCCGAAGTATCTGAGATTGAAGGTTCAGCATGCAGCCAGGGAATGCAAAAGAATCATGAAAGTGTATTGCCTCAGAAGAGAAAGATGGCTGCAGTCAATGCAAAGGACATTTGTACTGTGAAGAAGGCAAAAGTTGATAGTGTAGGAGCTGCTTCAGGTTTGCTGGAAACCTTGAAATGTGTTGATGATACAAGTGCAATACCAAGAAGTGATGACAATGGCCATGTGAAAGACACACCTCATAGGCCACTTGCAAGGGATCATGATGATAGTAGCGAGATTGGACAAGACAAAGAAAATCTAAAGGAAGACAGTGTCAGATTTGATCAGCCAAAGAATCCTCACACCAATGTCCAACGTTCCCCTCTCAAGGATGATCTTCCAATGAACAGGCCAAAGGGCAGTTCCACCTCAAAATTGACAACAAAACGGAACATTGCATTCCACTTTCAGGCATCTCCCAGAGCGAGTGAGGAGCAGGTAAAGCTACTGAAGGAGGATGGGGGCAGTCCAGAGATGCAGCAGCAGAACTTGAAGGAGTGTTTCAAGGAGAAGAAGAGTGGAGGACTTGTCCCATCGAAAAGAAGAAGTATTACCAGACCCATTTCTGGTTACTTCAAGCCAATTGAAAAGAAATCTAAATCAGATACATGACAGAGGCAGAAGTCCTTGTCCTTGTTTAAAATGTGTTTTTCTAAATTTGAATATGGGATCTTGTTATGATAAGTGTAGCACTCTTCAAATCGTAGTTGCCATTGTTTTGTTATTCAACGCCATCAGTATGTACATATTGTTTTACATACAATACATGCATGTGTGTCTCTGCAAAAGTATTTCTGACTGAAACAGTGGATTGAGGCTAAATGTACATTAACACATCTTATCAGTTTTAACCTTCAACACTGTCAATGAGAAATAAGTTTCACAAATAATATTTGTGTGAGAGAACTTTGAATTTCATTGCCTACCCCTTTTCCCCTATATTCATTAACTTATCATCAGGCTTGCCAATTTACGAAGTTCCCTTTCAAATAAAAATGATGGACAATCTATCTTTTTATTTGAAAAAAAAAATTTAATTGCAAGAAACAGTGTTTGCAATAGAATCCAATCAGGGGCCTGTGCCAGAAAGAGTTGCGATCAAACAACTCCAAAAATTAAATGCAACTTCATTTTCAGCCAATGAAATGTTCATAAGGGGACTTGCAATTGATTTGTTTCTTATGTTCAATCGCAACTCTTTCTGCAACATATATCTCTTGACTTTGACTACCTTGTCTTCAGTGAATTCAGTGACCACTTGCTATAGCTTTTACAGACTCATTTTTAAATTCATTCTGTAAAGGAGAACTGAAATTGTTTTCACATTTCACAATTCCCTATACAACTTTTTTTACTCCAAGTAATACAAGTTTAAACAATGACATGTAAAGATGAAGAGTTAACTGTTATAAATGAATTTGAATGATTGTAGAATTATAATGCAACTGGCTGGTGACATGCATGTAAAAAGCCAACTTCAGAAATTTTAGAATTTCTATGAGTATTGCAAGTTTTCAAAAACACTACTCAGGGGCCGCGGAACCGGGGGGGGGGGGGGGGCTTTAGCCCCCCCCCCCCCCACTTTTTTCCAAAACTGTGTACAAAAATGTAAAAATGACCATATGATTGTGATTTTTAGCATAGTCAGCCCCCCCCACTTTTAAAAACGTTCTGCGGCCCCTGCTACTTGTGAAGCAAAATGTGCATATTGAAAGCAGTTCATTCATAAAGACCTAAAACATTTATGAATATTTGTCACTTTAGAGGGGGTGTACTTTAAATCAAGAAGTTTGATTAAAGGTATAGTCTTATAGCCATATTGGAAAAAATATGCCAACATGTGAAGAGATTTTAGTAATTCATTTAAATTTTTGCCGACCCACTTCTATGTTTCTAGTTCATCTTTCAAAGTTAATGTGCCATGGCACCTTTACACATGATTTTGATCATGTAGTTATGTAATATACCCCCAAATTAATAATTGTTTCCACACTTCACAGCTTTCATTACATGATATTTACCAAGTTACATGTAGACAGTGTTAACAATATGCTTATTGCTTCTAAGATTTCCTGTGGGTTTTTTGTTAATAAACATTGAATGGTCTTCATATTTGTGAGCATGAAGTCATAAGATAATTCTTATGTTTATGAAAAATGTCAAGGTAAATGTATCAAGAATAATGCTCATTTGCTGGAGACTGTGTCCCAGAGTTCAATTTCCCTTTAATTAAATGGGAAGTCCACCCCAACAAAAACTAGATTTGAATAAAAAGAGATGTAAAATGGGAAATATATGACATTTTGAAATTTCCCTTTATTTTTTTCACAAAACAACTTTTAAATGAGAATCTATCATGCAAAAAACTATTCCTATGTATTTTTTGTAAGAATTAACACTCTGCATACTTTTGTCTCACAATATATGGAGGACAAAAAATTCATACATTAACCCTAAAATGGACGGGGGGGGGGGGGGTGAATCAACCCCCCCCCCCCCCTCAACATTTTCAGCGATCATTCCGCCGCGCGAAATTTTTTGACCGCGCCACTCGCAGAGTTTATACTTTTAAGTCTCGCGCATCTTTTGAGACCAAATTTACGACGCCCAGGTACGCGGTTCCGAAATTACGCAACATTTTGTAAGTGCATGTCAGACCAAAAATTGTTCCAAAACGTGATTTTGTGTACAAAGTCAATGCAAATTGAGTTTTCTCATCTTATTCATAAAGATATGATTATTTTTACTTTAAACAGCTGAAAGCAATTGTTTTTAGCATAATTATGCTTCAAAAAGGTTGTGCAATAAATCTGGTGAAAAAAACAAAGAAAAACAAAGAAATACATAAGAAATTCATAACACAATAAAATACATAAGAAATTTATTTCCAAACCGAAGTTTTTTTCAATTGCCATTGTTAAGAATGCTACAAAGAATATTTTTACCAAAAATTAGCATTCTAGGAGCTTTATTTAGTGAATTAGAGCAAAAAGTATGATTTATGCATAAATTAGCATAATTAATTCATATAAAATAAAATCTCTTTATTTTGGAAAATTTTACCATACAGCCTTGTAAATTACATCGCACACTACCAGCGTGCAAATTTTTGCGGCGCTCGCGCGATCGGCGGCCGAGATCTCAGGGGGGGGGGTTGAATCAACCCCCCCCCCCCCCCCCCCCCCCCCCCCGGCCACAGAACAGCCAAAAAAGCCCGGCCTAGTTAGGGTTAAAGTACAAAATAGTGAGTGGGTGATGTCGTCATCCATTCCCTCACTTGTATACTGATCAGGAAGTGTATGTGAAATAGAGCAATAAGTCAAAACTTTCCTATTTTACATCTGATTTTGATGGATTCTTATCATTTTTGTTCAATTTTTTCCTTTAATTCAACAAACTATTTGTCAAGGTGGAGCTCCCTTTAATATATCATCAACGACATCGTATGGTAAAATAATAAAGCAACGTATTCATATGAGGTCATGTGCGAGGTTCTTACACTTTGAATAATAAACACAAGAGACTGCAATTTTTTTCAGAGTTTTCATTTTGTTTATTTTTTTTCTTGAAACTTCCTCAGCTTCACTGAGAAAAAGATTGCTCAAAATACATACTTCCCAGACAAGGTCTACTGTTAACACATCAACTACATGTTCCCTCCTATATGATCTGTGAAGAATGTTCATTTCCTTTTTCATAAAAATTGTTGTCAATGATTTATAAAATACCTTCACAGCCAAATGTAACGATTTCAATGATTAATATTGATCTTATCTCCTTCGTATTGACAAGTTGTTTTTCAAACTGACCCATTTTCACAACAAAGTTCTACGAACAAAAATAAAAGTGACCAGTTACGATGATTTGTTGCATGAACATATGATCCACTACATTGCCAATCTTCCAATCAGGACCATTGTTCCATGAAGCTTACTCAGTGCTGACAACTGAAACACCCCCTGAAATTTGATCACAGGGTTTCCATCATTGCATTTGGTTAAAAATCCCAGAGTCCATATCAGGACTATTTCATAAAACCTGTAATCAATGACAAGCAATATAAAGCTATTGCTTCTTTTTCCCCCAGTAATTTATGTAACAGGACAGCTCTTTTGTATTTGTTTGTCCTCTTTTCGCTCAAAGTACTTGAGGGGTGTGTTTCACAAGGTTAAGACTATATTGGCGTCGATTTGGCACTCGTAATCAATGGGGTTTATTTAGTCAGACTACGCCTCGTGAATATTCATGGGAATAGAATGTGTAATTTCCAACGCAACGATCAGCTCGACTGGTGTAAAGGATGCACTATTGTGAGTTTACTGCAGTCAAAACCACTGACGCAGGTTAGAGTTTCACCTTGAACGATTTTAAAGTTCTCTTAATTATTGAGGCAAGACTGAACAAAAATACAAGTCCAAGATTTGTAGTCCGATTCAAAGCCTCCAAAACAGAGTCAGCCCTTATCATATTGGTTGAGTCTGCCGAATTAACACCAATATAGTCTTAACCGTTTCACAAAGAGTTAGATTTAAGCCTAATAAAAAGTCATGCTTAAGTGCAAACAGGCACATGTTTATTCGTGTATCAATCATGTGCAGTCCTTGAATACCGGAAAACTGAAAGATTTGCTCATTTGAAAGATCTGCTCATGTACAAATATATACGCTGTGCACAAGTAGACTGCTCAATATATGATGATCCCTAAAACTGTTTAAAAAATCTTATAAGCCTGTGGTTCCAAGGATTATCAAAGCTGGATTCCATAAGTCAAAAACACAATTTCATAATTATAAATGAAGTGTACGTAATCACAATTTTTCAATTCAATACTGAATTTCGATGACCCGTTGCAAATTTTCCAATATTGTGAATGCCTGGAGAAAAAAAATAGATTTCTAAAAATAAAACAACACCAATCGACTCCTAATGTAAGTCACAGAATACAGGTATTATTCACACACATTCTGATATCAGAATGTTTGAATCATATACCCATTCGAAGAAGAAAAAAAGAATTCTAAAATATTAAACAACCTCGTCTGGTACTTGTATGTTTGAGCATTTTTTTATTATTTAATACTATTAAATACAAAGACAGACACTGAGACACTCTCATTCGCAGTATGTTTGATCTAAGACACCAAATACTGCATATCGGTATTTTACACTTTACAACATTTGTACAAAAATATCCTCTCCCACTGATCACATTATTTCCTTTTACAGTACATATATGTTCAGCTATCGTCACATGTTCAGACCGTAAAACATGCCATTGTTATATTGTCAGACATATCATGCTGCTGCCATACCTTTATGTGAAGGCTACCCATCAATGTTACATAGATGTAGAGCCATTTTGATTTAACATGCTGAATACTAATTCTGCAATACTCGTAGGCTTTACACCATGATACTTAAGTTTCAGTAGGCAATGGGTTAAAATCCAAAATACAGTGAAACCTGTATAAACAACACAACAAAAACAAAACGGGAGGTCTTCATGGTCGGTTTTATGTTTGTACGTGCCCCAGTGATAAATATTTCATGGAACCAAAATGTGGTTTTAAGTAGGGCACCTTGTCAAAAGTCTACAGCTTCGTCTTGCAGGAATCCCACAGCAAAGGGTCTTTTTGCGTCTTTTGATTGCAGCTTTCCCTCATTCTCCATTGTTTTGTCTATGGTGAAGTGTGAGAGTTGGTAATGAAAGGCCGTCTGCAGGATTCCCACACGAAAGATAAAGCTCTGATTATTGACAAGGTTAAGTTTACAGAGTGGCGATACTTATGCATAGGTGTTCGCTAAAGTGGAATAGATTTACTTGATTCAATTAATCCTACATAAAGCCTTTCAATTATTGAAACCTTGGGAAGGTAAATTGCCAACTCATCCACTTACCACATGGTCTATCTTTATCTACTCTAATGCCATTCCGTCCATCAACATTTCGTCCAACAACCATTTGGTCCAATAACCATTTGGTCCGATCATCACTTCGTCTAATCACCAGTTCATCTATGACCATTTCGTCAAATAACCAATTGGTGTAATACCCATGTTCTTATTGTTCATTTTGCCCAATTACTAGTAACACTCTTCCAATTAGACCAAATGGTTTATGGACTAAATGGCTACTGGACCAACTGGTTATTGGACGAAATGGTGGGTGGACGAAATGGCAATTAGACCATGTGGATAGTGGACGAATTGATGATAGACCAAATGAAAGTAGACGAGTTGGTAATTAGACGAATTGGCATGTTAATAAACCCCACTCCAAGTCTGCAAAGAAGTACAAACCATTCAACTTAAGGACCAATAAGGATGTGTTTCAAAGCTCTTTCTAAGTTTGAAAATGCACCAATGGAATTTGGTCAAACCTTCAGTAAACATGTTTCCCTCATTTTGCTGCTTTTGTAGAAAACACCCAATGTTGGGGTCTTGTCTTGTCTAGGGTTAAGTCGGCATATGCAGGCTTGCTGTACTCCAACTTTGTTGAAAAAAGTGAGGTCACCGAGCAAGCAGGTTACTTACTAGGCTTTTGGATGATTTTTGTTTTGAAGGAGTCAAGTGAGGTTATTAAAGTGGACTTCCTCTTTTAAATGTAAATTAAGGCCAAGTTTTATTATAAATGCTTGCAGCAGAAAAATAAAGAGTGATCAGTGATTGCTTTAGTCCAAGAGAACTAGCAGCATAGCAATTATAAAAAAAGAGAAAACTTATACACTATTATGATATCAAACTTTGGAATAAGAGTCTTTATTATATCCTCTGCAGCATTCCTTCTACACACACAAACCACAGTCAACCTTCATTATATAATCCCTTATATTTCCCCTTTCTCAGTATGACAGATTATACCTCAAGAACCCACAAAGGTCCCTTAGGTTATTTGCCTGCCTAAGGATTAGGGATAAAAGATATTTCATAAACCAAGACAATATTGGATAGTGGAACCTCACGTATCTTTTCTACATAAATGAATGAGATACATAAATGAATGTCAAATCCCAACCAAATAATTGAAAGTTTAGCATATATTTGCAAAAGGACCAAATAATTCTTCTAGAAACCTGTATGGTTACAATTATTTAAGCTCTTAAGCAACATACCAGTCCCCAATTTCTTCCAGAAAAAATTGTTATAAGTTAATCTTTATTTCTAGAAAGCATGTATTCCAATTGCTCAACAATTAAAAAGCACAGAAAGGATAGACTTACTTTCTAAGATTAGAGTACTTAGGGCATTTTTTTTCATAATATGTTTAGCATTCAAGATGTACACATTTTGGCAAGTTATTTGTGGGCTGGTCTTGGTTGATCTTCATTATTGGAGCCTAACTTGTGACACAAATGTGGTCCCCAGGCTTCTAGCATGTCATATAGCCAGCATACAGATTTATACAGATTTGCCAAGATTAAAGCAACTACAAATATGACATCATAGGCAGAAAGTGGGTCATAGCAGAGGTTCCACAAATAGTCTGAAATCTTAACACAGTTTTGGTAGTTGCTTGACAGCATTATTCTAGGGGAACACATGATTTTTGTTTTATTTTTTAAAAAGCTCTTTTAAATCAAAGAAATGTCTATCAGCAATGGGGACACACTTTGACCATTGCTGCATAAAACTGTTAACATGACATGCTTGATATTCTAGACATATTAATAAGAAATCTAAATGGGCCGACCAACCTGGACGATCTAACTAGAGTGTGCTGACATACGTATGGCAAGCCATATTATCATTTAACCATAGAAGGACTGGGCTATTTGAGATGTATTGGGGACTGGGGGGGGGAGGCTATGATGGCTCCCCCTTCTGATCTCGGCCACTGTTCGCAAATTTGGCACACACATTCTTTACCGCATAAACAGCAAGCCAGTATAAAAAAAAAATTATTTATTATATATAAAATATTCAAATTTATTTTTGAAAAACTTTATTTGCATATTGAACACCCAACTTCATTTCAAATTTTCTTTTTTCTCCAGACGTCATCTTTGTAATCATATTTAAAGGTTTCCACAAAGAATAATTGCAAGAGCCAAATTTTTCCTTGTGAATTTCTTTGTTTTTTTAATTTATGTATTTCTCTGTTTTTTCATCTTTTATTTTTCATTGTTTTTTTTCAATGGAAATAATTACAGCCCATTTAACAACTAAATTAAACCCTAAATTAATTAAGCAGACCAATTAGAATAAAACATAATCACCCTTTTTCAAATTTCATCTCCCATAAACTTTGTACACAAGAGTATAAAAATGAGCCATTTTCGGCACAACATTGCCTCGTAAAAAGTCACATGGCATCGCGATGCTGTACCCATACGTTGCGAATTTGGTCTCAAAAGTTGCGCGAGACTTCAAAGGAAAAAGTCATAAGATTTTGCGCAGCTTTCTTTTTGCGTTCCAGAAATGTAGTGCAAAGCGTTGAGGGGGGCCTAGTCATTTTAGGGTTAATTTGATATCAAGAAATAGGTTAATATTTTCAAACGGCTTGCCATACGTATGTCTACAAATGCTGCTCAATCATTTAAGTGTGACAGCCCCTACATTGATTGCTTGCCAGCAGCATCAGAAAGTAGAATAAGAATGTTCTCTCAAGTGGAAATGAAAAGTAGCACTCCATAAAAAGTATACTCATGTACCAATGTGATATTTCTATGCAAATACTGTAAATCTAAAAAATAAAATATTAAAAATGCATATGCCACTAAACCCTATTCTAATATAGAATCTACTTTCTACTTAACCAGAAAAATGCCCTCACGATCCTTATGTAAAAATGTATCACCACTTGTGTGTAATACCAATTGAGTAAACTACAATAGATTCAGATATTTATTCTCCTAAAAACTACAATAACATTACATCTACTTGTCAATATTTTAAGTCATTGTTTTGTTAAAGAAAATAAGTAGTTTCATTTCAGAAGATTTTATGGGTTTTAGTTTACTCTCGTCACAACCACTTCAAACCGGTCAATGTATACTAATTTCTTAGATATTAATATTTCCTTTTATAATTTATAGGTTTTATGTGTTGCTGTGAACACGTTAACTTTCACTTATCTTTCAGTAGGAATGTGCAAGTTCAAGGGGTCCTACAAATAATTTGACAAAAGGAAGCAAGTAACAAATGTGTGAATTTCCTTTAACCCCCCCTCCAGAATATAAAATATGGCTGCCAGTTTCATAGATGTCAATGCATTTATAGCATGATGATAAACCAAACGTCTCTACATGAAATTTTGCATTGAAGAAAGTAATTAATTTGTAACAAAATAACATGTAAATTCATTAAAAAAAATATTTTGATTAATATGTCGCTTGCTTCTATTTGTCGAATCCAAACAAGTTCAAATCAAGATTTACCATATCAAAAATTTAAATGCAACTTGCTCGAACCAAGTCATGCAAGTGAATGCCCCCATATTTTATTGGCTCCCAATGACTCTTTATATGTCCCAACAAAGAAGTTCACTCTATCCACAAGTTTGGTTACCACAATTCTGACTAACACATTGATTCATTTGATACAAGAGTAAGACCATAGATCAATGCTAGGGTTCTCTTTACTCCCATCATAACATTTTGGACCAGATCACACCATTTCAAATTGATTCGCTTTTTTCTTCATATTTATTTTTTCACAATGTTTTACCCGCTGATGATTAATCTCACAGGTCCAATTACGAAGCTAAAGCAATGATATGGAAATAATATGGTTGCTGCGTTAATGTTCACACTTGTCCAAACCTGGACAATACCTGCTTTAACCTATTCACACCAGTGACTTAATCCAGTATAATCTCCCAATACATTTGTGTTCCAATCTCCTCACCTGTTCACATCACTATCTTTAAACTTTAGATATCATACATACATCTTGATTGCACTCCTAAATTCTTTCTGTACATCCATTCAATTATCCACTTCCAATGCAATTTTCAGTTCAAAACTATGTAGCACTCTTCCATGGCACATCATAGCGTTTAACCACTAAACCATTTGTTCTTTATCTTCAGCTCTATTTAGTTTCCACCATATAACGAGTCAAAATCTTGACACTTATGGTCTTAGAGGCATCAGCATAAATGCAATGGTTACTTCTTATTTTTCTTTAACCAATGACTCTCCCAATAGTTGTATCCTGTCTCTGTTGGAAAGAGGAAAACTCCATAGCAATTACTGTTTATGCCTACATGGTGACACAGATACATGTCCGCTCATCATATACTTTTTGCTTTTTTAATCCACAATCTGTTACAGATGCAACATCTAAACACAACATAGTCAGGAAGAAAGAGAGAAGACATATAGCAACATAGACAGACAAAGAGAGCCAAAGAAAATAAAAGAGAAGGACAAAAGGGGATTAGGAAAAAGAATGTAAGAGTGTTGGAGAGAGAGGAAAAAGGAGAGTGAAAAACAAAATGAGAGAGTTGAAAATGGCACAATCAGGAATCCTAACTAAACCTTAAAAATGTACAAAGAGAAAGGAAATTAACACAGTGATAAAATGTCAGAGAACAAGAAATAATAAAAGAAAATTGTAAAACAAAAAAAAAGAATGGCCAATTTACGAGACCGAGGGACAGAAACAGGACATGGTGCTGCATAAGGTTACAGAGGAATAAGTAAATGAATTCCTGGTGTGTGCACTCTCCTGTAACACTTCAAACCTGAAGTACACTACCGCCAAGGAAACTGAGATTTTCCAAATTTGTTTTCGTCCTGCCACAGTGAATGAGGTTACAAGCTCTTCCAGAATGAGAATGTTCCAACAGTATCATCACAATGCCAGAATCAACACATCTATTCCAAGCAATCCTGGACATGTTCAAACTGCTTATCCACAAATCTGCTGCCTCAGCGCTCTCATATTACCTTCCCCCAGATCCTCAAAAGTGTCCAACATGAAGATTTTTCCATTCTGCTAAAATATTGCCCTCCAGTACAATCTCAATGCATTGGAATCAGGTAGTTTTTTCTACTTGGTAATCTCAAGTAGTCCAGCCAAGAGAATGTCCATTATGGATGTAATAGTCTTATAGTTCATTTCAGTTTCAGGTTCCTGTCAAACTTCTGTGCTGCCATCGGTATCTGCAACAGAAAGGCCAAACAACAATATTACAAGTTAGTGCTTCAGAATGAAAGGTAATGGAGTACTATTCCTGCAACTTATTCCATGGGTAAACAGTTTTATGCAGAGACTTGATTAAAATGTGCACGATATGAACATTGAGTATTATCATACTGATAATCATATCTGAACACCCAAAAAAAATACATTAAAGTGGTTTGCCATATCTGAACACACTGAACTAATGTTAATGAGGTTTACTGCATCATCAGGGATACTAACCTCATGAAATATTTCATTGCAATATTTTAAGAAAAAAAGGGTATTTTGGGTGGTAAAAGAATATTTTCAGCTTTCCTGCATAAGACATTTTGAATTTTGGGAAAATGACTTCTTTTCATGAAATCTGCAGTATTTTCATTAGTAAACTATTCTAAATTGCTGCAAAATGGAAGAGTTGGCATCTCTGGACCATATGTGGGCGCATCTTGGTCTAGTGGTTCTGACTCTCGCCTTTCAAACTGAGGGTCATGGGTTCCAATCCTAGCCATAACGTGTTTTCCTTCAGCAAGAAATTTATCCACACTGTGCTGCACTCAGCCCAGGTGAGATGAATGGGTACCCGGCAGGATTAATTCCTTGAATGCACGAGCACTGAAAGGCAGCTCGAGATAACGTCAGGGTAATAATAATAACAATGCGCCTCGGAATAGATTGTTTCTAGATAGATGGCGCTATACAAATGCCTATTATTATTATTATTATTATTATTATATGTGAACGAAGCTTTACCTGATGACTCATCAGGACCCCAGACCCTAATGGTGGTGTCATCTGAGACGGAGACAAGCATGTTAGGAAGAATAGGATTCCAGGCAACACAGTTCACTGTCCTGGTGTGGCCCTGCAATACTGCTATTGGTAACTCCTTCTTAGTGTGCCATACATATACATTATTATCTGAAAAAGAGAAGAATCAAGATTCAAGATATTTACTTTCTATTTAAACATAGATATTTGTCCTCTACATGTGAATGATATAAACAATAAATGAATATAAAAATTCATCGAGATAAAAAGAACAATACCATAGCAAAAACATATCACAATTTCACGTAAATTTTCATTAACATGTATAAAATTTCAACCAGTCTACCGTAGTAGTAGTAATAGTACTCCAGGTTTTAAATCCTGTTTAGTTCATGGTTGTCAAGGGAGGGGGCCTAGATTTACCTCACACAAATGAAATTGCTCTACCCCTACCTCCACTTTGACCTTCCTACTCTCAAACAACTTTCACTCATTGGTCACCCCCCTTTCACCTCTTGACTAAACCTGAAATACAAACACCCTCCTACTCTACACAACAACTATGTAAACACAGAAGACCAACCTTCACTACCACTTGCTACAAACTTCTCATCCACGCCCCCGAAGCACGAGTGTATTGTGTAGAAGCCATGGGTGACACCCTGAAACTTGCGAATGAGCAGCTTGTCCTTGATGTCCCATAAATGAACTCCCTGGTAAGCCACACTGAGCAGGGCCTGTCGCTCGTTAGAACTGATAGTGAAGGACATGATAGAGTGATCTTCTTGAAGACTAGGAAGGAAAAAAAGGAAGGTTAAATGCTGTACATTATTAATACAAAAAAAAATCACAAAACTATTTTCATTATCACTCTTTTTTTTCAGAACTCTGAAACTTTGCTACTGCCATTGGAAAAGTTTAAACCTTGATCAGTCTGCCAAATGTAGCATCCTGGAGGTGTCAGGGGTCACAAATCAGAGACAGTTGTTATAGGATCTAGTTACATGTCTAGAAAGTGCCAAGGTAATTCATCTTATATTTGTGCCAAATCAGTAAGAACATAATCTCAGTAGGACCCCTTTGTATGGTATGCAGCAACAACAACAATAGCATCTTTTTATTAAGTTTCCAGATGTCAGTCTCGCTTTTACTAAGGTCAGATGACTAGTGTATAACTTTTAAACTTCACATCACATCAACTTTTATTGAATGCTATTAAACTAATTTGAATTCATTGGTGAGTCTTCAAAGGGGAACTTACACATGTTGGTCTGTGAGATCATCAAAGTTATACGCCCTGATGCGATGATGTGTGTCTGCTGCTAGCACCGTCTTACCATCCTTCTTCATACATAAACACTGTACCCTTACACCTTCCCAGGTGTCTAGAACATTGCCATCCAAATCCTGCAGTAATATCAAATAAGAATTGTAGACCTCCAGTATATAAAGACCACCTTTGTATAAAGACCTAAACTTTGCTTTCCTTGAGCATGGCTTGTAATCGGGGGACATTCTAAAGGAAGTTAAGGAACCCTATCCATAAAGACAATTTGTCTACAAAGATTACTGTTTGAGTTATTTGTATACCAGATTAAAATCAGACAGCACTGATTATTTTCACTAGCTTAAAAATACAGGAGAACCAATGTGCCCTTTTCTTATAACAGAGTAAACTCTCAAATGGAGGCATTTCATTCAAACTATCAGATATCTAGAAAGGTAGAAATAAAACAGAAAATACCGGTACTGGAATAATGCGGTTTATGTAATTAAATGGCCAGCTCTCTCAAGAGCCCAATGAGTACTACATAATCAGAGAAAACAAAGAGTTAATGAAAGGCAATGAAGAGCAATAGCTAAACTAACAAGCTAAAGGTAAACTTGGTTATATTATATTTGAAATGTTTGAGTATTATACAAGACAGTTCTTCAGCTTAACAATGAACCGTTCAGAGTTTCAGACAAAGGATTATTGGGGAATGTGAGAACCTGAACAACTGACTCGCCAATGTCTGATCAGATTCATACTGTTCAAACTTACACACTGGTAGAACTGCCCTCTCGTCCCTCCTGTCACAAACCTCCTACAGTCAGAGTTCCATGAGGCACTTGTCAGGCAGTCTTCTGGTGACTGACTCATCTTTGTTTTTACTTCCCCTGTCTATTGTAAACAGAAATGCGTAACTGATTAGTCAAAAGCTGTATTCTAATATGAAAGTGCATTGCACTTGTGTACTCTTTGCAACATTCTTATGTTCCCTGTCCCTGCATGGGTCATCATTCAAGTCCGGTCCATGGAATATACTTAAATTTCTATAGGTTTTTTATTATATCTAGCTTATTATGTGGGGAGTAGCAAACAAAAAGTACAAATGTTTCACAAACAAAAATAAATCCTTGTGATTATAAAGGGGCACAAATCAATCAAACTATTATTTTTCTTTCATTGACCATTGAGTATTAGAACCAAGCCTATCCTATCAACATCTATGAAAAAATAGCAATGGCCACAGTATGGGCAGACTTCTTCCATATTTTCTAGTACTCTAGAACATTAAGGGAGAAATTCAACTGCAATAGGGAAAGAGTATCTAAAGAGAAAGATACAGAGAAAATAAACAGATAGTACAAGTTCATACAAATAGGGTGATGAATGGAATATTGTAAAACAATTCTGGCTAAAGAGATAAGTTAGTCAAATGCCTTTTCATGACTTTTTGTCAGTAATGTCTCCTCATCCATCAATTGATAATATCAGCTAATGCTCTTAACAATAACAAAGAAGATGCATGTACATGATGACGAAGACGATAAAGGTGATAATAATGACAGTAACTACATGTATGAGGATGATGACAATGTTTCCTGTCATCCCCTTTTAACAATGCCAACAACTTTGATGAAAATAAAATGATACTTACCTCTGCATTCCAGACCCATAGTTCTGATGAATCTTCAGGTCCACAAACAATGAGGTATCGACTATCTGGACTCCAAGCTAAGAAAGACACACCAAACGCATGCCCCTCAAATGTCTTTTTCCTCTTGATTTCTAACGTTTCCTGAAGAAAAAAAATATCAGAACCATAAACCTCCTCTACTGCATCACCATGCAAACCTTCAAAAAATATCTGAAACAGAATGTCTACATTAAATTATGTTTCATTGCATAATAAGGTGTGATGATAGTTGAATGGCTTACTTCTTGACTGAATAAATGCTTTTCAGAATGGAACGAATGCAATTGACTTCAGACCCAAATATAATTAATCTGACACTTTTCATCAATATCATCCTTTCATAAACATCATCTAGCCAGAAATATTCTTCCAAATATGGCTTAATAGAAAGATAATTTTCAATCATCTTGATTATTTCTAATTTTAATATGTCTGAAGAAAACATGCATGAAGGTCATCGAAAGATAATCCATTTATAAGCATTCAAATTTATATTTATGGCAGTCTTCAGTGTCCCGCCTTACAAAGAAAGGGATTGATCAGAATGAGCTCAACTATGGAAATCCATCAATGTCATAATTTTTCATACAGGGACTTTACACACCATCCCTATGGAAACAAAGAGGATCACATTGGACTCTCAAGACACTGGTGCATGCATGGTAGCACATAAATAATTTGATGAATACCTTGATAACATCCCATACAATGACTGTCATATCCTTAGACCCTGTAGCTAGTTTGGTGCCGTCCGGTGAGAACTTACAGTACCAGACCTCATCACAGTGATCATGTAATACCTGATGAGTCTTGGAGGGAAACTGATTCCTACAAGAAGAAAAATAGAAATACACATATGGAAGACAATCATTGTGTTTTTATATCTTATTGCAACTTGACTGTACACAATGTTATAAAGGCCCCCTATGAGAACGGTATTCCACTTGTGGAAGGGGACCACCATATACAAATAAAACATGCTGGTAATCACATTAAATATAAGAATGCAAATATAATGGCTACCTGTATCATATACTGTGCATGCAGCTAGGTTGATGCTAGAGTAGCAGGACATGCCAAATATTGATATTACCACTAAATATGCAATATTTGAAATTCAATTTTATAAAATGGGTTTGTTTTTCTTCTAAAACTTTACCTTGAAGGTCACTGTCTCAACTAGCAAAGAAGGGTTCATCTAATATACATGTATCATAATCAATAGCTCTTCCACACCAATATAGATCAAGCAACTCTGAAAACTAGTATCATGAAAAATTTGAACAGTCACATGAAAAGCCACGGATAAAACACCGCTTCCAATTAATCGTAGTATGCACTCTCACAAAATATCTAGCTATTAAACACTTTACACAACTATATTGGATACCTAAATATAATAAGCTGTCTAGCCTAGTCATGTAATTGACTTACCTATTACACACATGATCAAACAGTAAGGACATATTCTGGAGGGATTCTTCCCCTAGCCTGGTGTTGTGGAAAGGACACCTTGTCTTCTGGAGGTCGACGGCTTGACCAAGTAAAGTATAGAGGCGACGGGGAGGTAGCATCACTGATGCCGGCAAGAAAGCTGGTCAAAAACAATAATGAAAATAGTAATAACAGTGGGTTCTTGTACTCTTATGTTCAGATACATCAGATATGACACTTCTAGCACTCAACAAGTATTACCATACAGTAGCTTAAAACTAGCTGCCAAAGCATTTCTGGGAAAATAACAATATTTACAAACTGAAGATTTAAAGTAGATCTAAGATATTTGTGCCATCCATCAAGATACCCACTTCCATTAGGTCATAGAAGTATTAGTAGTAGCCGTGGTAGTCAAAATCAAGGTTAATATTTGGTTTAGTAAGAATCCCTGAACACAGGGTTGCCAGATTACCTTGAACTATTAAACAGAAAATTGTTTCTCCCTCTCCCTCCACTGAAATAATAGTCAACTGGGGGGGGGGGGGTGGCTAAAGTTGCCTCACAAAATTTGATACTTCTTCCTCTGCTGACCACTGAAATAATATATTCTTTAGTGTATATACTCACATTGAAGCTGCTCCATAAGTTTACCTCTGGATTCTGGTCCTTTACCAGCCCAGCTAGCTTTCTCTCTCAGCTCATCTTTATTGGAGCACATTAAGAACCTATAATACAAAACATAACATTTTTTTCTGTAATAAACAAAACATTCTAATGTGCCATCTGGAATCAATGTAATGTATATTTAGCCAATGTGGTCCAAAATGATTGGATTTCCATACTCCAGTCATGCAAAGACTGATGGAAGACTCTCCTATCAGTTAAAATGAACACCACTATTAACCAAATTATAGATCCTGTTAAAACAAGAGCACAGAATCAAAAACAGTAATATGGTCATTAATTATAATCACCCACAAAAGGCTGCATTGGAAAAAAATGTAACATGCTCAAAATGGTTTGTAAGTTATCCATGACCAGTGACCCTTTCTAGTGCCAATGGAGAATGTGAGATATCACAACTATTTCTGTTTTAGCCCATGGGGAGGGCATTTCCGTGGACACTACTCAAATTTGGAACAACATTGAATTTTCCTACAAACAGATGCCCAGAGCTGCCAACCATTACGTTTTTGCCGTAATCATTACGTTTTTTCATTCAAATTACGGCATTATGGTTTTTCTTTTCAAATTACGTTTTTTGACAATTTTGATAATGTGTGTACATAATTGTATGTATGTGGAGTGCGTGTTGAGCCCACTGAACTAGAAATACGTATTTCTAGTTCAGTGGTTGAGCCCGAGATGAGCCTGGTATTTGCGCGTGCGTAGTCGCCCGCCGGCCGGTTTTCCAACGCACTTTAATAATTTGATAGCGTGCACGTACATATACGTTAGTTGAATATGCGAGCGGCATGCATGGTACGAATCGCGATGTATAGCGACTGGTAAATACGTCTGTAAGGATGATGACGTCATCCAAGATGGCAACTTACGATGACAAACGAAAGGATCGAGGATGATTATGTTTTGATCATCATTTGAAAGGAAATAACAGTAACTGCGGTCTAAGGTACGATATTTCTGAATTTTATATATTTTATCTTAAATTTGCATGTAATTTCTTTCCTATAAAGTGATGTTTTATGTACAAAAAAACGATCCGAAAATCAGATTTCAGAATTTAGATCTAACGTTACTGCTAATACGTTGTCTTTACGCACGGGCCAACACTCTTCAGGTGATCGAGCCAACGTTTGTTCTTGCAGCGCAGAGCGAGGAGTACGATGAATTGGGTAGGGTAATTCCCAAATGTAGTAAGAGAAGAGTCCATTTGTAATGGAGGGGGATTTGGAGGTTTGAGGGAAATTATTATTCCATTTGCAAAATTTTACAAAAATACTCATCATATATATTAAAGATTGAATCATCAAAAGATATTTTTCATATACTTTAAAATTAATTGTTGTGATAAAGAAATGAAATTTTGAGGCTATTTTCTTGAATTGATTAATATCAATTCCCTTCGGATAACGGTACTGTCTGGTTAATTTTCATCAACTCGTAATCGTATCAAACACGATGAATTCGGCTTTGAAAAGACCTGGAAAGCTCTTCATTGTCCCTTGAAGTAATAATTCTGGGTGATTTTAACATTTATTGATAGTTTCACATGATTTATACTAGAGAGATGTCCTACTGCCTTTGGAATTCATTAAAAAAGTCGGCACTTTAGCATTCAGTTTAGCAGGAATGGGAAGATTTCTTCCCCGGTTCTGGCGGCCTAGATGTCTGCTCTATAGTGCCGTCACTGCTGGGGATGATTGAGTGTGCGTGCAGTGTGATTGAGGCTGAGCTGTGCACATCGTGAAGTGATTTACGATGGGACTTTTGTGGAATGATTTCAACTTCTTATCTATAGATCTATTTGAATTTTAGATTAGATTGATTTATGAATAATTTTTCTATATTTGTGGAATGTTACATGTACACTTCCATTTTACGACACTTTAATTTTAAAGGGTACTGTTTGGCAAAAACAATGTTACTTGGGAAGAGAAGTCTGAATTGATGTCAACTTTTTTTTTTTTTTTTTCTCTTAGTCTACAATTTGGTAGTTTTGTCAGGAAACTCAACATAAAACAATTAATTATTTTAGAAGTGGAAAGGAAGCCCCAGAAAAATGGGGCCCTAAAAATGTTCACCAGAACTGATTTTGGTGCCCCTGAAAGAATTTTTTCTCGACAGATCTTCACTTTGATAAGTGCCGGAGTAGGTTGCACTACAAAATGAAAGGCCTACTTGTCATTTTTAGAAAAATTTGCCTAGGTGCCCATTTGACTAGAATAAAAGTGGCCTTCATGTCCTTTAGAATGGCCTTGATACCCCTTGAAATTTTGGGGCATCCAAGGCCACTTTGCCGGTTGCCCCAAGCTGAAAGTGCCCATTTGAAAATGGCCTTGCCCCTCTCAATTCTTAATTCAAGCCCTGCTACTGACTTAATTAAAATAAGGGTCCAATTTGTAATAAATAATAATAATAATACAAAACATTTATAGGGCGCTTAATACGGGCGTTTCTAAGCGCACTGTGTTCTGAATTTTACTTTACATGGGGGAAACAAATATTAAATGGGCATATTAACACAAGGTGTGACACTCCGTTACTTAGCCCAGACTAGGCCTAGAGATTAACTTTTTTTAAATTGTTCACTGCATACATACTTTTTGCATTGGATGTTTGTCGCATGTCGTTTTAAGGTTCGTTTTAACACATTCCTTTTTTTTGTTGGAAATTCCTTTTTTTGGCCATAATGATTCCTTTTTTTGCTTGCACAAGGTTGGCAGCTCTGGTCATGCCTATTTAAAAAGGAAGGATGATAATCTAAAAACTTTACCTGATGGAAATTAAAATGATTGTGAATCTGATTTAGCACCAATCGATTAACTTTAACTACACTCAAATGTATACTTTCTGTTGTACCTATCAGACAAACATTCAATTGCAAATTTGTAATTAATAAAAACTGAGTTTATGATGGTCTACAATTAATTTGCAATAGAGGAGGTGCGATAGCTCAGTCGGTAGAGCGGGAGTTTTAGATTCAGGTGACCCGGATTTGATTCCAACTTGGTGCGCTAGTGCCCTTTGGTAAGGCATTAATCGTCATTACCAGGTCCCTCGGAGAGGACCTTAAGACGTTGAATCCTCTGGTTGCTTGCTTACAAGCATTCATGCTTTCTTAGCAATCAGGTACACAATCACTCCCATTTACTATTTTACCATTTTTAACATCCCATAAGTTTATGACTAGCAGCGTTCTTGAACTCACCCGCTAAGTACATGGACCCGATCTGTATTATATTTGAGTGGAGTGAGTTCCTTCCGGAGGCAGTCTAATGCTTCGATGATGGACCCATCCTCAAGAAGTTCCAGGAACTTCTGCTCTAAGATCAGGAACCTCATCTTCTGCAAGTGGGGAAAAATGATATTAATGCATGTCTTACCTTAAAAAGAATGAATGGATTACATTCAGAGAGATCTGGAAAACTCAGGTAGTAGACTCCCATCAAAGGAATATTATTTTGAAGGTTACAAAATATACTATACATGTACATGTACATGTACACATTCAATAGAAGAGAAACAGAGATATAATCTTTATCCATGATAAATAACAAACTCGGAGAGCAGGGCAAAGATCTTGTTGGAGCTGAAGTAACGTGGGTCCCATAACATAAAGGTTGATTTTTACGATTGATTGTACATTGTAGTCAATGCAGTCAATGCAATCAATCATAAATTATTTTTCTATAATGATTATTAAGCTTTGTGCTCTGGGCCCCAGAAGGCATCAATGTGACAATCTTCCATCAGGTTGAATTTATTTCATTTAAAATTACACCAACCAACCATCTAAAGCAAAATAATCTAGACTCATACTACACATGAGTTTACACTGTTTATCATGCTTAACCAAAATTGTGCAATTAAATATGTATGACACAGTCATGCTGAGGATAATGATGACATCATCATGGTCAGGTGCCCATGATTATTATACGTGAAGATAATTTAAATGCAATAAAGTAGCACTTGCAGTTCTTTGAGTTGATACATGTATACTGATTTGCATGAATTACTGCAATTTTCTTTTCTTTAAAGGAGAATGAAACTCTTGGAGCAAGTTAGCTTTTGTGAAAGCAGAAAAATCAAAGAATAAGATCAACAAAAGTTTGAGTAAAATAGGACTAGCAATAGAAGAGTTATGAGCATTTGAATGTCGAGATCCCTAATGCTATGGAGATCCTCATATTGGCAATGCGACCAAGATCTATGATGTCACAGATGAACAACTCTCCCCTTTTGGATACTGAAAATATACCCCAAAACATCTCTTTTTGCTCATTCTAATCATATGACAAATGATTCATCAATTATATAATGTTGTGAAACCTCTGTACTTGTCCTCTCATAAAGAGAACACCTCACCTTGTGATAGACTCTATAAAAGTGAGAATATAAGTGAAATAAGTACTAAAGTAATGAGGGAGTTGTACGTGTGTGACATCACAGATCATGGTCGCATTGCCAATTGGAGGATCTACATGGCATTAGTGATCTCAATATTCAAATGCTCATAACTTTTTTATTATTCATTCAATCTTCCTCAAACTTTCAACAATATCTTTCTTTGATTTTTCTCTTTGATATGGATTCGGCTGGTTTCAAGGGTTTCATTCTCCTTTAAAGACTAAAATAACTCTTTCAGATTTGAAAAGAAAAAATTAAAATTTGATTTCATCTCAAATATCGTAATAAAAAAATATCAACAGGAAGCATATTCTAATAGTAAAAATCTGTGCTGATAATTTCAATTCCTTGTAAAAATATCATACTAATATTTTTTAATACAGTACTAAAAATTGTGTTGACTTACAAGTGTTTAATACATGTAGCTTATAAAGACATTTATCTAAATGTCTTAAATTGTAATATCTATGGGATGTATTTTAAAATAGTGAGAATCTGAGCATACTAAATGATTGATTCCTATAATCACAATCATTGTCATTTTTCACTTTAACATATCCCGATTATGGAGAACTATGTACATTCAGATTTGACTATCTACATCTATCTTTTCTTTATACCCTAAACATGTGTCCCTTGAAGAACTAATTAGAGGTTACAATGATTACCTTAGCACCCTGTGGGCATTCCATTAGTGACTTCAACTCATCAAGATCCTCATCAGCCTGCAAGAAAAGAAAAGAAATACATGAATATAGTGCTACTGCACAGCAAAGAATGATTTCAAGTGATTACACCAACAAGAAATATCAACAAAAAGAGACAGTGATGAAAAAAAAGTTCATCTTATCATCTATCTGTGCAGCGATGTCACTGCACTATTGCTTGTTAGCAAATTCATGCCATCAGTGTTCTTGTTCACTTTTCACCATGCAGGTATAACACTATCTCTCTCACTCTAATTTCATCACTGATTAAACAATCTCCACTTGCACGTTTCAAAGCAATTATTTCCTTCAGCTAATGCAATTCCTAAAGAGATAAAATTATGATCCAGGAACATGTCTCTTGGAAGAGATTAATAATGAGTGTTTTCACTTTCCCAATAATTTACAGTACAATGTACATTTATATTCATTGCACAAAGAGGCAATCAAGTCATCTCAATTTTGTTTCTGCTTTCATCAAAACCAACTTGACATCAGGGTGAACTCCCCCTTTAAGGTAATATTAGCATTAGCTGCCTATAACAGACAGAGACCTATATGGAACTGGTGCTTCAAGCTCATACCAATTTATGAGTTTATATCCATCTTTAAATCCAATAAATAGACATCCAGACAAAAGGGCTACACTTGCAAATCATTCAGGATTCTAAAAATAATGAGAGCTTTCTTTCTGCAATGAAAGAAGACACTATTGAGACTACATTCTAGATGTCTTTGAGTATTATATTTCTTGCTTAATCACAGTTTCTCTCAGAATATAAAAAAATATGCAAGGCAAGACAGCATGTTTTATAGGAAAAATACAAGCTTATGATAAAACAAAACTGAACTTAATAGATACTATACCCGACATTTTCATTGATAATGAGGGTAGAGGTGGTGCTCTTTTTTTTATGGGGGGGGGGCACTAACACTGTTGACTATTTTTTCTACAGTTTTCCAAATTTTGCATTGTTTATCTTATTCATATACTGCATGCTTCTAATAATTATTTTATTTTTTGATGGATCAAAATAATCTTTGATAAATTCTAGCAAAACAATGTCTTGATGACAAGACTACTACATTGATAACCCATGATTTGGATAAATGGATGAAACTAATCGACAGTAAACCAGGGAAGGGAGATGCTTTCAATCATTGTGACAGAAAGCAGGCTTCAAATAAACCTGAAGAAATGGCATAACTGGCAATAAATGGCATTAGCCCTGTTCATATTAATAAGTTCCTCAATATTGCTGTTTTATTATTTTGCAAGAGAGAGAGAGAGAGAGAGAGCAATATACCTGGTCCACCGTCATGTGAATTTTAAGTTCAGTGTTGAAAGCTTCATGTCTAGTGTTTATTGTTCAGTGATGAAAGCTATTGCTGATATTCAGTTTTCAGTGAAAGTTGGTGTTCATGTGACACCAACACTAAACAAAAAACTTAAATTGAAATGAGAATAGTGTTTGAATCATTATTATTCAGTGTTGAGCCAAGAATCCAAGACTATGGTGTCAGCAAATTGGACTACAACACCCGAGTGAGAAAGACTGACTATAAATTATCCAGTGCAACAATGATACTGCAGTCTGAAATACTATATGATGGGTGTATCCTTATGAGGACCAATGAAAGCAGTGAATGATGTAGCTTTTCAACACATCAAACATGTCTGTCACTAAAAAAAGCATAGAATAAAATCTAGAGGGACAAGAATTTCAATGAAAGTCTCAAAACTACTTCTGTGCATACAAACAAAACAATGTTTTTTCCACCCAGAAAACATCAAACCACAAGGGGCATTTTGATTGATTTCCACCCAAAAGCATAAATGCTAACTGTTCTAAAGCTATGAATCAAATATTGTTTCCAGGAATGAGAGAGTAAGAACATACATGTACACTAAAGAGAAACACAGTTCTAGCTCTGATATTGAAGAAGGTCTATTAAGAACAACCCTGTTTCTAATAACAACTGGAATTGAAAAAAATGTATCATTACAACAATTGAAGTACAATAACAAATCCCTCATCTTGCTTTCTTTGCTGATATAATTTCCACAACACTTAATTTGTATCATTATTATGTTGGATATTCGTCCATATTTTTTGTCTATACATGTACGTGTGTTGATTTAAGTATATTTTCATTAGTGTGTTTTATGAATTTCCAAAATGGACAACAAATCAACAAAAGTATGTCCCATCAGGAGCAAATCCAAAGCAATACATTTACATGTATCACCAACAGATATTTTTAATCCCAAGGAACTTGTTAGTAGAATGTACATTGTATGCACATTGATGTTTTTTTATCCTGTATGGCAGTTACAAACCAATATATACTGTAGGGAAAAGTTAAACCTCTTGCTGAATAAGCCAATGAGAGTTTAAGGACGTTCCACAGTTAAAGTGAAATCCATGTCATTTTCACCAAACTTTGCACATAGATACTTTAGAACCTTAATATTCGAAATATGCAAAAATTAACATAGGTCCATGTGCTTGATTTTTTGCTATAGCGCTTCAAAGTTCACCCAAATTGATGTTCTTAAAAATTGCGCATTCAAAAGAATTTGGCATTTTTAGACCGCCCAAGATTACTACAATGAGTTTAAACCTCTATTACTCAGTCAAAATACATGAAAAAGTCATCAAATTTCGCAAGAGAGTTAATAATTGTATCGTTAGAATGGAGAATCTATTTATAGTGCTATTTGTTTGCAATTTTAAGTTTAACAGCTCTGTCAGTTCTTAAAAAAGGCGTAAACGATAACAAAATCCCAATCTGAAAAATTTAAAATTTCAGTAACAAACTACAAACGTACAATAAATGCTGCACTTTATTCAAAATCCATGTCATTTTCACCAAAATTTGCAGAGTTGTAGAGGAAGGTATACCTAAGAGGTACAAACATTGAAAAATAGGGGTTCATGTGCTTGTTTTTAAACTATCAGCATTTTTATTAGAGCAAATGGGCTTTTTAAAACACCAAAAATGCGCCGAATGCTTTGTATCTATGTGAAGAAAAAAATCAAAATCACTCTACCATTTATTCAAACTCGGGGTAATATCCGTGATTCTTGGCAGCAATGCAGAGTAAAGTATTTTGAAATTGTATAATTTTTTTTTCAATGGTCCATGGAATAATTCAATTTTTTAGCTTCATGAAATAACGCATCGGATCTGCAGTTAAAGTGCAGAAGATGAGAAAAATCAGCTCATACCCGCAGCTAATTAATCACTTGTTCATCCATTGTGACGTCAGCGCGCAGAGTGTAAACTATGCGCAGATCATAATGCGCACAAACATAACTGTGGAACGTCCTTAATTGGGGATATTTTGTACAGAGGGAGTGGTGAAGAAAGTAGATAAAATAATGAAGCAAGAATGTAATAAAGGCCATGCCATTGGCCCTACATACTAATAAATAGTTGATAGAGGAATGGGTCAGTGTTCTTTCTAGAATCTCTATATGAAAATCGTCATGAGAGTAACTGATTTCCTCATAATATCAATAAACAATCATTCAATATTTTCTCCTGATAAGCAAAAATAAGCAGACAAATTGTGTGATAGTGCATTAAAACATTCATGAATAGCAAAGATGTGAACACAAATCCACTCAGTGTATTATATTTCTTATTTTTATAGGTTATATGTTAACCGATTAAATTGCTTATTTATATTTCATTTCTAGGTATAATATTCAATTTCAAATTAAAATTATATTTTCTATTTTCTTGATATCAATAAAATATCCATCAATGACTGTTTTTAAAAGAAGATCTGTCAACACAACACATTCATGATTCAATTTTTCTCATGCAATTTTTTATGGACAAGGACAAGATTCATAGGCCTACTTCATCAAACAATTATAAATAGATACAATTGAAGCCAAAAGTATACACCCATGGAATTCAGTGAAATTTGTTCGCTTGCAAAACATTGTAAAATTACTATATCTTCAGAAATATAAATACTACCACAACAAATTTGGTATAAAATGAAAGAGCATATTCACATGATTGGGATGACACTGTGATTAAAGTATATTTCAGGTGGAATTTTCTTTGAAAAAAAAGTAATATTTGTACCAAATGTATTCTATTGTTTGTTATTATATTCTTAAACATCGTTTTATGGAAATATATAAATGTCAAACCTCTGATTTATATTACATTTTCGATCATGATATGTCACCACTGAACAACAAAAGTGTAATCTGAAATGTTTGTGTTGAGAACTGGCTCAAATATAAAATGTTTTTTGTCAAGTTTTCACTTTTAATTTGTCTAAAATATGAAGATTTGGGGGGGGGGAATGACACATAAAAATATTTTTCAGCTCCTAATGACAAAACAATCTGATTAAGGGGCATGACAGACTCATTTGTTTGATATCAAATTTGTCATGATAGCACAAATATTTTAAAAGATACAGTAAATTTTATGATGTTTGGCAAGTGTCAACTTTTCTTTGAATTTCCTGGGTGTACATGTACATGTATGTAAACTTCTGGCCTCAACTGTATATTCCATCATAACTTTGGCATGTAGATGTATTTTCATTTCTTAAAAGCATTCAGTGGTTACTGGTAATATTCACAAAATAGTTTTTTTTTTCTAGTTCATGTACCACTGCTGACATACTATACATGTAATAGTGCTGTTGAACAAACAAAATAAGAGAATTTAAAATCACTTTGAAAATTGTAGCATGTAATCTTTAATTACACAGGGATACAATGTGTTTCACCTCAGTCTCAGAGTAGAATAATAAAACACAGCTGTCTCTCAAGATACAAACAGAGGCTCGTATTTGCATGAATTTTTGATGAAGCACGATCCACCTCAAACATGTTGCCAATTGAATGTCTCCACAGGTATGTCACATGCATGGAGGCAGAACATGAGTACCATGGTTGACATGTAACCTGATTCCCCATACAGGTAAATCATCATCAACTCTCGTTCCTAATGTTGTGTCGTGTCGCATTTACAAGCAATGGAAAGTGACCCACACAGTATTTGGCCCAATGAAGGCTTCATGTCTTGTACAGAATTTGTGAATTTTTAAAGCATGTACTGTATGTCATTAATTTACCATTCAGACAGACTTCAATAAAGACATGCTCACAGTACGAATATCAGCGACACATCGCCATCAATATAATATGGATGTCATCAACTAAATAGGAATACAGAAATGTCACCATAATCAACATTGTCTGAATGTCACATCGCATCTAACTCATTTCCAGTCACAGCTCATGCTAGACATACACGTAATAGTGCAATAAGCATCATTTCACAATGAATATGAGAAGCATGTCATCATTTTCACAATGTAGGCCTACATTTTATGTGATGGATGAAAATCCACATGGAACTGAAGGTTTCAACCCCTGTTAAACCTAAGTTACAGTGTACATACTGTTAATGCACACAACAAGGACAGAAAAATAAATTTCGGTATTTACAAGCATCAGTGAAGAGGTTCAATGAGAAAACAATTGATCTTCTTTATTGGAATCAGATTAATAAAGTTTTAGAAATACAAATTTAAAAACAATAATGAAATAACAAATCACAGGACGATTTAACAACTTATCAAAATAGCAAAATATAGAGCAATCACATAATCTATAGTACCTTTGTTTACTGTATGTCAAAACAAGGACAATGTTACCATCACTGGTCACATATTATTGATCACATATCATTATACATTATGTTCATGTACGCATACTTAGAATGTTCATGTATCAGTGTTTTGAAGAAAGAAGGACAGAGAGGTCTCAGGGCCTCAAGCAGTCAAGGGATTATGAAAAGGGCCTAGATACTGAAAGAGAGTGACTGGGAAGGGGAAAGGAGGGGGAGGGGTGTTCAGCATCAGTAGGAAGTGATAATGTGCAAGAGGATGCTATCACATCCTTGTAACACCCAATGGCACAGTGATTTACAGACAAGATCTATCCAGGGATATATGATATCAAGTTCAAGAGTTCAAATGACCAACTGACCCAACTCAACTGCTTGACTGCACTGAATGCATGCAGCCAAGCTATGAAGGATCAATAATTGAC
This sequence comes from Lytechinus pictus, assembly GCF_037042905.1. Taxonomy (NCBI): domain Eukaryota; kingdom Metazoa; phylum Echinodermata; class Echinoidea; order Temnopleuroida; family Toxopneustidae; genus Lytechinus; species Lytechinus pictus. The sequence continues at coordinate 16,458,366 of NC_087251.1, forward strand.
TTGGAGCTGTACTACATCACATGCATGCCTCAATGAGAAAATACACAGCAGCGAAGGGTAATTTGGCTCAGAAGAGACTGTCCGAAGGAGATTTTCCATAGCTGTATCTCTCAAATATGATCCCTTGCATGAAGCAATAACATACAAGCCAGGAAAAGAAATAAACTTACTGTACATTTTAAAGGTATATTGTATGATTGGTTGATCTCAGATTAGGGCAATGAATCAATTTTGAAATTATTACATTCATTAAATACCTATATTATTGCTCTATTTTATCACGGAAAAGAAACTTGCATAACTTTTCTATTTTCATGATATTGAGGGGTAAAACATATATTATGACTTGATCGGTTAACCGTTATAAGGTCGAGCTTTCTTATTGACGCCCTCTCGGGTTAAAAAATAAATTGATATTAGAACACCGTTCGAATCATGCATATTCATTACGACTCATGCATATTGATGAGTACGTCATGGCGCATGCGCAGTATCAAGAAATCCCCGTGCAGTACAACAAAGTGCAGTACTGTGTGTGTGCATAGTAGCTGAGTAGAAAGCAAACAGCGAACGGTGCGTGCAAGCTCAATGATCCGATGCTAGCCGAGCCGGCTAGCGACATGCTTGCGCTCTGCATTAGTTTCAGATATAATGCACTATTAGCGATAGCACACACAGGATAAGAATATATTGAGCTGTAGCTCCATGATTGTATCGTACGTGAAAAGGGATTCAGACACGCTGATTATCTGACGTGAATGACGAAGCAAATGGTTGCCCAATACGGCTTACTTTCGGAATCTTATGTCATGAATCTGAAAGTACTCCAAGACCATGGACCTATTACGAATAGGTCCATGCCAAGACTAAAAGAGATACGAGAATCCCAGAGATGGGCAAGGGCCGAGTTCCGAGTTTGATCTTTATTCTGTGGATTGTAGCTCTTTTATGCACCTTTTCCCTTCATACATAGCTTGGCGTGCTATATACGGGAACTAGAGCGAGGTGCTAGCGCAGCTTACTGTATACTGACTCCTTGGCCCTTCCCAAAGGAAAGGGGGAGGGGGGAGAGAGAAGAAAGAAAGAAGTGGATTGGTGAAAGAGAATCAGGAGAGCCATCATAAATACAACATACCCTGATTTAATATCTTTCCTAAATGTTTCAGTCAGTTTCAGATTATTTGGCTCCACTCGCAAAGTACAGAGGAGAAATTGGAAAAAAAAGTTAAAACAAAAGTATTTAAAACTCTGAACAGACGGCCACCACCATTCTGTCTACAGGCACAGCCAAGCATGAAGAAAGGGAAAGGGCGAAGAGAAAAACGATTACTTTCAGGGCGGGTTCTACGATATAAAACAGGGTTTATTTCATACGGGGTTAAATATAGGCCTATAGTAAAACAACGAAGATTCAACCCCAATGCAGGGTTAAATATAGGCCTATAGTAAAACATAACGAAGATGCAAACCCAATGCAACACTAGACTACTCTTCGTTTGTTTAGATTGAACTCGCGAGGTCAAAAGGTGAGCTGAGAAACCTGTTGATGCGAAGTACGTACGTGTAGTCTACATTGTGTAGACCGTGATAGCACGCATCAAGTTGCAAATTTCGAACAAGCAGAGTAGAGGCGTCATGAGCCAAAAAAAAATGAGGGGGCAGACATGACCGTACCGGCACCCCCACGCGCACACATAACCAACACACACACGCCCTCCACTGATTCACTTACCCCCAGTGATTCACCTAACCCACTGATTCACTTTCCCCGAAAAAAAAAAGTTGTTTCGTGTGACTATTCAGGGGTGTGTGTATGCGTGTTATGGGGATGTAGTGTGTTGTGTTTGGTAGTCGTATCGTACAAAATACCAACAGTCCAGGAGGTGGACTAGCTAGCGATATGCTTGCGCTCTGCATGCACGTACGTCTACTTTAGACATGATCCACTATTAGCGACAGCACACACTGGACAAGCATATTATATGGAGCTATATAGCTCCATGATTGTATTGTACGTGAATAAGGATTCAGACACTTGGATTATCGAACGTGAATGACGAAGCAAAGGATTGCCCAATACGGCTTACTTTCGGAATATAATGTCATGAATCTGAAAGTACTCCAAGACTAAAAGAGATACGAGAATCCCAAAGAAGGGCAAGGGCCTAGTTTGATTTGACGGCCACCTCGCTCTTTGCGCTCGCATCAATATTGTTAGGTAGATGACAATCAGAGATATCTATGATGACAATCCTGTTCATGATAACCAAAAGTGCTTAGAATGTCAGAATTTTAGTTCAGAATATCAATCACTTTTTAAGCCCAAGTGATTGATATTCTGACCTAAAATTTTGACATTCTAAGCACATGTGGTAATCATGAACAGGAATGTCATCTAATTTTAACTAAACAATATTGAAGCGCGTATAAAAAGGGCGAGATGAAAAATTGTCATATGTATATATATAGACGGCCACCCCCATTCTGTCTAGGGCCGAGTATGAAGAAAGGGAAGGGCGAAGAGAAAAACGATTATTTTCAGGGCGGGATACAAAATAGTAAAACATAGAAGGAAAATAAAAGTTGATGGGACCATGGAGGACACACAGTATTGACATGAAAGTAGGATTATTCTTCGTTGTTTAGACTGAACTTGCGAGGTCAAAAGGTGAGCTGAGAAACCTGTTGATGCGAAGTATGTAGCGTAGTCTACATCGTGTAGACCATGACAGTGTGTGTATCCGACCATTGTCAAGTTGCAAATTTAGAATACAGTGTTATTTGGTCAATGGGGGTCAATCTTTACAAGCAGAGCAGAGGCGTCATGAGCCAAAGCAAAAAAATTAGGGGGGGGGGTAGACGTAAGGGGCAAGATTTCTCGGAAAACTCTTATTCTTGCAGCCACACAAGAAAGCTTGTAGCTAGATGTGGAGTAATGAGAAGTTGAGTATATTCAATATGGTCTATGGTAGAACCGTTGCGCTCTAGGTATGCAGAGGGGTGAATTTCGGAGCCGACCCCGGGGGCCGACCGGCATGTTTTACAACAGAACTTTACAAGTCATGCCGTTTGAAACAGGGCAACGAAGTACGTGAAAGAAGACTAAGCAAACTTGGAGAAGCAACGTCCGAGGGGATAGTAATTTACGTCTGCTTTGAAACGTGTATCAATAAGGATTTCCAGAGAATGGATCGCAGAGTATTTCTCCAGTATGGGGAGGGTGGGGGTAGCCTATAGGCCTAATCAATCCATCAGTGGATGGATGGATGGATGACTGAAAGAATGAATAGATGGATGAATAGGCATATATATGAATGCGTATCCGGACATCTACCCCCTGGACATCCACCCCCCGGACATCCACCAACCGGACATCCACCCCCCGGACATCCACCCCCTTAGGACATCTACCCCCTAGGACAAGTACCCCCTAGGACATTTACCCCCCGGACATTTACCCCCCGGACAAGTACCCCCCGGACATCTACCCCCCGGACATCTACCCCCGGACATCTACCCCCCGGACATCTACCCCCCGGACATCTACCCCCCGGACATCTACCCCCCGGACATCTACCCCCCGGACATCTACCCCCCAGACATCTACCCCCCGGACATCTACCCCCGGACATCTAACCCCCGGACAAGTACCCCCCGGACATCTACCCCCCGGACATCTACCCCCGGACATCTACCCCCCGGACAATAACCCCCCGGACATCTACCCCCCGGACATCTACCCCCCGGACATCTACCCCCCGGACATCTACCCCCCGGACATTTACCCCCCCGGACATCTACCCCCCGGACATTTACCCCCCCGGACATCTACCCCCCGGACATTTACCCCCCCCCCCCCCCAGACAGGCTACCCCCGGGCATCTACTCACGGATATTTTGGATACGGGGGGTAAATGTCCAAGGGGTAGATGTCCGGGGGGTAAATGTCCGGGTGGTAGATGTCCGGGGGGTAGATGTCCTAGGGGGTACTTGTCCTAGGGGGTACTTGTCCTAAGGGGGTGGATGTCCGGGGGGTGGATGTCCGGGTGGTAGATGTCCGGGGGGTGGATGTCCAGGGGGTAGATGTCCTAGAATCATATGAATGGATGGACAAAGACAAATGGATACCAATGACGAATAATAGATAGGGGCGCCCCATGGGAGCTGTTGTTGAATGGGCTACCCCTTATTAAATAAACGATAAACAATTAAAAATAGATGGAAAGATGAACTTTTATTGCAACAAATGAGAGGAAGATAGGCCTCCGGGATACACGCATACAGTGTGTGCACGAGCATGGACCTATTCGTAATAGGTCCATGGCACGAGCAGTTCAACTGTTGAAAAAATGTGAATGACTGTGGTGCGTGGCGACGTGAGCAGGACAAAGACATCACTCACATCTTGATTGGCATAACGTAGACTTATTTAGCAATGAAAGTGGAACCGGGAATTGGGACTCCCATTTTCCTGCTATAAATATAGGAAAAACGAATGATAACTGTTGTTTTATAGCCGAGGAAATGTATTCTTCATATTGGGATTGGGACCAAGGAGATCCCGGCGTGTCAAAATTTCACAACTCATGGGGAAAATAATATAATAATCATTTTTTATGATTGAAAAAAAAATGTGCTCAGTTCACACTGTCACGATTTTTTTTTTGGTGGGGTTACCTGCAGAAAATAATTTGACAAAGCAAAAGAAAAACATCGTTGGTCATTCCATACATTTCTCAAATTTGACACCTATCAGAATTCCAGGGGGTGCTGCCCATGGAAAATAATACATGCCGCATCCCCAGCTCCCCCCCCCCCCCCCCCCCCCGCTTCCAAGAGGCATATAATCGAGGAATAATTAATCGTATCAGCAAGTATCAGATCAGTCAAGGCGATCGTATTGATCGTAGAAAGTGTTGGAATATGGTTCAACTATTTTGGAGATCAGTTATGAAAGGCCAATCGTGCATGGTGTTCGTGACGGATTGCACTATTGTAGGAATAAGAATATTTTGGGGCGGGAAAGTCGCCTACTTCCAAGCGGTGATGACTTTCGGGGAAAAAAAGAAATTTGTGTTTGAAATTTTTGGGCAAGCCCATTCTGGCGAGGTTCAATGGGTATACGCCTATTCTGATGTATTTAATTTATGGTGATGTGATGCAAATATGTTGCCGATAAAAATATAATATTTTGCCTTTATGTGTGTTTTACAACTCACAGGGGGGGGGGGAGGGGTCAAGGAGAATACAGTAATAGCTCTGAATACTGACTGAGAGACACTCCGATCTGCAAAAGTGAAGGCAAAGCTGTCATGGGGCAAGCAAACAAGTAATACTTTCTTGAATAGGCATACCATAATAAAGTTTGTGAGAATAATATTGAAATAAAGAGAAAAATAACATTGAGAATGCGAACATAAGGAATACACACAACCTAAGGTTAGGAATTGTATAAACAGCGAAAAATACAGAAAGATGTTATGAACATGCTTTCACTATTCATGAATGTATAATGCAATGATATAAAGGGAAAATGTTTTAAGTTGAATTTAATTTTAACCAGTGGCGTAAATAATGAACATAACAAATGAAGGGGCCAGATATACATATAGGGCACAAATCTTGATTTTTTTTGTTGTAATCTATGATAGATTTTGACATGATATTCAGATAATAGTTTCCCTTATCTCTTTCCTTTTTTTTCTTGGCCGTGGCAAATTTGGGAATCCATACAGCCCCAAGCCTTATTTTGAACGCCACTGATTTCAACTGAATATCATCAGAAAAATATTTACAAGGTAGTCAAGTGGCAGCCGACGCAGCGTGTAAAAACAGTATGAATTTCATTGCATGATAATAATAAAATGATAAATAATGTCATGTGTGGTTAGCGGAAACGAGGATAGGACGTTTTGTAATTCGCTATGCAGTAAAATAATGAGAATGACTGAAACGATATATATTCAAAATATAAATTTCATGAGAGAGAAACGATTCAAACAATAACAGAGTATAATATTATGTTGCGTTCAAATTCCCTTTTGATCGTTCTTTTGATTCCCTTTCAACAATCTATTTCTTTCTTCCTTTCTTCTCTCTCCCCCTTCCCTTTATTGGGGCGGCCGAGCTAAGGATGGAGGGGGTATCGGATATAAGGAAGCAGTTTAGGTGTTATGGCACATGACAAGTTCAATTCAGTGGCCTAGTACTAGTAGGTCCATTGGTAAATTGCCAATTCGTCAACTGCCAACTCATCCATTCACCACATGGTCTACATTCATTTAGTCCATGCAATGCCAATCCGTCCATCAACATTTCATCGAACAACCATTTGGTCCAGTTAGTCCAGTATCCAATTCATTTTCATTCATTTTGCACAATAACACGTCCAATAACCAAATTGTATATGGACTAAATGACTATTGGATCAGATGGTTATTAGACGGAATGCTGTGGATAATGAACGAACTGATGGTAGACCAAATAATGATAGTAGACGAGTTGGCATCAGACGAAATGGAAGTAAACCGATCCGATCAGTGGACTAGCGCCTAGTATCACGCCGGTATAGATAAGGAGGTACAATGTTGGAAACGATGCCCAACGGACATGCCCGTATCCAGGATCCATGATTGAGCCCGACTATTTTGGCGCCCCTGTGAACTTTTCGGAAAATGGCACCCCGACCCGCCCAGCACGGCTATCATAGGTGCCTTAAATGCAGTTTGAATTATCGTATTTCATAATCACGTGAAAAAGGCATCGAAGACCACTTTTTAATGTGTTCATGAAAAAAACCATCCATGAATATGTTTTAACCACCTTTTGAAAAAAATAAATGCGACCAGAAAGCACAGAATTTTAAACATTTTTGGGTTTCAATTTAGTTCAACTTCTCATCAGAGTGGTAGACCATACTAAAATTATGTGCGGGAGCTGTAATTTCTTAACCGGGGGCGGATCCAGCTTTCGCCAATAGGGGAGGGGATATTTTCATCTCTTTTCCGATCGAACATTCTGAGTTTTATTGCAACCGTGAACATGATGGGTATATGTATTATCTAAACAATATTGATGCGAGCGAAAAGAGCGATATGAAAATTGTTCATATTCTTACCTAGAATTTGGAAAAATCTATGAGCACTTTTGGTAATCAAGAACAGGGTGGGTATCTATCAACATTTTATGCGATCGCGAAGTGGAAGCTGACAATTTTTGAATTTCCAACCCAACACTGGACATTATAAGTACTTTTCACATGTGTTTTATAATCATGAACAGGATGGGTATCTAATTAAATAATTAATGCGAGCGCGAAGCGCGAGTTGAAAATTTTTGATTTTCTGACATAAAATTTGGACATTCTAAGCACTATTGGGTAATCATGAACAGGATGGGTATCTAACAAATCATTTAATACGAGCGCGAGGCGCGAGCTTAATTTTTTTGATATTCCAACACAAAACTGGACATTCTAATTTGTAATCATGGAAAGGATGGGTATCTATTTAAACAATTGTTTGTGCGAGCGCGAGGCGCGAGCTTAAAAGTGATTGATATTCTGAACTAAAATTTTGACATTGACTAAGCACTTTTGGTAATCATGAACAGGATTGTCATCTAACTAAACAATATTGATGCGAGCGCAAAGAGCGAGATGAAAATTTTTCATATTCTTACCTAAAATTTGGATAAATCTATGAGCACTTTTGGTAATCAAGAACAGGGTGGGTATCTGTCAACATTTTATGCGATCGCGAAGTGCGAGCTGACAATTTTTGAATTTCCAACCCAACACTGGACATGATAAGCACTTTTTATAACCATGAACAGGATAGGTATCTAGCTAAATAATTAATGCGAGCGCGAAGCGTGCGTTAAATTTTTTTGATATTCTGACCTAAAATTTGGACATTCTAAGCATTATTGGGTAATCATGAAAAGGATGGGTATCTAACAAATCATTTAATGCGAGCGTGAGGCGCGAGCGTAAAATTTTTGGTATTCCGACCCAAAACTGGAAATTCTAAGCATATTTTATAGCCATGGAAAGGATGGGTATCTATTTAAACAATTGTGCGAGCGCGGAGCGCGAGCTTAAAAAGTTATTGATATTCTGGCCTATAATTTTGACATTGACTAAGCACTTTTGGTAATCATGAACAGGATTGTCATCTAACTAAACAATATTGATGCGAGCGCAAAGAGCGAGATGAAAATTTGTCATATTCTTACCGAATATTTGGACATTCGAGTAAGCATTTTCGATTATCATGAACAAGATGAGCACTAACAAAACAGTTTATGCGAGCGTGAAGCGCAAGCTGATTTTTTTTTATATTTCGATCCAAAGTCGGACATTCTAAGCACTTATCTAACCATGAACAGGATCGTCACCTTACTAAACAATTAATGCGAGAACGTAGAGTAGGATGATTTTTTTTGTATTCTGATCTAAAATTATAGGCACTTTTGGTAATCATGAACAGGATGAGTATTTGATGCGAGCAAACATGAATTTGGCGCCCACCCCCCTCCCTTGGTTAATTGAACCTGAATTTGGCGCACCGGGACAAACATAAAATAGGCGCCCTCGTGTGGTGAACATCCATTAGGCACCCCCTAGGTTGAACATCAATTCGGCACCCCCCTATGTCAAACATCGATTCGGCAACCCTATGAAAAAAATCGATTCGGCGCCCCAGCCCCTAGGTTGAACATCAATTCGGCGCCCCCTCGGTGCCCCTATGTCGAATTTCAATGCAGCCCCCTCTTATGTCGAACATCTATACGGCGCCCTGAGGTAAAACATTAATTCGCCCCCCCCCCCCTCCACCTAGGTTGAACATCAATTTGCCACCCCCTATGTTGAACATCAATTCGGTGCCCCCCTATGTCAAACATCTATTCGGCAACACTATGGAAAATATCGATTCGGCGCCCCAGCCCCTAGTTTGAACATCAATTCGGCGCCCCCTCGGTGCCCCTATGCCGAACTTCAATGCAGCTCCTCCTATGTGGAACATCTATACGGCGCCCCGAGGTAAAACATTAATTCGCCTCCCCTCCCCCCCACCTAGGCTGAACATCAATTGGCACCCCCTAGGTCGAACATCAATTCGGCGCCTCCCTAATTCGGACATCAAGTCGATGCCCCCAATGTCGAACATCAATTCGGCTCCCCTATCTATGTTGGACTTAAATTCGGCGCCCCTATAGGTCGATTATCAATTGGGCACCCCCCTCCCTAGGGCGAACATCAATTCGGCGCTCCCCTTTCCCTCTTTTGTTTTCCTCCTCTCTTTCTTTCCCCCTTTTCTCTTTCTATTGTTCTTTCCCTCATTTTTTCTCCCCTTTTCTCCCTATTTTTGGCGCCCCTTTTTCGCCTACCCGGGGGGGGGGCGTGCCCCGAGGGCCCTCGAATACGCGCATGGTGGAGCTACGGATATAGAGAAATAAGGACAAAGATGTAATGCAAATATAAGAACTCTTGAAATATTTTACATTTTCTAGGCAAACAAGAATCCAAAGCGTATAAATAATGCGCGGCTGAATAGACCTCCGTTTGCATCCTGTTTGATATGCTCGCGTTTAAATAAAATTTCCTGCAAGTTCCATTGCAGGCTAAATAAAGGGCAGAAGTAAAAGTTTTTTCTTTGAGAGGGGGGAATGACGATAAATAAAAATACCAGCAAGTGCGATGGGTGATAATCAGGGGCGGCGGAACGTATTTTCATTTGGGGGGCAAAAGAGGGCATTAATATGTGTTTTTTATGCAATTGAAATTTTCACCATGAGATTATCATCTGCGTTAAGTAGTTGTGCGTTTTATACTAATTAAGTTGAGCAAAGCCTTTTTGAAGTCTTTTCTGATTGATTAAATATGTAATCAGGCTTTATTTTTCCGGGAGCGAGCGTAGCAAGCAAGCGGTTGGAAACATTTTCAAATCTGAAGTTGTGAAACTCGCTTTTTGGTCAATTATTACCGCGCAAATTATTGTTAAAAGAGCATCCTTGCGAGATGTTGTAAGCGCAAATCGCGGGCTCAAAATTTTGGACATTGCATGTACTAATAAGACCTGAAAATCAAGCATTCCGAGCAATTGTTTTTGTTGTCATGAAAAAGATGTGTATGTAACTGAATAATGGACGCGAGTGTGATATTCCAACCTGAAAATCTAAGCACTTTTTTAAACCAATAAATAATAATTGATGCGAGCGCGAGCCGAAAATTTGTGATATTTCAACCTGATGGACATTCTAAGTTTTGAATCCAAGAATAAACAATAATTGATGCAAGCGGAAAGCGCGAGCTGAAAATTTGTGATATTCAAACTTGAAAATTGAACATTGTAAGCAGAAGTTGTAACCAAAACACTTGCACCCCTCTCCCAAAAAAAATCCCAGTAGGGAAAAAATGGAAAGTGCCCTTCTTTCAAAATGATGTGAGTGCGAAGCGCGAGCCAAAATTTTTGTGATTTTCTAACCTAAAATGTATTGTTTGACTTCAAAAAAGGTATTTTATTTTGAAAAGGGGCACACATCATTTGAAAGAAGGGCACTTTCCATTTTGAAAAAAAAAGATTTTTTTTCCTACTGGGATTTTTTTTTTTGGGGGGTGCAAGTGCTCTCTGCCCCCCCCCCCCTCCCCCCCCCCCCCCCCGGTGCTAATATGGCCTTGGGTTAAAATTTTTAATGTAAGTTGAAACTGGTATTAACAAAACATGTTGGTTTGACTGCATCAAATTTTGATAACGATGGTTTTCTTTAAAATATATATTTTTTACCATTTCGATCCATTACATGTTTGCATTTATTTTGTTATTGTCCGTTGACATGCCCAGCGCTTAGAAGTCGTGCCAAAACGTGATTTTGCATAGAGCACATTCGCTGAACCATCATCGGAACTTCGGAATAACAAATAAATGGAAGACCCCTTCCCCAAATAATTCCGCCTAGCTGTATGTCCTCGATATATCTCTCCATGATACGTACGCAATTTTATTCGCCAAGCCCAGAGGACCAAGGAGGAGTGGGGTGAAGGGGGAGGCACCTAGGATACGTCATCATCAATTTCACTGAGAAAACCGTACTAAAGTTTTGGTCACAAAGTTGGACTAAGTCAAACGTGATACTTGTTTAGTATATACTACCATAACAAGTTGAAAAGAAAAATACAAATAGAAACTTTCGGGGGGGGGGGGTTAATCGATGTTACATAAACATCAATTGCTTATAATATACAGGCCTGACGTACCGGTATCATAGGCGGATCCAGGAGGCCAACGGGGCGCCCCCACCCCCGGTGCATAATAGGGGGAAAGAAAGGGAAACAAAAGCAGAGGGTGGGGGGAGAAGAAAAAATATAAGGAGGAAGAATGAATAAAATGAGGTGAGGGTAATTCAGACTTGGGGGGGGGGAACCATGTCACTGCATAAAACAATTAGCCCGCGCTTCGTGTTCGCATTGCCTCAGGTTCGATGGAATATCTATTTATCAATACCTATTGATTTATTCATTCATTCAGTCATATTTAAAAAGGTTCACAAGATCAGAGTTGTAATTACTGTTTTTTTTTTCATCTTGGTCCTTGTATAATAAAACATAGTAAAATAGCGATTACAATAAAAAGGTATTATTCATATCAAATTAAAGAAATATCAGCTAATCGATATAAACAAAAACAGGCCTTAGTAAAACAAACAAGGGAACTACCATATACTAATTCAAATGCTTGAGCGCAGTTAGCCCAGCTAAAGCCGGGGTATCAGCATGGCCCGCTGGGAGAACAGTTTACGGAACTGAAGTCGCTATACCCGGTGCACCATAGGCCCTACGTACCGTTATGATCAGAGGCAGATTTAGGATTTTTCAAAGGGGGGGGGGGGCACATTTTCCCGAGGAAAATTTGACAAGCAAAAAAAAATGATTATATCGATAGATTTTTACATAAGAAATATTGATTGTGCCTCTGAAGGGGGGGGGGGGGGCGGGGGCACAGCCGGCACGTGCTGCATGGATCCGTCAATTTTCAGGACACAATACACGATTTCCGAAAATTTTACCTCGCGCTCGCATTTTTTATAGGGCTTATGAGTAACTGTTACGACTATATAGATACAAAAAAAAATAGCTTTGAGCTGCGGATCGATCGGGGAAAATATTTTTCAACCCCCCTCCCTCTTTATTAGTGAAAGCTAGCTGGATCCGCCCCTGGATATTGTAAAAAAAAACACTAGGCCACGCGGTATTTGTCCAATTTAATTGATAAATACGTTGAGGCAGTATATTGACGAATTCAGTGGTGGAGAGCTATAGGACACACAAAGCAAATAACGAAATTGGCGGCCAAGCTAGTTCAATACAAAATGATTTCTAATTTTTCCTTTTAAAAAAATGTAGCATAGGCCTATTATTCAAACAATTAAGAAATTACAACGTACTACATGTGATAATAATGAACACATCAAAATACAGAACCTGAAGAAAATGATGACAATTCAGTGAATCGGAAACAAAACAAAAATACATATAAAAAACTAGAAAAAATATAATTAATAAGAATATAGCCCTCTCTCTCCCTTGTACCTTTCTCCCTCCCTCCCTCCCTCCCTCCATACCCTGGAGAAATAGAGAAACAATACAAATCAACGAAGCAAAGATGAAAGCAAGGAAAAAGCCGTCAGACTTTGTTTTCAATGTACACGCTTTCTACGAAATGCAATAGAAACCGGGAAAGAAACCCGTGCATTCACGGTGTACAGACTCCGTACCCGCCCATGCGTCTGTACTAGTCTGCAGGCTACGTCTGTACCGTGCATCGGCATTTGATTGAGACTCGCGCAGAGGCGAGAGCTAGAGATATGAATATTCATGAGCAGGTATTGATGTCATTTGGTCTCAAGGTGGCGCTCTTCATTTTTTATGTTAGTTCGAAAAATAAATCAAAAAAAGCTCACTCGGCAAATCTTCTCATCTTTATATATTTTTTTGAGAATAAAAACAGTTCTTTCTGGCCAATGCAATACATTGTATGGACTCAGAACTTGTTTATGAATATCGTGGAAAGCAAAGAGTGAAATTTAAAAGAAAGTTTTGAAATAAACCAATGACACAATTTACCTTTAAGAAGTGGCGATTTCATTTATGATTCCCATTTTAGATACAGATATATTGTCCCCCTTTTCCATTCTATTTGTTGTCTTACACACAGTAATATGCTTTATGTGATTGTACATGTATGCAAATTTATTGCACAAGACCTGTAATCCCCTCTATCCGTCCCCACATATCGATTAAATGTATTCCTGTAAGGAATGTTCGGCATTGAAACCGACAAGGATTTTTTTTGGGGGGATGGGGTACATTACTCCGATACAATACTATTGTTTTCCTTTAATTTCTGTAAGGTCACCTCTTTATTATTTTCTTATTCTTTTGTTTTTGTGAAGTTTTTTTTACTTTTGAACAGTTTCTAATAATTTTCAATTACTTGGAAATATTGCGTTTGTATGTGATTAAAAATACTAATAAAACACATAATTAAAAAAAAAGCAATAACATACAAAATGAATAGGGCCTACCATTTGAAAAAAATATATAAATATCTAATTTTAATTTTCAGGTACATGTAACTCTGGAAATGAGATTCATGAACAAAGTGCTATTTTCACCCTGGGACATGCACTAAGAATATTTGCAGGGTTTTTTAAGAAGAAAGTTTAGCACACAAAAAAAATTCTGCTGTTGATTATGCTAATGAAAATGTCTACCAGTATTATCAAAGCTTTCATGATTGGTGACACTTCAAGGAAGGTATCATTCTTCTTCAGAAATTTGATGCATTTAAAGCTCAGCTACATGTAACTGAAATTTTAAATGGAACATATTGTTATTCCTTGATGGATTTTTGTTAAACTTTCACCTCTATGTTTCTCTACTTTTCTGCATTTACAAAAACCAAGATTATCAGGATGAAATTCCCTTTTACCCTTCGAACCAGGAAAGCCGGGAAACTGGCTTCACCATGACCGCGCATATACCCTAAAAGCCAGAATAGCGGCTTCAAGTCATGATGTGACTCAAAAAGCAAGGGTTTTAGATGGCAGGTGACCTTTTAAAAATGACATCATGTTGGAGATATTAAGTCAATAACTTCAGTTTATAATTTCATCAATACTGGTTTTCATTTGTAAGGTTTTAGCATAAAATATGACCAAAATATACTACCCTACCAAGGAGGCTTGTGCGATAATACACGGCGAGTAGTACACGGACTATGCATAAGCTAATAATGAATTTCACCTCCGTCAAAGCAGTAATTTTGAGACAAAATTTGAGACTATTGTTATTACGGGAAGCTACAGAACATCAGCGGGGCCAGGCCTGGTACCAGCGGAGTAAGGTGCTGCTGGCATGGCTGGACTCGAATCATGAGACTAAAAGGTTATTTCTTTCCAATGTCATGTATTTCTTCATTTTGCCGATAAGCTTGATATCTGCAATAATTCAGGGTGAGGGTCAAGACCGTCCCAAGTAATTCAGGGTTCAAAGGATTATTAAGGGCCCAACATGTACATAAACGAGCACTTCATATACATGTAGATGAATAACACAAAAGTTGCCTCAAAGTGCCATGTATCCATTTAAAGCTTTGAAAAAATTATTTGAAAATGGTATTCTGCTGCTATCACTATATGCAACTAGTAGTACATTTTCTTTAAAAAGAACCATTCCATGTATGTTGTCATGGTTACTACTCTATTCATCTCCATCAGTGCCTTCTTATGAAATTACTGTTCTGGCAATTCAAGGTCATATAATACTCTTGCATCACTGGAAGTCATAATGGAGAAAATATATGCATTTTCAAGAAAATTTATCAAAACTAGCGCTGACATATCTTTTCAAAGGTATTGACAGTTTTTTCTTTGTATAATATTGATTGATGACACAATACCAGCTAAAATACAAAGGAAGATGAGACAATTGCTAAAGAAAGTAAAGCTATGGCAATCCAAAAAAATAATCAATGGCTTCAAGTAATATCAAGCATAATGGTTGATCATTTTTTACAAATGTAAATTTCATATACGTTTGTTACAATGCAGGCAAAAAATGTTTTTTTTTATTTATTTTCCAGGGCTCTTGTGCACATTTCGGGGGCAAAATCGCCCCAATCCCCCGTGTAATTTCTTCCCTGTTACAATGATCCTAATTCAAATGATTACCAGTTTCACAAAGTATGCTTATTATCTAAATTTTTAAAATTCTAAAATTTAAGAATGTCAAATTCTGAGTTTGACTCTAATTCAAACTGCCATTTTGATATCTTCAACTGCAGTAGTTTTTTAGAAAGGATATCAGTTCATGAATCATGCCTTTGCTACACTGTTTGAATGCACACTAACACATGCTACACATCCATACTGTGCCACAATAATGGCATACCCTGTAAAACAGAAATTCTTAAAGCTGTTTCCTTCCTAGAATAAACCTTAAAATTAGTTTCATTTTTTAAACATGATTATCTCTTAATCTTGTTTTGAAACCTTGTGCACAAAACACACACTTTGTGAAACAACTCTAATAAAAATATTGGAGTTCATTGTATCCCCTCCTTTACAGTGCAGTCTGCAGGCGCAGACCTTTGGTTTTCGCAATTCGCATTTAATGCAGAGTCTGAAGTAGTGAGAATAGATTCACTATGTACTGTGGCTGGCTGTTATTTGACACAGACAAAGCCTTTGGCATCTAGTCTTTACTTCAGACCTGTTATTGCTTAAAGTGTCAAATGTGATTCTGTGCTTGCAGACTATTCAAAATGCCCGTCTAGATCTTCATCCCCTCCATATAAGTATTATACCATGTAATACATGTAAGTCAAAGCTCTTTATAATTTAGACAGGTAATAATTTGAACAATTAAAGTACTATTCAGAACTTCCAAGGAATAAGATGTGGGAACTACGTATGTGAACTTATGGGAATTCAGTTCTCATATTTGAATTTTGAACTAAACATGTCGTGCATACATGTACAAACTTGGAAAATTTTCTCTTTATTTTCTTTTTCTTTTTAATTTTTAAAGTACCAAGGTATATTTTTTTCTGACAAAACACCGGGAACTTTTCCTGATCGGGGAAGTGTGAAAGTACCTGGTAAGGAGAGGGAGATGCAGCTGAAATGAGACACCGTCAGTCGCTCATAAAATATTCACAACCAGGAGCACTACAAATTGGCAACCTCATCACTCATGCTTCATTCCAACACTTTCCTTTTGATTTCCATACCAATTACAACATGTACGAGGCGGAATAGAAACATGACTTCACTTTTTATGACGTTAAACATCAAGTCTAGTCTGGTATGACCTCAAACTAAATGATCACAGCTTCTTGTTTTTAACTAGTGAGTCACAAAAAAGATAACAATTTTTGTTTCTCTCTAAACGGAATAGTACAGTAAATGAAACGAGGCAAGAACAATCAGAATCTACAATCTACCAAAGTATCGTCACAAATCTCAGCTCTGATATGGCACCTAAGAACGGGTCACCAGTCATGCAATAACTGTACAGTCATATAACATACAAGTTTACAAAGCTTTTGAGCAGCTTTATGAAACACCATCCAGCTCTAATTAAATTGCATAAAAAATACTAATAGATACACTGTAGCTCTTTTGTATTTTACAATAAGCAGATTATTCTGAAAATTTTTAAACTGTACGTCGAAACTTCTCTTTATATAAATGCAGAATGCTCCTTGCAGTTGCACGATGGCTTCAACTGATTTTATAATATGGATCAATTTCATTTGGTGACTTTCATTTTCACACCTTTTTCACATCAGTTTACAGCACTGCTAAGCAACATCACGCTGTTTGACCCGAAACAGGAAAGAGATAAATGCATTCAAAACAGTTTATGTAAATTGTGCAGAATTGTAAAGAAAAGTACATGTAGAAAAGGGCAAGTCCAAGAATTCGCGCGCGTTACGTATGGGACATTTCAGAGGCTTTAATGACCTGAAAAATAGTGTTAAATGACTTTGATTAAATTGAATACCCTCATGATGGTAGACATCTAGGAGAAGAATAATCATGCAAAAAATTGTGTCATATGGCCTTGACCTTGACCTTTTAGAGAGAAAAGATGTGCCGTTACGTATGGGACGCAGAAAAAAGACCAATTTTTATATTTAACCTTTTTTTCAAGTTGAGAATTCTCTGAAAGTATTTCATTTGACAGCTTGTAACTTAGTGTGATAGAAGTCTGTACACTCTAGTATATCTATGGCAAGTTTCATGTCATAAGCCAAGACCCTCTAATTACAGACTTTAATTAAACAAATTAATGAAATGTTACGAATGGGACATTTTGTCCCCATAGAGAACGTACATAATTTTCCCCATAATTTCAAAAATCCAAATAATCAAAAATATGGAAATACCAAGAGTTTTTTTCTTTTAAAATGTTCTATTGAGACATATTTGATATGACTGAAAAGAAAATTAGCCATTTCAACAATTTTTTTTCTTGTTTTTCATGGTTTCATGAATTTCTTATGTATTTCTATTGTTTTGTTTTTTTTCATATTGTTCCATTTTCACAGTTTTTTTTCACTTTGATTGTTTTTTATCAATCAGTATTCATAACAAATTAGTCTTTAAACACTAAAGAAAAGGTAAATAATCACTTTTTAGAGCACTCTTGAAATTGGTTTTTCTCCATTCACTTCGTACACGAATCTCCCCATTGACATTGTGTGTAAATGTCCCATACGTAACATGTTGTCCCATACGTAACAATTTTTTAATTAAGTTTTAATTAAAAAGTAAACTTTATTTTTGAAACTTTTTGTGGTATAACAATTTCCTACTTAATGAATTAGAACTTCCCAGAGATACAACAAAACAAGTATTGTATTATGAGAAATAACTTAAAAAAACATCCTCAAAATGTTACGTATGGGACATTCCATCATTGGACAAGACCTAATTTGCATATTTAATTAGATGACACCACTTTTTTCCCCAAAAAGTAATAAAAGATGTTATGGGGTCCATGTCCCACCTATGACTAAATCTTACAAGTTTTGTTTTGATTTTCTATGAGTTTTTATAATTGTCCCATACGTAACGCCCATTTTACCAATTATGCAAATTAGGTGCCCCAAATTAGCATAAATATGTATATTATCAAATTTTTCTTTATGAAATTTTAAAATTCAACATTTGGGCTTTCTTACCCCACCAAAGATAACTTCTTAAATTAAAGATGAAATTTTGCCTTCTAGGGTGACCTTTTCTTGGACTTGCCCAAAACATAACATGTCCATCGAGTTGTTCGAACACACTCAAACATCATGACAAAGAAACAAATCCATTATCATATACTACATGTACCTTGTAACATTATAAACAAGTGGAACGCCTCTGGCAGTCTCGCCTGCATTACGCGATTCGATACAGCAGCAGTGCTGACTTTAAAAACAGCTATTAAATAATTATTCACAAAAAGAAAACACTCATATGATAATAAAATACTATGTCGATTGACCCAACATGACCTTTGACCATGATCACGTGACCTATTACAGGTGCAAAACAATAATTCATACTTGATTACCCTTGATGTCTTGATGTCCATGTTTCATGAACTAGGCTGCGTTTATGCGACCTCAAGCCAGAATCATGATTTGAATCATGATTCAAAACACAAACATGAATCACAATATCACAGAATCAGCGTTTAGACGACCTTCATTCCAATGCCGTTTCTCCTCAGATTCGGGCCAATCCAGTGCGCATCACTAGTGCGCAGTTTGACAGAGGAAGTTTTTCGCACGTGTTTCGGCTCTCGAAAAATCTTTTGCTTCCAGAATTCAGTCTATACCTCATTTTGTTTACTTCTATCATATATGGTCCATATGCTTCTATTCATCTTCTTAGTTTATCCAAAATGGTGTTCGGAAGTGAATTTCAGCGTAGATCCAATTTAGTATTGATACTGTATACTCAACAACTGAGATCATTGTCTGTCCAGTTAATTCATTTACTATAGAACTTGAAGTTGAAGACATGACCAATAAATGAAAAGTAGTGGACGATGCGATGACCAACACAGAGCTTGAACATGACAAGAAATGCATGCGTAGTACATATTCATGTACATACAGCGCATTGAGCTAGGCAAGAGTCAAACCGAAAGTAGCCCGACACAACAGTGAGGTCATAGAATCATGATTCAAATCACGATATCGTTTATTCGAACATTTTCGTACGTGATTCTGCAGAAACGTCTTTCCAAACGCCCCTTTTTTCGTGTTTCATGTTTGTGATTCTAATCATGATTATATTCAATTTCGACTAAACGCAATCGTGATTCTGCAGAATCATGATTTGAATCATGATTCAGATCATGATTCTAGGGTAAAAAAGTGGCGGATAAACGCACCCCTAGACGCATAAACTTTCAAAGTTATGATGACACTTCAACAAATACCCCCAAAATGGCCAAAGTTCATTGACCCTATTACCTTTGATTTTGGTCATGTGACCAGAAACAAGCACAAGATATTCAGGGATACATGGTTACTCTTATGTCCCAAGTTTCATGAACTAGATCTATAAACTTGAAAGTTATGACAATTCCACAAATACCCCCAACATTATCAAAGTTTGTTGACCCTATTAAATGACCTTTGACCTTGGTTATGTGACCTGAAACTCGCACAAGATGTTCAGGGATACTTAGTTGCTCTTATATCTACATGTAAGTTTCATGAACTACATGTAGATCTATAATGTCAAAGTTATGATGACAATTCCACAAATACCCCCAACATGGTCAAAGTTCGTTGACCCTAAGTGACCTTTGACCTTGGTCATGTGACCTGACACTCAGGCAGGATCTTCAGTGATACACTATCACCCTTATGTCCAAGTTTCATGAACTAGGTCCATATACTTTAGAAGTTATGACGACGTTTCAAAAACTTAACCTTGGTTAAGATTTCAATATTGATTCCCCCAACATGGTCTAAGTTCATTGACCCTAAATGACCTTTGACCTTGGTCATGTGACCTGAAACTCAGGCAGGATGATAAACCTTATGTCCAAGTTTCATGAACTAGGGTCATATACTTTCTAAGTTATGATGACATTTCAAAAACTTAACCTTGGTTAAGATTTCAATGTTGACACCGCCGTCACCGGAAAAGCGGTGCCTCTAGTCTCGCTCTGCTATGCAGGCGAGACAAAAATGTTGCTAAGCTCCGTCGCATCATATCTCAAAGAGGTTCATTATTCTTTTTCTCTTTGATTCTAAATTGCACTTGAGGCTGTAATCCTAGCAGACACACATTAAAGACCAATGATTACACAAGTATCAATCCATTAGCATTCACACTTCCCCAAAAAATATTGAAGACCTTTTTTAATCTGGTAAAAATATTGCATGAATCCACGGCAGAATGCACAATTTTTTTCCGGGGGGGTAGCAAGACGCATACAAATTACTGAAGAAACTATGCAAAAGTGAGGGAGCGAAGTGTCTGAGCTTGTCATAGGGAACATTTTGCAAAATTCATTAAAGTGAAAAGGAAAAAATTATTGCACATGTTTGGTGAGTTTTTTGAAAAATTTCAGTTAATTCCATTTTTTTTTTGGGGGGGGGTTATTACAGCTATGATTGTATCTTAATTTAAAACAAAATAATATAAAACTTGAAATTTGACGTGTCAATAGCACAGATGCTCCCGCTTAATGCAATCAGAAATTAATTCAATACGATTGAACTAAATATCGTGCAGAAACCTACACACCAATAATTTTTTTAATCTGTTGATTATTCCCTAAGTTACTATGCAGAAACCAACTTGCATATCTATAATGAGCTGTGACCTTTGACCTGTGGGCTCCAATTTCAAACTTAGCCTGTATTTTGGTGTCATCTACCCAGACACCAAACAATTTTAATATCTCGTGAATACATGTACAGTACATGTATTTCCAAAGTTATCATGCAGAAACCAACTCGCATACATGTATATGAGCTGTGAGCTTTGACCTGTGAACTCCGATTTCAAACTTAGCCTGTATTTTGGTGTCAACTACCTACACACCCAATTTTTTTTAATCTGTTGAATATTTCATTAGTTATCATGCGGAAACCAACTCGCATATTTAATGAGCTGTGACCTTTGACCTGCGGACTCTGAATTCGAACTTAGCCTGTATTTTGGTGTCATCTACCTACACACCAACAATTTTTAAAATCCATTAAATATTTTTTGAGTTATTGCACAGAAACCAAGTGAGGGGACGGACGGACAGGGGCAACGCTTAATGCCCCCTCCGGACTTCATCTGCGGGGGCATAAAAACACAATAGAGGTAAAGGACTTATTACCTAGCTACCCCTCCCCCCCCCCCCCTAGTGAGAAATATGTTTGTAAGACACAAATGGGCCCTTATACATGAAGATTCCAATTGAGTTCAATACAACTCTCATCTTGCCAAGTACCGGTACAAATAAGAAAAAATACTCCTGAAGAGGAAATATGTATTCCCCAATCTTTCACGTGCAATGTATGACATTCTGACATTCAGTCTTTGGGTGCAGTCATATTAAAGTAACAAGTACCTTTAAAGCAAATATGAATTTAATATTGTAAACTTACATCAAATACCTTTATTCTGATCAAAACATGTAGCTTTAATAAACTAAAGTACACTGATTTTTCTTCTATTATCCTCTCACGAATCACGATGCTTACGGTATCTAGGTTTTATATTTCAGATGAACAAAAAATTAACAAAATATGACAAAAATAAACTCCAATAAAACATTTGTCTTTTCTCAGCAAGCCCAGGAAGCTTGAAATGTTTAGTAGATTCTATACTATTCATTAAAGGAAATCTTTCAGCTTTCCTTCCTGTTGTAAAATAGGGTGCTGCACAACTTGAGATAATTTGCTCATTCTCTTTACCAATGAAGATATGTGGCTTCTGTTGCATGTACATGTATCAATGATTAATCTAACTGTATAGAAAAAAAGGATTACAGAAATAAAGAGATCCATAGCCACACATCCCCTCCCTCTTATAATGTACAGGTATGTAATTTTTTGTTCTAGGTTTAGGTACAACTTATAAAGGCTTTATAATACAAAAAGACTTTAATTTAGGAACAGGGAGAACATGATTTTCTTCTGAGGATCTACAAAAATATGGGATCATATGTAGTTGTCCATGCAGCATGCAAAATTGGAACTTGGAAGGCAATATTGCTGTGATCCCTAAAGCATGGACATGGGGTGGAAAATGATGTCAATGTGAGGTACGGTAATACTTTTATTGAGCATGTACTGTGCATTGCCATTTTACATCATACCATGGATCCTATGAGAAATAATTGTGGTACCCATATGTATTTATTAAACTACAATGTTAAAAATAATTTTGTCTATGCATAGGTACATGTACACCAATAACATTGAGTGCCCCCCCCCCCCCACCACCCTGGATGCACATAGAAAACAAAGAGACAGAATGAAACATGACATTGACAGAGAGAAAGAAAGAAAGATCATGGAGCCAGAATATGCATGTAAATAAAGAGAGAAAATGAGAGAAAGTGTACCAAAGGAGAAAAATCAATAGGATTGTCAAAGACAAAGAGGGTCATGCAGACATGACAGAGAAGAGCACTGGCTGTGACCTCATCATGGCCTAAAACCAAGTCAGCCAGCAAAGTATATTATTGGGCATGGAATTGACCGACCCCTTGCTGCTGTGTGTGAGAAAGAAATTGTGCATTGGTTTGTTGTCATAACACTCACTGAATAGAACACGTCTGATTGCCTGTAAAGGCCAGACATTGCTCCCTTTCCATCCATTATACTATTACATGAACACTGCGAAGCTGGGATTTGATTATATTACTTGATATTGTCACAGCACTCACATTTCCATGTATGCTGTTCATTTTATATATCAAGGAGACCTTTTCTCTACACTCAATTGCAAAAATTCTTCATTTGTATGATACCTGTCACACAATTTACTTGAAGTACTTGCCAATAGGCGATGTACAGTGTAGCTACTGTATACTCATATCTCAATATTTGCACCGTATTGAACATGTTGTCTATCTCAATAACTTAATGTACATGTACATGTCAATGTAAACAAAAATGGACAAATATCCTTGTCTTTAATACCCAGAAAGATTAACGCCTTCAAAAATATAATTTATGTTGTAGCAAACAATTGTTTAAACTTCATTCAAAAATATTTGCTGAATCATTTTGCTGAATACGTTTATAAATTCAATACATAAGAACTTGATCTACAATGCAAGCTACATGTACATGAACAACTGATCATTATACATAGTAACCTCTAACAAAAAAAATCTTCATCATTAAAGTTCAACTTAAAATACATTAAATTGACTGAATTCAAAGACTAACATAGAGGATATCATTTGCAAGAATATGTTTCCAAGAACATACATGTAATCTTCAAGTTCATAGGTAGACCTACCCTCTTTGTTGCTCTTGGCAGAGTTCAATTCCAATTGCTCAAATTGAGATTAAATACATTGTACACTTTCTGCTCTCTGACCCAGGGGGGGGGTCATTCACTATCCACATGGACTGCTACACACCCATGTCCGACAACGTCAGAAATGCAACCTAAATGGTGTAACTACATTATTTGCAACCCTAGTTACCCTACAAAGCATAACCCATGAAAAGCCACTAAAGTGGCGTGAACAGGGAAATCCCCTGATTTGATACCTTAAGTGGCGTTAACATTGAAAACGATTAATTTGATACCATAATGATGACTGATGTGAAATTGATGTTGAATACAACAGGTATGAATTCCATTTTTTGAAGTTATTGAGAGGATTGCCAACATGATTACTCTCAAGGACACCTCTCTATAGCCACTTTGAATAGCCATCTTTTAAACTATTAAAATCAATGAATGCAAGTGAAAAATGTTGCTTGCCTTGACTGACTGATGCATCACTTACCGTTCGTTTTACCAATTCTATCAAAACTTGAAAAAAATGGAATACATACCATTAAGCCTGTATCTTTTATTTTAAATATTTTTATTGATAATAAAAAACAAATCAATATATGAATTTAAAAAAAGACAAATACAAAAACCCAGCATTACCAACATAATACATTTCCCCTATATAGCAAAGTGTATAGTAATAGATGGTTCGAGTGCATGCGATATGCAGGCAAGGAAAATACCGGGCAAATCGCGCAGGGTATTGCATCCTTGCAAGCCAAGCATAGTCGCTTCAAACAGGCCCGGAACAGTTGCATTAGCAATATACAGTAATGTATATATATATATATAATAATAATAAAGCATATCATCCTCTGCAACCCGTGGGCATGTGGTATAGGTAACGCGTGCTGCCTAGTATAGAGCCAGGTGTAAGAGACTAGCTAGGACTGTATGGGGTAACTCTAATAAGTGCTGCACTGGCCGGCGTGTGCGAGGATTATTTTGTATGTCTGTCCCTTAAAATCATGCCCTTCATGGTGTTTATGGCTTAGGCCTGCTCCCGGGTCTCCTCAAATTTGCATCCCTAAATGGCGTAGATCTACTCAAATGGTGTACTGCAATCTTCATTAGCAACCCTAAATGGCGTGAAGAGAGAGAAAAGGCTTTACCAGCAAATGGTGCTGAAATGCAACCCTTTTGGCCAAAGACGTCGACGACTCCTGAGTGCCTGAAACGGGACCCTTTTCAACGCTTTTTCTGGACACAGGTATGTAGCAGGCCATGTGAAGAGTGACCCCCCTCCCCCCCGGGCTCTCTGCTATGAACATTGTATAGTTTAAAGGCCAATGTGCTAAATCAGTAATCTACTTCATGAAGGCCTACATGTATATATATTCCCCCCTCAAGTGGGTCATTCAAATGACACAGAAAGTGTACACATCCATTTTGATATTTATATCTCGAACCGAGTATTATTTCTTTTCATTACAGTTTGATTATGAATGGTTTCACTATTTTTTTTCTCAATTTTTACTAATTAAATATTTCTAATTTGAAATGAAAATGAAAATCCACACTGTACTCCAATGCAAGTGAAAAATGTAGGTTGCCTTGACTGACGAGGCTCTATCCCTAATTGTGGAACGCCAAAAAGGGTAGCAGCAACTCCCATCTTTTAGCGCCTTTTGGTCTGATGCGGTTGACTTCCCGGTTGGGAGACGGACGCTCTACTAACTGAGCCACACACCGGTTTATTTCATTTATTTTTTCATCCCCAAAACACGGTACACAAAACATTTAAATGTGTTTTTAAATCTGAGAGACTTTTAAAAAAAAGATCTCAATGATGAAATTAATCTCACAAAAGTGTTGACAACAGAATTTTGATTTATAAGTTTATGGGTAAATGCTGGGTTTATGGGGGAAAATTGGGGTTAGGATTGGGCAAGGGGTATACATGTATCTTCACACACTTATACATACTCTCACTTTTCACTAGGCCTATAGGCAATATCATACAATTTGAAATAGCAGATAAAAAAATTGTAAAACGTCTTTGTAAGCAGGAGCTTATCTTTGTTAGAAAAAAAAAGAAAACATGGGCAACCAATTACCAACTATTCCAAGCTTGTGTTATCAAATCTGTAAATTCATGTTAATTCCCTTTTTTTCCAAAATAACAAGATGGCATCATCAACCTTTTCTCAATTTAGCAGTGACCTTTTCGTTGAAAAACTTCCTCCATGCACCCATCTGGCTTTGTCTACAAAATCTCTCTGATCAATCCCCTTCTCAGTTCCTATCATACTGACTTCCTACTCATTTCCTAGTGTTGCTTCAATGACCCATCCCCTTCCCCACTCCTCCCCATCACCCCCGGGGGGGCCACTTACATTGACGAGTGGATACCATGCGCGACCAAAAAAACACGTAAAAAGGATGTCTTTTTCAAGACAGGGCATGTTACGTACGTAACGTGATAAGGGTGTCAAAAACACAAAAATAATGAAAAAAGGGTATCTATTTTGCTAGGAAAGCTACGTGTTTAGGGTCAAATTTGCGGGGATGATAAACAAAATTAAAATGTTGTATAAAGGATGTCCTTTTTGCCCCAACACAACGTGTTTAGAGTCCCGATTTGCGCGAGGTGAGGAAGGTGGGGCCGTACTAAACCAAATGGTGTACGTAAATTAGGTAAAACCGACGACCAACGGACCCGCGACACAACAATAAAATATCGCTGTATACTTGTTTAGGGGTTCATTTCAGGGAATACTTGCCAAGAGTATAGTTTTGTTTCCAATACTTGTTAAGGGTATGGTTTCAGACGCCAATAATTGTTAAGGGGTGCATTTTCAGAACATGGAAAATACGTGTTTAGGGTGCTTTTCGAGACCCCGTGGTCGCGAATGGTATCCATTCGTCAATGGAAGTGGCCCCCCCCCCCAGGCCATCACCTCCTCAACTTTCTTTTTATTGCAAGCTCAGAAGTGTCAAGCATTATTTTCTATCCCCCCCAACCACACACACACTATCTCCTAATTCACTTCATACATGTACACGTAGACCAAAATATGATTTTTTTATGTTTTTTTTCACAACCTGCAATCCGTAATGTTCTGCAATTACAAACATAATTATCCCTCAATGCAGGTCTATTATGATCTTGATGATGGGTCGGTTTGGATTGCTAGACATTTGGTGTCAACTTTCCAAAAGTTTCCACATTTAGATACATGTTTGACATAATCTGGCCCCAATATGAGGATCAATTTGATGTATAGCATACAGTTGGCCCTGTTTTACACAGGAAAAAAAGGTGGGCTGAGCCAAGGGGGGGTACTCAAATTATAACATGATACCTATGTGCCGTACCAAAATCGAAAGTGGGGGCTCTGAAAAAAAAAAAAAAATTCTCCTTTTTTTTTACCTTGTAAATGTGATTATTTGTGATTTCTTCAATCTCAATGAATAACTTTAAATATTGTAATTTGATCTGATTCTTAATAAAAACATAAATACAAAAAAAATTGGTCCTAAAACGGAGGTCTCCAGAACAGCTCTTGGATCTACGATTGCTAAAAATACAATGTTCTGGATCTGACTACATAAAAAACGGGGGTCTCCGGATCGTAGGCTAATTGGTAGCAGCTATGGGAAAAAACGTGCGCGTCTAGCTACATGTAGATTCATATCGAGCCAGCGCTAGTTATTTTCAGGCGCGGGGGGGGGGGGGGGTTGGGGGGGCTTCGGGGACCAGGCGCTATGGCTCCACTCCGACCGGCTGAGTAGTTCATAATTGGCGTGCATTGGAACGAGAAATCACAAATTTAAGGGCCTTCGGAATGGGGAAAAAGAGCAATTTCTATAGCTTCCTGCATTGGTGATTCTCTGGAACGGAATTTTAGGCTGAAAATGGGAGTTTCAACCACAGCACATACGTATCATACATTTATACTGAGTACCCGCCCCCCCCCCCCTTGGGGGCGCAGCTGAGCCATGTACGAATACTAGACAGACATACAGGCCTGCATGTACTGTACACGAATAGTCAAGTACTGTACACTGTATGAGTTTAGTTTACAGACCCTCTTCTTTTCCACTCATTCACAAATTTTCTTTAAAAAATTTAATTTCTTCCTTATACAAAGTTCCTCATTGCTACCTACATGTACAGTAGTTTAAAGTACATCAAAATGCACTAAAATAAATTACATTTTTTAAAATAGCAATTTTCCTCGCTATCCTTTCAATAAATGAAATAGGTTTTTGTTGTTGTTTATTAATAATTTAAACAGGCTTACATGTACATATACTCACTCACCTTGCTGAGTGTAATTTTTCTATTTGATTTGTTAACAGAGCAAATTGTGACTTTTTTCAAGATCTTTTTATGATTCACTTTGTTTTTCTGTCTTTGTGCTGATTTATCCTAATACAACTTGTATTTTTATACAAAGTAGGCCTAATGATGTAAAAAGTATTGTTTTTGTCTGATGCGTGAAAATACCTTATAATCAGACTCACCTTGCTGAATTCCCCAGTCATGATGTGTGACCTGAATTTGGCCGCTGAATCATGCTCCAGCCTACAGCCTGATTCCCTCATCAAAAGATCAACAGTCTTCCTAAAATGGACAAAACAAACAAAATTTTTGCCTGAAAACTAAACTGGATAAACACACAGCTCATCTACTTCCCTACAGGCTAATCTAGATCCTCGTAGTGAACTACACATTTGTTAAACCATTGCTTTCTGATTGTTTCTGATTTTATTATGTAATTGGTTCTGTAATGGGGCATCTTGGTCAGCAAGCACAATGTGAATAACAAAATGAATACATTGAAAACAATATTCTGTTTGCTTAGTTGCCTCTGGAATGGATGAATCATGGTAAAAAAAAACAATAACCCCCCCCCCCCCCAATACTGGTAAACATCTAACAAATCTCAATGGGCACATATCCAATGACAAGATCAACTTATAATTCTTTATATACACAGAGACCTATAAAATGCTTGAAATATTTTAGATGAATATTATTCTTCTATCATACGACACTGGTACCATGGGTAAATATCTGTCCAGCCCCCTTATACTCGGTAGACACAATCTAAACAGAGAAAAAGAAAGCATGATTCTCATTTCATAGGCAAAATCAAATGCTAGATTCACAAGAATGACAATAATAATCAGAGAATAATCAAGGAAACATAAAAAAAACATTTCGCATTGATTCTGAGTGGTGAATAATTTTATCAACATATATATTTTCATGTACATGTAACTAGTGTATACATGATGTATAACATGGGATATATAATGCAAGTACATGAACTACACCTGCAAAGCCTTTCATAGTTGACATCCAGCCTTTATGATCTCAAATTGAGTCACAGTCAGCCAACTGCCAAGTCCAATAGCTATGACACAATCAATGGGAGGAGTTAGTCTTAATCCAAGGCATGAGTGCCGTGCATCCACAGACATCTTGATTTCTCAGCCTAATCTCTCAAATTCTTGAGTCATCAATGCGTCTGAGGAGCAGGGTTGGGCTCAATTGTTTACAAGGTAATTGATCAATTATGTAATTAATTACATTTTTTTGAGCAATTGTAATTGTAATTGAAGTTTTGAAAGGGAAAGTAATTGTAATCGAATAAATTTAATTGACTTCAATAACTGTCAATTACATTTAATTTTCAATTACTTTACAATAAACTTACTTAATTTATGATTCAATTTCATAACCTTTTTTCATGTAAAATTCTTCAGCATCAAATACATGTAGAGTGACAGGCAGAATCCATGCTATTTAACCTAAACCTTCATCTTGTCAGTTTCTTTGTAACTATGTTGAAACAGGTGGTACTGGGACTATATATGGAATGAAAATTAGTTTCATTTATGACTTTTCTAGAAAGTAATTGAAATTTTAATTGACAAAAGTAATTGGTAATTGTAATTGAAAAAAAACAAGTGGAACGCATCTGGCAGTCTCGCCTGCATTACGCAATTCAATGTAGCAGCAGTTATTCACAGAAGAAAATACTAATATGATAAAATATTATGTCCATTGACCCAAAATGACCTTTGACCATGATCATGTGACCTAAGACATGTGCAAAACAATCATTCATACTTGATTACCCTTATGTCAATGTCTCATGGGCTAGATCCATAAACTTTCTAAGTTATGATGCCAATTCAAATGTATACTCCCAACACGGCAGAGTTCATTGACCTTTAATGACCTTTGATCTTGGCCATGTTACTGAAATGCACACAGGGTATACAGGGAAACATTGCTGCTCCTATGTCCAAGTTTCATGAACTAGATCAATAAACTTTTAAAGTTACATGTACGATGACAATTCCACAAATACCCCCAACAGGCCAACATTACCAAAGTTTGTTGACTCTAAATGACCTTCGACCTTGGTCATGTGACCTGAAACTCGCACAGGAAGTTCAAGGATACTTAATTGCTCTTTGCTCTAATGTCCACGTTTCATGAATTAGATCCATAAAATTTCAAAGTTATGATGACAATTCCTCAAATACCCCCCAAAATTGCCAGTTTGTTGACCCTAAGTGACCTTTGACCTTGGTCATGTGACCTGAAACTCGCACATGATATTCAGTGATACACTATTACCCTTATGTCTAAGTTTTATGAACTAGGTCCATATACTTTCTAAGTTATGATGACATATCAAAAACTTAACCTTGGTTAGGATTTCGATAGAGTCCCCCAACATGGTCTAAGTTCATTGACACTAAATGACCTTTGACCTTGGTCATGTGACCTAAAGCTCAGGCAGGATGTTCAGTAATACTTGATTACCCTTATGTCTAAGTTCCATGCATGATCTAGGTCCATATACTTTCTAAATTATGATGACATTTCAAAAACTTAACCTTGGTTAAGAATTAAGATTTCAATGTTGACGACGCCGCCGTCGCAAAAGCGGTGATTATAGTCTCGCTCTGCTATGCAGGCAAGACAAAAATGTAATTTAATTGAAAAAGTATTTGTAATTGAACGTTTCTTCAATTACGCGAATGCAATTGTAATTGAAGAAAGAAATTGAGCCCAACCCTGCTGAGGAGCTAAGACATTGTTACGAAGGATGTTACGTTCACAAGGCTTGTCTGAAACTATTATTGACCGTCCTTGCTTTGCTGTACAAACCAGTAGGCTGATTGCTACATGTATGCATGAAAATATTGTTCTGCAGACATGAAACATCATTCCCCACCAATATGTCATAACAATGAATCGTTGATATTTGAAGGGGAAGTCCACCCAAACAAATAATGAATTTGAATAAATTAAGAAAAATCAAGCAAAAAAAAAAAATTCCCATAATCGAATGTAAAATAAGAAAAGATTTGACATACATGTGTACATGTATGTTTCACAAAATATACAGTAGTATGCAAGATATCCATGGGTGATATGAGAGCCATTGATGCTACACACTCACTATTCCTTTTGCATTTTTAGGAATATACAACAAAACACTCTGATTTTTGCAGATTGGACAATAACTTAAGGAAAGGAAGCATCTTCATTAAATCACAGTATTAGTTGCAACAATATTACATGAAGAATCAACCATGTTTCACATCATATTTCCAAAACACAATTAAAGAAATAATGAGTGGGAGACATCAGATTCCCTCATTGCATAACAGCAAGGATGTGCATATGGATTGTGAAAATAAGCGAAACCTACGGTACATGTAAATGCAACTTTCTAATATTTCACATCCAATTTTGATGAAATTTTCATCTTTCAATCCATAATCTACCTTTTTTTTTGGGGGGGGGGGGGACTTGCCCTTTCATTTGCATTTCTTACTCACTGACTATTTCATATTTTCCTCAGCTAAGTGAATTATTTCAAGGATAAGAATATACAATTATAATCTGCAATGTTTGTATTTGCAGGTTTTAAATTCACATTGTGATTTTCTTTTTGTTTGGAAGGTGTATAGGCGACAACAACAAACAAAAGGACTAAGACAGTTTTAATGTTGTACACTAAACTGGGGGGGGGGGGGGCATGTACAGCAACCGATGGAGAGGGGTGTCAATTGATCCCATCCCTGAACAAGACAAAAAAAGGGGAAAACTTGAGAAAACATCACATCTGAAAATGGGGTTTTGTTGAGAAAATACTACAGTATGTCTATCTATGGTGTAATATTTTTATTTCAGACCAAAAATTATTTAAAACCTTAAAAGTTGCTTCATTCAATAAATATTAAAAGTTATTCAATTGCAAGTGAAGTTATAAATATATTTACATTAATGGAAATTTCACCTAACAAAAATGTTATTGTAGAAATAAAATAAAAAATAATGAAAAATAATGGTGAAGGGTTTGAGGAAAATACCTAAAATATTTATACCTTTTGTAATCTTATCCAAATTTTCAGTTTTTGATTTGTGACATCACATGTATGCAAGCAGCTTCACATGTATCGTGAATTCAAAAGAATCAATGAAATTTCATTTTCTCAAAAAATAGAAAAAGGTTTAATTGTACCTTTTATAATATATCAACAGAAATTTTATTTCATACCCACTCCTGAAAGGAGAAAATAGTTAATCATCATGAACCAATAAATTTTTTTTGAAATTTATTCATTTTTATATTACTAATGTATGGGGCATCCTGGGCAGCTGCTCGTAGGTTTATGTCCCAAAACAAAACTAAGAATTTTTTGTAATTTTCTTAATCTTTAATGGATTTTCCTCAAACTGTTATCAATATTTTTTCTGTTATTTTTACAATAAACTTTTCATCAGGGTGAACTTTCCCTTTAAATACAAACTAATAAAATGTATGTTCTACTTCTCACTCATGTAATTTCCCAAGAAAAGGGGCAACAATACTGTTAATTACAAATGGGCATTAGAGGCAGGAAATCAATCATTATTAAGCAAGGGTGGGGCAAGTCCACAATAAAAAGTATGATGGAAGATGGAAATGGCACACACCTCAGTTGATTAACGAGTGATGGATTTATCTTCAGCCCCAACCCTGCCCTATAACTACCCCCAACTTATAAACATGTACAGAGGATACTTTATCAAAATTGTAAACCATTAGAAAATCATGACAAAATAAATATGTAGGCCTATATTGACTTTTTAAAAAAATCTTAAACATTATCAAATATTAAAATAAGGCAACCTGATTTCTTCTTCTTTATCAAAATGTGACAGCTAGTGAGCAAGATGGGTTTTTTTCTTATTTCTTTCATCTTTTAATGACTCATTTTTCTATCTCTAATTAGGCTTAATAAAAAATCTGAAAATCATCTAGACTAGAATGACCCATCTCCTAGATGTTAATTAAATATGTTGTAAAAGTCTGAATTCAGAATTCAGTCCAAAAGGTTGGATCCATCGTGTGACATTAACAGGGCATTTCAGCATAATTACTACTCCCTGACATCCACTTGTGTGCACGTGTTCAGTCAACCTGCATACTGTAATATACATTATATCAATAATCAAGTCGTAAAGACTAAAGAGTGTCCTGGAGCTTTAGTAAAAGTTCACATTAATTATAATTGGGCTATCCGTGTTGTTCTAGCATTCAAAAGTGCAGTGACTTTTAATTCATTTTCCGATGTTTGATTTTTTTTAAATTATTATTCTCAAACTTTGACCCAGATCGGCACCCTCTCTCAAATATTTTAAATCATGAAATATCTATCAACATATACACATACAGTACATGTATGTTATTGTATATCAAAGAATTACAGAGATTGCATCCTGAACTTTCAAACCTGTTCCATGCATCAGTTGTTTATACCAAAATGGAAAATATATATATATATTCTTTACAAATTTGGGGACCCAACTTGTTCTATTCTGACATTTTAATTGCAATTTGACCTATATTAGATGCTAGATCACCTCTTGAACACTTGCTTGTTTGTTTTCATAATATACATGTATGTACGTACTCTTTCCATTTTTATGTGAAATAGGAATTTGAAAAAGCATAATATTCAGATTTACTATGATTCAATATAAGTTGTTATTGGTTTATCTTTATCATTGCAATGTACACAACCTTTTATTTACAAATTTTATGAATAAAATATTAATGAGTATTAGATGAGAAAATAATAACTTCACTTCAGGTAGGTACATGAATGTGTATAGCCCATATAACAATAAACGAAAGCTCCCACATTTCCTCATTGAGATTTTTTCTTTCTTTTCTAAATCTACATGTCTATGCATGTTTTCATTACTACCCTAAGATTTCACTTAATTACGAGAAGAATCAAATTAATCATCAAAATGGGAGAGTTAAGTCTGCCCAACTATTTCTCAAATCATCGTCTCCAATGATACACAAAGAATAATGACAAAACACAATTTTCTCAATCCTCGTTTGATTCAATTAATTCATATTCACTTTCCTGTTTTTTCTATCTTAAACAAATCAATTCATTATATTGGTATTCATTTTCTACAACTACCCATGTTTTGTTTTACCTTAAAAGGACAAAGAACAAATTGCACAAACAGATGGGAAGTGCTAAAATAAAATGTACAATATGCCCTAAGGCGAAGGTTTGGATCTTTTTATTTTTTACATCATACTTCTAAATGCAAAGATTAAGATTTAGAATTACATGTACATGTAGACTGTCATTTGGTAAATGGTTAAGTTTTCAGTGGGCATCTTTTCTGTCTTAAGTATCCAAAGAGAGAGGTATGATTTTAGACTTTCATTTCCTTTTGCTGAACATGAAGTTGAAGAAAAAACCTTAAAAGGCACACGCTAATTGCTTCTAGTTTAAAAATCAAGTGACCATATTTCAAAATAATTTCATTCTACCAACTACATTGTGTGATCTGTACAAATGTGCACTTGTATGAATGGGAGCTTAATAAATGGGTTGATATAAGAAGTCTCAGAGCAGATGTGATAACACATTTTATAAAATTTCAAAATGAAATCACCCTTCAAGCATTCAGCAAGAGGGTAATTTCATAACTGATCTTATGTTAATCATAAACATTGAAACATGAAAATAATAAGAGACAAACTGAAATTGAAAACACAGAATTGGCGGAAAGATGAATATCATGAAAACAAAAAGAATGACAAATTGATCCACATGTACTGGAAAGGATAATGAATATTTAACAACAAAGGGGGAAAGGGCTAGTATCATGAGTGTAGGAACAAAAGATCATCCAGTAAATAGAGATGTTATGCTGTTAATGACAATTGTTAGCTCTGCTGTGCGCATAAACAATGGTGTGTTATTCCCTTTCTACTTTTCCAAGACAGCTGCACTTACGTGTAGCCAAGTCCCATAAGGTGCTGGCCAATCAGTCGAACTATGTCCCTGTCACAGGGGGAGAGCTCAGTGGCACTGGCTTTAAAGCCATCTTCCTCATCAAATACAGGGGAGGAAGAACCATTGGCATGGTTTGTCGCTCCAGCGGCTCCGCCGGGCCCAGTCCCGTTGCTACTATGGGGGATGGTGTCTCCAGTTCCATTGTGTGCCACGGCCGCGGTACTCGTCGACGAGTCAACATCATTGGCTTGCATTGCACTGGCAGCAGCTACGCGTTGTTTCTTTGCCGGTGGCGGAGACAACCCACCGCTATCCGAGTCCGATGATGAGGCCAGAATTGCGACGAGTAGGACGCAGTAAACGAGCCAGCACAGAAAAGCAGGAAATCAGGACAATTCTTCTCTTCCTGGATAGCAGCCTGTGGCCGATTTCCGTCATATAATCGGTGCGAAAATCTCACATAAGCCTTCGTTTAGCCCCACTGATCTGTCCTCTCAATCCAGCTGTACAATGTTATGAATGACGTCATATTTCTTTATTCTTTTTTCTGCTCTATTCATTTTTGTTCACAAGGGGGCGATGGACCAAATTAAACAGAGAGGGGGAGGGTGAAAGGTGACAAGCAGTTTGAACGGATTATTTCCAATTCGTCTAATGCCTATTCGTCCGTTTGCGGCCACATCGTCTACTATCGTTTGGTCTACCATTAGATCTACATGGTCTAATTGCTATTTCGTCCAATCACCATTTCGTCTAATAATGCAGTTTGTCCAAGAGCAATTAAGTCCATACTAATTTGTCTAATGAATGAAAATGGAATGGATATTATTCAGACCAACTGGTTAAGAGACGAAATGGTGATTAGACGAAGTGATGATTGGACCAAATGGCTATTGGATCAATGGTTGTATGACGAAATGTTGATGGACGGAATGGCTGAAAGAAGACCATTTGGTGAGTGGACGAGTTGGCGAATCGGCAATTTGCCATAATAATCAAGATCGAGGGCATCAACAGAAAAACAAGACAAGAACAGTTCTATTTTTTATTTGGCTTAGCTAGTAGTAGTGGTGCTAATCTGGCGGTGACGGCGGTGGTGTGTGGTGCATGGTGGCGGTGTGTGGTGCATGGAGGTGGTGGTGGTGGTGGTAGCAGGCCTATAGTAGTAGTAGCTAGTAATAGTAGTAGTAGTAGTAGTATAGTAGTAGTAGTAGTAGTAGTAGTAGTAGTAGTAGTAGTAGTAGTAGTAGTAGTAGTAGTAGTAGTAGTAGTAGTAGTAGTAGTAGTAGTAGTAGTAGGGAGTAGTAGTAGTATAGTATAGTAGTAGTAGTAGTAGTAGTAGTAGTAGTATATAGCCCGGGAGTAGTAGTATAGTAGTATACTTAGTAGCAGTAGTAGTGGTAGTAGTGGTAGTATTATAGTAGTAGTAGTAGTAGTAGTAGTAGTAGTAGTAGTAGTAGTAGTAGTAGTAGTAGTAGTAGTAGTAGTAGTAGTAGTAGTAGTAGTATATCTCACCTTTTCTTCTTAATTGTTTTTTAATATATGGACCCTATTATTGTTATATTTTTTTTAAAGGCAGCGATCCTGGGGGCAGGCCGGGGCACCGACAGTCCCGGGTACAGTGCCCCCACTTATTGAAGCACGTCAGAAACCCTTTACCACGAAAAAATGCCTCCTTAACAGTGCCCTATAGCTTTTTATCTTTATAGAAAGACCCGTTTTATGTGTTAACGTGTGCCCATTTGCCTTGTAATAGGTGCCCATTCTCATATCAGAAAGTTACCCCCAAATTCTTAACACCGCTCTGTTTTTGTCCAGAGCCCCCGTCAGCTCCTTTTTATCATAGTGACATTCCTCTCATGCAGATTGCCCCTTTTACCTTTGACCAAGTGCCCCATTTGAAAATGCCCTTATTTACTAAAGATAAATGCCCTTATTCTTTTCTAGCTTCTTCAAAATTTTCAGTCTATTATTGTAAGGTTAATTATTTAGCGCCCCTCCATTTCTGCATGGGCAGCGGAACCGGGGGCAGAGGTGTGCCCTTTGTGGGGTAACACTTATTTTAATCGTTAAGTTTTTATCTCTGAAGTTGTTTCTTTTTTATTTTGTTTTATATTTCATTGTTGTGAAATATTTCCCCTGTTTATTTCATTTTCTTTTCTCCCTTAATGGGCACATATATACAAAGGAAACTAGTAATATATCTTTATGGGTGAATTATATTTGACAAACATTTAACGCTTGGACATTTGGCCTCTGCACTTTATAGAGCTCTCAGGGAGGAAAACAAAATGGCCCCTCACAGTGGCGTACCGTGGGTCACGGCATTGGGGCGGGGGCACAAGCAAAAAATTTGAGTCACTTTGTGGGCGCGAAAAGTGCGCTCAATTGCCAGGTTTACTGACCTTATAGAGACATTTTAGGAATGTGTATGCCACTAAATGGATATGTATCTCACTGATCAAATAATGCGAGCGCGAAGCGCGAGCTGAAAATTTTTGATATTCAGACCTTAAAAGGAACATTGTAAGAATTTGTTTGTAATCATGATACGTACAGTGTACCTGTCTCGCTAAACAAACAATGTGAGCACAAGCTGAAATTTTTGTAGGGTATATATTGACCCCATACAGGGACATTTTAAGGACTATGTTTTTAGGAATCCATGCGAGTGCCAAGCGCTTTCTGATTTTGTTAGAATTACATATAAACACATGAAGCACTTTTTGTAGTCATTGTAATCATGACCATATGCATCTCGCTGAAAATTTAGGAAATTCAGACCTGAAGAGGGGCATTCTAAGGCTTGATTGTAGGAATTCACTGAGACCATACGTATTCCATTAAAGGACAAGTCCACCCCAACAAAAAGTTGATTTGAAAAAGAGGAAAAAAATCCAACAAGCAAAACACTGAAAATTTCATCAAAATCGGATGTAAAAATTAGAAAGTTATGACATTTTAAAGTTTCGCTTAATTTCACGAAACAGTTATATGCACATTCTGGTCGGTATGCAAATTGGCAGACTGATGACGTCACCCACTCACTATTTCTTTTGTATTTTATTATATGAAATATGAAATATTCTAATTTTCTCCACCTTGTCAAGTGAAACAAAGTTTTATTTCTCCCTGAACACGTGGAATTACCATTATTTTAACAGTTTATGGTTAAGTTAAGTTGGTCCTTATTGTCAAATTTGTAAAAATTGAAATATTGTATTATTCAAACAATAAAAAACAAAAGAAATAGTGAGTGATGGACATCATCGACTCTCTCATTTGTATATCGCTGAGTTGTTCATTTAACTGTTTTGTGAAAAATAAGCGAAACTTTAAAATGTCATAACTTTCTTATTTTACATCCGATTTCGATGAAAAAAAATTGCAGCGTTATGTTTGTTTGATTTTTCTCTATCGATTCAAATCAACAATTTTCTGGGGTGGACTTGACCTTTAACCAAATGATGCGAGCGTGAAGCGCGAGCTGAAATTTTTTATATACAGATCAGAAAAAAGGACATTCTGAGGACTGATTTTAGGAATTCATGAAGAGCAGACATATCTCACCAATTCATTAATGCGAACGTAAACACGGACTGGAAATGTTTTATATTCAAACCTGGAAAGGGGGCAATCACTTTAATGAAAAAGAAGCATAATGTGTGTCACTACATAAAATAATAATAATTCGAAGTGCGAGGAAATATACTTGGT
Organism: Lytechinus pictus; assembly: GCF_037042905.1. Taxonomy (NCBI): domain Eukaryota; kingdom Metazoa; phylum Echinodermata; class Echinoidea; order Temnopleuroida; family Toxopneustidae; genus Lytechinus; species Lytechinus pictus. The sequence goes on from NC_087251.1 coordinate 16,496,976, forward strand.
GTATATTGACTTGAAACGGGATGTTTTAGTATACAGGATTGTTTAGCTCGTTGAAAAGACAATGCGAGCACCAGGAACGTGCGATGAACACATAGGCTCTGAGCAAATTATGTTTCATAAAGTTAGGGGGGGAATTTTTTTTTATGTAATATAACGTAATTAGTATATAATATAACATGATATAATGTACAATAATTTTTTCTTTCCCACTGCGTTTCTCCTACTTTTTCTCCTTTTCCCCCGTTTTTTTTTTTTTTTTTTTTTGGGGGGGGGCAGCCGATGGGGGGGGGGGGCACGTGCCACTGGCCCCTAATCCATTCCATGATAAAATGCATTTATATGTCCTACATGACTTGTATGTTCTCTTAAAGCGATAAAAAAGTGTCCTTTGTGCAAACGATTTCCAAGGATGACTTTCCTTTCAACAAACAAAATAATTTTAAAGGAAATTTTTAATATACCTTTTTAACTTACTGCAAAAATTCAGAGTTGTAATAACGGCAGAATAGAGCATAAAGTAAGTTTTACGATACTAAAAATTTCCAAATTTTAGCTTAGTGTCACAGGCGTGGGAGGGGGTGCAAAAGGGGCACTTGTTCCATCCCCCATAACATCATAGCATGAATGGGGGGGGGGGGGGCAAAACAAATTTTCGCTTCCCCCCTCCCATGTGCATCCCAAGGCCCTAATTCTTTGTAAAAATAATCAATATTTAAAGACGAAATAAACCTATTATGTAGCCACTAATCTTATAAAAAATTGTCAATTTTAGAACTTAAAAACAAATATTAATTTTGTGTACATTTCAAGACTGAAAAAGGAGAAAATCTCGTTTATAAGTAAAAAGTGTATAAATGTTAGCTTCGCATCTTTCGACGAGTATGCCCCGTGCCCCGTGAAACCTTTTTATTTTCTTTTTCATTTAATTATTTTCCATTGCTCGCGTACATATAATTATAACTGTATAATGAATAACTTTCATGAGCTATGGTTATATTCCTTCGCAGTGAATTCTAACTATGTTTTTATCCCCACCCCCAAAAAAGAAAAAAACTAAATGCTTTGTAAACTCCACTTTCAAAAACCATATCACAAAGTCGCTGTCGTGGGAAGGGGTCCTATGTAGGCGGATCCATGGAAGTGGCGAACGACCGCCCCCAAATGGCGGTGCAAAAATGGAGAGAAAAAGAAGAAGAAAGTTGAGAGGAGGAAGAAAATTGAATGAAAATAAGGGGAGGGGATAATTGAAAAAGGGGATAACTTTCAGGTCATATAAAAATAATAAAAAATCACTTGTGCTTCGAGCTCGCATCGTTGCTTGTTATTAAAGAGAGCAAATAATGTTCAAGAGGATAACATGTGGTTTATAATACCCCATTCTCAAGTCAATATGCACAATTTTATTTGTTCCCGATTCGAATATTCAAGTTCTTTTCATTAATACAAAAAGTGCTGAATAAAAAAAATAAAAAAAATCAGATCGCGCTATACGTGCTCGCATTATTGGTGAGATATGAATCCAGGGGTGGATCCAGCTTTCGCCGATAGAGGGGGAGGGCCTGAAACATATTTTCAACCATATTTTTTCCGATCGGTCATTAAAAGTTGACTTTTGATGAGGGAATAACATGTAGGCTATTAAAGACTAACGAGTTGATAATTACCTAGCTTCATAGCTAAATTTTCGGGGCATTTTATGTATTTAAACCTGAATTATTTGACATTCTGACCAGTTGTTGTATTCATCAGGTAAGTATGAACAGGATGGGTATGTAATTAATGCGAGCACGAGCTGAAATATTTTGTTATATCCAAAACTGGACACTCCATAAGCACATATTTGAACCATGAACAGGATGGTTATGCGAGCTCGAAGAGCGAGCTTTAATTTTGTTATATTCCGACCCAAAACTGGACAAGCACTTTTTGTAACCATGAACAGGATGGGTATCTAAACATTTGATGCAAGCGCGAAGCGCGGGCTGAAAATATTTGATATTCTAAAGTTGGTAATTCTGAGCACTGTTTGTAATCAAGATGCGTATCCAACCTTATTCGATATTGCAAATATAAAGCGGGAGCTGAAAATGTTTGATAAACTGACCTAACAAGGGGATTTACCAAGGACTGTTTGTGTTGGAATGTATAAAGAGGATATGCCTATCATAAATTATGCAGCACGTTTTTTGTAACCATGAACAGGATGTATATCTCGCCGAAACACAATATAATGAAATTCGAATTCCAAGCGGAAAAATGTATGCATATACTGAAAAGGCTTCAAAACGGGATAGGTCTTGTTTTAAGCCCCATGTTTTTTAAAAGATTATCCCCCTCAATCGGCCGCTCTCGTGCTCTCATTATTTTCGTGAGGCCTTATGATTATATAGTGTTTTCAGAATAATGCTAATACTAGTACTTCAAACCAATTGGGGAAAATGTTGAAAATATCTTGAAAGAGTACTCCGGGCTGAAAATATTAATATCTAGATAAGTAGAGTAAATTCACAAACAAAAATGCTGAAAATTTCTTCAAAATCGTATAACAAATAACGAAGTTATCGAATTCTAAAATTAAACAATATTTTGTGAAAATAGTTATGCACGTCATCATGAATATTCATTAGGTGGCTGATGATATCACATCCCCACTTTCCTTTTTCTTATTACATAAAATCATACTAATTCATTTTATCATTCATATAATAAAATACAAAACAAGTGGGGATATGACATCATCAAGTTGCTCATGATATAAATATTCATTCAGACATGCCTAGAGCTGTTTCACCGGCCGGAATAAAGCAAATCTTTAAAATGCATAACTTTGTTATTCCTAGTTCGATTTTGATCAAATTTGAAGTGTTTTGTTTATCTGATTTTTTTTTATCTGTCTAAATCATTATTCTCAACCCGGAGCAACCCTCTAACGTTCCCCTATAAGCTGGATCCACCTGGGGTACGCCCCTCCCACATCTGCTCGATGGTCTGCTCCCTCGATCGCTGGGGATCTCCGGCCACTGTCACATCATTATGCCCTTCAATATTTGCCCCCCCCCCCCCCCGCAAAACTCCGGCGCGCCAAGCTTGCCATACTTACTGTATAATTATTATTAAATAATCAGAAATCCGTATTTCAACAAGATTTTACTCAACTTACATCACCAGTACCTCCGAAACACACAGCTATTTCAGGCAGAAAAGTAACATCCGATTGTGAAAACATTTGTTTGTACCCAATTCCCTATTTGTAGTCCTACTGTACTGTCCTACTGGCTTTGCCCCACTCCCTTACGAATAGTGCCTGTGTTCCCCGGGCCGGCCCCACATGGTATAAGTTTCATGAAATGTAAACACTTGTGTGCTTAATTGTCATTTACAATGGTTGGATAGATATGCCCTTTTTGTTGTTTCCCTTAAAAAAAAAAAAAAAAGCAGTGCCCTTTTCGAAAGAGGAGGAGCTCTTTTCCCCTGCCTCTGCCATGCACTTTCAACTTCGCTTCACCTCCTTGGAAAATGAATAAATCTCAATCTCAAATCTGATAAACTGTCAGATTCTTAATTAAATTCCTGTAGTTTTGTGTTCGATGAGGCCCAGTCACTCTCAGCCAAATTTACTATTTACTACTCCGGACCCCCGGACCACCCTTATTTTTTCATGTTGTAAAATTAATACAGTGATAAAGCCCCGATAAAGCTGATAAACTCTTGATTTTGATTCGGACTATATATACCAGAGTGGATACTGTAAGCCTGTAAGACAGAAGTATTTTACCAAATTTCTTTGTCTGTGATTAGAAAAAAAACTTGAATTCCCTTTCAATTCGACTTTTTTTTATCAACTCTATGTATTCCCTTTCAATTAAAATTTTAATTAATTCATGTTTCGGATTTCTTGCAGTTTATCGTGATATTGCATTGCCATTCAACGAGAACTCTAGAGGGCGACATAAAGGTAACAAATTGCAGACGACGTAAACAAAACTTATACATACCGGTATTAACAGTTAGACGTTTCGGTAAGGAAGAAAATCTTACATTCATATTCACGAAAATCAGCATTCTGAGTATTTCAGTATTTTTTATTACGTAACGTGTGATGTTTTGAACACAATTGTATTGTCAACTTTCTACGTTGTACCTGAGAACTGTGGTCCTTGTTGAGTTGGATGAGTGGACTTAGCCTAATGTCTTAGCTTCGGTGGGCCGTGGGCGTGGTGGGTGTGTTTGACAACGCCACGGGACGGGACGTACAGCGGCACGGGTCACTGCCTGTCGCTTTCCCGTCCCTTGGCGGTGGTGCCGCGCCATGGCCATGGGCCCTGCTACTGCCTGAGCTGCGGGACCCGAATCAGGCAAAAAAATATTTGTGTTTTAATTTTCAGGGGCTGCTTTCCACAACCTGCTGCCTAAATCTGCTCATTAGATAAGCTTAAACATTAAGGTAAATGGGGACTTTGCAGGGCCGGGCCAGGGGCATTTTTTTTTTTTTTTTTTTTACATTTTTTTAATTTTAGTTTTATCTATAAAAATATAGGGCTCAATTTTCAATCATATCTCAATTTTGGGAGTAAAAAGTTAGATCTAACCGTTATATCATAACCTTGTTCATTGAATGAGTGGATCTAACGTTCCGTTATATCATAACCTTGTTCATTGAATGAGTGGATCTAACGTTAGATCAGTGAGTGAGTGGGGCAAGGTCATTTTCAAATGACCTGACTTAATGGAAAGGGATCGAAGGTGGTGCTCACTTTTGGGGGCATCCAACAATGCCATTAAAAAGGGCATCATTGTATTTAAAATTTCATACACAACAACAGGACACATGAGGTAGCCATTTATTTATATTATAACCTCATACGTAGGATGAGTGGAGGTAGCTAGAATGCTACAACTACAAGGCCAAAACAGACAAAAAGAGCACTTATTTTGGCCTTTTAAATTTGAGCCCTAGCTATACAGTGAAGGCCATCTATTCCGAGGAGTTTTCAATAATTATTTGTTTTTGTTTATGAACAAACAGCTATCAATTTCAATTTGATGCAGAAATCATTTAATTTATTTGGCATTTGAATATCTGTAAACCTGCACATATTTATCTAACTTTCACAAATATGCACCACAGACGCAGAAAGTGAGGAAAATATTGAATTTAAAACAATTGTCTGAAAAATAATCACACTAATTTAAAATTTTCAGTATTGCTTTGCTTCTCCCTTTTTCTTTCCAATTTGACACAAAAAAGAAATTCTCCATTTTGCCCTTTTCTTGTCATTTATTATTTCATTTTAATTTTCTCCAACTTACATGTATTTTCATTTACCTTCTTTGTTTATGTATTTTAAAACCTTTGTAAATTATGTACAATTTTTTTATAGAGATGGATTCTGAAATTACCCTGATATTTACTGCAAGGTCTCCTATGGGCATCCCAAAACAGTCAATTCATGTTGTGCTAAGCAAAGACTACAATCGATCCATCCTGCCAGAACATGAGAAACATTTAGAAGAAATCTGGCAGCAGCGACTTTCAAAGAACCCTCACCTTTACAATGGCTCCAAGTTTCGATTCCATGACATCTTGGAGGACCCAGCAGAAGGCGGTGTGTCTTTTCACCTTGGTCTAACAGACTACAGGGAATTCCAGGTCACCAACTGGGCACCCAATGCGGAAGAACTTCTGCAGCTGGGGAGCAAAGACATGGGGCGGACTCAAGCATACATGTCGGATCCCCTTGGTGTAGGATCTTTCGTGTTGACGGCTGATGGGTTTGTTATCTTCATCAGGAGGAGTAGTAGGGTAGGAGAAGCAGTGGGATTATGGGATATACCAGGAGGTCATCCAGAACCAAAGGCAAAGATTAAAAACCAGTTATTATTATTACTTCTACAATTGTCTTATTTTTTCAGCTATTTGTTTTAGGTAATACCTTGGAAAATGTTTTCCTTTTTGTAATTTACAATAATAACTTTGATGGAATATTGATTATGACAGCATTTCACACTTTGCACTGACTTTTGATTATGCTAGTATTTCTTCTGATTTTTTGAAACTGATAATTCCTTTTATTGTAGAGCATCAGAATTGTCAATTATTATAGGCAGCTGTGTTTTGCTTTTGTTTGACCCTGCTATGGTAAAAAAAAATGAATGGTACATGATTTTCTTGATTTTTGAAAAAAGATTGGTATATTTGGATGAATACAAATCAAATAATTAAAAGAAAGTGCAGAAACTTAATACTTCCTTCATTGTACCTGATGTGTTTCTTTTGATACTAATAATTGAAACTACAGGAAGTAAAAGGAGGATCAGCCAATCTCAACGACATGACCATAAGTGACTTAGACCCTGCTGCAGTGGTGGATGAGATCTTCCAGTCAACCCTTAATGAGATACGAGATGAAATCAACATCCCTCTTGAGCACCTGAGTGAACCTGTTCTTATGGGCGTGGCTCTCAATCACACCAGCTCTGGAAGACCTAGCTCAGAGTACTTTGTCAAGTGAGTTAGTCATGACACCATCTACCAATCATCTCGAGTCTGCTGAACTAATATTGGAGGGGGGGGGGGTGCTTCATGAAAGACATCAGTTCTGACAAAATTGTCCGCCCTGAAAATTTCAGTGAATTCCTTGGTTTTGATTTGCTGAGAAGCTCTGCTCTCTGTTATTATGGTAACTGTCAGCTAATGACAACTTGTAATTGCATACAAGCTTCATTTAAATGAGCTGTGGAGACAGTGGTATACCACTTCCTGTAGCTTTATCAAAATTTTCACAAACATACTAAAGATTAACTGAAATGGAAGGAAACTGCCTTAGGATTATCAATAAGATATAAGGATTTCTGTCTCAAAGCTGTTATAATCGGTTGTTTTTGTACTTTGTAAATAAAATAAACCTACATTTGAAAATAGTTAAGAAGATCCCATTAATTGCTAGAAAGGGTTCAACTTAGGAAGGGTTTGAACCTTTTTACTTTCAACTCTAGATATTCTTTACAGCTAAATGTTGGTTCCAATAATTTTTGAGGATCAGACAGACTTTGTATTTCTAGAGGAGGTAAAACATTACTGACTGTGCTTCACAATTCTAGAAAATAACCCAAACCTTTTATTTCTTTTGAAATTTTTTCAAGCAGTTTAGGGTGCGTTTCCATTAAGTATGGACAAATACAGAACTTGAGTTTGATTGAATTGAATTTTACAACATCACTGATTGTTCTTCTTTAAAATCATGTCCTCTATTGATTCTGTAGAAAAGAACTTGTATGGCAAAGAGAAAAATAGTTTAGCAGTGCTTCTTTGAAGTTGTAGAAATTGTAATTATTCATTATTTTAGAAGATTGTACTGTGCTGTTTTTGTTTGTTTTTGTCTCACCTGCATAGCAGAGTGAGAATATAGGCGCGCTTTTCCGACGGCGGCGGCGTCAACACCAAATCTTAACCGAAGGTTAAGTTTTTGAAATAGCATCATAACTTAGAAGGTATATGGACCTAGTTCATGAAACTTTGACATAAGCTTTATCAAGTATTACTGAACTTCTTGCCTGAGTTTCAGGTCACATGATCAAGGCCAAAGGTCATTTGGGGTCTATGAACTTAGACCATGTTGGGGGAATCAACATCAAAATCTTAACCTAAGGTTAAGTTTTTGAAATGTCATCATAACTTAGAAAATATATGGACCTAGTTCATGAAACTTGAACATAAGATTAATCAAGTATTACTAAACATCCTGCCGGAGTTTCAAGTCACATGACCAAGGTCAAAGGTCATTTAGCGTCAATGAACTTTGGCCAAGTTGGGGGTATCTATTGAATTACCATCATAACTTTGAAAGTTTATGGATCTGATTCATGAAACTTAAACATAAGAGTAATCAAGTATCACTGAACATCCTGTGCGGATATCAGGTCACATGACCAAGGTCAAAGGTCATTTAAGGTCAATGAACTTTGGCCAAGTTGGGGGTGTTTGTTGAATTAATACCATCATAACTCTGAAAGTTTATTGGTCTAGTTCATAAAACGTGGACATAAGAGTAATCAAGTATCACTAAACATCCTGTGCGAATATCGGGTCACATGACCAAGGTCAAAGGTCAATGAACTTTGGCCATGTTGGGGGTATCTGTTGAATTACCATCATATTTTTGAAAGTTTATGGATCTGATTCATGAAATTTGGACATAAGAGTAATCAAGTATTACTGAACATCCTGTGCGAGTTTCAGGTCACATGATCAAGGTTAAAGGTCATTTAAGATCAATGAACTTTGGCCATGGTGGGGGTATTTGTTGAATTAACAACATAACTCTGTAAGTGTATTGGTCTAGTTAATAGAACTTGGACATAAGAGTAATCAAGCATCTCTGAACATCCTGTGCGAGTTTCCTGTCACATGACCAAAGCCAAAGGTCAATGGACTTTGGCCATGGGGGTATTTGTTGAATAACCATCATAACTCTGTATGGATCTAGTTCATAAAACTTGGACATAAGAGTAATCAAGTATCACTTAACATCTCATGTGAGTTTCAGGTCACAGACCAAAGTCAAAGGTCATTTAATGTCATTGAACTTTGGCCATTTCGGAGGTAATTATTAGATTGCTGTCATAACTTTCAAAGTTTAGAGATATAGTTTATAAAATGTGGATATAGGGGTAATCAAGTATCACTGACAAGTCTTTGGTCGCATGGTCAAGGTCAAATGTCATTTATTGTCAATGAACGTAGTATTTTATCATTATATGAATGGTGTTTTTTTGAATGATTATTTTATAGTAGTTTTCAAAGTCAGCACTGCTGCTATATTGAATCGCGCGATGCAGGTGAGACAGCCTGAGGCACTCCACTTGTTTTTTGTTTTTGTCGCAGTCAGGTGAAAAGTATAGTGTTAATATTGCTTGTTTGATACAGGGTCTTCAAATTTCATTAATTTCAACCAAGAATGAAAGGAAGTAAGCAGATCTTTGAAAGTTCTACTTTAAAAATGGTTTATTCTGTTTTTTACTTAACATATATATAAACCTGTTTTCTGTGATAAATAATCTTACTTAACATTGATTTCAATCCATATTTTGTAGATGTGACCTCCCTTCGAAAGAGGTCAAGAGATTGTATCAACTGGGCGGGGCTGAAGCAGATGAGTCTTCAGGGTTAAAGCTGGTATCAATCAAGGTAATAGCCTCAACTTTTTAAATTAAAGAATTCACAAATTCTCAACACACCTCACATTTTTATTCAGAGTAATGTTGATATTCATAACTATAGGAGACACAGGCGATATATCAAATGAAAGTGCCATTCGTTTTTTTTTTTTTTTTGCCTCTTGGACATATTTCTAGTTCACCTTCAGCCATTGCACTGAGAATTGCGATTCATTTGAAACATTGCAGCAAAATAAACATTCAGATCATTCCAAGGCCTTGTGTTTTCTATTTGTTTGCTGTGTGTACAGGATATTCCATCCTTACCATCGTCTCCCATGTGGTCAGAGATGTGTCCATCAGGAAAAGGGTGTATTCTCCTCTACAACTCACTCATGTTGGATAGGTGATGACAGGCAGGTCAGAGGGCAAAGATCAAGAAACTGAAATAATGTGTGACCAATTCATCATTTTCTTCAAGCACGATAGAGTAACACAATGCTTGACTCTTTCCCTATGTGCAATTAGTGTATTCATGTTCTTCATGCACAAAAGAGACTGTTTAGCCCTATCCATGTGTAGAAATTCATCTTTCAAGATAATATTTTTGCTGAAGGTAGTGGTATTTTTCCTGATAAGTTGTTTGTTTTGTTGCTTATACTTTATTACAATGATTACTTCACTGTATTCACAAATGATGAAGAAGAAACTAATAATTAGACAAAAATGTCTATAACTTCACCAAATTTCAAAGTCTGTACAGTTTACCTTGATTCCTTAGATATTGTATCATCATGGTACTATCAAAATTAGATTCAATCACATGGCTCCAACTCAAAAGCTAAACTTTAAAACCAATATATCCCAAAATTTATCCTTCCTCCTGAAACACTCTTGTGAAGTTACTTAATGGTGACAATAGCTTGGTCTGTTTTCCTCTCTGTTTAATTCTAGAAAAATTATATTTTCGGCAATGGACAATTTTCCTCCAAATGCCCTGAGTAGCACTTGTAAGTTGAAAAATAGCTTGTGTAACTTTATATAGGATTCAATACAAAAATATAATTTGATGCGAACTGGGAAAAAAAAATCATGGGTCTAGGGGCGAATTTGCCCCTGAAATTCCAATAGGGTCTAGTTTTTGTCATACAATGTAGGAAATTTGGGCTGGTAAGCTCTATAAGTAACCCTGGAAAAAAATATGTATTTGTCCCTGATATGAACAAAAGTAGATAAATAGCCTCCAGTCTTTGTAATGAATTGATTGGTTAGGAAGTATTATATCACACTATTAAAGTATTGGTCAAAACTGCATCATGTGACGCGGCGCTATTCCGTTTGTCATCGTCTCAGGGGTTTGGCTTACTGTCAATTCTGTCAAACCCTCTGATAGTACTCCCAACCCCTGAGGTAGGGGCCACAAGTTGTGTTGCTACGCGTGCATTTAGTGGCTTGAGCTAATTGGCTGCTTTGCTGCGCTGCGGCAGCTCGGTCATGTACGCCCTGCCAACGATGCACTGGCCAACTGGAACTATTGGTTGCCCAGCAGCAGTGTAGCTCGTTTAAATTACAAAGTGATTTTAGCAAATCAAATTGAGATTATAGTCACATTAGTGGTCCTAAAATTTAATCCATTTGGGGCTAGAGGTATGTGATTAGCAATGAAGTATAATATGGACTGCTCTGTATTCAGATATGACAGTGGAAATCATCACTCCCTCGGTGCTTTTCATACCGGCCCCCTTCTATCATTGAAGGGTAGGTATGAAAAGCACCTCAAGAATGATAATTTTCAGTCATCCTCATGCGCAGTCAATATTTGTATAATATGATATCAAAGGATTAGTTCTGTTGAAAATTTTATCTGATTAGTAATTATCTAGTTATGTATCTTTAAGATATGAGGTTAGTCAAATCCATTTGTGTATTTTTAAATTAGCAATTAGGAATGGATTATGATAATTATGGTAATATTAATAATGATGATGACAATCAGATATTAATAAAAATTAAAGCATGATGATATTTATGACAATATTGATGATAGTAATCATAATTAAAAAAGAGTAATGATGATGACAATATGCCACTTATGGTTATTCTATTTATAAAGTTCTATTCTAACTGGACTCTATTTGAAGTAGCGCCACCTTTTTTATGAAGGTGTTGATGGAGCTTGGAGAAACAACCGATATTACTGTAAAAAAATATAGGAAACATTTTTCACCAGTTTGAAATTAAGGCTTTGTTTTTGGCAACGAGAAGCCCAGTACATACTTATGTGCTTGCTGAGTTACCCCCAATATTCCCTGGTGTTTTGATGAAAAGGCACTTTATAACCACTATACATCAAAGACTGACATGTGATAACATATGCATTCAAATGCTTGCTAATAATAAGAATTTAATCTAAAAAGATATTTAAAATCTAGTTGATGTGACTGATTGAGAATCTGATTTAGCACAAGAACATGTTTCATTTGTAAAGTCATCCATAGCTTTATGTGCGGCTTTTTGACACATTCCCTATATCAACTTGTTGCATGGATATTTGTTTATTGGATCATTATTCATTTATCACACAGTTATGCTTGTGTCATATTTTAATGAATATATGCCAATGTGCTGTAAAACAGTTTTGGCCTCAGAGGGAATGTGCTATATCAAAATAGGTTATTATTATTGAAATCATCATTATTGGGAAAGGTGCTTGATAACATTCTGGGCCCATTATAGAAAGATTTGGAATCAAATGAAACTAAAAAGAATTAATTCAAATCCAAAATGCTCACTTCTTATTGGTTGAAAATAAAATTGTTTGATTGTAACCTTTTTCAACTCTCATTGGAATATCACCTTTCATTGGAAGAGGTAATAAAAAACAGAACTTTCTTTGTTGTCATGGTAATTGACTTCAGTTGCTATCATAGCAACTTTTTATGAAACGGGACCCTGGGTTGTACAGTGACAAACAGGAGCAAGTGATATATCAGCAAAATTTATTTTTTAATGATTAATTTGCTTTCTTCTGGGCCAAATTTTATGCACGAGCGCTCATTCTGCAAAGAGATATATCAGACAAGGCATGACATTGCATTGATGTCAGTATATTAGCAATAGGTACATTGGACCTTCTGAAGGAAATTTCATTTAGAAATATCATTTGCATCCTTCTACCAATATAGGTCAGAATGGAGTAATACAAAATTGGGTATCAGGTTTGTGGACTCTTGACAGTCATGAGCAATATTTGTATGTAAACAGGCATTGTTTTTTTTTTTGTCAATTATTGGTAGCAAAATATATTTAACATTCCAAATAATGTGCCTTGTTATTTATGACATTGATTGAAATTTTAGCTGCATTTAGATGTAAAGCAATATTTGTGCATGTACTGATATGTAATTATGCATCTGTATGCTCTGTGCATGCCCTTGTAGATACTAGTACATTATATATATTATTATTATTATTATAGAAAAGCTGATTTCCTATGTATAAAAGTATATAAGAACTGTCTATTTCCTAAAAAATATCTTGATTTTTATAAAAGATGTTAATAATGTATTTTTTAATCTTGTGTCATGTGGGCATTGGTATTAAAACCAAAAAAATGAAAAAAGGATGGTTTCTTGAATGCAAATTATATGATTGCATGCAACTGCTTTGATTAATATTATCCTAAGTTGAATGATATGATGAGTATCTTGAACACTACTGCATGAATTCCTTTCTTTTGGATGGTCTTTAAAAAGATCCATATGCCATATGTTATTACTTTTTTGTCACGAGGGTTAAAACTAAAGCATGATTTAATCATGTAATTACTCTCATTTCTGTTTTTTCTATACCAGGTGTCTCAGAAACAAGTTTAACAGTGGATTTTGAGTACTTTGCATTCAAAATGTTTAATTTTTGTTTGCATTGATGTTTAGCTTCTTCGAACGAAGAGAGTCCTAACAAGATCATTGAGTTTGATGAAGTGATTTCAGATCTATGCATTTTTCCTATAACTTATTTTTTTCATGTTTCACATACTAAAGCAAAATAATTGTATCGAGTCAGAAATTGTTGTTATACAGATCAGGAAGCCTTGAAATAGTAATTCTCAACATAATATTTAGGATACTTTGTTTGAAAATTAAAACTCATAATATTACAAACAAAAAATGTTGTAGGCAAAGTATTTAAAACCCATCATTCTGTTTATCCTGGGACACCAAGTTTACCAGTAATTCACATTTTGTTTGATTAATGTTTTATTTTACTTGGTAACTTTTGTAGATGAAGACAAATATATTGATATTTTTAAATAGAGAGATATTGCATAAGTAAATCCATATAATTATAAAATCAAATAAAGCTAGTCTTATACACTGTACTGTTGTATTTGTTTATTTAGGCTATTAATTCTAGTCATCAATTATTTATTCATGTTTTAATCAATTTCTTTTCATCAACACAAATGGCATTGATTTACAAATCATTATTTTGGGGTCAAGCACAAATGGAGATTAGTCTCTAAATCTGTAGTGGGAAGCATTCAAAGGTGTCTAGAAGAATTTTTAGAATTCCAGCCAAAAAAAAAAATTGTTTTAAACGAAAAGGAAAATTAGAGAAGCGGAAACTTGAACAAAATAGTACATATGATAAATAAGTTATGAATGTTCAAAAGTACTAATCACCATACAAATGCAGACTTTGATTGGTGATTGGTGGGGATTTTTTTACCTGATTGCTAAGAAAGCATGAATGCTTGTAAGCAAGCAACCAGAGGACCGACGGCTTAAGGTCCTCTCCGAAGGACCTGGTAATGAGGATTAATGCCTTACCAAAGGGCACTAGCGCACCAAGTGGGAATCGAACCCGGGTCACCTGAATATGTATCCCCTGCTCTACCGACTGAGCTATCGCGCCTCCACTAGATCTCAAATGTTCTGCAATGTAGGATAGGGACTACCTACCTCTATCTCATAACTTTTACTCAGAATATTTACTTATTTCAGGTCAGTGAACAACCATGCTGTCAATGAGCCACAAATTCCTGATATTTTAATACATTTCAAATGGAATTTTAGTAGTCCTGATCACTTATCATAATGTACTTGCCGAATTGAGGTTTACATATTTTTCAAATTGATTTTGTGCCCAATTTCTTTCAAAATTTCAGTATTCTAGTCTTTTTTTTCTCCCTTTGCAAAAATAATTTAGTTGCTTTGCCAAAGAGATAGTAACACACAAAAATATCAGTTCACGATTAAGCATTTCCTTTATTTCTTTGTCTAGTGCGTTTCATTTTTTATGTCCATCATGAGGCTGGTATGCTTCCATCGGAGTACTGCATTATTATTAAAACACAAAGCAAATAAACATGTGTTATATCAAAATTTACTAAATCATTTAAATTTACAAAAATAATACAACATAAAGGAATGTAGAATAGAAAGTTGTACTGTAACCAAGAAAAAATGGATAAAGACTTAAATAGTGGAACTGTGTAAAGGCAAAAAAAAACTCAACTAAATACAAGAAAAACATTTTGATTTAAACACTTATCATAATGTACTTGCCGAATTGAGGTTTACATATTTTTCAAATTGATTTTTTGCCCAATTTCTTTCAAAATTTCAGTATTCTAGTCTTTTTTTTCTCCCTTTGCAAAAATAATTTAGTTGCTTAGTTTGGATTTCCCGCTTAAGTTTTTGAAATAAATTCCCCAAGCAGTTGCCAACCACCTTCCCTCCCTCACTCGCTTTCTCTCGATGCACTACTGGCTCTCAAAATAAACAAAAGATTTTGAAATTTTCATATCTTGTGGATCTAAACGATTGATATTTATTAAGTGTTCATTTTTTCAATAAGAATAAAGTTTTTCATTATGTACACATTATTTACACATGCTTGATACGAAGTTGTTACTTACTGGAATGCACACTGATGAAGATACACCCAAGTTTTAAATTATATTCTACATTTTTACAATGCAATATGTCTACTTATTCTGTTTTATATATATCTAAACATATTTCTATTTATATATATATGCGTGACAATTAATAATTGACTAAACTAAATTTTAGAACAATCATTCATCCAATGCAGGCCAATCTAAGAATTAATTGAGTGCAATAACCAAAGTTGCCAAAGAGATAGTAACACACAAAAATATCAGTTCACGATTAAGCATTTCCTTTATTTCTTTGTCTAGTGCGTTTCATTTTTTATGTCCATCATGAGGCTGGTATGCTTCCATCGGAGTACTGCATTATTATTAAAACACAAAGCAAATAAACATGTGTTATATCAAAATTTACTAAATCATTTAAATTTACAAAAATAATACAACATAAAGGAATGTAGAATAGAAAGTTGTACTGTAACCAAGAAAAAATGGATAAAGACTTAAATAGTGGAACTGTGTAAAGGCAAAAAAAAACTCAACTAAATACAAGAAAAACATTTTGATTTAAACAAATTTCTTTACGTATGGATTGATATTCATCATACAAACAAAGATGTTTAAACTAATGTGGATAAACGGGGACAAAGTTAACTATATTTACATTGTAAATTTTGGAGAACTTGATCCAAAGAATATAACAACTGATTTAAAAGATAATTGATGTGAAATTTTTGTAATTTTTACCCTAAATCACAAGATCTACACTGATTATAATAACATTTCACTTGAAGGGAGAGAAAACAAGAAAAACAAGGAAATGACATGAATAAAGTTTGCCAATTATCTTACTTGAATAAAGTAAGATAAATAGCAATTTAAAATTTGATTTGAGTCTTTCGAAAGTCCGGGGCCCCACAAGAACCATACATTCCAGAAAGGACATACATAATATATGGACTGCTGATACATTGTGCCTAAACAAATTGTTTTATAATCAATGAAATATGTATAACTTCTATTAAAAGCAAGACTATTAGATTATACCAATCTTAGTTTAATCCAAGGACTACTTTCTCGGGAAGCAAAACCCTACACCATTCAATATTCAAATTGAAAGCTATGAAAATATAATATAACACTTTTCATTCAAACTTCACACTTGTGACCTCAAACACACACACAGCATTCAAAATGGCCTCAAATAAGACATATCTCTCTCACAAGAAGAATAATTTAAACATGCAAAGCTCATTATGCCATTATGCTAAACACCCAACACATACTTTGTGCAGATATCAAAAAGTCTCGCTCAAAAAGGAAAATGTATGACAAGACCTTCATGTCTTTCTATTCATTTTAAAATCCTTTGAAAGAATAAAAATGCTTATATATTTTTTAAAAATATGCTCATAGACCAAGCTCTAATTTTCTAATTTTTTTTTTACCTTTTTCACTTCACTTTTCTTTGAACCTAATGAAACTTTTAAAAAAATCAATCAATATTAGATAAAAGGATAAAATGCATGTTTATTGGGTAAAATGAAACTTAACGCTCGGCAATCTCTTCCTGATGTTGCTTAAGAATTGCCGATACTCCAATAGAAATATATTTTACACATTATGGGACAAAATTTTACCCTACAAATATGCATGCTCCCTTTTATCCCAAAAGTTGACCAAATGTTTTACTCAAAATTTTTTTTTATAGATTTTAAACATGATTACATGTGTCAGACTCATTTATAAAGACACTTATGTTTGAAATAATATCTCCCAACACAGTAAAATTAACAAGTTAACAACACATGAAGCAAAATCTTATTGCACATTAAAGGAGAATGAAACCCTTGAAACCAGCTGAATCCATATCAAAGAGAAAAATCAAAGAAACATATCGTTGAAAGTTTGAGGAAGATTGAATGAATAATAAGAAAGTTATGAGCATTTGAATATTGAGATCACTAATGCCATGTAAATCTTCCCATTGGCAATGCGACCAAGATCTGTGATGTCACACACGTACAACTCCCTCATTACTTTAGTACTTATTTCACTTATATTCTCACTTTTATAGAGTCTATCACAAGGTGAGGTGTTCTCTTTATAGGAGAGGACAAGTACAGAGGTTTCACAACATTATATCATTGATGAATCGTTTGTCATATGATTAGAATGAGCAAAAAGAGATGTTTTGGGGTATATTTTCAGTGTCCAAATGGGGAGAGTTGTTCATCTGTGACATCATAGATCTTGGTCGCATTGCCAATGGGAGGATCTCCATAGCATTAGTGATCTCGACATTCAAATGCTCATAACTCTTCTATTGCTAGTCCTATTTTACTCAAACTTTTGTTGATCTTATTCTTTGATTTTTCTGCTTTCACAAAAGCTAACTTGCTCCAAGAGTTTCATTCTCCTTTAAATTTGTTTTTGCAAAGTTAGAATTACAGCAACTGACATCAGAATATCAAATCCATATGGTACATAACCAGAGAAAATGACATCCTGTGAGATAAGTCAGTTTTTGCTTTAATAGCATTTATGATATGTATCATTTTATCATATAAATGACATTTGCTCAGTGCTACTGCCATTTTGAAATCACTTTTATGGTTTCAACATTGTTGGACATTATTCCATCTTCAGTTCTAAAAAAATTACTGTCAAACTTGTTCTTGTTTCCCTTGCATGGTCTATATAGACAAGTTTCATTGCAATTGCAATTTTGCATACTCTTAAAGAAATGTACACAAAAGCAATTTCATAAAGGTGTTCAAAAGTTACAAATAAAGCTCTCATTCATTTTTAAATGCATTGCTTAAGTAATGCAGATGAAGACATTCTTACTGTGAACAAACCGTACAAGAAAAATATTTGCCCAAGTTTAGATGTAATTATACAGCAAAACTTTGGTCAAATATTGCACACCATATTCCAGTTTTTAATGAACTTATGCATAACTTTATTAACAATTTTATGAAACTGGCCCTGCACAATTGAATACTACATGATCTCCATATGCATTGTACTCATATTAAACCGTAATCCTAAATCCAATCACAAGCTTTGATTGTTATGTCTTTGCCAAATAAACAGATCGAGGAAATATCTCTAGAATAGGATGGATTGTGTTGGCACAAATGACCTTGAACGGTATTCACAGGTTTTCTAAAACATGGGAATGTTCAACTCCATGCATTTTAACAGGTTGCCTACAAGCACAATCTCACAAGTATTTAGGAATAGTACATCATATCGAAAATTCAACCTGCAAAGGCTGTCCCTGTGGTGCAAATATGTACACGGATTGGATAAATAATTGCATAATGTTTGTGACCACAGATCAGGTTTTTATCTCTGTAGGATTTACTATTTTGGTACAAACATTTGCATATATACAGGTATCTGCCCATTTACAGGTTGTACCGTCAAACCAGCTTAATACTGCAGAGTTATGCTGACAGATCAAAAGTATTCTTATTAAGTATGATTATACATGTATGCTGTAAGGAGAGGGACACATTTTTTTACATATTCCACATCATCTATATGAAGGATCAGTAAATTTCCAATTCGTCTATTGCCAACTTGTCCAATCCTCACATAGTCTACCTTATTTAGTCTAATGCCATTCCGTCCATCAACATTTCATCTAACAACCATTTGGACCAATAATTACTTTGTCTATGACCACTTTGTTTCATAACCAGTTGGTCTAATACCCATTTTCTTTTCATTCATTTTGCCAATTAACACTTAGTCCAATTAGACCAAATGGTATATGGACCAACTGGTTATTAGAAGAAATAGCAATTAGACCCTGTGGATAGAGGACGAACTGATGGTAGACCAAATGATAGTAGACGAGATGGTAATTAGACGAATTGGCATTAGACCAATTGAAAATAACCGAAGGATCTACTAATGTCACTTTAATTATGTATAGGTTAAAATGCAAGTGCACCGTGTGCACCTGCATACACCATGCCAGCTTTTAACCACCAGGGACAATTGACCATATTTTGTGATTTGGTCCAATAACTTTTGATGCACAACTCTAAAAATGATGCAAACTACATCAAAAGAAAAATATATATATATATTGACATACTGCAACCATTTTCAATGCATCAGTATCTTTCAGTAAATGGAACAAAAAATGAATATATCACTATATTCACTAAATTGGCGATGTAATTTAAACTTCTTAATCACTGTTTATACATGCAAATTAGCAAATTTGCATACAAACAATCTCTACTTAAGTGAATACAGCATTAAACAACTGAATACTTCATTCTGAATGAAGATGACTATTAAAATCCACATGCAACACATTTTTTATCGATTAATACAATTAAGAAGTATATTCTCAGTACTTCATTTGCAAACTCCCCAGTATATCCTACTCATTCTATAACATTCAAGCACTTTTAAAAGGGAAGACTCAAATATCGGTTAGCCTAGTTTAAGCCAGTCTGAGGTAGGATCCAAGATAAAGTACATTTAGGCAGTCCTAGTTGATTGCTTATGATCAGACACTGTGATCAAATTTTAAAGAATATTTCCATGCATATATCCTCATAATCGAGATCACTAAGATAAGTGAAGAAAAGAGTGGAAATTTTCATTTGTTAGATAGATCCTATTTAACCATAGCAAAAAACATTTATTAGCCACACCTTCCCAAAGTGCACATTCATGATTTGATCTTTTTAAGTGATCAGCTAAATCAATTGCAAGTTTACCAAGAAAATAATCACAATTCTCTCAAGAAACTGCATAAAACACCTTTGTACTTCCACCATGGACTCCAAGCTCAATACTCAACCTAACCCTCATCCATGTCTCAGAGCTTATTCTGATATGAAGTGCAGAGCTCCTACTGTAGAGTAAGACCATGGACTAGAATGGTTTTTCAATGCAGTGTATGTAGTATGCCGGGTGGGCAACTTCACTGGGTTTCTTAAAGTCGGCAAGAAGTTCATGTTTGCACTCGGCACCAAAGGCTTCCTTGAGGAGCTCCGTGAATGCATTCAGCCGGTGTGGGTAATAAGACAGACGGAACCTGAAGGGAATACAAGAGTGAAATATCAACATTATATCATGGATACATCAACGAGCCTACTGCAGTGAACAATGTAAACAGGGTCAAACAGTGATGTGCTCCCAAATAAAAATCCATGCAGGTTTAATATCATGTTTGATAAATAGTGTAGTTTTGTACGATCATAAATAATTGAAAAAACACCCAACTCGTACAGATATCATCTTAATGTTTCCATTTTCTGACAAAGGAGGCACCTATATGTATTGACATTTTATGTACAGAACAGGCTGAAGCAAACATATGGGAATTCTCCACAAAAATGTTGCATTTGGAACTAAAATTTGCACTTTGAGGTCTGCCAATAGTTGAAGACTGCATCCTTTCACAATTTTATTATTCAGTGAACTACATACGTTGCAAATTGTGATTAGAATGGAGACAAGTTAGTAAAATTAGCCTTTTAATATCATGACTAAAAAAATTATAATCCAGGGCTTTTTAAAAACATTAATTTCAATAGTTTATAACCCTTGGGATAAAATGTATTGTACATCAAAATTGGCTCAACAAGAGTCCATGTGACTTACTTCATAATGGGTTGGACAGGCTCAAACTCCAGTTTCTTCTTTGAAAGTTGTCCTTTCTTCTTGATATCCTCTTTAGCAACGTTGATGTCGATGAAGTAATCCAGGGTAACCATGGAAGGTCTACCATTGACGTAGAGGGTAGAAGTCTGGATGTCCTTGATACAATTACCCTAACACAAGATAAAGAGAAGAGACATTGAATGGAAGGCTAGCCTTATATCCGTAGTATAGACCAATACAGACTAAAGCAGACAAAAATCAAGATGAGACCTTGGTGGGATTTCTAAATGATTTAAATGTGACTTAAAACTGCTCTTAGTCAGGCAGCATACGTCATCTACTTCGACAAATATGCCAAGTTTGATATTTCACTTTCATAAGTACGGTGACATCACAAGGAGAACAATTTTCAACTTGGTGTCAAATTTCTAATGGTCATCTTGGCCATGATTTGAATTGGACACATGAGGAACTTAAACTGCTTCTCTAAACATGTTTGAGTCTTGTGAATCCCTTATTGTGGGTTGAAACTATCCCACATATATGTATATTGATATTAATACAAATAAACAAATGATTAACCAATCTGAGATCTAATCCTTCATACAAGAAAACATACAAATCATGAGGATGTTAACACTGAACTCACATGATAATAGATATTGTGGACAGGGGCACGGCCAGTATCCAAGATGGCATCATAATTCCTGTGGTCAATAATCATCATCCCACCGGGACGAAGGAAATCTGCAAAATTCTTGAGGGCCAAGCGCTGGTTGGACAGATTTCCCTCAAAGTCTGGCAGGTTGGCAAAGGAGTTTCCCAGACAGATAACAGCATCAAACTTGCCTTCTTGCGATGGCAGATCATCTGGAAGGGTCAACCAATTGGCTACCTCAATTTCTGTTGGTGGATTAGATTGAACAGTGAATAATTACGATGAAACTTATTGTATTCAAATCAAAGTTTAGTAGTAACAATGGTAAGCAATAACTTTTAGAAAGTCTTTTTAAAATCAAGGAATATCGTAATGTTAAATTCACAATTTGTTACTATTATTTTACTACTATGTGTATTATAAGCATTATTGTTAAGGACTTATCATTATTTTAATTCAACATAACATCATCATTAGTAGGGGAGACCGGCAGAGGCGTCGATCCTGGGGGGGCAGGGGGGGCGATCGCCCCACCAATGAAAATATTGGGGGGGCAAACATATCATTTTGCCCCCCCAATAATTCCGGATATGCATTAAAAAAAAACAAGATTGTAATGTTCAGCAAGCGAGATTGAGATACACAACTCGTTCTTTATTTAAAATCGTGCTCAAAATGTCCGCTTTTCAGATTGGAATATAAAAATTTTCAGCTCGCGCTTCGCGCTCGCATCATTTCTGTAGCAAAAACCCATACTTTTCATGATTAAATTGGTGAATGTAAATGTCCCATTTTCAGTTCTAAGCCTCAAAAGAACTGCTTCAATTTGCAATAATCTTTTCTTGGATATATAGCTTGTTCTTTATCAAAAACGTCCAGTAAACTGTCATTTTTTCAGATCGAAATATCAAAATTTTCAGCTCGCGCTTCGCGCTCGCATCTATTCTCTTTTAGATACAAATCTTAATCATTGGTACCAAAAATGCTTAGAATATCAAGTTTTCAGCTCAGAATATAAAGAAATTTGAGCTCACTCTCGGCACTCGTACTATCTGTGTAGTGAGATACGTGTCTGTGTCTCATGAGTCATACATATATATAGATATATACATATATATATATATATATATATATATGTGTGTGTGTGTGTGTGTGTGTGTATATATAATATATATATATATATATGTGTGTGTGTGTGTGTGTGGGTGGGTGTTTTGTACGATCGAGCGCCTTTGGAACGTTAATGATTTCGCCCCCCCAATCTGAAAAATGGATCGACGCCCCTGGAGACCGGGGTTAGTTGGAACATGGGGTAAGTTGAAACATTGTAATTTTCTTTAACGTCTTTTAAATTTTAAAATTTCTGCAATACTGCCCTCAATTTATTGTCATTAACAATAGCCATCCACCATGTTACAGACAACACATGTGCAACAAGCCTGGTGAAGTTAGAAAGGAATTTTTGTTTTTTGACCTTCTGAGTAATGTTTTTCTCTTTCAGAAATGATTGATTATCTCAGAAAAGTTTATAGATCAAGTTGGCCAGTTTGGGGGTATAATCTAGACACTTATACCAAGCTACAAAATGAGGTTATTAATATGCCATGGTGAAGTCCCTTTTTTGTGCTGTAAGCTTATAAACGTCAAATGGGCCTCCGGGGTTAGTTGGAACAAAATTGAAGGGGCTAGTTGGAACATGTTCCAACTTACCCCAAACATAATTATGAATAAAAACAATGGATATGAGAAAAAAATATATAAAGTATTTCACACTCTTCTGAACATGTATTGTATACCATGCTTGTTTTGTTTATCAGTTAGGTCTGAGTGTGCATTTAAGGCCTTTTGTAGGCCCCTAATGCAATATTAACCCTTATCAAACTGGGGGGGGGGGTCAATTTGACCCCCCCCTTGAGAAATTTCGTCACTATGCCGTCGCGCGAAATTTTTTGACTACACTGCTCGCTGACTTTTTACTCTCAAGTCTTGCGCATCATTTGAGACCAAATTTGCGATGCCTGTGTGCGCGGTTTCGAAATTACGCAACATTTTGTACGTGCAAGTTTGGACCCAATATTGCTAAAAAACGTGATTCCATGTACAAGGTCAATTCAAATTGTGTTTTTCAACCAAAAGTCATAAATGTATGATTATTTTTTACTTTTGTTGGTTCAAATAGATTTATTTTATGCTATTTATGACCGCAAAAGAGTCCCGACAAAGTTCATCGGAAAAAACAAAGGTTCGAAAAAACAAAAATTAAAATTAAAAAAACAAAAAATACATATATTTTATTTTTTGCAATTTTTGGTGGATATTTGTAATAAATGTGAAAATTGATACTCTCACCAAAAATTAGCATTCTTCTAGCTTAATAAATAGAGGTAAAGGCAAAAACATACAAAACACAACAAATTTAGGGCAAATTTCATATGCTCATTTGCATAATTAATTAATGAAAAAAATATAAACAATTTATTTTTGTCTTATAAATTTGATGCAGAAGTACATGAAATTGCTGATAGTACACTTAATTGCATGTAAAATCAAACACACCCAAATATGCAGAATTCTACTACACAGTCTGCTTGCGTGAGTGGCTGTATAATAGAAAACATAAGTTCAACGAATCCACACTTTATTATTTTGAACTTGAATAAAATAAAGCAAATAGGCTAAAACCATGTAATATTACAGTTTTAAGTTGTTTAAGTATAATTCTTAATTGACCATGCAGTGTTCCAACTTACCCCATACCATGTTCCAACTTACCCCGTATTAGGGTAAGTTGGAATGTTTGCGATGGTCTTGTTCAAGGTGGATTTTTTCAGTAACCATAATAGAGTTAAAAATTTTATGGGGTACATTTGAAGCCCTTAGATATATGCTTCAAGCTGATATATTGATTGTTTCTCGAATAAAATCTATTTGGATTTTACAGCCATTTTTGTCAAAAATGTTCCAACTAACCCTGGTCTCCCCTACTGTATAATTGCTATTATCATCATCAGTATCATCTCCATCATTATCATTATCATTCTCCTCCTCATCATCATCATTATAAATATTAATGTCATTATTTTTTAACTTTGAGCATGCATCAAGATATTACAAAATGATATTTCAAAATTATGTTTAATATAGTATTCATTTAATTTCCATGAACATGTAACTTAATAACACAAAAATAAAGGCAATTAAAAAAATGGTAACCCCACTTCAAAACATATATCCTGGTAATAACTAAAAGGAAACTATATGTATTTATGTTGAGAGGTTCATCTCATTCATTATACAACAATATAAACAATAGTAAGAATCAAGGGGCAGCTATACTTGTGATAAAAAGAAAAGATAGCGAAGACAAATATTTTAGTTGGTGTGGTGTACTTGTTAACTGATGATTACCACCAGTCTTTTTTATCCTGTATATGATACATGCATACTGGTATTTAGTTCTTTTAAATAATACTTCACTCTTCATGACATGCATATTAATAAGTGATTTCAACATGGCTAAACTGGTAACAAAGCTTCATATTCGCCATTAAAATGACCTGCAGCAAAATGCTGTCTCACATCAGAACAGACCTGGGGGGTGTTTCACAAATATTAAGTATGACAAAGTTTGCACTTAAATGCCGACGCGTACATGATATGCAACGCGCAATCTTATCGATCAATACGCAGTGGGGCGCGTCCTCTTGGCATGATCTGACCAATAGGCAATGCTGTCATGCCTTTTATACTGCGTGCAACTAGAAATTTAAGTGCGACTCTAAGTCATACTTAAATCTTTGTGAAACACCCCCCTGGGTTCCTAATCATAAAGATTTTTCGGCAATGGTAACATTACAGCAACTACCATGGTAACAGGGCTGAGCAGCCAATCAAAATCAAGGTATCCATGGAAGTTAAGTGCAACTCTCCACCTGGGCTATGTTTTGTCCTCTTTTCAATAAAAAATTTGAGGTATAACTAGAATTTCTGTCTTTTATTTCAATACACAGACTGTGAATGTCAATTCATAAAGATTTTATTTTTCTTAATGCAGCAATCATGTATATGTAGGGGTTGTTTTCGGGGGAAGGGGGTGTAGAGGAATGATTTTTTTTTTACAAATTGATAACTTGCAACTTTCCTATTTTGACTTGTCTACTACTCTATATATTCCTGTCAAATAAAAAAAATACAAACTTGTAATTTGTGTCAGACTCCCCTTTAATATTTCATATGGTATAATATTGGTTTGTTCGTATTAAGCCTTCATTAATGGTCTGTGTTCATGTACCATCTTTCTTTCATGGTGCTATGTACATACATGTCATAATGTATTGTGTAATTCACAAACTTTCAAATGTAGTTTTAATATCTTCTCATACATTTTCAAAGAGATGCAGAAAAAATATAATATCACATACATGTACACTTGAAGAAAACATAGTAAAATTATGTAATATTGTTAAATTCATGACTTCATGACTTACATGACTTGCTAGAATATGTGTATCTGGTTAATAATTTATTGGGTTAAAAAAGTGCTAATTGAACAAAGGCATTGAAGCTCAAGAACACAGACTAACGATAATACAATTTCCAAATTCAGCCTTTCCATCACCTTGTGAACTGCCAATAACAATGCTTCAATTTAATAGCAGAGAGCTGTACAGTGTACACACAGCTTAGAACAGAAATTGCTGATTCAGCAAACAAATGTTCAATTCCAATGGACTTTGGAATGTCAGCAAACTCTATAATGTTTGAACAGCATAAATTAGATTTTGCTATCTCACCTACTACACACAAACAATTATCATTTATGAACAGGACTGCCAATTGGATCATTGTACAATATGAGAAAATAACTTACTTTAGATTTATTTCAAAAAAAATATATATTCATATTCCTCTGGCCAGTTGTGGAAAGAGATGCACATGCACTTGAAAATCCAACATTATTGAATTTTTAACCACTCAGACTCAACACAAGAGCTGTGTTCAAGAATGTTGAACTACTGTTTCATTCCCCCACTTGAATAATATGACATCTTAGTTTTACACCCATGATATTCTACTATTACATCATCTTGCCTTAAGTATCCTCGGATTTAAAAGAAAAAACAAATTCAGGAATTCCACTATCATGGCCAGTATTGGAATGATGCATGTATTATTTCTATTCGAAAACAACATTATTATCTTTGTATAGTGTACATGTACCCACAAGAAAAAGTTGCTACAGGAAGGACCTATATCAAATATCATCTCGATTGGTACACATGCTGTGATACAAATTAGGGTTTGATTATTGAAAGTGTTACAACCATCAATCACTAAGGGATAGCACCAAAGAAAATGGGGGATTTCATATTTGCACTGGAGCAATTTTACATTTGATCTCGCTTGGTGTTAAACTTTAAAGAAATGTGATTTGAATAAAACTAAGATTAGCAGCAAAAGAGCTATGAAAAAAAATCTAACACCAGCATCAAGACTAAACTAGAAATTACACATTAACTTCCCAAATTTTGCTTACCCCATTTATCAAAAGCATCCTCTTTGCGACGACTCCATCGTTCCCTGAAAGCCTGCATTATCATTTTGTCAGAGGCATCAACGCTAACCACCTCAAATCCCTCCTCCAGTAACATCACAGAATCAATACTGTTAAATTATAAGAAAAATAAAAGTCAAACATGAAATGGAAGACATTGAAGAACATCATTATCTGAAAATGAAAACTTTGCAAGTCATTTAACATACATATGACAATTTTATGGACTGGACTCATTTCCTAAATTTCTGCTGTCTTTGCCATAGACATTAATTGGATTTGCAGGTTTGTCAGATGCTCCATAATGTTCATTCCACTAATGTTTTGCTTCACTACAATGTAGGATACACCCTCTCTATTGGAGGATAATTTTCTTATTTTTATATATATACATGTATAGGTTCAAACAAAGAAAAGTATCAAAACTCCATGGACAATAAATTTCAACGAATTTTCGCCCATAGGACTTTGACTTTATTATATATATACCTACATCCTACAAAAGGGCGAAGTCTACGAATGGGTTTATTCCATCATAATACACATATAGACGTAAAGACGAAGGTAGAGGGCGTTAAGGTGCATTACGAACATTGCAAGAAGACAAAAAAATTCGCCTTAAACACAGATGTAGAGAAATATATACTGGTACTTTTTACTGCTAAACTTTGACTGTTGGCGGTGAGGCCCTTTTCAGATTTTCCAGTTTTGGAGCCGGAGATTCTCCATTGTCACCTTGCAGTCATGGCAACACGTCTATAGATGCGTCTTTTACAGTGCGCTTCTTCCATCTTCAGTGCATTGATTTTTTGAAAGGTGAGTTTCACGATCCGTGTGCCCATGAACAGACGTGTTTTTCACGTTTTCAGAAATGGATTTTGAATTCTCTTTTTTGTCATCATGGGCACTAAGAGTGACTTTACCTTTCATTTTTGAGAGCTACACGTATGCTCCTTTTAAAAGCTATGATTTTATTTCTACGGCATTTACTAAACCATTTGTGATTATTTTATTAATTTGCCGAAGCAGACTATTTCTATTTTACTCAGGTACTTTTTACTGCTAAACTTCGACTGTTGGCAGTGAGGCTCTTTTCAGATTTTCCTTTCTTTGAAAGGTGAGTTTCACAATCCGTATGCCCATGAACAGACCTGTTTTTCATGACTGTTTCAGAAACTGATTTTGAATTCTCTTTTTTGTCACATCATGGGCACTGATGAAGAGTGTGACTTTACCTTTCACTTTTGAGAGCTATGCTTCTTTAAATTTTCTTGACAGTTAACGTATTGTTTGTCCTATTTCACTATATAAATGATTTGGTCTGATATATTTTGTATCCCCCTGATCTGTCTACAGCTTTTAAAAGGTTTAGGCCTATAATATTTGAATATCATGACTTTTAGGTGTAACTCTTTCATCCATTGATTTTGTGAAAATTTGGGTTCTATACATTTGATGTAGGGCCCTCTCTCTCTCTCTCTTTTTCTTTAATAATAAACACTTTACGCACACCTTACGATTGGTCTGCGACCCGATTTCAGAATAAAATGTAGGCCTAGTAGAATTTGATGCTCATATTGAGACATGGAATATCTTACTGTGTTATGTTCTAAATCATCGTACGAATACCTATGTTCAAATCTGTGACTATTCTATCATCCTTCTTAGAATAAAAGCAAATTTAAATATCTAGTCGTAATGACTTCATAGCAGTCGTACGATGGCTAGGATTTGAAACTAATTTGGCCTTTACTCCAAAATAAAAGCTTGCAATCTTTCAAAATGGTTATATTAGTATTCTTTCAATTGATTTTAACCTCAAATAAAATGATATGTTCCATTCATTTTTTCAGAAAATGAGCAAAATGTGATGTGTTCCAAAATCGGACCGCGAACAGTCGTAAGGTGTGCGGTGGCCTTACACATGTAATGATTGCATACTGATGCTACAAACTTGCTTGAGAAATGGTTTTATACCAAAAAACATAATTCATTTCTATTCTGGTTGGCATCTTACAACCAAATTAAATTTTTGATATGTGAAATCTTATAAAAAATACATCCACTACTAGTACTAGTCTAGACTATTGAAGTTTCCAACTTCAACTTTCATATCATCAACATTATGAGTTAAAGGTCATCATTCACAGAACAAGAGAATAAATCTGAAAAGTGACAAAGATTTTTGGTATAATTCATTGAGTGATCACTGATCATGCTGATTAGACTTGAACTTCTCAAAGTTCTTGTTAGTTCAGCCAGGTTCTTTGAAATATTGCTCTTTTTTGTGTGTAAATGTCATTTTAAAAATACGAGAACTTTTTCTTGGATATGATTGGGGCTAGTTTGTTTCTAAAATGTGAGTAAAATATGGACACTTCATCTCCCATCATTCATACAGAGTATGAACTGCACTTTGCATGTGAATTACAAATGAAAACGTGAAAAGGAACTCACCCAGTACCACAAGCGACGTCAAGCACACGCTTGCAATTCTTCTCCCGGAGCAGCTGGGTGATCCAGCTCCGATAAACGTCTATCCTTTCATTGCGGCCGCCGATGTAGAATTCCCAAACTTTCGCTGCTTTTCCATCTGCATACTGGTCGGGAATACCCTCTGACGCGACTCCCAAAGAACGAGTACGATAGATACTATCAACCATTTTTACTTCAAAACTCAAATCTAGATGATGTCGAAAATGAAATTAAAAAGGCTTTCGACTCGAGCAAAAACGCGATGACACCGCACTTCGTTTGTGTTTCGATGAAGTATGGATACCGATATATAGGTAACGGCAATTGCGTTATGCAATACGGTATGGTAATTTACGCAATACGGTACAGTTTTCTGAGCTGGGGCTGCGCTGCTGCTATGTTTACTTCGTCGTATGCCACGTGAACGCGAAGAGGGCGTTGCGTGGGCGTGGCGCAGAGGAAGATAAATTGACAAGTTTTATCGTTATCAATTTAACTAATTCGAACTTGAGGTCAAAGTAAGTTGAATGATTGTTGAATGATTATGGAGTAAAACATGTTGACTAAAATCCCTGTGGGCCTATGGATGGAATTTGCAAATGAAATGTCTTCTATTTCTTTAATGGGTCCGCGGTCCCCATCAAAACGTTTTGGCATTTTTGGCTAGGCCCCAACCATGACGGTGGGGCGAAGCACCCCCCCCCCCCCCGCCCGCCCCTAATGGCAGCACACACAAAAAAGGGAAAAGGAGGAGAAGAAAAGGGGGAATGAAGGAGAGGAGGAAGGAAAGTGCATAAAATAATTGGGGAATAATAAGAAAAATTCTTGTTGAGTGCGTGAGATAAAAAAGAGAAATCAACTGAGGATACCGTTTTATGAACAGAAGGCCTTTATTAAAAATTGCAGCTCGCACTTCGTGCTCGCTTTCAGTTAGATCTATGCGTATCTATTACCAAAATTGCTTCAAATGTTTCGTTGATTTTCAGGTTAAATTACATGAAATTTATAAAAATTTTAGCTAGCACTTGATCGCGCTCATATGTTTACTTTCAGGGTTCATGAGATACCTAATCCTGTTAGTAAGAATAAACTAAATTGTACTTAAAACTTTAGTCTTTAAATTAAATTAGAGAGGACATAATGAAAACGATCCGACAAGGTGTGGATATGTAAATGCCCCCTCCCCCTTTTCGGCGAAAGCTGAATCTGCCCCTGCCATGCACTTCTAAGACTCAGGCGTGGAATCAGGGACCAGGATACATTATAAGCGTTATAAGATATGGACTCGCCAACGAGAAGTAGCTCCATTGGTTGCCCGATGAAAAAAGTATAGAATATCTTGTGAAATCCCAAATTGCCCGACGCAACAATAAAACTCATATCAAGAAGTAACCATATGCCAGCAATGTCTTCCCTCTCTTAATCCCTCAATATAGGATCATTTGCCACTGTACTCAGGAATTCCCTAAATTTAAGCCTACATCCATTTTCCACATGTAAAATCTGTTCTTAAAGTAACGGGTATACTCCGGGCTAAAATGATTTTACATGTAAATAGACTAATATTCACCGAGCAAACTGCTGAAAATTTCATCAAAACCTGATAACAAATAATGAAGGTCTTGAATCTTATAAAGTTTAGCAATCATTGTGTGAAACACTGGCGTAAATCCCGGGGGATGGGGGGATATATCCCCCCACTTTTCGAAGAGGGGGGGGGGGGATGGCCTGTACAAACATCCCCCCACTTTTTACGAAAGAAATGAAAAAAAAATCACAAGAGATAATTGTTTTATTGGTGAAAATTCTACCTGAAATACCGCTTAACAAATAAAACAATATTATTGAATCATAAGATGCAAATAAAGAGCCAGTTCACCATTTTCAAACGAAATACTTATGTCCTTATTATAACATTGAAGAGAAACTCCCGTTTCTTCCAATTCATCAATGTTGGGGTCTTTGGGAAGGGATTAAGATGGAATGTCAATTCTTTTTTAATGTTATCTCTAATAAAACCATTAAACCGTCATGGGGTAAAAAAGATAATAATATTGGAGGGGTATTTGCCATATGGACATACAGTGGCGTAACTACGGGGGGGGCATGGGGGGCACATGCCCCCCCCCCCCAATCGGCTGACCAAAAAAAAAAACGGGGAAAAGGAGAAAAGAGGGAGAAAGGAAGAGAAGCGTATAGTGGGAAAGAAGAAAATATTATTTATTATAATGTTATATTATAATTATGTTATGTTAATTACATTACATAAGAAACATTTTTATCATAACTTCATGAAACATAATTTGCCCAGGGCCTACGTCTTCATTGTTCCTGGTGCTTGCATTGTCTGTTAACGAGATATATAATCCTGTTGTACTGAAACATCCCGTTTTCAAGTCAATATAAACCAAATATATTTCCTAGCACTTGAGTTATCATTGTTTTATGTAGTGACATATGCTTCTTTTTCATGACTCAAAAAGTGATTGCCCCATGTTAAGGTCTTCGTATATATGAAACATTTCCTGTCCGTGATTACGTTCGCATTAGTGGATTGGTGAGATATGTCTGCTCTTCATGAATTCCTAAAATCAGTCCTTAAAATGTCCCTTCTTCTGATCTGAATATAAAAAATTTTCAGCTCGCGCTTCGCGCTCGCATCATTTGGATATTGAATTACGTATGGTCCTAGTTAATTCCTACAAAGAAACCTTAGATTGCCCAACTTCAGGTCTGAATTATCTAAATTTTCAGCTCGCGCTTTGCGCTCGCAATATTTGATTAGTGAGATGCGTATGATAATCATGATTGCAATGACTACAAAAAGTGTTTCATGTGTTCAGATGTAATTCTTATAAACCAGCAAGCGCTTGGCACTCGCATTAGATGACTATGGTGAGATATGCATACTCTTAATGGATTCCTAAAATATATTCCTCAAAATCTCGCTGTTTGGGGTCAAAATATACGAAAATTTCAGCTCGCGCTTCGCGCTCGTATTGTTTAGCGAGACCTTTTATGATTACACAAATTTGATTATAATGTCTTTTTTTCGGTGTGAATATAAAAAAAAATCAGCTCGCGCTTCGCGCTCGCATTATTTGATCAGTGAGATGCATATCCGTTTAATGACATTGTCCAGAAAATGTCTCTATTAGGTCAGTATAACTGGCAACTGAGCGCGCTCACTCAGTGATTCAAACATTTTGCTGGTGCCCCCCTCCCCAATGCCGTGACCCACGGTACGCCACTGTGGACATATCAATGACAATTCCTTGCATATCTAAAAACATGATTGCAAAAAAAAAAAGCCAAAATATTTCAGTCATCCCCCCCACCCATCAACACGGATTTACGCCAGTGATATATGGACACTTTATCATGTTTATGTTGAAATTTTGCATACATAAATGTGATATTTAAAGGTCAAGTCCACACCAACGAAAAGTTTATTTGAATAAAAAGACACTGAAAATTTCGTGTAAAATAAGAAAGTTATGACACTTTAAGGTTTCACTTATTTTTCACAAAACACAACTCAGACAGTGATATGCAGTCGATGATGTCCCCCTATTTCTTTTGTTTTGTATTGTTTGAATTATACAATATTTAAATTTTTACACTCAGATTTGACGATAAGGACTCTTTTGTTTAAACCACAAAATTTAAAAACAATGATGATTACACATGTTCACGGAAGACTAAAACTTCGTTTCATGTGACAACGAGGAAAAAATGAGAATATTTCATATTCATGTAATGAAATAAAATGAAAGAAATAATGAGTTGATGATGTCATCAGTCTCCTCATTTGCATATCGACCAGGATGAGAATATATATGGCAAAATTAAAACGAAACTTTAAAATGTCATATTTTTTTATATTTTACATTGGAAAAAAAATCCGGTGAGGTCATCTGGGGCAGTATCAGGCGAAAAACGCAATTGGAGGATCTCCCCAATCAACTTTATACAGAAACTCATTCCGAATAAATTTGCTCTATATGATCCCTCCTATTGGCATGTATATTTCCCCAGTTTCCTTGATAAAAAAATCAAATGTTTCAACAGTACAGTAGGATAAATCCAAGTCAACCTTTTTCAACTTTGCCATAATAATCAACACTTTGATTGTGGGCATCAACGGAAAGACAAGACAACATCATTGGTATTTTTCAAAAATTATTCTCAAATCTCAGGAAGACATGTGTCTAAATAAGAGTATTTCGGAATTTTCTTCAGTATATACGTATAGTCATAAGTGACTAGAAGATTTGATCTCAATTGTGATAAAAAAACTCCAGTAGGATAAGATTTGATGGAATTGCTGATTAAAAAATCTCATGGAAAAGCAAATCTTCTGGAATACTAAATCTTTATTTACAGTTTAGATTGCATGACTCTAGATCGGCAATAGCAATATGATCATGTCAACCCGCATACCGATACGCGTTTATTTTCTTTCTTATTTCTGTTGCCCCTTGGCCTTGCTGACCGGTCGCGAAGCGGGAGTCGATCTTTCAAATTCAAGCATGTTTTATCACGTAAGTGACTCGTAAATATGTTGATTATGCTTGGATTTCAATAATACTGCCCATTTGCTACTACAGAGATAAATATTTTGTATTATTCTATCGTCAAGTCATTGATAATGTTGATTAACTTTTCCTTTTTTTTGTTAATGTTCCCACCTATTGATTTCTGTGTTGGTGTGATGAGTAGAGGAGTTAACCAAGCTAAATTAATAATAAGATGAGTGCCGACCGCAGCTTCGCGGGTGGCGTAGCCAGGGCAGGAGGC
Organism: Lytechinus pictus; assembly: GCF_037042905.1. Lineage (NCBI taxonomy): Eukaryota > Metazoa > Echinodermata > Echinoidea > Temnopleuroida > Toxopneustidae > Lytechinus > Lytechinus pictus. The sequence continues at coordinate 16,531,158 of NC_087251.1, forward strand.
TCCAAAGTTAGAGAGTAAAAATCATTCACTAACTGGCTCCACGGAGTCGGTGATTGTGCACCTGCACCCATGGCTGCATTACATGCCGCCCTGCACACAGAATAATCGCAGGCACGGGCTAGTCTGCTGGGCAAACCCTTCGCTCGAGTTAAGGGTCTGAATGTGCAGCCTACTCATGCCTTGTGTACTGAAGGCTCTCTCGCCTTGGAACAGCAAGTTTTGTATGTGCTAGTCTTTGCATGGAGGCACACTTGTTGATCAAAGTTCGGCATAATCGTGATATAGTCCCCAAATCCAAAAGTGGGGATTATTAGAATCACACCTACCAGAACGCATGAAAATCACTTCCTTTCTCCAGAACACAGTCCCCAACTCTCGCACAACTCTGTGGCAAAATGATAACACACACAAATGAAACACACACTGTATATATAAACACTAGGGTTCTCTCCCTATTATATACTCGTGATCCAGTCCCCACTCAATGGGAAATCCAGTTTGATTTTCACGGCGGTGGGGACAGTTCCAACAGTATATATACTCGTGATCCAGTCCCCACTCAATGGGAAATCCAGTTTGATTTTCACGGCGGTGGGGACAGTTCCAACAGTATAGTATACTCGTGATCCAGTCCCCACTCAATGGGAAATCCAGTTTGATTTTCACGGCGGTGGGGATAGCTCCAACAGTATTCATACTCGTGGTACCGTCCCCTCACAACATAAAATCGTGCTCGTTCAACAAGGGGATGGGGACAGTTTCCTGATGCATTGTGACAAGGATAAAACATCTTAGGGTATGGCTGCGGAAGCTGAGGGAGGGGGGGGGGGGGACTTCAGCCCCTACCTTTTTCCAAAACATTGTGAATCCTTCTGAACTAAAATCCTATAGAAATGCCTTCATATATAGCATAAAAGTGCAGTCTTTTTTCCAGACCCGGTTAATTAAAAATTGTAATATAAGTTCAAAGTCTTTTTTTCCAGACCCGGTTAATTAAAAATTATAATATAAGTCCAAAGTCTTTTTTTCCAGACCCGGTTAATTAAAAATTATAATATAAGTCCAAAGTCTTTTTTTCCAGACCCGGTTAATTAAAAATTATAATATAAGTCCAAAGTCTTTTTTTCCAGACCCGGTTGTTTCTTGTTTTTATTGTTTCTCGTGATTTCCTATTTTGAAATAACTGGAGCAAAGACTACACCATATTTCCGTGCTATTCAATGTTGATAAGATTGCAGGGTTTTTGTTTTGTTGTGTTTTTAACAATTTTTATAACTGGGTCTGGAGGAAAGACTACGCTATATTTCCATGTTATTTAACAATAATAAGAGATTGGGGATCTTTATTACTTTTTTACTCTTTGAGAAATGATTTGTAAAAGTGGGTCTGGAAAAAGACTGAACTTATATTATAATTTTAACAACCGGGTCTGGAAAAAAAGACTTTGAACTTATATTACAATTTTTAATTAACCGGGTCTGGAAAAAAGACTGCACTTTTATGTTATGTGAAGGCATTTCTATAGGATTTTAGTTCAGAAGGATTCACAATGTTTTGGGAAAAGGTAGGGGCTGAAGTCCCCCCCCCCCCTCCCTCAGCTTCCGCAGCCATACCCTAAGATGTTTTATCCTTGTCACAATGCATCAGGAAACTGTCCCCATCCCCTTGTTGAACGAGCACGATTTTATGTTGTGAGGGGACGGTATCACGAGTATGAATACTGTTGGAGCTATCCCCACCGCCGTGAAAATCAAACTGGATTTCCCATTGAGTGGGGACTGGATCACGAGAATACTATACTGTTGGAACTGTCCCCACCGCCGTGAAAATCAAACTGGATTTCCCATTGAGTGGGGACTGGATCACGAGTATATATACTGTTGGAACTGTCCCCACCGCCGTGAAAATCAAACTGGATTTCCCATTGAGTGGGGACTGGATCACGAGTATATAATAGGGAGAGAACCCTAGTGTTTATATACCCGGTACATACAGTGTGTGTTTCATTTGTGTGTGTTATCATTTTGCCACAGAGTTGTGCGAGAGTTGGGGACTGTGTTCTGGAGAAAGGAAGTGATTTTCATGCGTTCTGGTAGGTGTGATTCTAATAATCCCCACTTTTGGATTTGGGGACTATATCACGATTATGCCCAAAGTTCCAATGAGGGTCTGTGCCTGCAGACTAGGCACGGGCCTACTCACACAACATGCGAGGTTAGTAACCTCGCACAACGCATGTGATTTCATAGTGCATTTTGACGTTTTCATTCATCACACAAATGTCAGGGAATGAAACATGTCAAAAAGTTCAACATATTTCCTATACGTAATTTACAACAATCACCTAGCTTTATATTATAAATTTATTTGAAATTATTTGTAAAAATGATTTTTTAATGCTTACCTCCAAATTTTGGCCAAGATACTCCGTCTGTCCGTCCAAGTACTGCGGTGGAAATCACGCAAACAACGATTGAAATGCGATTTTTCCTATCGAACAGTCTCGATTTAAGTCGGAAATTGTAGAAAAAGAATCAACAGGTTGCATTTCATTTTTTTTTTTTTTTTTGAATAATATTTTATTTTCTTCCTCTTTCAAATCAATAAGTTGACAATCACAATTCATATAAATAAAGATTCTTTGCATGTATACAATCAATAAACAATCAAACAAATAAATATATCAATATCAATGAGATTACAAATATTTTTAAAATGATTACAAATGAAATTAAACTGCCAAATTTCTCTTCTATGACAATGTGAAACATTTTTTTTTTTAATGTGAAAAAAAAAAAAATCTCTTATAACTCTTCCCCAAAAAGTACATAATATAGCATAAAATTATTTCAATATTTTTTGTATATCAAAATTATGTCAAATCAAATAAACTACTTTTTTTCATGAAACTCTATGCTCCTTTTAGAGGAAGATTACATATATATAATCTTTCACACACCCACGCACCCTCACACACATACACGCACACAAAAACCCTCACGCACACACATCATACAACAGGTAGCACATCCGTTCTGGTCTGTCGATCTGTAACTTTGTATCATTGAAAAAAAAAAAAAAATATATATAATACGATAAATGATAAGTCAAAGAAATGCACCAATTTGTTCCCATTTTCTTAAGTGTACTCCCAAATTCCCTGTTTTCTTGGCTTTATTATATTCTTCTTTTCTGTAACCTTTAATCATATCTGTTGTTTTTTGTACGGACGGTGGTTCGCCATTTCCTCTGGAAATAAAAATTATATGTTTTAGCAGAAAGATTATACAGTTTATTGCATGTATTCTCACACATTTACCAGATAGACCGATGAAAATTGTTTTCCAATCATCAATCCTAACTTCCTTTAAATGAAGCTTTTTGATGACCTCCTTCCATAACTGTTTAACCTTTAAACAATCTAAAAATAAATGTTGGTATGTTTCTACCTGTTGTTTACAAAAAGAACAAAAATTGTCTGACTCAAAACCAAATTGGAAGAGCTTCTCTTTTGTATACACTACCCCATGTAATAGTTTGTACTGAAACTCCCTTTGTTTACTACATATAAAAGCATTCTTCAATCTTGTAAAGGTTTCTTTCAACTCCCCTATTCCAAGATCATATTCACAATGTCCATCATAAACCTTTAGAGTGTACTCTTTTTGAAATTGCTCAATAAAGTAATTATATATATATCTGGCTTTTAAATCCATAAATTTATGTAGGTAACCAAAGATCTTCAGTTCTATTTGAAAATTTTCACTATCTATAACTATAAAATCACTTTGTATCCATTCTTTTTTAATCACAGAAAAAATTCTTTGAATCATCAGCAGATTATCAGCAGTGTAACCCCGGTTATGGAAATATGAGACTGGTCTTAGTTGACCTCCTACAATAATATCTGATGCTTGAAATATACCTTTCTGAAAGAGTTCAACATCAAAAAAAGGTTTATTATGAAGACATATAAATCTGTTGTTAAAAATCACAGGATTGATCTTGTTTTCCTCAAAGTTTCTACATTGATCCAAATCTTGCCATGCTTTCAACATATCTTTATAAAATATTGGTATACCTTGTAAGTCCATTTTATTTGCATCATAATTACAAAGAAATATACTCCGGCCTCCCAATGATCTAAAAAAGTAGTCAAAGGTTACTTTCCAACCTAAATATTTCTCACCGTACAGCAGCCTTTTAATCCACATAATTCTCTGAGTTTTAATGAAAACTTCAAAATTAGTTACTTTGAGTCCCCCTCCACAATAATCTTGATATAGAATTTTCCGTTTTATTCTGTCATTTCCACCCCAAATGAAATTAAAAGAAATCTTTTCAATTTCTTTAAAGATATTTTGAGGAACTGAAATAAGAGAAGAAACATAATTTAATTTTGAAAATACATGCATTTTTAACAATCTAATTTTACCAAACATTGTCAGATCTCCATCCAATTAATCTTTTGATTTTACTCAAAATTTCTTTATAATTTAGGTCATCTTTTATTTTGGAGTCTCATGAAAAATATACCCCTAAAATGTGTATATATTGCATTCTATGTCCAAACAGAGGTAAAACCGGCCTATCACATTCTTCCCCCAACCACATAAAATTTGTCTTATCCATGTTTATTTTCAAACCACTCAATTTCTCAAACTCTCCGAAGACTTTCTTCACCCTATTAACTGAGTACGTGTCTTTTAGAAACAATGTACAATCATCTGCGTACAATACTTGTTTTATTTTTCTTTCACCAAACCCAATCCCTTCAATACCCGGATCATTTCGAATAGAATTAGCAAGTAATTCAATAGCTATAATAAATAAATAAGGAGAGAGGGGATCTCCTTGTCTTACTCCTCTTTTAACCTCAAAATATCCAGTTGAGTGTCCCCCATTCATCACACAGCTACTAACGTCATTATAAAGAATTCTAACCCAAGAGCACAATACATTACCAAAACCAAAAGATTTCAATGCTTTAAATAGAAGTCTATGTGATATACAATCAAATGCTTTTTCGAAATCTACAGCAATTACAAATCCTACTGGCTGATATAAGGATTGAAAGAATACATCGTCTATTAACCTCACTGCCTCTCCAATATTCCTATCTTTAACATACCCTACTTGGTCATAATGAATAATGTCCCCTAGTACCTCTTTTACCCTTTTAGCTAAAACTTTTGACAATATTTTGTAGTCTACATTAAGAAGTGTTATTGGTCTGTAGTTTTTCATATATAAATGATCTTTTCCATCCTTTTCAATTAGGGTAATTACTCCCTGTCTCTGCGAGTTTGATAACATTTCTGTATCAAAACTTTCATTAAATGCTTCAACAATAAATTTCCCTAAAATTGGCCAAAACGTAAAATAGAATTCAGCTGTAAAACCATCATTACCTGGTGACTTATTCCATTTCATTTCCTTTACCGCTTGATAGCATTCTTCAAATGATATTGGCCCTTCACAAAAATCCTTATTTTCTTCATTCAACTTGGGCAATTCATTAAAAAACATATTGTCAATATCTTCTGCACTATCACTATTTTTGTATTCATATAAATGCGCATAAAACTTCTTAATAGTGGTTAAAATATCTTTGCTATCACACAAAATTTCCCCGTTTTTACTGTATATCTCCTTAATCACGCTTTTCCTTTTATTTGATTTCAATAATTGTTCAAAAAAAGCTGAATTCCTTTCACCTTCTTCGGACCATTCCACCCTCGATCTCACCTTTAATCCTTGACGAGAGTAATCGAAGAGCTGCTCTAATTCACTTTTTTTCGATTCGATTTCATCTTGAATTCCATTGTGAAAATTAGTAACCAAATGATGTTCTAAATCTTTAATATCCTTTTCTAATTTTTCAACCTTTGTTTTTCTAATTGCTGCTTTTTTACGAGAGAATTTCATAATATATTCTCTAAGTTTCATTTTCATAAAATCCCAAAATTTAATTTTACTATTTATTTGGTCTCGCCAGGTTCCCTCTATTTCAGAAACCTCCATTTTTATCTCTTCTACAAATTCTTTATCATTACATAAGCTGCTATTGAACTTCCAATATGATTTCCCATAAATAAAACTCTCAACCAAGTTGCTAAATTCTACACAGACCCCAGCGTGATCAGGTGTAATAGAGGGTAAGATGTCAGATTTTTTTACAAGCTTCTCTAATTTCGAAGAGATGAAAATATAATCTAATCTACTCTGAACAAATGGCTGTTTCTGTCTAAAAGTAAATTCTTTTTTATTTGGATGACGCTTACCAAGAGCTTATCTAGCTTATCTAGCTTATCAAGAAAATCACCTAATAAATCTTTGTATTTATTTTTTGAAACATTTCTCGCACCCATGTAATCTAAGTCATGGTCTATACTTAAATTGAAATCTCCCCCAATTATCAGAGAGCATTCTTCACTAAATACAGATGAAATTATTTTGTCCAAATCAGAAAGAAAATCACATTGGGCCTTTCCTTTATCTCCTGTTGGAAAATATACACTTCCTAGTATCAACTTTTCACTTTGACATTTACCTTTTATTATAATATATCTTCCGCCTTTGTCTATTAAAACTTTTTCTATCACAAAATCAACATTCGATTTAAACATGAGAATAGTTCCCCTACTGTGATTACTCCCGTGACTAAAATACATCTCCCCTTCCCAATCAGCCTTCCAACTATTTTCAATATCTTGTGTGCTAAATGTTTCCTGTAAAAATACTACATTTCCTGACCTTTTGCACCATTGAAAAATTTTCTTTCTTTTTACTTTATCTCTTAGCCCTCTTACATTGACTGTGAGTATTTTTAAATTACCCCTCATTGGTGAAGAGTTGCCACAGTGATAGGACACGAAATGGTGCATTCCCTACTTCAGAAATAAGAGCTTTTAAGTAAAGTTGAAAATAATACAAGTACAGACAGACACAGAAACTTCCAATTACACACATAGCACCCCACTCATTCACATCCACACCAGAACTGGAAAACATACCACTCAACGTATCACTCCACTTCATCCCAACAAACATAACACATACACTTCTGCAAACATACTCAAACACACGCCCATAGACTATCCTTTGCACGCACAAACACCCCAAGACACTCTCACAAACACCCCAACACACGCACACCAGCATGATTGACATATATCCTATAGACCCGCAGTTCCGCCCCCCCCCCCCCCCCCCCCCCCCCCCCCCCGTTATAGAGCAGCCATTTGTATGCTGTCCATATTAACATTATCTCCCTTGTCTACAGAAAATATCTACCTATATAACGCTGAGAAAAAAAAAATAATAATAATAAAAGAGTCCGAAAGAATAACCTGATTCTGTGTTTTAGCCCTTGTCCCATATCAAAGCTAGACTTAAAACGTTTAGACCTTCATAACATTTGGAGTGAACACATGTAAGAGTGAACCCAAATAAACCTACATAATAGGATATAACTCACTTGAAACGTATAGCATACTTAAAGATACCAGTCAAAATGAATACAGGACATCCAAGAGGGTTCTTATTGTAAAAGGTATTATCTGACTGCACCGATAAAGGATACAGTTGATACTATGTTCCAACCTGTCCAAACTATTCCTATTCTTCTACATCCTAATTGAAAAGCAAATGGCAAAAACTCTTCCGGATACACAAAAATTCCCAATAACAATAACATCGTTCCAATAAACATATACAGCAGGACTTGTATACCTGCATTGGCATATTTGTTATTCTTCTGTAAACCAATATGAATGAGATTTGGTATGAGAAGAGCTACTACCATGTGTCCTCTATTTATAATAAGCATGATAAGTGATACAATGAATGAAAGAAAAAAAAAACACCTTTCAATCAATTCAAATCAAATGACAATACCAACAACAAAGTCATGATTATCCTTAAGAATGTATACGGGAATCTTTCAGACTCGTTCTGTGATGTAGTCATACATGTTCCACCCACTAGACCCATTACATTATGAATGCATGCATGGAACAAACATTTACCCCACACAATAAACGTCATTCAAAATCGCTCTGTCCCCCAGTTCATCAGAATAAATGACAAAACTCTTCAAAGTACTTGAGATCCCATGTAAAATAGCGCCGTTCTAATCAGAACAATCAGAAACAAATGAGAGCAAATTTCTTGTCACTCGAATAGCTGGTTACTTTCAATAACATTAATGGAGCTATTCAAATTGCCTATGCTAATTTGTTTAGAGCCATTGTAACACAGATATCCTAATAATGTACTCTGCCAATTAAAGCTATACCTGCCTGAAGCAAAATCCTTCCACTCCTTCATTATTTTGTTTCATTGAATATGTAGATCAATAACCCCTAAAGAAATTTCAAAGACTCTAATTGTTGGAAGTGTCATTCCATGTGACTATTATCATTCAAAAATTCATGGGATGGGCGATAGAAAAAAGACTTAATGCATAATCACCAGCAAAAGGATCTTGCTTTCAACTCAGGGTCATACAGACGAATGAATTATCAATACAAAATTGCAAATGCACACAGAGCTATTCATCCTGTCTACCTTCATTAGCAATATTTATTCTTTTATAAACCGATTTAAGGTTATGCATTTAAATTAGACTGTGCATTGCATTACTTTTTCCCCCTTTTTTGGGCTAAAAGTGGTATAGTGAATGAGCCAAGAAACCCCTTCCTACCTTGCAAATTCAAGCTCAAAATTAATTAATTGCAAGTTAGGTAATATTTTTGTACCTTATTGTTTCAACACACCAAAGATTAGTGCATTAACTCTCTCAAAAATATGTAAAAAATTAAAGAATTTTAAAGAATGTTATTTAACATCTTTTTTGCCAGTCCCTCTCTCTCCCTCCGCCTCTCGCTTACAATAATGACGATACCAATGTACGATCGGAATGCGCTATTTTTTTTTTTTTTATCCAATTAACATCATAACTTTTGAAGGAAGATTTACCTTTTTTGTCTTCCTTTTTTTCAGACAGTTACTCCTCCTATCCGCTATACAAAGCGAAGAGATTGACATAACCAGATACATGTAGCTATAGATATTGGCATCAGACCTACAACATTTAACTAGCATTCCTGTCATTATTAGAGGCAGTCCCCGAGAGCGTATAGAGAGGGAGAGAGAGAGATAGAAAGAGATCATAAAATAAAAATGCATATTGTAAATACATACAATGTATACGCATATCCACTTATTTATAATGGATAAAAAAAGTATCTCTTCAAATCCATAGTTATTTTGCAAAGGAAATCCATACTTATTTTACAAAGTAGCTCCACAGCACTTTAATTCACTGCAGTTAAAAAAAAAAAAAAACTGCAACTTAAAATGCCATTTCCTTTTTCCTCCCTTTCTCTTGGTTTGAACTTAAAGTTTTGTTATTACTTATTCCCACAAATATAAAAGAGAAATGGTGAAAGAAAAAAAAAACAATAGAAGAGGCTTTCTTTAGTAGGCCTATATTTTTAAATATTTACTTGGTACATATAAGAAGGCCTAAGAATAGCCTGCACAAGCAATCAGAGCCACTTTAGGCTCTAATAAATATTTATTTAAAGAAAGAAAAAAAAATATATGTATACAGGTCTATGTTACTTTTACACAAAATAAAGGGTGATTATTCCATGAACGTCTTCTAGTTTCTTCATTCTAGTTTCTTCTCGTTGCATAATATCTTTGATAATAAAAAAAAAATATCAGCTCTCTAGCTTTCCACTTTTGAACATTGCGTCTCCTTTCCTTCCTTGCGTCAAAAATAAGATAAGATAAGATAAGAGTACGCAATATCTTTTCTCACACCACGCTTTAGTTATTGCTGTTATATTTTCCTGTCTTCTTTGTCCTGCATTTCTCTTCCTTTTTGTTTGAATAGGAATATTCTTCAATCATCCTCATTGCATCTTTCAGAAATAATATACAATTTTGGTTTTAGTTGACTCGCATTTTGTTGTGAAATATTCATCAAACTAAATTCTTATCACAGTTTAACAGTTTAAATGGTGTTTAGAAGGGTCTCACTTTGTGAAAACCTCTTTAACTCCGTAGTCTAGAAAATTAAATGCTTAGTGTAAGCGAATGTAAACATAACTGATACTTATCCAAGCTTTTCTCCTTGTATTCTCATAGCGCCAGTTGCTTATTCAGGGAGATTGGGCTCTGCACCAGTAGCTACCTGAAGACGTATTCCTGGGTTACCGGGATGTGTCTCTGTAGGAAGTTGCCGAATGAACACTTGTTGTCTCTCCCGTGGCACGTAAACTCGATCGATATACAATTTCCAAGGTTCGCTTCGGGAGAAATAAGCCATCTTACCTGAAGACCGGGCTGCCTTTAAGGCTGGCAATTGAGCTCTTTGACGTTCTCTTATTCGCAGTGGGAGATCCTCTGTAATAAACATGCGTGAACCTTTCAAATTCTTCGCCCTTAGAAACACAGCAGCGCGATCTTTATATCTTAAAAATCTTGCAATGATGGGGCGCGGTCTTCTGGCAGAGTTGATCCGATGGGCTCTTTGAAATTCAATCCTATCTGCAATCGCTCTATCAAATCTAAGATGCTCCACAAAAAAGTCCCGTAAAAGGTTCTCCACATCTTCCTGTTGATTACCTTCTACTATTCCGTGAAAAAGTAAATTTTCTCAATTAATGTATGTCTTGAGACTGTCAATTTCCTGGTTGACTATTTCCTTATCCTCCTCTATTTTCTGCTGAAGTTCTGAAATATTCTGTCCATTAAAAGTGACCGAATTCACAACATCGTTAAGTTTTTCTTCAAATTTCTTTATTTTGGCTCCAAAGTTAAGTTCCAAAACTTGAATTCTTTCTAGTACCTTTCCTATCTCCTCTGCTAACATATTCTTAATGGCAGGCAAGAGAGCAGGTCCTTCGGGACTAGAGCCGGTAGATGGTCGAGGGCGTTTCCCGCCTTGTTTCCCTCGATGACCGCTCGACATTTTCGTAGTTACCGATATTTTTTCAACTTCAAATATCCACGTTACATAATGGGAGAGAGGAGGCGAACCCGCGATACGTGTTACTCAAGGACGAACATGCTGATATAATTTCATGTATATACTTATAGGTAAAGTGCGCCATCTTTTGACAGATGATGATGAAAGTGGATTGAACGAGCAAGAAAATAATGCTGAGCGCCTAGAATGCAGCTAGCAGTACAAGCTGCAGACAAACGGTACAAACCGGCATAAGAATAATATCGCATGCCCTCTTTAGGCAAAAATTGATATCCATGCTGATCAGGAGGCATCTACATGAAGATCAAGCAAAAATGCTTTTTTTTAATTAAAAAAACAGCAAAGAGAATTCAACAAACGATCATATGGTTCGGTAAGTGTCATAGCACAATTAGAAATCTTAGCTATAATGGTATGTCATAGTTATTTGAGCAAAAAGGGTGTGAAAGATTCGCGTGCACCAGGTGCATATGAATCCTTCGCACGCGAGATGAATTGAACCCATGGGTGGCACGGGCCATGGCGCATGCAGCACTCGGAGTCGTACTCGCATGGCCAAATTCAAATTGAACACAAGCCATAACCTTGTTCTCTGTAACATCTCCATCAAACATTGCCAACCTTATTGTGCCACACATGGAGTGGCACAATATAAGGTTGGCAATGTTTGGCTTATTTTCTCTTTTTCTTTGGGACAAATGCTTGATTTTTTTTACACTATCAGTATCAGTTTCCATTACAGCTATTCATCATATAACTTGGCTCTTAAGTAAATTTGATTCTTTGAATATTTTTTCTTAATTAAAAATAGAGATTAAAAATGAAAATTTTCTTGCCATATTACTTTCCACTAATAGAAGGGCATGTTATACACAAAAATATGCCCAAAATTCAAGTTTTTGAGCGCTCTGGTGAATACAAAAATTATTCCCAAGTTACTAATGAAAAATATATTGCAACTGTACAAAAATTAGTATTTTGGGGCACAAAGTGATATCTTAATGATTTTTTAAAGTGTGTGCTGTATACTGCATGGGCTCCAATATAATTTTAATCCTGTTGGCCCAAAATAGTTATATTTTTAACTAATATTACACATAATGAATGAATTAAAAGTAGAGGAGCGTTTACTCACAGACTGTTATTGTCGCCATCTTGCCGTCTTAGTTATCGTAGCCTAGCTACAAGAAGCGTATAGAGGGCGACAATATCATGAGCAGTGCAAAATTAGAATTTAAAAAATACTTGTAGTTGTATCGGCCAATAAATATCATGAATCTTAGCTGAAAGATAATGCTTTGAGATGCCTCCACTCAGCAATCGATATGTCTCAAGCTGCTAAATCAAATTATCAATACTTGGTATCAAAATAAAGTTAAAAATTTCTCATGATCATCCCATTTTGAAAATGGCATAATTGTTATCAAATTAAAAGCATGAAAGATTCTGTTTTTTTTCTCCAGGTATCACTTGAACATGAAATTCTCCTTCATCCAAGATACTTTGGACCGAGCCTACTCAACACTGTCAAACAGAAGTTGTTCACTGAAGTAGAAGGGACCTGTACTGGGAAGTGAGTACACCCTCCTATTTTGAAATTTATGAATAAGCCTAAGCCACTTTCAGGATAGCACTTGTGTCAGCAATGATCCCCCTTTAAAAGTATGATGAAAAGTAAATCAGTTTATAACTTTATTAGGGAATCATTCGTTTATTGACAATGACATATTTTTCTTTTATCAATCAGTTATATATGGTTGTAAAGTTTGATGGAATATAGGAATCAATTGTATGAATGCAAATATTTACACATTGTGCAGCACTCAAACCAGGTGAGGTAAATGGGTATCGGCAGGAAGTAATTCTTCAAAAAGCTGTGTGCACCGGAATCTGTAGACTAGCGTAATATAGGAGCGCCTTGAGCACCTAGGAAGGTGGATACGTGCACGATACAAATCCTATGTATGTAGTTCCTTGTGCACGGATTATTGGGTTATTAGGGACTTATATTATCAGGACTTATATTATCACACAACAGTCAAAAACATATTCGGCTAGAGCCTGTCAGAATTTAATCATGTTTCCTACATGTTTGAATCACATGAAATATTTTGTTATTGGAAGCTTTTGTATGTTTTGTGAATTTGGATAGGTTTATACATTCTGATGGTTGATCTAAACCAAAAGATTTAAAAAAATAATTAAAAGCTCACCAAAATAGAACCTATTGAGGCAGAGTTTCACTTGTCTGAATATATAAACGTTTAGTATTGAAGAGGATCTCAGACTATGAGTAGAAATATCTGTTATGAACAATGTTTTTGAAGGAATGTAGCACACTGTTGCATGATATTCTATTCTAATGTAGGTATGGCTTCATAATTGCTGTTTAGGACCATTGATAACATTGTTGAAATGTCTAGTATTTGAGATGGTTTCTGAATCTTAATTTATGGACTTGTATGTTTTTGTAGGAATGTACCTTACTGATGACATTCTATTCTAATGTATCTAGGTATGGCTTCGTCATTGCTGTTACGACCATTGATAACATTGGTGCTGGGATGATACAACCAAGCAGGGGCTTTGTTCTCTACCCAGTCAAATACAAGGCAATAGTATTCAGACCATTCAAAGGAGAGGTAGTAGATGCTGTAGTCACACAGGTCAACAAGGTGAGAATTTGATTTTGGACAATGAGGTTACTACTGACCAAGGTTAAGATGATAGGTCACATATCAAGTGACCATGACCAACAACCAGTGTTGGTGATTTGTGATGTTGGTGATGATGTAAGTTGGTCACCTTGGAAACAACTGATAATCAGTCTCAACTGGGTGATATAGTTTAAATTTTAACTTGTGGGTGAAAGCTAATGATATGAAGGTAATATTTGTCCACATTGCCGTTTCCTGTAATAACTTTACTACCATATCTGATTACTTATGAATTCATGTACTTGCAATATGGGTATGTATTTGTGATACTAGTAAAGTCATTTCATTGAAGTGGTAGAATTTATAGATACATGTAAATTCTGGTACTGCTATAATATTAGTGATATGAATCAAGTTTTTACATTTTCTCAAGTCTTGCTGATTTAAACCCCATTCTTCCATGTGCTTGTTTTTTTTCCATGTGCTTGTTTGTTTAACCTGACTAAAGATAGAAGTATAGAAATAAATTTTACTTTGAATTTTCCTTTAATACATGTATATCTTAATTTTTCCTAGGTTGGCCTTTTCACAGAAATTGGACCTTTGTCATGTTTCATCTCAAGACATGTGAGTACTTATTTTTGTCTCACCTGCGAAGCAGAGTGAGACTATAGGCGCTGCTTTTCCGACGGCGGCTGCGGCGTCAACACCAAATCTTAACCGAAGTTTTTTAAATGACAGCATAACTTAGAAAGTGTATGGACCTAGTTCATGAAACTTGGCCATAAGGTTAATCAAGTATTACTGAACATCCTGCCGTAGTTTCAGGTCACATGACCAAGGTCAAAGGTCATTTAGGGTCAATGAACTTAGACCATGTTGGGGGAATCAACATCAAAATCTTAACCTAAGGTTAAGTTTTTGAAATGTCATCATAACTTAGAAAAGATATGGACCTAGTTCATGAAACTTAGACATAAGGTTAATCAAGTATTACTGAACATCCTGCTTGAGTTTCACGTCACATGACCAAAGTCAAAGGTCATTTAGGGTCAATGAACTTTGGCCAAATTGGGGGTATCTGTTGAATTACCATCATAACTTTGAAAGTTTATTGGTCTAGTTCATAAAACTTGGACATAAGAGTAATCAAGTATTACTGAACATCCTGTGCGAATTTCAGGTCACATGACCAACGTCAAAGGTCAATAAACTTTGGCCATAATGGGGGTATCTGTTGAATTACCATCATAACTTTGAAAGTTTATGGATCTGATTCATGAAACTTGGACATAGAGTAATCAAGTATCTTTGAACATCCCGTCCGAGTTTCAGGTCACATGACCAAGGTCAATGAACTTTGGCCATGTTGGTTTTTTTTTTTGAATTACCATCATATTGGTGTAATTGTATTTGTCTAGTTCATAAAACGTGGACATAAGAGTAACCAAGTATCACTGAACATCTTGTTTGAGTTTCAGGTCACATGACGAAAGTCAAAGGTCATTTTAGGTCATTGAACTTTGGCCATTTTAGAGGTGATTATTAGATTGCTGTCATAACTTTCAAAGTCTATAGATATAGTGTATAAAATGTGGATATAGGGGTAATCAAGTATCACTGACAAGTTTTAGGTCACATGATCAAGGTCAAATATCAATGAACGTAGTATTGTATCATTATATGAATGGTGTTTTTGTGAATAATTATTTTATAGTAGTTTTCAAAGTCAGTACTGCTGCTATATTGAATCGCGTGATGCAGGTGAGACCGCCAGAGGCATTCCACTTGTTCATGTAAGAAAATCATACGAAATCATATTATCTGTTGTTCTGTTCATGATTTGCAAATATTATTTTGTTGCTTAATTTCCCTACAAAATTTGGAACATACAAAGCTAAGTTTCAATGTACATTGAAATTGGTGTGAGGCAAAGCTATGTCATCTGTTAACCCTAATTCTCCCGGGGCCATAATGGCCCCCCCCTCGACAATTTTCGCGATATATCCGCTGCGCAAATTTTTTGACCTCACCGCTCACTGACTTTTTACTTTCAAGTCTCGCGCAAATTTTGAGACCAAATTTGTGACGACCGGATACGCGGTTACGACATTACGCAACATTATGTAAGTGCATGTCAGACCCAAAATTGCTCACAAACATGATTTCATGTACAAATCCAATGCAAATTGTGTATTTAGCCAAAATTCATAAATGTATCATTATTTCTACTTTTACTGATTGAATTTAATTAATTTTGCCTTGCTTATGATCAGAATTAAGTCTGGAACGATTTCCATTGAAAAAACAATAAAAAAACAAAAAGTAAAAAAAACAAGGAAATACATAAGAAATTCATAAAACAATAAAATACATAAGAAATTGATTTCCAAACTGAAGTTTTTTTTAATTGCGATTGTTAAGAATGCTACAAAGAATATTTTAACCAAAAATTAGCATTCTAGGAGCTTTATTTAGTGAATTAGAGCAAAAAGTATGATTTATGCATAAATTAGCATAATTAATTCATATAAAATAAAATCTCATTATTTTGGAAAATTTTACCATACAGCCTTGTAGATTACATCGCACACAACCAGCGTGCAAATTTTTGCGTCGCTCGAGCGATCAGCGGCCGAGATCTTAAGGGGGGGCCATAATGGCCCCCCCGGGAATGACAAGAATCAAAATACCCCGGGAGATTGAGGGTTAAGAAGACTCAACTTCAGGTGAATTTGAATGCAAAATTATGAAGTATATAACAGCCAACTCAAGTTTGCTTTTAAACGATGATCATTACTTGTTATATTTTCAGTCCATTCCAGCTGATATGGAATTCGACCCCAACTCAAATCCACCATGTTACAAGACGAAAGATGAGGTAAGGTTCTTTTTCATGTCATCTTGGGACCCATAACACTAAGCTTAGTGATTGATCGTACATTTGATTTATGTGATTGATTGTTCATAGTTGTCAATCAATCATAAAATTTAGACTTGTGATCAATTGTTACGCTTTGTGTTACAGATCCAGAGGCCAGTTTCTTGGGCAAGCCATCTACATGTGATAATGAATTAATGCACATTTCTTTGGGATATCCATTGACTTGGAAGGTTTCATGGAGCAGGCAGTGGATTTGTATGTGCTAAAATTGTGTGATTCTATTCACATTGTGAATGTAATTTCCATGTCCAGTTTAATTACCTATATTTTTCATATCAGTTTGCTATCAATTGTGCAATGTAGGATGAAATTACCAAAGGTTGTTTAAGTCTAACCAATGGACTATTCAAAATACCATATGTTAAAAAGAAAGACTAGATGGTTTAAATACCATACGTTAAATAGAGGCAAATATACTCCAAAATTCATAATATAGCATGTAATATTCCTATGAACTGCTATGAATATTTGCACGTAATGTAACAGATTATAATTCATGTTTCATGTGCAACTTTGTATTTATATGCATTATATGGAAACATCATGGCTTAGTGGTTCAGACTTTTGCCTTTTAAAAGATTGGTTGTATGTTTAAAACTCTTCCATGGTAATTTCCTTCAGCAAGAACTTCATCAAAAATGTGCACTCGACGTAGTTGAGGTGAATAGATTTTGAAAACTTGAATGCATTAACTCTCATGTAATATTTCAGCTACAACCAGGATAATAATATGCATAAGAACTGCACCTTAGAGATTGATCTACATATATTAGCAGTATTATTTTTCATTCAGTACATACGGTATCTGTCTACATCTTAATATTTGCAGGATATAGTAATACAGCAAGATGATGAGATCAGGTTAAAGATAGTTGGAACCAGGGTTGATGCATCAGACATTGTAAGTTAAAGAAAATGTATATGTTTATTCATGTTGTGATTTCAATGTCTGGTAAATGGTAATGGTGTTGATGTTAAATGCACAATTTAATTTGCCATCCCTTGCTTCAACATCTCCTGTGAGTTTACAGAAATGACCCAAATCAATATCTTAGTGAGATACATCCAAGGAGCATACACTTTATGTTTGGTGCTGTGCTGAGCTAGTGTGAAAAGTCACCCAACATCAACACTAAAAGGTTAACACCTGACTTGAAATCACTGATGTGTATATATTGAGATGGGCTGGGATGAAGGTGAAAGAAAGAAGTTTTAGTGATCAGAGCCTTGAGTGCACGAATCTTATACATAATGTGTAAGAATTGAATTATCTGGGTGAATTGTATCCATTAGCCCTAGCCTTAAACTTGTTCAGTTATTATATTGTATCATATGAAGGTATTTAAAATTCAGCCCCATTTGGTGAGGACTATATTTTCCAGGAGAATATGACAGAACAATTTCAGTGATTTGAGCTTTTCAGCATTCCATTGGAGGAAAGTGCCCAATGTACTTGTTTACCTACATGTATTTGTGTGTGTTATCTAATTCAATGTCTTTTCTTTACCCAACCTTTTCGCAGTTTGCTATTGGAACACTCATGGATGATTATTTAGGTGAGCTGATCCTATTTAGTTATATTTAATATAAAAGTTATTGCTCTTTGTATAATCTTCTATTTATTACTAATATATTTTTTTGTGTAACTGAAGTCATACTAATGTGTTTCATTGAGCTGCTCATAAAGTTACAAGTGAACTAATAAAGACTGGAATATTACAAGCCAAGTGGATTTCCTCACCCCTTTTAAATCTCATTAGTTATAGTTGAAATATGATAAATGTATATTCTTGTATTACATTAACCAATCTCTTTTTTGACAAAAAAAACCCCAACCAACCGTAAAACTTGGAGGTCTTCATTTTTTCATTCAAATTTTGACCCCCCTTCCCCCCCAAAATAGTGCTGACAGACCACTATAGCTTATTAGCACCGCCTCAGGCAAAACTGTAAAAGAAATATGTTTGCCGGTACCAAACAGGACAATATTGTAATAATGAATACAAGCTAGAAAATTGAGAAATCCTCTGTCCTATTTTAATATCATATTTTAAAATTTAATATCATGTGGAAAGTTTTATAGTAATAGTGAAATAATTAGATCTAAACCAGTTAGATTTTGCATCAATTTTTATTGGTGCGCTGAGTCCCAATCAGAGCAACGCCATCAGGCCCAGTTTGTTTTCAGTTTCAAGTGATAAAAGAATTAACTCGATGAATGTACATGATTATGAAATTAGCTGATGTTTAAATTAGCTGCCCCACAGTTTCCTCTTGTTTTTAAGGCCCTAATGCATAATGTATGTACTACTCTAACTGCTACTACTGCTACTACTGCCACTACTACTACTACTATACTACTATTGTTACTACTAATGCTACTACTAATACTACTACTATTACTACTACTACTACTCCTACTCCTTCTGCTTCTACTACTACTACTACTACTACAACCACTACCACTTCTACTATTACTACTACTACTACTACTACCTCTAATACTACTATTTCTACTATTACTACTATTTCTACTATTACTACTACCCCTGTTTACTATTATCTTTTTCTCACTGTGTATCAGCAGATTTAGAACGTATATTACTGTGTTGTGTTTGTTTTGACTTCTTCCCCTCTTCTGCAGGTCTTGTGAGCTAACGTCCCATAATGCATTTCAACCTGAACATATTTATGGACAGAAGACACAACATGAGTCAACTTTATGGATATCATTCACTTATAATTTAATAGTCATACATCTTGGTAGAATTTGAACTTTCTTTGATTTCTATGATCACTGGTATAATGCTTACAATAGGGAACTTTCAAAAGAAATATAAATGGGAGAGAAGACAGTAGTTTCAGATGAAAAGGCACCTGAAAGAATTTTTGAGTCATGTACAATCACATCTTTTAGTGGGAATCAAACCAAATAGCTCTTTATAGATTTTTTTTGCAGAAATGAATAAATGTCACATGGAATTTTGGAAAGCCATCGTGAAAGGCTGCATGAGGCAAAGTGGTTGACACCTCTCATGCTATAGAGATACCGAAAGAAAATCAGGGGGCCATAACACAAAACTAAGTGATTGATCATACAGTTGATTTGTACACTTGATGGCACATAATGATCAATGTAATCGATCATAAAAGTTAACCTTATGATGAAGCACATTGCTTTGTATTATGAGGCCCAGGACTAAACATGCACAAATGGGTCTTTATCTGAATCTTCCTCCCCCAATTGTATTTCAAAGGTATTTTCATGTTAGAATAAATTATTTCCATCACAACATCATGGAAAATGTTATCTTTAATGAATAGCTCACAGGCTACATCTATTTGGCAAGGTAACTGGAGAGTATATCCAGACAATGAAACTCAAGTTACAATGTTTAACTTGCATGCTATATATTAACTCTCAATGTGCCATTCACTGCAATCAGCGAGTGCCACTTTTTTTTCAGTCTATATTTAAATGTTTTATTTATAAAAAAAGATAATCACTCATGAGACAATAATGTTAAACCTCTTGATCATAAGCTGAACTGAACAATGGAATCACTCATGCATGCAATGCACTCTTCAAAATGCAATAGGCATAACAATAGCTGTATGACCATTGCACGAAAATGTGTTCGTGGCACTCCAGTGGATGCACAGATATGTGTTCATGGCACGTTAAGGGTTAATTGGAAATCTTGAGGAATCACAATAGTCTCTCAGGCAGACGTCATTTACAATTCTGCAGTCAAATTTTGAAAAGTCCAAGTATTTCCAGCTCTCAGACCGATTTGTGTATTGCAGAATTTAGGTTACTTGAACAATTGTTGAATTAAATCATGGCATTGGAGAAGGGATGATTTCTTCCACAAAGTAGTCATTATCAGTTTCTGTTATTCACCCAAAAGCCTTTTGAAAAACATCTGCCTCAAAATGTTACCAATATAATTCTTTTAGAAGTTTAATGGTTACTTTAATTCTCAGATAAACATCTTTAAGAAGAAGTTCAAGGTGATAAGTGGTACTGGGTAAAAAAAATATCGCTGATATATCGCTGAATATTACAACATGCCTTTTTGCTTCTGATGAATACACTCTTAACCCAATAAGTGGTTTGTTTCCAAAAGAAAACATCTCTTGCATAATAAAGTTGAGGCTGCACAATGTATTGAAATCATTGAAGTTTCAAAGTCAAGATATTTGAAAAATATAATCTTCCTCAGCCCTACTGGCACTTGAATACTTGGTCAGGAAGCTACTGTTCATCAATGGATTAATAGCAGCAGATGTTTAGGTGAGAGATTGCGCCAATATAATTTCTTCAAGTAATCTCATCTCGGTGTATTCAAGGATAACTCTTGGTGCAAGAATGCCCATTCCAGTGTAGCCTGTGAATAGTGCAAAAGAATATTAAAATTAAAAGACAGTATGATAATGAATATCTTGAACAAAAGAATGATGACCAAATGGTGCACATTGGATTTCACATGAAAATTCTGAAATGAAAGAAAACATGGCTATAGGTAATGATTATTCATAAATGCCTTTCATGTGTCATGATATGTATGTACTTGACAATGTTGAGTTCTGTATTATGTTGTAAATAAATTTTGTATATAACATAGAAGTCTTTATAACTTAGTAACTTTATTAGCTTTGAGATCATTTTCCAATGACCACGCGTGCAGACCAATCTACGAGACTAAATGAACAAATTAATTTTAAACTATAGTAATGGATCCAGTGACTACTGAATTATGTAATCCCCACACTGCATACAGCAACATTTTGTATTCATTTCTCAACCGATCTACCCCTCCTCCAGGCCAAAAGTGATCAATTAAATATACAACCTCACAAGAAATTTAGAATGACAATGTTCTGGGGAGCGTGTCATGAAAGGTTTAGTCGGTGATTATCACCGACTAATTTGCTCTGAGCCAATGGGATACAAGGATTTGCAGTAGCTTATAACAATAATCGGTGAAAATCACCGACTATTTCATGAAATGCTAAATCAATCTCCATAATATATCCTATTTATACTTTCCTTGGAATTTATTTCACCTGGGCCTTGAACAAATGGTAACTTTGCCATTCAAAGGTAACATCCATCAAATCCTCACTTTTGATTTGCTATTAAGCATTGTTACCATGGTAGTTGCCACTGGATGACAAAGTTACCCTACTAGTCACTTTCATGCGACATATCTCTAATTCTACCACTCCTGGAGACATATCTCACCTGGTCGACCCCACCATCGTCCTCATCAAGCCCAAAGTGACCTCCATCAGGACACATCCTCAACAGGAATGTAGGAAGGTGGAGCCCATGACGATGGTCTCTTGTTCTGTCCCTCAGCCTTGCCACATACTTTGCAGGAATCCATGCTGGTACTCGCTGGTCACTCATAGAGGATGTGATGAGAATGGATGGATAGTTCTGTAATTGAAAGGAAAAAGGTGAAAATGAGATTGACATAGGTACATGGTAAAAGACAAAGGAAAGTGGAGAAAGAAGGGAAAGGGAAATTAAGTAAGGAAAGAGAGGTTGAAATGAGAGAGAGAGGAATGCCTCTGACAGTTTTGCCTGCATTATGGATTCAACTATAATGAATAATTATTCAAAAAGAGAAAAAAAAGACCCATTCACTTCATAATAAGATCTCGAGTTCATTGACCTCAAATAACCTTTGACCTTGACTTAGAAATCCACTATACATTATTTGTGATATGCCATAAATCACTTCATACAAGTTTCATTTTGAAAGTAATGAGAAAACTTTCTTTTCTCATCCAATTCAATTGATCTGAAGTGACAATCCAAGTAACATAACAGTCCTATAATTCCAACATTATCTTGAGAATTAAAAGTCTTATGCTTCAAAAATTTTGTTGTTGATTTCAGTTTATTGACCCTAAATGATCTTCATTCAGTGACCTGTTATCCCCCTTTTGCTGGTACTTGATAATCATTACATTAAGTTTTACGAAATAAAAACTTCTACTAAAAATAACTTGTATCTTAATTATGATACACATAGACATCTAGAGGGCCTCAAGGCAATCTTACCTGTGATTTCAGATTATGGTAAGGGCAATAGGAAGATATACATTCCATTTCAGCTGCACTTCCCTTTGGGTCACCCCATTCTTCTACATCTTGAGAGGTCAAAGGTGAAGAAGAGTCTAACATGGATGACAGGATATCAACAAAAGGCATCTGAATGGCATAATGAAAATAGTGTGATATGTCAGAGAAATTCTCACCTTTATTTTTAAAGATCATAGCTACTACAATAAATGTTGCTAGCACCAGCTCATATGGTGATAATGGAGAGCACTGTCAGGACCATATGATACAGTGAAATGTTTCTGATTGATTGCAAATATATGTAAAAACTATTCTGATTAAATCTTGGTTAGTACTTTTTTCGTTTTTTAGTTTTAGTTTTTTTTGGGGGAAGAATGACCTCATTGGCCATTGCCAATTTGCATATGATTGCAAAACTTTGTATTACCGTGGTATGTCCATAGTGTTGTCTGTATGGAAATAACTACATACAATCAAAACTTTAGACACACATTCTGGTGAAGAAACTTGTCTATATGTAGCTCGATCTCAAATTGTTTTTACCATTCACAGGAAATTGGGACTGTTTTTCCTCTTACAAGAATTTTGCACAGTCACTGACAAGATATTATTTTATGCACATGGTCGGCGTTGAATCAGGCATGAGAAAGAGAAATATAAAGAAAAAAGAGAAAATTGCTGCTTGTGAGGGAGTGCAGTGACCAAACTTCCTGAGGATGGGTACAAGAGAGGTTTCCCACTTACACACAACATTTTGAAATTTTAGGTATTGAAAATTTATGTTTTAATGCATTTTAAAAATTTCAGCAATAATCTTTTCTGGGGACTTATGATTTACTGACACTTCTATAACTTCCCAATTCACCAGAGCGAGCGCTGTTGAGCTGGTCGAATGTACCGAAGCAATGGGTTGTTTTCAAATGATTTTCAACATATTACTGGGTCTAATTCAAATTTTGCATTTTTTTTTAACTTTTTTTTTTTTAGGATTTCAAAATCTGCAGACAAACATGTCTTGGGATACTATTGGATTGGTGTAAGCTTCGAAAGGGATGTTTTTTACATTCAATTCATGATTAATAGCTTTTTACATTCTAAAGCGTAATATATGATCAAACGTTTCAGAAAACTACTTACTTTCATGAACTACTTACTCTCATGACAGCTGCTCTCAGCAGCTCTGGCCTTTGATTACATAGTACCCCCAGGAGTAAGGCTCCTGCACTGGCAGCCCATCCAGCCGTCAGGGCTGGCTGGGAGAAGCCAGAGGAATGCAGGAACTCTATACAGCTCTCGAAGTCCTGGAATAAAAGGACAAGAAGTCGTTCCATGAAGATTGTAATTGTTATCAGAGAAAATCCACATTATGTGGATTTAACAACTTTAATGCTTATACATATATACCTCAGTGAGTTTTTCCCCCTTTTCTACAGGTTAGATAATTGATACAAATAAACAACACAATAAGAAATCTGAGGATTAATCTGTTTCTGTTCTGTTTCTGGTAACTCCTGTAGGAACTCGACAGGACAGCATTTTGCTGGTAAACGCCAAGCTGGTATATAACCAATTACCTAGGAATCATGCCACTTTACAAAGCATGATAATTATAAAAAGCAACATTACAATTAAGATAATTACAACCTATGAAAGCAATCTGTGCATCAAATAAAAAATTCAAATAAAATGAAAGTATGGTTGAAATGGATTTTCTTTAAGACAGATAACTTTAAAATGCAACAGTGAAAAAACAAAGAAACAATGAAATGACATACATAAACTTGCCTCAAAGCTGCAAGGTTTTAGTTCTACTCTGCCTGAATAATACCATTCTTTTCCCAGCTCTCCACCTCCTCTGTAAATATAAAAACATACATTGTCATTATGTACAATATCTATGAAGGGCAAAAACTGATAGTGTTAGCTGTAAAATGCTATTTATAATTTTATTTATAAAGTTAATGCCTCTTAAATTTGGTACCCCCCATGACTGTCACAAATCTTATTTCAAACTATTGTGATGATTATATCCATGGTTATATGAACATGCATTTTATGAAAATAGATAGAGAGAGGGGGGGTTGATATTGAAGGACAGCAAGCAATACCTAAAGTTGCCAACATGCAAGTAATCATAAGCAGTAATATTTTCAAGTCATTTCTCTTATATTGGTGGCAGCGGTGGGATGATACTTGTGAATTTATATAGGAGCCTTATACAGTGCATAAAAAATTTAATTAAAAAATGTAATTGATTTGTTAGTGTTGACAGATGCTTAGTCTTCTCTATCAGATGACACAGATAACTTTTGTCCAGAATGTCACAAATGAGTATGAAAGAAATGTGCACAATGAAAGCAGCAGTCTAAACATTCAGTAATCCCAATCAAATGATTTGATTTGTGCATACATTTTTATTTTGTTGTATGTGTCTTCTCATTATCTCTTTTTATAACATTATGCACCCAATAATATCAATTCATTGAAGTTGCAATCTCACAATATTTTGTATTATTTAAACTCTTTGAGAAGGATTATACACTTGGTTACTGTTACAGTATGCAGGAACAGTGTCAATATCATTTGCTTTTTTACCACTTTGTAATCTTTTCTTGTCACACCCACGAACCTCATCACATCACCATCATAACACTTACCTGACGTGACAAAATGCTAGCACCCATCCATTGGATAACAATGCCATCCTCTGGGGTGTGTACTCAATTTCTACATTTCTCCCATAGGCGCCATAGCCAACGACCAGCATCGGATGTTGGCCATTAAGCGGCAGGCTCTCTAGGTGGAAGACGGTGATGGGGACTTCAGTTCCATCCTGCAAAAGGAAAACACAAAACATGGGATGTAAAGGATGACTTGAGCGATTCGATATGATCTTTCTCAGATGATATGGATATTTGAATGTTAAAATCATACTAGAGAGCAAATTCAAAATAAAAAACAAGACAAAGAATAGGATTCTGTTCCAAGTTGTACAGGGGGGAAAGAGAGCTGATCCTTTTCAAAACTAAAAGGCATGGTGGAAACATCACAATAAACATTGAGTTTATTTCATAGAGTATTATAAGTTTAGAAAAATATTTAGCATTAGTTCCAAATTATAAGTTGGCATGTTAAAAATGCAGGATGACAATAAACTATTCAAATAAGTAAGTTGACTAACAGATCACTGCTAATTCACTTACAATTGTTTTGTGCATCCACTAAATATGTATAAATTTTAACATAGAAATGTAATGATATAAATAATAAATAATTCAAATAATATATAAAACAACCGACCCTGGTACACTTGTATAAAAGATGAAATCATGGAAAGCATGTAAAACAAATAAAATTACAATATCAAAAAGACCAGATAATATAAGAAAGATAAAAATATAGGCAGGCTTATTTAGCAATCCATATTTGAATATCTAACTGTTCAAATCTAAATAACTGAGGATGACAAAGAAAAGGGGGCAAAAAAGTAACTACAATATTGCCTGACAAAATTTGAGTACTGAACTCAACAATTGACATGCACAATGAATGAAAAACTCACCTGACTTTTTGCCACTAATCGTTTACAAGTAAAGTCCTCAGGATGTTTCTTGCTTTGTGCACAACGGACCCTCTCTGTATCATCTTCACTCATCTCAATATTGCAAGTCTGAAGATCTAATTCAAACCTCTTTGGTGAGTGGACAGGGGATGAAAGTTGGAACTGGTAATATCTGGAGTTAATGTCTGCATTGAGGCTTGGAATAATGGTGGTATATTCAGGTTGGAGCTAGTGGAAAAATGAGAAAATGTAAATTAGTTGGATAATATATAGATAAAGCATTGATCAGTCCAAATTTTCACATAAATGAACATGAAATAAGAATCAAATACAACCCCTCAATTCTCTCACTATCACAAGTTTTATTTTTGTAAAAGAATCATTGATTTTTTTTATCCAGCAACAATTTGAATAAAAATTCATGATATACTTACACAATACAAAGCAACCTAAAAAATTATTGTTTCTACTCATCACACCTCAGACATGTTTATGAAAATACACATTATCATGAATTGGTTGAGGTAAAAGTGGGTTCGAAAGTTTTCCATGCTATGAGTGAAATATTACTTCACAACAAGTGAATTAAATTGGATATCAATATAATTCTTGATATTCTAAGAAAGTGTGACTCAACTTAGCAAATACACCTAAAACCATCTTTAAAAACCAACCCTGCATATTTCAACTAAATTGTCACAAGTGATTAAATGTATTTTTAATCCTGTTAGGGTATCCATATTTCAATTCATACCTGTGTCATTTAAACCCATCTAACCAAAATATGATCCGCCCCATGTTCCTACGAGTCTGGCTAATAACATATAAGGGGGTGTTTCACTAAGATTTATGTACAACTAAAAATGACAAAAATCTCAGTTGTGTGTGGTATATAATTCATCACCACATTGGTCAGATCATAAACAGAGATACCATACCTTATATGCATCAATGAGATTGTGTATTATATACATGTATCATGTGTGCGTGGAGCCTCAGTATGACTTTAAGTCATACTTAAATCTTTGTGAAACACCACCAAGGTGGTGGCTACTGAATTCTGTGATTCCCATAGTCTTTGTACAGGGATCACCCAGTTCCAGTAGGCAATAGGATAATCATATATTGACTGGCCTTGAGGGGAACATCAAGTATGTCGCCTGCAAAAGAATCATATTGGCCCAAGTCTTTACACAAGGGCAATATGGTTCGTTTAAGGGCGACATAGTTGATGTTTCCCGGAAGAAGAGCCAATCTAAGGCTGTACAATGTGTAATTCAAGCTACAATTTGGAACAATTTATATGCCTTTGTGCTTATCACTACTTCTGATTTCATGTTATTCACGACCTTAGCGAAGTAACCCTTAATAAGCAATTGTGACGTAATTGTTACCTTGCAGTCGTGCATCATGCATGGCGCGCACATACACTCAACGAGTAGAAATCTTGCGCTTGGGTTACGTTTGTGTATGCACTGGCCGCGCCGTGCATTATCTACAATGCGTTGGTTAATAAACTGGTTCCAGCCAGATTTCCGAAATACTGAAATTAGCGATCAAAATCGGCTCCTACTGCGCAAGCGCACTAGCAGAAATATAGCCATTATTGCCCTCTATTTTGAGAGGATTTCTATGGGCAAAGCCCGGGGAGGGCAACACGGCAAATGTTTACCTCATTGGTCTCGGATTGAAAGTAGCGAGCGAAATATGACTTTTATTTATCTCCTAAAATGCCTTGTATTGGTCATAATGAGTATGAACATTTACCCATACACACCTCTATATGCAATGGTTCTGTATCTTTACCATGCTCCAGGATGGTGAGCTGTGGAATGGTGTTGACAAGCAAAGGCAAGACGCAATGTGAGGCAAACACATCCAAGTCCTGTATCACATGACCTGGGAGTGGGTCATAAAGCTCTTCCCAATGGATTGTTTCACTACTTTGGAAATCACCAGAATATCGGGCTTTTAGGAGCTGAATTGGTAATAATTGAAATCAAAGGGGAATTCAACAGAGAGGAAAGTCTGAGGAGCAGAAAGGTGAAAGCATGAATAACATCGGATAAACAATAGGATATTAAATCTTTTGAAAAGTTGTAAATAGCTGAAACAACTTTACCTAAAAGTGGGGATTCCAAACTTGATGTCATTGTGATGAAGGGTAGGGATAGCTCCATCTGATCCAATTTACATATCCCTAACATTTCAATTTTTCCAAAACGTTAGTTCTTTCATGAGGACTTCTGTTATATTTTGATTATACTTCTCCAGTAAAAAAGTAAAAGGTATATTTCTTAAATACTAAAGTGATGTAATTCAATGCAAGTAATATCATCAACAGCTTTCAAATTTTGACTGTGAAATTTCCATTTCATAATATTTCAATAAAATATGATGAAATTTTTATCTTCAGTGGATAGGAAAATAGTGAAGTAGGAAAAAAGTACAAATCATTCAATGACATTCAGTTGCAATATTATTCATGTCATTTGATAACTTAAAACTTACAAACCAAACATTTATGAATATAATGAATTAGTTCTACTAAACACTGGTATAATACACAGTTTATCTGAAGTAGATGTTAAAACAGTGGAATCAGAATACCCCCCCCCCCAAAAAAAATGAATAAATAATAATAAATGTAAACATATACATGTATGTCAATAATGATAGAACAAATTTTTGATAACTTTACAATGTACATTTTGTAACTTTCATGTATATTATATGTCAAGGTGTAATGTAGGTGATCTAAATTAGATGTTAAAACATTGAAATCAGATGATAGGCTTTTCTTAATTATTCTTAAGGATTATGCTATTATATATTTCATAATATTAGTAACCAATAGAATTTGGACTGCTAAAATGTTAGAATTAATGGAAATGGAAATGTGATTGGGTGTGATTTGAAGCAGATATTTATTGCAAATTTTATTGTAACAATCATCTGCCAACCTTAAAACCAAACAAATAAAAATACAATTAAACTTTCTTTTTAGAAATTACATTCAGAATTCAATACAAATAAGAATGTTTCCCTTTTAAGACCACAAATTCAGATAATTTTAATCAGTCATATGACTTAGAAATTGACCACTAAAGACTGAAAATAGAAAAAAAAAAAATTTAACTTCACCTACCTTCAATTCTGGAGATATCCCAGAGTTGGACAAAGCATAGAAAGTCTGTCCACAGTGGTCCAAGTAGCATTCTACACCATCCTGTCTTGGCCACAACAAAGTGGGTAGTGTTTCAGAAGAGCTTCTGCAAGGGTCAATCAACCACAGCTCTGAGGATGTTCTTGAGTTGCTGTTGATGATGACATATCGTCTGTCCTTGGTGCGTGACAGATCTACAAAGAATCTAGAAAGTAAAGATACAAAATGTCAATGTAATACTTCTTACTTAGTGGATATTAGTATGTGGTGTGTGTGTGTTTTCTCTTTGTGTTCACAAACACACACACCGCATACCAGACTACTCATATATTTAATTTTACTTTGACCTTAACAGCCAGAAATTAAACCTGAAAAGGAACAAGAGCTAAAAAGTTTCAGTGATCTTCTAATTTGCATCATTTCTGTACAACATATCTATTCACATTTACATTATCCTCTCATGGTCCAAGTAATTGGTAAAACATATGTTGTAAACATGGTACAAGGGAGGGAAATTATGAATTGGAATGATCCTTGGGTAAGCTTCTAGATTACCTTTCATCCATTTCCTCAAAGATTAATTCATCTCTCTGCTGTGAGCTGCCGACCTGATGCCTCCACACTTCCCTGGCTTGAAGATTATATGGCTTGGAGTACACCAACCAATCCTCATTAAGGAACTCTGTATGGGACAAAAAGACAGATATAATTCACAAAGGTGGTTAAAATCATGGTTAAGATGCATACATGTATGTTTTACTGTGATCACATTTGGTTAGTGTAAACTCTAACATTATATCCAAAAAAGAACACATATTTTATTTTACTAAGTGAAAAAAATAAATATACACTTTTTGCCATGTTTTAGATCAGTTTATCTAAATGCACTCAGAATTCATTTTAGTCAACTCTGGTGTAAACATCAACAAACATACTGGTAAATTAATGCCCTCAAAATTACTGATAACTTTGTCTTCATTCCAAATCAAGCTTGAAATGAGAAACATGATATCAAGAAGCAATTATAGACAAAAATGAAAACTGTTACTATTGGGAGGCTATTAGAGTTTGATTTATATTGAATGATGCAACAGTAAACAATAGACAACCAAATTTATGAGAGATGTAAAAAAATATACATGGATTTAAATCACCTAAACAAAAATCGAATTGAATACTCTTCTTGGATTAATTTTCTTTCTAGTAGAGTACAGTTAAGACTGCATATATATAAATCGCACAAATATACTGGTATTTTCATAAAACAGCATGCACAAAGCCTGGTGCACACTATGTGATTCGATGTCATCCAAATTTCAAAGATATTGTAAATAACATTTAAGATGAATATTCCAACCAATAAAATCTTAGCGATCAGAATTCAGAATAGTGGTAAGGACTACTGCAATTGAAATTCACCCTAGTTCAAGCCTCCTTGTAGGAATAAAAACAAATTCAATTTCAACTCGTAATGACGTCATCATCGGCTGCAACTTGAAGCCAACTTGGACATTACTCTGACCACAGGGTTTGCAGAAAAGTAAAAGAATGATTTTATTATTCCTAACATTGGGCTGAACTTCAAAGAAAATAGATTTACTTCTTGGAACCTTCACACTTGATGCAAAATGCGATTTATCAAAAATTATGTCGCATAGTGTGCGCTAAGCTTGATGTCAAAATACATCACATTAAATTAAAAGACTTTACCCATATTTGATATATCCTGGATGCATTCCACCGAACAACTCTGACCGTCAGCTTCCATCTTGATAATATAACCGTCATACCTATCAGGGCTACCCTCTACAACTGCCCCTACAAACTGCTGGCAGGGGGACACCTTGAAACCAGTGATGATCACCTGGTTGTAACCAAACAACTCCATGAGATGATCAGAGTCCAAGACAACCTGATCTTTTCCTTAACAAGAATAAGGGAGAGAGTATAAAATGAAAAGAAAAAAAATTCCTCACTGGATAGGAGAGGAATACTTAGTTAAAGGTGCTCTAATACAAGAGCAATCATCTGAGTCACTCAGTATCAATTCCATAGACCATTTGGACTGTTAGTTTTTTTTTACTGAAATGGGCCCTACTGAGAATGTTGGACCTATTGATATATGCAATATGTATCTACTTACAGCAGTATCATTGTCTAGAAGGCTAAAAAGCATTACAAATATTCCATGATAAAAATGTTTTGCCTGTTCTTCAAGGTGTTATAATGACTAATAAATATTTTTAGACAACTAATAATGTACGGGTACCTGTGCTGATCTTCCTCCTGCAGAAAATGCTTGAACCGCTTTGTGATACATCAGAATAATAAGCATAGTCTTCTAATACCTGTACAGAAATAAATAACTTTAAAAAGTTATTTGTTCATGTCTTGTCAATTTTTCTATTTTGTTCAATTTATTTTTTGTGTTATATCATTCCTTCGTGATCATCTATTGTTTTCTTTTATAATTTCTCCTTAATAATTATGTATTCATTTGTGATTTTTAGGGAGAGTTCATCTACAGTATTAGCAATTTGAGATAAACATGTGAGAGACCAAAAATAAAATAGTAGTCAGTCAAGAAGAGTCTGTAAAAACCCCCTCCCTTTCTCATCTCACATTTCCCCATTAATTTCATTCCATTTAGCCAATTAATTACAGGAAGAGCAGTGCATAGATCATCTATGCTATAGAAAATACACCACAATTTGTATACAAATTTAAGTTTACTTTTATTAACAATCAAAAGCAGAATTCATAGATCAATGAACAAAGATTGAATTATCACTGCATTTCTCATACATCGATCCCACCGCTGCCACCAATAACTGAAAGAACTATTCTAAGAATAAATGTCACAAATAATAATTGAAAAGACTTGCATAGAGGCCATTAGTGTGTTAACTCTACATCTGCCCCTCCTCTCTTTCTCCATTTCCTCCCTCTTCTTCCTTTTTTTTCTAGATTCCTCATCTTTCTTTTTTACCTGAATACATTTATTTCTATTTCTCTTTTTCCATTTTCCCACTAGCATATCTTTCATTTTCTTAAAAATAGAATCAGCACTAGTGTGACCCATTATCCAAAAACTTAATCACATTTACCTGTATATAATTAAACATTCAAATGTTCAACTCATGCTAAATCTGTTTACCTTATCATTAGTTTCAGAAATATATTCACTTTCTTCATATTTATTCATCTCTGCTCTCAGCTTTTCTTGCATAGGTTTTGAGGCATTGAAGTACTGTTCCGAAAATCTAGGGAGAAACGAAAGACAGAAAATATCAGAAATGAGGCCGATTATGTTTTTCAATGAATTACAGATCAATATTCATAAATACAGAAGTGATTTTATTGTATATGATGTTGAATATATTAACTTTAGTGCCATGCATATATTCAATATTCATATACAAGAACTTTTTCTTTCATGCCCCCTCTCTCTCTCTTCATCTCACTAACTCATTCTTTCTCTCCCGTATTCTCTCCTCCCCCTCTCCCCTCTTACAGACAAATACAATTTATCATGAAAATCCAATCAAAAAGTACTTACTCATTTTCTGCTTTTATATATTGCACAAATTCCTGCAAGAAAACAGACAGATGACATCCAGAATTAAAACTCTAAAATTACGAAACTGTAGGTCAATCTGATTCAATTTTTCATTTTTTCTCTAAATCCTAGAGTTAGACCTCTAATCATCAATATTTAATGCTGAATATCATCCATAGTTCTTCTTTCACAAATTGATGTAGGGCAACAAATCAAATAACGAAATAATTTTATACCTCTGACGAATCTTCCTGCATCCAAGCATACTCATCAATCCAATGGTATCCACTGGGCAAAGTCTTCTTTATAGTAGTTTTTTTGATGGCACAAGGTATCTCCGAGAATGATTCTGATGAAAAGTGTGAGGATAATGTGGTATTATAAATAGAAGTCCTTAGTTTATTAAGAGAAATCAAGTGTCTTGTGTTTTTCCTCCAAGAACAACCAATGAATTGGTTGGCTTTGGATCTGCATGCAGCCAAATTTTGAGATTGTTTTCTTCTGCTATGCAACAAAAGCCTACAATGTGATGATGAGGTGTGCGAATTGGAAATGGCAGCAGCTGATGATGTATGAAGGGCTTTGTTGATGGAGATCCACACTGATCCAGTCCTGTTGACTCTTATTTGATAGAGAAATATTGTTTTCAATAGTTCCATCTCGCACTATGATTGACATCCACCACCAGACACCAGTTCTACAGGTTAATCATATAAAGAAAAGAAGTCAATATCATGATAAATTTAAAACTGTGCATTTATATTGCTCCATAATCCACCGTTCAAATTTATAAAACTCAGCCGAGATATTTTTCTCAGACTCATTATGTATAGTGAGTGATTGTACTGACAGGCCTTGTACTACCGCAAATGTTTCAAAACTTTGCAACATCCTTTCAGAGGGAACTTTAATAGAAAGATGATGAAAAATTGTCAAAAGCAGATATCCAAAGTCTTTAACTATTCTGAAAATAATATAACATGGTAAACTTTTCTCACAGGCAACACACTTTCGGTAAAACAATACCATTTTCAAAAAAAATATTTCACATGCAAAGAGGGGTGCAATTGGAAGCCGATAAAACGTTAGCTCTAAATCTGGTTTAAAAAAAAAAAATTATTTCGGCAAACTTTTTACATCTTTATAATTTGTAGGTATTGTATATAAAATTTAATTATGGTGGAAGTTTGAGACAATATTGTGTTTGATATGATTTGAATTTATGAAAGGTGTTCGGTAATTATACGAGCTACTACCATAACAAGTTAATGTTAGATCATGCCCCCCCCCCCCAGTAGAACCCCATGGTCAGAAAATTGGGATTGTCCCAGTTTAAGTAAGGACAGTCTCAGTTTTCAAAGATTTCTCCACACAAGAAATAGAAGTTCATTCTCCTGTCAAGTGCCGACCAGGCCTGCCGACACCAATCAAGTGCGCTAGAGTCAATGTAAACATATCACTCAGGTTTCATAACAAGATTATTGGAAGACAGCAAGTCATGAAAAATATATGGTGAACTGGGGGGAATTGAGGTCACCGAATCTATTTTTAGCACTCTCAATCCCAGTTAGTTTGCACTTTATCCCGCAGGGCCAGGGGTAATTAAGTGAAAAACCCGTCCCCATGGCATAAACAAGAATCTCAATTTTCTTGGTTTACGAGGATATCCTTGCTTTCTGGCGAATTCTGAGACAGTCCCAATTGAACTTTCTGACCAGCGCCTCTACTTCATCATGCATGTCCCAGTGTGGGGAGGGGGCCTACACCCTCACGCTAGATGCCCCTCCCCTCAGAGTCGATCAGACCAGGCCCAGGGCCTCCCCAAACTTCCCAAGCCAATTTCCGTTTTCTCCTTCTCTCTCTCTTTCTCTGATATTGTATTTCCTTTCACTTACAAATTTACTTGTATACTATAGGCCTATAATCTACATTTCTCAGAAGAATGTTTCACTTAGTGGGGCAGAACTCAAACTCAGACTCAGAGCAGCAAGAGAGACACACACAGTTCCCGCGGGCCTGCCGCGCCCCGGCGCGGCCGGCCACGCAGCATGCAGCGAGCTAGTCGCCGGAGGATTCAGTCGGACCTGCCGAGGCGAGATATTTCTCGTGAGATTGTTGGAATAAATAGCCGAGGTAAGTGTCATAAATTGCATAATGGATGCAAAAATGTAATCAGTCATTTAGAAAAATACATTTTATTGAAATTTTACTTACCATCAGCATAATTTTTGCTCAAATGATCAAATTTTTAATGTGTGATTTGTGTTCTGTACGAATTTTTGTCGGTGCGGAGTAGCTCAGCCCCACTTGTTCAAATTTGTGTAGGCCTACTGTAATAAGTTAGCAAATAGTATTACCGGACACTATTATGATTCCGGACGCGCATATTACTGCGTTCTAAAACAAATTCGTACCGTAAGACTTCTGCAATTCAATTTCACAGAGCAAAACATAGAACAAGATTGCAAAAACAAGGCGAAAAATCCAACTTTTACCTAATTATCTCTAAAAATGACAGAAAATGCTTAAAATATCATATAACATAGTTTTGTATTAACAATTGATATATTTTCTAACGGAAATATGGGCCTGATTTGCCGAATTTCAATCTCGTCCACTCCTTCGATAAAAAATGATGAGGTGTGGTGTATTGTGGGTGATCGTCGACGGCTAGTTCTCAAGGTACCCGTGCGCGAGGTTTACCGTGAGTAGAGCCGTCGATCGGCAGTGCATCGATAGAACTTCATGAGCGTCACCATACGAACGCGAGCATATTATTATGGAACATGCAGCTAACAATACAAAATAAAATAAGTTATCAAACACGAATTTATTACCAACATCTGCTCAGATTCGATATAAAAAAAAGCAAATAATACTTAGAATTTACTCATGATATGATATAAGAAGAAAAAAAAAAAAAAAATTGTTCTTACAGCATATAATCAAGGATATCTTTACCCGTCCGGCGCGCGTCCGGAATCATGATGTAATTTGTCGCGCACGAAAATAATTGTTTTTCGTGGAGGGGTATGCGGCAAGTGCGATGCAAAGAAAATGGTTGGTAAATATAAAATAATTTTATCACATTCATAATTTTCATAATATTTGGAATAGCAAGTGTGAATTTTTCTTGATTGTATTTCCCCTAGTTGTCATTTTTAAAGCACTGAAATAAAGGTGTCCGGCAATAGGATACACTGCCATACATAGCCAATAGCAGAGTAGATCGCACCGATATGGCGAGCTGGCCTGTGAGTGTCTGCTAGAAGATTGACAGTCTTAAAAAGTTAAACGTTTTTAAACTTGTTTGAACTAATGTAATGTGAGGGTGGGACCGAATCCGGGACAGCCCGACCACCGGACAGCCCGACCCTGGACAGCCCGACCCGCTGCCCTGGACAACTCGACCGGGTCGAGTTGTCCAGGGTTGGCTCTGAATCGGACAACTCGATCTCGACCACTTGAATTCTTCAAAATTTCATGAAATAAATTTTCCAACATTGCTTCAAAAGTATTTTTCTGTCAAGAATGTATTGTAGAAACATAAATTACGCAGACAAATACTTTTGAAGCAATGTTGGAAAATTTATTTCATGAAAATTTTGAAGAAGATTTCAAGTGGTCGAGTTGTCCGATTCAGAGCCAACCCTGGACAACTCGACCCGGTCGAGTTTTCCAGGTCAGCGGGTCGGGCTGTCCAGGGTCAGGCTGTCTGGTGGTCGGGCTGTCCGGACCCCGGTGGGAATATATACTGAAGGTAAGATAAATCACAGAAGACAAAATAATGAATGATTGAAGGGGTGTCTAATTTCTAAACTTCATGGAAATATTGAAAATATTCATCAGGCTAAAATTAGCTAAAATTCATTCACAAAAATATGCACATTTTAATATACAAAATCAACTTGATGGCAAGATCGTACACTGAAACATTATTGGTGAAAAATGTAAAGAAGTTCAAGGGGTTTTGCCGGTTTCACAATCTCAAAATTCTATTCTGATCAACGAATGCGTGCTGTGCTGGAAATCCATTTGGGAAAAGTGTAATCTAACTTCACAGACAAAAGTTTTATGGAGATTTTAACAAAAAGTCAAACTCAGAAATGAGATATATATCAGATGGACGGCAAAATGCTATACTATAGAACCATCTGTACCAAGTTTTACTCACATTTTTTAATGATATTCTGCTTGCAAAATGATGATATACTGATGCTTGTGGAGAAGTTCAGATATTTTTTCAGAACGGGCTCTAACGGTGACAAATTTGCCAATATTTGGCAATATATTCAAGTATAGGCCTACTGATCTCATCCTTAAGAAATTTGCTTCCTAGGGTAATTTTAGGTCACTTTTCATGTTGATGATGTCAGATTTTAAAGATATGAATAATTTTTTAGATAATGGACATGTGAGGTTTGGACTCTGTGTGCTATACAAAAATCAAAATCACAATTACTGTATTGCAGGGTGATATTTTATTTCAATGTGAAGGTGAAGTCAATTATCTCCAGCAAAATTTCGCAAATAAAATGATACAGATATATCTCCGAGTCTGAAAATTCATGATACGTTCATTATGAGCAGTAATCAGCTTACTGTGATTGTTATGATTCTTGCCTGGCAATTGCAATTGTTTTACTCTAATAACTGCCTGTTGGACAATATTGCAGAATTCAGAGTAAGATTATTATTTGTAAGATAATATAACATTCTATTATCATATTGTTTGGACTGTTGCAGGAATTCATGCAAAAGAAGTAGACTAAAATGTCTCTACTACAGAATGGGAGGATGAGCTACTTGATGCAGCGATTCTTCAAACAGCAGTTCAGGCAACAATGCAGAAGGAGCCCAATAGTTCCAACCCCTGCTCATCCTGCAAGACATGTCCAAATCCTTACGGACTTTGGATTCTTCAAGAATGAGCGTCCAGATGCACAGATTCATCAGAACAGAAATGGCATGCTAACAACCCCATGCATTTGGAGAAGGGGCTATGCTGGGGGTTCAACCAATAAAACCAAACTGGTAAAGAAGGGACCTCGTCCTGGAAAGAAAGATAAGCAGCAGCATCAAGCAGAGGTACTCCTGAAGAAGAAAGTAATTGCTGTTTCAGGACCAATGACAGTGAAACAGCTTCAAGAAGCTATGGGTGTAGAGGAAGGTATTGACTCATCTTCAGTTTCATGCTCAATTTGATGGATTTTTCAGATCAAAATCCCATCCAAGAGTTTTTTGTGATTTATCCAAGTGAGCAATGGAAAGTCAGTAATTTCATCATATAGAATGCAATAAACTTTTCTTTAAAAATGACAAACAATCTAGTATGCATCTCACTGTTTTTACCAATCAGCTTGTTCACATTTTTTTCATAGGGAGAGTCGGGAGGGGGGTCAATGCATTACCACTCTTGGATAAAGAATTATGACATTGATAGTTTTGCATAGTTGAGAACTTGAGATTGGTTTGATCAGTTGCAACTTGCAGCTTAAACTCTCCTAGATTGGGCTCTTAGCCCATATTCATATATCTGTGGTCAGCCCAGGTATTTATGACAGTTACACTGCCTGTCAACAGTGTAAAGACACATTACAAGGAGATAGACTAGAGAAAAATTGTCATTTTGTAAAAACAAAAAGGATGAGTTGTGTTGAATTCAGTTAATATTATGTTTAATATTATTGTTCTTAAGAAATGATAGATGATAGTTCATCTTGTTTCCCTTTTCTTTTTAGATTACATCTATGAATTTCTATTAGATACAGACGTTGACTTTTCTCCATCATCAGGTAATTAAATATGTTGATATTTTTAAGTGGGCAGTAGTGTAATGTTACTAGTACTCCAGAGAAAGGAGCAGAGTCATTTCACTGTCTTGAATATTCTAAATCATTCATATTGGATACTTCCAGTATTTGATTGTATTGCCTTTTTAGTTAATTGAAATAAAGTTAAAAAGCATATTGATAGACTTGCTTAAAATGAAAATTATAGTTGGATCATTCGACAAGAAGATATTTTTTTCTATTTCTGTAGCAAATTCACTTTGAATATTTCCATTGCTTTGAATATTGAAGTACGGAAGGTCAAATACACCATATGTAAAGTTTGAATGTGGAATATTGTACTTTTTGTCACCATGAAAGTCTATGTTTTATTTCTTTTATTGAATCACATTTATGAAGTTTTGCTTCCTTCAACTCTCCCTTTGTTTTCTTTTTCAATCAGTTCTGAAGCCGTCCATCATTGAAGATATTGTGACTGATTCGGACATGCATTATCTACGTATCAAGAAAATGAAGGAGAAACCAACCAAAGACAAGGATGAATATCCCAGGTGAAGAGTAAAAATACTAAGTAATGTTTCACAGATCTTTTTATCAAGTCACTGAATTACTGCAATTTGCTTGGCAGAGTGCAATTTTCTGATATGTTTTTACTAATTTTCCTTTGTTTTTTTTATATTAAGTTTTATAAAACAAAGCCGTTATATTTTTATTTTTTCATTTGAATCATGACATTAGTGTTAAGATGATCATGATAATGATTGTGATTGTAATGACTTTGTATCTTTCAGATTGAAATGAAAAAAAATGGAAATTGAATTAATTTCAATTCAAATTAATGAAAGTAATCTTTAATTAAGGGTACTGCCACTTTTTTCCATACTGTAATTCATTTGTTAGTTATATACCTAACTACCTAAACTCTTAATTTTTCAGAGAAATTACTGCTGAAGAGATAATACATAAATGGGGTGCCAAGTGGTATCTTTGGAATATGAAAATTTGAGTTCATTCTTCATTCAAGTATTTCTATCCTTATTGTTTATCGTCAGATATTGTGTTTTTTGTCATGTAATTTGTATACAATTCACATACAATGTTTATAAATGTTAATATTTATTGCTGTTGAATTTAAGAATGGAAATTAATAAAATGTTATAAAATTATGGATCTATGCATTTCAGACCCCCAGCTGACCCCTCACTGCTGAAGTCCCGCTCACCTGTAGTGACCATCATGGGCCATGTTGACCATGGAAAGACCACTCTCCTGGACACGTTACGTAAGACCTCTGTAGCGGCCGGTGAGGCAGGAGGTATCACTCAGCATATAGGAGCATTCCAGGGTGAGAGAAACAATAGTCATTGCTGTGTATTTATGTAGAAGTCTTGAAAATACTTGCATTGAAATCATTCAATTTTTTCTCATATCCCTTGGATCAAAGTTCAACCAGGGGTTTTATAGTGTGCACCAAAAGTGGGATGATCTCTTCATAATCTTCTGACAAGCCAAAAACATGGAGATGAAAAAGGTTTCTTAACCCCCCCCCCCCAAAAAAAAAAAAAAAAAAAAACCTCAGAATGAACTTTGGCAGTCCTTGCCTGCCGTTTCTCATCACATTACGGCCCATTGCATTAAGTACTACTGTAACTTTGCCATCTAACAATAACTTGAAATTCTTGATGTTTTTTGGCTGTTGAGTGTAGTTAACAAAGTAGTTTCCATTGGATTGCAAAGTTGTTACCATAATCATACCCCTTATGGAATGTAGTTATCCTGGGTATTTGAAAAGCAATCCTTTGCAGTGAACTTTGTTAATTGTTATTACATTAGCAACATTTGGAAAGCTCACAATATTTTCCCTCTTTCCCAAAACTGAATTTACCTTTAGATAGCTATCTTTCAACCTAGAAAACTATGACTCTTACATTTCAGTAAAGCTTCCATCTGGTCAAATCATCACTTTTCTGGACACACCGGGTCATGCAGCCTTTAAAGCCATGAGGGAACGGGGTGCTGAGGTAACCGACATTGTGGTACTGGTCGTTGCAGCGGATGATGGTGTCATGGAACAGACAAGAGAATCTATCAAATATGCAAGGAATGCTGGAGGTAAACTTGTCCTTGACTTCTTTTTCTTTTTAGTGTGGCTACATATCAAGAATTGAAAGGTTTATTTATTACCAGTAGTGTCCTTTAAGTTTGTATAAAGATGCTTATTAATGGGATAAATGCCTTACCAAATGGCACCAGCACACTGACTTACTTTTAAACCCAGGTCTGTGGGATTGTGAGACCAATGCTTTACCAACTGAGCCATTTGCACCTTCAAGGGTGAGAGAGGATTGCTTTATCAAAGACTGCTCTTCTAAATTTTCACATTGAATGAAACAAACAATAACCCACCAACAGCGTTCTTTGTGCATACTAATTTCATACTATCTTAATTTTAAGATATGT
Source organism: Lytechinus pictus (assembly GCF_037042905.1). Lineage (NCBI taxonomy): Eukaryota > Metazoa > Echinodermata > Echinoidea > Temnopleuroida > Toxopneustidae > Lytechinus > Lytechinus pictus. Next base: position 16,572,400 of record NC_087251.1, read on the forward strand.
CTGAATTCTGTTTTGAAAAGAAAGTGAAATAGTAATGTAGATTCATATTTCTTTTCTTTTCTTCATAGTTCCCATCATTGTAGCTTTGAACAAATGTGACAAACCTGATGCTGATCCAGTAAGTACATGTAATTGTTTGGTCTCCTCTACTAGTCTTGATTAATTATGAGAAAATTTTAAATCATGGTGTCATTAAATCTTCCTGATTTCTTGTAGAAGACTTGAGTTGAAGGAAAGATGAAAGTAGTCACCGTCATTGTTGAATAGTTTCAAGTACTTTTCATATCATTTAGAAAAAATATATATTCTCTAGCCAAAGATTACAGTGACAATATTAATTAATCTAACTAAGCAATATCTCACAGATTTTAAAGGCACCTACATTCACAAGATTCATGCCTATAATAGATAATCAAATTGGAAGTCATATTCTAGCCAAGTCAAGCAAGGTAAAGTTTACACCTTTGTCCCATTGTATTGTTGGTATTGCAACTGAATAAACAGATAAAAAGGTCCCTGGATCTTGCTGTGTTTTTATTGAAATCAAATATTATGACACATAGCTAAGTTGGAATTCTGTCTTTTTATTTATCTATAGGACTTCACAAGGAAAGATCTTCTTGCCAATGACATTGTCATTGAAGAGTATGGAGGAGATATCCAATGTGTAGAGATTTCAGCACTCAAGGTACCGGAGATGATACTGTTTTTCCAAAAGTGTACTATGTCAAGCCATGTTTCGATTCATGTTTTTACTATTGGTAGCCAAATGTAGCAAATCATCCCCAGTTAAGTTATTTAATTTTACAATTAAATTTATCTTACTTTGGAATGTTGCAAAATATTCTTCTGGATTGGGCAAAAAGATCTACAAAAATTGTTTTTTTTTGCAATTTATGTGGAATTTGCAATCATACAAGTTTAGGATACCAAGATAAAGCAAATTATAATAAAAATGAGGTACTCAATGTTTATTGCAGGGTCATAATCTAGAAGCTCTGTGTGAGGCAGTGATGACACAAGCAGAAGTCCAGGAACTGACCGCAGACCAGACTGGTCTAGCTGAAGGGGTCATTGTGGAATGCAAAGTGGACAAAGGAATGGGGTAAGAAGGATTCTTGCGTCCTTTCAATTTGAATTAAGAAATTTTTAATATGTATTCATGACAATTAATTAATATACTCTGTTCTTTTGAGAATTTCTTCAGTTTATCATTTAATATATCTGTGGATTGTAAAATGATGATCAATTGAGATAGAAAGTTGTAAACTTATAAGCTGTATTCTTATTCATGAAGTATCTACAGCACTTATGTAATCCATATTCTATACATCTCTATTTACAAGAGATCTGTGAATGATGTTTAGGATAATTTTGTACTAAAGCTGACTCTGAATTTGGCCCTGTCATATAAAGTGTTGCAAAAGATTGAAATTAAATTTATGGTAAATCTAATTTTGTTAGTTAGAATGTTTGAATTTTAAATCTATTGCAACATGTCTCTGATTTGAATTGAAGAAAAGTTGAAAAGCAGCTAGTATATTATATTATTAAAAATAGCATGACTTTATAAGTTTTGGCACTATATAAAAAATGGGTTTTATCAGTCAAAGATCCATGGTAAAATCCATCGTTCTTTCTAAAGAAAATTTGGCACAATATAGAGAGATATCAATATATGAAATACTTATTTCAGGCGGTATGTTATTGGCTTCTCAGGTATCTGAATTAATCTTTTGATTCTTTATTGAAAATGTTTTACCATTCTGAAATTAATGAAAAAAATTGAGCATAATTGTTAGAAAATTAAAAAAAATATTGAGTATGAATTTCATAACTTGAGTGCAAAGTGACATTACTTTGTATAAGGCAGTCTTTTGGCAATCTGATAACTTTTTGTGCAGGCCAGTGGTCACGCTGATTGTCCAGCGTGGTATCCTGAAAAAGGGGGCAGTGTTAGTAGCTGGAACAGCCAAGTGCAGGGTGCGTGCCATGCAGAATGAAAGGGGAGAGCCCATGGAGCAAGCATTACCCAGTCAACCTGTGGAAGTTACAGGATGGAAGGAGACCCCCGCTGCGGGAGATCAAGTCTTACAAGTTGAATCTGAGGTACAGGACGCTTCTCATAATTTCAGTGAAAGTAATATATTGATAGGTTTTGATTTCTAAATATCTGCAGGCTTAGTATTTAGCTCTGTGGCATCTGAATAGAGAATCCTCACCAAAGCTGGAGAATGATGAGGATGTGATTAATTGCTGCTGCCTTTTGGTTTAAATCAGATGCTATCTTCCAAGTTTCTATCCAACATTCCTGCTATGAACATTTATGATATCTTACATAAACATATACATGTATCTGTCTCTACTCTGTATCCCAATCACAGAAGCAGGCCAAGGAGGTAATCAAGTGGCGGGAGGAGAAAGCATCCTCATCCAAGCTAGAGGAGGATGCGGTTGTTGTGGAGAAGAAGACAAGTGAGCATCGGAGGATGTATGAAGCACGACGGGAGGCTCACTCCAAGATGCATTGGAGGGAGATTAGGGCAGAGAAGGTGACTGCGAGGTTCCTCAAAGAGAAAGAATCTACCCCTTCAGGGGATCCTGAGCTTAACTTGATTATCAAAGGTAGGTTATGTGTTCTTGGCTACTTTCTTCGATATTGTAATTTATGTGTATATTAATCTTCAATATACCAGTGTGGTTTACGGAGAAGACATGATTTATTGATCTATGATCTATTGAGTAAGATTTACTGTTTTTCTTTGGCAAACATGCCCAATTGGAGAATGAAAGGATTTCATTTGATTTAATTTGATTGTCCAATAATTGAACATTCTACAGCATGCCGTCATCGTATCCCATCACTGAGCAAATTTGAGACATAGTTTACCAGAAGGGACATATTTTAGATGGTGTAAGTAATTCATCTGACCTTGTATTCTGTTTACCTTACTTTGGAAGGTAATTCAGCATTATTTGGTGACACTGACATCATTGCCAATTGCAGACTCAAGATAATGTGGATAGCATAGTGCAACTTTGACGCCCTATGCACCAAAGGTATTCTGTGCCTCTCTACTTAAGTAATTTTTCAATTACCATTTTCCTTCCTCAGGTGATGTTGATGGTTCAGTGGAAGCCATCTTGGACACCCTATCCACCTACACAGCCCACCAACAATGCAAACTCAACATCCTCAACTTCGGGGTTGGGGTCATATCGGACAAAGACGTGGAGCTTGCTAACACGTTTAATGGTGCCATTGTGGGATTCAACGTGGCTGCTACAGAAGATGCCGAGGAGATGGCAAAGGCTAAAGGAGTGCCTCTCAAAATGCATAATATTATCTATAGACTGGTGGATGATCTCAGAGAGGATCTTAGCAGGAGGTTACCCCTGTTGGAACAGGAATCTGTAATAGGTAAGTTTGTCGGATGTGCTCCCATATTATTTTTGACCCTCCACTGTGGGGATCATGCTGGTGATACAAGCTGGATGCAGCTAGCTCTCTATCTGAAAGATAGCGTTTACGTCCAGCTTGCCAGTGAAGTGATAACGTGTCTCATCACCTGATATCAAGAGGTGATTAGTTGATTTATATTTCATACCTGAAACTATTTGATTGCCGTTTAGAGAAAAAAATATATATACTTCTCCCTCCAGAATTTGGTATGGAAATCAAGGTTTCCTTTAAACAAAAATGCACTCAAGTCAATGCATGTTTTACTATTCGTGCCTATGTACATTAATTGCGCATCATTATAAATCTTGATTTTGCTCGAGAAGGTAAATGTTAGGTCACCATGAAATTTTCCTGTCACTGCATGTGATGGAGAAAAGTGGACTAAACAATTGAGTGGCAATGCACTTCTATTTTGTGTGACTTTAAATAATTCATAATGCATTATGACTTTATGGGCTTAAGTGATCGGTGAGATGCAAAGTTTCCATCACCATGAGTGATGATTGATGGAGAAACTACACTTTTCATGTGATTGGCTTTTTACCTATCACATAGCAAGATTCTTAGTTTTTAGAATGCAGACTTTGCCTGAGTTGAGCAGAATTATGTGGTGCTAATATTTTCAATTTTTCACCTTTATATTCTATTTATTATCATTTCAATGTTTTCATTGGCTTTTCAAATTGAATCAGGAGAGGCAGCTGTCCTACAACCGTTTGAGATCTCTATCGGCAAGAGGAAAGTCAGTGTAGCAGGATGCAGGGTGGACAAGGGAGAACTCCAATCAAGGGGGCTATTCAAGCTTATTAGGAATCAGAAAACTATTCATCAGGGTAAATAGAACATTACACTGGGATGGGATGCAGATCCACTCTTCCCATTGCATAGATGTCCATGCTTTAATGTTCCGCAACTCTTTTTTTTAATAGATTTTAGGTGATATCGGTAATGTGAATATTATTTATAGGCAATAAAGTGTCTAGAAGGGGATTTTTTTTTCAGAACCAGCCTCATTGTCTGATTTTAAAAAGTTATGCCCACTCCCCCAAGTCGGATGTTGCAAGGGTACATCCGACCCAATATCAGTGCCTTTCCCAGACTCTTAGTTTAATTAATACGCAACTGTTTTTTGGTGCATGTAGAAAAAGCTTTGTGTATTTTAATCACCACAGAAAGACAAATGTACATACAAATACAATACATACTACATACAAAAGTCTTTAGTATCAACTTTAATATTCAGCATGTGTGTAAAAACCTAGGGTGTTTTAATCCTTTTCATACTTTGGAATGTTCCCATACTTTACACCCTAGACTAGTGAAAATTCATGTAATTTCAAATGTTTTGACTCTCTTTTTGTCTTTATATGTTCAGTATACATGATGATCATGATTAATCAATTGAAAGACTCTGTGAAATCTATTATTATTTCTATTTTAATGTCTCATATTGTCTCTAATTGTGGTGTTTAGGACCCCTGGCATCATTGAAACATCATAAAGATGACGTCAGCAATGTGAAACGAGGATTGGAGTGCGGCGTTAGGTTTGAAGAACAATTGGACTATGAGATTGGAGACACTATTATATGCTACGAGATAGAGAGAATACCTCAAGAAATTGAATGGGAACTTGATTTCTGATTATGGATGATATCGATTTAGTTACATTGAACTGGACAAATTCTGTTAAAAGAAAAATTAAATTGTTGGTTGATGTGAGGTCAGTTTTCTGGCAGAATGTGAAATGGAACACATTGAAAAATTTGTACTTGTGAAGTGCATGTACTGTATATACAACAGTGGTCAAGGAATTCCACTGTTTTCATGGCTTGGTCAGCTCTCTTAATTCCGTGCTCTAAGCAAACAAGGAATTGTGTACTAGATTTACGCCTCCATGGATGATGAAAAATGCAGTAGTAATGTTGTGCAGAAGCAGTAGCTGTGATCGAACTCGGGCTACAAGATCCTCAGCTTGAAGCAAAAATACACAAGACTACTGTACTACATCAGTTTCAGATCTGAGAGTGCTTCATGAAGGGACTTGTTAGATGTTTTATCCAATATTCACCACAGTAAAATGTAGATACTTATGGGCAATTCCATAGGTTGGTGGACATGAGCTCAATGTGTCTTTGTACATATAGCCCATCTGAACCGTAACGTGTGTAACCACTTTATCTGCACCCCTAGTAAAAACCATGTGTTCTTTATATTTTGAATTATTTACAAATTTGTCTCCCTAATATACTTCTTTGAAATGGATATAATCAACTTTCATAAAAGCCTTGCATGAGGACACTTTTTACTTATGTCCACTTTTCATTTTATGCATGTCCAAATCATGTAACATGAGTAACCGACACATTTCAAAGATTTGCCAGGAGCATAATGAAATTTCCCAAGTTTTGTTTTTATACAAAGGATAGTCAGACTGCGTACTATGTTGTGATAAAGAGATGTTTAGTTCCTATCAATAATAATGGAGTTCGTTACGAAACTTTGTGTTTAAGAATGGATCTCATCTGACACCCCAATTTCAAATTCCAAGCTACTTTCACTCGCCCCCCCCCCATCCCGATATCAACAAGGAATGGTTATCCTTAAGTAAACAACCACGCACTCTCCCAGATAATCCACCTTCCCCCAAGGAGAAGTGACCTTCATAAGGCCTGGCAGAGAGAGAGAGAGAGAGGGAGTTAACTGGGGGTGATTTTTTAAAACTTATTGTTATTTCGGCAATTGTGGGTCATTTTGCATCGTTCAAAATTTCAGTTCGATCTCCATCTAAATATTGAATCGTTTTTAGACATGCTAATATCCTAAAACAAATAGAATACAAATTTATTCTTTCAAGATTACTGTCAGCCAGGAAGCTCTGAAGAGTTTGTTTATACTATTACGTAACAAGGACAGCTGCAATCCCACTCAATGCCGTTCATCAGCCTGATGTGGTGGCATGCACAGTGTTTTATCGGCTCTTATCAGCAGCTGCAGTCACTAAATCGACCCCACCCCAGTTTAAACGAGAGAAATGAAACTTTCCCCAAAACTGAAAGTGGGGTGTCAATACCCCACTTGAGCTCCCGTTGACTTATACACGCAAGGCATCATCAGCAGTCAGATGAACCCCACCCCAGTTTAAACGAGAGAAATGAAGCTCTCCCAAAATCTGAAATTGGGGTTTCAAATACCCCACCTGAGCTCCCATTGACACAACATGCAAGGCAATGGAGTTCCTGTGTTATAAGCTGGTGGGGTATTTTTTAAACACAGGATTCGCGTAATGTACAGCTCCAAGTATGAGTCAAGGTGTCTCCAAATGTAACGTGAGTAACCGTGGAATAGCCCTTATGCTTTTTAAAGCCATCACACACCTTACGTCTGGTCCTCAATCTGATTTTGGAACAATTCGCATTTTGCTCATTTACTGAAAATGTGAATGAAAAGTATCTTTTTATTTCAGGTTCAAATTAACTGAAAGAATATTAAAATATAACAATTTTTGATGATTGCAAACCTTTATTTTGGAGTAAAGGCCAAATTAGTTTAAAATCATAGCCAAGCGTACGATTGCTATGACGTCATTAGGACTACATATTAAAATTCGATTTTATTCTTATAAAGTTAATAGCATAGTCACAGATTTGAACACAGTTATTCCTACAATGATTTAGAACATTGCACAGTAGGAAAATCCATGTATCAATAGTAGCATCAAATTCTACGTATTATTTCAAAATCGGGTCACAGACCAATCGTAAGGTGTGTGGTGGCCTTTAGCCAATCAAAGTTAAGGAAAAGTTGTCCAACAACAAATGTTGATGAAATGCTCTCGGGTAGGGAGGCACCTTTGAATGTTTTTCACAGATCAATGGTCATGAGATCAAATGTTCCTATTGTATGGGAAAAACAATATTGAAATCTGACATGTACAAGCTTGAAAACTGAAATACTGTGAAGACATGGGTACTTCAATAAAATATGTACATGTGGGCCCTGTCTTACAAAGACTTGTGATTGATTTTCTACATATGTTTATTCATACATTTACTGTTTTCTTGTCAATTCAGTATGCTTCTCTTTGTTTTCAAAGGACATTGTGCAAATTTCCTATAAAAAAATTATGACATTGATGGATTTCCATATATTTGAGGTTGATCAGATCAATCTTAACTCTTTGTAAGACGGGGCCCAGACCCGGGGGGGGGGGGGGAGGGCCACTTACATTGATGAGTGGATACCATGCGTGACCAAAAAAACATGTAAAAAGGATGTCTTTTTCAAGATAGGGCACGTTACGTACGTATCGTGATAAGGGTGTCAAAAACACAAAATTATTGAAAAAAGGGTATCTATTTCGCTCGGAAAAAATATACGTGTTTAGGGTCAAATATGCGGGGATGATGAAACAAAATCAAAATGTTTTATAAAGGATGTCCTTTTTGCCCCAACACTACGTGTTTAGAGTCCGATTTGCGCGAGGCGTGGAAGGTGGGGCCGTACTAAACCAAGATAATGGTGTGTAAAGGTAAAACGACCGACGGACCCGTGACTTAACAATAAAATATAGCTGTACTTGTTTAGGGGTTCATTTCGGGGAATACTTGCCAAGAGTATCGTTTTGTTTCCAATACTTGTTAAGGGGTGCATTTTCAGAATATGGAAAATACATCGCTGTACTTCTTTAGGGGCTCAATTCTGGGAATACTTACCATATAGTATTTGTTTCCAATACTTGTTAAGGGTAGGGTTTCACACGCCAATACTTGTTAAGGGGTGCATTTTCAGATTATGGAAAATATGTGTTTAGGGTGCTTTTCAAGACCCCGTGGTCACGCATGGTATCCACTTGTCAATGGAAGTGGCCCCTCCGGGGCCCAGACCTTCTACATGTGGTATTATTCTGAAATTATTTGTTTGTGTTTCTAGTTCATATGGAAGGTTGTAATGTTCTCAAATTATCATGGCTTGAGGAGGTCATGAAGTGAAGTAAGACTGGAAACAAAATAGGGGTCAGGTATACAAAAAGATATGAGAAAGTTATGAAAAATTAAATGGACATTTTCCAATTTGCATGATATTGAAATAAAATGAGCATGTCTTTGTATTTAAATGCCTCGGTACATGTATGAATAATTGTTTACCTTTTACAAAGTAAGCATGCAAAATACTTGGGTTGTTACTTGTCTGGTAAGCTCCTACCAAAACAAATGATTTCTGCCCCACCTAAAAATACATTTATATCCAATTTAGATCCTTGTTAACATTTATCAACATCAGTAGAATTAAATTATTTCTATCATGGTATTGTGCAGGAATTCATTTTGTCAGATTACGTGTAAATCGTATAACTGGCCTACTTTGAATTGGCCTATCATGTTGACTTTTTTTAACTTTTCACTCGGGACCAAAACATATTGGGAGGTATTCTCATAGCATTGATTCATTTTAACCATAGGTTAACATACACAACAGAAAGCTCTGGTGAAAAGTTGTGAAAAAATGATTTTGTTATGATTTGAAGAGAAAAAAGATGAATTTCATTGATTCATTTGTAATATTGAAACCTACCATTCTATGGAAGCGTGGACTAAAATTGTTTAATCAGAGTTACACCTTGGTGTAATTATCAGAATGCCATCCATTGCTTCTATAAAAGGAATTTTAAGGGTCATGTATCTCTTCTTTCCTATACTCAGTAAACCCTGTGGTGTATTCATAATTTTGAGTCTGCTGAAACTGTTCTTTTAGCTATCATCTATTCTCCCTGAAGTGTAGTCAAACCTAATTACTCGAGTATAATTTATTGACTATAGTATTTTCTCTGACTTACAATGAACTAGTATATCAATAGCATTTGATTGTTCAAAGCAGGCCTGTAGCCAGGGTTTTCAAATTAGGGGGTTCAATCCCTTCTCTTCTCTTCTTTCCCTACATTTTCTTGCTTTCGAAAGTTTTTTTTGGGTTGATCAAATCCCAGACTCCCCCCCCCCCCCCTGGCTACGGGTTTGATAAGGGGCAAGATTTATGTCAAGTGCAATATTTTAGTTTGAGCAATGTACATATTTTCATAAGTACATCTTGAAATTCCTTTTGCCTTTTAACACAGGATTATTTAACTTCTTATGGTAAATATGATACGAGTAATGCTTGGACTTTCATGCAGTACCTAACTCACGAACCAAACTTTGTCTATCACTTTTTTTCATGGTGAGGAACAAGAGAAGATACTCATACAGCCAGGGAAATAATTAAAATTTTCTGTTTGAGCAAAATATCCCTTATTATAGTTGGAGGGATATTGGCTTGAATTGAATACATGAATTGTCCCAATATTTTCCTCTTCCTATTCATCCAAAAATATATTGTGCAAATTTTGATATCTTGTGGTTAGTAGCCCTCTAATGGCAAAGTGAGATTTCATAGCAGAATCAGGGGCCTGTTTCATAAAGAATTACAACTGTTGTAACTTTGCCATTATGGCAACTACCATGGTAGCCTTGATTCTGATTGGCTGCTGAGCCCTGTTACCATGGTAGTTGCCATAATTGCAACGGTTGTAAGTCCTTTATGAAACGGGCCCCAGATGTTCTGAAGATTTAAATTGCTTCAGACTTGACTATTATATGAAAACAAGGTATAAGCATGCTACGTTTGCAAGTGGGAAACACATCATGAACTGAATACTCCTTGATCCAACTTTATATGTATCTAAAATGCTTTTGTAATTCAAGTGTGTCTGTTCATGCTGCATGTGGAATCTTGCCAAAGTAACTTGACCAAGTGTTAATGGAGAGGAAACCAAACTTGTTAATTCGTCTAAAGGATGGCTAAAATAATTGTTAATAGCTGATTACGGAGGCATGGTGTATAATGTTACCAACTACCATTTATCATTTAAAAATGAAAGGTAATTAAAATATGAGAAAAAAATATATATATTACAACACAATTACATTGACTTCTGTTTTTGTTCATGTCATGGATCACCTTCAATCTAAGAGGGGGAAAGAAATATTTAGAATAGTGGTAGATGTGTAATTACCAGTACTCATAAACATCACATACTGGATAGTCTTTGTGGATGTATTTCACTAGCAGAATTACCCATTCGTAATGGTCGGCAAACCATAAAGATTGGGTGTTTCAATGAAATGTATCGTCTTACATTTTAAATACCGAGTGACACTGGTATTTCAGTGAATTAAAAAATCCTTATAACTAGGTCTTTTCCCGGGGGGGGGGGGGGGGGGGCACTTCCATTGACGAGTGGATACCATGTGCGACCATGGGGTCTCAAAAAGCACCCTAAACACGTATTTTCCATATTCTGAAAATGCACCCCTTAACAAGTATTGGCGTGTGAAAACCTACCCTTAACAAGTATTGGAAACAAAACGGTACCCTTGGCAAGTATTCCCTGAATTGACCCCCTAAACAAGTACACTATTGTTAGATCATGGACGTCGGTTTTACCTTTACCAACATATTGGGTTTATTACGGCCCCATCTCGCGCAAATCGGACTCTAAAACACGTAGTGTTGGGGCAAAAAGTACATCCTTTATAAAACTTTTAGTCTTGATTTTTATACCCCCTCGAATTTGACCCTAAACAAGATAGCTTTCCTAACGAAATAGATACCCTTTTTTCATTATTATAGTGTTTTTGACACCCTTATTATGTTACGTACATAACGTGCCCTATCTTGAAAAAGACATCCTTTTTACGTGGTTTTTTGGCCGCGCATGGTATCCACTTGTCAATGTAAGTGGCCCCCCCAGGGGTTGGGTTTTAAAGACATCATCTGTGACGAGTCACAAGATTCGAGATTAGTTTCATTTGCTCCCAATGCGGATAGAGATTGAGTGTTCATTTGAAAACTGGAAGATTGATTTGTTGAGATGATGCATCCAAAAGCAAATGTGTAAGATTTAGGAATTGCCTAAAAAGAAATTGATTCAATGCAGTACCCTAATATTATGAGCAATCCGTTGTATTTGCCATTTTTAGTTTTTAATCTAATATTCATGTAGTAGACGGTACCTATCAGGAGTATCACTCATCCCCCTCCTTCCCACACGTCTTGTGGGCCTTTATTTAGGGATGCCAGTTATCATGCAAAAGCCTGAATTCAGGCCCTGGAAATTTATTTTCAGGCCATATAGCATTTTTGTGTACAAAATATTATATTCTAGGTGATTTTCATGCCCTCTGATCAATTCCAGCTGGCATCCCTACTTTATTGAATTTCTCTCTCTCCAACATTTTTTACAATCTTCTATGAACCCTCACCTGCTACAGCACTCAAACTGTACATGCACTTACATGTACTTGCCATCTCTCAACGTTCCTGAAACTATTACCAAAAAAATCAATCTTCTTGTTACATGCATACCAGCTCACATCATATTCGATAACCTTAACTATTCCCATGTCCTCTTCAATCATCCTCTCACCATCTCCGTAAATGTATTTAATGACAGAAGTGATAGTCATTCTTTTGAATTATTGTCCTCTATCTTTCAATACATTAAAACTCCCTCTTAACAACTGCCCTCTTCATTCAATACCTCTCTTTATGATAGGTTCTCACTTATCACGGTTAGTCTATCCACTTGATCAGGTCCAAATCAAGCTAAATTGGACCTGGTCATTTAATTGCTCAACAAGGGCTTGGTCTCCATCAATCTACCTTGAATGATCATTATTAAAGGCAATCAAAAATGCTCTGGCTACCTACTCAAATTTTAACATAATAAAAATACTTGTCCAGGTAAGCAGTGCAGAGTCAAGGAAGGTACATGCAAACCTACTGCATTTACCTTGCAGATCTAGGCAACCAAACCTCAAAATTACTCGATTGAGCTGGTAAAAGTTGATATATTGGTAGCAGGATTTTTGTATTAGATACAATCAGATATGACTAAACACTTTACTTCGAAACATTCACAATTTCTAAACATCAAATAAAATGGCACAGGACTACACTTGGAGTGACGGTATGTTGTGTTTTAATGCATTTGTTGTAACATTATTGAAAGATGATGAGATGACTTCATATCATCCACAAAACATGTATCCAGTGAAATGTATTGTTCATTTTGAGTTCAGAACGAAAATCCGTATGCAATGGGACTGGTCCAGAGAGCCCCTTGTGAAGTCCATTCTACTAGATGTTATGCAGAATGAAAGAAAGGATCCAGAGTTTGGAGGTAGAATAAAGTCTACTTCTCCTGGGGCTTGTTGTAGACGTAGGTCAGGCAGCACTTTCCACAGTACTGGCGGTCAAAGTGGGAGGCCATGAAGACACCAGCACCGCACTCCTCGCTGGGGCACTCACGGCGCAGACGGGTGATCTTGCCGTTCTCGTCAACCTGACATAAATATAAATATCATGAAGTTTTAAAAAGGCCTGCCTATAGGTCATGACTTATCCATCATCATTGAGTACCATGTGAATGAAACCAAAGTTAAGTACTTATCTAAACTACACATACCCCTTGACAAAATTTTTTTAGGGGTAATAAGAGAAAAGCTCTCAATTTTGTTCTGTACAGTCCTATACAAAACAATCTGCTACACAAAAATATTTTTTGGACAGCAGTCTTTAAACAAGGTTTAGCAAATTGTGAGGCAAAAACAGAGTCTCTGTAAGTGATGTCATTGACTTCTTCTAGTTTGTGGCAATAGGCAACAGACCTGTTACAGACTATAGCATATGTTTTCCAATACAAAGATGGAACTGTAGCATGAACATACATATCAAGAACCTGCAGTGTTTGATGATACTTGCTCAGATATATAGCCATTTTAAAATCACTGATGGACTCATAGGTGTCCTAAGTAAAGCTAAGTCATCATAGCAAGGCATAATCACTCTACCAAACTGTCAACAATCAGATCACAGTTCAAATATCCCCTGGCAAAGATCTACCAAAATTCTGATGTGCTCATATTTCAAAAAAATCTGTAGTGCATTCAATTCTTATCTTTGTGCAAAATTAAACATTCACACAGATGTTTCCTTTATTGGTACCCTAGTGCCTTCAATCAGAAAACAAGATTCCAGCATTGCATTCATATAACTACATCTCTATCAATAATCACCTTGTAGAATTTAAGCACAGCGAGCTTGACCTTCTTCTTCTTATGCTTGGTCTTCTTGGGGGTGGTGTAGTTCTTCTTCTTGCGCTTCTTGGCGCCACCACGGAGCCTAAGCACCAAGTGGAGGGTGGACTCCTTCTGGATATTGTAGTCAGACAGAGTGCGGCCATCTTCCAGCTGCTTGCCGGCGAAGATCAGGCGCTGCTGATCGGGAGGGATACCTGTGAGATGGGAAGCATTTGAAGTAATTGTGAACAAGGGAGAAGTTGACAAACACAAGCAATCACTAATAAAATGATTTTTTTTTGGGTAATTCGCTTGGTATGAACAAAAAAAGGAGAAGTCTTGAGAAAATAGCATAATTGTAGCACAATATTTACCAGACTCTGATATGTAGGCCCGTCTCCTGTCTATATTTTCTAAAATGACTAGCTCAGATATGTACTCATTGTAATATCACAGTAGAACTCATAAGGTGTCCTAAGTAAATGAGTTTGGTCATCATGGCAAGTCTTCAATAACTACCTTTTAAACGCTTTACCAAAGAAAGCCTAGGAAATGTCAGTAATATCAACAAAAAGTGAGAGAACTTGACTCTACATGCTATTAATGATGAATAAAAGGCCAAGCCCACCCCAACAAGTTGATATTGAGAGCAAAATCAATACAGCATAACATTGAAAACATCAAATTCCAATCAAATGTAAAAATAAGAAAACTATATTTTTAGACATCACATATTTTCTAGAATCGGTTATATGCATCTTCTAGTGAGTATTAAAATGAAATTGCCCATGATGTCAACCACTCAAAAGTTCTTTTGTGTTTTATTTTGTTGGAAAAATTTCATATACTCAATTAATTCAATCCAACTTTAGAAAAGTCTACATTTAAATCATTCTTTTCTTATCTCTTTGTCACAGACTACTAAACACTTACCTTCCTTGTCTTGAATTTTGGCCTTTACATTTTCAATAGTATCACTGGGTTCCACCTGATAATGACAAAAGAATTGTTTGAGCAAAAATTCAAAGTTACAAATAAAAATCTCCCATTCAAAAATTTGAACCTATCTATACTCTTGACAAATGAGTCACTCAGTACACATTTTCTAAAATTTTACTAGTAAGAGTACAAAGCAATCCCGGCCAAGCTCAGATCTTGAACTCTTTTTTTTATATCAAAGAAACACTCATTAGGTGTCCTAAGTGAGTTACATCATCATTGTTAACAGGGAATTGTACTGATACATTTACTTCAACAGAATTTGACTTTCTGATAATAGATAACAAGGAATTCTCAAAAATTGAGTAATTCCTACTACCTATTTATCAAACAAATCTGTACCCCAAGTAGTGAATACAACCAACAGATAAAATACAATGAGATAAAATTATGCAAATGATTACTTCCAGTTTGCATAGTTTGTTGAATGTGAATAGTTTTTTCAAATATTTATTAAGAGCCCATTCAAATGCATTCTCAGCAAAATCTCTATAAATAAGATATTTTGTATACATTTTTGTCTTTAAAATGGTGACAAATATGAATTTTGTATTCTGCATTTTAAAAAAAAATGACATTTCAGCCCATGTAAATGGGATACAACTTCATTTCCGACATTTATACAATATTGATTTCATTTTTAAACAAAAACTCATTTAAAAAAACGAGAGAAATATTTTTATGATTGGAAAAATTTTGCTGATGTTTACATGTACGACGCCATCTTGTTCTCCTTGTTCTTCGCCAAGCTACGAGATGCATATCCTCGATATGCGTCTCGTAGCTTGGCGTTAGCGTCTGTAACAAACAAGATGGCGGTGTAAACATCGAGCAAGTTTCCCCGTCTTTTCATATTTTTCTAATGAATTCTTGTTTAAAAATGAAATTTGATATGGCTAGGCATGTTGGCACTGTCGATAGACCTTATCGCAAATAGCGTTAGTCGCGTGAGGGCGTATGTCACCGCAAAGGATCACATGAATGAAAAGGGAGCGGAATCGGCTTTCGGGAAGCCATACAACGCCATATGTTTTGTGTAGTGTCACTCAAAATCCAGGCTTTTTTTAGGTCTGATTTCTTTGTATTGAAATTATTTTGGATACTTGAATGTGGATTTATAGAACAATCTTTGTATCATGATTGCACAGTGAAAGTATGAACTCGATGCTCACCGTATTTTCCAAGTTTTCTGGGGCTAAATTTGGGAAGATTTTGTTGGAAAAGTGAGCATGGTGATTGCGGGCATGTGCCGATTGACTGTAGAAAAGAGCACGTCGGCGATCCGAAGAGTCTGAGGCTATTTTTCCAAGGAAAGAATATTGATGAGAATCATAATGTAGACCATAATATATATCTTATCACAATAACTAGTAAATTTATTTAGTTTTTGTTATTTTGAGGGAAATATAGTCCTTCGCGGCAAATGGGTTTTTTTGGTTTGATCAATAAAAGATCTAATGTTAGACGGGGGGGGGGGTTGAGACTCGAGGATCGAGCAGCCGGAGAGACCATTAGCTAGTGTGTATATACAAATAGGCCTATGACATATAAAGTTGGAATAAATCCCTGCAAGTTAAAACATTTTATATGCCGTATATTTAGGCCCTAGTATTAATGGTCTCCGGCCCTCAGTCTAACCTCTCTGTAATTTTATTTTGTCTGAAAATTAAGCAGCTGATGGATATTTAATTCATATGAATGATATATATTCCATTGTTTTAATAAAACAAATATTTAAAAATTTGCATTTTCAATTAATTTCATCGCATTCAGTCACTAATTACTTCTCTCACAGATCACGTACCTTCCTCATTTCATTTTTTTAATACTTATTTTTATCTCATTAAACTTTTATTTATTCTCATTTTTTTTTATTTACCATAATTCATTATCTTGTCTTTGCAGTATTATAAAATCTTGGGACCAGGGGCAGTATTCTGAAGTCATTTTATCTTTAAAAATATTTTATTTTATCTCTTAAAATGAAATTGGTATTCTGAGATGACATTTTATCTCTCAGATAAAATTTACATAAAATTTACAATTTTATCTTGCGTAACTATAGCTGATACGCAACAGAACAGTGCCTGCGTAGACATACCCATCGCGTATCTGGGTACTGCAACGCGGATGATGTGCTTGCGCCCGAGTTACTTTGAAGAAAAAAATAAAATAGACTTAAAAGAGGGTAGGGGCTATTTTATCTCCACGAGGTGATTTCACCAATATTTCTAGGTGAATTAGCCCCAAATGGTGACATGAAAATGAAGAAAAATTATATATTTATTGAGAATAACCCCTTAACGTTATTCCTGTACAATCAGAAAGTATTTCATAAGACTTGTCTTGACTAATATTGTCTTTGAAATGATGCTTGAAAAGATGCGATATAGACTTCGAAAAAAGATGAGAGTATTGTCCTTTTTGTTAAAAAGAAATCTCTGTAAAGACGCGCAAGTGTATAGTGCAAGCATATTTGAAGTCAATAAATTGACGCAATCTCACCCCTTTGCCACACCTCCTGGCGAAATGGATTTCAATTGGTTGACACGAGAGAGCTATAAAAGCTCGT
Organism: Lytechinus pictus; assembly: GCF_037042905.1. Classification (NCBI taxonomy): domain Eukaryota; kingdom Metazoa; phylum Echinodermata; class Echinoidea; order Temnopleuroida; family Toxopneustidae; genus Lytechinus; species Lytechinus pictus. Next base: position 16,589,548 of record NC_087251.1, read on the forward strand.
TTCTAATTGGATATTGATTAAAAAGTAGGTGTGTCTTACAGAGATAAAATGAAGATAAAATTGTTCTCAGAATACCAATTCGGAGAGATTTTAAGGGTATTTTATCTCACTGAATTTAACGGAGATAAAATATTTTATTTTATCTGAGATAAAATGGATCTCAGAATACCACCTCTGGCCTAAGCTTGTAACCGATTTTGCAATCGGCAACCGATTCCATTCGATTTCACCACAATCGGCAATCACTTGCCGATCTTCGATCATGCCCCTTGAAGGAAAAAATCGAAAATAAAAAATCGGCGTAGATCTGGTTACAGTGCGTGATCGCTCAGAACATATTTCAAGATTGTTTTTGAGGTGCTAGCTATTTAGAGGTCGCATTATTCAGGGAGAAAGACGCGGTATTACCGGTATCTATGGCGATGTTTAAGAGGATAGATATCTTCTCTTCCAACTCATGGTGATAGCGGATGCCGCCGTGAACTTTGAAAGGTCGTATTACCGACGGAGCTCACTGCGTTACTCTCTTACATCGTTTATGATGATATACATTTTATTTTCAACCTCGTGGTGATAGCGGATGCCGCCGTGAACTTTGAAAGGTCGTATTACCGACAGAGCTCACTGCGCTACTCTCTTACCCCTTTTATAATGATATAAATCTTCTCTTCAACCTCGTGGTAATAGCGGACCCCGCCATAAACTTTTAAAGACTGTACTATTGACGGAGCTTATTGCGTTACTCTCTTACATCGTTTATGATGATATACATTTTATTTTCAACCTCGTGGTGATAGCGGACCCCGCCGTGAACTTTTAAAGATCGTGCTACTGACGGAGCTCATTGCGTTACTCTCTTACATCGTTTATAATGATATAAATCTTCTCTTCAACCTCGTGGTGATAGTGGACCCCGCTATAAACTTTTAAAGACTGTACTATTGACGGAGCTTATTGCGTTGCTCTCTTACATCGTTTATGATGATATTCATTTTATATTCAACCTCGTGGTGATAGCGGAAGCCGCCGTGAACTTTGAAAGGTCGTATTACCGACGGAGCTCACTGCGCTACTCTCTAACCCCGTTTATAATGATATAAATCTTCTCTTCAACCTCGTGGTGATAGCGGACCCCGCCATAAGCTTTTAAAGACTGTACTATTGACGGAGCTTATTGCGTTACTCTCTTACATCGTTTATGATGATATACATTTTATTTTCAACCTCGTGGTGATAGCGGATGCCGCCGTGAACTTTGAAAGGTCGTATTACCGACGGAGCTCACTGTGTTACTCTCTTACATCGTTTATGATGATATGCATTTTATTTTCAACCTCGTGGTGATAGCGGATGCCGCCGTGAACTTTGAAAGGTCGTACTATTGACGGAGCTCACTGCGTTACTCTCTTACATCGTTTATGATGATTTACATTTTATTTTCAACCTCGTGGTGAAAGCGGACCCCGCCGTGAACTTTTAAAGATCGTGCTACTGACGGAGCTTATTGCGTTACTCTCTTACATCGTTTATGATGATATACATTTTATTTTCAACCTCGTGGTGATAGCGGATGCCGCCGTGAACTTTGAAAGGTCGTATTACCGACGGAGCTCACTGCGTTACTCTCTTACATCGTTTATGATGATATACATTTTATTTTCAACCTCGTGGTGATAGCGGATGCCGCCGTGAACTTTGAAAGGTCGTGCTATTGACGGAGGTCATTGCGTTACTCTCTTACATCGTTTATGATGATTTACATTTTATTTTCAACCTCGTGGTGATAGCGGATGCCGCCGTGAACTTTGAAAGGTCGTATTACCGACGGAGCTCACTGCGTTACTCTCTTACATCGTTTATGATGATATACATTTTATTTTCAACCTCGTGGTGATAGCGGATGCCGCCGTGAACTTTGAAAGGTCGTATTACCGACGGAGCTCACTGCGCTACTCTCTTACCCCCTTTATAATGATAAAAATCTTCTCTTCAACCTCGTGGTGATAGCGGACCCCGCCATAAACTTTTAAAGACTGTACTATTGACGGAGCTTATTGCGTTACTCTCTTACATCGTTTATGATGATATACATTTTATTTTCAACCTCGTGGTGATAGCGGACCCCGCCGTGAACTTTTAAAGATCGTGCTACTGACGGAGCTCATTGCGTTACTCTCTTACATCGTTTATAATGATATAAATCTTCTCTTCAACCTCGTGGTGATAGCGGACCCCGCCATAAACTTTTAAAGACTGTACTATTGACGGAGCTTATTGCGTTGCTCTCTTACATCGTTTATGATGATATTCATTTTATTTTCAACCTCGTGGTGATAGCGGATGCCACCGTGAACTTTGAAAGGTCGTATTACCGACGGAGCTCACTGCGTTACTCTCTTACATCGTTTATGATGATATACATTTTATTTTCAACCTCGTGGTGATAGCGGATGCCGCCGTGAACTTTGAAAGGTCGTACTATTGACGGAGTTCACTGCGTTACTCTCTTACATCGTTTATGATGATATACATTTTATTTTCAACCTCGTGGTGATAGCGGATGCCGCCGTGAACTTTGAAAGGTCGTGCTATTGACGGAGGTCATTGCGTTACTCTCTTACATCGTTTATGATGATTTACATTTTATTTTCAACCTCGTGGTGATAGCGGATGCCGCCGTGAACTTTGAAAGGTCGTATTACCGACGGAGCTCACTGCGCTACTCTCTTACCCCCTTTATAGTGATAAAAATCTTCTCTTCAACCTCGTGGTGATAGCGGACCCCGCCATAAACTTTTAAAGACTGTACTATTGACGGAGCTTATTGCGTTACTCTCTTACATCGTTTATGATGATATACATTTTATTTTCAACCTCGTGGTGATAGCGGACCCCGCCGTGAACTTTTAAAGATCGTGCTACTGACGGAGCTCATTGCGTTACTCTCTTACATCGTTTATAATGATATAAATCTTCTCTTCAACCTCGTGGTGATAGCGGACCCCGCCATAAACTTTTAAAGACTGTACTATTGACGGAGCTTATTGCGTTGCTCTCTTACATCGTTTATGATGATATTCATTTTATATTCAACCTCGTGGTGATAGCGGACCCCGCCGTAAACTTTTAAAGACTGTACTATTGACGGAGCTTATTGCGTTACTCTCTTACATCGTTTATGATGATATACATTTTATTTTCAACCTCGTGGTGATAGCGGATGCCACCGTGAACTTTGAAAGGTCGTATTACCGACGGAGCTCACTGCGTTACTCTCTTACATCGTTTATGATGATATACATTTTATTTTCAACCTCGTGGTGATAGCGGATGCCGCCGTGAACTTTGAAAGGTCGTATTACCGACGGAGCTCACTGCGTTACTCTCTTACATCGTTTATGATGATATACATTTTATTTTCAACCTCGTGGTGATAGCGGATGCCGCCGTTAACTTTGAAAGGTCGTATTACCGACGGAGCTCACTGCGCTACTCTCTTACCCCCTTTATAATGATATAAATCTTCTCTTCAACCTCGTGGTGATAGCGGACCCCGCCATAAACTTTTAAAGACTGTACTATTGACGGAGCTTATTGCGTTACTCTCTTACATCGTTTATGATGATATACAATTATACATTTTATTTTCAACCTCGTGGTGATAGCGGATGCCGCCGTGAACTTTGAAAGGTCGTACTATTGACGGAGCTCATTGCGTTACTCTCTTACATCGTTTATGATGATTTACATTTTATTTTCAACCTCGTGGTGATAACGGACCCCGCCGTGAATTTCAAATTGATTTGAAAACGCTAGCTACCCAAAACATTTTAATAACATATTTCAAATCATCGTGCGTGCTTGCGTCTTCTACTTCATTTTAATTGCACTTGCGACTTTAGGATGATGCGTCGTAAGAGATCATTCCAATAATTCTAAATCGCTAGCACCTAAAAATACTTCTAAAAGATGTCCCGCCGATCGTTCATTAACCTGTGATCTGTGAGAAATATTTTCATTTTATTTTCCTTTGCTCGGAAGATGCGTCTTTCGTTTATCTTTCTAATAAAAATCACTCGGTTTATTTTAAAGCAATAACACCTCAAAACCCCTGCCTTTAAAACATGTTCCAAACGATCGCGCATGTTGGCGACTTCCATTCCAATGCATTCGTCTTTGTGACTTTGTCAGGAAGATGCGCACGACCGCGAACAACATTTTGATGTATTCCTTTGTTTTTAAACATCGCCGATTCGATTTTCGATTCGATTTCGATTTTAGAAGCTTAACTGCCGATCCGATTTTCGATCTGATTTTTGATCCGATTTACAACATTACTCTGGCCACTAATAAAACTTCAGAATGTCCGGCCATGATCCTGAATTACATGCAATAATTATGTATCTGTGGACAGAAAAGAAAACACAGCTCGGTTAATATCTGAATAAAATCTTGATTGAGATAATTATTTATGAAACATGTATTCTTGCCAATCATGATCGATTGATATATTTAATAACTAGAATAAAGTAATCAAATACTGCAGAGTTTGTTTTCATCATTTTTTTAATTCCTTGGGAATTCCCGGAACAGTTTCCTCCACTGCATCGCCGACGTACTCAGAGTCCCTGCTGGGCCGAGAGTGCCCGCAGTCCGTGCATACAAAAGCGCACTTTGCAGTCACAGCCAGGTCACAGCTGCACAGCTCAGAATACGCAGACAGTCATGACAGTGCGCAAAAATGAAACGAAACTTCACATGTTTTCATAAAATCTGTGGTAATTCTTGCAACTATATTTTAGTATATACTGTAGACAGCACATCTATCTGGCTCTGCCACCCAACATAATTAAGAAGAAAAATGTAATAAGATAATAAGACTCTGGAACAAATGTGACAAGGCGTTTATTGGAAGTTTGCAAAATGTTGGCTGCGGGCGTCGACCGCATCTTAGTTTTTTTACTAAGTAATAAGTATGTCTAACTATGGAAATCGTACACTTTGTCGGCTGCTTGCGTTCACATGGTCGCATCCGGACAACAGCGGCGCTACCCTTTTCGATCCCATGATCCTTTGCGTGAATCTATTTGCGATAAGGTCTATGGCAGAGTCCCCAATCGACTTTGGCATGGCACATGTGTATCTTGTTAAAATTCGAGTACCACCCCCTCCCCCTCCCCCCCCCCCCCCACCATCCCGATTCTCTTGTGCAACACTACATCCACGCACGATTTACCTTTCTCAACTGCACTACACACACCATGCACACGTCCAACACCATTGACACAACGCATTGCAATTGCACGGAGAATTGCGACTAACCTCGAGGGTGATGGTTTTCCCCGTCAATGTTTTCACGAAAATCTGCATCTTGGCTGATGTCAGTGCCACCTATTTAAATAAAATAATATGAGTAAAATTTGTAAATTTGTTTCAGATTGAAATTATATGATTTTGCTTGCAAATTCACCGCATAATTGAACATTATTTCGACAAATTTTACGTGTAACTCACCGGCGACAGCGAGGCAACAGAAAAAGGCCGCACGCATGTTCACAAAATTGAAACATAGAGGGCGACAACATATCGCAAGATCGTATCTCTGTGCCCCCCCCCCCCCCCCCCACAAGACAAGTCAAGAGAAGTTGGGTCTTATCATGTAACTGTTTTTGAGAGGTTCTTTAGGAAGTCCCGGGAGGGATTGGAACCCTTTAAAGGTCAAGTCCACCCCAGAAAAATGTTGATTTGAATAAACAGAGAAAAATCAAACAAGCATAACGCTGAATGTAAAATAAGAAGTTATCGGGGAAGTTATGACATTTTAAAGTTTCGCTTTTCTTCAAAAAATAGTTATATTTCCAACTCATTGAGAGATATGAGAGATTCGATTATGTCTCTCACTCACAATTTCTTTGGTTTTTTTTTTTTTTTTTATATAATATTTCAATTCTTACCGATGTGACAATAAGGACCAACTTGACTAAAACATAAAATGTTAAGCTATTTAATTCTACATGTTCAGGGAGGAAGAAACCTGTTGGTCGCAGGACAATGAGGAGCCGAAAATGAAAATATTTCATATATAAAATACAAAAGAAATAGTAAGTGGGCGACGTCATCAGTCACATCATTTGCATACCAACTAGGATGTGCATATAAATTTCCAGTGTTATGCTATCATCTTTTTGTAAGGGTGGACTTATCCTTTAAATAAAAAAAGTGCCTTTAGTGGAAACCATTGCGTTGTATGAATTAGCCTATATATATATTTTTTTTTTTTGGGGGGGGCGGTTGTACATGAACATGAACAAATCAAGTACAAGGCCTATAGGCCAATTTTTTTTCTTCAAATAATGTGCTCTCATTTAAAGTTTGAGCAAAATAATATTTTTTGAGAGAAGAAAGTACATCCACTAGCGTACCTACGGGGGGGGCAGAGGGGGCACTCTGCCCCCCCTGACGAGCCACAACCCATACAAAAGACATATACCTGCCCCCTCTGACGAGCTTAAAATACCTTTTTTGCCCCCCCTGACGAACTTGAATACCTTTAATGCCCCCCCCCCTGAAGAGCCTGAAGACCTTTTTTTTTTTTTTTTTTTTTTTTTTTGCTTGTCAAATTTATTTTCTGGTACGAAAACCTAAATTTTTTTATTGAAGACCTTTTTTTTTTTTTTTTTTTTTTTTGCTTATCAAATTTTTTGGCGGCCGATTTTGCCCCCCCTGTGGAAAATCCTAGGTACGCCACTGAGTACATCCCTTTGCTGCTACCAGTTGCGGGGTATAAAAATAACTCCAGTCTGATAAACAAATGCTCAAAACCGTGGCTCAAACTTTGCAGGAGTCAGTGCTTTCTTAGAATATATCGATGGTGGAATCATAATCCCACCGCTGCCACCGCTTTGTAGAGTGGTCTGCATATGAGCCGAAAGGAACGTGTTTGTGTGGTTTTAAACTTACCAGTTAGACCATACGGTCTATTTTTTTAACTGGTTTTCAATATATTTTTACTGGGACAGTTGAGTTTTAACTGGACCAGTAAAAATCAACTGGAAACCAGTTCCATCATAACGTAATTCAAGCAAAAGCCAGTTAATTTGTTTTTCATCAAACTGGTGTAAAATTTAGGTACTGGACCATTATGACCAGTATTGTTTTTTACTGGTTTCCCGTATATTTTTTCTAGGCCAGTTGATTTTTAACTGGACGTCCAATAAAAATCAAGTGAAGACCAATTCCATCAAAATGTGTTATTATTATTATTATTATTATTGTTGTTGTTGTTGTTATTATTATCAATATTATCATAGATATTGTTATTATTATTGCTATCATTACTATTACTGTTGTTATTATTATTATTTTGATTATTATTTTTATTGTAATTATCGTTATGGTTAAGAGATAAAACAAGATATATATTCCCCTGATAAGTCAACTGGTCTAATTCCCATTCTAGTTCTTGTTTGAAATAAAACTTATAACTGGTCATTATAACCAGTTATATCAGTGATTCTGATGATGCTCATCAAGTGGCTTACGTCATTTGCATATTTCCAATTTTTTAACAAAAAATCATTAATTTAGAATGAAATATCCATGCAATGGCACTCATTATATTTTTTTACTTAAACATAAATGTGTGCACTAATTCACAATAAAATGTATGATTTTGCATTACATAAATTTAGAATAACAGCAGAAAGATGAATTTATTAGACAATCTTTTGCACCACATTTCACCCGACCGATCGAATTATATACGCTAATACGTTTTGAGGCCGCTACCCTAGTCAAGCACTGCTTATGGTAGCGGTCTCCAGCATTTTTTTTTTGTCTACTCAACAAAGTACAACTTATACTATTGCAAACTAATACTATCTATATACATTTTTGCAAATGAATGATTATTTGTATTTATTTTTGTAAAAAGAAATGTATCACTATTTTTTTCTTTATAATTATTTCTGTTGGAAAAATGCTGAAATAAAATAAAATCAAATATATAACCAACCAAACTCATATATGACAAAGTGATCCAGAGCAATTAATGCAGCTCGACCAGTAGGAAATACCAGTAACACCAGTTAGACCAGTTGAGTTGGATGCCAGTTTACAACAAGACCACTGAGACCAGTAACCTCAAGAAATCAAGACCAAATTTCATTTAAAAATTAACCGGAGACCAGTTGAATTCAAGACCAATTTCATTCAACATGGACCAGTATGCAGTTAGACCAGCAAGCCGATGTTTCAATTTCCAGGGTTACCAGTTGAAAATCTGGCTGGTCGAACTGGTTCTTCCTTCTCATGATTAAGCTACCATTACTCCAAATTGCCCTTGTTGAACTGACCTGGACTCTGTACAAATTTGGGTTCATTTTGCACTTTTGATTTAGTTTACATTTTTAGTGTGCCCCTGGCTACCCTGGCATATCAATTTAAATACCTGATCTCAGCTAGTGTCCCTTTGGCGATACTAAATTTAGTAGATAGTCATTTTCTTTCTTTCTTTCTTTTTACTCTACATGACATAATATTTTAATGCTGTAAGAATAATTAATTTCTATCACATTGAAATTCTTTTTATCTGTTTATATAGTTTTCTCAGACCATTCGAGAAAGAAAAAAAAATAAAAATTTGAACTTCCGTTATATAGACCTACTCAGAAAATGGAAGGTTCTATTTACCAGTCTAGCGGCATATACAGACCTGTGATTCTTTCTACGCGCTTCAAAATCAACACAGACGCTTATTTTCACAAAACAGTGATATGCACAACTCGGTGACATGCAAATGAAACGGTCAATGATGTCCTTACTCACTATTTCTTTTGTTTTCTATTGTTTGAATTATACAATATTTCATTTTTTACAGATTTGACAATAAGGACCAACTTGACTGAACCATATAATATTAAGCAATGTTAATTCCACACGTTCATGAGGGAATTAATCGTTGATTCACTTGACAATGAGGAGAAAATTAGAATATTTCACATTTCATATAATAAAATACAAAAGAAATAGTGAGTGGATGACATCATCGGTCTCCTCATTTGCATACCGACCAGGATGTGCATATAACTGTTTTGTGAAATGAAGCGAAACTTTAAATTGTCATAACTTTCTTATTTTACATCCGATTTTGATGAAATTTTCAGTGTTATGCTTGTTGGATTTTTCTCTTTTTATTCAAATCAACTTTTTGTTGGGGTGGACTTGTCCTTTAAGCATGTTTAGTCTGATGCCCAGAGTAGTCTTATAGATTTTCCGTAGTATTTTTTTTTCAAATAATATTTTCCAGGCTGAAAATTATATGATTTTATTAAAAAGTAAAAAAAAGGGATTTGTTTCTATTTATTTGGGGATGCACTATTTGCAATATCGAATATCTTAATGCAAATTAATAATAATAATAATAAAGATTGCAGAAAAGAAATGTTCTGAATAATCGTAATAATATATAGCTGACGCGACATTAACAATTCTGAACTAGAATTAATTCTTATTCAAAATTAATGCTAATGTTATTTCTGTGTAAAATGGATAAAATCGTTAAAAAATATGAAAAATGTTATAGGGCCTGTCCTACGTTTAAATAGCATGTGCTGATTTGTACCTTTCTTGAGCATGTGGTTGGATATGCTTATTGCTCAAAAGACAAGTCTACCCCCACAAAAAGTGTTTTTTTTTTTTTTATAAAAATATAAAAATCAAGCAAGCATATAACACTGACAATTTCATCAAAATCGGATATAGAGTAAGAAAGTTATGACATTTTAAAGTTTCACTTAATTTCACAACTTAACTTCAATTTAACAGTTATGCACATCCTGGTTGGTAAGCAAATGAGGGGACTGACATTACCCACTCACTATTTCTTTTGTATTTTATTATATGAAATATGATATATTTCAATTTTCTCCTTATTGTCATGAGAAACCCCTGGTGAGAAACAACTTTTTATTTCTCCTTGAACATGTCATTGTTTGAACATTTTGTGGTTCAACCAAAAGGGACTTTGTTGTTAAAATTGAAATATTGTATAATTCAAACAATAAAAACATAATAAATAGTGAGTGAGTGACATCATCAACTCTCTCGTTTAATTGCACAGTACTAAGTGGTGCATATAATTGTATTGTGAAAAATAAGCGAAAATTTAAATGTCATAGCTTTCTTCTTTTCCATCCGATTTTGATGAAATTTTCAGCATTATTCTTGTCTGATTTATATCTCTATTTATTCATATAAACTTTTTTTTTTGGGGTGGACTTGCCCTTTAATTTAAACAGAAATCAAGCAAAAATAGGCCAATACGTCGAAATAAGAAAATTGTAACATTATATTGTCTCGATTCATTAAAAAAAAAACAGTTGCCCTAACACGGGTGATATGCAAATGAGACAGTAGATGCTGATGCCACATGATTTTGGTCTTTTATTGAAAAATGAATATTTCACTATTTTTCCATTTAGTGACAAAAGGGAACCTTTGTTGAAAATAACGATATGTGCAGTGCTGCATTTTTACAATCGCAACAAATTTACAACACCTTTGCACATTTACTGCACTGTAGAAATTGACCTATCGACATAATATTATACAGTAGGGCCTATACAGCATGCACTATTTTTTTTTGCCCCGCAAAAAGTAGGAAGCTAGGAACCTTTTGTTCCATTTTTTGCTTCTTATATTAATTTTTTTATTCTATAAGGAACATTTATACAACTACATGTATGAGGTTTCAAATATGATTGGTCACACCATTAAGAGCCCCCCCCCCCCCGCGCGAGTGAGGAGCGCGGCGAGATTGGCTCGCGAGGTCTGGGGGGGGGGGGCGCCGCGGCGGGCCGGGCCGGGGGATTGGTCTTGCTGCTGACGTCATTTCGGTGTAATGATTGGACTTGTCTTTCCTTGTTGAAGTTGAACAGCAAGAAATTATGGCTGCTAATCGCAAAGCTGTTTCTCGCGTAGAATCTGACATCGAAAAGTATAGGAATGAATGCAACTGGGAACGCATTAGAGAAATTGTTAACCAAAATAAAGTTAAAAGTCCTCAATTAGGTAAGTTTAACAAGTTTTAACGACGCCCATTTCGCTGCAGTCCCATTCGTTCTCAACTGTGTAGGGCCTATGCTTTTCGCATTTCTTGCCTTCAGAAAGCAATTGCTAGCGAGTAGCGGTTTGAACAATAGCGACGTCACGCTGGTGCGAACACGACTCACAGAAAAGTCGTGTGGTCCAGTGGTTAGAGCATTGGACTCCGAATGGCAAGGGACCGTGATATCTGTTATCTATGATTCTATCTGTCTATAGACTATATAGTATAACATCAGCCACTATAATAAAGTATAATGATTAATTTAGACGTGATATTATTAATTATTATGTTTTTTGGTTATTATAAGTATAACTTATAATTTTAATATATATTATATGCCAGCATGGCACTTTCCAGCAAAACGCTGTCCTGCTGAGACTGAGTTCCTACGGGAGTTACCAGAAACAGAAATAGTCCTAAGTAGTAACAATTACATGTAGTTAGACATGTCACATTACTGTTTTTATAAGATAATTATTGCTGCAAGCCAGCAAGGGACATATCATACACACATGTATGAAAATATGAAATATAATTTCATGTAAAAACATACGAAAAAGGAAGATGGGGACATCAGCCCACCCTATTGCATATTTATGACTGTACATATTGGCCTAGCTGTTTTCACAAAATATTTTTTAACTTAATTCAATAACTTAATCAAACTTAATTCAATAAGTAATAACACTGGTATTTGTTATCAGATTTTGAGGAGATTTTCAGCATTTGCTTTGTGAATTTTACTCTACTTATTTCAGCCTGGAGTACCCCTTTAACCTAAATTTTGAAGGCATTATAATGGAATCATTTTATGCTGCAACTGCATTTGTATAGATTTAAACATGTAGATGTGGACACTAACACATTGCATTGCCTTGTAATTTTAATCTAAATCTAATCTTCACAGAGGTTTTGCTTCATCTTGCCGCTGGGGAATGTGAGCTGGAGTTGTACTTGATTCAGAATCCACCCAATCATGAGACAGCAGCGAAAGCAAAGAAGGAGCTCTCATCAGCCAGGTCCCATCTCCTCCTTGCTGCTAAAGGCGCAAAGGTACTATGGGTACTATGATATGTTTTGCAGAATATTCTTTGATGTTCTGCCTTTCAGTAAACTGGTCATGAATGATTGGATGAAAATATGATGAAAAACATGCTGTATTTCTCAAATCAATACAGAATAGATCAATAAGATGTAAGAGAATCATTACAGGCTTTAATTATGAAATGGCTTGCAATTATTAATTGACATTTTTTCAAAGGTATGGAATGCTTTTTATGCAGTATTTTTTATTCTCCAGCTCAATTTATATTAACAGCATTTTTTCAGATTTAGTATTTTCTTTTACTATAAAATATGTTTATTAAGTCTTATACAGTTTCTCTTTGTGTTGAGAGTATTCTTTGCACTTTTTTTCCATTTTTGATTTGTTTTTAGCATATACTGTATGCAGAGTCGCACCTTCTCCTTTCCAAAGTCCACTTAGCCATGGGTGAATATGAAGAAGCCATCAGGAATTTAGATAAAGCTAAACTTGATGACATGACCAGCCAGGAGGTTCCCTGCACAAGGTTGAAGATCATGGCAGAGGCATTCGCAGTTAGAGGTTAGTTGGCATACAACCAAGGGGGTGTTTCATAAAAGATTTTTGCAAGATTTAAAGCATGACAGGTGACCTGGGGAGCATTTCATGAAAGGACTTGTCGGACGCTTCATCCGACAAATCCTACCATAGTAAGAGTGCCTCTCAGCCAATCTTACATGTAATCTAGAAAAGATGTCAGATCTGACAACTTTCCTTGATTCTATCTGTCGAAAGGCACTATTACTATGGCAACTAAGACGTCTGACAAATCCTTTGTTCTTGTGCTTATCAGATACATATTCCCCATATTTCCCCTGGTTTATCAAGAAAGTAAGACAATGTACTTTTAACATTCAAATTAAAGGAAAAATTTACAACTATAATAAATTTTTAATCATGGTAATTACCATGGTAACATGAAACAGAAGCCAATCAAAATCAAGGTTTACGAAGTAGTCGACTTAATGGCAAAGTTATCATAATTTTAAGTCTGTATGAAACGGGCCGCATGAATGTACTTTTACCAAGAGTTATTACATTTACTTAAAAAGTTACTCTTCGTTTTCATGCTATGATAATGTATGTCAAAATTGTTTAACTGATTAGAAGGTTGGATTAAATAAAGAAATATTTATTTATTTGATGTAAAATAGGAATAGCCTATATATACACTTACAAAAAATTATTACATTTACTTAAACAGTTACTTTTCTTTTTCATGCTATGATAAAGTATATCAAAATTGCTTAGAAGGTTGAACTAAATAGAGAAAGATTTATTTATTTGATTTAAAATAGGAATAGCCTTTAGAACCATGCATATATATATGTGGTACCCAACATTTGTTTTGAGCAAGTGTCTTCTCTCTTGATAATAAGTTTATAACATTGATTAAGAATATATATTTATATTTTATAACTTTGCCTAGCAATAATGAATGGTGTATTGATGTATGATTGCCATTTGGAAAATTTATGAGCTCCTTTTAATTTTTTTAAAAATACTTTATTTGTCATGAGGGCATTTTCACCACAGATGGACACAGAGGCAAAAAAATCAAGTTGATATTCATGTCAAATGCTTTATGTTTTTTAATAATACAAGACCTGAAGTTTCTGAGACAAAATTTTTCCGACTCTGGCAGCCATTTTTTATTTCAGAATGGCTGCCAAAGTATGGATAAAAATTAATGTTGAAAATAGTATATTGATACATAATTTGTTTTGACAGATTTTTAAAGAACAGGTTTGATCATGATGTTTTTGCCTGTGATTTAGCTTGCTATTATAACACTTTTTAAAATCCCACAGAAAGAAACACCAGTAATTCATTGATCTGATAAAAAAACATTGATGAAATATGTGATATGGTATGTAATGTCAGTTACCGAAAACATGAACTTTTTTTTCTCATTTCCTGGAAAAGAGGATATATTATATGAAACTTGGTAGATTTCCTCTCTAGGTAACACCCCTCCCTTCTACACCAAAATTAAAGATTACCAATTAACAATGAAGCCATAGGGTACCATTGAATATATGTAATGTCAGTTACCAAGTGGAAAATGTAATGTCAGTTACCGATATGTAATGTCAGTTACCATGATAAAACGTTGGTTACCTATATTGAAATGCAAATATGTGGTCAATTTTATGGTGAAGAAATACTGTATACTTGTTATTCAAGTCTTTCACTTTAAAAGTCACACCAGAAGGAGCATGCTATTGTATTGCTTAAATCTGCAATATTTTTTAAGCTTAACATTGTGATGAAGGGGATTTCCAGGGTCCCTTTTTTAGTGTCTAGGATTCTTTTGAGCATTGCCTCGCTAAAAGTAAATTCCTGGTTTTTATGCCTGTTAGTAGTGTGGATGTGTGATACAATTTTTGTTTTTGGTTTACAAGTAAAGATGAAAAGTGAAATTTGACAGTTCTGATCAATGTTGCATGGATCTACTAAAACTGTTTTTTTTTCTAATTTACAAATAGTTCAGTTTCAGTTTAGAAGCTGGAGTTTATTTTTTGTTGACAGCTTAAAAAAGAAATTAGCAAAAAAAAATGATTAAACAAATTATGAAGAGAATAGAAATCCGACAGATATGAATTGCTTGCACTGACAAGAATAGAAATCAATAAAACTACATGGCTGCATGAGATTCGGGGGAGGGGTACGTGTAGCCTAGGGGAGGAGACCCTTATTCATTTTGCCTTTTTTTGAGGGGAGGGGGAGGTTGGAGAAGGAAAAGGTTTAAAAAGTCAATATAAAACTGATGAATATATTATGGGTGTATAGTCAGAAAAATCCATGTGTACAGTCAATGCAATATTAAATTACTATAGGAAAACATGTAGCTGCTATGACCCCCCCCCCCGAGTAAGTAAAACATACATTTCTTATCTTTTGATAATTAAAAATGTGAAGTATTATGAAACTTTTATGATTTTAAAAAGCCTCACATTTATTACCAAGAAAATTATGCCTTTGAAAATCATAGAGCACTGGTAAATGTTAATGTGTATTGTCAGTTACCGACAAGTAATGATAAAAATGTTCAAATCAAAGAAAGGAATTAAGAAAAAGAAAAAGTTTTTTCATTGAAATGTTCCTAGAAACTCGGGTATACTTCCACATCAAGCTCACTTTCATGTGAAGCCCTGCACAGAAGATACAATGCAATGATTCCACACATTTGACTTCCATGTGTTATCTCTATGGCAAATTAAGTGTAATGTCAGTTACCGTAATGTCAGTTACCAGCATGTTTGCGGAAAAATTATCATAGCCCCCAAAAGACAAAAATGAATTTTTTTCATATTTTGACACATCTTAACCTAGTAACGGAGGTATATTTACATATTCAAATTATAACTCTATCTACTCAGGGACATGAGATATTTCAATTTTAATGAACACCCTAAAATTGCATGTCCTTTTTCGTAATGTCAGTTACCGACACATTTTTGCTTGCTGATGCGTAAAAAAATGTGGTTACATAGAAAAACTTAGTATCAGAGTATACAACAAGGTTCACTTTATTAACTCTATCAATAGCAAACTCCCATCATTTGTTGTTTTAGAGATACACACAATGAAAGGTGTGAAAACATTGTGCCGTGTAATGTCAGTTACCGTGAAAATGCCCATGAAGCTTTTTTATTAGGAAAATGAAGCCTTCTTATACAAACTTAAACAGTCACTACTTTTCATTGTTTTGACAGCTTTTATTGGCCAGAAAATGAGGATAATATGTAGTATGATTGACACATTTGTGAAGAAAAAAAATGAAAGCAATTTCCTCAATGAGTGTGTTGTTGTATCGAAATTCATAATTATCATGTGCAACATATTATTTGTGTCATGAAATACTGATGTTTATTTTCTTCTATCTCATTCAGGGATGTGCATGGAGAAACTAGCAGCTAAACAAGGGGATGGGAAAAAGAAAGAAGAACATGGAGAGGAGATCATTGCCAATTACGAAAGAGCAGGCGATTTGGCTCTCTACTATCTACAGGTATGAAATAGTCATTCATAAAATGTTCAAGCAGAGCTACCAATTAGTAGGATTTTGTCCTATTAAGTAGGATTTTTAACTAAACAGGATATTTCCCATAGAAATTTGATTTTTGAAATGATGATTTTGGCATGTTTTTAAAGAACTTAAAAATATTGGATAAAAAGAAACAAATAACAGGATTTTTTTTCATAATTAAGGTCAGCAGCTCTTTTAAGCTTTTACCGACCTACATTATTTCCTTAGAAGTCATGTTTTTGCCCACTGCTGTGGAATTAATATAACAAGTGATTAGTCACACCTTTTCCTTGTGTAGCTTGCTGTATCCTATTTCTAATGCTATGGTAATGAGGAAATGTATTTCTGTGTTATTTTTTATGGTAGTTACATATCTATTTCCCCTACAGTGCAATGAATGAAAGCATAATGGATCATGTTGCTAAAAATAGAAAAAGGAAATCTTTGACATGGCTAGTATCTGCCAATGGTGCTTAAAAATGCATGCTTATCGTTTTTTCACACACATGTATTTTGTGGAAGATGGCGGTTAGTTTGCATCATTAAATTTGATGTTTACAGATTTGTTTTATCCCATTATCCACTGAATTTGGGAATTTCACACAGGCTTTGTCCACAAACCATCCAGTTCCAGTAAGCAAGAGTTTCAGAAATCAAAACATGGTAATTTCTCTTCAGATTGGTCATAATCAGTCATTCTACCTGAGATATGTTTATGTTTCTTTACTTATTGTGATTTTTATTTAATGGTACAGGAAATTGAGAAAGGACAGCAAGCAAACACAACATCTTCAAGCTCCAGCAGTCTAGGGTCAGGGAGTCATATAGTAGGACCAGTCTTAGAAACAGCTGTACAGAGAGCACCACTTATCTACATACAGCAAGGGTATGCCATTGTCATTAAACTGGCTCTAATTCTTGAGATATCATGGGGATTGGTTTATAAAACCAGACTTTGTGAAAAGCATTTGAAATACCTCAGATAGTTTGGGCCTCAGCCAAATAAGTTGTCCCATCACAGACAGTTCTTAGCTTGATCCAGGCATTTTCAGGTTAGGGAAAGTGCGATGAAGACTTTACTTTATGAGCTGATGAGTCTGTTAGTCATTTGATTCCAGTTTTGGTGATGGACAGCACCTGCTGTGATTAAACACACTGTAGGTGATAAATTCTCATAAAAATGACACTGTAACAATGACTTATCCTCATTTTAACACTAAAATCCTTGCATCTGATTGTCTCAGAGGAAGTTTGCAAGTGAAAAAAAAATACATTGTGATAATAATGTATCACATATTTTTAATCTTTTTTTTTTCTCAGAAAACTGGATCAGGGTATCAATCGTTTCCGACACATTTTGAAAGCTGTTGAGACCCGAACCTCCCAGAACATTCGCACCACGCTTGCAAGGGAGCTAGCAGAAGTCCTCCTGCGAGGTGTATGTGACCATCGCTACACACCGCCCTCTGTTGATGGCCGAGAGGAGAGGACTGGCAGTTTGAGTAGGTCATCTGTGAGCGGTGGTTCTGCTTCATCCCTGAGACCAGCTAGTTCCAGAGGATCACTCAAGCCGAAGCTATACTCAATGGAAAGGTAGGCTGATATATTTTAATACACAAAATTTTATCTTGCCTCCCATCTAAAAAAAATGGATTTAGAAAAAATAAGAAATTCCTGTGTTTATGATAAAAAACATTTGATATTTTACTAATATATTGTACTTCATTGAACGCTGTAAAACTGTGATTTGTCGTTAGCCAGGCCAGGATATTATTGGAGAGGCTTGTTCAAAGAATAATGGCGCTCTGTATCAATTATGATTATTATTTTGGTTTGTATATTGTTTGTGTAGTATTATGATGTAAATGTTAGTGCTATCCACAAACAGAGTCAATAGTTTCAATGTTAAAATATAAAAGATTTGAAAATTAGATTTATGAAAAGAAAAAGTGCATGAAGCTGAGGTTATGTCTTACAGTGATATATCTAGGAAGAATTATAGCCCTCGTGTATGAGGGATCATTTAAAGTTTTTATAGTGTATCATTATTTCTCAGCTGAGATCGCAAATGTATGGCAGATATTCCTAATTTTGATAATGTTACTGTTATATTTTCCCACCACTATCCAAATTCTTTGTTTGCTTTGCATACATTTAAAATATTATTTTTTTTTAACTGATAATCCTATGTAGAAAAAGAAAATTTACAATTCTTAATTTGTGCATTATACCACATTTTTAAAATTAACAGTGGGTCAAATGTCAATTTTATCAGAACTTTTCTTTCTGACTCTGAAAGTCGTTATTAACATTTACGCTTACATTATTTCAGGCACTTTGATTTCTATCATTTGCTTACATTTTTGAAAATTTGAGTGTAATTTCATTTTTTTCTTGCTTCTATCTTATTTTCTTTTCTTTGTTTTTGTGTCTGATTTATGTGTATCATCTGTAGTCGTCCGAGCCATTGTTCTAATGATTAGTAAGTGTCGGGAACTGCATGGTCTGGAGTACAGACTAAATTCACACCTTATCTGCACTTTTCTACTGTGACAGGGCAGTTTTTGTTATGTGTTTCTTCTTATAGATGTTTTTTTTTTATAGTTCATAAAAACTAAAATGTTTTGATAGGGCTGCTTACAAATACCAACTAACATAAATTTTATTCTTATTATCAATATTATATTTTCTTGCTTTCCTCCATTGGATAATGCTTTTTATTGGAAAATTTTGTTGTTAGTTTGATGAAATATGAAAATGTCTTAAATTTGCATAGAGATTTTGTGGGGCACTTGGATATTTGATATGTTTTCTTTCACTTAATATAGACTGAAGAGGTTGAAAAGCTGTTAAGTAATACAAATTCTCAAAATGGGGCTAGATAAAAGCATGCTCAAAATGTTCTTCTTGTAGAGGTTTTTTATTTTATTTTAATTTGTTCTAATGAATGGGTAGTGCAGTGGTGTTGTAACAAGAAACATAATTCAAATCAAGTTTCAATGAAATTTGGAGAGAAATTTAGTACTAGTTTAGAATAGAAAAAAAAAAATTAAGTACGGTACTAAACACTCCCTCTTTCTCTTTTCTTCAAATTCTGATGTACAGGTAACTCTGCCTAAGTCGACCTTCTATGAGTAATTGCCTATTAAACTCAAAGCATTTTTTTTAGAGCAGATTATTTAAAGAATGTGTTATATACCTCTTCTAATTCAAATATTTCCTAAGTTGAACAGATTTCTCTGGTCCCAAGAGATTCGACTTGGCAGAGTTACCTGTCGTCGTGTTTAAACATTTATATGTTCTGTAAAAGTTTTAATCAAGAGGAATATGTACATTTTTACTAACAGATTCATGTAATTGGATTATGTTGACAAGTAGGTTAATATGAATCATTTATATTCTCTTGGGTATTTGTTCTTCAACAATTTTACAATATCAGATCATATCAGAATTTTCCAAACACATTGCAATGTTCGGAAGTCATTGATGAAAATGCTTCAAAATTGCTTTAGAAAAAGATTATTAAAAAAAATATAAGATTTTATACATGTATATAGCATTTCATGAATGAATTTCAGCAAGATGCAGTTCATTTGTTAAAAAGGAGATGCGTGGTGATACTGTGTCTTCTCTTGAAAAGGATCTTGATCATAATTTTGTTCATTACTGCCTCAAGAATCCAATGATTTTCATTATGAATTTATAAATCAAACAAATTTTAATTTATTTCCAGAATTATGTTATCCCTCAGGGGCATTATAACAAACCATGGACAAGGGAGAGAGAGAGAAATAGAAAATACCTGAAACATTTATCGTATATTTCACGTAGTAGTATCTCATAATTATACCTGGTCAAACTCCAATTTAGCAGTAACTTAAGTCTATATAACTTGTAAGGAATGCCAGATGTCACATTCCCCATTCAACATTCAAAGAAAACTTACAAAAGTATGCACCCCATATACATGTACATATATATTGAGGGGTGTCACAAAATCTGTAATTGTTTGTTGGTGAATAATTATGATATTCTGTCTTTATTTTGTGCAGCACTAAAAGAAATCAGAACAATATCTATCAGTGCTTTAAACTATAGATGTATTTTTACCTTGGTTGTCGATAAAGATGGAAACTCTTATTTTGCAATAAAAAAAACACATGCTATTGTGAAAATGAGAAGATCAATATTTTCATGTTTTAGAATATGTAATGTTTATCTACATAACAATCATCTAATCATATAATCAGAGATCATACATTTATGGAGGAGGATTCTTGTTGGCATTTACATAATAGTATTTGTGGGTGATGATGGTGATTATGTACATTTTGTATATCTGCAATACAGTTAAAATAAGCGCTAAACATAATGTTTCTGAGCATTGCATACTATTACCCCTATAAGAACATGTTTGTGTCTATACTAAAATTCAGTGTCTCTCTGTGCTGCACTTCAGTATTATGACTAATTGAGAGGGAGAGTGGGGTTCACGTAAATAAGGCCCCCTTTCTCATAATTCTAATCATATCTTAATGCAAAGCAGTAGAAACATAAGTAAATGCATAATACTATATCTACAGTAGACCAACATTATCCAATAGAAATGTTAGAACCAGTCAATCTAATTTGCATATTAATGAGCATTAAATATTATTGTCGAGGGGCCTCGTTTGCCACGTCAAATTGGGGCAAATGAGGCCCCCTGACGAAAAGCAATTTTTTATTGCTATATTCAATAGTGAGCTTAAAACTAACTGAGGGTCTTACATGTATTTAACCCGGGCCTCAATTACCCCACTCTCCCCTAAATAGCATGTTAGGCTACAACTGTTTACATCTTTAAAAATAGATACTGTTATGTAACAGTCATGAATAAGCCATTTCATGATTAGCTCTAGAGCAACTTTCACAAGTGACCTTTCCTGTTCTTTTTTCAATAGGATAGGTATTCAATTAATTCTTGATTTTAAAAGAAGATGTTCTTGCCAGGTATACCAATCTGTGATATTCAATTCTGAGAAAAACCACTACATAGACCAGGTGACATTACTTAATATACATGAAGGTTTTTAAATTGGGAAAGTTTATATTACCATGTACAGCGTCTGCTTTAAACTAATTGGCTTTCATTTGACCCACTGCCAAATATGAGACATGACTAAACACTTGATTGTTATTCTTGTGGCATGACAATCAACATGAATAATCAAGCTCACCTATTAAAGTGATTTAAAAAGCACTTTTCTGGTTTACAGCCAATGTCTGTTCATGTGCAAATTGTAATTACGAAATGGCTTGTTATATCAATCGAATTAATGTTCTTCTTAGCATCTCACAAAATTTGAAATACTGGTAGTACTATTTAGGCATACCTCTACATGTATATTCACTGAAGGAGTAATAGAAATCACATTCAAAGTAGTGCATGCCTGTCGATATAATCTATGTCCTATAAAAAGGAAGCTGAGAATTATTTGTGTGTTTTCATAACTTATGCACAATCCTAATTAACGGCGCATATTTGCAAAGCATACATGTAGATCTTTCTCTTTTACTTGATGCACTTGTGAAGGACTAAAGACAGAGTACCAAAAAGTTATTTGGCAGGCCAAAATCATATTTAAAAATTTATGTGACATTTCAAATATTTAATTCAAGAAAAAATTACTTGACCATAACATACTTCTGATTTAAGATATTGCTCGCAGTTCAGGATTGCATGGTAATTGTGATGAAGCAATTATAATACTCAGTTTCATATTTCTTTAGGAGGTAGTGTATAGTATTGTGGATAGCATGGTTCAGCACAGAACTTTTTATTTTTCTCTGCACTTCATTTGCAAATTAAATCCTAGGAATGATGTTGATGGTTTTATGCTTTCATAAAAATTTGTTTTTTTCATGAATATTTCATGAAGGCCTGCTGTACAGTACCAAACAGTAATGAGATAGAAACACAAAGAGTTTTATAAAAAAAGAAAAATACTTTAGTGCCATCTTTGCACAGATTGATCAAATATTATTCATATCTGTTTCAAGATCTTTAAAAAATAAAATGTGGTTACAACTTAAACTTCCTTTTCTATTGGCAGAAGGAGATGGAAAATATTGGATGTATATATTCTGCTGAATAGAGAATGACTATAGTTTATTAGCAACAATATTTTTAGAATTTCTTTTTCAATTGATAATTTTTTCAATATTTTGCATTTATTTATCCATGTAATTGATATACATATAAGGCAGATTATACCTTATATATCAATAATCCTTGTTATTCCAATCTCCTTATTACTAATTTGGATAATTTTCTACTGTAGTGAAGGGGGAAATTTGTTTCTTTTCATGCTTTTGACAATTAAACCCCTTTTCACTGACTTAAAGACCTTTTCATTATTTTGTACTGTGTGTTATCAATACATGCAGCATGGTAATATGTAGTATTATAGTCATGAAAACTTTCAAAGTATATGTAACATGAATATTTTTCTCTTTTATTACAAACAGCCTCTTTGTACCCAAAAATGTTGGAGAAGAAGCTCTTCTGCTGCTGTTAATCAGTGAATTACAAGTAGGTTTCTGTTTATGATTTAAAAAATATATATATACTGTCTGCAGCTAGCTATGCATGGCTACAGAAACAGATTTCTTTCTATTTGAATGTTCTTATTCTCAAAATATATATGATTTTTTGTTTCTGGTAAACTTATTTCTTCTGATATAACTTGACAAACCATTTAATATCATTTGGAAATACTAGAAATTCATTGTCAATTTGTTTACTCCTAGGGCGAAGGGTTTAATCAACTTATATTCCCCTTTTTCAGGGGGGGGGTAAAAAAACACAAAATTTATTTCATTTAATGTAGAGGGATTGAAGTTGATTTTGATGTTACCAAAAGAATTAACTGCTTTATAAAAATTTATGAGTTTTTAAGTTTGAAAAATTTCAAGCCATTTACATGTATGTCTTGTGTTATTACGCAAAATATGCTCAAAATTGAAAAGTTTCTTTGTAGAAACTCTTTTACTCTCAACATGCATAGTATGCCCTTACTGATAAAAGATTGTCTTTTTATATTTTGCACTATAAATCTGTTACTACCCAATTTTTAAAAATTGGTCTGACACTGTATATGTATTTTTTCACTGAATATGTGGGTACCAAATAAAAAAAAAGTATATGAACGAAAATTATTATAAACACTTTTCAGTTAATTATTTTCAATTCTTTTTATATTTATCTTTCTTTATACCATAGACGAACCTGTGTTTGGTATCGTAAACTTTGTTCTCACTCTTAATAACTTTTTAGTGTATGTTTTGTAGTTTGTGATGTTCAAAGCATCTCACATGCATATAGATTTATGATGGAGAAACATATCATTGTGAAGTTTATTTTAGTTTCATTATAAAAAATGAAATAAAACACTTCATAGAATATTCACTTCATTTTGTTTGTATTCATAATATACAAGATGGCTATATAAGGGCATGCATGTGTTGAAGGATTAATTTTGTTTTCTGGCATTAACAAAGATGACCTTTACAAATTGATGTTCATTTCTGAAATTTGAGCACAATTGATTTATAGTGAGACTACAACACAGTCACATTTGTCCATCAAGTTAGTGCAGAATTATGACCCCCAAATTTTTCACTTTTTGTCTCTTTCGACACAAATCCGACAGTTGATCCTGATAAGTTGTTTATTAAATATATTGTATCATTCGAGAAAATTCTGGTTTTCTTTTCACAAACTTGCACGAAATTTTACTGAGAAAAAATGGAAATATTGGGAAAATAGGCAATGCTTATTATTTTTTATGAAAAGTTTGTGATTATTTTCATTGGGATTATAAAATCAGTAATTTTTTACTTATTAAAAAATTGACAGTTGATCCTGGTTTGGAATTCCTATGAATATGCTATCATTTGAAAGAGAATACCTTATAAAATGCCATATAAATGTCCTAGCATCAAAGTGAAAATTGACAATTTTATAGCCACATAAAGGCAATTTTTGTTGGGGTGCATTGACCATTTTATTCGCAAAATATGGGGTGAAAATGGCAGAACATTGTCACAACTTTATAGAGTTATATCTCAGGGAAGGATTGTCCAAATTGAATAAAATCATATGGTATATCATTCTTGTCAAATTTATTAAGAAAAAGTGAAATGCTTAAAATAGAGAAACTATGAGGTCTCCTTTTATAGATGTGAACGAATTTCATAAATCTCTCTCATAAGATACAAGTCTGCAGTATCACTCATTTTGTTCATGATTTACACCTCCTGCTATAGCGACACTGAGATAGACCTCATCACATCGGTTGTATACAAACTGGGTCACTCTTACTCTTGTGTATATACATGTAGATACTGTATTTATCATGTAATATTTTCATGAGTTCCATATACAACACACCAAGCAAGTTCCTGTGACTTTGGTGTTGTATGTGCTGCGGAAAACTTTGTTGATGTTTGGCGTGTGAAATTAGTGAAAATGAAACTAAGTACTACAAAGATTCCAGCCCATGAAATGCAGTATTTTTCATCTCCATTCTAATAACAGTTTACTTTTTTTCATGCGATTCATACAAAATGCAGCAGAAACATTATCTATGTTTTATGTCTCTCATAGGTCTATATTTTGTATTTCAATTTTAGCTATGAGAGACATTACAAGAAAATAAGAATATTTGAATAGCTCAATATAGCTGTAAAATGTGTAAGTACCAGTAATATATATAGACAAAAAGAATGTCTGTAAAGAAAGGGAAATGGGAGAGTGAAAGGAACAGTTGCATCCAAATTAATCAACAGGTGGTGTACAGCATATTTTACATTGTGTATCATGTTTCTAAAATACTTCACTTTCATGAATTGCTATTTTTTGTTTAGTTATTGAATTGGGAAGTCAATGAACTTTGAAGAGAGTGGAAACACACTTTTCTAGATCTTCATAAGGCTGCCATTTCTTATGAGCTGAGAAAAGTTGAAATGAAATTGCTTTAAAAAAGTTAATACTATTGGAGGAAAAATTCCTTTTATTGAAGGTCAAGTTCACCCCCGGGGGGGCCACTTACATTGACGAGTGGATACCATGCGCGACCAAAAAAACACGTAAAAAGGATGTCCTTTTCACGATAGGGCACGTTACGTACGTAACGTGATAAGGGTGTCAAAAACACAAAAATAATGAAAAAAGGGTGTCTATTTCGCTAGGAAAATTACGTGTTTAGGGTCGAATTTGCGGGAATGATAAAACCAAAAAAAAAAACGTTTTATAAAGGATGTCCATTTTGCCCCAACACTTCGTGTTTAGAGTCCGATTTGCGCGAGGTGTAGAAGGTGGGGTCGTACTAAACCAAATAAGGTAAAGCCGACGACCGAAGGACCCGTAACAATAAAACATTCCTGTACTTGTTTAGGGGTTGATTTCAGGGAATATTTGCCAAGAGTATCGTTTTGTTTCCAATACTTGTTAAGGGTAGGGTTTCACACGCCAATACTTGTAAAGGGGTGCATTTTCAGAATATGGAAATTACGTGTTTAGGGTGCTTTTCGAGACCCCATGGTCGCGCATGGTATCCACTCGTGAATGGAAGTGGCCCCCCCGGGAGTTCACCTTAGATATATGTTGATATGAATCGAAAGGGAAAAATCAAGCAAGTATAATGCTGAAAATCTCATAAAAATTGGATTTAAAGTAAGAAAGTTATGATATTTTAAAGTTTCACTTATTTTTCACAAAACTAATATATGCACTCTGTGATATGCATATGAGAGGGACGACAATGTCCCTCACTCACTATTTTGGTTTTTTATTGTTTGAATTGTACAATATTTCAATTTTTACAGATCTGACAATGATTAACAGCTTAAATGATCTGCAAAATGTTAAAGCAGTGGTAATCCCACATGTTTAGGGGAATAAAAATATGATTCACATGACAATGAGGAGAAAATTTGAATATTTCATATGAAATACAAGAGAAATAGTGAGTGGGTGATCAGTCCCCTCATTTACATACTTACCAGAATGTGCATATAACTGTTCAGTGAAACTTTAAAATGTCCTATTTAAATTTCTTATATTGATGAAATTTTCAGTTGGATTCTTCTCTTTTTATTCAAATCAACGTTTTGTTGGGGTGGACTTGCCCTTTAAGGAAGTGGAATGATGTAACATTTGCAATGACATACTTGCAGTCCCTTCAACAGGCGATAATATGATTTTGGTTGACTTTTATTTACAAAGACTTGATTAATACACTTTTTAAAAGAAATTTGAAATAAAATATTTTTCTTGTAATATTTTGTCACTTTACATCATAATGATTTTCACACTGCTCCTATTTGTAGCCATTCATCACATTGAACTTGCACTCATGGATTGAATATACTGTACACACAAGCAATGCAACCATATCATTCCATTTCTTCAAATTATGAGAAAAATTATAAGAAAGATTTTAAATTATGTATATCATCAATAATAAAGAAATTGTAAGATACAGTAGGGGTTTTCTTCATGCAAAAACTATCATCTTCATACTTTAATTCCAACTACCATTTTGAAACCAAATGTCTAAAACTTGATTAAATTGTATATACAGTGCGTCCCAAAAAAAACTATACACTTTTGAAATGGCTGCCAAATAAAAAATATAGCATTTTGGGGAAAAAGACTTACATATATGAAAAGCCAATAAAGTCAACTTTCAAATGACACCAAAAGGTTGGAAAACTGTTCATGCTTGAGTGAGCACTGCCCACTGAAACAAAGGGTATGAAAATTAGGGTGGGCTGGAATTAGCCTTCCAATTTATGTCAGTTTTTAAGAGGCAAATCCTTTCGAACTTGCAAAGTTAAGGGCGTTGTGATAAATTAATGATCAACCGTGACCAGTTTTGGTTGCTTATGCAAATTTTATAAATTATTGAA
Organism: Lytechinus pictus; assembly: GCF_037042905.1. Lineage (NCBI taxonomy): Eukaryota > Metazoa > Echinodermata > Echinoidea > Temnopleuroida > Toxopneustidae > Lytechinus > Lytechinus pictus. The sequence continues at coordinate 16,616,728 of NC_087251.1, forward strand.
TTGAAATTTAATGCATTAGTGAACACAAATTACACTTTTGGGGCTGCATTTCAACTTTATAATTTGGATCTCTTTTTGGGCAGCATTTAAACTTTATCATGTGGATCTCAGCAGTGTGTTCATGGGAGTCGGGAGAATAGGGGGTGAGATAGGACTTAAGTGGGAGAAGTAGGTTGATGGAATAAGGGTCAACAGAACATTCAGCCCCCGCCCCCTCCCTCTTTCCCGCCCTCCCCTCCTGTTGAGAGACTGATGGCTATTGTCATGTACGCGTGAAGTCCAGAGCGGAATGTTGATTTAATGATTGATTCTGAATTGGGGCATCAACTTTTTCCTACCAATCATTTCATTAACAATTTATCAGTAAATCAACTCATTCAATGTGCAATGTGATCAATCAAACATTCAGGTTTTTTTTCAATAAATTATTTCATTAATCATCATAATCATTAAATTTCTAGGTAATAATTCAATAAAAAAGTGACCATCAGCCATCGGTCATTTGGCAGCTAAGTTTTGAATAGGCTACAATCCAGGAAGTGAGACAGAGAGGGGGGCTGGGAAATGGAGGTGGAGAGGGGAGGGTACATAATTATGACTTTTAATTTGTAAAAGGACAAAAAGAAGAGGAATACCCTTTTAACCAAGTTTTAGCATATCTCGCCCTCTTGCTTGTAACAGGTACCATCACATTACTCTGACTCTCACGAACACACTTCTGAGGTCAACAAGATGAATATGCTACACTAAAATTTCAATTCCTGTTCACTCATGCATTAAATTTCAATTTAGTAACTCATGAAATTTGCCTAAGAAACCAAAACTTATTTCACTCATTAATTTAGCTTAGCAAGTTCCAAAGGACTAACCACTCAAAAAACTGTAAGGCTAATTCCTGCCCAGCCTAGCCAAGCTTAGTGTGTGAGGAGGAAAGAAGGGGGGGGGGTTGAGATGGAGGGAGGGGTTGCTAAATGTTCTGTTGACCTTTATCCCATCAACGTACTTCACCTACCTAAGTCATATTACCCCCTCTTCTCCTGACTTTCATAAACACATTGTTGAGATCCACATGATAAAGACAAAATGCTGCACTAAAAATTGCAATTCACGATCACTCATGCATTAAATTTCAATGTAATAAATTCAATTAAATACGCATTAAATTTTCACAAACAACAAACTGATCACAACTGATCTTTAATTCACCAAATAACCCTCAACTTTGCAAGTACCAAACAAAAAACCTGAAAGAAATTGGAAGGCTAATTCCAGCCCACCCTAATTTTCATACCCTTTGTTTCAGCGGGCAGTGCTCGCTCAAGCATGAACAGTTTTCCAACTTTTTGAAGTCACTTAAAAGTTGACTTTATTGGTTTTCCATATCTATAAGTTATTTCCCCCAAAATGCTATATTTTTTATTTGGCAGCCATTTCAAAAGTGTATAATTTTTTGGGGGACGCACTGTAGATCGATTTGTAGCCAAAACAAACACACAGCAGGGAGTAAATTTACTTCTCAAATTTGATTAGCATATCTGGCTGTTAGAGGAAAGCTTTCAGCTACACGTATGTTCTGTACAGTCCTATATTGAAAATTACTACACAAGGGAAATTTTGTGTAGCAGTCATAAAATAATGTAGAGCAAATTGTGGCTCTGCTATACCAGGAAAATAATTTCCCGCACAGGCATAAATTCATTAAAAGATATCATCTTGTTATTTCTTTTCATGAATGAATACATTTACAATGAATTATCAGTGATACTGTATTTCATATCATGCAGGTAATGACTTTATGAAATAGTGGAGCTCATTTATCATTGTAAAACCTTTAAAACATTAGCCAATAATGATGGTAGGTTTAGGAATGGTCAGTAATTCGATAAAATAAGAATTGGTGATGTTTGTGATAGGATTAGTGATGATAATAGATATGAAAATATTCTCATATTTTCAGTGCATTTAGACCCTTTGGTAATATTTATGCACTTTATTAGAATTGTATAATATGGTGAGTATTGTTATCATCATCTTTATTGTTAATCGCACTAATTTGAATTATGAATCTATAAATATTACAATTTATATAGTGTTAGTTTTTCCAGTAAAAGGCTTTCTTCAACTCTCTTATTTGCAGTACTACTAGACTTTTATTTGTGCAGATAGTTACAAGTTGTTTGTACAGTTATAGATGATAGGCAAATTAAAAGAAAATTATAGAATTTGTAATGGCAGCAGCATTTCATATTCATATATTGATAACTTATTTCTTTATTTTTTAGGTAAATCGTGATGTTGTTTTGAGCCGTTCCAAGGAGTATAGTCAGAGCAGACAGCACACATTCTTCAATGCTACAGCTGTGTATGATCTACTTACCATTGCACTAACGAGGAGGGCGCAGTATCAAATGCTGTCAGAGGTGATCAGAGTTTTCTTGCTTTCATGCTTTCATGATAAGTGGATTCTTTACACAAAACTAAAATATTATGGTTGTTTTGTCATTTTTGTTAATTTCCATTTCAACTTTGATTGTGTTTGACTAGTAAACAGTGTAAACGTGGCTTTTACAATTGATGACAGAGTTCCCATTGATTATGAGATTTGTGCAATGCGACCTGGGAGTATGATGTCTGTTGCTGTGTGGTACAAAGTTTATTTGATATTAGTGTTTGATACTGTATTTATTTATTTGATATTGTATTTGAAAGTCTTTCATCATAGATCAGTGTCGTTTCATATATCTGAGACTGGAACTTGACAAAGACTTGTGACCAAGACAGTCGTATCAATGCTCCAGATACAAATAAAATGAATGACTTAAATTTGAATTTGAAGTTAATTACAGTGAGAAAGTGATAAATAAACTATAACTTCTATGGATTACATCATTCTGGAGTAGTCTAGCAGTCAATTGCAAATTTGTAATTGATTACAAGATTTATGATTTATTATGGGATGTGAAATATAAAATTGCGTTTGATTGAAAGTTTCTTGTAATTACCCCTGAGAATAACCTGATTATTATTTGTTGTGATTTAACAGACCCTTGACAGGACTATGAGGTTTTCATTTGAAGAGTTCCACCTGTGGATGCAGTTTGCTTTATCTCTAATCAGTAGTCAAAAGGTTAGTCCATTTTTTGTTTCAAGGATACATACTAGACAAGCCTGATGTTACCTTTTTTCCCATGAGTTTCTGCAATATTTATCACAATAATAGAGAATTATTTTGATTAACCTTGTCTTGTTAAAATCTAACATTGACACACATTTTTAGTGTAATCATTCCCTCTGCAGTGGAAATATACAGATTTCTTTATAATTTTTTTTCACATGCTTACTATGCTACAGTTCAAATATGAATACAATGATAATTTTGATTTTGCAAAAACAGTTTTCTTGTGATATTTTGATCATTTTCTTTGTTTAGTGAGCTTATGCAATTTGATAGGATTAATATATGTAAGATAACAATTTTTGCTGGAGATAATCTCAACCCTCTCCCTTGTTGATCGTGGTTATGCAGTTTGATATTATTAGTTACAATGATAATTTCCACTGTTGTATAATTTTTTTTTTGTGGATCTAGTTTGACAGGGCCCTACAGGTTTTGCGAGGTTGCAGCAACATGCAGCCAGACAATGTAACTGTGTTGCTGCTTGCTGCTAAAGTGTGTCTACAACATCTCCAACAGGTTATTATATCAATATTGTAAATGGTCTTCTCATCTAAGTTCTTTCTGAATTTATAGCCACAAATAGAAAAGTATGGTTATTCAATTTTTTTTTGTGATTTCAAAGTATAGAAAGTGGAATAATGATATAAAAACCTATCACATTGAATACCTTTACATTAAGAAGTTTATTCAAGCAAAAGTGTGACATTAATTTATGATTGAATACAAAAATAAATAATAATCAGACATAGCTCTCAATATTGTATATTGTGAATTCATTGTAAAATACACTCCTGATTATAGATATCACTGATCATTTATAAGATACATGAGGTATAATGGAGACACAAGGATGCTTTCTAATTGGTTATTCCATGAGATACCAAATCTCTCTCTTTCTCTGTCTATCTATGATCTCTCTCTTAAATTGCCATATTGACTGAATTTAGCAGTTGTGTTGTATTGAATAGTGTAAATCTGTTTGACTTTTCTGATTTTAGTTGGAAGAAGGATTGGAGTTTGCTAGCAAGGCAGTTGAAGTAGGCAATCAGCCACTATCCCCAAGGTGTTACATGATGAAAGGACTGGCTTATGGCATGATGGCACTAGAAGGTACAAATTGGTTTTGAGATTGTTCAACCATTTCCTGTTTAAATAATAATAATACATTGTCTTTCTTGAGCGCTTAATACAAAATGTTTCAAAGTGCATTATAAAATATAGAACAAACTGATCGGTGATTTCACAAAAAGATATATGTACAATTTAAAGCATCATCATATGGACAAATATACAATAGACATACTACATCAAACTACATGAGTTTTCAATACAAAATAGTACAAATATGTAATTATGTGTATTTCATTCAATTATATTGTTTGGCTCTTCCATTAAGTATGAAGTCCAACCTCCTATATTAAAGACGCTGCTAAGATTATTTGTCTTGTTTTTCTAGTTTATATAAAAGATTGAAATGTTCTCAATTTATCATGGCTCCAGCAATTCATGAACTGAAGTAAGAATGGGGGAAAACGCAGTTTTGACTTCGAAAAGGGTTGATTGTATTATGGAATTTTGAAGATGTATCATCATCCCTGTAATCAGGTTCTGGCTTCCAAGCACACAACCCCCAGCATCCCATTTCTATTCATTCAACATTCGTCTTTTCCCCCTGTAATTTACAGCTACCATACAAGACAAAAGATGTGAGCTACAGCGTAAATCATTGAGTTGTTTCAAACAAGCCACCTCATTGGATCCCGATGATCACATGGCACAGTTTCAGATGGCTATGCAGTTAGCTTTATCAAGACAGGTATTATTTATGGTGTTTTAGTTTGAATTTTGTTTACTTATCACCCAAATTGTTCTCAAAGTGTCGAGTTCTGAAGTATAAAATGATATTAAGCAAAAATGCACTGTTGTTTAAAGGTGATGAGAAAATTATTCTTACTAAGGCAAGCTAGATGTAGCAATCTTTCAGAAGAAAAGCTGCAAGTTGACTCGCAAAAATATACTGCTGCAAAATTTGAATTTTTACTCAAGACTGAATGAATGTATTTTTGCAGTCATTAGTATTTCATTTTTCTAGAAGACTTCCAGCTTATATACTTATGTATATATTGCACATGTCTTGATGAAATCTTTACTTTGGTTTAGTTTTGCAAATTTCAAATGTTAAACACCTGATTCAATGACAACACAAATTTTATGACTATGCTGAATGAGGCAAAATTTGTGAAAATATGTATATGTCAAATATTACCTTAAGCAATATTATTTCCTCATTTTCTCATTTTGATCTCATTCTGATTATTAAACCCAGGTTAAGCTCTTTAGAACTATACAAGAATTTTACACCACACTTCTATAAAATGCCAGTGTAAATCTTACTTCTTCAGTATCCATCACCGCATACAATGTAACATTTAATTGATTGAAATTTGTTGTATTATTATTACCCCTTTTTCCTAGTTCATAACAAAAATTGTTTGGGACAACTTTTTTATTACAGAATTAAATTGATTCATACTACTAACTAGGTGAACGAGATGGAAACTAGCACTTCATAAAATTGAGTTATTAAACTTGGGTAAACCATTGCTTTATGAACATCTTGTCTTTGATTTTAGATCCCGGAAGCATTGCAGAGAGTTCGCCTAGCTCTCCAGTTATGTGCTGATGATCTCCAGTCTCTTCATCTCCTAGCTCTTCTCCTGTCTTCTCAGAAACAATACACAGAGGCTCTCTCAGTTCTTGAGGCAGCAGTGCATCAGTACCCCGATGATTTCAAGTAAGAAACTACTTTAGAGTTGTTTTTATGTTTAAGATATTTCCCTTCATTTGTCACTCGTCCTAGGGGCCGTTTCAGAAAGCTGGAATACAGAAAGCCTGGGCCCAGCCTCACAATGAGTCGTGATTGATTCCAACTCAAATTGAGATCAATCTCAGTTTGAGTCTGACTTTGATTTATCACAAGTCTTTGTAAGATAGGGCCCTAGATGTGTGCCTCAGTTGCATTAGCTGAAGTTGCGATATGCAGATCTTGATTTGAATGTTATATAGATAAAATAGATTTTCAGGACAAACTTTATGTTTTTCTTGAATATCAGTGAAATAATTTGAAATACATTTGATATTTTATTAATATCTCAGGAAAATTAATAGCTCACATTGAGGCAATTAATATTCTAGTTCATGAAATCATGCACAACTTTATGATTATGAGCAACTTTGTGAAAACAGACCTTTCAGGTTTTTCTTGAATATATTGTTCTCCAGAAATGACCACCAGATCTAAAACTGAGATGATTACATCCGTACTTTACAACTTGCTAGTGTGTTGAGAGGCATGCTATGTGCACAATACAAGAGAGGTTTCTCATCATTATTATGAGCCACCGGCTCTCCACATTTCATCGTAACTTTCCTATATTTCAATCTTGATATACAGTCCACTGTCCAATGCGATCAAAATGTGATAATTAATACAGAAGTGAATAATTATCTGAATGGTCATTTTGATGTTGGTCTTTTTCCAGTGTCTTTCTAAATATGCCTAATGTCTTTCTAAACATTCATTTGTATATAGAGTAAAGGTGAGTGGGGAAAATAACTAATTATAATATTATTTTGTTTTGACAGTCTTCAGTTCACCAAAGCCAAGTTGGAGGAGATACATCTGGGACCGGAGGAAGCATTGGTTACATGTAAACAGATGTTAGAACATTGGAAGGTTGGCTATGAAGCAGTTCAACACAGGTAAGCCCCCCTTAATACCCCCATGGATCCTCAAGAGTTCAAAAGAAGAATATGTTATGCTCTTGCTATCTGTTTATTACTTCCATCTAGCTCACTTTTCCCTTTGTCGATCCCTTCCATTTCTTCTTTCATCGCTATCCAAGCTCTTCCTTCCTGTCTTATTTTGTATTTGTATTGTATTTGTTTTACAGGTGTATCCCCTCACAAGCTTTTGCTTTTAGGGATCACCTCCTTCTGTTCTCCAAATTTATATATTTATACTCTTGTGTGACAAATGATTTTGAATATCATATATGGAAAAAAAATACATTTTGGTAAAATGTAAGAAAATAATTATTTATTTGATTGAATGAAAATTATTAAGGTATGAAGGGCATTGAGAATTGAATCAATTTGAAAATTTAGTTTCAGTCTTCACATAAATTAATGTTATTAAAATTTAAATGTCAATTAAGAAAATCTAATATAAGAGACAATGAAAGAAAGGAAAAGAAGGCTTTATCAGTGTTGAAATACAATGGAATGAGGGATATTATTTGAAAGGGGTTGAAAAAAAGTGATGTACATGTATGAACAAAAAAAAGAATTATTTGCAGCAAGAAAGTTATTGATTGCTTGCTCATCACATCACTTTCAAGAATGAGTGAGCTGCTGCTTTTAAAGGATACTTCCTATTACCATCTTAAAATACTGTCTCTTCTTTGTGTGAGTATAGTAGTTCAAGCCGAGGGACGGGCCTCATTGAACGAGTCACATCGGACAGAAGGAGCCTGGTTCAGATGCATCTAGCAGAATACAGTGATAGAGACTCAGGTAAGACAGCTTTCAACTGCTCTGGGTATCGCATTAATAGTGTAGTTGTTCCAGGATGTGTCATATGTATGGCAAAGGTTATAGGGAGCTCATGTGGGACAGGTGTAGAGTCGTCACAAGTTTTCAAGTTCTTTCATATCATAGAGGATGAATATTTAAGTGACAAGGTTTACCTCAATGGATTGATCTATGATGCGCAAACATTCAAAAGATAATTGAAGTAAGAAATGCAGAAGGTGAAAATTTTGGGGCCAAACAGTTGATGTTGTCCCATACACATATTTTTGTGTGCAGTGCATGTAACTCGCAGCAAAAGAGAGATGATTTTTTTTAATCGTTTTGGCGATTCCAAAATCGTACACTAATTCTTACATGCATTGTAATCATTTCATTAGTGAATTACCATAGCACTCAGAAATTTGCATTGGCTTGCACAGTAAACTGCAGGCCAACTGATTTTTCACGAGAATTTTTAAGATTATTGCACTATAAATATCTATGATACAATACTGATTCACTTCTTCCATTTCCATATTGTGGTAACCTAAGTTCGACAAAAATACTGTTATCATAGATACCCCAAACATTCAATTGTGTCAATTAAATCATAAATGTTACACTCGTACTACATCACAATTTAGTATATTTACTCATTACGAACCTTTCTTTATTTCATATCCTTTGAAAAATAAAGCTGAAATATTTCATGCATCTATCTTTTGCATTGTATGTAAAATAGGTTTCTTTGTGATCTTCTATTTTCCGTCATTTGGAGTATGGATTTCATTATTAATTTTTCCTAATTTTACCAATTGCTTTAATTTTGTAAAAAAAGTGACGCTTCTGCTATGCTGAGATAGCATGAAGTGTCTCTCTTGCTTGCTCTTAATTTTTCAAAAATCATTTTACTGCAGGATTTAAAAAAAAATGATAAATACAAAATGACAATGATGGTTGTTTGTATGTAATATGTTCAAGATGTTTTATTTTTAACCTACTTTTTGAGGTACTTTTATATGACTTGAAAAATTGAGTCATTGAAATAGGTTAAAGTTACACCACAGTTCCTATGATTCCTGTCTTATTATTGTTTTTTTCAAATTGATCTCAGAAATGGAAAGCCAGCAATGACAAAATTTCTTGTAAGCCAAGCCATTTTTATAAGTAACATTTTAGAGTGAAATGTATTATACAAAAAGTACAACGGCATGATTTAAAAAAAGGAAAATAAAAACCTCTCCTAAGCATAAAAGCAATGTTTGTTTATTTATAAATTTTTATTTTAAAGCATTTAGTAGAACAAGATGGAGACTTCAAAACCAGTTTGGCTGATAAGTTTCCTCAAGTAGCCTATCCAAAAGAAATATTTAAAGAAAGATTTCAAAGTAGTCTCATCTTAGTATCTTTGACACTCAAGAAATGCACAGTATTTCAAATGGTGTGTAGCAGCCCAAATTAAATACACTATTCATGCAATTCAATTAGTGGAATTAATGTATCCATACTTCTATGCTGATTGTTTGATGGTATTTACTATAGAAGAAAAATGATGATTTGAAGCATCAGCATCCATTCTATCATAAATCTATCTGTCGTCTTTATATTGTTGACGTTTTCACCATCTTGTTTCCGTTCACTTTGTTATTTCTGTTAAACAAATACTTTCATTATCTTATATCAGATTGTCTATATGTGAGGTCAGTCATTAATATGTGATTGCTATTTTTGATGAATCATGAAAGAGTAACCACAGCTTCATTGGTTAGTGATAGCTTTAAATATATACAAAATATAGGGTTTTACGTACATGAAAATCTCAGAAAGTTCATTCTCTTTCTATTTGGGGGGGGGGGGGGTTATAACATTTTCATAATTTTTATTGCACATTGTTCATTGAAAAATATTTCATTTGCTAATTATCAAAATACAAAGTCTCATTCTGTAGTAGGATGAAACCATATTCAGTGATGTTTCAGAAATGGATTTTCAATTCAAGAACAATGTGTATAACTTCAATGGGGGCCCAAATAGACTGCTTGGAAATGGGCTCCTAAAAATCATAAATCAATATTTAAAAAAATCATATAATTATAGCATATTCTTTTAATTATTCGATAAAATGTTGAAAACATTTACCCTCCAAGTCACCTATCATAATTCAGCCCCTTGAAATTAAGATTGAAATCACAATTGCCTTTCATACAGATAATTTAAGTCATAAAATGATTTGGAAGTAAATTATATATATTAAAGTCTGACCCATGTGTAAACAAGTTTTTTTTTTTTTAATATGGAAGACATCCTCAAACTTTCATACTTTTCATATGTGTGTCTCTTCATCTTCTTTCTATCTTTCTCTGTTCATACTCTTTATCATAAAATAACAATATTAAGATGCTAGAAGTGAAAGAGGCAAAAGTAAGTATGATTTTCCATTATGTGGCATGCTGATGGATCCCTCAGATATGATACAGTATATCACCAAATCAACAACAAAATTCCCCCTTTTTATTTTTTGATGAATCATTAATGAATGATAACCAAAACATTGTTTTCTGCACATATTCACTTTATCCAGTGTTTATGTAAAGTTCTCTTTAAAGTTTATGATATCGTAGAAGTGTATTGGTCACGGAAATACATGACTATCACTTCGCTGCGGATTACTTGATCCCAATTTGACTCATACAATTGCTGTAAAGCCTTTTGGCATGAAATAGATATTTTTAAATTCTCCACCGAGGGATGGGGTAGGAATTGTATTCCTCGGATGCAAGTTCAAGAATCATGTTTGGCCTGTGAGCAATATCTAAATACACTATAATTTTAAGCTTTTTGGATATGTGCACAATATATAATCAACTATTAATTTGTGATTGCAATTAAAATTAACATGTAATACCGATAAAATCCAAGGGATTTACATGTGTCATATCTGAATCGGTTCTGAGTTTGTATACAATACACTCATGGTCAGGCATTCAATTTCATTTGACATTATTTACCATCTTAGAATATTTTTTTCTTTTCATTTTATATCCATTGTTTCTTTTTTTTTATTACTGAATTGTTTTGTAGCAGTCATCCTTTTTTCTCATGCTTCATTTTGATTTTGTTTCCATATATATGATATGAATTTGATATTGTGCAGTAGCATTAGGACTTTTAGAATGTGTGTGTAGTGGGTGAACATTACGTTTGATTTCATGAAATTTGTATATTCAAGACTGTTGCCTTATTGATGATTTGTACACCTATCAGGCAATAGATATTGATTGATAAACCATGTCTAAGGGGGCATCACAAAACACTTGCAATCAATTAAAAGTCAATTTTAGGGATGTCAATTACCCATAAGTCTTGCAATTAATTACAAATAACTGGTCTGGTTCTCAATGGAATGTATGAACTGGGGGTGTAACATAAAGAGATGTTTAATATTAACAATTATTTGTATCTTTTTGTACATAGTTTGCCATGTGCTTAGAGTTCCACTCGATTATAAAATTGATTGCATCCTTTTATGTTACAGCACCCTGATGTAATATTGTTGAAATCGGTCTATCAATCATAATTTGTCATTGTTATTTGCAAGCGATTGCAAATATTCTTTCAACCACCCCCTATCCTGAAAGTAATAATTCACAGTTGATCTGCACATCCATGACACAGCTGAAAGTCAGTATTTAAATGAAATGCTCATTGATCCTAATTTTGATGTGCACCTGTCAGTCTGTCACAACACTGTTTGACAGTGCTTATTTGCATAGATGGAAATATTCAAAGGCAGTGTCATCCCTCTTGATTGAGTGTAATTCTTAACATTTTATCTAAGATTATTTTTACCCCTTTCAGTGTTGTCATCATACTTCCCATCACTTTTAAATCCATAAATTTATTTTTAAGAAGCTTTTGCAGTAGTAGTATATACTGCAGCAGTGGTAGCCACAAATTATTGGATATAAACATAACCTGCCTTGTGAGCACAATTCGCTTAAAGTACACTCACAAATAAATAAATTGAATTAAATTTATTCAATTGTATATTCAGCTATTTGCTTGTACAAGTAATACAAAGTAAATAGAACATAGTCATTACAGCATCAGGCATTTGAAGTGTATATTTAATCACTTGTTCATCTGCTTTATCTTATCTTATATTATATTTCAAGTATTTACACATATAGCACAAGTTTATTTGCATTGGCCTATGGGTGTAAGGGGCTGTGGATTTTGGTTGCTGATTTTTATTTTGTTTCATTTTATTCTTAGTTTTATTTTTCGTTTTTGGCATATGAATATAGGCCTGCTATATTGAGCAAAATGCATTCAATCATAAACATGACACATATAATGGTTAATTTGTAGATTCCTATATGGTTAGATATGTTAAACATTTATTTTACTATTTTACATCCTAGCAATTCTTCGTCTGCTTGATCATGTTAGATTTGCAAATGACTTTGGATTATGATAAGCCAATTATTGAGAACATATTCTGTAAATATAACAAATGAACAAAATATAGTATGCAAAACATGGCTATTGTATTCTAGTATTTATTCTGTATACAAATTTTTTCCTGATCAAATTAATCTTGTTTTAAATACATATTTGGAATAATTACACTTAATGTCTTACATTCAATAGGCAATGATCATAATTATACAGGATTCTATAAAGTCAGCTTATATGAGGTTTATTATCAACATTCACAGTTCACTTTCAGTTATGCAATGTGCATTAGTAAGAATTTCAATATATATATATTAAAAAATACATAGCTATAAATATATTCATAGTTTGATGTAGATTTAGAACCACAATGATAGGGGATTATAATAATAGTTTGGCTTCAATACTTTGCAGTGAAGCATGCCCATGTATGATGATTTTTGTTTTGTGTATACCCAGTTACTTATTATATGCAGTTAATTTATGTATTTGTATTTAGGGGAGTTAAGGACAATGATATAAATATCAATTAGATATTTTATGTCAGTATTTTGGTCATATTCCCAATGACTTACATGTAAGTTGTGTTACATGTATATTTCTTGATTTTGTAATAAACCAAGATATGTAGTAAGAGATACTCCTATGATAGCTCAGTAATGCCCTTTTCACAATTCGTGGTGCGACTGCTTACAACCGTTGCGATCGTGTGCAACATACATTTTGACCAAACGATCGCAAGAGCGATTGTGAAAACCCCTTTATGTACAAGGTGTTAATCATACTTCCTTAAGATTAAGATTTAAGAATCAATTTGAAATAACTTGTCATTATTGCTGATTACCGATGAAAAAAGCATTTCATTTTACCATGTAGGTCATACTTCACTCTTCATTCAATTTGATTGCAATATAGAACTCAAAAGTCCCTGCTTTATGATAATGGGATATCTAAATTATTACATTATAGTTCTTATGTGAATATTCATTTCATGAAAGCATTCAGTCAATTACAATTATATTGGAGATTAATATTCACTTTGTGTATTTGAAAGTTACTAGTATTCTCAAAATCTTTTGCATTTAGAATGTAAAAAGAAATTATCTTTACCTCTTCATTAATGGGTATCGTAAAATTTGCCGCAGAGAAATGTGAAACCTGACCCCAAACCCAACTAGTATCCTACATGTAAGTCTCATTCTTGCATTATTTTCTACCAAAACAAATTTCACAGCTCTATCCCTAATGTTACATCTTTGGATGATAAAAGCAGTTTTCCAAGGGGTAAATGTTAGGTTACACATGTGATGGTGTGTAGAACAATAGGTGATATTAAGTTTGGTGTTTACATTTTGGTGTTGGTGTTGGGCTAATTTGTACATCTGCATGACACTAAACTTAAAATGTAGCTGATGCTGGGATGAATCTCACTAGGTAATGAGCTACCGAATTAGATTATTTTGGGGAAGTTTTTGAGCTATGGTGAGCAATCTGAATTGTGCTTCTGACACCTAAACAAGCACCGACACTGAACTTTAAAATCACCCTATCAGCCTTGTAATCAATACACCGAGAACATATTGGCTGGTGGTGGCATTATTGGGAAACACTTTCACTTGAGCATGTAACTATAAGGATCCAACACCACCTACCTTACATGGACATACCAAAGCTGTCTGTACAATTTACCAAATCTGAAAACTACATAAAATTCCTGTAGTTACAACATAAGCATTCACTGACCCTGACATCCTCATTAATATCTCTTCCTAATGGGAATAACAGAATGGACCATTGTGATGATCTGAAAATTGCCATCTTTCTTTTGAACCCATAGGTTCCATTCACAACTCCCTTGCCGCTTCGAGAGTAGAGCATGCTCTGTCTGAGGTAGCTTCCTCTACTGGTAGTTTCATCCCCAAGACTGGGTCTCAACAACTCTGGATGATCCAGGCTCATATCTGGCTTGCCATTGGTAAGGACTGAATTGATTCTTGATATAAAGATTGTTCCTTTTGTAGCTCTAAATAAATAAACTAGAATTAGCCAGGTGTCTTATGTTAAAGATCTCCATTAACAATGAGTGCACAGTTGAAGTGAAATATATCTTAGAGATCCAGTAGGAGGCTGCAGTTTTCTTTGGGAATACAGCCTCTTTAAATGCTGCTACATGTAGTTCAGTGGTTTGTTCAATTTTGATGAAATAGAAACTATGGCAATGATTGTTATATACACCTTTTTGTAGAGATTGTATTTTTATGGTATTTATATGATACTTAAATACGTATTGAACAGAAGTCTAGTTTTTAACTCATCTTTAAGCTAGGCTTACTGATTTTCCTGAATATTGTGAAGAAAAAAGTGTAAAACATGGAAATGGTTTAGATCAAGATTACATTTAACCTGAATATCTTTGTTCAAATGACTAAACTCTTTGACTTTTTTACTATCTGTTCCATTCAGCTGAGCTCTACCTAAGTCTTGAAAGACCTGAGGAAGCCAGAGCTTGTGTGCAGGAAGCATCATCAATCTTTCCTCTCTCACATCAAGTTATGCATACAGTAAGACAAGTCTCTAATCCGATGTAAAATAAATTCAGTTGTAGCATTTTAGAATTCAACTTCTTCTTTTTTTTTTTACTATTTCTTTTGTTTTTCATTATATGAACTATATAGAATATTTCAGTTTATGGCAGATTTTGCAATAAGGGAGCATTTTTATGAATCATAGTATGTTACAACAATGGCAATGGCACATGTTCATGGATGATTGAGACTTTGTTTCACATTGTAATGAGGAAAAAATTTAGATATTTCATCTATCATATAATGAAATACAGAAGAAATAACGAGTGGGCGACACCATTAATCCCCTCATTTGCACACCAACCAGGGTGTGCTCAAAACTGTTTTGTGAAATTAAGCTAAAATTTTAAAGGTCATAATGTCTTCCTTAACATCCGATTTTGATTAAATTTTCACCTTTATACCTCTTTGATTTGTCTTTTTTCCTTTAAATCAGCTTTTTGCTGGGTGTACATGACCTTAAAAGATAATTCAACATTTTTCACCTCAGTTTCTTTCATATTTTCCCTTACATTTTCAACAGAGAGGGTGCATTCATGAGCACAATAGAGAGTGGTCAGATGCCAAGCAGTGTTATGACAGTGCCCTGGCTATCAATCCTTCACATATCACCAGTCTTCAGAACCTAGGCTGTGTTTACACACAGCAAGGAAACATGCTCATGGCAGAGAGAATACTGAGAGAAGCAGTCAACATGGATCCCACTTCCCATCAGGCTTGGTATGAACATGGCTTGATTCTATATAGCTTTTAACTGTATCCAAAAAGAAAAACGTACTTATGTTCAAAGACAAATTTCTGCTAATACTATTCTGAAGAATCTTAAAATGGAAATACATGATCAGCTTAATGAATGGTTCATATCTGTGTAAATTTTATTGATTTAAAAATGTGATTAAAGAAAGAATGTTAGAGTTGTACTATCGTTAAATACCATTTAATCACCATACATTTTTAGTTCTGTGTATTTTTTCCCAAAGTTACATATTCCCTGTAAGTCATATAAATGTATGTAAGATTAAACATTATTTTGATGGAAGAATCATATTGCAATTATCAGAAAACGGTTTGTTGTGATATGAGAGTGCAATTGATTTTATTTTTCATGGACAAAATCAATTATTTTTTCTTGAAATTAAAGTTTTTGTGATCATGAATTCTATAGTCTCAGTGGTCAATGATGCCTAGCCTTTGATAAAGTCCTATATTACCTGTATACCCAGTCACAAATAATGTTGCTCTTGTTTATGCTATGCAGTGTCAATATCTGAATACTTCCAATATTCCATGAAGACGCCTGACCTGTTGACTCCTGTTTCCTCTAGGCTTTGTTCGGGGATCACTATGTTTCGGTAGACACTATGTGAAAATCATTATTGCCTGCCTGCTCTTATGAAATATCTATGCTCTAGTAGACCACCGTCTGAAACAAGGGGTACCTGATGATTAATTAGGGTTCATTGATAAATCTTGTATAATTTCCTTTGCAGGATCTCGCTCGGTAATGTTCTTCAAGCTTCGGGTCAGTGTGGAGCAGCAGGAGAATGTATGCTGACTGGTCTCCAGCTGGAGTCCACAAGCCCTATCCTACCTTTTTCAACCATTCCAAGAACTCTCTAGACCATCTGTCAGTACTATTCTACACTGTCTGTAGCTAATGTCTGTCACTAAAGCGAGACTTCTTTAATATGAAAGAGTAAAGTGCGTGTTGCTTACACTTTTATCATTCCGATAGCATGATGTATTGCCACACTCACACTTTGGTGATATATCACTCGTTTCCTTTTGTCATTAAAGGGCAACATAGTATACTTCAACAGACCATGCACTGAGATCATCATTGAAGGTTTGTGTTTTTATAATGGAGACAAGGTTTCAGTTCACTATAAAGTGAAAATGGAATGTTTGAATGGTAGAATAGAGAGAAATTAAATGACAAATGAAAGAGATGGTGTGGAATCGAAAGGCAAGAACATGATAGATGAAAAAAAGAGAATATTCTTTTATGAAATTGGATGAAGTCCTTTAGAGGAATGTAAACCATGTGAGATACAGCAGCTTGAAGTACATGACAAAAATCATCATTTAAATGTCATTTGTTCCAAATGAATGAAACTTCTGCATGTCGGTCAAAATATGCAATAAAAAAGACTCGCCCAATTTCTGATTACTGAAAATAAAGTTCAGATTAAAGAAGATTTTCAGAATACTGGCCTTGTTTGCCAGTGCGATATATTAAAAAAAAAATAATAAATGGAACAGGAGGATATTTTGCACTTAGCAGAGAGTATTTATATTTCTTCTGTTTGATTTCCAGAGCAGATGGTCTATTCTAAGAGAATATGACATGATTGTGCAATATCTGTTGGATGTATATACATGTATTTATATTGAGCGCACAGTTGTTTGTGATGTTTTTGTTTTCTGATGTTGGTAAAACGCATTTAATTTTGCTGTGTTTTGAATGCTAACTAAAATTGTTCTATTTTACAAAAAGAAAAGATCACGATCTGAAAGTACAGGTAGAATTTGATTAAAATTTATTGGTAGATCATATCACAATTATATATATTTTCTATAGTTTACACAAATACAAACTTAGTTCCTCGTAGTAGATGCCCATACACAAGCATACCCAAAAGTTCCTTCAGTGCAATTTCATTGTATATTTCCTTCAGAAAATATACATTTATTCTATGGACAGGCTTACATTAATGTTTGCTCATTTAAGAAGGCATTTGTGGTTACTTACATCCATATTTGTAATTTTCTGGAAATATTTATATTAACTGTATTTCTGTAATATAAATAGAGAACCTTTTCAAGATTTGCATTTTATATAATTTACACATATAAATTGATCAAAATGTTTTGAATAGAGAATATGAATAGCTCCACTAGAGCACCTATTTCCTAAATTATGATGAATGAATATAGAACAAGATTTCATACTGAAAATTTACACAATTTAATTAAAGCTATTGATTGAATAAAATAAAACAATCACAATTTTACTGAGTTTGGTGTATTTTGTGCTAATAACAGAAGTAAAAGCCCCAAGCTAATAAAAATGTGCATAGAATGCATGGATAATAAATTAATCTCATTGATTGTATAGTCCAAGATGAATAATGAGAAAATGGAGGAGGAAATTTGGATAGGAAATGAGAGATGAAAGAGGATTTTAGAAAGAGGGGGAACATGGAAGTATATGTCAGAGAGAAAGATATATATATATACAGGCCCACACACACATACACTCAGAAAGAAGACTGAGGGAGGGCAGCGGGTAAAAAGGGAGAGAGAAGGTGAGGAAAAGAGAGCAAGAGAGAGAGAGAGGGGGTGAACATTCATATGGGATACATGTACATAACAAACATGATGCAAAGCCAGTTTGAAACCATTTACAATATTACCAGAATATACATCATGAATGTGACTGCTTAGTGTAACCTCTTCCAAAACATATTATTGCACAATCAATGCACTATCCCTGAACCCTAAAATCCATGCTAAAATCATAGATTCGTACAACAGAAAGGCACACAAAATAAGAATTACAATTCTTAAATTACTACCCACCCCACCCTTCTGCCAAAAATGTGCTATTAGAGCAATGAATACATGTAAAAGGCACTTATTTGTCATGATTAAACCTGGATTCCCTAAATATATTGCCTTTAAAAGTCAAATTGACTATCTGTTTTCAATATACATGATTCCTTGACTACAAAAGCTCTCCATAGCATGAGCAAGATAAAAAACAATGGAATCACCTGAGTTTTAATGAAAGCAGGCAGTAGAATAACCAATAAATACTGCATCATGATCAAATCTGGCGGCATGACTACATGGAAAGCCAAACAGCGGCCTCCAAAATGCATAGGCTCATACAAATAAAGTAAGCATTATGAGTACCTCCATAACAGCCCTTATTTTTGTATTAGCCAGTAAACATGGTCTTGTCTGCTGGTTTTACCATGAGGCACCAACGCAAGTATGTCACATTCAAGAGATATATCATGTCCAACTAGACAAGTAAATCCTCAGTTGAAATACTGCCTTCAGTCAGTCACAAGACTTTCTTCTTAATTCGAATGTATCTTGTTTTAATCAATAGGTTATGGAAACTGGTTTGTCCCTACGGTGAACCTGTCCCTACATGTACAGTGGTGGTAAAAAGTTAGTGAACCCCACCAAAATATGCACTCCTTCATGCTGAGTGTTGAAGACATCAACACTACAATATCCGGTGAGCCCAGAGAAACAAACTTTATTAAATATCTAAAACATGGCAGAACTTGAACACTTTTAAAATATGTTCATTTTTTGGTGGGTTCACTAACATCAAGAGAATCGAATCAAAATCTGTCTTGTCACAGTGAATTCAGCACTCAACATTTACATGTAAGTTGAACATATACATGACACAATGACCAATATATTATTTCATATATTACCATATTTCAAGTTTAAGGTTTTCAGAAAAAAACAATATCCAATTGATAAAATTGTCCCCCCCAAAAAAATCGGCCTCTGATCATTCACATTTCTACCCCTATGATACTAAGTTAGTATTATGACAGAACTCTTGCAGGTTTTCATAATAAAATCACTTATGTGGCATTGGTGTGAAATATTTTAATGGGACTCTTGTACCTAAAATATACAAAAGAAATAAAACTGACTCTAACTGCCCTGAATAATAGGACTCAACACTCTTCATGCATATTTTCACTGCATAGAATACCCACAGGATTTGTAAAGGGAACACTCGATTCTAGTAAGCTTCACGAATTGATGCAGCATTTACTTTGTTAATATTTCATGCATTACTATTCTCCATCTATATCTACAGGTAAGGTAGATGAATTAATATAATCATGAGTATACTGAAAGACAACGCTGCAAAATGTATAATATAAATATGTCTTTGATTCAATAATAAAAATTTAGCCTCAAGAACATTTTGTGCTGGAGTTTGAAATATGTTTCTTTTTTTTTGTACGAATATATTCAGACTACTCAAATTCGAATAAAACTATCTATAAAGAGCATGGAGAGAATTATTTAAACACTTTCAAAGAGTATGGGAGCTAGGAAAAGCTCTATTGTCTCTAAGCAGATAAAATATGAATAGCACCAGCCAGATGGTGATGATGCAGATAAAATTCGGTAATGTCTGTAAATAGGTGTACAATCACCATGGCAACTGATCAATATTCACATTCCCACCACACAAAATTACTGCCACATTCTTCAAGCTGGGATCAAGCGCCCTCATCTGGTCTGACAAAACAGCTGCTACCGGGGCTGCCCCTGCTGCTTCCACGACAAGCTGATTAGACAAACAGTAAGCAAGACAAAATAGAATGCATCTATAAGGTTAGTACTGTGGAAAACTAAGCTTGATCAAATGACAAGCCACTATAATATTAGGGTTAACTGTATTAAAATGAATGGCAAGGGTGTGCAACAAAAATCCCGAACTTTCATCAATGAGATACAAAATGGTGAAATGCCCTATACTTTATAGACATTTTGTTTGTCCATAGGGCAAAGATTTCCCTGCTTATTATGAGGAAACCAATATGCATATATAATGAGCTATGACCTCTGATCTTTGAGCTGCAGTCTTGAAATTGAAATTTGTACTGGAGCGTACTTTTAGTTAGTTCTACCTATATACACATCAGAAATTAGGAATTCACTATTCATCCGAATTATAGCACAATTATAAATTGGGGAAGAACAGAAAGACGGGTGCAATACCTTCGAGTCCAGAAATCGTCATCAAGGGCTCAAAAATAGTTTTTGCAATTTCAACTTGAAAAACCTTATAGTTGTAGAACAATCCAATGCATTAATCTTGCATGAACAAACCAACACTGCAAATGTCTGCAATTCACCCGGCCTGCCAGAACCCTAGGCAGCAAATGTCATTTTTTCTCTTGTTTCTTTTTTAATCAAGTATGACCAAAACTTCCTGTTATAATGGTAATACATATATATGTATATTTCAATTTAGGCAACTCTAATTTGACATGCTTAAAGACAGTATATCAAATTGAGTTGCTATAACAATTATAAAAATAATGATAGTACAGTTAGTGTCATGCATGTATAAAAGACTACACAGCAAAAAAGATTCATGGATTACTGAATATAAACAGCTCTATTTTCAATTCAGGTGGCGGGTGAACTCCATACATACAAAATTCAAATTCCTTGTTCAAACTATTTATATAGAAACTTCATTGAAATTCAACCAGTAAAATGGTCAATCGTCATGCGTCTACCAAGTGGTTTGAACCAGAGCCATGAAGACCAACTATCACCATGGTAATTGCTCGATATTCACATTTCCACCACACATGAGAACCGCCACGTTTCTAACCCTTGGATCGACAGCTTTCATCTTGTCAGATAAAACTGCTGCTACTGGTCCAGCACTTGCTGCTTCTACTACCAGCTGAGTGGAAAAATAAGTCATGGATAGCTGGTGCTCTCAAATGTACTTATTCATTAAGAAACCATCAATCTACCAAGATTATGTCAATATTCATTTTTCATACAGTATAATTCAAAATTAATTAATATTTACTAATTACAATACAATTCAAAAGATAAAATAATACAAAAAATGAAGGTAGATTCTATGGTTGGCATGTGAAAATGAAAATGTCTAAACTTATAATTTTTAACAATCCAAACATGAACTATCGAAAAAATGAAGAAACGTTTGAAAACTCGCATTTGAAAGTTCTGTCATGTTAAAAAGTTTAATAGTACTAGTAGAGAAACATTTTCTGACTTGCAAATGCAAAATAAACATTTCACTGTTTGTACCCTTTAAGATATTTGACAGACATTGTCTTTGCTTTTTATCAAAATATAAAATAAAGAAATATGCAGTTTTATTGAATTACCTTTAATCTTGTCCATGTAAATTTCATTGCTGAAATGATTTCATCATCTGTCTACAAAAAGCAGACAAAAATACTAATTGATAATACACCAAAAATCAATGATCAACAAATGAAAATATTTACAATTCATAATGGAATATAATACATCCATCATTTTATAAATTATTCAGATGTCAATCCTGATTATCTTCAGCTATCAGAAAAGCTACTAGGGAATTGCTTTGTTTTATATGCAAAAAATCAAAACAAAGTTATCTTTACTTCCAAAATATTAGATGCTCAGGATAAATTCCAAGCCCACAGCTCGAAACCTCTTTGTCATTACACTGGCTCACTTTGAAATATTGATGTAATGAATGTTTTAATATTCAAATTTTTTATATCATACATACCACTGTAAATACTTGTTTCTCAACAAGATCTCTGACAATAGGCCAAGTAAGCTGTCCGACCTGTTGGGTAGGTGTAGCATCGGCTACTGTATCAAGGGTTTTAGGTGGTCCTACCCACATTCTCTCTCCTATTGTATAACATTTGATTTATAAAAAAATATATTAGTAAGGAAAAAAATGGCAAACTGAATTATAAATACAAGGAAAACAAAAGACTTGTATATCATGATTCAAAATGTGAACAGGTGGGCAGCTATTAGAAAAAATATCAGTTTGTTCAGAGGAGTTGTTAACAGTTTTTAAATGGTCTTTTCACTCTCTTCAACACAGCGAAGCAATCAAGTCTCAACAGGTCTCAAAGTTTTGGTCAAGGCAGTTTTATACAATGGGTAACAAATAAACTGAAATAGTTTGGGAAATTATGAAAACTAAAAGCCAGTAAAATGAGAGATAAAAATGTTTTTAGTACCATTTCATCAATATAACATGAACATGTTTCATCTAAGGAAAATTATTTCCTCTTCTCTTTCTCCTCTTCATCTAACACCTCCTCTCCTTCTTCTACCTCTACCTTTCCTCGTTCTTCTTCTTCCTCTCCTTCTACAACATTCAACTAGCTCTTCCAACTATTTTGAAAATGTAAGCTAATTTTGTTTTTTTTTCTGTGGCAGCGGTGGGATGTATTTTTCAAAATAACTTCAAACCTTAATTTGAAAACTGCTTAAAGAAAAATAATGGTCTTTATCTATTAGAAACATTGTATTGAGCATTATAAAAATGTTGCATAGCATTATTATCATTCATATCCCCCCCAAAAAAAAAATTATTTTGTTTCTTCACAGGACATCTTTAGAAATGTAAAATTGGTATGAAACAGATAGATACTACTAATGTAGATGTATGGTGTACTTCTCATTTTTGTTGTATCAAACTATGAAATGTTTGGTATGACTTACCTGACTCAAGAGATCTTTGGAGATCTTTTCCTTCTGGTTCAACAGCAAAAACTGAATTATCAAATCAAGATGTATTAAGAATCAAACCATGCTTGATTAAATATAAAAATACATAAAATACATATAATTTATCATATCTAAGAAAATCCTTTTTGAGATTACTTAATCCAGCAAATGTATGTCATAATAATTCCTACGCTGAAAATATATGAGTTCATCTTTATTTTTATTTTCAAATTAGTACCACTTTTCACACAATATTAGAAGGTCAAGAGCGGGGGTGAAATGTGCTCCCTTCCTCATCGACAAGGACTTTTGTATTCATTAACAGGTTTTAATAGTAATTTTGGGCAATCCTTTCCCTAGACCCCCTTAAAAAATTTTGGATCTGCTGGTGTGCAGTTCAATTCTCATTTATATCTTTAATTGTTGACACTGAAAATAATAAGAAATTCACTTGTATTCTTGCAAGTGAAAAAGAAACCAATTCTTGATTTACCTTTGACATTTGGCTTCATTCCCTTTACTGCTGTAGCGATACCTGCTATGAGGCCGCCACCACTGGTCATGACTAGGACAGCATCGAGGTCTTGTACCTGTTCACATATCTCTATACCAATAGTCCCCTGGAATATCAAATGTGAATGACAGTTTTTAAAATAATGGGGGACTAAAATGTGAACATTTCTATTTAAAGCAAGGTACACAAAGTGTACTTTGAACCAACAAGGCTTGAGGTTTCAAGATAGTCACAGGTGTAATCGTAGATATGTAATGTTATGACATTCAGGTTTGAGGGGTGGGGTGTGCATGACAAAAATAGATCAGCCCCCCCCCCCCACACACACACACACTGCTGGAAATTCTGATGTCTTTTCATACCACGCTGATAATGATGCTCACAAGTAAAATCAGCAAAATTAGCAAGGACCATATTAAAAAATACAATTCTAAGTTCCCAGATAATACACCCAAGATAATCATGAAAAATAAAAAATATAACAGATTACCAGTAATCCTTTTACTTTCTTCCCTATCTTGCTTACCCCTTTAATGTGTAGGTTCAACATAAAGAATGCATATTTTGAGCCAAAAAACTTGGTACCGGTACCAAGGAAAATCGTTCCAAGTTTGGGTGGTTGATGATGTCATATCCACTAATAACACTCATCATAACAGCTGTCTCAAAACAAGTTTGAAACAGATGAGCTCATAAAAAACAACACTCCCATCTTGCTAAAGATGACGGTGGTAAAATAATACAAGGTTAATGAGGCAGGATGGATCAATTGGAGACCAAACCAGTTTACTAGCAAATAGAGTCACAAAATACCAAATTTGGGAGGACAACAAGATAATTGCCTAATAGTGCACTGCAGAATACTCACAAATAAAGGTTTTTGGAATTCAATGATTTGAACAACTGAACTTTAAAAACACGATAACAGTTTGTAAGGTCAAGATCACAAAATAACTAACTTATTTTTGGCAACATGAGTGAAATTTCTTCAAAGGAATGGTGACTGCTCAAACTGAACATTTATATTGCAATAATCACTTTACTAGCATCATCAACCTGAAAAGGGTCTTGGTTTGGTAATGGCAGGAATTACTCAAAGGTTTTGATCCAGGTAAAGTCACATGGGGCATGTGCCTCCATATTTTTTCCAAAATAAGCATTGTCGTGCCTCTTTTATTATGGTGATAACCCTTTTTGCTCATGACATCTTAGGACAACTGTATGCTGTTCAGGGGTGAGAATGATTTTCATTTATTTTTTGTAATTATTATGGAATAATGTTGGAGATTGAATACACTTTTTATCTGCTTAATTGTCAGGAAATTCTGTACACCTGAACCCACTTTCTGTGCTCCTTAATTTATGAAGTACTAGATCTTCCCAGGGGCCAGGGTGAAGTATACTAGATCATCTTGATATTTTCGAACTTTTTAAGGCTACTGGATTACAAAAGGTGTGGAGATTATATGGCATAAATATAGTCCTCGTGAAGTAAGAGGGAGATGAACTCATCCAGATCTTTTTAGAATGGTGAAGATAGGATCTGTCCAAGGCTATCAAGTATAGTTTTGGGATTTCATTAAGCTTAAATTTACTGAGGCAACCTTGACACAATTTAGTCATGGCAAAGGTTCATCGGCTAATGTAATAACTTGTTAAAGGTTTATTATGGATAACAAAAGACTGAGTTGATGAAAATTTAAGTTGATCACTGACCTGACCTGCCATTACATTATAGTCATCATATGCAGGAACAAACGACAGGTTCTTTTCAGAGGCGACATGCTCACATGTTTCCTTCCTGTGAAAACGATAACAAATGAAGCAAAAGCAGTTATATTATTGATTAAAACCCTGGATATAGAAGGTCTTTCTATATTCATTGACAATCTTTCAGAACTAATATCAAAACGGAACAAGACAATGGTTTAAACATGCAGGCATTGCAAGACTCAGTAATACATAATATCTTACCATTCCTTCTGAAACAAGTTCTGAGTTAACCTTATAGTCTCAATACATTTCCCCTTGTTTTGCATAGCCAAATCTTAATACAGACCAAATAAAACATTTCGATCTTTGTAAGTAGTGTCATATCAGCTGTGATGTTCTGAATGACAATCATACAATATTCACCATGAAGCAAAAACCGGGAAGAGGATATCTAATGTATCTTTAATTGTTCATTACCTTGATTGTTGGGTTGGTTCGCAGAAGACCACATCAGCTCCGTACCACCTGATGGCATCCACCTTGACCGAAGCGGTAGTGTGGGGCACCACAACGGTGCATGGTACCCCAACCATCTGGGCAGCACAGGCCAGCCCTGAGCCATGGTTACCTGTACTATGGGTGACCTATAGGTGAAATTACATACAATCCAGACTATGAACAAAAAATCAAACAATGGAAATATATTATGAAAATTACCCTTTCCCATACAACCTTCAATGTAAATGAAATGCATAATAAATTACCTTGCACATCATTTAATTTCAAGATTTATGGATCGAATGTAAATATTGACTTAGTTTGTTAATTGTATTCGATTAGTTTCCTAATTTTTTAATTGATCAAGAAATAAAAACAGTTGGATGTTTATGTGTGCAACACTAATTTTTTCTCAATTAATTATTACACATATATAAAAAGCAATCCTGAGAGCCATCAATTCACAATTTACTGCCATATTTTCAAATTAGAATGAATGAGTTCTGTATTTTTCAAATGATAAGTTTTTCTTGATCGTAGCCTACATACTCACCACACCATTTGTCTGTGCTTGATTTTCCTTCAATAAAAGAATCTGCATGTCAAAAGAATACACATAGCAAATTGATTAATTGACAAATATACCTTAATGGAATATCCTGTTGTTTGTGGATTGAAATTATCTGTCGTTAAAACCTTTTTTAATTTGCTTTTAAATGATTTTTTGTGAATATCATGATTCCATTTTTATATTCAACAAAGGGAAACAAATTTTCCACAAGGGGTCAATCAATGCTCAATTTAAATTCAAATTTCTACTCTTAAAATATCAATATTGTTGGTATCGCTGTTGGAGCTTATCAATTACAAATCAATTTTTGGTCCAAAGGCTATCATAAGACTTGCAAGTCATTTCATATTCCTGATTGATTGAATAAGCCTGCTTTTTCACAACAGAAAGTAGAGATTATTTTATCAAAGTTGCAATAGGCATAGTTAGTGAAAAAAATATGAGTTAGAGTATAGCAAATATGTGGTAAATTTTCTAAACAGTCACAAATAAGCAAAGTGGGCAAGCAAAAATTTGACCTTTAAAATAGTCGAAAATTAAATCTTGTGAAAAGATTTCACACAATACAGAAAATAATTTCATATTTTACCCTTTTCCCTTTATTACCTTACTCCCCCCCCCCCTTCCTACCCTCTGGTACATCAGTGGTTAAAGCTGATCTACCATTTTAAAGTTTGCAATCAATTATAACATCATCTTAATCTACTTATTTTATGATGGTGATAATCATTGTCAGCGAGCATCCATTTTGGATTTTAGGAGATTAAAAATTTGAATCTTGGATTTCCCCTTTCTAGGATGCTGACTCATATCCTGCAACCACTGCCATGGACCAATTGGCAGGTTGTCCTTTTTATCCTCAGGCTATAGTTACATATATTTAGTTTTTGATTTATAAAACCAATTATTTTATATAAAAATAATAAAATGTATATCCAGATCATTTGATAAAACCCACTTAGTCCTGTACATATATGTATCCAAGTCATCTCTCAATCACCACTATTGAGTAACAAGAAGCAGATCCATATGTAGTACCGGTACTTAGTACTTACAGTTGCTTTGTAATACAAAAACAATGTAAGGAATAAATATCATTAACGGAATATGAGCCCCCATACTACATGACTATATCACATATTTCTTTTTTTTTGTATCATGTTTAATCCATTCTACATGTAAACTGTGTATGGTCATTTATTTTCTAAAGTTCTATTCTGGATATTCTCTGTATATTGACTTTGTTTCATACTTCAAATTAAGTAGGTCGAAATATCGGTGCATAAGTTTCATTGTAAAATAATTGTTTTGCTTTTTTCAAATTGACAATCAAATTTCTTTAAAATTGTCAACTTATAACTCAAACTGTCATATTGATTTTCCCAACCTTACTGACCATTCTATAAAATATGAAATCTATTTAAAAAAATAGACATATAGGCCTATACAGGTTTTGCAGATAAAAAAAACACACTAACAAAAAAAAAGTCTCATAACCGGCTAATTTATCACTAGAATCCTCATCAATTTTCCGATATCTTCATATAATCATCATCACCATCACAACCACCATCACAATCATGATTATCAAAAACATCATCAGTATGATAAAAGTCATGACCATTAACTTTGAACAGTCTTCACTGTCAACACCATTGTTGTCATCACCATTCGTTCATTCATTATCACCGATTACGATTATTTATCATAGATCTCTGAGCGTTTCCAGTATATTTCTGGTATACTACTACTAATCATCATCATCATCCCTGACATCATCCCCAAGATCACTCACACGTATTGCGAGGTTAGTATTAGTATACTAACCTCGCACCATGAACCGCGTTTGGCAGTGGATTTCTAACTAGTGGGTCGCGCGTGCTGCGATCCCACTTCTGGTGTCTACAACACACGACTTCTATGGCTTGATTTTTCTGTAATGAACCCTTGAGTGCCCCAAGATCGCCTTCACCAGCACCAAAATCATCATGAATAAAACTCAACATCATCACCATCTTCCACATCGCATACACAATATTTACAATCATCGTCAACATGCATATATATCGTCATCATCATCATCACACCACCATCATCACTACTACCTCGTGATGGTTCGTGTAGGCTCCACTAGACTACCGCTACACAAACGATGAACCAACACCCAAGGTACGGTACATCACCACCACATCCATGACATCATCACCATGCATCATCATCAGCATCATCATCACCGCCATGCACCATCACACACCATCATCATTCATCACCCATCATTCATCATCATTACCAACATCATCATCACCACCATTCACCAAACATCATCACCATGATCACCATAATTGATGAAGATCATGACAACATCATCATCGAAGATGATGTTGTCATGACATGATCTACATCAATTGCCATCTTAACTTCATGATCTTGAATTGGAAGCGGAACATGATTTAACTCCCAATAAATCTCAATCACACTCAGATTCATTCAGATATCTTTCGATCAATTAGACAAATAACTAAAAAAAACTCTAGCTTACAGCATTTAAAGCTCCCCGAATCTTGAAAGAGCCTGTTTTCTGAAGATTTTCAGCCTTGAAAAACACATTCCTTCCTGTCAATTTGTCAACTGTACCACTAGTGAAAACTGGAGTTGGACTAATATAATTTGCTACTCTTTTCGAAGCACCAAGTATCTTATCAAACAACATTGTGTTTTCAATCAGTGACAGTCAGTCCCATTTGCACCTTCTTGACTCAAGCATACATTACATGTAGGCAATCTCAATGCTAAACATTGGGGTATAAAGCTTACTACAGCTGCAGTAAAACTACGACACCAATGACCTTATCATATCCAGACCTAGGTGGTGTCTATATTGTTTACAGGTGATGCGAATGAAGCAGACGCCGGTAGTGAAGAACCATTGCTTCCGGGGTTATTGGGCGGAGTTTACAAGAAGCGAGAAGGTAATTGGTTGGTTATTGACCCTCATTTCCTTATGTGGCCAATCAAGCCGCCTATCGGTAAATTCGTGTGAAGTCGAAGAGCTCCTCAGCTCACCGCACTGTGTACTTCGTCGATAATTGAGAGAGAGTAACACAATTGCGTTGGCAAAATTTCACAAAAATACTTGAAAAAATGTGAAGATAATCCAACTTTCTGATCGCAACTGAAGAGTATTCCTGGTGTATTCAATATAGGAAAAAGAGGTTCTCGGTGAAAATGCGTAGCTATAATTAGCTATCCGAAGATGTCATATGTCTGGAGATCGAGAGTGACCGCTTTCGTGGCATTCTCGTACGCTAGCGCATCGGCCTAGGTCCTCTCTGAATAGCCGCTACTGTGACTGTGAGCTAAAGCAGTGCTGCCAAGTCTTTTCTGCATTCAGCTGTGTACTGCATTCCCGGACCATGCCCGAACTGCATTGCCACTTTCAACATGGATTATCGATTGGATCATTACATGTGAATGTTCACAGTTACCAGCCAGAGTTGTACTTTAAATTTTAGAATGATTTAAAATTCTAATTTCTATCTTCATTGAAATATTTATTTTATTGGCTTTGGGTGTAAACCAAAATAAAAAGAATGAATAATCAACGGCCATCTTCGCTCGCGGTTGGAGAAAGGAAAAATCGCATTGTTGTTCGTGGAACAGGAGCAGGAAAAAGAAAAAACAAGACTTTGAGTCAAAAAGTGAGATAATCCTCTTTTTTTTAATTCTCATATTCATTGATTAAATTTTAGTCATGTTAAATAATTTAGAATAGTGTACAATAATGTTGATTTGGTCATTCAATGAAATGTTAAAAATAAAAGAAGGTCAGAAGGCATGGAAGGTGTCTTGCCTCTAACTTAGCTGGGAGTGGGAGTTTTTTTGTATGATAGATCTACTATTTTTAAAAATAAGCCATGTTTGGCCCACTGCAAGGCCAAGTTGGTGCCAAACATCTTGAAAATATCAAGTTCCTAATTTGCACATTAAATGATGTTGACCAGTATTTGTATTTCTTTCAAATTTATACCGAATTAAACCTTTAAATTATTACGTCCTGGACCTGGTATCATTGTGTGATTTATGCAAATCGATGTCTTTGATTTGCATATATATATAAATCACATAATATGCACTACCACAGTTACAGTACCAGGTCCAGGATGTAATAATTTAAAGGTTTAATTCTGTATAAATTTGAAGTGTAATTCAACTTCCCTTTCTTAAAATTTTTTTTCTTAGGTCACCTTGGAAAGAGTACTTGGAATAACCGTTAAGGACAACTGTACGTTGACCTGTGACCCGAACACAGGTCATGTGGCTTATGTTGCTGGGTGAGTAATAAGGATCAACCTGGGGGCAGTTTCATACAGAGAACTTTACAACTGTTGTAACTTTTTCATTATGGCAACTACCATGGTAACAGGG
The DNA here is from genome assembly GCF_037042905.1 of Lytechinus pictus. NCBI lineage: Eukaryota > Metazoa > Echinodermata > Echinoidea > Temnopleuroida > Toxopneustidae > Lytechinus > Lytechinus pictus. The sequence goes on from NC_087251.1 coordinate 16,647,525, forward strand.
CTCAGCAGCCAATCAAAATCAAGGTTACCATGGTACATGTAGTTGCCATAATGGCAAAGTTACAATAGTTGTATGCAACTTTGTATGAAATGGGCCCCAGTTGTTATACCTTTCTGAATATAGTGGAAAATACTTTTGGTTGTACAGTGTGTTTTGCTTTTGAAAATTTTAATGTAGACCTATTTTCTAAATACAACTATTACGTAGTTCTACAAACATATGTAGATGTGACTTTTCTGTATAATATTCATTCTGCGTCTTGATGTCCAGAACATGTCCTGTTTTGCTCCAATGGTTGGTTGGTTAGATGATTTTTATTTTAAAATCCATTAATTTTGACTATTATCGCCTTCTTTATAATAACCAGAAATATTTTTCATTGTTTTTTTTTTCATTACCGTATCATTCGTCCACTCATAAAAAATCATTCATGTGTGTAGATTTTTTTTAATTTGGAAATCTTTAAGATTGCTCACCAAGTCCGTGTATGCGCTATCCTGACAAACTTGCTTGTGTTACATGTACATGGCAAGTGTTTCTCAGGTATAAAATCCCCTATGTCTTCAAGTGCAGACAAGGGGGTGCTCATTGTTATCATAGACTTTATACATGTACATGTGACTCTGGCTAAGGCTGAGGCCAAGACCGACACAATGCGGCATCGAGGCTGGTCTGACTCTTGACTACATCCCTGTCAATTATCATAAAATAATAAAAGACACTACAAATACTCTAGTCAGTGATTTGTAGAGTATGTAAATGTATGTATCTTGGATTGCCAACTTCAGCCTGTAATTCTTACCATGTCCCCACTCGTAACTAGTATTTACTCTAGTGAATACTGTATACAGTAAGCTGGAATTTTTGTGATTTTATTTACTAGGTCCAACTCTGCCACAGTTGCCATTCTTGTAAACCAATATTGTGAATGCAAAAATCTGTGACTATAGTATGCTGAAAAGAATAAAACTAGAATGATGAAGATATAAAATATTGGCTGATACATGTACATACAGAGGGGGTGGGGCTGGGACGTGGGTGCTTAGAAAATAATTTAACATTCATTCAATTTTAAATCATGTACTACAAGGAAACTGCTCTTTTCCATTCATGTTAGTACCAGGGGCCTATTGCGTTTAAAAGTTTTAAAAAATAATTTATTAAACCATTAAAATGAAAACTTGCATTAATACCATTCAACCATGACTTCAATACAGGAAGTAAAATTCAGGTAAAAATAACATGAGTTTTCTCCAGTAAAAGGTTTGTGCAACAGGGCACAGGCAGTAAAGTCTTGATGGAACATCAAAATTTGTAAACAAATGACTTCACCAGGAAATGGTCTGGAAACCAGATGTAGCCTGCATCAGAAGGCCACAAAAGTTAGAAAACACTACCGAGGCTCATACAAAGTTCACCACACTGACTACAAGTCTATACATGTACCTTCCAATTTTATGTCAGTCTGTACCTCTCTTATCTGTATTATTATTATTTTCCCCAAATTTTGTGTCAGTCATATCACAGCTGGGTTTGTAGGATTTAGTATGGAAGAAAGAGCAAGGGTAGGGGTAAGACCTGCAGATTAACATCCTTTGGTCAGACTCCAAAAAAGAAGATACATACTGGATACATCTGCACATTTGCAAATTTGGTTACAAATAATATAATATTTTCATAAATTTCTACTGACCCCCCCCCCAAAAAAAAAGATAACTTTAGGACGATTCTTAAAATACAGCAATTCTGTGTTTGGTACATGTAGATCTATGAAGAATAGTGTACTGTTATGGATAAAAATCCAACAAATGCACACCCCCCTCCTTTCAGTGTTTAGCTTTGTGACAAAAGTTGATTTAAATTTTAATTGGGGTATATACTTCATATTTCTGCAAGGATGTATTGGAAATGCTTGAATTAGATTCATATCTTGGCCTAAATATTTACTTGGTTCATACAGTATATTTAGGGCCTACACAATTGAATATGATCCAATAATCATGTTGCTGAATTAAGGATAAATTAAAATACTGCACAAGATTTTGTACTACATACTACTTCAAGTATAAAAGCAAGACTATCTGACTGCCTGTGGACAGGCACTCATTATGATTTAGGAATGCGTAATAGTAGTTAAGTTGGCTGTGAATCTGCTAGAGACATTTAATCACAGTGACCTGAATGAAATGAAATCATATTTCAGCTTGCACCTTCACGCAGAGCTCACAGCAACACTGTGGGTTCGCATTTCATCCAGTAGAAATACCCAAGACCTCCAGTCCATGTAGTTTGTTGACATCTGGATGGGGTGTAATATGTTGCCCTTTCAAATTGACCTACAAATGTTGTTTTAATGACCATGCTTCAATTTAATGTGAAGGATCAGCATTCAGCAATCACTATCAGTATAGGCCTACTGTATCGCTATGATATCTTTTTCTTCTCCTTTGATCCATTTCTCTCTCTGGAATTAGCTTTCCCTCTCTGTTTCTCTGCCTGTCTCTCCCCCCCCCCCAAAAAAAAAAGATTTCAGCTGCCGAAATATACGAGTCTTTGATGCTGCTAAGTTTTGGGTTGGTCAAAACTCTAAAGTTCATCATCTACTTCAAAATTTTGGCCCACCAAAACACACATTCACAACATGTTACCTTGGATTTTAGGCTGTTCAAAAACTCTTTTTATCCTTTCCCACCAGTGACCAGTGTAAGGCTTGCCCTGCTTGGACCTGAACCACCGTTTTGCCAGGCCAAACTTTGGGCCAGCGAAAATGATTTTCAAGACCTGTCAATTGGTTTCACCATTTTGTTGTACTTCATGGTTTCACATGACAATTTCGGATGACCCAAAGGATCTTGATTAAAAGCATCTCTCTGATCTGTCTTTCTCCCTGTCCCCTTTCAGCACTACCCCTTCCTACCCCCCCCCCTTCCCCGATATCTGCCAATGCTCACTCATAGCGCACTCCAGCAAAGTGTTTTGACCCAAAATCTCATGTTTTGCTCCGAAGCAGGTGTGAATTCAAATTACTTGTGGGCTGTTGCGAAATCTTTGAACATGTAATTGAGTTATTACACATGTTATTTTGTGTTTTTTATCATATTTTTTTTCTTTATAGAGATTTTGTTCTTTTCTGTTAATTTGTTAGAGACATAACTGACATTTAAAATAAAAAAAGTTTCATTCAAAACAGTGGACCGTGGACTCATGGATAAAATAGCATAGTTAACCATGGCAACAGGCATCAATTTGGCATGCTGTGGCAGCGCACATCAGCATTGGGATATCTTTTTAATATACACAGTAAATAAGTGTAATTTATGCAGGAAATCTGCATAAACCATGGGTTAAAAACTGATGGTTTTCAAAACCACCTTTGTGAATTCAAGCCTTAGGCTGTTCTTTCTTTAGTGCTTCTTCTTAAACTGCATTTCTATACATGTAAGCCTTCTTATTCATGGTTTCTGACCAGTGGGCTGAATCTTTATTATGGACTCCTAATGACTCTGGATGTTTGTCCACATGAGCCAAAGAACACTTGAATAAGGAAAATCAATGCAAGGTTCTTTGCTAATCCAATGAATATAAGTTTAATTTACTTGAAGGTAACAGAATAACAAATAAGGAAGAAACTTTCTTTTCATACATGACCTTTAAAACAAGAAATGAAAATGTACCTTGTTGTAGGTACATGTAGGCCCTTTGTAGGACTATTGTAGTTTAGAAGTTTTGCATGGAATGAGGATTTTTAGGTCCTTTCTTGATGTTCAGACAGTTAATTGTAAAATTAGTTGAACTCAATTTTTATGTTCAATTTAAGCATGACATGTCATGCCTTCATGTAGGCAACATTAATTTATCAGTAAAAATGTATTTTCAACGAGACATCTCTATACAGTTGTAATCATCCACTTGGGTGAATTTGATTTGTTATTCAAAATTTTGAAAAACAAATAAGATCTTCTGTAATAACTACTTAGATCTATGGGTTTTGCAAGAGAGTCTAACATACATTTATAGGTTCTCTCACTGGTTGGTCTAAAAACTAAATTCTAAGATTTTTGTTGATTCAGGTTATAAATAGTACATGTAAATGAACAAGTTAACAAGATAAGTTTTGTCAGGTTATGTGTCGTAGGGAGCAATGCTTTCTGATGAAGGCCTACACATGACGACATGCATGTGTACAACTTGTTTCATTGCAGTGTTTAGTCACAGTTTGTGGTTTTCTAGATTAACTCAGAGCTTCCAAGTCTCCCGGATCCTGCGGGAGAATACTGGATTTCGATCCAATCTCCCGTTCTCCCGACCCCTTGCCAAAATCTCCCGGATAATTGTGATTTTTAGCTGTTCAATTGTAAAATTCATACAAACGACTGTTTTACGAGTCTAGCATGTTCAACTCCCTTTACACCCACGTGGAAACTCCTTATCACATTTTCATTTTACCCAGTTACTTTTACCAGTTTTTGTATAATCGTACATTGATTTCCAATGTAAATGAAGATAATTTTACCGAACGACTGGTGAATTAGTCTAACAAGCAATTTTTTTTTCTGGTTCTGCAATGTGCGTGATGGAAACACTTTAGCGGCACTCCATGCACATGCCCCCCGACGCGCCCCGGCGCGGCACTGCCTGGTCTCCGGTAGACTGCGCCGCGGCAGGAGGCTATGCGAGAAGGGAAGTCCGATGCATTTTTCGGAAGCTTTTGTGCGCTTTATTCGAGCTGAAACTGTGGATCAACGATGGGTTACTATTATAATTACACCCTGACTTTTAGGAATAATTTTATTGACAATCCTGAAGAGCAGAACTTGAAGCAAAGTGGAGATTTTTTTGCCTACTTTTACTTGGGTTGATCGGATTCGAACATTTTCCCTTTCGTGAGTGAGCTAGCCTGGCGCTGGCTGGCTGTGCGTGCTTGCTACAAAAAGGCAATTTTCACAGGAATCCCTCGGCCCTCAGAGACTTTAAACAGGCCACATATAAGTCTTTACAGGGCACACATGAGTATTACAGACCCCCATTGACTCACGTGTTAAATCATAGCTCATCAAAAAATCATCAAAAATCAATCCCTCGATAGATTTTGCTTTAATTCTCTGACATTAGCCACAATTAATTGTACATTAAGACCTGATATGTTAATCGGGTACTTGCCCGGCTCAATCAAAAGTTAAGTGGCCTGAAATAAGACTAACCATAATTTCGGCCAGTTCATCGCCAGAAAAACCCGAACTGCATTGTGGGTAATAATAATTAAAATTAAATACAAAAATGCAGTCTAGCCTCCCCAAAGGCCTTTATTATGAAAGAGTATGAACATGACATTGTTTCTATCATTTATATTTTGATATACAAACATTTTGTCCATTTCTAATGAATTATTTTAATAAATAAAGTCATGTGATCTTTACTTACGCCTGTCCGACATGCTTTGCGCGCGGTTGAATTACTCTCATGTGCCCTATACTGAGGGTCGAACAAAGAAAAGTTGAATATTTTGGTCTCAAAAGAAAGAGTGGGTTGTCCTGAATAGATTGATACCTTGCATTCAATACCTAATCTGACTAAACGCGTTAAAAGAAAAGAAAACGTCTCATTAGACGCCCCTCATTTTAATGTAAAAATACAGTGTTCCATTTATATGATTTGTGCGCTTCCTATAGGCTATGGTATTGCAGCTACAAGTTATACTTGTTTGATGTCCATCAATGGGCTAAAATATATATTGTGTGGAGTTAAAACTTCTTGTTAGCATGTTCAATTTTGTTCGAAGTGATTTATTACCTTTTTTATTCGCATAAAAATAAACAAAGTAAATAAAAGAAAATGGATAACAAACAAAGAGTGTAAGCAATTATTGTGCTCATATCGCCTCTCTTCCTCATTATAACTCACAAGCTGGAGGGGGGGGGTGCTATAGATATATACCATCGACCCCGCCCTGCTTACAAGACAGGAGGATGAGGTGTACCCCGACTCAGCTCTCCCCCCCCCCCCTCGCGTAGCTTTCAACGAAGTGAATAGTATTCAAGTGCGCAATCCACATCTGACTGAGACAAGTTTATGTATTTTAATGTTTTGTTCATCTTTCTTTCTCGGCGTGCTCTAAACACTAAAATTGGGAATCCTTGATGATAATTAGTAGTTATTTATCATTTTTAAATCCTACTTATTTCATTTCACACACTCAAACCAACCAGATCTGATCTCCTGTTGGCAGTAGAAACTCGCATTTCTGCATGATAAATGATAATAAGCATTGAATATGCATTTGAAAGCGTCATTTCATCATAGTAAGCGATAAATGCACTAAATGCCGAGTTATATACCGATCACCTGTTGTCAAACATAACACATTTCATTGTATAAAACTGTTTAAAGCATTCCATCACTGATTTCTAGCAGACGACGCTCAGCCTTAGCAACGACTGTGTAGAAGTGTAGTCGCGGTACAGGGCACACATGAGTATTACAGACCCCCATTGACTCACGTGTTAAATCATAGCTCATCAAAAAATCATCAAAAATCAATCCCTCGATAGATTTTGCTTTAATTCTCTGACATTAGCCACAATTAATTGTACATTACGACCTGATATGTTAATCGGGTACTTGCCCGGCTCAATCAAAAGTTAAGTGGCCTGAAATAAGACTAACCATAATTTCGGCCAGTTCATCGCCAGAAAAACCCGAACTGCATTGTGGGTAATAATAATTAAAATGAAATACAAAAATGCAGTCTAGCCTCCCCAAAGGCCTTTATTATGAAAGAGTATGAACATGACATTGTTTCTATCATTTATATTTTGATATACAAACATTTTGTCCATTTTTAATGAATTATTTTAATAAATAAAGTCATGTGATCTTTACTTACGCCTGTCCGACATGCTTTGCGCGCGGTTGAATTACTCTCATGTGCCCTACAGGGCCAGGCAAGCTCATCTTCCACTACTGCAGCCCTTTCCCCCTCTGGACAATAAAGGTATTTTCATGTTGAATGCATTCTTTTATGAATCATTTTATGTTCTACTGTATTGCCTGAAGCTTGAACTTATTTTTTTAGTCAATGACAGACAATTCATGAAATCTCTCTAATGTGCATTTAATCTATGTGCCAAAAGTTTTGATGGTTTAGACAGCTGTCGGATACTATCAAATGTTGTTTCTTAATGAGTTTTGCTACCCAAAACTCCCGTCCGTGGGACATTTTGCCGCGCGCTCCCTCACAAAATCATACCTCCGCGAAATCTTCTGGATTCTATCATCCCAATGTTGGCAGCTCTGTTAACTAGTGTCTCAGAATGTGATGAAATATGTAGAAAACAGGAAGCAACATGCCAAGGTAACCAGTTGATTACAAATACAAGGTGCTACTAAACTAAGTTTAGCCAAAGTCACAAGCCTAATATTCTTTCTCGGTTTCCAAACTTTCCATAATTTTCACTTTTTCAGGTATGCCAAGTCTAGTTTTCTACACTGTACATTACAGGTGTATTTAAACATACTTTAGAAATCAATGGAACAGAATTCTTGTCATACAGTACCTGCATGTACATACATGTAGATGTATACAGAAGTATCAATAATTATGCAAAATATGAGTTGATTTAATAGTTGTTTGTTAATTCATGTCTTGTTCTGACTCATGTCTTGTTCTGACAATCAAATTGATGCAGATGCATGTACTCTGGGGAATTCTACCTTAGATGTTGTTTCATTGCTTTGCAATTAACTTACAAAGTTACAGTAGAATTTTTAGTCAATTTAGAGAATTTTTCTATTCCTTTTACTTTAAATTTGAAAATATTTCTTATTACAGCTTTCAACAATTTGCTCCTTAAATGAAATAAAACGAAACAAAATGAAATAACAAAATTTAAACAATCAGCATGATACTACATTGTAGCAATGTATCACGTTTACTCTGACATTGTGAAGTAAGAGAACTTGGTGTGATGAAACCAGAATCAATAATCCATTCTTATTCTGCTGCTAGTGTTGAAAAGGAACCTCACCGAGTTCCTTGATTTGTTTGTGTGGACAGAGTGACGTAGGTAGCTCGCCCAGTCCAGCTTAATGCCCCGACCTGGAGTCAATTTCTTCAGGCATTTCTTTTAATGTCCTCAGTGCTTGGTGCGTCATGAGATCATACCTTATCCCTGTGCTCTATAAAGATCGTTTCCCATCTCTTTACGACTATTGGCACTGACCATCTAAGAAGCATCCTCGATTTACTTCTTTGACCTGATTAATTGGCAAGATAATGACCTTTCATTACATACAAATTTTAAGTGTATATTATCCAAGAAAAAAAATGAGTTTCTGCATTACAACAATTTTGTTGGTAAAAAAAATGATATAAACTAAAATTTACCAACATTGCTTTGATCTGATTTATTAATGGCCAGGTAATAACCCTTTCATTGCATGGTCCAAATTTACAGTGTACATTTGCTGGAAGACAATTAGTTTCTGGGGCGCATCTGGGCTGATGTCATGATTTTGTTTGATGTGGGACCCATTTCATAAAGCTTGTTTTAATAACAAATTTGCAATAACAGTTAAAAGCTACTGAAATCATTCAGTCTGATTGGTTGAGAGTGTATTTGTTAAAGAAATTGAGCATTTGTTATTATAACGAGTTGCCATCAATGGCAAGTTTGGAGGGAAATTTTTCTGATTGGTAAACCAGTCAGTCCTATGAACAATTTGTCTGTGAAACAGTGATCTTTTACCATTTTGGGATTTGTAATACAAAGGTTTGCAAACAATAATAAGTTTGAATTAATACTTTCTGAGATTAGTGACAAAAAGTCAGTCTCTTAAAAAAAATTTATATGGTTTGACCATTGTCATTTTGAAATATAGCAAACTTGTACATATATATACATGTTTAATGTAATACTGTCAAGGTCTATTTATCACATACATGTACGTGGAGTCATTTTGTGACATGATTATGTATCTCCACATTTCATTTGGAAGAAAAACAAAGAAAAGTACAGTACATACAAATTGTTTGTAAATGTATGCTCTTTCATCAAACTATTCTTCATTTCAATAAATCTTGCTAAAAATACTACTGGGTATTCAAAAAAATGACTTCATCTACATGTTCACCAAGCCAGTGAACAAATCTCTAAAATTTTCACCTAAATCCTGCCAAAATTTAATTTGTTATGTTAATTATCCTGCTTTTTACTGACTAGCTTGGCTGTGGCAACAAACAATCTTTCAGCATTGGGAGGGTCATACATGTGTCATACATGTTACACCCAACAGTAGTCAAGTCGGGAACCAAGGGAGATAAAGACTTAAAAATAACATGAACCTGTAGCATTTCCTCAAAATTAGATACATGATAGTTTGGTAGGTCATGTACAAGCGCATGGCTGTGGATTAAATTACTATTTTATTGTTAAGTTCTAGGAGTAATAGCATGAAAACCTGTCTTTTACATACTACATGTAGTTCTAAGACAGTTTCTTGATTTATCTGAAGAGTGTTTTGTTTTGTTATAAATATTCATGTGAAATTATTTGGAACAAATTTACATTTCACTTGTGAATACAGATAGTGTTGTACACATTTGTACTGTATGAGGATAGATTATAAGTTAAACTATTAAAGTTCTCCTGCTTTCCTATATTTTCTTATATTTGCCCTTTTTAAATGTTTTGGGTGATTTATGTTACCCTATTAAAACTTAGAAGCTCAGCACTGATCTACTTTTTAATATAGGGTTTATGCAACAAGCTGTGTTCTTTTGTGCATTGTACTTTGTAGGCCTATACCCATTATCTAATGTAGTCTATTTGTCTGTATATTTCCTGTGGTTGCAGACTGCAAAGTACTACTTCTCATAATATATTACCAGTTGCAGGTGATTATACCACCGCATGGGGCATACTAGTGTCTCTGCCTAATCCGTAGCCCACAAAGAAGGTATACCCCTTTATGTAGTATTGTACACATACAGACTATTTTTTAATACTGTTGAATAGTCTAATCCCACACTCTTACAAGTATGTTCTGTACAGTACAAGGCATGTTCAAGATAACTTGAGTGGTTGACTTTCGTACGTTCAGACTTGGGAGTCAGATGAACCTGACATAGTTTTTGTATTTTACTACTTTGACATAAAGTTAAAGATATTGGACATGTATGACTACTTTGACTTGAACTTTGAAGATGTTATTTGTAAGATTTTTTTTAGTTCTTGAATGATCATACTGTACATACATGTTTGTAGATACATTTCTAGCGAAATATATACCCTTTTTTTTCTCATTATTTTAGCGTTTTTGATACCCTAATATTACATTACATACGTAATGTGCCCAATCTTGTAAAAGAGATCCTTTTTATATGTTTCTTTGGTCATGCATGATGGTATCCACTCATCAATGGAAGTGGCTTCCCCCGGTATGAAAGTTGTTTTTCTGCATTGTCTCTTACTTTTTTGTTTTGAACTCAATCAAATGGAAATTCACAAGAGCTACAAATTGCCCTCTATGTAATTTTTGCACCAGTGATTAATGTGAGATCTGATAGAAAACCATATAAAATCAGAATAGCTTTTAAGGCGGTGCTGCACCATCCCGAGTTTGCTCAATCTCGAGATTTTAGCCCGATCAGCCCTCTTCGCGATTAATCTCGAGATTCAAGAAACCCCGTCTGCACCATCCCACGAAGAGCGATTCCTGCTCGAGCGAGGCAACAAGCCCGATATTACGAGCATGCGCACTTTCGGATCTTGGAGTTTCAACGGCCCGCGCTTTTGAATAACTTCCCGCGATATGCAAGCAATGTACTCCTTTCACTAGCACTTTCGCCGAATTCAACCGGTGTTATGCAACAATCCTCTCAGCTCAGCTCAGCGAGTGAAGAAGTGATGTATTCTTCGTTAAATATGATGGCGGAGTAGGAGGCAACGACAGAGAGAGAGAGAGGGAGAGAAGGAGGAAAGAAATGCTATTTGCTCACATTTTGTGAAGGAATAAGACAACACTGCTGTCAGTGTTGTTATTGAATATGACCATCGTCAATGAGCGCCTCCCCCTTCGGTCTGGTCTCTCCCAAAATCCATTCACTGGTGGGACACCATCGTTGCTTATGAACGCTATTCGCATGTATAAAGTTGACTTTCGCACGTGTTTATGTTTTGACCAAGGCGGAAGTGGAACGCGAATTGCATTATGGACTGACGTCATGAATAAATTACCCCGAGTCCAATCTCGAGTGCGTCTGCACCGACGAATTAGCGGGATAATTCGTAAAATAGCGCGCTATTTTGCAAATAAACCCGAGTTGACTTGGGATTGCAATCTCGAGATTAATCCTACGAACTAGCGCGATAATTGCGTCTGCACCGCCAACTATCTCGAGATTTTTCAGATCGGGATAATTTGCCGGATCAGAAATAGCGCGCTAATTTGAAAACTCGGGATGGTGCAGACGGCCCTTTAGAGAGAGACATTCCATTATTATGACGGGAAGGACAGTTAATCAGTGGGTCAGAGCCTCTTCATTGTTGACTGTTTTCTTGCTTGAATACTTTACCATAGAAAGTCAGTTTGCTGGTTTCTAGCTAGTGGTTTCCTAAACCAAGCATTCATTGTGTAATTACATGTACATGCAAGTTACTCTGTAGGCCTACTATATATTCTCAATCACTCATATCCCACAATAAATATATAAAATGCTTTGCAGTAGGCCTGTAAAACTGCATACATTGTATATCATAGAGGCCTGTTGGCCGCCCGCCTGTACACCTTGATTTTCAATTTTCACTGGTGTACACATGATATAAAGAGAAAAGGGGAGGGGCAAAGTGTACTTGTACACAGAGGTGGATTCAGGATTTAATAAAGTGATAGGACTAGGAAAATCTTTGAATACAGTGTCTCTGAACAATAAAATTCTTCAAAATTTCATGAAGGGAAAAAAATTACACATTGAATGAAAAGGAACATTGCCAATTTTGAGTGAAAACCTCCATGTCCCCACCCCTTGGAGCCACAATTTACAGTGTATGTACTTAAATGTATTGCTAATTGATTGAAAAAGAAAGGAAAGGGGGGAATAAAAAGAAAAGAAAACAGAGATCATAGACCTCAATTTCTAACACGGTCAACATTTATTTAAAAGTCATACATGTATACATGTAGGTGATATTTCTTGTAAATTTATTAAGAAGAGAAAAGGGATACAAAATAAGAGGAAGACATTTTTTATTAGACCTGTACATCAGAAGAGAATGATTGGAGAAGACAGTCAGTATCATTATCCCATCATACATCGCAATTTGTCACATCTGATGCCACAAGATGAAATATTCATCCAGATCTCTATTGAGACCATTATCTGATTCCTGACATAATGGGCTACATCACCCGGAGGCTTTGAAGTGCGTTCACATCGTAGTGAACAACCTTATTGTGTGACTGACTTTGACATTTCTATGGATGAAAATTACATGCATGTTTTGCAAGATTGAAATGCCAAATCAACCCAGCATTTTTCTTGATTGATACATTAATTAATAAGTAATTTAATAGAGTTTAAATACATACCACCAAGCCACTGGTACATACTACGGCACTGTAGGAAATGTGGGGAGGTCCTGTGACCCCATCCATCCCTCCCTCATTGTTTGGATAAGTTTCATCATGTTTTTTTTATCTGGTATCAACAAATCGATTACAACAAGCAAACACTCCATTCAGGAAGTTGGAAAATGTATAATGAACTTTTGTTCATACTATTGATTAAATTTGGGTGCGTTTGTTTTCAGTCATTTAGTTCCTCATCAACAAAAATATATGTGATAAAGAATAGTTACATTTGAATGTACTGTACAAGTAAATGTATTCAAATAGATAGAAAACATAACTTTCAAATTCTTTTGATTTCTTATCTTAAAAAATCCCGTAATATTTCTTGTATTTTATGTTTAAAAAAAATCAGCATTTCAGTGAGAAAAGAATGATCAACAAGAACAATATATCAGCAAGTGTTTGAAAAACCTAAAAAGCGGCTAAAATCCCCCATAACTTGCGAGTCAAAGAAATATATAATTTGTAATGAAAGTCAGTATTAAAAAGTATCCTATTCTGAAAAAATAATATTTCCAAAATTTTCCAGTGTTACATGTCGTTTCTACCTCCATGAATTAACTTAAAAATAAGTCTGAATGCACATAAATAATGTTTTGTCTACTGTATGTATACAGATGATAACTGATGTATACCAAAAGATTTAGATTTTCTTTGCCAGTGACCAAGACAAACTCCTGTCTGGAAACAACATTAGAACATATAGAAAACATCAATATCGGTTTGAATACATGTGAATGAAGTTGTAAACTGTGTGAAAGAAAATTCAGTCTGACACTTTCCCATACTGGTTCAGTTAGAGCATGTACCACACATCATAATTGGTGATGATTCTAGTTGAACTTGAATTAAATAGTCCATGGAGGTAGAATGAATAGTCTGATGTTGGTGGATATGTCCGATGTTCATTACTATTGACAGCTTTCTTTGGGGATGATTTCTGTTTCTGCATGGTATAGCATAGCCAATGGATCATACAATATTTTGCAAAAAAAATTATATTGAAAGTGACTGTGACCTTGAACTTTCAAGTACAGGCCATGATTTGTATGTTTTGGTAATTTTATTCTTACATAAATGCAGGGGCATCTGGGCATGTACATATGTACATGCCTGCATGCTCATTAAGATTTGAAATGAAGAAAAATTAAAAGCCCCACTTCTCCATAAAAGATCATGCTACACAGTGTATATCTACAGAGTGAAATAATTCAACATATTGATCTGTTTCATTCCTCTTATTTTGTCCCTAACTCTTCCCGTATGACCCCCCAATATAGTAATTTTCTATCTCCCACCATGAAACTCTCCCCTCCCTTGAATTGGGTGCCCCTTAAGAATAGATAGTACCCTGATGCAACAGGGAATCAAATTTGGGTACATTCAAGTAACAATATTTTCAGTTAATATACAGTAATGTATAAGCGTAAGAAATAATCAACTATTTGATCTTGGATGAATGAAAGGTTTCGCCTGACAGTGGGTGGTTTTGTGTATTAGACCTGCATTTAGTGCTTTCCCTTGAATGGTTTCTGATAATATGTTAGCTTGAGACAGGGAGAATTGGGTCAGATATCCGGCAATTAGTACTAACTTTAATGGGTGATTTCTTATTCATGAAACTTCTGGCAGGTCATACATGTTGCATGCTATTACTTGGGTATTTATGTGTGTTACATGTAAGTGGTATAGCAAGTTACCATGTTGATAAATAGAACAGTATGTAGGCCTATACCATAGAATGTAATGTATAATTTAGATAAATCACAACATATGGACTTTTTGAAGTTTGTGTAGGCCACAATGATCAAAGTTTGAAATGGCATCTGACAAAGAATTAGAAGTGTGCATGTTATTTATGCTACTGTACATATGTACATACAACACTTCAGTATATGATTTATAAGGAAACTTGTTTAGGCATGTAAACTGCAACCACCATCATTGTCTTTATAGTCGATTTGACAGTCCCATAGGCTCAATACACCAACCTAGAAATGTTCTTTCCGATGAAGTTTTTTTCTTGATTCGTGTTCCTATGGGGTCCTAGAACAAATTCAGCTTGGTTGCCCAAAGTTGCCGTTTGGGCTATTTTGCTAATTTGCATAAATCCAAAATGGCCGCCAGATGCCATCTAGAAAACCTAACTTTTGATCCCCTTTCCACAAAAATGATGAGTAATGACTCGTTTTAGGGGTTTAGGTGTGTGTAGAACCGATTTCTGGAACCATTTTTACAATATAAGGTCATCTTCAGGTAAAATACAAAATGGCGCCAGATGCCATCTTGAAAAATTGACTTTTGATCCCCTTGCCCCAGAATGACGAGCAATACCTCTGTTTAGGGGTTTTTGGGTGTGTAGAATCCATTTCTGCTTTCTATTTTGCAATATAATGTTTTTTTCGGGTCAAATCCAAGATGGCCGCCATCTGACGCCATCTTGAAATATCAACTTTTGAACCCTTTGCCCCAGAATCATGAATAATAAGTCTATTCGTGAGTCATTTGGTATGTTGATGAAATTCATGATGTAATTTTGCATAAAGGATAATCTTCAGATCAAATCCAATATGGCCGCCAACCGCCATCTTGAAAAATTACTTTCCGTGGCTTATACGTGTAAGAGCTAATGCAAAGGGATTTCAGTATAAGAATACTCATTTCTTTTATTAATTCTTACGTTTTTGTCCCAGAATCATGAGTAATCCCTCTTTTCGTGAGTTATTTGGTATGTTTGATTCCATTTCTGTAAATAATTTTACAATATATGATTATCTCCAGGTCAAAATAATCGAACATGGCCGCTAAACGCCATATTAAGAAAAAATATCTATTTCCCGAGACTATCGAACCTTGAAGAAGTACTCTCCTTAATAAGGTTACTATTATGTATGGGAGCTCATGTAAGGGGATTTCAGTGAGAATGATTCATTTCTTTTGCACTCCATTTTTAGTTCAAGGTCAAGTCACGTCTAAGATGGTCAGATGGTTGATATATTTCGTCATTAACCGCTTACTTTAGAATGAAACCATTCAAGGTTTGGGCTATGATTTCAGGAGTTCTAATCCTTTTTTATTTCTGTCCAACCATACTTTTCCAGTGAAAGGACTTTAAAGTATTATTTGAATTAAAATGTGATTTCTCCGTATTTTTTCAAAGAATTAGTTAACTTATTAACTTTCTTTATAATTATCATTGGACTTTTCCTCCTGACAAGAGCAATTGACTTGGTCAGCAGGAGTGCACTATTTAGCCTCCTGCAGAAGATAGGCTCCCCCGAGATTGTTCCATGGTCAGGATGGATCTCATTCGTGAAATGTTGTACGGAAACGATGTCGCCCCTGCCTCTCAAGAGGTGAGAGTACAAGACCAGACATACATAACAGCTGCCTGTCCTGTGCATGTAAGGAGTTTGGATCACCCATCAGCCTGTGAGACAGAAATCCTGATCGGTTCAAGACACTAACTGTCCTCCAGATATCTATATCAACAGCACGCACTCGTCTGTTTGTGGTGGACTCCTCACCTACCTTGGATCGACTACATACATGTAGCTCCCTTTCACTGGACAAGTATACAAGCACCGGGATAGTAAAATCTGCCAGTCATGGCCAAGCTCCTGTACGGAAGTAAGTCCTTGAAAACGTACGCCGACCAAGAAAAGCGGCTAAACACCTTCCATGTCAGCTGCCTCGGACGTATCATGCACATTAAATGGCAGGACAAAGTGAAAAATACAGACGCCCTTCAGCGTAAGTGCTGGCATCCCCAGCTTATTCTCGCTCCTTAGTCAAAGGCACCTCAAGTGGTTGGGACATGTTCGCCGCATGAAACCTTGGCGAATCCCTTCTTGGATTCACCAAGGTAAGGTGAGCTGTGTGATTGGTCTCACCCCCATCGGTAGATCACACCTCCGTTATAGAGACACCTGCAAATGTGACATAAAACTTGCCGGCATAGACAAGAACACTTGTGAAGATGTAGATGATAGTCGCCATTCTATGGAGAGCTACTAAGTTCAGGGGTCAAGACGTCAGAAAATAATCGGAATGCTAAATTGGCAGACCAAAGACCTAGGAGGAAGGCTAGGGTAGCATCTCTATCTTAACCTGTCTCAGCGCCATCCTCCTTCATCTGTACAAATTTGCTATAGATACTGCCACTCTAGAGTGGAGCTCTACAGTCACTCTCGAAATTGTAAGACCTAGCGCTACACCATCGTGTTTTAAGGGGAACTGATGCCTACCAATCATTGGACACATTGATTTAGAAAAAAAATATTGAGAAAACAATTTCAAATTCAAATAAGACTCTAAAGCCTCTTCAGTACAAAAGTATGGATGGACATTAAAAACAATACAAATGCACGCGAAATAGATCATAGTCCAAACCTAAAGAGGATTCATCATTCTAAGGTGAGCAGTTAATGTCGAAAACTGACATCTCAATTGTGACTTCCCCTTATACTAAAAACTGAGAATTAATACTAGAAATGGGTATTCTTACTGAAATCCCTTTACATAAGCTCTTACACGCATAAGCCTCGGAAAGTAATTTTTTCAAGATCGCGGTTGGCGGCCATCTTGGATTTGATCTGAAGATTATCCTTTTAGGCAAAATTACAGCATAAATTGAATCAACATACCAAATGACTCATGAATAGAGTTATTATTCAGGATTGTGGGGCAAATTAAGGGTTAAAAAATTGATTTTTCAAGATGGCGTCATATGGCGGCCGTCTTGGATTTGACCTGAAGATGACATTATATAGCAAAATAGACAGCATAAATGGATTCTACACACCCAAAAACCCCTAAACAAAGGTATTACTCATCATTCTGGGGCAAGGGGTTCAACTTTAATTTTTCAAGATGGCATCTGGCGGCCATCTTGGATTTGACCTGAAGATGAGCTTATATTGCAAAAACGATTCCAGAAATCGGTTTTACACATCTCTAAACCCCTAAAACGAGTCATTACTCATCATTTTGTGGAAAGGGGTTCAAAAGTTAGGTTTTCAAGATGGCATCTGGCGGCCATTTTGGATTTATGCAAATTAGCAAAATAGCCCAAACGGCAACTTTGGGCAACCAAGCTGAATTTGTTCTAGGACCCCATAGGAACACGAATCAAGAAAAAAACTTCATCGGAAAGAACATTTCTAGGTTCGGAAAATGTCAAATCGACTATTATATCATTGCTACAAAACACTTATTTTCTACTGAAAACTTTAATGAGACACATTGGAGAAACAATCTGTTACAATCAACAGAGTGAGAAAAAAAAGGAAAGAAAAAAAAAACATTTTCAGAAAGGAAACAATATCAGAAAAGAAGAATCTCATCTGGAAACTTGGTGTTTATTTATATTTTTTTAGAATAATGACCAAGTGTTTAGTTGGAGTCATTTCATTGACAAAAGCCAACCCACACAATCATCATTGTGGTTATACTAGAGTGATGGAATGCTACGTAAACAGTGAGCATTGTACAGCAGAAGTGTGCTAGTATTCTGTTTGAATAATTCATTGTTACTTATTCAAAGAGTGCGTTGGAGTGCACTCTTTGAGGTAAATAGACAGAATTTTTTCTTTAAAAAGTCATTTTTTTAACAATAAAAGGTGGCATTCAGGGGGAAACTGAGAAGGTCAAGTCCATGAAGTGTGGCTGTAGTTTAAATTGTTGTTTTTTTGTTTTGTAGAGGTAATGAGGTGTTTGAAATCATTGAGCAAAAATGCCTCATTACATGTACATTTTTATACAAATTATCAGACAGCAAATTACCAAGCTCTGTGTATAATTTACATATACATACATGTAGGTATATGCACATATTTTTTCTATTTTGAAGGAAAATAAGACTTTACACTTTCATAATTATCTATTAAAGATTGATAATGAAAATAACATATTTCATGATTATTGTGTAGAGTCACCTATTCGAAATTGTAAGTGGTACAGTATACAGTATTATACCACTTGTCATGCTTGTTCTTTTTTTTATCAGACAAACAGCAAAATAAGTTGTGTTCTAGATTTAATGAGATCATTGTCTTTGAGATTTCAGCAGAATTTTTTTAAATCAAAGTTTAGGTATAAAATTGAAGTAAGAAATAAAAGATGAAAATATAAACCTACACAAAGTACACTGTACATTTCTGCTCTAGTTTGATATAGAACGTTGTTGAAATAATCATGTTAATGTATATATTTTCTGCAGGTGTGTGATCGTGGTCTTTAATCCAAGGAGAAATAAACAGTTCCATATCTTCAACCAGTCAAAGTAAGTCATTTTGAAAATTCTATTTTTTTTTCCAACTACAGATCTGCTAAAGGATAAGGAAAAGGAATGGATTTTTAAATTTGTTCTAATTGTTACAAAAATTTTCCAGTGTCAGATTCAACCAATGCACACTGAATAAAACCAGTTCTAATTGTGTATGATATTTCCTTCTGTAGTACAAACCTATAATGTTTAATGTACTAGAAAACCAAGGCTTTTTATTTTTCCTTTATACACATAAATCTGCTCTCCTTTAAAATTATGTTTGAATTAACAACAAAACTGGAAATTTAAAGTTGATCATCGAAGAGTACAATGTATATTTTAATTAAAAAAGATCCATATTCATCAGACTGCATATCTAGCAGAACAAATCCTCCCTACTAATATCTCTAACATGTAGCTCTTATGAGACATCCTATGTTACGCTCCGATAATTCTTTTCAACCTGTAAACATTGTTGGAGACAAGCTTATTATGGGTGATTTCTGTTGCCAGGTTACCTGCTTTTGGAGTAGAAGTGGGTGATTTTTCAACCGTAAAACGTCCCCAAATTGCTCCGTTTTGCGACGTCATGGCACCTTGTTTGTGCCTTTGAATACAACTCCTGTGAAATAAAGAGGTTTGATCACCGTGATTTGATCAGATTGTTGCAAATTGTTGCCAAACAGTCTAACGTGGGCTCTTGAATGAAAGCAAACCCACTTGAAATTGGTGAGGTAAGCAAATAAAAATGAACTTGGAAGTCAGCTGTTTACCTTCCAGTGCTTGCACTCTTGGTATTTAAAGTTTGTGTAGAAAAGAAAGGTATTTGCAAGAAGCCTTTTTATACTTTACAATACATGCAAGAACAAATTTTTGTGTTCTTCGTAATTGACCTGTGATGCATGAAGTGTAAAAATTGTCAGTTGAGCTCTGAGTGCAAGAAGGATGTTAATTCCCATATCGGAAGTCATATCACTGCAAAGTTATGAAGAAGTAAAATTCAACAATAACTTTTTTGTAACAATTTTGTATTTTAGCTGCTTACCAGCGAAGTATTTTGCATTAGAAACGCTCAAATGTGTAATTCTAGTAGTAGGAATTAGGGCTTTATGGTTTTTGGTGGATAAGATATAGGATGTGACCAGTATAGTTCAAGGTCTGAACTTGAATTCAACTGTCTTGCTACATGTACACGTAGGAGGAGCTAAAATAAACTTCATGTCTAATGTCCATTTACAGTATTTATGATTATGTCTTGAAGCCTGGGAAAAACTTACTAAGTTAGTACACCCCCCTGCCCTCTAGCTCTGTGGTATAGTGTCACAGATAAAATTTTCACCACCAAACACTCACAGTCCATGGCGACAACAAATTTCATCGAGCAAATTGTGAATTTACACTTGGGAATTTCTTGTTGGGTCTTTTTTAATATTGTTATGATTTTATTTCTTGTTAAATTGTTATGATATTTTGCTCTCATAAATGTTTCAAGAGATGGTATACTCTATCCTGATACATATGCTTCCAGTACAATATAAATATTTTTGAAGGCAAACCAGAAAGCTGCATGATGAAAGGAAATTTGGATATAGAATAAAAAGAAAACTTTGATTCAGAAGTTATGACTTCTTTGATTTCAAGGATTATATTGCCTTTATCAGGTAGTTGTTTGGTTAGAAAGAAAGATATTAAGATGTGGTTGGATAACCAGAAGTTCTGACCCAAATAATCGAATTAGTTATGGTTGGATGGTAAAATGGAAAAGTGAAAATGATCCAAACTCAAAGGCTAGACAGAAAAGGGATGAGGAAGCAATATGTAGACAACAATCCATGATTCCTTATCAAACTTTCTGTAAATCAATAAAAGGATAATACCATTTGTTGACATAACTGTCATCAGATAAGTCATTATGTTACAAAACAATGAAAAGACCTTTGGTTTCGTTCATTAGTTCTTTTGAAAGATATTATAGCATGCTTTATATACTATACACTTGCAATATGCTGCATACATGTATTTCATTGAAGACAGAATTTGTTGAAGGAAGTTATTCTTCAATGATTTTTTTTTCCAAAAAGGTTTTTCTTTGGGGGGTGGGGTTTCTGTACTATTAACATTTTTGTACAACCTAAATATATTATTAATAGTGTTGGGCATGTTCCTTCTGCCCCCCCCCACCCTCGATATTAGATAAAGAAGCTAAATCATATTAAACGTATAAAACATGATGACTACTGAATGATTATTAAATTTATACCGGTCTTAATGGGAGAAGGAAAACAGTTGTAGTTTCATTCATTTCTCCCAATCATAGAGGAAATCCTTTATGACATGAACTGACAGTTCTTTTCCACTTCCTAAAATATGAACATGTGGGAGGAAACAAAGAAATCCATACAAATGTGTCATTCATTTATTAATGGAATTTGACAACATTTTCTCTCTGCCATGTGCTATGCCTGGTCCATTGCCATTGGTGTCGTTGATGTCTCTTCCTTCCCCCTCTGTAAACCACAAGCATTTGGACACAATTTAACCCCTTACTGTAAAGGATGAAACTCAATATTGTCAGTCTTTACGTATTAAAAGAACCCCCCCCCCCTTCAAAAGAAAGAAATATATAAATCATGATAATATTTAATGATAAGTAAATAAATCATATTTACAAATAAAATGGAAAAAAAATGATAGATAATAAAAGCAAGGTCAAGCTGATGATGAACAATATATTCTAATCATTTTTTTTTTAGTTTTAGTTTTAGTTTTTATTTGGGTTTTCATGATTTTATGTAACAAATCACTTATAAACAATACAAGTAATTTGAAAAGAAAAAGAAAAAAGCAAACAAAATTAAACTAAAAACAAAAAGCAGCGTAATGTACACATTATTAGTTTACATTAGAAAAAGTACAGCTTATCAAAGATAATAAGTGATAAACATGTAATAAAAGCAGCCACTTTGTCTCTTAAAGTATTCCTCATCCCCTATAGTACAGTAAAGGCAAGAATGTAAATAACAGAGGGATAAAAATCAGGTGATTTACCTATTATTAGAGATTAACAAAATTCCATCCTCATAAAGGCATATTAAGATATTCTTCAGTTACAAAAATTAATATTGATAGAATATCTTACAACTTAAATGTCCATTTCCGAAAATGGCTTGTAAGTTTATTATTTTTCTTGGCAATACGATATTCAATATCCTTGTTAGAGGTCAAATATGCTTTATAAACATCAAAAGTTGGTGGTTTGTTCTGTAATTTACAAATATAAATATAACATTCAAGCAAAAGAAACAAATATGTAAGGAATCTATCACCAATATAACCAAACATCTTTTAGAATTTTGAAACATTCTGTAAATAAGGCTTTTTGGTTTCCTTAATAATAACTTTCATAATAACTTCATCCCAAATGGGTTTCACAACAGGACATACATGTACAAATCATTTTCTTTACGTACAAAACAGTGAGTACCTATTTTTGGTATACAAAGAAAATATGCAAAGTACATAGACCTACAATTGATATAGGCCTACATGTACTGTAGTTGTGTAAGCAAGTCAAGTATGATATTTAGTAACCTCCTACCTATTAAACTGTTCTTGGAAAGTGTTAATTGTGCCATGGCCTGAAAGTTATATTTTAATTGATTCTGCAATATATTAGGATGAAGTGGATAATGCAATTGCAACAGATCCTCACAGTATTCTTTGTTTGGTAGCATAATATGATGTCTGGCTGTGAAGGCCGAATTATTGATTTTTATTATTTTTACCCCCCCCCCCATAGTGAAAGTGATATTGTGATGATTATAAAAGTTTAGCGTATGCTGTACAGTATGTTTTACGCACAACTTTACGAACGACTGGAACATGTTCTTATACATAAGTCAGTTACATAGGGATATATCATATAGCACAAGAAAGGGTCACCAGTCATGCGTAAAGTCATTTGTAACTTTTAATACGAACAGCTTTATGAAACGGGCCCCATTTTATTGATAAATACTATGTCAATTCTTCATAGAGTGCACATACATGTATTTTTACCCTGGCTTTAACCTGACGGGCCACAAGCATTTCAAGGAATAAATGTTCTTGCCAAGTACATGTACCCACCCATTAATTCACCTTCAAAAGTAGAGTGCAACACAATTATGAATAACTATGCTGGAGGAAATTAGCCCAATGACTGGGATTCAAACCAATAATCCTCTGTTTGAAAAATGGCAAGGATCATAACCACTTGTCCACAATGCTTCCATAGCAAATAAATCTACCATTTGATCCAAGACCAGATTTTGAAAGTCATTTAAGAGCATGATTTTCATTTACTTTTATATATTTTCGAATTTTAACCAACTCATTATGATTTTATAAATCAAATCAATGTAAACATAAATTCTATTACTTATGATATACATTTGAGGCCATAGGGATTTGTTCCCAGGTAACTTTTGTCACACTGTCACAGTTCAACTTTAGGGTTCATCCATTTCCCCCCTTTTCAGTTTCTCTGAATTGTTGCTTCGGTTTCCTCTCCAGGTCATTCTCCCTCTCTGTTATATTTTATTATCTGATAGTAATATTTCAAACAAGTTTCCATTCAATCTTTATCAGCCCTTATCCAATCTTATCTCCTTTCTCATCATAGCCTTCTAAAAAAAAAGCCTCAAACCCTCACATGAAGCATTCTTAATAACGACCCAGCCTTCCCGTCCAATTACCTGCTTCCAAAAGAGGCGCATATATTTTCCCCTTTGGCTCTTTTACTTTCTAATATTAGTTTCCAGGGGCGCTATGTGAACACCTGGTTGCTAGCTCACTTCTTTGGGATATCCTATCTCTTGGGACACCCTTTCACATGGTAGAATGCATCTCATGATTGGTTCTTGCAATCCTTCAGAAATAGATAAATCCAAAAAATTTCAGTATAATAACTTATGACAATTCTGAATTCATAAGAAGAAATAAAAAATTAAAAAATGGTTGACCTTTTTTGTGTGTGAAACAAGTATAGGTATTTTGTAATGCACAGATATTCATGCCATACATAATTAACAATACTTGCACCTATTTTTTTTCTTTCGCAGGTATGAATTATTTGCATTTTCAATGGTAAACTGATTCATTTGTGAATTGGGCTTTAGGCCTGAAATAATATTTTGAAGTTCACTGATGATATCAAACCATGTCGAAACTGAAAATGAATAATACACGTACACATTTACCTTTCGGGACGTGATTGAAAAATGTGATATATAGAAAATAACTTGAAGTGCAACCATTACTGATTTTATCATTAGAAAAATTATTCTTTTTAAAGACGATTTTTACCTTGGAGCAATATATTCTAGCTGTATGCGATGACTCACATTAAAAGCGTACAACTACATCTTCAACCCACTTTCACATTCCTCATCCTAGGACCTCAAATAAAAACCAAACTCCTCAAGCAGTCTTTTTTTATTTGGTATAGTTCCAAATCTCATTTTCCTTTCATATATCTGATCCTCGTTCATCTAATCCTTTGTTTTGATCTTACAGGAAAACCCTGACAGCACTCTCATTTTCTGGAGATGGACGGTATTTGGTTTCTGGCGAGGTGAGTCACAAGATGATATGAAGTGTACATTACCTGATTAGAAGCGGACAATGTTTTGAAAATCAAAGTATCTTCTTGATGGCAGACAAAATGGCTAGCTTCACCCAAAAATGTCAGTCAAATATTAGAATCATGGTGTATTAATAATGGATCTGCATGGGGATGCTGGAAATAATTGCAAGACTTTCCCTTGGATGTCACTCAGTATGTCAGAAAAAAGGGGAAATTCATACATAGAACTGCTGCAGCAGAAAACTGAAAACATTTTATTTTTCTATCCTTGTTTTATTCTAAAGATGAAGTCCACTGTATTATCAATTTGGTTTTGAAAAGCAGAAAGAGGAAAACAAAATACAGTTTAATGAATCATGAATTTCAGTAATAATAAATTGTCCTGATTGTAAAAACATAACATTTTGTTTAAATTGAACTAGTCATTTTTAGCTTAAAAAAGCTATTCAGATTAGCAAAAATGAAAACCATCTTTAATATCATGTATTTTGCAAATCACACTTAGGTTTTAAAAGTGATTCCTTTTTTATAAGATGAGTACATGCAAGTCCAAGTCACTACCATACTGAGTCACTTTATTTATGACTCAATGTGAATTGAACCAACAAATACCTTGATGGTAGTCATTCCTGTAACACACATACTGTGGTAGACCTCTAAATCTCTATTGTCTGTCAATAAAATGCACATACACAATTATTCTTCACTTTGTATGTTGATACATGTACATGATCTGTAAATAGCTCTTTACAAGAATAGGTTTTGGTGTTCCAAGGTACTATTTACATAAGAGATCACTGAAATTATATTTATCTTATTTTTATTCTTATTACATACGGTACATGTACAAAGGTTTATAAACCTTTTTCTTCTTCAAATTAGAAAGGTGTTAGACTGTTAGATGCTTAAAAATGAGTAGAGTTGTAGGCCTACGTTAAGGAAAATTGCAATAAAGTAATGATAAGGCAAGGCTCGACATTAGCGGTGGCCCGGTGGCCCGGGGCCACCAAAAATTCACCTCGGGCAACCATCATTGATAAAATGTTAAGTTTTGGTGGCCCGAATCGGGCAACCAATAATTTTCAAAGTAGCGCAATTTTTCTCCCAATTTTGCACGCATTTATCAACTTTCTACAGCTCAAATTGCAAGCCAGTTCGTCATGCGCCTTTTTTGTTGATCTACACACATATACACACACACACAGTTTGCATATTAGGCCTACAGCTATAGCATACAGTAGCTATTATCCAGCCAGCCGCGCCGGCCGGCTGGCGTGAGCTTTGCATGAAGCCACTGCATACAGCTGTGCTCTAGATCTAGATCAGCCTATTCAGACTCAGGGAGCTGCGATAAAAAATGTTGCTGCTGAGAAATCTTCCACAGAACTTTGAAAATCTAAGTCAAAGTCACCTTTTACACCAATGAAATGCAATTCTACAGTCTATATTACGAAAATCTGGTGTACCCTGATTATTTGCAAGTATTAAGAAGAGGAATTATGACCTCTCTTTTGACTCAAAAAGACCGATTTCCACATGAATTAATATACATAAAAACACATGGGCAAGTACATCACAGTCCCACGTGTGCATTTGTATGTATGTTGATACTTGGTTTCTTTCGAAGCTGTGTATTTTCTAGCCTTAAAACAAACAGACAGTTTCTTTCTTTCTTGTTTATAAATGACTTCTTAAACCACTCTTGAGAAAGTAAATACTTTGGGAAGGCATTTCATTGATATGAAATGTGATTTTTTTTCCAACATTTTGGCAAATATAGGGAAGGACTTTTCTCACACTTTTTTTCCAGATATAGTTTTTGCCGTTTTCTTTTTTTTTTCTTTCATTTTTTTTTGACAGTGGTTAAACCATTTATACCCCTTCCCATTGAATATGCCTGATAAAAAAATATGTTTCTACTGAAAATAAAATAATACAAACTAAAGGATATAAAAATAGAAATGTTCCATTCCTAAAAGGTAAGTGAAAATTATATGCTTGGCTTTTAATTATATTCCAGTCAGAATAGACTGTTGCCACAGCTGTTAAAAATAAATGTAATGGCTTCTTAATTTTCCCCTTTTCTCCATTTTTATATTAACTTTGTTTTATTAATTTTTCTTTCATTTTCTTTTCTTTTTTCTCTCTAATTTTTTTCTTTTCTTTTTTTCTTTTTTTCCCTGTTCTTTTCTTTCTTCATTTTCTTTCTTTTGTTTTATTTCACTAATTTCTTTCATTATTTTTGTTTTCTTTTTGTTATATACTTTTTGAAAATTATTTTCGTTTGTTTCTCCCTTTTATGCATTGTTCTAATTTTGCAGCATATTTTTCTGTGATTTTCTCCTTCTATAATATGCTGCAAAAGAGAAAACAGAAATAAACTGGATTTGGGGCATGCATAATCTAGGTTTTAGGATTCAAAGAGGAAGGAAGGAAAAAACATTGTTTTGTACATCTATCTGAGTTTGCTATGCACTATTTATTTACTTTACCATTATCTCTATACAGATATTAAAAAAAAAGTCCACACAACCTGCGAACAATACAATTCATTTATTCACTTTCAATCATTTCATTTTTACAACGATAGAAACAATTCTCAATTAGCAAAGTAAAATAACAGCAAACAAGGTTTACATACAAGATGTATAAAGTGAAAGGAACTTAGTGGTAGTGGCTGCAGAATTAATATTTCAGAAGTTTGTTTTATTCCTTTTTAATGTTTTTCTTTATATTTTTCGGGCCACCAAACTTTAATATTGGGCCACCAAAAAAAATGATTTGATGGTTTTGGTGGCCCGAATGGGCCACCACCAAAAAAAGTTAATGTGGAGCCTTGGATAAGGACTTCTTTTCTTTCAGATATTTTCACTTTTAAGTATTAAAAGCAGATTGACTGGTGACACTTTTTCCGGTTTTCCCCATTGTCACTGAAGAAATTTATTGTTGAAAAGTCAGGCATGCTGAATTTAAAATGTTATATTTCAAGAATGACCTACATGTATTATGCACTTTTTTTCAAAATACACTATTGTGCTTACAGGTAAAAGACACATTTATAAGTGCAAATAGTGGGTTTAAAGGGGAAGTCCACCCTGATGTCAAGTTGGTTTATAACAGAAGCAGTCCGGTGGGGGGGGGGGCAGTCAAATGTATTGCTGTACACATGCGTGACCAAATTATTTCCGAACACCCCCTAAACAATTTTTTTTCGTGGGCTTTAACTACACATTTTGACCCCTAAGCAAATTGTCGGCAGAATAATGACCCCGTGGAAAAAGCTTGGGGAAAAAATACCCTAAACACGTTTGGCCAGCCCCGTGATTGGCCATTGACCAGTCTATCAAAACCACTTTTTTTTAAAAATCAGTGTTTTTGATACCCTTAACAAGTGCACGCGTGGCCCACGTAAAAAACTATAAAAACACCCCTTTAAACGTGTTTTTTGTCACGAATGTGTACAGCAATATGTTTGACCCCCCCCCCCCCCCCCCCGGGAAGCAGTACACGGTACCTGGAAATATTTGATTTATAACAGGATTGGTAGAGCATCCCATTACTTATTATTACCTGAAATTGCACGATGTGTTATTGGATGACACCCTTTTCCTATATCCTATCAAATTGCCACTTTGCAATACAAATCTAAATCGACACATATAACTCAGATCCTATCAGAGGCAATAACAGGATCGGTGCATGGCCACTGTACGTCGCCTGCTAGGGTACATAATTAGATTTCCACAATCTCTGCACAAATCAAATGCCTGCAATTGTTATGCATGCCGGTGCAAGGTGGGATACAAATTGTATCTGATTTATTGTGTTTAAAACAATACAACAAATATAAATACGAATTTAATCTGCATACTAAGTCAATCAATTAAAATTTTCTGTTGCAAGAAATAGATTATCAATAGATGAATTTGATTTTAGAAATTGCAGTTATATTCAGGACTTATTATTGCTTTTGGACATACTCTAAATTAACATGCGATCAAGACCCTCCTGGTGCACTTTACATATATTACAATGTACATGTATAAAGCTTCACTTTAATAGCCAGTATTGTATTTAGAAAATTTCATATCGTTTTATTTTAAAAGGATGTTTCGGGAGGAATAGCAATGCCATCGCACAATTTTCATGAATTGTGCTTCCATGTACTTGTACTTTTTAAAATTTAAAACCACATTTTGAAATTGACTTTGTTTTCATGACTAAGTAAAAATTTATTTAATGAAAATTTTATAAACTCATCAACTGTTAAGCCTAAAAAAATATGAAATGAATGTCCATGTTAACTACAAGTGCCTCATTGTGCACTCTCTTCATCCTTGCATTATTTGTCATCCTACTCTGCGTATCTCAGACATAAAGGTGTAACGTTAGGAATCCCATCAACTCCTTGCCGCTGCCGCAATCGAAATGCCACATATCTCAATGTCGGCACCCACTCCAATCCTCGCTCAAGATTGAGATGGCTATTTTTGGACCCCCTGCCATATATTTGCATCTCAGCGGGCCGACTCTCCTTCTAACAAGTGCTAGCCCTTTCCTCCAAAGCAGCGAATGCTTTAATGGCTCTCCCGAACGTTGTGACTCATCACCTTGCCTTTGTGTTGTATGCGAGGTGTTAGGGCATCCCCGACACTTAGTCAAATTAATGTCTGTTGTTTCATGCATGTGGTAAATGAAACTGATCAATGGTGATTAGGAGTTACCTGTTGCCAAGCTATTTATTACAGGGATGATAGACCTTCTGATATTGTACTCGTATTACATACAAACATACATGTTATCATTGTGTGGTTGTGTAATTTCAGTGGAGCCCTCACACTGACTATGATTATTGATTTTAGTTCTCCGTGATCTAATTTATTGCAATTAGAATTCATCCTTGAACCTGCAAGGCTCGGCTTGAATTTTTATTTGTGTAGCAAATTTGTTATACTTTTATAGTCTGTTTAAAAATATTTATTGACAATAACAGAGTCATATCTATAAAGAAAAAAAATGAAAATAAAAATAAGTGCATTGCAGTTTGCACTGTCCTTTTAATAAGAAATTATAGTTTTTGAAGTTGATATATAAATCTTGATGTAAACATAACATATAAAAGTAAGATTTAATGGATAAAGAATGTGTTGTTTTTTGGTTTATGAAAATGGAGGTTGGTAAATTTAGGGTTTCTTTTATTATTGAAGAGTTTACATAGCATTGCAAACAAATTTGTGGTGATTCATGTTCACATATGAATAATTATAGTCTTGATTTTTTTCAATTAATTATATTGTAATGTTCTTTCTTTTGTTCTCTTTCTCATGTTTTTATAGTGTGGTCACAATCCAGCAGTGCGGATATGGGATGTTCAAGACAAAACACAAGTTGCTGAATTCCATGGACATAAATATGGCATTTCATGTGTGGTATGTTTAAAGTTCACTTTTAATATTCAACTACATGTAAAATGAATGTCGATCAAAAACAAATTAATATGGTATGAACCCCTCTATAAGCATCAACGTGTACAACAGAACATCATGCTATGACAGCCAAATTTAATGACAAATAATTACTAATTTCTGAATATGAAATTTCAATATCTGATATTTCCTGGTGTATAGATGTTGGTATTGAGTGATCTACAACTGATCCTTTAAATACAAATAACTACAATAACTAGGTGGTTTCAGACCGCCTCGAAGTTCGCCAGTTTCAGGTATTCTCTGATCGGGAAATTTACCCCGATCAGAAAATACCAGGTATTTTGGCGGTGTGAAAGCAAACTACGCGTAATATCCCCGAAAGAAAATACCCGATAAATAGTAGGTACTTGGCGAAATTACGAGAACTTTCGCGGGGATTTTTCCAAGGTCGTGGGTATTTTGGCGGTCTGAAAGCAAATTACGGGAACTTTTAGCCCAGCGTGTCGTTGGGTGCGGCGCCGTGCATGGGTTGCTGCTGGGCTAGTGATTTTGAATTTCGCGCCTTGCTGCTTATCAGACCATACTGCGCATGCTCGTAACTTCAGGAACTTATCCCGAAGGGTATGTTTCAGGGCGGTGTGAATGCAGGAATAATTAATGAGTATTTTTCAGCCTAAAAAAGTTCTCGTAATTTAACGGGGATTCTTGTGATCGAGGCGGTTTGAAACCACCTACTGATGCTCCAATTTTTGTTTACAGTATATTTTCAGTGTGCAGCAAGCTATTGTAACTTAAATTTTATGATGTATGATGTTTTATTGTATGAAACTTCAAGGAAAGTGCACAAAGAGCCTTTGGCAAAATGCTTGTGCATGCAAATAAGGTGGTTGCTCTCCAATTGAGGAAGCATTTGAAATACAATATGAGAAACTTGATTGGAAAGTTGAAGCTCTTAAGGCACTCGCACAGCCTGCAGAATTTGTTCTCACAAACTACACATTTATTTACATGTGTTTCAGCTTTTGAGTATCCATCTGACAGGGCAGTGGTGGCTCGGGGTGGGGGGGATCCCATTCATTCATAAGGGAAGGTATGGAGCACCTATCTTTGGAACAGAATCTGTGATTACTAATTTTGGACCTTACATATTTTTGAAGGAAAATTTTGACCCTCCAGGGCCTCCACTCTACCTTGATGTTTTTTTTTCTTCTATCATTTAATTTCTAATTTCTGGGCCCCTATCTGGAGCCCACAATCATGAAATCCTGGATCTACCACTGTATCAGACTATCTACAAACTGCTATACATGTACATTTATCAAGTTTACCTGATCATGGCATTGACATTGAACTGATTCCCTTTTTTCTCAATTCATCAATTAAATTTTTATACCATCATGTGTGGTAGCCATGATAGATTGAATTATCGATCTACGGGAATAACTGATTCATTCTGAAATTGGGTTTTGTGGTGGGTAAAATAAATAAGTCATGAAAAATACAGGTACAATTATTTATTCTTTCACTGGATAAGGAAATGATATACAGGAAGTTATCTTATTATATTAGACAATTCAGAAAAGGATATTTTTTTATCAATTGAATTGTGGAATTCATGGGAAATTCGTCATGTTTGCATACGATAAAGCTGGTCAAAAAAGATCAGGATATTCATGTTCGATGCTCTGTTAGGTTGCATCCCTTCTGATCTTGTTACAGATTGCATTTTATGATACAGTGTTTTGCCTTACAGTTTTCAACTCTGAAATTAATGCGTACTGGCAGTTGTTAATACTTCGGTGCAACTGTGACCATATGACAGCATGAAATCACTGGTCATGGTCAATGGTGTTTCCTAATACCGATTTATAAGCTCTGATGGTGTTCAGGATGGTCAGCTCCCCCACAGCTCTCAGACAATGTATTATAATGGAGTCATTCACACATGAAGAAAAGACATCAAAATTTTAAATCTTGAAATGCCACAGATGAAAGAAAACTAGTACTGGGAAGGGCATTCACAGTTTTCACACTGGATACCATTTGCAGACATTATGGGGGGAGGGGTATTAAATCACAGAAATTGTTTTAGGGTATACATTTTTTTGTTTTCAATTACCAGTGCTCAGACTTGCCATGTTCACACATTTTTTTGTCGACACTGCACTTTTCATATAGTCTTTGATAAGTATCACAATTGAATATCATTGAAATATATACAGTATTTCAAGCCACCATTTATTATTTTTTTATTTTGTATGATTAGTGGTAACTAAAAAGAGATACATGTGAACTATGTGGAATATGATATTCTGAGCGTGAAAAGGAATACGTAAGCTTGACTGATCCTTTATTTGACTGACAGGTACAATGTATAGTTGGATCAGCCATGTTTAAACCCTCTAAACCACAAGGATTATCCTGTCTTAATCCATTCTATACCTCTTTCTAGCAATGATCCTCTTCCCATCTCAACATAAAGTGGGAAAGCTAGGCGGGGGTAATATCCAAATAGCATTTGATCCCTAATACACAGACAGAGTATTGAAACTGCACAGTATATGTCTACCAATTTGGAAACCATTCTGTTGGATGTAATTGTGTGTTGTGACTAAAAAATGGAATACTCATAGACTTGGGATTTCCTTCTTTGTAGTAGTTGGGACTTGGGAGGGGCAATATTGCAGTTTTTATCTCATTAATGATAGATCTAGTGTACATCAGAAATTACATTAAGGTTGCCTTTAATACTTTTCTTCCATCCTTAATTTAGGCAATATGCTATAACTCCACTCTTACCCTGTAGATTTCATTTTAGACAGGTCTTTAATACTACATTTATTTAATGTAACCTGGATAAAAGTAAAAACTTCAGCTATGATTTCAAGGTTGTTGTTTTTTTTACTGAAATAACACTGACTTTATTTTGAAGATATGTTAGTTTGTATAAATTTGTACTGCTTGCAGTTGAAATTAACACAAGAAATATAAGGAATATTAGTTAAAATGAAAAACTTACATGTACTTAGATGCTAATACTATTTAGAAAATAAAACAACTTAATAAATCCATATGCAGTAAGATACATATCAACACTGATGCAAGTCTGGCAACAATAATCAACCTTTTTACCAGAATACAGAAGCCATATGGTGTTCGTTTCCAGTAATCTGAACACATTTTCCGAAGTCAAATCATGTATCCTTGAAAACATCATTACATGCTTCAATTATCACCCTTGTATGAATGTGCAGAGTAAATTTGTATAGTGCTCATTACAGCTATCAATCATAATAGGTAAAGAATTATTACAATTCTTAATGAGTAGCCTATCCCTGATTTTATCGTTCAAGCTGAATTATTTGTGTGTACTTGTAAATGTAATTGCTGTTCTTCCTTTTGTCATTTGTCCCTTATTTTCACTGTTTGCTACATTGGAATCAAATCAAGATTCTCTTTCTCTTTGATGAAAACATAAACATTAAAAACATGAATATGAAGTAGATGTGTCTGTTTGTTCTCTATGTCCAAATAAATGTTATGTTTTTGCCTGGATGAATTAGCTCTCTTTATTGAAGTTCTAAGTGCTTGAAAGGGCATCTTAGAGCCTGTTCAGACCGGCAGAGATAGCGCGATCTAGCGCGCGCTAGATCGCGCTATCTCTGCGGTGTGGAAGGTACAACGTCGTTTCGGTCCGCCCAACAGCGAGCCACGGCGAGCCAAAAAGGCGTGCCACTGGAGCACCTCTTGGGGGTGGTCCACGAGAGATAGCGCGGTCTAGCGCGCGCTAGATCGCGCTATCTCTGCCGGTGTGAACCCGAGCTACGATAGCACGCCGGAAGTCTGCTGTGATCACGTCCACAAACACAGTTAAAATACAAGTCTAGAATCTAGATTAATCAAATTAGAAATACATGCACAATGTATACAACGCCATGAAATAAACGTAGGCCGGCTAGCATAATAGGCACAGCGATATCGAGCTCTCAACTAACTAGTACGGGTTCGTAATAGCGCGCGAAATCTTTGACCGCTCTGACCTCATGACGTCACGCGTCATGGCAACAGGACCTCTCAAAAAAGGGGGTGCTACGATAGACCGCGCTATCTCACTGCGGTGTGAATCCGGCGAATGCCAATGGGCGGACCGTGGATCGCGCTACGATAGCGCGATCCACGGTCCGCCCACGGTCCCCCCCTTGCGGTGTGAACAGCCTCTAACATATATTACTCGAGTTTTACTAGATTTGTTGACATTCAAATGTATGCATCATTTTATAATTGCAGCGTTTTTCACCGGATATGCAGTATGTGGTATCGATTGGGGAGCAACATGACATGGTTGTCAATGTGTGGGACTGGAAGAAGAATATCAAGCACTCATCTGGAAAGATTGCAGCCCAGGTAAGACACAACGTTAAGATTTTATTAGCCTTCGGAACTTGGTGATCTGTAAGGAATAAAGACCAAGGTTAAGATGATGAGTCATGTACAATGATTGCCTTCTTTGGAGCTGAAGCATGACTTAAAATCGTCCCAACTCTACCCTCCCTCTTTCCCCAATCAGTGAATGAAATCATCACAATAAAGGTGGCTAAGAAATCTATTCAAATAGTTTTGATATATTTGTCAATTTCATTCACCAGCTGGAAATTAGCCATTCAAATATTTTTAGCGTTCTCTTAAATATCACATTAATTTCTTTACCTCATATTTGATTCCTTTGCGTTAGGGAATCCTTTCATAGATATTGAACAAAAGTTCTTCCACCAGCCACACTTTAAACATGGATCTGATACCAAATACGAAAACAAGAAATTCTTTTGCCCACAATGTACTTTGTATTTGGAAGTTGTTTGTGACATATTTTACAGCAAGTATTCATCACAGTAGAGATACATGTGCTGCATCAGGAGAGGAAGAGATTTATAAGGAAGAATCACCCCCAAGTGTCCTTGTTTTATGACCTCTTATCCTACCAAATTACATCCCAAGTCCAGTTTTAATTAATCCTCCATCCAGGCCAAGACCATCAATGCCTATCAACTCCAAATTCTTTTCTTGAAGATGATGCTGCTCTGCCATTATACGGTCAATGACACAGGTCAGGTCTTGCTTTCAGGAATGCTTAGATGGAAACTCCTGATGTGTTTACACCAAGAAACTGTCATTGGTATGCTTGATTACTTGTTTCCTCTCAGAAACATCAATGGATCTAGTCTCTCATCCCATCCTAGATCATTTTACCCTTGACCAAGGCTTGAGCTATAAATCATGGCTCTTGATATGATGAGATGGCTACCTGGAAAGTGTATTGATGAGTTCAATGTTTCAAGTGCTATCTAAGTGTGTTGTTCTGTATCTTATGTCCTTGCCTTTCCTTTTTTAAATCTCTTGTTTTTTAGTAGCCTTTTTATCTCTTCAATATCTTCTTACACTCACAAAAAAAATGTTTGTAGTTGAAATGTTGAGAAACAACATTCAGTTGATTACTACAATTTTTACTGGTCAAGTATATTATCTCGAGTGCTGTAGGTCATCTTACACTTGACCAGGACTTGACCGGTAATCTTGTTTTTGATGAGGATGTTTGAATAACTTCCTGGAAAGTAAATCAAGTAGGATAGGAACAGCAAGTCCATTCTCTGGTGAAGTTATTCTGGTTACTGGTATGTCATATATGGATATGATGGTTTCTACTATCAAGCCTGATTTTTCTCAGGATGAGATGTCTGTTCTGTTGCACCAGCTTCTTAAGTTTATTGGTGCCTTCCCCAACAGATTGTGTGCTATAACAGTTTGCACTGACTAATTTTATTCCTTAGATATACTACATCCTTGTCAACAGTTAAAGCTATAAAAACTCAACAATCTTGAAATTACATGGGAGAAAGTTAAATTTGACCATTCTGAGCACTTTTATTTAAACACTTCTCATATAGTTCTATAATGATTACGTTTACAACCAGCACCAAAGTGTGTTTAAGGTACTATGAGACATTTAATCAAAATGAGGCATTGTCTATTCATAAAAATGCAGAAGAGAGAAAATGTGTTTTTGCTCACTTCATGAATAATTTTAATGGAAGCACTCTCTTATCCACTATTAAATTCTAGTGTAACCCTAAATCAAAATTCTAGTGGATTTCCTTTTAAAAGTGATTACAAATCATTCTTAATGGAATCAATCAACATCAAAATGGTGGTGAGTTGTTATTTTTTAAGAGTGAAGCCCACTACAAAGTGTAATTTAAGAATATTGATTTGAGAGTTGAAAACCTGTCTGAAGTAGTGAGGAATCACTCTTCTAAGAGTGAAACCAATTTTGAAGATTAGACTTATGTTTTATGAATGCTACGGGTATAATGAACATTGCTCTTAGAGCACGTCTGTTTTATGAAGCGAGGATGTAAGGATGCATTCACTTTGAATCAAATGATAATTAACAATCACTCCTCACACATTGAAGTTTTCCCTGTACATTCAGTTCAAAGAGAGTCTTTATACTCCTCCTATTGCTGATGTCCTTCTGTGGTGATATTCTCATTAGAAGCATCTGTGCTATCTCCCATCTCCAATCAATTGACGAAACACTATCGTATCATTGATCCACTACGGATCATCTAACCTTGACATAAAATGAGAAGGCATCTCACACTCTCATAAACAAAGGGCTACGTGTGCGCAGAGGGAAATTATATGTGAAGAAATGTGCAGGTTACTACTTTAATATATTTGCAGGTGCATAATGTAGCAATATTTAACAAGCAAATTTGGAACACAGGAGATGGATCCTTGTTTTCAGAATGTTCTGAAAAGCAAAGAAACCCCACCCCCAAATACAATCCAAGAAAGGATGCAGAATTTTGCTAAATTAAAATCTCACTCAAAAAGCAGAGGCACAATGTTGAGTTTTGTCAAAAGAGGGAGAGAGGCATACATGTGCTCCCTGTAACCTTGTGGGTCTGCATACATGTGTCTCAATTTGTTAACCTCGGAACTCTCATTTATCGAAGTTCAATCGTGATAGTACATGTTACAGCAGCTGTTATAATTTGTAGCAGCAATATTATTACATAAAAATCCTTTCAGAAGATGGAATTATGCACAAGTGCAAATGTGATTGTGGTTTTTAAATTTTATCTTTTCTGGTCAACCTCATTGACATGTAAACAGGAACAAAAGGAGACAATCATAAACATGATCATTTAATAGAGTGGATTATATTTAGGTGCTACAATTTTTTTGCTATCATGTAATGAACTTCTGGTATTGTAGATCAAAAGGAAGTAACAGATAATTAACAACTTTGACCTGCCCTAACTTGCCTCTGAAGTACTTCTCTGCCACTGTATAGGTTGGTATTTTTGTAAAATTTATACAAAACATTTTGTTTGCATGTACATGTAGAAGTCATATTTGTTAGCCAATGTAGCACTATTAACCAAATGATACATTTTAGCACCATTCTTTGGAGAGAAAAATGATTAGAAAGAGAGATCATAGATTTTAATGAGGTTCTTCCAATTTTTTTATTTTGTTTATTTATAGTATAATAATTATATGTAATTTCTCCATATTCTCTATCTCTTTCTCTCCATCTCCACTTTATCTTCTCCTATTGTTACTTTTCCTTTTCTTTTACCTTGCTCTCTTCCCTCTCCTTTATTTTCCTTTTTATCAGCTCTACACATCCATACAATGAGTGAATCGGAGAAGGGCTGTAATGTTGATATCCAGTTCTCTTATTTAAAGGGTGAACAGTTCTGTTATCGCATGCCAATGAATTTTACTACATGGTGTCCTCATTCCACCAAGTTTATCTACATGTAATATCATGAATGATGAAACCATAATGAATACATTTATCACAGAGGTACTAGACACTGGATTTAACCAAATTGTTAAAATATGCCTACTAAATATGTGCAATACAAGATGCCCTCATTCTACCAAGTTTCATTATACATCAGAGAGGTGTAAGTGGATGATACCCAATTCTCTAGTCAATGATTAAAGTATGAACAGTGCTATTATAGCATGCCAATGCACTGTAAACTGCTCAGTTTCCCTATACAAGATGTCCTCATTCCACAAAGTTAATCAACTTGTAGTATCATGAATGATGAAACCATAATGAATACATGTATCACAGAGGTGCTAGACATTTGATTTAACCAAATTGTTAAAATATGAAGAGTGCTATTATAGCATGCCATTGCACTGTACACTATTGCTCTGTTTTCTAGTTTCCCAATACAAGATGTCCTCATTCATCAAAGTTTATCTAGTATCATCAAACCATAGTAAACATATGACATGTGTTAGTCTAGACAACACCATACAGCTGTTGGGTTCAGAGCTATAAAACTGTGTCTCCACTAGCTTTGTTTGGCAGTGTTTTTATATCTAGTAAAATATTACTTACATTTATTGATTTATATCCTATATGAAGGAATTCTTTAACACAACTCAGGATGAATTTAAATTTTGCCTTGAGTAAAAATTCTAGATTTATTTTTATCTAATGAAGATATTAAAGTAGTTAAAATTATGCAAATCTTGCTTTATTTTTTATATATTCACAAAAGTTAGTTATTATACAATGGCTAATAATGAAAGCCATTTTTCTCATTTCAGATTACACAATGCTATAGCTCAACTATGGTATTAAAATAAAGGTTACTTAAAATCAAGAATGTTATATTTCATGACTCCCTTTGTTCCATTGTCGGAGCAATGATAATTTATAATGAACCTCAAGTGAATAAGAATTCGAAACATGTTATATATTTTTTAAATGTTTTTAGAATACTAAAATGCTGTTAATAATGTAGTAGCACTTTATATCTTATTAATTATCTCTTGAGAGCCAAAAGGGAATTAAATTACACATTACATACTATCAGATCAGTGCTTCATAACTGATTTCTAAGTTCATGCAATACTCTATGAGTAAATAACTGTTGTTGACCACATACTACTGTAATGTGTGCGGTAATCGGATAATCCCATTACTGATGTTTATTACACATTCTGGGTTAATTTAGTTAATAACCTAATTGAGTCGTCGACATCAAGGATTCTTTTCTAGATATGACCCTATTGACCTTGTTTATCAGATTACAATTCATGAAATTCATTTTGCAGAGATCATTGTGCAGCCATACACTTATGCAGCTTTAAATTTTTACTACTGGAATGAGAGATACAGCATGTACAAACAGGCATATTTGCACATGCTCAATACTCAATACTCCCTCATTTGCCAATAGTATGTTTAGTATGTATTTCCATCTGCCTGAAGCAATGATGACGGGTTAGGCGACTCTCTATCTCTTATCCCACCCTATTTTCTCTTTTTCCTCACTCTCTCTTTTTGCATGCACTCTTCTTTTCCTCCCAATCTTGCTACCTTTTTGTTGTTTTTAAGAAGTGCACTCATTTGCTTATTCAGGTAATTGTATTATAGATGCTTAGGATATCATTTTTTTTCATTTTAATAACTTTCTCAACTCATGTCTTTACTTTCACCTCCTCTCTGTTTCTCTTGCTCTCTTCACCCCCACATTTAATAGCTTCCTCTGTTTCCTTTACCCTTTACCTTCCCCCCTCCCTCCCACCCTCTTAGACTTTCCGACCCCTCCCCTCTCTGAATCTTTGATCACTCTTGCATTGATCAATGTTCTAGAACTACCACGCTTCAGGTATCATTTTTCATTGATGTATGTGTCTGGGAGGAAGCTACTCTGGTGACATTCATGCAGCGCTTGTCTCTTATCTGCCTCTTTTTAGCACGAGCGTCTGTTTAACTGCAGAAACCCAATAGTTCAATGCACATATAATTTTAGAAACCCAACATCAAGGAATCTCTCCTTTCATTTGTTTTTGGTGATAGCTAAAAAAAGGCAAACAGTTATGGCTGCTTTAGAGCTCTGACAGCTAAATAATTTCTTACATGTTATTTTCCTTTTCCTCAAGTCCAAGTCCACCTTATAATACTTATGAATTATGTAAGTTAAGAAGTTTTGAAGTCTGATAGTGCTGAAACAATGAACTGCATATATTGTTTGTATGCAAATCAATGAATCAGTGATGACATATCTTCAGGTTTTAGTGTGATTCAGTTATTGTACTTGCAATTATTGTTTTATTAGTTTATAAAAAAAAAACCTCCTTTGCATCTTAATAAAATACTATTTTGGTTAAAATACATTCCAATACAAACTGCACATGTGCTACTTGTTAGAACAGTAAGAATGGTATGGGTTCCCTGTCAGTTTGATTTGTGATCTCAGTTGGAAGAAAAATAATAGAGAAATTATTCTTTAAAAATTACAATGCATGGGTTATGTGACTTCCCCATTGCAAAGATCTTTTGGAACTGAAAATGAAACCATGGAGCAATTATTTGATTTCCACTTTTCCATCCCCCACTAATTGAGTAGAAAATGAATACTTGGCATTTCCAACCATTGCAAAGTTGATCATGAGGACAGACAATTAATAATTCAATTATTTGCCACATCCCAAGCCAAATTTTCAACTGGAATGGAGGACAGCAGGAGGAAAGGAAAATTTGTTAGATATCAGAACACTGAAAAGAGTAAAAATAAAATAATAAAAAAGTAAAAAAAAAGAAAAGAAAAAAAGTGTAACACCATTGTGCTAGATGATTGCTGATGAAATTGTTAGCTTGAACTCCTTATTGGAAAATGCCAGAATTAGAGTGACAGTATGTGTTTGTGTTTGAGAGAATGAGACAGAGGGAGCGGACAGCGAGACACAAGGCAGAAGACTCACAGACAGATAGACACAGGCTCGCATACAAAGAGAAACAGATAGGTTTAATTAATAACAGGTTATCACAAAGTTTTACATGTATATAAAATCTATTACAGAAATTAAGATGGAGATACAGAAAGATTGAATTACGCGTAGAGAAATGATAAGTAGAACAGCATATGATCTCATTCATCTATCTTCATAATTTAAAGCTGAAAGTTTGAGACGATGTTCATTCGGTCTCATGCAACTCGTCTTTTTTGCTCCAAAACTGGGTATAAGCTTCATTAAGAAGACAAACCGCAGATATTTTTGTATCAAGCAAGCTTCATTTTAAGACATGACATCACTATCACCTTTTAATAGCAAGCTCACTTCTTGTATTTACCCGCTATGGTTCAAACCTTGTGACATTTATTGTGAATATTGACAATTTTGACTCCCTTGTGGTTGTTATCTCTCTTAGGGGCTGGGGGTATCTGGCAAGACATTTACACAATAAATGTCAAATGAAGAATTGAGGTATAGAGGGAAAGGTGATAAGAATTCATGACGGTATTATAGATATTTAATGTGTGTGACTTTTTAGATCTATGCAATACTTTGAGAAGATATTTTGTAGATTCAGATCCACTATATCTGTCAATTCTTTCTTATCAGAATTTTATTTTTTTCTTAGACAGGTGGTCATTATGCATTTTTTTTTCATTTTATATATAATGCTGTAGGCCTTGACTACATATCCATGATTTAAAGTGATGATTGGAGACACAATCTGTAGTTGTATCATACAGTGATTCTAAATAAGAAATTCTTGTACAAGGCATATTATCAGTGGGTTTAAATTAGGGACTTGCATTATTAAGAGGAACCATTGCATTCCTAGACATCAACTATTTCCATAAACTGTAAATATAGAACCAGTTGCCATGAGGATGAATTGGGATAAATGGCTCTGACATCACTTGATAAATAAAGAAAATGAACTTCCCCCAATATAGGCACATAATCAGCTGTTCTTAAATTTATAATGAAATTTCAGTTTATTTCTGTTTATTGCTCAAATTTGCATGAATAAACTTCCTTTTATTGATATTTTCTGCTGTTTAAAATATCCTGCAGGTATATGTTTATTGCATTAAAATTTGGCTCAGGCTTGTTCACATTCGAGGGAAAGCTTCAGTCTATGGAATTACTTCACACTTTTTAAAACTTATACAGTTATTATTTTCCTAGTCTGAATAGGGGTTTTTCATGCTTCTGGTTTTGACACAGTGTTTCTATTAGGGGGACCCCATTCAGGAAGCGCATCGTAAAGGGATCATGCCTTAGGAAATTGAGCGTTTCTTATTGGATTGTTAATCTCCCTGAACCATTTGAAGGCACAATCCCTGAAGTCCCCAATGAGTTGGTCAAGATCAGTCAAATGGGTTGGGCTCAAGCCAGGATGAGCTAAAAGAGAAACATGATATTAAAAGGAAAAAACGTATTATATCACCTGACAGCGTTGGATCCCAAGACACATTCCTCAGAGGGCCATTGAATTTGATATTTACACCGAAACTCTTTGAATAATATTTGATAATTTGTCATTACATGTGTATAATGTTGAAGGTGTTAACACAATAAGCTCATAATTTTATTTCTACAAGATTGATGATCAGAATCTCAATGAAGATACAGTATATAAC
This sequence comes from Lytechinus pictus, assembly GCF_037042905.1. Taxonomy (NCBI): domain Eukaryota; kingdom Metazoa; phylum Echinodermata; class Echinoidea; order Temnopleuroida; family Toxopneustidae; genus Lytechinus; species Lytechinus pictus. The sequence continues at coordinate 16,689,951 of NC_087251.1, forward strand.
TAACAATTCTCAAATCCTTCAACATTAGTCATAATAATGAAAGCTGAGGCAGACTGAGCAGTGTGTAAAGAGAAAGTAATATTTTTTCATTTATGTACTTCTGATATCAGTAGCATTTATGTCTGTTTGAAACTGATCATGAAGTAAAGTAAGGAAGTATGTGCTCTTAGCAGGGGACCAACATCTGAAAAGGCCTCTCTGAGGTTTCATACATTACTATTAATGACACTGGTGTATTGCATGCAGCTTTGCTTTAAACCTCAACTAGAGAGAAAAAAGGATGATATTGGACATAGCAAAAGTGCCTTTAAGATGCATGTTCATTCTGCTACAAATAGGGGAAGTCCTCAAGATTAGGATTCATCCGCATGAAATCATTGGCAAGGGGTGTACATCTATTTTGTAGTTTTATAATGGAGGAAATTAATGCGAGGAAACATAATGTTTATATTGACAATAACATATTTAATCATCAATATAGGATTTCCCTCTTCAATAAATATGACTTTCAATGATTGATGATCACTCTCTTGGTTGTCATTAAAAAGAGAGATACTCACAAGACATCAAATATTGGACATAAAAATCATAAAGGACATGAATCATTAGAATAATGAAAAATATTTAATGTCTCTATTTCAAATCTCATTGAAAAAGTTTGTAGATTATATTGTAAAATAACCTCTTTAAAATATAGGCTTAACATACCTTCTGTCACTGAGCTGCAAAAGATTTTTTTTTTTTTTTCAATACATATAGTTTGGTAGCATTTTAACGCTATTTACTTTTCTTTGATTTTCACAGAGCTGTTTTGCCCATCATAAATTTTGTACAATCTCTGAGAAAATTGAAATGCTGTTGTGGCTGTCATCCATATTAGAACATAGAAGTTCATCTCCGTTTGAGAAGTAATCAGAAATGATGAGTGCATTTAAGGTCGCATTTCTTATTGTTTTTCATTTCATTGACCTTTTCTCGATGTTCACCTTGCAGCTCCCATGTGTTTTGAATAATATTGATAACCCGCTAAGGTCCAAGAGCCTGATTCATATTACATACTTCAGTTCTAGGTACATGGGATTTATTATAGATAACTTTGTTTTCAGCCTCTTGCCATACCCCCAGGAAAGCCTCGCTGTCAGAATTGATACTTGCTGGCATTTATTTTCACCCTTCTACCCCCTCCTTGCTTTGTTTTCTTTCCCCTTCCATTCCCCCTCCCTTCCCCCATCTATGTTCCATTCTTTTCCAAGTTTTTATCATAAGCCAGTGACGAGTTCAAAGTGATATAGGTTAGATTGTGGTATTACACTGGAATAACAGGTGAGTTATGCTCTGTTTAGACAACGTAAAAAATTGAAATCATAACTACACAACAAATTTTTACGATGACAAAACAACAACATACGTATGACAATCAACTCAATTTGCTGTTGATCTCAATCAAATCTTAACTCAACAATTTTGGATTTATATCAAATATCAGAACAAATTTCTTGAGTCTGAACAGACTTTAACAAAATTTTTAGATTAACCTTTTTATCTGCAATCTTGTATCTCAGTCCCAGATACTTTCAGTTGTCTCCCTCTGTTTCCGAGTAACAGTAGTGGATTCTCTTGTTAGCTGCTTACGTCATCTTAGGGGGGTTTATAGCTGCTGGTGGTGGCAAGAACATATTGGTTGGAATTTAAATTTTGCATTGGCTAGATTTTACAAATCAGGGCAAGGGATGAAGGGAACATGTAGACTGAAGGGATATTCTAAGAAGTTGTAATCAATTGCAACAATATTTCATGTCTAGTATAAATGAGCGATTTGTCTTTCAATTATTGATTGCTGACTTGCTTTTTGCAACAAAAGTATAAAATGATTTGCCATTGTTGAAATTTGTCTGTCTATTGTGATTTGTAATTGAAATTTGATGTTAGTCAAATCTAGGTCCATGGCCAAATACTTGTAATGTAAGTTTCTAGAATAAACCCCAATATGTAATTGTCTGTTCTTTGATATGTAACATTTTGTAAATTTGCAAAGGGACTTTTTTCTCAATTCAATTTCAAATTATGTTATTCTTGAAAAATCAAATTATCATCTAGTTGTACTTTCATAATGACTTTGGAATAAGAAAAGGGAGTAACAAAATAAACACTTGATGAATAAGAACCACCTATTCTTTCATTGAGGTTTTATTTTTCTTTTAAATGAATTAAAAAAAAAAATCAAATATCAAGTCCTATTTACACTGCACCTTCACATCAAAGCTCTGTCCATGAATAGCCATTTTCCAGTGACACAATGTCTATTGAGCCACATATCCCCTTCTTCAGGCACATTAGTGACTTTGCAAAAACAGACACAAACATCAACAAGCAAGAGTAACTTTGGATCCCTACTCCACCCTTACGAAACCACCAGCTCCTATAGATAGCAACCAAACGAGTCCCTTATCAACTTGTTTAGCTACTCAGCTTTCATAACTTGGCTTCTGCTAACTATCTTGGCATCCCTTCTTCCTTTATATTCCTTCTCTGAGGCATTGTGGGAAATCGTCTAAAGCACCACCCGTTAGGTAATGTGAATTAGAGGCTTCCGCTTCTGGTTATAGATGTTGCGTCGAGGGCAGTGACACGTGTGATTGAATTTATGTGAGCCTTTCCTGTTCTTGGTTTCCAGTGCTTTATATGATTTGGGTGGTCCCAGGACTGGGCTCTGCCCGCTGCCCATCTCTCTATTTTTTTTTATAAGTTTGCTTTTATTTAGTGCTTCTAATGACATTGTGAAGAAATAAGTGAATTCCTAAGTTTTTAAAAATCGTTTACCATTAGGTCTACTTTTAATCATTACTATACATGGTTATAAAGATCACCTGTCAATACAGTATGCAGTCTTTCTTTCCCTTGTATATAGTTTCTTATCAAAACATCTAATATGGAAGCTTGTCATTAATTTTTCAGGTTTTCATGTTCTTAACATAGTTAGGAATTGATATGCTCAGTCTCCTGTAAAACTTGTGTTGTCACTATTGATCTCTTGGTTAATAATCACTGTAGCTTTGATTTTAAATAACTCTTGTTTTTTTCTTTAAAAAATAAACTAAATTTAGTTTCAGAGCTTCAGGCCTAGGAGATTGTTTTGGTACTGTCTTACCTCATATCAATTTTAACTAGCATCATATTCAGTTCAGGAAAATAATGAGATGCAATATTGTAGTGAGAGATATTTTGTCATATACTCATATTCTCATTTCTTCAGCTGCATATCCTCAAGGTTCAATAAATCCCTTTCCCTAAAAATAACATCAAAAAGACATCAGAGTTTAGAATTTGTCATTTCCATTCTTGTCTTTATCTCCTGTGCTTCAGGTGACGGGATTGGCATTCTCTGAAGATGGAAGCTTCTTTATCGCCGTGGGCAACCGATGCGTCAAGTTCTACTACCTCATGGGCAAGAGTAGGGTAAGTTTACTTTAGGAAGTCAGAGGTTCTAAAAGATAACATCCTCTGTTTATTAACCCACTGTCAATCTGATGGTGCCTGTTCTAAGCCTATCAGAATGAGAGAATTTAGTAGTCATCTGGTTAACAAGTGGAAGATAAGAAATGTATCAACACACAATGAAAGATCCAAACACTTGAATGAGATTAGTCAGACAGATGTCATGAGGTTAGATTTTGTCAAGTTGCATTAATATTGAATGTAACGTCTTTGATGAATGTTGACAAGCTTATAATAATGAACAAATTAGCTTCTGTGCTGAATTATTATTTGTCTTCAGTTTCCTTCTTTGTGCTTTTCTTTGTTCTCTTTCGTTTTGCAAAATCATCACATATACATTGGGGAACGCATTTTCTTTTGAACCTGCCTCGTCTTTTTGTATCCAGTGTGATTATAACATTAATGAAGAATTCTTGTTTCAGATTAGTTCTGTCTTCATAACATTTGTTAACCCCATGTTTTCTTTAGAAAGAAACATTTCTGTATAGATTTGACATACTGTATTTTTTTCCTGCATGTCAACCCCTTTGCTATACCATAGCAATTTCTATTAAAGTTTGTCTTTATATTTACATTTGAATTTTAATTCAAATCTTCCATCAGTACTCTTTGTTTCATGTTTGCATTCATGTCTTCATTCATTCTATCCTAGACAAGACAGATCCAAGCATTGCCAGGAAGATCAGGCATCCTTGGTGAGCAGAGGAACAACTTTTTTGTCAGTGTAGCCTGCGGGAAGGGAGAGAATAGCGACAAAGTTTATGCCATCACACGGTCAGGGTTCCTCTGTGAACTTAATAGCAAGAGACTTCTTGATAAGTGGGTCGAATTGAGAGTGAGTAACAATTCATTCTTTAAGAATAGTTTGGATTTTCAAAGTTCTAAATAATTTCAATGTTGTTATTGTGAAATCAGAAAGAATATAAAGTTTTGAAGAAATTCTATGCATTGACTTGAAAAATAATCCCTTTATGATATTTCTAACTTAATACAGTACAAGAATATTGAGGATTCAGAATATGTCACTGCAAGAACTCAATCTTCCAATTAGATTGATTTTTAATTTTGTTTTAGTTTTTACATTGAAAATGCTGTTGAACTTGTCATAATAAATGAGTGAAAATGTCAAATTAGGAAGTAAGATCTTAAGTTTTATTAATAAAAAACTTGAAGATATATAGTATTTAATATTTTTTTTTAAAACACAATATATTATATTTTAATGCATTATCGAGAGCAAGTACTGCCTCTGGGTGATTTATGTCATTCACTTCCATCTCTTGATCATTTCTCACTTCCGTAATCCAGACAACCGGTGCTCATTCCATAACTGCTGATGAGGAATTTATCTTTGTTGCTTGTGATGGTGGAATCATTCGTCTATTCAATGCCTCTACACTCCACTTCATTGCTACGCTTCCTAAACCTCACTATCTTGGTGTTAACGTTAGTGCTGGGATTGATGCTAGGTAAGTAAATTTAAATGACATGGATGAATAAGAAATATATCAGCACTTGGGACATATGAATCATAGTATTTGAAATGTCTTGCCTTACCCCATAACTCTTTGTGTGATAATGGGTGATAAATGGACAACTTGTTAAGATGTATTATATCAATGAAAGTGACATCGATTCATTAATAATATGTATTGGAAGTTAGAGGGCCTTGTTTGATAAAGCTCAATATAAACCCAAGTGAATTGATCATTTACCAAATTTGTGCAGTAGTCCAATATTTGACAGTTGAGTAACAAGCAATTGAATTGAATTGAATATTAAAGGCTTGCTGGGTCAATTTTAATGATGTTAACACATATTTCAGATCATGTATATATTATATTTACTGGATGCAAGCCAGAAATGTGTTGTAAAGGTCAAGTCCACCCAGAAAAATGTTGATTTGAATAAATAGAAAAAAATCAAACTAGCAGAACGCTGAAAATTTCATCAAAATCGGATGTAGAATAAGAAAGTTATGACATTTTAAAGTTTCGCTTATTTTTCACAAAACAGTGATATGCACAACTCAGTGACATGCAAATGAGACAGCCGATGATGTCCCTCACTCACAATTTCTTTTGTTTTTTATTGTTTGAATTATACATTATTTCATTTTTTTACAGATTTGTCAATAAGGATCAACTTGACTAAACCATATAGTATTAAACAATGCTAATTCCACATGTTCAGGGAGGAATTAATCATTGTTTCACTTGACAATGAGGGGAAAATTAGAATATTTCCTATTTCAAGTAATAAAATACAAAAGAAATAGTGAGTGGATGACATCATCAGTCTCCTCATTTGTATACCGACCAGGATGTGCATATAACTATTTTTTGAAATTACGCGAAACTTTTAATTGTCATAATTTCTTATTTTACATCCGATTTTGATGAAATTTTCAGTGTTATGCTTGTTGGATTTTTCTCTTTTTATTCAAATCAATTTTTTGTTGGGGTGGACTTGTCCTTTAAAAGCATTCAAATGCATCATTTGTTTTCATCATGTGTGAAGTTAAAGTTTCATTTCATATTTTCTTACAGTCACATGTCAAGTCATCGAGACAATGCCCAGTACCCAGATGCTTTAGCTCTCATGTTTGATAGTGTAAATAAAAAGGTAAGAATATTATTAGTCTTTATCTTAATGCTATGTTTGTTCATTCTAGTTTAGTTAAGCTTTTGTGCAGTGTGCTGGTTTTAACCAACAGAGTACCGGAATAATGATTCAAATATCTGTCAGAAATATTTAAGAACTTACTGAAAAATTTAACATATTGATTTATACTTTATATTGTTTGGTATCTTTGTACTTCATTTTTGTCTCACCTGCATAGCAGAGTGAGACTATAGGCGCCGCTTTTCCGACGGCGACGGCGGCGGCGGCGTCAACACCAAATCTTAACCTGAGGTTAAGTTTTTGAAATGACAGCATAACTTAGAAAGTATATGGACCTAGTTCATGAAACTTGGCCATAAGGTTAATCAAGTATTACTGAACATCCTGCCTGAGTTTCATGTCACATGACCAAGGTCAAAGGTCATTTAGGGTCAATGAACTTAGACCATGTTGGGGGAATCAACATCAAAATCTTAACCTAAGGTTAAGTTTTTGAAATGTCATCATAACTTAGAAAATATATGGACCTAGTTCATGAAACTTATACATAAGGTTAATCAAGTATCACTGAACATCCTGCATGAGTTTCACATCACATGACCAAGGTCAAAGGTCATTTAGGGTCAATGAACTTTGGCCGAATTGGGGGTATCTGTTGAATTACCATCATAACTTTGAAAGTTTATGGATCTGATTCATGAAACTTGGACATAATAGTAATCAAGTATTACTGAACATCCTGTGCAAGTTTCAGGTCACATGATCAAGGTCAAAGGTCATTTAGGGTCAATGAACTTTGGCCAAATTGGGGTATTTGTTGAATTACAGCCATAAATTTGAAAGTGTGTTGGTCTAGTTCATAAAACTTGGACATAATAGTAATCAAGTATCACTGAACATCCTGTGCGAGTTTCAGGTCACATGATCAAGGTCAAAGGTCAAAGAACTTTGGCCACGTTGGGGGTATTTGTTGAATTGCCATCATATCTCTATAAGTGTATTGGTCTAGTTCATAAAACGTGGAAATAAGAGTAACCAAGTATCACTGAGCGAGTTATAGTAGTTTTCAAAATCAGCACTGCTGCTATATTGAATCGCGTGATGCAGGTGAGACGGCCAGAGGCATTCCACTTGTTATATTTTAAGTCAATAATTTAGCATACAGATATTTTCCAATTATTGTTCTTACGTATTCTGCCCAGTCACTAGATATTGTTCACAACTTTGGTATTGTTTTCATGTGCAACAATGGTAGTATACAAAAGAGGGAAGTGTTGTGGTTGTAGACTCATAAAAGTTAGTAAAAATAAAACCACTGCAAAAATTTGAGCAGCACTATATGGCTATCTTGCTATGAATGTATCTTGAATCTTGTCATTTCCTTGCACAGCTTACATGTGTATACAACGACCACAGCCTCTACATCTGGGACATCCATGATGTGAAGAAGATCGGCAAGCAGTATTCCTTCCTCTACCACTCGGCTTGCATCTTTGGGGTGGAGACGTACCCGGAGCTGAGCGATGGAAGCAGAGCAGCCCTCCCTGCCGGCTCCTTCTTCACCTGCTCCTCAGATGGGACGATCAGGATCTGGAACATGGATCCCACCATGAACACCACCGTCCTCAAAAGAAATATATACAGCCATGTGAGTTGGGAGCAAATGTCAAGGGTCATGATGATGTGGTTAAATTACTTCAATGAGTAGATTTATCTACCTGTTATGCTAGATTTTCCAAACCTGACCAACATATATTCCACTCGTGCCCATCTACTGACTACTCCCCCATGGCACCTTGTGTCTTAGTTTTATGGTTAATTTTGTTTGAAGTGAAAATATGGATAGAAAGTTCAAACTTTGGTCCATGTTTGTACCTATGAATATTTGCATAAGACATTTAATTGATGAATCATTGAAGGAATGTTGTGCATTGCTCAGGAAAGTTGAAGAATATAGAAAATCCTCAAATGAAAAATCATCTTTGAAATATATTTTTCGTGTTTAAATTACAATGCAAAAATTGAAGCCAATGACAGTTTTACATCTACCTCCTGATGCTGCCTTAGCTCACCAAGTTGATCCACTCAAAGGTTTGACTTCACTTCACCACAATGTAACATTATCTCTTTTGATTATAGGAATTATTAAAGGTGCTCTATGTTGGTGAGGATTCCTTAGAGAATCTACAAGACAGGGACATCCACACCTCAGCACAAGGGGATAAGACAGACATGGAGAAGGGCAAGACTGGGATCAGATGTATGAGGGTCAGCCCTGATGGACAGATGCTTGCTTCAGGTGACAGGTAAATGGTCAAAGGGGTGACTCTTGAAATTCATTATCAATTGATAGCAAATTTGCAATTGACAGATGAATCTTTACTAATGCAGATCAAGATGTACTTCAGTTTGAAAGAGATAGATCAACTATTGATGTTGATTTTGAACTTGAAATTAATTCCAAGGACAGTGTTTATGTAGATAGAGCAAGTTGTTCCTATTATACTACGTGTATGTTACGGTATGGTTCGGCTATTGGGGTACTGTTTCATTAAGCCGTTTGTAGAGTTACACATGACTTTGTGAATGAATGGGACAAGTGTTAAATCAGATTCTATATCACTTTGATTCCCTTCAGCTAAAGTTGAATATGATCTTTGTAGATTACAATTATTTGTTATTCTGAATGCAACTTTATATGTATGAAATTTATTTAGGTTATAGTAAATAAAGTCCAACTTTAATTTGAAAAAAGCAGGCAAAATTTAGCATCAGAACATTTGTCAGTCTTCTGGAACATTCCTGAGGTATGGGTATTGCATTTTTGCATATGGAGGTAAAAAATAACATTTTATTCATCTCATGAAACAGATTTAGTTATTGTAAAAGGTTTTTTTTAGTTGTTTGAAATAACTCAAACCATGATATATACATGTATATAAAAAATTACAACTATCAACAGGGAATATGATTGATTATTATATCTTCTTTTTAACTGCTCACTCTTTATCTTGCTCTCTATCATGTTTTTCTTACATCGTTAGATCTGGTAATGTAAGAGTCCATGACCTGCAGTTTTGGGATCAGCTTCATGAGATAGAAGCTCATGATTCTGAGGTTCTCTGTTTGGAATACACACAACCAAACACTGGTAAGAACCACCACCTCTTTAAATAATTATAATGAGAATAATCATAGTAATAAGAATTGTCATAATAATGATAATAATGATGACGATGATGATGATGATGGTGGTGGTGGTTGTGGTGGTGGTGATGATGATAGTGGATTCGTACTAGTGTGATTGTATTTTCATACCTTAATGCGAATTTAATAAGCGTGCACCTAAAAAAAAAGGTTCATTGTATTGTATTTTTTTGTTGCTTCCACAGGGTATAATCTTCTAGCCTCAGCAAGTAGAGACAGACTGATTCATGTATTTGACATGGACAAGAATTGTTCCTTGGTGCAAACATTAGATGACCATTCGTCTTCTATTACATCGGTCAAGTTCAATCGTAAGTGAAATAAGCTGTGAATATTAGTATATTTAGACAAGCCATGCACTTGCATCGAAATATTTTAGTTAGAAACCAATCTAGTTTGCGTAAGACCTCAGAAAATAAATTGTTATAAGTTTACCGAACTATCAACTGTAATTGTTATGGGTTTTTTAAAGCAAAATTAGGCATTATGAATTTTCTTAATAAATTACTATTTTGAAAAATGTGTAAAAAATTGTCTCCATATGACTTTATTTCATAAAATGGACACAAGAGGAGGCAATTGAATGAATGTAAATTCAGGTAACTACTGTAAGGTCAAATGTCGCTTGTGGTCTATTTTAGAAAATATAGTTTGTGATGAAAATAATATTTTTTTTTAAATAGTGGATTACAATTTCTAATTGCCAGTGGTTGGCAGGTCTGGACTTTTAAGGCTGTGTTGACAAATTTCTATTTTGTTGGAAATGTCTCGCTATTTTTGTCATTTTTATTCCTTTTTTTTGTTGGGGGGGGGGTGTTGAACAAGGCAGCTTTGGGTTTGATGCTATTATATAGATTTTGCTACAAAAATTGGGGATTACCTTTGAGCTAAACCTTCTTTGCGGATATAGATTGTACTATTGCTTCCGAAAATCAATATTCCTCCTATCTAGGACATGGAGAGCAGCTACAGATGATCAGCTGTGGAGCAGACAAGGCCCTCATGTTCAGGATAGCAGTGTATAATCCTGATCTTCAGTTTGTCCGCAACCACCATGTAGTCAACAAGACAACGCTCTATGATCTAGCCATTGACACAACACAGAAGTACATCACTACAGCATGCCAAGACAGGAATCTCAGGTAGGGTGTCTGCAAGAAATGGGGGAAAGGGAAAATGTGAATAGGTAGGGATTATGTATTTGAAATCAGTGTGGAAGGATTATCATATTTCATGAAGTGGAAGGATTATCATATTTCATGAAGTGGAAGGATTATCATATTTCATGAAGTGATATGATGCAACAGTTCATCAGCTCGGTTAGAACCAAACAATAAACAAACAAGGTTTGAAGATGTCCTTCCTCCTTTTTATGTTGTGCCATGCATTGAAAGGAGACTGCAGGTTCAGATATTCCAGCACTGCAGGTACAACTGAACAGGCATCATACATATTCTACGTAAGACCTATAAGCAATTGCTGTACTGCTTGTTTTAGTAACTTTCTGTATTGAAAGAAATGGAAAGATGCTACATTAACAAGCTCCCAATTCTTCACAGAGGCACACAGCATGTACATGAATCTAATCACTACCTACTTTAGATAATTTTATCTGTTCTTGGAAAAAAAAATGTTACTAGATTTGATGGATTTTGGTCATTTGGTAAACCACATATATGATTTATTTTGTGTCAATATAGGATATACAATATAACAAGTGGGAAGCTGAAGAGAACTTACAAGGGAGCCCAGAGTGATGAGGGAACCTTGATCAGGGTGGAGCTGGACCCGTCTGGGATCTATGCAGCAACCAGCTGTTCAGACAAGAGTCTAAGCATCTATGACTTCTACTCTGGGGAGTGTGTGGCTACCATGATGGGTCATTCAGGTAAGAATACCTTCTGTATCTAGCTTGTAGATTGTGAAGGATGCTGTTTATAGGTTAATTGGAAGACATTGGCTAAGTTAGAGATGGACCTGTCTGGGATCTACACAGCAACCATCTGTTCAGACAAGAGTCTAACAGGGATGCCACTTTTCCGTATTTATACGGAATTCCGGCTTTTTTCCTGCTATCTGTCTTATTTCCATATTTCCGACTTTTCCTGTTTTCTGTGTATTAAAAAAAACGAAAGTCCTCCTTTTTTCCCCCCTATTTCTTCCGATTGCGATGCATGTCGATCGACCGAGTGAGAGATATTTCCCCGAGATATTTGCTTTTATACAGTACATAAATTATAAACGCACGCACTGCCTACTACGTTCATTGATTTATGCTTTTATCAAGGCTTTCTGATTAGAATTATCGATATCCTGGCCAATCAATGCGAGCGACAAATTCCAAACGCACGCTCATAGACAAGCACAAAGTAGCGGCACGAATCACGGTATAATAGCGACTGGTAAATACGTCTGTACAGATGATGACGTCATCCAAGATGGCAACTTACGATGACCAACGAAGGAATCGAGGATGACTAAGTTTTGATCATCATTTGAAAGGAATTAGCGGTAACTGCGGTCTAAGGTACGATGTTTCTGAATTTTTATATATTTTCTCGTAAGTTTGGATGTAATTGTCTTTTTGAAATGTGACATTTTATGTACCAAAAACGATCCGAAAATCGGGTTTCCGCCGAATGTTAGATCTAACGTTACTGCTGCATGCTGATACGGATCCCAGGGAGCTCCGGCCCGGAAAGCGGGCCGGAGCTCCTTGGGTTACGTATCAGCTAGCCCCGGCCCGGAGCTCCCTGGGTTAGCTGATACGTAGTCTTTATGTACGGGCCAACAACTCTTCAGTCTAACTATTGGTGAGTGGAGCCAACGCGGTTCAGCTGAACAACCAAAATACAGAGACTGAAGCTTTGGTCTAGCGTTCTATGAGAAACACACAACTAACTACCGTCAGTTTTTCAAACCTAATTGACTTCAAAGTCATCGATCACAAGAAGGTAAGAAACCACTTGGTCCTCCCCCCTCCCCTAAATTTGAGGTGGGGGCGGACCCCCCCCCCCCTCCTAATCTTTTTTTTTTTTTTTTTTTTTTTTTTTTTTTGCTTGTCCAATTTTTTACCTGTGACATGTGTCCATCCCAAAATTAAAGGTGGACCCCCCTAAAAAAAAAAATTCTTGGACACTATCCCGGCCCGCGATAAGTTTCAGTATTTTTGGAGGACACCTAGTGGCATCCCTGGTCTAAGCATCTATGACTTCTACTCTGGGGAGTGTGTGGCTACCATGATGGGCCATTCAGGTAAGAATACCTTCTGTATCTAGCTTGTAGATTGTGAAGGATGCTGTTTATGGGTTAATTGGAAGACATTGGCTAGGGTAGAGATGGACCTGTCTGGGATCTACACAGCAACCATCTGTTCGGACAAGAGTCCAGGCATCTATGACTCCTACTCTGGAGAGTGTGTGGCCACCATGATGTGCCATTCAGGTAAGAATGCATTCATCACAAGTTTGTTTTTATTGCCTATGGGTAAGTACATAGACCTTGATCTCAGTAAAGCTGTTCTAAGAAGTGTTTTAGCATGTATTACTTCCAATGACTGAGTACCAGCAGTGATGGTTCATGTAAGTGAAATATGTTAGATTTAGCTAGGGATGATGTTAGCTACATCACTTAGACTTGCAAATTGTTTTGTAGACTCATGTTTATTGTGTGTGATTCTTGTAAATTTGTTTCAACTGTCTTTATAGGAACGAAAAAGGTTTATTTTTAAAGATGGTGTTATTTGCTCAGTAATCCATTTAGGATAGAAATCGTTCCACTCTGGAAGTACACAGCCACAAGCTTTCTTTAAAAAGAATGATATTTAAATCTCCTCAAGGAAGTGTACTCTAACACGATTGGACAGCCAGGTCAGACCGTTCTGTGCCTCTCAATTGTGTTCTATAAATAGGACAAGAGTTTTCCCAGTTTAAAGATCATCTCTATGATCTATCGAAAGTAATAATTGATACTGATTGGTTTGGACATATCTTGGGCAGATAATCAATCCTTGGCTTTGTGTAAATATCTCCTTGCTTCATTTCCTGGCACATGTCAAGGAAACACGACCCGATAAGAGAGGAAATTAGATGGAGATCCTGTTTGTAGGACATCAACAATGCATGCAGAGCCTCTACAATATTCCTACTTTCTTTGCCATTGCTGGAACAGTTCCATCTGTATGATATCTAACAACTTTGCATCCACAGGACAGCAACTACCTTTTTATACAAACTATTCAATGCTAGCAAAGATTCCATGTGTTGTGTTATCTAAATATGTTGCATCTGTAGGATGATAAATTCCTTTTCCTACAATAATTGGTAAGAAAGGCTTCACTCGTCATTGTATCTAACTGTTTTGCATCTATTGGACGACCACTAAATGTTCCTGTATCTTTACCATTGCTGGTACAAATTCCACTCATCATGTTATCTAGCTACTTTGGGTCTATTGGACAACCACTACATTTTCTTACGGCTTTGTCATTGCTTGGAAAGATAACACTCATTGTGTCATCTAACTACTTTGCATAGGACAGCAACTGCCTTTTCCTGCAGTGTTTGTAATTGCTTGTAAAGATTTCAATCACTGTGTTATTGATAGGATGACAACTTCCTTTTTGTACAGTCTCTGTCATTGCTAGGAAAGGTTTCAATCTGAGTGTCATCGAACTACATTGCATCTGTAGGACAACAATGACCTACACAAATTAGCAAACCTTCGCATTTCACTCGCCATTGATGAGATAACCTTCGATCAGATAATGACATGATCATTCCTTTGTATAAAGCACCGACCGTCAATATATCTACAAACATCTGCACCTCGTTTTGTTCTTCGTCTGTAACAAGATAATGTTCTGTGAGTAAAACGGTTGTTTTTTACTTTGCATTTGAATGTAGAGATTTAGGCTATATCTATCATGAACCCTTGGAGTTATTAAGCTTTTTGTCTTCGCTTTGATATGTTTTCAGTCTGGTTACTCCATAAGCTCTATGACTTGTACCATTTCTATATTATATTTCACAGAGTTGGTAACAGGAATCAAGTTTACCAGTGATTGTAAGCAGCTGATATCGGTGGCTGGTGATGGGTAAGTAAAACCCCTTCTCCATTCTGCTGCTTCCCGCTGGATAAAGTTATATTAATCTTTTGAACCACTTATGGTTCAAGATTTTCCACATTTCTTTTTATGTGGAAAAATAAGATAAGGGAATGTGAAGCTACCTCTCTTCTCTCTTTGTATTTAATAAGCATTTTCTCTTTTTATGTATATTTGTAACACCTTAAATATTTTGCTTGAATATATTTACATATTTTTTTTTACTTATCATATTTTGTACAAGGCAATTGCTTCTTTTCTTAACCCCCCCCCTTTGATCTTGTTTTTTCCAAAATAATATTTCTTTTATCCAATTCAATCTGTTTTAAGTTAAGTTATAGACAAAGTTGCAGATGATTCATTTTAGCTTAAATTTCTATTGAACAATTACAAAGTTTTAATTGATCTTACCAGGCGCGTTTCTTTTCATTTCAGCAGTACAACAAAATCTATTTCACTCGTTTTTTCCCAGTTGTATTTTTATTTGGAAGCTACCGTGGGAGCTCACTCATAATATGAAGGAGAGATTGAAAGAGATGGGAGAGAAAGTTATTGAACCACCGCCAGAATACAACATGCTCAGGTAAAGCCATCTTTCGAATTCTCGTAATCTAAAAAAATCTTTTGTCTGATAAAAGAGTGGTAATTTAGGTTTATGTTTCAATATAGATATTAAACGATTCTCTGATATGTCTGAACAGAAATATGAGGAAGTATATCGAATCATCATCACTGTCATCATCGCAATTAGATAAAGGTCTAACTGACAGCATCATATGTTTAAAATCTTAGTTTATAATTTGCAAGACCATTCCTATATTAAAGGTGAGCACTCCTACACTTTGTGTTTGCTGACGAATAATGCTCAAACACCAGTGTTTGTTAAGCACTCTCAGCTTAATATTTTTATACAAAGTTTGGCAAGAGATTAAAGTTCAATTTGACATAGTTATTTGCATAATGTTGCTCGACCATGTTGGAGACAAAGCTTCAACCCATCTCACCAGCCTATACCAATTTGTAGAGCCTGGTAATATTTCATGATCAGATTGTACGTTATTCCAAGTAACGATAACAAATGACTAAGCCGACTTAAGTACTACCGCACCTCATTATTGAATAGTCTCCTACAATTGTCTGCCTGTTATCATCATTGAGAACTATTAAGAAGCATCTGAAAACTGTTGTATTCCACTCCAATATTTATTTTTTTCCAATTTGATCTTTGTAAAGTGTTGTTGACACCGTAATTAGCAAAGACACTTAATTATTGCATACATGGTGATGTATGAATTCACATTCAATGTCTGCTGTTCTGATGTTCTTACAGAAGAGGGACTTACGTTGTTCCTCCTGAGCTTCCCCCTGAGCCCAAGGCCCGTGTGATCAGTGCTTGGCAGACCAAACCAGCTGTAGCAGCTGAATTCCAGCCAGCCATGCAGTCCAGGCCAGATACAGAGGATGAGACTGATGATAGAGAACCGGATGAAGGTAGCATAATGTTTTATCATTCTGTAGTTTTTAGGGAATTATATTTGACAGAAAGTACTGTTTTACAATAAGCTAAGATTTCTTTTCATTTGCTAAATTTCATTCATTTCCAATATAAACTTATACACATAGCATTTTGACAATTTCTCCTGGTTGGTGTTTCATAAAGCTGTTTGTAATGTTACGTACAACTTTACGAACGACTGGAACATGTTCTTATGTCCTAAATGAATGACAGGGATGTATCATTTAGCACAAGAAGGGGTCACCAGTTGTGCGTAAAGTCGTATCTTACGAACAGCTTTTTATTAAACACCCACCTGTCCTGTTTTTGGTATAATCTGACACAAGACACATGTAAAACAGGAATGGTATCTTCTGTCTGTTTTTGTTATAACTTGATTATTTCTTAATCTTCCAGATTCCACTCCTGAAGAGTGTAACTTTGAGACTGGTCTCCTACCACTTTGGGCCCAGAAGCAAGTCAAAGCCGTAAGAAAACCTTTTCAAAATATTTTATCCCCTCCCCCACCCCCATTTGTCTAGAGTTTTGTGTAATCAGTGTGCAGTACAGTCAGTTTTCAGACAGTATTATTCAAGATCCAACATTCGTTGTCATTTTAAAAAATCTTGCAATTTGTTTGTTTTATGAATTTCATGATATGTAGTAGCCTGAATGCATGGATACATGTGTTAGTTTTATACTGTTAACAAAAATATGTAACGTACTGAAGCATATGGGTAGTTAAACATATTAAAGTTGTTATAAAGTATTGTATCCCTTCCCATCCCCCTCTCCTCATCCCCCTGTAACAGTATGTGATAGCAATTATAGATGTACAACGTCTTTAATGAAATATTTTATATTTAATGCAATTTTTTGTCTTATTTTGGTATTGATAGACTATGCAAATTGATTATGGAATGTACATTATCAAGACTCATAGACCCTCATAATGACCTATCTTAACAAGCTTATTCATTTGAATTCAGTCTTTACACTGTATGTACTTGCTGTATTGGGGGCATTTTGTATATGCAGGATAAACTAGACTTAATTTTTGGTATGATTCAGTTATTGTATCTTTTCTGTTTGTGCATCTTTTTTCCCCGCATATGGAATTACCTTTATTAATCTTCCTCCCACTAGGGTGAAGACATACCAGATGTACCAAGCCCTACCAAGTACAGCAGCCCTACCCATCCCAGAGGGAGGTGGGCCCAGAACATCAACAGCGGTGGTATAAAGGTCAAGTCACAGATGGAAGAGCTGAACCAAAGCATTGAGCTTAGACTGGAAGACTGCTTGGGTAAAGAAAAACCCTATTCAGTCCTCTATCATTTTGAATTTAATAATAATAATAATACATCACTTATATAGCGCATAATACACAAAAAATTTCTCTTTGCACTTTACAATAAAGAAAACAAAAATACAATACAAGTACCGGTACTTAATATTTGAACTTGCAATTGTTATGAATTTCGAAAATCTTTCTCACTTGTAATAACAAACAAGTAAACAGTCCATAGGACTATTTCAGTTTATGAAGACAAACGCTATAATTTTTTCAGTGCCAACTTGATAGAATACTTTTCAATGGGGGATACGATTAGCAGAATCACATTATTCATTTTTTTGGGAGTTTTAAATCATATATATTAACATCTTATTTTGTTTGAAAGTTACTTGTCTCATGTCCAAGAACACATCTCTTCCCTCTGTCCCTGCCAAATACTTTACCAGATTGATGGCAACATTCATTAGTATCTTCTTACCCATTATCATGTTATTCTATATTTGAACATTTTTTTTGGTTCATTTTTCTTGTTTAAGATCGACGGCGATATACAGTGGAGCCCGATGTCCTTTTAGAGCAAGTAAGACCTTTTGCCAATCGTTCTCAAGTAAGTGATTCCCTTTCAGATTTTATTCCACGTTGAGGGGCCCAACCCGCCATCTGATATAACGCAGCATGCCGCACCTCGCCGCTTCATGATTCACAAAGTCGTCATGGAAATAACTCATCTAAACAAAAAAAACTAAAGCATGGGAGTCTGTTCACATGGTTTACCATGTCTAACAAAGAAAGTATGGTAGTGTATAATATCATCGTAAGTAATGAAACAGACAGTGAATTGTTGTATTAAATTTGTATTTGTATGGTTTTTATTTTAGTTGACTAGATTCCTGTTTAGATTGATTTTAATTTTGTTTATTATTCTGTGTTTATTTATTCTAAACAAAATTAATTTTCATTCAGGAATTATATCGAACACAAATCAGATAATTTTATTCTTGTGTTATCAGGTCTCCTCTTCTTAATGATTTTGTATCATATTCAACAGAATTCATTGGTTTATAATTCATATTTGGTCTATTCACCTGATTACAAAAAATACGCATTTTGCAGGTTCATAGTAATTCTTTTCCAGAAAATTTTGTTTTAAGATTTTAATACACTATATTTCATTAAAATTCATTATGTAATAAACATCAGAAGCAGTCCAATTAGATCACAATGATATCTTTGTTCAGAATAAAAAGAAATGAATACATTATCAGAACAACAATAAGTACATTAATTACTTGTACCTCCTTAGTTTTCATAGTCAATAAATCTGCTCAAATATTTTGTACCCCTTTCTTACATTATGTACTAAGTTTTGCGCTTACAAATTTTAGTATGTGCATTTTAAATTGTTATGCATTATTATTATGATTTATGAATACCAATTTAAAATCCATTTTTTTTGGGGGGGGGGGGTGTTGACCAACCTTAGGTTAGATTTAACTTTTTTCTGACCTGTGAAATGTTACAATTACTCCTGATTTTTTTCCCCTTGAAGGCAAAATCAAAACGTGAGCTAGAAGTCTGCGTAGAGGTATCAACATTGTCCTATTTTAATGCCATTCCTGCTTGCATATTTCTCATTGTTTAAACTGTCTTTTGTAATGTTCCACATCCCATGTTCCTTCCTTTCCTCCTTACCTCCTGATGTCCCACCAAAAGAGACGGTTAATGCAGCAATGGCAAAAGTTAAAAGTGGGTAAAACGTGTCCCTTAATTGCAAAATATGACAAGATTGCAGTTCAACCGGAATCACTCCTTTTCCATTTTGTATTTGATACAAAATCACTTTTCAATTCACATTTTAATGCACAATTCAATCCACTTTTTACCCTTTTGTGGTGTCCTACCCAGTGTTTGTACACGTCCTGTCTTTTTCTCAAGATTGTCAAAATAATGAAATACGAAACATTTAGCCTACAGAGCCTTTTTTTTTAAGAATAAATTGTTTCCCATTTTCTCAGTGGTGTCACTAGTATTAAGCCAATTATTCAAACTATCATTGTGCATTTTTCTCTCACTTATTCTCTGCATTTGAATGTTGTTTGTAATGAGATAATGTGAATCCTTCAATTTCTGATTGATATCAGTCCCCCATTTTCTGCTTGCTTGTACTTTCTTCTTATATACAACTTTCTCTGATGCATTGTTGTAACAATATCCTTTCTTTTGAATTAAAAAAAAAAGAATATATTGCTGAAAAAGCTACTTCGAAAAAAAATGGCAAATATTGATGTGCCTAATCTTTGTCTGGGGATTCTTTGGTATAACCTGGCTCACTTCTCAAAAGTTATATACGTAGATCTCAATATCACTATAGTTTAATATGGAGATATATTCAAATAACTAAAATATAATAAAATAAGCCATATAAATTGATTACAAATGCATGATAAATATTATGACAATCAGGTTTCAGTTAAAAATGTGATTGCTGTACTACTCATACATGTACATGTATATATGTCCTTTATACTATCGTGTATATTTTTTGTGTTTAGAACATGTATTATGAATTCCTCCTAAGTGCTTTATTGTAACAGAATCTCATTCAGAGAAAATATCATAACAAAAGAATTCGGAGCCCTATCTTTAGACATTCCAAACTCTTCAAACAGTCTCATTTTAGTTCAAAACAGGATTCATAATCTTATTCTTTTTATTGAAAGTTTAATTTTTTTTAAATCACAGCTTAAAAATCATTATATCCATTACACTTGTAACCATATTATATATTCCATCAATTACACAATTCATTGCACATTACCTTTGGTCGATGTCAATCGTCATTAGTTTTAAGTTCTATATAATCATTTAATTGATAGACTATTGATCAATGTCACCATGGTCATTTAAAATTAATGGCAAACTGGGGGAAGGGGCTGGAAATAAAACCATAGTTCAGAAATAATACTTCAATTTTATGTGTATATTGACATGTCCCTCATATAAACCCGACTTCATTTTCCACACCTCCAATGCATCATCCCATGCCATTCTCTTTATGCCATTGAACATGTTAATATTTCCTCCATTATAATGAAATCATTCAATCTAAAAAGTACATGTGTGAGGTTTGTCCGGTTGATGTTACCAAAAAAAAAAACTCACACTATTGAAGCATTTTTTGTGTGTGTCATTTGAACATTTTACTAACTTTTGTGTGCACCACTAATAAGTGTGATTAATATCTATCAACTTGACAAGCACCACTTACAAAGAAAGAAATAATTTTGTTTATTTCTCAGGACAATGAATGTGATTCTATTTTCTCATAGCAATGTACTTAAGAATGAAGTATAAGGCACCTTACCAAATGTCTGTGCCATATGTTATAGCATGAATCTGCAGTAAAGACTGTAAGCGGCTTTTACAGCGAATTTCCCCTGCACTCCCCATTCTTCTGTCTTTGATGATATGTGAAGATTAGCGATGAAAACAAAAACACTGCCAGGATTTTTTTGCGAACGACATGGCTCTGACTTCTGTTAAGGTGCCTTTAACTATATTTATCTTTCACCATTATCAAAATTATGTATATTCATTAAATATATTTGCATGACTTCATTCAAACTTCAATATGTATCTATTCATATTTTTGTGTATGTTACTACATTGAAAATTACATGTACTAAGTTATCATAGTTGAAAATTGCTTATGGCTAGTCGTCTGGTTGAGAATTTCTGGTAAATGCTAGTTCAGTTTACCTTTGATCAGAAGTTCATACATTATATAAAACATGAACAAAAATTATTATAAAGATAGAGACTGAGTAATTCATATACTAGATCTAGCTTCTTGTATATAATCTTCCTTTCTTTGTAGTGATGTGGTGTAAGTTATTGTTACATTTCTCGGAAAATCTGAATTCAGGATTGAACAATATGTGAAATAAAACGGTAGCTTATTATTTAAATTCTTTGGAATGTGTATTTCATACGCAAACCACATTGTGTCAGGCTTGTTGCTGATCCATCATCTAAAATAAAATAAAAAGATATAAACTTTTTATTTTAGGGAGATTAATGATAAGGATATTTTGAGAAATTATTACATTATTTTAAATCAAATTTAATTGAATCTTTTTATGTGATTTAGTTGAACAGATATATATTATTGAGATATGATTATCTGATTTTAATTAATTTGATTTTTTTTTTACCCAGGGCCCTTTTGCTGGTATGGATGCTGAAGAGGTAAGTGTCGTCTTCTGCATCACAAAAATAAGATGGCACTAATCATCTCTTTGATAACAAATATATTGTTAGCTTGAGTGTACAGTGTTTCCATGAATAGATGCATTCGTTAACCCTTTTATAATCAAGGTCAATTTAATTTCAATCCCCCAAACACAAGAACAATATCTACTCGCACTCTTATGCATATTATTGTCTGTGTGGAACTAATGTGAAAGAAATTTGACAATGAACTATCAAGCATCAGATTAGTTTTATGGAATGAGCTGTGAGAGCACATTATTTCTATGATATTGTATTTCAAGTAAGAATGGAACAAGTAATTTTGGGGGTTGTGGTTAGCGGAGGGTTTTATTATACATCCTTACATATATGTGGACCAAAAAAAAAAGTGTTGTTGTTATGTGATTTCAGATTGCAAAGATTTGTGGAGAAGAGTTTGTACCTGCCTCAGAGAAGTTTGGCTTGCTTTCACAGGAGGAGTTTGAGGAGTCTGAGAAGGTAAATTTGACTTTCATTTCATTTTCATTTACCATGGACATGTTTGACAGTTGTTTCAGTTTTGAATTTTCTATAATATATTTATGTAAAAAGAAATGATTGATTTACTTCAGTTAGTTATGAGGTGCCAAAGTATCCAAGCATTTTCAGATTATCAGTACACTGTTTATGGGACTTAATCATTCTTGCCCTCACAAAACATATGCACATTCTCCCCTTCCTGGGGAGTATTCCAGCTTTTCAGTGTGTGACTTGTACGTTTTAGGTGCGCACAATCCTAGAAAAATACACAATGTTCATATATTGAATTCAGTCACCCTTAATACTAGATTTGATGTATGTACTTTCTCCACTTCTAGGGGAGTAGTCTTATACTAAATTCTTAATTCACCCTTCAATCATCATCATTCTTTATTATCACTAGATGGATGGCTTTGTGACAACCTCAAGGGGGAGTGACCCAAGGGGAAGTGATCCGTTTGGTCCTCCACCATCCCTCCGCGCGTCTGCCACTGATTCCACCCATGGTGCTAATGGAATAGGCCATCCCAGTGCAGCTGAGAATGGGGATGGTACCAAAGTGGACGATATTGAGGGGGATGATGAAGAGGAGGAGGAAGATGAGGAAGAGAAGGAGGATGACGCCCCGGATAAGGAAATTATTTTCTACCCACCGGAAGAGGAGGAGGAGTCATCTCCTGAAAGGTGAGGATTTATTATGAAGATAATAAAATCTTATATGAATGACACTGCCTGTCAGATCAAGGAGGTTTCAAATGAGATGGAGTAACAGCATATAAAGTCTCTTTGAACAAGGTTAAAACCGCCAGCAGAAAGTATGTCAGGCATGCACTTTGCTCAACATCTCTTGCAATTGTGTAAACAAATGATTCCCGCATGACTCGCAGCTATAGGTCATACATAAAGGGAAATATGCTTTTGTGATGATAATTACTTTTTCGCGGCATCTTCATGATCTTGGTCTGGTTATATGTGAAGTACATAATTCGGAGGCATGCGAAAATAAACTATGCAATATGTCCTGAAATATGACTCAAATTTGCTCGACTGGGCATGTGCGGGCACTCATCTGGCATATACAGTAATGAACAACAATATTCCACCGACCACATTTGAAATTTTTATTCGCCGCAAACGATCGGAAAAGTGTTAAAATCTGGTTTCAGTAAAGGTCAAATTCTTTCCTTTTTCACCAATTAAAGGTTAATTGATATAGTCTGGGCGAATATCTCGTCGTAATAGTGCTTGGTTATTGATGTTTTGTCAGGCATTCAAATTTCAGTTTGTTTATTAATATGAAAGATGGAAAATTGATACAAATGGATATTCGTAAAATTTCATCCCTCGGATTTCTTCACTGAAACTGGCGGCTTCGAAGGCGGATATCAAAAGGTCGTTATTGCCGTTCTTTCTTTTGTGCTTCTTTAGAAATGAATATCTGCTTGAAAAAATTTGTTGCCTTTTCGAATTCCAGTCATAGAATCTTCTTGGTCAGATAAACCCATGTAATTTAAACTCTAAAGTTGTGGTTTAAATTGATGAATAGCCAATTGTGACACAGATCACTAATAGTACAGGTTCTATTCATTAGTTCATTTGACACCAAAATCATTCATAACCGTTCAGGAATAATAACTAAAATAGTTTTCTTCACCAATAAAGCATGAGGAAAGAGCACCGTAATGATAAGAAACATTAAATGTAAACAAGATTTTGACATTTTCAGCTTCCCATAAATTCAGATCTTTTTTAGTAGCTTTAGAGATTGTTTAATGGGATGTTTCAAAAAGGTGTTAATGAAATTATATTATAACTTATACTGAACATGACAAGCCCAACAGGACGTTCAAATACTAATAATGTCTTCAATGAAACTTGAAAATGACGTAGTAGATAAGAATTCTTATTGTCAACTGTTTTTCCAGTCTCAAGTTCCAAGTGACCGAATCAACCAAGAGCCATGAAGAGTTGGCCAAGCGACACAGCAGACATAAATCCAAAGAAGGAAGTAAAGAGACTATTAGCAGTGCCCCAACACCAAATAAAGACTCGGGTGTGTCTGCAACTTCCAGTACTGGTAAGTGCTCTGTTCATTGCAATCTCATTGTGAGCATGGTTAACTTTTGTTGTTATGTCTATTTATTATCTCATTATGATGTATGCATAGATTAGAATAATTAATTAGTTAGAAATACATTTGAATGATTTTAGAATGATTAATCATGCAATTTTGTAGATTATTTTGTCCGATGTACACTTCAGAGATATGAAGGAGGCCAAACTTCCCCCTGTTCTGCTGCCTGGCAAGAAGTGACTATAATATATATGATTGTAGATTTCACAGTGTAGTTAACTGTAATTTTCAGACTTCTATGTACCAAATAAGATAAATTTTGACAAAATTTACCCACAATTCCTTGTATCGTATGATAGATGGTAATGAGGAGGAGGATGTTGATGAGAGCGATGAGGAGGAAGAAGAGGAGGAAGAGGAGAGAGGGACTGTTACTCCCACAGCCTCACCAAGGCGTAGCAAGCTGACTTCAATTGAACCTCCCTCTCCGACCACCACGCCGGACGAAGAGAAATTCCTGCATAATAATTTCAGGTGAGGAAAACTTGTTCTTGATCCCAGGTTTTATTCCTGGTGAAAAATTGCTCACTCTTAAGCATATTAGATATATTTTCATATCAGAGAGCTACAAGAGTTTCTACCCAAAATTAAGTATCATATGGTATTCTTTATCAGGTATTGCCCCCCCCCAAAAAAAAAAAAAAAAAAAAAAAAACACAATACATATTTCACTAGTTTGAGAATTATAAAAGTTTAAATGCAATATCATTTTTTGGTGGTGATCGGAAGCAATTTAATAGGCCTGTATCATCTGAACCCCTTTGGAAATTTTTTTTGACCCTGTAAACTGCCATTAAGGGTAGATTTTTTTTTTTTGCATATTAAAATGTAAAAAAATAATTTAAAAACTTACTTTTTTAGATAGAATGAACAATGAGGGAAAAAATTTAGTTTTTGATTTGAATGAAGATGACGTTTGAAGTGAGAATGTGTGTAAAGAGTTTACTAATCTTGCATTAGACAGATTTAACTCATTTCAAATTGTTTTTATAATTGCATGCTATTTCTATCTGTTTTCTCACTATATGTATTTAATTGCATTCATTGACTTTGTTAACAATATGGCATGAATTTTGGCTATGATTTGAATTTCAAGCTCTATTTTTTCTCATATTTTAAATATATTTTGTTTTGTTATTAAGACAAAATCATTTTATTCTGGATATCAAATCATTTGGAATGATTCTTCATTTCAATTTCTGATAAGATGAGTATGCAAATATCGCAAAGGATGCTTATATAGTTAAGAAATTCAATAAGTTTGAATAGATCAAACTACAGATTATAAAAGTTCAAACATATGTTTATAGCTGATTTAGGACATTTTAAAACTATAGAAATAATTTCATGAAGAGGCATTTACATTTGAAAACACAAATTTTATATTGTGGAAAAATATATTGCTGGTTTAAAAGTATCACTAAGATGCTAGAAGTAACTTGTTGAAATACTATAATAATGCGTCAGAGCCAATCATATATGGTTATCATGGTCATGTGACTAATGTAGATGGACTTTCACAATACATGAGAAATTAGACTATGTACAGTATTTGTCAGGAAGCACTATGATTGAGTTGCATTTTCAACAATCCCTACCCGTTTCCAACTATACGTATCCCACTCTCCTCCATGTCACTTCTGACCACACCCTTTCCCCATCTAATGACACCTACCGACACCTCCCGTACTCCCTCATCCCATTTTGCATGTAGTTTTGCCGAGAAGGAGAAGAATATAGGGGATTTCACGGAGCAGGAGAATTTCGGGAAATGCCTAGAGCAGCTCCAGTCCAAGTTCTCGGACGAAATCAGCTCCGGGCGGCTCAGTATCTCGTCCCGCTTCCTCTCCAGGTCGCAACATTCCATAGCCAGGTGACTACCGCCCTCTATAGTCAATGCACATGCAGTCAGTAAGGTGTATTTGTACATTGTCCCGTTTTACTTGCAGCATGTTCTGATGTTTTTGGTGTGTCAATGCATCAGTTATGTTTGATCTGTATATAACTGCCCAATGTGTAGCGTATTTTGATAACAAATGTCCAGAAAGAATATTGCAGTTTAACTCAAAATTATATGTTTTAGGATTCTAGAATATTTCACACTAATACATGATGCAAGTAGATGTTTTTAGATTAGCATATTGAATTATGTATATGTATAAATTGGAGGAAATACATGATAATGGAATTATTTCAAATATTTAATGCTGTTTAAGTGTTTAGTTACATCACAATTCTTTTATTTTCTTTTATTTGCTCATTTTCTTATAAAGATCATATTGATTTTGAATTTGCAGTATAACTATTTTTTCCATGGTTTCATTGAGATCATTATTTATACCACGATATATACACTCTAACAGTGATTATTGAATGATGAGTGTGTTGAGAATGATTAGAGAAGTAAGAAAGTAACAACTTTTTTTTCACTATCCCTCCCCAGTGAAAGATTCTTCATATATCAGTATTTACTACAACATTCTGGTAGTAAAGAGAAAAGTAGACATTAGCCTACAGGCTGGTATTATTCAAAGCATGTTATGCATTTTATTGATGAATGAACTGAACCGAGCATTCCAGAGAAGTGTGTATTGAAGTTTGTTTTCAGTTAAACTAGATTAACCAATGAGAATACCATCCAGTGTGTTTTAAGCACACTCAGACAGACTAGCGTCATTTCCATAATGTCAGTTGTAGGACATGTGATGCAGAGTCAAATTGATGAATCATGGCTTCCCTGGTAAAGTCGTGATATGAAATACTAGTCAATCGAGCATCGCTCTAGCAAATTAAATCTTCCTGTATTGCTTGAGGGGGACTCACTCACATACCACCTCTCTAAGACGAAGAGAAGTTGATTTACTTTACATGTATGGGTATTGTATGAGCATATGAGATTGTATGATGTATGGTGGTGTGCCAAAGACTCAGTTAGTTATCAAACACTTTTCCTAAAGTTGTGGAGGTAAAAATGGTGTTTGGATGAGGTATGAGCAATTATATTATGTGGACATGAGATTTGTTTGATAGACGGTAGTTTGCCACAGCCTGGAGAGCCAAAGACAGAAACCATACATGTACCTTCCTGAAGTTGTAGATTTTATGTGGATTTCAACTCTAGATGAGTAAAGCATGATTCATCATTTTTCTTCAAAATATATTGTAGCTGTGCCTGAGCTTGGTAAAGTCTGATAGATCATTGAAAACTTGTTTTCACTTATTTCATATGGATACTCAAACTGTGGTAAAATTGTTAGAGCCTTGGATGGCTTTGATCTTCAGAATGTGTTAGATGCCAGGAGAATAAGTATACCAAAGCTGATAAATCATGGAATATTCCACAGTCACAGTGCTCAAGGTTTCGTAATCGTAAATGAGGTTTGTGATGGTGCAATGAAATATGTTTGGATGTAAACGGATGCAGTGATTTTTTAATTGAAGCAGTGTTTCAGTGATTTTTTTTTAATAACTTCAGTCGGAGAAATTTTATTTCTTCATGGATACAGTAGCAAAGCGGTTTGCAATTATCATTAAATCGATTGCAACACTCATATTTATTGCAGTGGTCATTAAGATTGTTTTTATCATTGGATCAATTGCTTTATAAATGATAACCTCTATTCATATTGGAGACACACTTTTCCATCATTTTTCAAGTCTTTAATATATGGCATAGGCTAAAATGATAACATGAGGAGTGGTTTCTTTTATAAGCCAACCTGCTAGGGAAGTGGTTACAGCTGCTTTAAATTGAGATTTCAATCTCAGAATCTGGCCAAGGATAATATGACACATCCTTTAAAAAAAATTTGCGCATATTAAAACCTGTCTGTAAATACCAGCCAAGGGAGACCAAAAAAAGGTGGTCTTCAGGGGAGAGTTTCATGAAAGGACTTGTCATATGTTTTATCCAACAAGTCCTGTTTTATCCAACAGTTACTATAGTAACAGTGCCTCACAGCCAATCAGAATCGGGGAAAGTTGTCAGATCTTACAATTTGTCAGACAAAAATGTTGATAAAACACTCCCCAGAACTGTCTTCTGTGATACACATTCCAATGGGAAATACTGTTCAAGTCAAGCCAAACGTGTTCCCCTTGTTTACAGGTTGTTGCTAGAGACTGTATTATGAATCCCTGTTTAAATTATGCAGATTGTAAATCTTTAATTCAAGCAAGTATGTAGAGCATAAATTAATTATTGTAAGCTGTATCAGAATATTAAGTAAATCGTATTCCCGTCGATTTTACAGCATAAGACCAATAGTCCAAAGATTTGCAATTAAACACAACTTGAATTTCATTCAATCAGATTGTGGTTGGGACTAGCATTAGATTTTTGTAGTTGTATTTTTAATATCAACTCTTCCTGCAACATCTCTAAGGGAATGATAACGTAATATACACTACTCTAATGTTTAACACTTCTTGTTTCAATCACAATTTAGAATAATTTAGTAAGAGTTTAACTCAAGCAAGAGTTTGGGCCTTTATGTATTGTCAGACAAGTCACATTCATTATACGTAATATGTTCTCATTTGTAGGGTGGCTCCAATGATGTCCCAGACTCCAAGTGCGGGTATCAGTCCAGAAGAGGTATGAAAGCTTCAGAATCCTTGCGAACTTTATCAAACTCATTTCTGCCATTGTTGCATATATTTTATATATTTAGTGCTTGACAATGTTCAGCAGCAGGATAGCAGTATATATGCATGCTTACCCTTTTGCTTATGACAGTCCAGTGACTCTATTGTAAGCCATTAGCAAATTGATATCAGCAGGTATCCCATCCTAAGTTCATGTCTCCAAAGCATTATTGTACTATTCTATAATTTATATATATATATATATATATATATATGTATATGTGCCCATTGTCATGTATCCAGGTATTATATATGTTTCATTTATGGTATATTACAAAAAAACTTGTCCATTGATTAAATTATAGCAGAATTTCCTCCTCATTTATCTGATTTCAAAAATATGTCAGCTTTCATAATTCATAGCTTACATTCCCCTCCCTCATCCTTGAACCCAATTGCATATGAACATAGCATATACCATCTAGGAAGACCAATTCCCTCTATGAATAATTTTGTCCTTGAAGAGGGGTCTATAAGACAGTATGAATTCATATTTAATAAACCGTGATTATTTTCATGATATATCATTGAACAACTAAATCGTATACAATCTTTAAGATGTTATATTTATCTTCTTTTAAAATAATCTTAAACAACTAAATACTTGGGGATGAGGTATCAATATTGTTCTAGTCTCACTACATTAGAATAGACAGGGGATTAATTTATTCATATATTAACTGGTTTCTCCATCTTGTAGCAGCTGATGAGTGTAGAATAGTTCTATTTTTTACTCTCACATGATATCTGTATAAAGTTTGTAGATTGAAGAATAACATATAAGCATTATCAGCCAATGAACAGATGCTGTGCATACATCATGTTTTGAAGAAATTGCATTTGACAATTGCAAACAAAAATGACAGTTCAAATTGTAAAAAAATCCTGAAAGGGTAATTGTCAACTATCCAAAGAGATTTTAACATTAAAAAAAGGAAGCAATTTTGTAATAACTCTTATGGACGCTGAGGGCTTCACATTTTTGTTCTTTTGCTCCACTTATCCAATTAACATGTAGATTTAAAAAAATCTTTTGATGATTTTGATGAAACATTTCATGAACATATGCACTTGTGCTTTGACTACAGCACTGTATGTTAGACTTTTTCATTGTTTTGAAATCATAGTTTCTGTTAAAAGCAGTGACATTGTTGCATTCTGTTGTTGGCTGAAGATTCTTCATTTGCAGTTAATCTTTCAATTCTGAGGGATTCTTGCCTTTGAGTTTTCTGCACAATATGGGTTCTGTTGGGACTTTGCCATAAAGCTGTTTGTAAAGATATGCATGATTTTATGAATAACTGGAACATGTTCATAGGTGCTACATTAGATTCCCAATCATTGCGGTACCCATTGGTTAAATCTACAATGTACTCTTTTTGGGAGCAAAATTCTTGTCCTTAACAAGCATTTCAATGGAAAATGTACTCTCATGGAAAATCGATCAGGGTTAAGTAAAATTCACTCACACTTTTTCAAGACACCAAGATAAAATTGGGTTCTCTTTTCAAGAACAAAGTCATCCAGTCATTTGTAGAATCAAGCTTGATACCTCAGTCATATTTCCCCTACGACCAAGACACCAAGATAAAATTGGGTTCTCTTTTCAAGAACAAAGTCATCCAGTCATTTGTAGAATCAAGCTGGATACCTCAGTCATATTTCCCCTACGACCGAAAACGGCCGTTTTAACATTTTTCGTACCAGCAACATTTGGGTCGTTTGAATAAAATTAGATAAACGGCTGTTTTCGACTCTTCGTACGGCGGCAGTAGAAGAAATGTGACTGAGGTGAGTCACAAACAGTTTTACGAAACACTCCCAGGGGTTGTGGTATAGTGTATGCTTGCATTTAGATCAGATCTATCACCTCATTTTGCTTTCCAGTATCTAAGAAGGCGCAAGGAAGAAGTAGCCAGAGCGGTGGAAGAAACCAGGAAGAGATTAACATCAGTAAGAATCTGTGCATGCAATTATTCTTTTCTTCATTGAGCAGTGGTTCTTTAACTATTTCACAAATTAACTTGACAAGCATTTTCTGGGGGGAAAGTGGTCACCTGTTTATATTGAAATGCATCTTCATTTTTATGACAAGGGCATTATTGATTTCCAAGATTAAATCTAGGCAATAGTTTGGGGGAAAAAATAATTTTGCCCGAAAAGTAATGATGAAAATACTGAAAAGTAGAAATTTTATTTGATGAATATCAAAGTTTCCATGATGAATGATCTACACTTACATGTTTAGATTAACAGAAAACAGTAATATGAATATGAATATTCCACTGCATTTTGACCTTGGAATTAAAGAGGATAATATTTATTTAAAAAATAGACATGAAAGATCATATGACCCCTATATAGAGGAGATGGCTTAGAAAAGAAACTGAAGTACATGTACCAGAATGTTCTATTCAGATTAAGGATCAGAGGGGCAAACCATTGTAAATGCATAATAGGATTTCTCTGGTCAGAACTTTTCGGTATCACTATTAAAGAACAGAAAAAGATGTTAGATCGGACTATAAGGTTATTTTAGAACCACTGCTCTAACTCCTGTTAGTGCTCCAGTGTGATGGTAACCTAATTCATCTACTAGTATTAAGGTGTTGACTTCTATCGTTTAATGCACAGTTCATGCCATCCTGTTTTGGAACGATGGCTTGCAAATGCCTCTTAACCTTCATTTTAGAAGAAAAATTATATATTTTTTTTTACTTTGTTTTTATGAATCACACTCTTCACATGAATAAAAAAAATTAATATGTGGAGTTTCGGTGCAAAAAATAGTTAATGTATTATTCCGTATCGTAATATTATTTCACTTTTGGGGCAATCATCAGGAGACTTATCGACCCTTGGCTTTGGGTTTTAAGGCTTGAGGGTATTTTACATGACTAGGCTTTTGAATATGGATTTATAAATCAGGTGACCTCACAATAATTGTCTGGAAATTTGGAATAAAATGTGTGACTGAATTTCTGATATTTCAAATTAAAACTTTGCAAATAATTGTCCTCTTTAAAAAGTCATTAAAAAAAAAAGAACATTCATATAGACCAGAGACATGACTAATTATAATGAGCAAAACAAGGCTTTTGTTTTGCTCTCATGATAAAGACCTAGCCAATGTACTATGTGAGATTTTTACTTTTATGGGCAGACTAATTCAATTAGATGGCTGCAGAGCATGATTTAGTTGGCAGATCAAAGGAGGTTTGGTGGATTAAAAGTGAAAGCTGTGCTAGTGGTACCTCTATAGTTTTTGTTGGAAACAGACCTGTATCAAACGCTTCATGATAGCTGATTTCAAGTGCAGTATTGGTGCTGGTGTTGCTGTTAGATGCACGGATCAAATTTTCTTTGCTAACTCTAACACGTAATCTGAGTGTACACAAATGGTCAATGCCTAGTTTAGAACAACCCAGGACAATCTTTATTTTAAGTTTAGTGCTGTCTGATCTAAAAATTGACCTAACACCAACACCTAAAGGTCAACACTGAACTTGAAATCACCCAATTTGAGAACGTTTTTATCAACATACAGTAGTGTCTAAGAAATGGTATTCAAGGCCTCATAGCATATTATCAATTCTGGCAATCGCCAAACAAGGTCATTGTTGCATGTCAAATTTGCTATTACCAGTAACCAATCAGAATTGTTGATTAAAATGTGCATTCTATTGCAAACCTTTGTGATGCAGGACCTTGTAGTTGTTTTAGATTAGATGCCTTTCTTCATGACAATTTACCCTTTACTTGTTGTGAGAACCATTAAGAATTTAAAAAACGTATTGTAATCATAATTTCTTTTTTAGAATGGGTGTTGTGTTATTTCAGAATAAAGCTCTTGATTATTGGGGCAATATAAACAAACATGCTTTGATTTTGCCAAACCCTGACATCTTGAAACATGCATACTGAACATATGTTTTCTCTTGTGTCTCATTTTCACAATCCCTATGCTTTTTATTGAATCATGTACAAGATCCTTTCACAACTGTTATGGCATGCCATGAAAAACCCCTCTTTATCCCAAGAACCTTTCAAATGTATACATGTATATAGGCCTACCACTCCATTAAATCTCACTTATTTATCCAATTGAAGTTGAACATGGAAAATGTACAGCAAAACAGTCTCCATATTGCAACTTATTTAATGTAGATGGAAGATGATAGCAAGACTGAGGGGAGGACCCTCTTTCACAAACTTCAATAGATCATAAATGTGCTGACATTTTATGTGTGTACCGGAGTGCCTAATGAATCCATTACCATATACCAAGCAAGTGTCTCTTATTGTACCTTTTTTAGTTTGAGCGCTAAATCAAGTGCACTTATACATCTTACCAAATATAATTTCACACTTTGATACTATGTGAAAAGCTTAATATTGTTGACCAATCAAATCCACTAGTTTATGAAGATACCATGGATAACAATCTGGAGTGAAATAGGGCCCTTTTTTGTCTCCATGGTACCTTGAATAATTTTTTTGCCAAGATTAATGTTTTATTTTAAGATGATCTTTACTCCTATATTTACCTCTATGTGTATCCTTTCCATGTTTCTCTCATGTAAAATGCTTATAACCATTTTCATTGTAGCTTGGATGGAACATGGGAGATAAAAAGACTGCCAATGTCCCAACTGCTGCAACTTCAGGCCCTGGTGGTGCGAAAGTGAAACCTGCCATACCTCCCCGCCAGAGTAAACCTGTGCCAAGAAAGGTAGACCAACCTCTAACAGAACTTCCTTGTGATAAAGACACTAGTGCAACCCCTGTTCCTGTCCAGACTGATTCAGTACTAAACAGTAAAGACAAAAAAGATGATGCCTCTGTTGAGGATGCCTCTTTGAATGGCCATTCAATGTCTGGGGATGTTGGTGTGAAAGGACAGACAGAGAGCATCCCTAAAGGTGGCAGTCTTGATAAGAACCGGCATGCCAGCAAGGAGAGCTCACATGAGTCCAGCCCTGAGACGTCGGGCAATGCTAAGGACCAAAAGACCAAGGAAAAATCCTCAGACTCTGTAAAAAATGTCAAGAACAATGCTTTGGACGAAGCCCTCGATGATATCTTCAAAGACAACAAGTCTCCAAAGCACCTGATCAGACAGACATCGGTGTCTTCAGATGACACCAGCAGCAGCTGTGACTTTGAGGCAGAGGTAGATTCCAATAAGGAGAATGTGAGCAGTGTGGCCTTGCTGAATAAAAAGAAGCATGGGGAGGAAGAGGGTTCAGGAGTGCCCAACACCAAGTCCATGAGCGGAGGTGACAGGTCAAAGATCGCAGGCAAGAAGACCAACATGAGGAGGGTTGCATCCTTGACTGACCTTAGGAAGGATAACTGTGAGTTTAGGACAAGGATTATTAAAAATGCTTCCCATTGAGTATACATTTAGGAAAAAATTGAGAAATGAATTTCCATTTGTTTTGGTAAAGTATCTGCCTGTCAGGGACCTATTTCATTAAAAGTTGCTATCATTTGTTGGAATGTCAACTTTCATTGTAAGAGCCAGTCAAAAAGCACAATTTTTCTTGTTGTCATGGTAGTTGACATTCTAGCAAGACTTGCTATCATTGCAACTTTTTATGAAATGGGGCCCTGGTGATTTCATGCATTTCATGTTGCTTTTTATTTGTCTACCTTGTCATATGGAATAGGTTATTGAGAAGCGATTATTATTATATAATCACATTATGAATCAATTTATTGGGGGTGGGGTACCTCTTTCTTTTGCTTTTGCTATCATTTCCCTTTACTCAATTAGTATAGATGATAAATATGATTTCATTCTGTAATCTGTCTCTAATTATTTTGCAGTGGACAAGAACGAGTCCTCCCCCACCCTAACTCCACCGACCCAGTCATCCCATGCCAGAAGTTCCAGCTCAGAAAGGGCAAGGAAACAGCAATCCCCCAGCGACAGCCCAGCTCGGCAAAAGAGGAGGGAGAAAGCAGATCGAATGCTTCCCCTGCTCCCTACGCCAAAGACACGGTCTTATGAGGGGCGAACTGAGAGTTCTATGGCCAAAGTGGTAAGGAGGATTAGCGAGTCGCCACCCCCTTCTCCAAACACAAGGCGAAAGAAGATGAGCCTTGGTGGAGCCACCATCATGTCAAAGAGTGGTCCTTTGAAGGCAACAGATTCGTCTTTAATTAGTGACACTAAATCAGATATAGATCTAGATCTTAATAGTGAATCATCTTTTGAAAGCTCGAAGGCTAGTGAAGATGGCTCCAGCACAACGTCAAGAAAGACTGCATCATCGGACAAACTTGCAATGCCTCCACCAACGTCAACTCATGTCAGTAAGACAAAGGGGAAGAAAATGTCCAATACCAAGATGGCAGATAGAGGTAGGAAGAGGAGTTCGTCGGTTACCCTTACCCCAGGAACATGTCGAGGTCGCAGGTCATCGACCTCCTCTCTTCCACCATCAACATCGGAGAGCAAAGCAAAATCTACAGACTCAAAATCAAAGATTCCCATGGTAAATGCGAAACCTGCTGTACCCAGCAGATCGCCAAAGGCCACCACCGATTCAAAGTCTGAAATTATTCCAAAGCAACCTGCTAAAAACGCAAAAGACACACACACTGGAGAAGGTGTGCAAGCTGACAGCATCCTTGCTGAATCAGAGTCAAGTAAAGAAGCAAGAGATGTGAACAAATCTTCAGAGACACCAATAGGTAATGAGAAAACTGTTGAAGTTATGAAACAGGGAGAGGAAGATGAAGAAAAAGAATCAGATAAGAGCAGTGGTGTCAGTGAGGATACCATGGTACTAGAGTCCACTAAAGTGAGGACAACATCGCCGCAGGAGGGAGATGAGCAGAGGAAACCTGTGGAAGGCCTCACTACCAGTGGTGGAAATACACCTGAGGAGGTTAAAGCCATGAGGGCTGACTTAACAATAGACCTGGATGATATTACTGGTGAGTGGTTATGGATATCTCATGTTTTAACCATAAAAGACTGGGCTATTTTGATGCCTAGGATGGGAGGACTGATTTCAATCCTTACCCCTTATGATCTTGGACGTTGACCATGCAATCGCAACAACAATCACACATTGCCCATGGCAATATCTATAAAACTGGAAAATCAAGTGTGTAAAAAATACCTTGACCAATCAATTATTCATTTTTAAAATGGAAAATGTATAAAATAAAAGGAACTTGCTCTTATTAACTAAATAAAGCTCCCAAACTGCTAATTTTTAAATCAAAGACTCTGTTTGTAGGATACTTTCCAAATGTACCTTAAAAAGAATAAAAAATTCTTGCCTGTATATCAGAGCAAGATAGGTGCCGCTTTTCCGACAGCGGCGGCGTCAACATTTTGCAAATTTTGTGATTATGTTATTGGTGATGTGTGTGCCAATTTTTGTCGTGACCGTGTGATCAACAACTGAGATGGGGGAGGCAAAAAAATATTTCAATTTCTTTTTGGCTATTTGGTCTAGTTAGACCATACAAATCATGTGTCGTAAATCAAATATTCAATGTTTTGTCATGTCATCGGCGGTCATCCGAACCGTCGTATCACACATACGAAAGTGCAAACTTATTTCTGAGAAAATTGACTTCAAAATTTACTATTATTTCCACACTTTGTTTCCCAGCCTTACAACATTTTCATTGCTAGAAAAATACCTGGTTGGAAAGGCCATCATAACTTTGGAAGATTATAGATATAGTTCATGAAATGTGGACAAAGGGGTAATCAAGTGTCACTTATCATCTTGCACGAGTCTTAGGTCACATGATCAAGGACAAATGTCATTTAGGGTCAATGAACATAGTACTTTATTATCATATGAATGAAGTTATTTGTGAATAATTATTATATAGTCATGTTTAAAGTCAGCATTGCTGCTGTATTGAATTGCGTAATGCAGGCGAGACCGCCAGAGCCACTCTACTTGTGTAATGTATTCTTCTGTAGCAGGATACACCCATACCTTGTGATAAGAGTGAAACCTGGCTACTCAAACAAACTTTCTTTTTCTTTTTTTTACAAATATTACTCTCATCCCCTTTATTTCTATGAGATATTACATGTGCCTTGGGCAGATATTATGTTGGATACCAGCACACAATACAACGCTCATGCTATTATTTTGTGTAGTCTAACAACAGCTGTCTGTCATTTTGTTCCTTGACAGTGGATGGGACAGAAGTAGATCCTGGTGTGGGACTGAGAAGGAGTGTAGATGCCATGAAGAAAGCCTTCGATCAATGCATCGATTATGTTTCATTGGTAAACAGAGAGTGTTATACATTATGTTGACTCTGAGAAAAGGATAAGCCCAGCAAATTGTTCTTTCATTTTCCATTGAGTAATATAGAGTAGTATCCTAATTGGTATGATGTTGCCAGAGATATTGTCGCCTTCCCGCAGAACGGATTTTAACACGCACGTGTGCAAAAAGTATATTTTCAAGAAAATGCAATTTATGTTTTGACCTTATTTTTGTGCTTTTAGCATCTAGTTTATTATTGTCTGATTTTTTAGCACCAAAATATGTTAACGGCCTTTCTGCGGGAAGGCGACGATATCTTATGACAATGTTGACAATGATGATCATGGTTATGAACAGAAGTAGTCACAGCACCTGCATTAGCAGAAGTAGTCGTAGCAGTAGTAGTAGTAGCAGTAGCAGTATAGCAGCAGTAGGAGGAGGAGGACAAGAAAATATATGATGAGGAGGAGGAGGACAAGAAAATATATGATGAGGAGGAGGAGGAGGATAAGGATGATGGTCATCAAGTCATGGTGAAAGCTTCTTCTTACAAGTAATAAAAGCATTACGAATCCATTGAAGCTTCTCATTATCAAGATGTTGATCACAAATGGCAAGGATGCTTGTGAAAGAAAAAAAATACTCACTGTGAAAGCTTTATCTTACAACTAATAAAAGCATTACAAATCCATTCAAGCTTCTCATTATCAAGACAAAGATCCTGTGTTCTACAACCCCCAAGAATCTACTTAGGAAATACTAGAAGATTAAATGAAGTACTAAAAGATCTTTTTACAATTTTATTTCACTATGTTCTATGGCTTCCAAAAGTCCATTTAGAAAATACTATAACGATTGAATGAAGCATTAAAGATCTTTTTAATGATTTCATGTTTTATCTCAAACCAGATTGAGAGGAAAGGAAACCACTGTCAAGACTTAAACTATTTCAGTTCAACCTTTGCCAATATGGACAAATCCTATGATACCAGGGTACTTCATGTCGTCCGTCGAAGCAACAACGCCTCCCCGGAAAACACACTCTCCAATGCCAGCGAGGGCTGCCTCAATATCGATAATTCTGGACAGTTCACAGAGACATCCCGAAGTCTGCCCTCGTTGTCAGACCTTATGGGTGGTCCATCGGTTGAAACGAGGGAGCGGTTGGACAAGAGGTCGGGATCATTGGATGCATCTTCACCTCAGGCTCTGGCTATGCTACAGCATTACTCTGACATGTTGGTTAATATGGTCAGATCTAAGATGGATGATAGTGAGGATGGGCTGTTGAGCGGCAGAAGTCGGATGTCGTCGCTTGATCTTGAAGGAGAGGACTAGACATTCACACACTAGATAATGATGCTTTTGGAGGGAATTCATTGGGGAGAGTTCTAAACTTCAACACAATATAATCAATAACTGTTTAGAACCTGGCCAATGATATATTAATTTTTCGTTGGGCCTATCATGTGATTATATAGCTGGCCTTGCTGAACTAGTTCCAACCAAATTTGTGCTGTTGGTGCTTTTCATCATGCTTCTCCGAGATATGATATTAAATATGATGAAATGCAGAATCTGGGTTTGTTTAGGGCATTACATGTCTCTACTCTACACACAAGTGCAATCAGTCAGGAAAATCAATCTTGAATATTTTTGAACGTTTTGTAGTCTCCCACAGAATCAGAAAGTTTACTGCCCACAACTGTGAGTCAGTGTGTTGTAGAAGATAGAGCTTCATATCTTATAGCACTGGTATATTTCATTTTGGGTTTATGTGTACAAATTGTGGAGTTCCCTTTCTTTGCTGGACTTCTTGTGTTTTTATGCTTAATTTTTATGGCAGAATTAGCATTCTGAAAAAAAATATTGACATAAACTAAAAAATCAAAGGTAATGACCTAGAGAGATTGTCGGTAATATAGACGACCAGAAGTTGACATATCTAAATTTGCATAATATTTTTGAGTGGTATATGGGACTCAAACATTAACTTTTGTGAGTTTGTTATCAGCATTCTAGATGATGTTTATATGCAGAATGGGAGTTGGGGCAACCCTGTTATAAATACTGAAAGCTGGGTTTGTTATGCTCCATTAATAGAGCTCATACTTCTGATAAAGTAAGTGTTAATACGCTGTATAAAGCAAGTATTATCACCTAACATGTTTTAGAATGTGCATTCTGCCCCAAAAGAATTAATCATGAACACAGCGTTATGTCATCAAATGTGCATCACCTCATTGTTCATCTCTGGAAATTGCTTGTGTAAATATTTTGTTGCCTAGCACATCACGACATTCCACATTCAAAATGCACTGTTTTTCTGTATATATAGAATGTGTATAGAATATGACAGAATGCTATATTTTGGCTGTACTATTATCACTGCTTTGTGCCCTCATCGTGTATATAGAATAACTTTATTTTGAGAAAAGAAAAAGGATACAGTATTATTTCTTGTATTTTTCCATTTTCTTTCATGAAAATGTGCTGATTTGGTTGTTTAAGAATAGATCACACTTTTCCCCTATTATGTAATTGTTGATTATATATTTTTTGTTTGGCTCTTCCTTATTTTCCTCATTGACATGTACACAGAAATTGTGGTTGTAAATATTATGAGCTAATGCCAGGCATTTTGTATTGAAATGTGTTCATGTAGCATTTTCTATTCTGTGCAAATTGTGCTGATAAAAGTGATATGATTGAGATTTACATGATATTGTGTTTCATACTGCAATGTTGAAGTTAATATTAGAGTACTTGAATAGTAATAAATTATCATTTTGCAATGATTATGCAAGCAATCTTATTTTTCCCCATGATATGCACATTTGTGTATTCCACTTTGAAATAAAAGTTAATTATTCATTCATGCTGAAGAATTCCCCTTATTAATTTTTGTCACTAAAACCCATGGAATAGAGTATGTTATTCCATTGACTATTTGAATATACTTAGTTGCAATCTTGTGATAATCTATTTTGATATATCAAAAGAAAAGAGCAATGAGGAAAGCAACAATAGCTTTAACCATTTATGAAATACATCTGGAGATCTTGCAGAGACACATGTATCTTTCAAGCCATGAGAAATATCGATACAAATGAATTTATCAATTAAAATACATAAATGACTGGTATGTTATTCTCTCTGTTAATAAAGTGACAATTAAAAAAAAATTGAAAGAAATGGACTTGATAACTGAAAATGTAACTGTAAATGATACATATCAGATAGAGAAGAAACCAGAGGCTTCTTAAAACCTTTCTAAAACAGTGCGACAGAAATCTCTCATATTTCTAGAGTTTTCTGACTTGATTAGTAAAATTTGCCCAGAGAATAGTTTGTGTGCAACCTACATATAATTGTTGTTGAAATTGTCCAAATTTGCAGAGAGGAATAATGACAGTGTATTTTTTTTTCAAGTTTTTGCAGCTAAGAGAGAATAAAAATGTCTCCTGCTTCCAC
Source organism: Lytechinus pictus (assembly GCF_037042905.1). Taxonomy (NCBI): domain Eukaryota; kingdom Metazoa; phylum Echinodermata; class Echinoidea; order Temnopleuroida; family Toxopneustidae; genus Lytechinus; species Lytechinus pictus. The sequence continues at coordinate 16,730,457 of NC_087251.1, forward strand.
ACATAAGATGTTTGTTTATATTCACTTGTATTCAGTTGGTCTACCAAGGGATGGTGTTAATTCTCAGATTATCTAACATCATCAAGGCTAAAGACACTTGATCAGTTTAGTCCAATTGTCACTTGGGCTAATTGTCATTTAGTCTAATGCCCAGGTGGTTTGATTTTTTTGCACTTTGTCAAGGAAAATTTGGTTCAATTCATCTAATCATATAGACTAAGTTGTGGAGAAGTAGTAAGAGGTATTTTCTTCTGGGTTATACTCAGTTGTATACAGCAATTGTTCCTTTCTTTATTATTAAAAACACTTGAAATGTAATGCAGATTACCGTAACTCTTTTGGACATTGCTACAGCAATTACATTTTACGGACCTTAAAGCCTTGTGTGGGAAATGGTCTCTAGACTATTTGGTGCTTCCTTTCTGTTCATGCAGTAATCCTTTGTAAAATCTTGTGCATCGAGTGTAGATATCCATGTAAATATTAATCACCCCTTATTTGCATAAGTACAAGAAATTAATAAGGTGTAGTTTAATTTTCTGTGTATTTGATATGCTGATTGTAGAATTAAAGCTCATTGTGAAAGAAACATGATTTTTAAACACTGCCTTTGAAAAAATGAAATATGGCATATGAAATTGCACTTGCTCAAAGAAGGGTCTTATACAGCTTTGTTGTTGACATTACCAATATGATTTTTTTTACGAGTTAAGTGTTAATTATTGCTCCACAGTTGCAATATCTATTACTGTTATCTGCACATGTTTTACTGTGCAATGTATTTCCCTTGATAAATTTAATGAATTTAGACAGAAATACTGGGGCTAAATTTCATATACACAATGATTTAATCATTGAAATAAAATGAGAATGCAGCTTAAACTCAGTGTGTAGAGATTTTTGACACTATTGAAATTAATTGATTAAAGCAAGGTTCTTCTTTTATTGGTGTTTGAAAACAGAATAAAACGGGGCCTGAAATGGACCACTTCTGCAGAATCAGAATTGTTATTTAAATTTTGTTTATACTGAATTTCCACTGTATTCAATATTTCAAAACATAAACACAAAAATGTAATTAAGCATTGGTGACTTTTCTTTTAGAGTGATAGCAATTTGGTCCTAAAGTATGGCATGTACATCCGACCCAGAGTCTCCCCTCCACTGAAGAGTTGAGAGCATCCACGTTAACAACAACAAAAAACATGGAAAAGGGGTTGTTTTTCAGGGGGTAGGCGCAGAATGCAAAAAGAATGTGTCAAAAATGAAAAAAAGGGCTCCCTCACTGACGATATCCTAAAATGCAAAAACGATATGTAATTTTCACTGACTGCGAGACCTACTGTATCAAGAGCCATGAACAAAAAATCCTTTACATCACCTAAAAAAAAAGCCAGATGAGAAGGGCAAATTCAACATGGAATCCCAAATCCCCAATACATTCGCACAATGTTGAAATGGGAATATTCAAATATTTTATGAAATCCCTGTTCAGGTTGTGCAAATATAGGACATCTGCACAAAATTTGTGTTTCAGGTGTCCTATTGGCCTGCCCTGGAATCCTCATCTAGAGTGCTTTTTTTGGGACAATTCTTGCGGATGCTGTCCACTTTTCATTGATTTACAATTTACACAGTATTCATTTATCATTTGTTTGTATCAGTCAATGATGGATTGCAAAATCTTGCAGCAAGCAAGCAAAAGCTTCAATTTCTCTTATTTTTATGATGCTGTATTTGTATTGATTTGATCCAAGATTATTGATAAAGCTTTCATTCCAAGCTGAATATGCATGTTCTCTTGTTTCAGTTTAATCTCTTTGTTGTTAATTATCCTCCATTCATACAAACACTCATCACTCTGAATCTGGAAACCATTATTATTATTTATTATTCAATATTATTTTATTCCGCATTTCAAATACATAGAGAATACAGAGTTACAAACAAGTCAGTGTTAAGAACAATTAAAACGTTGCATGACAAAGGAAATAGACCTGGGCCCCATTGCATAAAAGTTACTGTTATGGTAAATTTGCCATCCAATGGTATCTTTCATGGAATTCTTGATTCTTACTGGCTGTAGAGCATTGTTACCAGCAGGTAGTTACCATAATAATAACTTTCATGCAACAGGGCACTGGATTAGAATTGGAGAGGCTGCTTTTGTATGGAAAAGGTTAACTCAATAACCATAACCCATGGGTCTTCCTCCCCAAACCTCCCTAACTCCATACAGGTCAGAATAAGAAAGTTAAAATGATGTCCATGATAGATCTTGTTGGATTGGACCTTATACTCTGGATGGGCCTACCATTGTGTATACCGGTAGACAATATGGCCCGGGAAATGTATTCTATCTAACCCGGCTGGATCCTCCATTGCAAAATCATTTCGGGCCCCATTGCATAAAAGTTACTATTATAGTAATTTTGATATCCATTGGTATCTATCATGATATCCTTGATTCTGATTGGTTGTTGGTCACTGTTGCCATGGTAGTTACCATTGGATGGTAAAGTTACCATGATAGTAACTTTTATGCACCGGGGTCCAGTTCCGTTTTGGTTATCAAGACACGTGCATGTTCGATGTGAAGAACCAACTTTGAAAAGTTGGTCCACGTGGAAAAACTTTTTTCATTTGGGTTAGGCTTGCTTTATGATTCAGGTATTTCTTTTTTTAAACTGAAAGACCCTGACCGGTGTAAAAACAATCATATATCAAAATAAAGGTAATGATTCATACAATACGAATATACCAAAAATATTACATATATCTCCTTCCAATAGTTAAAAATATTAAATAAAAATCAAAGAAACTGCTCCTCCAAAGTACGCTTTGATTGAGCACCCCCACGTCGCCTGGAAATGATGACGTCACGTTGTGTCAGGAGGGTTGTGATTCCATAGGTTTGTGTACAAAAGCATTGGGTATTTTCTTCCATTTCCATGTTATGAATCCATTTTTTTTTTCGTTTTCAGATGAAAATGGCACTCAAAATTATTCACTGTTCAAATTGTTGTAAACCTACAACTATTCACTACCTTTTTTGTGATTTCTTTGTTTGGCTCTTATTGGGCCTAAATTGCTATGTCAGGAAAAGTTGTTATACATAATCTAAATGCAGATAGAATTGAAATCTGCGCCAAATAAGCAGGAAATAAAATATTGCAAAAACTAGTTCAAAACTGCAGATTTCATAAATTCAAGCTTGTGGGTAAAAATATATGTGATATCCCTCTGTGATAGAAGTGAAGAGAATGAAATGCGTTATCTGGAAAGCAAAAAAATCACCCAGTTTTTCTGTGTACAAACCTATGGAATCACGACGCTTCTTACACAACGTGACGTCACGGTCTCGAGGCAGGTGAAAAGCACAATAAAGCCTATTTTCTAAGCGGGGTTCGAAACCCGATGATTGGAATATTCTTAAGCAAAATACTCAGCTGGGAAGCGGTGAAAATGCACAAAGCATACCTTGGTGTATTTAGTAGCTTATAAGCTTTCGATTGGTATATAATTTATCAATTTCATTTTCGGGTCCGGTCTGGATCTTGAATGTTACACACGACTTTGTGTATGGCTATTATGACCATTATTTGGGTGCTAAATAAGCATTTCAATTCCAACCAGGATCACAGTTTTTCAAATCGTTATAATCAAATTTCTGTGTTTAATGCGAAGAGGAAATTCAATATTTTTCAATGTTTGAATAGGTAACAGAAAAATCTCACTTATACCTTGGTCACATTTACTCTACGGCGGCCGTACGGCGAGTCAAAAACAGCCGTTTTATTAATTTTAATTCAAACCACATATATGTAGCTGGTACAAAAAAAATGATAAAACGGCTGTTTTCAACTCGCCGTACGGCCGCCGTAGAGCAAATGTGACCAAGGTATTAGTGCCAGAAAGGGAGAGAAGAAAGAGAGTTAAAAAATGGCTCCCAGGACCATGTCCAGTGGCTATTTCAGTGCATTGTGTGTTTGTCAATGGATCTTTCATTATTGAAGTAATGTATTTAAATGAATATTGTTCAATCACCATTATAAGCCATCTCTGCTGATCAAGCACATGCCATACTATACAGTGCGTCCCACAAAAAAAGAAACAGAGGTTTATATATTATTGATCATGTCTTAATCGCAAATACAATAGACAAATTACCTATCATTGTAAAGCTTAGGATCTCCTCTTTCAAATGAAATAACTGATGTTATTCCTTATTCATGCATGAGTGAGCAAAAAGGATTTGAAGAAAAGAAACCAAAAAGTCACTTTGCAGGCGGTATTTGAGTTTCAAAAAGAAAATCACATTTTTAAAAAGTTCAATATCTGCTCTTTAATTTGATACCTCAATTATAGAAAACAGTCGAGAAATAAAGTTCTGTTTATTTGAAATAAGGCTTGAATTCCAATAATTTCATAAAGTGAAGAGGTTTTACAGGATAGCTTTTAGACACATAACTGACGATCAGCTATGCAGAAAGTATTTAGTTAACTGCGATAGCTTCGGTGGAAAACCGGTGGAAACATGTTTCATGAAACTATGGAAATACAAGCATTGTTTCGAAGAAACATAACTTTGTTATTTCTCGACCATTTTCTGCGATTTAGTTATCAAATTAAAGAGCAGATATTGAACTTTTTAGGCATGTGATTTTCTTTTTGAAATTTTGATACCCCCCGTCAAATGACTCTTCGCTATCCTTTCTTCAAATTGTTTTTACTCACTCATGCACGGATGAAAAATCTTGTATGTAAAAACCAGCTGAAAGAGGACATTCTAAGCTTTACGGTGATAAGTCATTTGTCTATTGTATTTGTGATTAAGTTATGATAAATCATCGCTAAAAAACCTCGTTTTCGTTTTTTGGGGGACGCTCTGTATACTGCCTTTATATTAATCCGAAGGGGGATATCCTATTTTTCTTGGGAAATGATGAACTTGTTCCATTGGATCCTATATTGTAATGTTAAGCATTCCCGAGAACTCTCCTGTCTTGATTTGAGCCCTCCATCACCTGAAAACCCCATAAAGATAGGGGCGCGGTGTATTTTCCATGTAATGTAGTTTACTTGCAATCAAAGATGTATTACTCTGACGTAGGTTGCATGTCATTCAGCTCACGCGTCACTATAATTAAGTAATACATGGCTTCAACAAAATGAAATAAAAATCCATGTCTAGTCATCGAAGGTGATGAGGGGGAAGTCCAAATTGATTAAAATTAAGTGAGGACTGAACACCACACCCATATTTTGCCAAGATGATGAAAGTCATAGGAACACGAGATTTTTAAAGAGCTTCAGTTTTGGGGGTATTTTTTTCGGCTCCCATTCCTTTCGGGTGAATGTTGCACCCCTAACGAATGAAATTTATTTAATGAATATACCCGGGGGGGCAGTCAAATATATTGCTGTACACACGCGTGACCAAAAAAAAATGCGTTTAAAGGGGTGTTTTTTTTTTCAGTTTTGGACGCGGTCCGCGCGTGGACTCGTTAAGGGTATCAAAAACACCGATTTTCAAGAAAAAGGGTGGTTTTGAAAGACTGGTCAATGTATAATCGCGGGGTCAAACGTATTTAGGGTATGTTTTTTCCCCAAAGCTTTTTGTTTATAGACTAGCCAAACGTGTTTAGGGTATGTTTTTTCCCCCAAGATTTTCCCCGAGGTCATATTTTGGCGTCAACTTGTTTAGGGGCCAAAATGTGTAAATAAAGCCCGCGAAAAACTTGTTTAGGGGGTTATTTTGCACACAGAGAAAAACTCGTTCAGGGGGTGTTTGGAAATTCCTTGGTCACGCGTTTGTACAGCAATATATTTGACTGCCCCCCCCCCCCCCCGTGTGAATATACCGCCCCAATGTTAAACATCGATATGTAGCCCCAAGTTGAACGTCTACATATAGCGCCCGGTCTTGTTAAGGTTAAAATGAAATAAGCGCCAGTCATCTTCTTCTAAGTAAATTTTGCGCCGAAGAATGCCTTCACTCGGGGGTGATTGCCTTCATTTTTTCGGGAGACAAAGTGAAATTCATTTGTAAGTGATGACCAGTGGCGTAGCTACGGGGGGACCTGGGGGGGGGGCACGTGCCTCCCCCCTGAGATTTGGTGTGCCCCCCCCCCCAGGTGCCCCCCCCCCCCAGAAAAAATTGGCAGAGCAAAAAAAAAAGGAAAGAAAAAAGGGAGAAGAAAAGAAAAAAAGGAAAAGAAGAAGAAAGACAGAAGAAAAAAAGAAGAAGAAAATAAGAGGAAGACAAGTGAATGAAATAATGTAATTAAAAAAACAAATCTTTTTATGTTACTATATAAAAATATTGCTGGCGCTTCGCGCCAGAATTGCCTGGTCGATGAGATTCATATCTTGCTCAATAGGCTGATATGGAGCAAGTTTTGAAGTCAATATGCAAAACATATTTTAGCTCGACATCGAGCTTTCATTATTTGTTTTTCATTTACAAATTTAAGTGTTCTGTAAAATGTCCGTTTTATGGTCTACATATATCAGCATTTTAAGCTCACGCTGCGTGGTCACATTGTTTGATTTGCGAAGTTCATATTGTCTACGTGTATTCCATAATGTTCCATTAAACAAATGTATTCAGAATGCCCAGATTCTAGGTCTAAATCTACAACACGCGCGATAGCCTGCATGTTCTTTATTTAAAATGTACATGTACTTAAATTATCCAGTTTCACATCAGAATATCAATAATTGTCTGCTCACGCTTCACGATCGCATTATTAATGATACCCAATTGACTATATCCTATTTATGATTTACAAAATATGAATAGAATGTCCCGCTTTTAGGTCTAAAATCTCAATTTTCTTCCTCTCGCGCTTCGCGCTCGCATCAATTGTTTAGTTACATACCTATCCCATTTATCAATACAAAAAGTGCTTAGAATGACCATTTTTTTAGGTCGGAATGTAAAAAAAAATTTGCTCGCCCTTCGCGCTCGCATTATCGAAATATATACCGTCTTCGTGGGTAACTGTAAGCAGTTCTTAACAGGTCCCTTTTCGATAATGCTAGAACAGTTGATAAAAATTTCTGTTCGCGCTTGGCGTTCGCAGTAGCCATCTAGTTACATACGAATCTTGTTCAGGATCACACATAACATTGCCCAGAAAATTAAATTAAAAATACATGAAAGTAAAAAAAAAAGAATCGCTCGCGCTTTTTATCAGGCTTATGAGATTATTTCATGTTTATGTTGTTTTATAAGAATAAAACTAAGAAGTAACTGATATAAGTGAAGATAATTTCGGGCCCCGTCCCCTATTGGCGAAAGTCGGATCCGACCTTGTGACACATACACACACACACACACACCGGAAAAATGGTCGGTGCCCCCCCCCCCCCCCTGAAAAAGCAAGGACCCCCCAGTGCCCCCCGGAAAAAAATCCTAGCTACGCCACTGGTGATGACCATTATTTTTTTTGTATTGGCTCGTATAATTTGGGGGAAAGGAACGCACCCACCTTTAAAAAAAAATCATGGAACCGCGCCTGCTTCCTTCGTGGTCTATTCTGGCGCTAATTACAACTTTGAATTTTTGTAGTGTGTTAAACAGTTCTGCCCCCGCCTGCGAAAGGGAGAAGGTGCTAATCGCAATGACCTTATAGTAACAGACTGAACATTTTGGACAAACTTAAAGAGAAAACGGACATTTTTAGAAGCAACTAAGGTCATATTCAAATGGGTTACTTTATCAAAGGTGAAAAGGGGCACACTACTATTTTTTGGCAAATTCTAATGTCTTATTATTTAGATTGGAAAATATACATTTTGTTTGTTTAGTTATATATTTTTTAATAAATCAATTGGCTGGTTACATTCTCACTTTTTTTTTGTAATTATATAAACAAATTGATTTGTTTATAACAATTTGTGTGCTAAGCGGATAAGTCAATTTGCCCAAAAAAAATCATATAAATAAATAAAGAGAGAACGAAAGGGACCTTAAAATTAATAATGATTTTTAGATCAAAATTTCATTAGTGGAGCAATCGTCGCGGAGCAATTGTCATCAGAGCACATGTCTCCGGAGCAATCGTCGGCGGAGCATATGTTAGCAGAGCATTTGTTAGCGGAGCATTACTTGTCGCGGAGCAATAGTCATAATGCTACCAGAGCAGAATTTATGTCGGCGAAAGCTGTATATCCAACTTTGATCACAATAAAGTCATAATTACCGATAGCTCTTTGATATCAATTTCTTTAAACTTTATGACAACCGCGAGTTACGCAAAAAACGGGTAGCGAGAAAATTATATTACTTTATATGGGACCTCTATAGGCTCTCGCATGTCATAAAACAATAAAGATGATTGGTAATTTATTTTTATTCTTTATGTCAACGACCGGTTATTTTCTTTTTATAAGAAAAGTTAATTGTGGCGCTCTTCACCTGTTCAACTTTATACATCTCCTCTCTGTTGGCTTTTGGAAATATGAACAGGAATATTAGCCCCCCCCCCCCCCTATATACTAAACCATGATACTCGTAGGCTTTCCTCATTAATTGTGTCACTATTTGGGAGAAGATACACTTTCAGGCTATAATAATTATCTGTTCATGATGACCTTTTCTTTCAATAGGGGATTTGTGCATGTGTCAATTTTTTTTTTCTCATTAAATAGATTATTGTCTTTTAATTGTCCATAATTATATACCATTCTGTGTATGGAATTCCTTTTTTTCTTCGTGTAAACTAGTCCAATAAAAAAAACACAATCAAAATAAGGACGGATATGCAAGACAGGTAAATGGCTAATATCCTGCCTTATATGTAACATTTTTAACTTTTTAGTAAGGTATTTTATCGTGTTTGTTACACTACTTTAAATGAAGAAAACAAATCCATTCACAGAAGGGTAGACGGATATGCAAGACTAGATATTATCCAGTCCTTCAATATAACATTATTTTTGTTGTAATTGAGTAAACTATTTGATTGTGTCTGTTTGTTATTATGCATTATGTTGTGTTTTGTAATACCAGTTTACGTCAAAGTTACATAATATTACACGACTGATGTGGAAGAATACATTCAACGCATCCGTTCGAGATTCCCCTCTCGCCCTCACCCCCCCCCCCCCGCTTGTCTCGTAAGGTTGCTTTTTGCTTTGAACACTCCCCCATCGCGCGCACCGCACCGCATCTTTTCTAGATAAATCGTATCTATTTGTTAAAACTCTTAAAATGCAGTCAACAAGAAAATATTTGCTATGACTCTCTTTGCAAGCCCAATGCAAAACATCGACTTTCCCTTCTCCCCATGAAGCATATCAATAAAAAGCAACATCGAGGAAAGTGGCTATTGTTGTATCTTTGAATTTCGGGACCTTTTCTTTGCCTTTTCATCATGTTTTCACCACGTTCTTCACTTTCGATTTTTTTGGGGTTATATTGTTGGGGTGTTGAATTGTGGCACTCAGGGGCCATGTTGCACTGTCTATACTGTAAAAAAAAGTATTTTAACGGGAAAACCGTAATTTGTCTTGCCAAATTTACAGTGAAAATAGCGTAAAGTTTATGAAAGACCAAATTCAATGTTGAAAATCAAAAGCCCCGTTATTATTTAAGATAAAGCATAAAAGTTACAGTGGAAAGTCAGACAGCAAGTTGTCAGGAATTTACCATTTAAATAGGGTAAATTTCTGGGAACTTGCTGCGCGACTTTTCACCGTAAATTTAAAGGTTTACAAACAAATTCGGGTCTTCCACAAATTTTACGCTATTCATCACAAGATTGGGCAGGGAACGTATAAGAAATGCGGTATTTTCATACTCCTTATTTGTGTTGTATATCATTAGAATTTTAGACAAACAAAGACATTTCTTAAAAACTATTTGTGAAGAAGTAAAATTATATTAGTGTGACTTATTTTCATGGCAATTACAATGAATTATTTAAATGAAATAAATGAAAGTTGACATTCAACTCCATTATGAATGACAATAGTAAATCTTATGAGATCCCTATATGTATACAGAGCTAAAAACGAAGAAACGTTTGATCGATCGATGTTCCCATAAAGTGGACTCATCATTCATTGCTTAATCTAAACCACGAATAACAGTGGCAAATGAGCCAAAAATTTCGAGGAATCAGATATGGCGTATTGAGCAAAATTAATAAAAAGTTACGAGCGAGCGGAGTGAGAAAAAAAATCGACTTTTTTATTACAAAAATCCAAAAGTGTGATAGATTTTGACATAATATTCGGAAAATAATATATTTCACCTCTTTCTTTATTCTCTTTTCTCTCTCTCTCTCTCTCTCTTATTTTGTTAGTCAATCGTGATTTTTTTTTTTTTTTTTTTTTTTTTGGGGGGGGGGGGAACGCCCAAAGCCCCTTCTCCCATCTCTACGCCGCGGATGAATAACCTGGGCAATTCCATGTTTGATCAAACAAAATCATTGCCCCATGAGATTGTTATATTTGAAGGCTTGTGTCACTTTTTGGAAATACACATCAATTGAAAATAAGTGCAAATATATGCTTTATATTCACATTTATAGTTCCTTAATAATTATATAACATATATAACTGAAAATAATAGATACGGAATAAAACACTGATTTTATTAAAGAATAAATGTTCTGAATTAATGGTATGCATATCCACCTTACCTGCATAATTTTCAGCAAAATTAATAAATTTGCATGGCGTTATTGCTATATGGCTAGCCCATGAATTATGTGATAATAAGTTTCGGATAAACACAAAGACTCCCTTAATGTACGTATTTAATTAATTGCTGCAAACGTACTTATCTACAAACAATACCAAGTACAAAAATACAGAGCAATAAATTGACATTAAGAAATCTGCGAAAAATCACAAAAAAATAAATATAAACATGTTTATGACCACAAGATATCATTATATTGCTGAGTGGGTCGGTATTATGGACCCGACTACGAATATGATTCAAGGTGGGAACGAACTATTCTAAATTTCATCACGTCGCGGTGTTTAAATTAACAGGATTTCAGTGTCTTCATAAATATTTGTTAAAGTCCTCGAAGTATATATAGAGTCAAAAAGTTTTGGTGATGACACGGTATCGAGCAATGTCAGCAAACGTAGAAACCTTATGTACCAGGTATACCCGAAAAGCCTGAATAACAATGCATCACCCCGTCAAGAAAGTTCTTGTCAGTTTGTATAATGACGCAAGGAGGGGCAACAAGAAAAAGAAGGGTGAAAACCATTTGCGCGCCCAAATAATTTCGTTCGGAATGAATCGAGGTTAAGATAAACAATGGGTACATTGAATGATTGCCTTTAATCTCTTTTCTATAATCGTTTGAGGTTCCAAAAGGGCACTCTGTCTCGATCTCTTCACAAACATTGAATCACCGAGATCATGCACAATAGCATGGCAATAGCTATAATGCCTTAATTGGATTTGTAATTTATGATACGGTCTGGATATATGTACACATCAACTTACGAACTCTTAATTTCTGGAGAATAGTTCTCTGCGAGGTGGTGAAACTGGATCGACAAGCAAGTGTTATGTTGTGTTAAGCGGGTGTTAAGATGGCATACCTTTATTTGGAAACTCCACTGTCTTGATTGGGAGTTGGACAACAACATAATCACCACATGATATTCACGGAACATCTGGTGTAGTAATCATTAATCAACTAATCTCACAAGCAAGTCATACTCTGAATGACATCCATATAGGCCTGTACATTATGTGAACTTTCAGTTATATGCCTGGCTTTATATCCACACTCTCGAAATTTCCGTATAAGAAGAGGCAAGTGCAATCGCTATTGTTTTTACCGACCCGGATACAAAAGGGAGTGTGCGCATAAAAAAATCCAATCCCAGCTAGGAATATCATTCTGAGTCATCAATGGAGTTTGATACGTCCCTTGTGATACTAACGAATAGATTCGAAACCAGTACCTACCGTGACTATCAACGAGCAGATAGAGTGATATTTATACAGATTATCATCAGAAACACTAAATGGGCATGATTGTGGTGAGCGATATACACTGAAGTCTTGAAAACAAGCCATATTTTTCCATGGGCACGATGTTTTAGCACTATCGATATTCGTGCGTTGTATACCTCAGAGCTCAGAAAGTTGCTGATAATGTCAGCGAATACTTCCATGATATCACATCGAAAATAAAAAGCAATGTGTTACAGTCATTTCACGGATATTGAACTCATGCATGATCTACGCCATCAACCTTAATTAGGCATCCGGCACGTGTGGGGGAATCGATATATTACATCTTGCAGTTTGAGAAGTTTTTAGAACTCGAGTTAGAGGCGGTGGTCGTCATGGAGCAGAACGCATGGCAGACGAGGACACACCTCCTTGCCGTGCTCGTCATCTTCTGGATCTACCTCTTCATCGGCGCTTTGATCTTCACTTCCATCGAAAGGCGACATGCGGACAATCTCCATCATAGATTCCTCCACACCGCCATCGATTTCGTCGCCAACAACTCCTGCGTCGATCATGGTGACCTGCAGACCTACTCCAATGTCCTGATCGATGTCTATACCGGGGGACTTCGATGGACCACCGATCAAGGCTTCAATTCATCAAAACATCATTATCATCATTGGGATCTTGTAGATTCACTCTTCTTTTGTGCAACGGTCGTCACCACTATAGGTATGGCTTATTATTAAGTTTATTAATAAATCAAACGAGCAGGCCTGTATCATAATTTTATCTGGCCCCTCTGATCCGGGGGGCAAATACGCCGAATCATTCTGTTCTTTCTCGCTTTCTCTTAACTTTGCAAGGATGAATGCGTATAGCCAGCTGGGCCCTGTCTTACAAAGAGTTACAATTGATCCAATCAATCGTGACTTTATGGAAATCCATCATACATATTCTTCCTACAGGAATTTGCACAATGTCCTTTGTAAACAAAGAAATGCACAGCGAAATTTCAAGAAAACAAGAAATGAATGAATATGCATCAAAATGAGAAAATAATAGGAACAATCATTCATAATAGATGTTGACGCTGCTGGCCGTCCATAGTTGTGATTGATCGCAACTTGCTGTAAGACGGGGCCTCGGGTCGGGGTCTAGGTCTGACATCCCTTTAATTCAATTTAACCAACATCAACATAATTACTTTCAATTCATATTCTCAACTAAAAGAAAATACATCGAAACATGATAAAACAATTATCAAAGTACACAGTCGATACGATGTCTTTAAAAAAACATGCAGAGAGGAAGTCTGTCAAAAGAAGGTTCTATTCCAAGCTCACGATCCAACATATTGATTTGAAGCCAGGAAATAATAATCACTACAACAAGCACGTGATGATTTATGAAATATTAAACAATTGATATTTATACCATGAGATAATTATATTCAATCAATGTTGACTCATAAGTAAATTTGAATAAAACTAAATTCACCTATATTGACTTTTAAATCAATTTTATCTGACGATGGATAAGCATTATGTGCTTTATTGTTCCTCGTGCCGATTTAAACATAAGCACTGGTGCACTTAAAGTGGAAGTTCACACTGAAGAAAATTTTGTTGTGAAAATAGTAGAAAAAAATGATAAAAGAAATAGAAGTTTGAGGAAAATCCATGAAAGATTAAGAATGTTGATAGAATTTAAAGTTTTGGATTTGAGACGTCGTAAACGAGCACCCCTTAAATATTTATCATATAAATTTCGGCTCGCGATTTTCGCTCGCATTAATTGTAAAAAATACATCAATCCATGCATCTTATTCATAATTGCAAAAGTGCTTAAATAGTCAATTTTTTAGCCCTTGATATTAATAAATTTCGCGCTCTCATTCGGCCTATTAGAATAATAAATAAATTAACAACTTTTTCACGAATTCCTAATCATCAAATTGTCCCTTTTCAGACCGGAATATCAAAAATTCTCATCTCGTGCTTAGGAATATGAAGATAGTCATCATTTTCATAAATGATGACAAACTGTCCTTAGAATGTCCAGTTCCTAGGTAAAAAATATCAAAATAAGGGTATCATAGATCAGATCAAACGATCCAAACCAATCTTTCCCACCCTCTTCCTTCTTCCTGCTTCCCGTTTCTTTCCTTTTTATCCCCCCCCCCCCTTCTTCTTACTAGTTCAAAATTTCAAATGGGGTTCGCCCATCTGTGGGAACATCCCTGAATAAACATCCTACATTCCCCTTGGTAAGGTTATGAGGGGAAGATGAAAAGACAAGTACTAGTATTTAAAAGTACAGGGAGATGGCGATCAAAGACTGCACAGTAGAATAATATAGCGTCAGTACGTCATCATGATAAGAATAAGATAAAATGCTTTACTGTGGGAAAAATGTCACAAGTAAAGAAAGGATATTCCCATTATGCGTTACCGTTTGAATAAAAAGGGAAAGTAAAAACTCTGAAACATTCATCTCAATTGGATATTTTAAAAAATGGCATTTTATAAGGTTTTTTTAAGGAACAACTTATTGTAATGCCCCAAAAGCTGCCAGCATGCGCAACAATTGCGCCATGAAAAAAGTTACAGTTTACTTTAAAATTCCTTTTCGAATAATGATTATTATTATCAATATCGTTATTTATTCGGCATAATCAAGCATGTAAACAACTCATACATAAAAAAAAAGAATAATGAGAGTCACATGGATCGAGGGAAAGGACAAAAATAACTTAATCACTATAGTCAGAAGATGATCCTTTCCAATCCATGTGACTTTATAAAAGAAAAGGAACATGTCCGGTAACTAAGAGACAGTGATATGAGAGAAGGAAATAAAAGAAAACATGACATGAAGTGAAAACATAACATTTAAATTACTACTTAATTTCCATGACATTTTTATTGTATTAATGGGATTTTTTGTAGTCCTGAAGAGGTATATCTGTCTTGATGGTTTGGTAGCTCTTAAAAGATCTGTTATCGGCGTTTCGACCAGCGTATTCTGGTCGTCATCAGGAATGATGATCCACTCGAATACTTGGGTATATAAGCAGGTTGGTAATAAAGAAGGTAATTAAGGTTCAACCAATAGGAAGGCAGGAATGAAGAAGGTAATTAAGGTTCAACCAATAGGAAGGCAGGAATGAAGAAGGTAATTAAGGTTCAACCAATAGGAAGGCATGAATGAGGAAGGTAATTAAGACTGGACAAGTAGGAATACATTATATAGTTGAAAGTCAAAGAGCAATAGAATCGAACATAGTTGGGCAATAATATAATATCAAGAATTCAAAGAAAGAAAGAAAGAAAGAAAGAAAGGGTACCGGGCCAAGTGGGGCACATCACAACAAAAAAAAAGCTGTAAATGTGGGTACAGTTGCACCCAGACTGACATGATCTGGATGGAGACGGGTGTCTACGTGTTTAGGAATTTTTAAAAAGGCTATTATAAATTCTTATCCAATAATGTAACACTGTCTTGTTTGACTCGTACAAAACATGGACTTGATTAAGAGTTCGTTAGTTATAAAGTGTATGAAAATGAACTTGTGTTTAATGCACAAAAAGGAAGAGTTGATAATTCAATTTTTTTCAATTCAATTTATTTTCAGTCTTCAACATAATACAAATGAATACAAGATAAATTAATTCAATTTACATAAAAGCATGAACAAAATTCAACATTGAATAAAATAATGATATACATATTCAATAAGTGATTCGAATATAAATTAACATGCATGTCAAATTGAAATCAATATAATCAATATTATGAAATATGAATAAATCAATATAATTATATATCATGAGAAGAATAATGATTAGCTTCATCGCCTTGTTATCCTTTGATTTCTCTTTCAAAGAATATTCTGGACCTAATTCTACAGAAAATTGCGTTTGGTCTCTGTACGACAATATTACTACTTAATTTTCCTGACAAATAATCAGCGACAGACACTTGTGTATTTGTGGAGTGAGCCTGTGGCCTGGAACCCCCTCCTCTTTTTTGTCTATAACTTCATCAATTTTTTTTGTATTTTTAATTTCATAAAACTTTGCTGAATATATTGAACAAGTAAAAAAAATCAAATGGAGAGATATATCTCTCCTTCTTAATTGTTATTACTCGCTCAATCTATAACAGAATGAATATAATATATTTTGCCTCCGACGAAGATTCTGCTAGAATCGAAAGCTTAGGCCCCTTTTTGACTTTCTAGAATGAATATTAATTAATTTTGGTTTTTGGTTAACGTTTTGTTTTATTGTGCCTTTGAATATAGAAAAAGCGCAAAGTGAATCATGGCCATGACTAACACTTGTATTTATAAATGAGTACATAGATACATATTTTTATTTTTTATTCTCTCACATCAAAAATGACAAAACAAATTCAAATGTTCGCATGACACATTTTATTGACATTGGGAAGAGAAACCAGCATTAAGCGAAGTCTTTGATTACGTGGATTCCTCAAGAAAAAAAAGGGGGAAAATATAGAAAACAGGAAAAGAAAATGGAACCATGGGAACGGTACAGACCTGTAATGTTGTTGTACAAATGGCACAGAGCCAGTCAGCAAAGTTAACGATCAATTACATTTTACCTGCCAGTCAAGTTTAGCATTGAGTTGACCAAACATTACTGAATGATATACATTGTCATTGGGGAGTAACGAGATGATGTTAATTCTACAGCTATCTTCTGCACCCGCACCTGCACCTGCATTGCACCCACTTGTTCAGTAATTATACCAATCATAGTCACGAACCCTTTTTATGAGGCCGCCATCAATTACAAGCTTAACCGCTCACGATGGCGGTCTCCTGCGTTCATTTAAATTTTGTTAATGTTCCTTTTTTATTATCAAAATGTGAAGTATCTGCCCACACCATTTTTTCCTTCAAATTATGTATTATGTTTATATTGTATGCATTATGAATTATTTTGTATATTACAAACAATGTAAATATTTATGATAATGTATTGTGAACGCAGAAATAAAAATAAAACAAACAAACAAACAAACAAACTATTCTCATTGTTTTCGCAAACTTCCAAAAACAGTGTATCATTTCTTTTTTTAATTATTAAAAAAAATCAATCCCCTTGAAGAAACGAAAGCCACTATTAAAGACTATTACTCCCCAAAAATATTTCAATAAAAGGAAAATATCCAAATACCATAACACTGAAAATTTCATCAAAATTGGTCGTAAAAATAAGAAAGTTAATGTTACAACATTTATTGGAGTAGACATTGATAAACATTGATAGACATGGGTGCGAGTAACCGAGGGTGAATGGGTGTGAGCTTGGTTAGATTGGCTTCTTTTTCGGCTTGGATCCCCTTCTTTTTATCTTTCTTTCATTCATTCATTCATTCATTCATTCATTCATTCATTCATTCATTCATTCATTCATTCATTCATTCATTCATTCATTCATTCATTCATTCTTTCTTTCTCTTACCCATCCATCCATTCATCCATTCATCCATCCATCCATTCATTCGTTCGTTCATTCATTCGTTCATCCATCCATTCATTCATTAATCATTTACCTTTCAATTCACCCCTCTGCCCATCTCGCAGGCATACTTATAGATATATGTCTTAACTCCGTATCATAATAACATATATCGATATCATTCTTAATCTCTTGTTTGAAACGCTTATTGCATACTTTCTTAATATTTGTACTGGCATAAATAGTATAAGGTCATTGGGTAAATTATAATTGATAGTTAAACAAGTACTCAATATTTCTTTCCAGTTATAATAAAAAATTAATTGCTCGATTTGGCAATTTAAGTATATAAAGGCACACCAATTTGTTCGAGATAATACAATTGCGGGATGTGCATTGTTTTCATTCTCTCTTCGAACAAAAACATCCCTATTAACCAAATTAATGATTAACAAATTATTCGTTGGGTAAAACAAATTGTTGAACATTATTCATTGAAGATGAACAAATAAAGAGTAACAAGATATGATTCACATCATGCACTCATGTCAAGTCTGTTAAATTGTCCATAACGTCTAAAACACGACAGTTTTATTATTTTTTAAATAATCTTCAAAGATGATCAAGAGGATAGCAGTGCTTCCACGTTTCTAATTTTCACTTAATGAAGAAGCTTATACGCTTTCCTTTTTTTTCTTCAAATTTTATATTCAACCAAATACGATAGAGTATATATTATGTGGACAACTATTGGCAATCAAGACAGAGATAATACTTTCCTGGGGCGGTATGACGGGGGTGGGGTTAAGGGGCTGCCCATTCCCTCAGGTTTTTTCAAGTTATTAAAAACTAAAATAAACAAAAGAATTTTGGCAAATAGGAGACTGTGTCGTTGAACTAAACAATGTCCCAATTTTCATTAAAATCCGACTTCACCTATCTCCTCCTGCCCATTCACCTATCTGATCAGAAAAACCTTGTACTGACCCGACAAATGGTTAGGATAACGACGATCGCATCTAAATCAATTACGAACAGCATAATAAATAATCTAGGGCATCGGAATAATGAAAAAAAATCTTTACCTCTTTATGTCTACATTTTAATAGTCACCAAATTAAGTTTAGACACATTGATCACGTTCACTGTTCACGTGATATACTTATCAATACTGTATCAGCTGTAAGAATTAATAAGAGAAAGGAGAGATTATCATCCTGATAATGCTCTCCTACCCAATCAATGTAACACTTGAATGGACTCTCGACTGGCTTTATTGCTCGGCCTATATTAGTAATTTCGAAATCATCATCTTAAGATTTATATTGCATGGGTTGTAAACTTAGTGCAGTAAAAATATCTGAATCACCCAATAACTGTAAAATTTGACCTTTGAAATTCGATCAGATATTGCAATATTCGATGGGGTTATGTCTCGGCTATGAGAGATTTTAAGCGAGGGTGGCATTTCATAAACCTGTTGGTATGATTACGCATTTACGCACAACTTGAACATGTTCTTAGGTCTGAATGCATGAAATATAAAAAAGCAAATTTGAGCTCGCGCTTCGCGCTCACATTATTTTAGATATCATGTTTGTAAAATAAAGCTGTATATTTAATGTTTCAGTCTTTAGTTTAGGCTACCCCTTAAAAAATAACAAAAATCAGCTTTGAGCGGCCGATAGGGGAAAATATGGATGAAAAACATTGACCCCTCTTATTGACGAAAGTTTTAGCCGCCCCTGCGTCCCATGCACTGTAAAAATTCTTGGGTAAAATTTTAACCCGCACGAGGGTAATTATGTGTCCAACCAATTTTGGGCAGTATTTTAACCAATGCGGGAAGCATATTGTCCAGTAAGGTTTTAAAAAAGCAGCAATTACGTTAGAATGGACACAATTTTCATCACACGGGATAAATAAACATGCCCAATATTGGTTGATCACATAATTACCCTCATGGATCATTTTTACCCAATATTTTTTTAGAGTGCGGGTGTAAATCTCGGGGGGTGGGAGGAAATACCCCCTCCCCCATTGTTCAGAGAGCTGGGATGGCATGTACAATCACCACACATACACACACACACACACACTTTTCAAGACCAAAACGTTTTTTTTTTCAATCAATCATCAAATAACTAATACTACTGTTATAATGCGTGGATTCATCTAAAAGTTGAATGCATTCAACTTGCTTAAATTGGCCTAATTTTGCCTCTTAAAGACGCAAAATTTCTCGCACTTTCGCTCTGCTCCTGTGCTTAATCAATTCTTACAAGAATTTGAAAAATCCGTACGTTAAACTCATGGCTAATGTTATATCCGATGCATCATGAGAGTATAATAAGGCCATTTTTTTAATCGTGTGATTCCAGTGACTATTTGAATATGATTATAACTTTTATCATAAACAAATCAAAACATCATTTAAATACACTGTAGTGAATGTAGGGGGTGGGGTTATATCCTGGTTATCCTGGTATCTTTGTGGAAGCGGAGATGAATAATGTTACAAAAAATTATATAATTCAAGTGTACCTTGAAATCAATGCCGTTTATGAAACACTTAGGCATGTTAGGACAAAAATATTTTCCACACACCTTTACAATAAATTTTATCCATCTTTATATGAATTTAGCTCAAAATTTTGAATGTTGCATCACATTGATAATATTTAATATTATTAAAAAAACATTCATTTCTGTTGCAATTGTTTCCTTTGCATTTGCACCATCATGCTATTTCCACGTTTTTGGAAGTTTATTGTGTGTCCTGTGAGTGACGGCCTATAATCGTTCATAAGCACTCTTATTCCCGATAATCATGATCATGTTTTTTTTTTTCATCTCACCTAAAACCAGTGAGCAAATACAGTGTTGCGTCCCCTCCTAATCTGTTATATTCCGCTGCCACTGCATTTTGTTGTCCTCTCATATTTTGTTTCATTTTGATTTTGGGTAACTTATCGGTGAGGTGTGGTAATAGAAGCATTCCATGACAATGTTCACGTTTAATTATTGCATGAAGATCTGTTTTTATATCACATTGTCTTGCTTCGTCTTGATCTTTGGCTCTCCTTGTATATCGCTTCTCCTTAATACACCATTTCATTTCTTCATTTACAAATTCTCTCAATTTTCCTCTCTTACTGCAGGTTATGGTAATTTGGCCCCGAGTACTGAACTTGGCCGATCAATCTGCATTATATATGCATTGATTGGTATACCCCTTAGTGGTCTTCTCGTCACCATCATCGGGCAGCAGCTCAAAAAGCGACTCAGGGGTATCTGGCGTCGTCTCCTTGTTCGGCTGCACTGCATCACAACCAGGGAATCATCAATAGCCCATCGTATAGCATCGTTCATGGCCGTCGTTGTCGCTGGTGTTGCCTTCTACGTCATTCTCATTATCATCCCCGCGTGCCTGTTCAACTACATCGAAGGTTGGAACTGGCTAACGAGTCAATACTATGCTTTCATCTCTTTCACAACTATCGGGTTCGGGGATTATGTTGCTGGTGACGGTCAGACCCTGACTGCGGTCGGTCGCGTGGTCTACAAAGTTATTCTCATTTTTTACCTTGTCTTTGGGATGGGGTTCGTCACCATGCTCTTACAGGGACTCCAGCACCGCAATGCTCAAAAGGTGAGGCAGTTCGCACAACGAAGAGTCATCAGGAGAATCAGGAAAAAGAAACGTAAGGCTGGATTGGACGAGGCAGACGGAAGCTTCTCCAAAGAGATGCATTCGGAGAGTGATGAGTACGTCGTCATAACAACGGATGTTGTTGGAGATGATAGTCAAGGGGAGGTGTTTGAGATGCAGGAACTGGAATCGGGTGTAGCCTTTGAAACTGTGTCACTTGTCGATGATGTTATGCAAACACAATCCACCTTGACATTTGATGCTGCTACACAGACAGACCGGTTGAAAGTTGATAATGGTTGTTGTTGTTGTTGTCATAGCAAGTCAGAGAGGGATAATAGTAGTACAATGACATCGAAGTCTTCACAATCGTCTTCCTTTTCATCATCTGAATTGAAGGCTGTAAATGGCCATGAGATGACGTGGAAGATTACTGAAAACTTAGCTGAATATAAGCCTTGATTTACCTATTTCTTAATGCGTTATTTTTTAACTTCATTTTTCTTGATCTTGTCACTGTCTTGATTAACATGAATACAAGTACCAAACTAGTCATTTTAGTGTTTTAAGACTGATTTTATACTTTTCAGGCCCAAATCTTTTAGTGATTATCATGTCTTGTCACTCAGTATGCGCTTGAAAATTTGAAAACACTTGTATTATCTTCACTCCCGTTGTTTGCTGTCCTCAATAAATATATCAGATATGCAAATATTACTAAGTCCATATATATTCTTGTAGTTTTACAATAAACAGAAAGTGTATGTGGTGGTTTTAAATGTAAAAAATAAAAAAATAGCCCCCAAATTAAATCAAATAATAAACTCTAAACAGGGAGTGGAAAACGAAGCATTACGTCACAATCGCCGACTTCTTGTATCGACAACATTATTGACAATTTCTTCTTTTATCCATGTAGGCATCTAATTGAATATTAAAAAAAGTGCAATATATCATAAAGATATTGCGCGGGAATTCGCTATCAATGGCGGAACGAGCATACAGAAGAAAGCCGAAACAATTAAATATTGAAAGTGCAATAAAAGAAAGGGATTAAAATAATTGACGTGTTTTTATTCTAGATTAAATGCTACGTTTAAGATTGTACTATTTTCATATCATTTGCATATACTAGTATGGATAATGCGCACTCGTTACTTGTAATTGTAACACTATCATTTTGCCTATACGTGTTTGATTCAAAGGCATATTCTACATGAGAAATTATATTTTATTTCATGCATAAATAGATCATGATGTTGGATCACCAACTGTCATCAATATGTATATCAGTGATTTTTCCCCCATGTGATCACTACTCAATATTAACTCTGTGTGTGTTACGTGTTTAAAATTGCACATTCGTATTAATCTGTGAACCAAAAATTAGAATGGCTCTTTTAGTAGTTCCCTCTATTCAATACACGGTGGTTAATGTAATAACCAATACATGCAGAATTTAAAGTAGGTGTCTAATTAAAAATTGTAGTGATTATTATCTCCTAAAAATGAACTTTCACACAAAAAGAGTTGAAGAGTCATTCCGCAGCTTTATCATTCCTTCTCTTAAAGAGGGAGTTGGGGCATTTTAAGGGACTATGGACTTATATTTTTACTATACAAAGATTTCCTGTTCAGTCGCAGTATTCCGGACTTGTCGCATTTTACTATGGAGACACTTTCTAGAACGCACCAATTCCTTTGAAAATGCAAGACAAATCACAATGGAGAGATGAGAGGCTTTTGTAGATAGTTGGTGACCCGTGACTCTAGACAACGACATATTTGCAATTGTTCGTTCGGTGCAAATCTTCGGATGATATGTTGTCCCCAGGGGCGGATCCAGCTTTCGCCAATAGGGGGGGGGGGCGAAAAATATTTTCATCAACATTTTTCTCGATTGGCCGCTATAATCTGATTTTTTTTTATTTTTTTTTGGGGGGGGTTCAGGGGGTAGTCCTAACTAGAGACTGAAGTTTTAAGTATATGTTAGTTTTTATTGTTATAAACAAGATAAGGTATCTCATGTGGTCTTAATATATAATGTGAGCGCGAAGCGCGAGCTCAAATTCTTTGATATTTATGTCCTTAGACCTGAAGATTCTGAGGAGATTTTATAATCATGAAAAAGATGCGTATCCAACTAAACAATGCGAGCGCGAAGTGCGAGCCGAAATTTTATCATAGTAACGTGAAAAGGGACTCAATTAGGACTGTTTTTAGTGATTAATGAAGAGGATACAAGTATCACCAATTAAATAATGAGAGTGCGAAGCGCGAGCTCAAAATTTTTGATATTCCGACCTGAAAACTGGACAGTCTAAGCGCGTTTTTATTTAAATACAGAAAAAGCTGTGTGTCTCAAACAATTAAATGCGAGCGCGAAGCACAAGCTCAATTTTTTTATATACTGACATGATAAAGGAGAATTTTGACAAATTCTGGTAAGAATTTCCAAAGAGGATAGGTAACTCACAAATCAAACAATGCGAGCGCGCAGCGCGAGCTGAAAATTTTGATATAAACAATTTGTGTAAAACAAA
Organism: Lytechinus pictus; assembly: GCF_037042905.1. Classification (NCBI taxonomy): domain Eukaryota; kingdom Metazoa; phylum Echinodermata; class Echinoidea; order Temnopleuroida; family Toxopneustidae; genus Lytechinus; species Lytechinus pictus. Next base: position 16,754,091 of record NC_087251.1, read on the forward strand.
CAAAATAATTAATGCTTGATGTGCGAGCTAAAATATTGTGTGCAAATTGATTTCAGATCTGGATATATAAGTGTCATTTAATCCTCTTGAATGGGATTCATTGGCACAGGCAATGCGAGCGCGAAGCGCAAGCGAAATTTTTTATATAAAGTTCTTTTTCCAATTCTTCCCCTCACCCTTTTCTTGTTTCCTTTCGGGGTCGGGCCGGCCGTTACGAGGTTGTAAATTACACATCCTGGGTATGATACCTCTTTCCTACTTTTCTTTAGTGTTTTTCCTATAGTACACTTTGTCTGCAGGTTGTAAAAAAATAGGGGGTCCGGGGCCGGCTCGGCCCCCTCCTGGATCCGCGCCTGGTCCCAGTCCATCAACTTTCGATAAAAGCCTCTCAGCTCTCCATTGTGATTTTAATAGCATTTTCAAAGGAATCGATGCGTTGTAGAGTTTCCCTGTAGTAAATGCGAAAGCAACATATTTTAACACGCTCTGCAACAGTTCCTGTGATTATTATGTGAGTTATATTCTTATGTTTCAAGAAAAATACTTTTTAAAAATAAAATAGTAAATGGATATGTATGTATTCTGTAATTCATTTTGTTGGTATAAATGAGATGTGGGGGTATTTTATGTCATGTTTTCAGTCATTAAATGAATGTGATTTTTATTAAAACTTATGGTTTGTTTCTTTGATGGTCGTCAGTGAGTTTTCCACACTAAATTATAAATAAAATAACCTCTTTTTAAGATAGAAGGGAGTGATCAGAATGATTGACGAACAACATAAATATTAACAATAATTGAAAAAAAGGAAAGTCTCCTAATTTCAGCCAACTAACATGTCAGGCTCAAAACGTAAAAAGACGAAATTAGTACACGGCCGAAAAAAGAATAAAATATACAAGTTGGTATTACGAGGTATAATTTATATTATAATTTGTTTACAATTCTAGAATAAAACTCACAGATGAATACATATATGAATAACAGAACATATAAAAAGATGAATTATGAATTAATAAATAAATAGATATCAATAAATAAACAAATGAATATGTAAAGATCGAAGAAGAAGGAAAATAGAGGAAAATTAAGTAACTAATCAACCCGATCTTAATTCTTTGATTATAGCCTTACCTTCTTCAAGCAGAGAACCCTTAAAGAACCTCACAAGATCCTGGATGAATGTCAAATATCTTATCGTTCCATGGTAAAATATTACAGAGATTTTAAAGTTATATATAACTTATTTTTTGTATACATCGACATCGATGCCATATAACGCCGGAGAACTGAATGTATAAATCGCGTCACAGGCAGACATGGACAGATATGCAGACTTAGATTGCATGAATGGGGTGAATTGTGATAATTTGAAGAAAAAAAAACGAAAAGAAGGGGGGGGGAGGCTGGGGAAGAAATTAGAAAAACAAAGACATAACAGTATAAAAAGGTCAGAGAATCTTGGGACTTTAATTGTGTCATAATACCCCTATTTAATCGAGGAGTAAAATCACCTTCAAGTCATCTTAACCCTTCTAACAGCATACACTGATGCCGCCCATAAAACAGATCAATTTATTAGTCTACGATCACTGGCAGATCCCCTTTTGAAAATAAAGACTTTTTTTTGGGGGGGGGGGCTTGCTTGTCATTTTTTATCGTGGATGAAATATCCATATTTTTTGTTGTTGAAAACCTTTTTTCCCCTCGGGAAAATGTGCCCCGGCCCCCCTGGATAATCCTGGATCCGCCCCTGTCTATGATGTTGCACATAATAAACGTTTCCTCCACTGGTTTTACATAAGACATAACAGAAAATTTAACCCGTTGGCATGACTATTCTAATAAGATAAACATTAAAGAAAATTATTGCACGTACTCTTAGACATGGCAAATAATGGACGTTATTAATGTACGATATGAATAAAACAAGAAACATAATCATTGTAAGTTATGCAAAGAGGTGTCGACAATTGATTGACAGAAACACGAAGCATGATTGAAGTGGGGTGCGTGGTGGGTGTGTGTGTGTGTGGGGGGGGGGGGGGGGGTTAATGGTTGTGTGCAGGCAACCCAGGCAAGGGACCCATTCACGGCTTGTTACACGCACGAATTAGGGATAAGTCTTGCTTGAACATTTCATATCACCTATCAATATCGCCGGCTTCAATTCTAGGAGTTTATTTCGCAGCAAACCTCATAGTTGAGTAATTGTATGATATTTTTCTCTCTAAAAAAATCACGAGATATGTGAATAGGGAGCAGCAGTAAGAAAAAGAAGATTGGGAGATGCAGATATTCGAGATAAAAGCATGATTGGACCTATTATGAGAAGGTCAACACATACTCAATCAGGAAAGCATTAAGTCGGTGACACAACATTTGCTACCAGAGGCGTCGATCCTGGGGGGCAGGGGGGCATGCAGGGGGGAGGGCGATCGCTCCAATGGAAAATCTGCACGTTAAGCCAAACATAAAATCTTACCTTCAAAACTAAATAAAACCCCAATCCTTATCATTACATAATTTTGAACCGAAAATGAGCAAGGAGCTAGTTCGAAATTTCAATGTGAAAATCAAATCACAAAATATTATTTGCAGAAAGCTCAAATTGCCTTACTAACAAATCCGTCGTTGATAATTGATAATTTTTGAAATATTGGACAAGTTTGTGAGTGCATGATTTATATAATATTGGACACATGCACCCAGGGCATGGGAGCTATTTTTTTTACTGGGGGTGTTGATGTAAATTTGACAAGGCAAAAAAAAAAGAGGTCTCACTACAAAATGAAGGTTTATTTCCGAGAAATTTCAGAAGCCCCCCCCCCCCCAAAAAAAAAAAGGTTTCACTACACACTACAAAATGAAGGTCATTTGGTTCCGAGAAATTTGACAAGCAAAAAAAAAAAGGATTTCACTACAAAGTATAGGTCATTTTGGTTTCATTTTTTCCATTATTTTGTTAACACCTACCAGAATTCTAGGGGAGCAGCTTATGGAGTATAATACATGCAGCATCAAGGGCCATACATGTAACCTTAAAATGGTAGGGCTATTTGGTGATTGGCTATTTCATATCACCCATTGGCATTCTCGTTACAAAGTGATACTGAGGTTCGAGGTTCGATCCCTAGCTGATCAAATCTATCAGATGGTGACGTAAAATATAATCATACTTTTGACTGAGAAACGCCTAGCTGACAAAACTCAATCACACATAGACATTCTGAAATGGCCCATGTGTAAACTTAATTCCTATAAATATAAGAAACATTTCCCTCCCAAATAAGCACAAGGAGATAAAGTAACGATAGACATAGAGAGATGCAATGATGGAGATAATAATTTCAGTATACCTGACGTTACATGGAGGGTGGTAGGAAATGGGATAATGGGTGATAAGCCCTCTCTTCTAAGAAAGAGTAGCCCCCTATACAGTGCGTCCCAGAAAAAAACGAAACCGAGATTTATCGATGATTTATCATAACTTGATCACACATACAATAGCCAAGTGACCTACCATTGTAAAGCTTAGAATCTCCTCTTTCATCTGACATTACTTAGATTATTCCTCATTCACATATCAGTGCAGTACCTAGACCAAAAGCTTCGGTCTCTGTTATGTTGGTTGTTCAGCTGAACTCCGTTGGCTTCACTTGTACGAGGAGAATAAAAAAATAAAAAAATGTTAAAAAACTCCTCGAAACAGACGGCTGCCAGCTGTCTATGCAGTACCCAGCATAGGCCTACAGGGTAGGGTCTACCTTTTTTCAATTTACTTTTGTCTCTTTTAAGCATCCATTCTACGCTAGTTCTGTTCAATTGAATTCAGGGACAGGGACTGAAGAGTGAGGGAAAATCGGATTAAAAAACAGCTGAAATCTTCCAAGATGTGTGGAGAATGTGTCAAAAGTAAATGCCCAGATAGGGTAGGTTGAACTTAGGTCGTAATGATTTGTGCAAGGTAGATAAGAATCTGTTTAAAAACGCCGGGAACTTGAGTTGTGCTTGGGAGTTGTGTACGTGCGCAAACGACCGGTACGGTACCGTACTGGGTCTCTCTGCCGGGGGGCCGGCGGGGCAGCGGGGCCCCGAACCTGGCTAGCCAGGATGTAGACCGATATTCTGTCAGGGATATGCTCCGCTCCGCTGAGACTTCGTCTGGCTCCTTGAGATCCCCTCCGTCAATTATGATGGCCATTGGGCTCGTAGTGGTGTAGACAGCTGTCTGTTTCGAGGAGTTTTTTAAAACATTTTTTAAATTTTTTAAAATTTTACTCGTATCGTACACAGTCACAGTGCACAGACGGCTCGCGATCGTACGTACAGCCGTCATTGACATTATTTTTTTTAGCACTATAAATACTTAGGCCTAGGGGGTTAACAATGCAAAATCCCCCCGACGGGGCTCATCGATTTTCGTCTCTATTTCATAAAAATGAATAAAAAAATTCTGTAATCTTCGGCCTGTAAGTAATCTGAAGTATGTACCATGTATCAAAGCTTGAGTTGTGGAAGGTGCTGCATATACGCAAATAATGAATCACCTTGACCGCAACTCTCTTCTTCCAATTAATCAGTCAGCCTACAGACAGTATCACAGTACTGAAACCACACTGTTAAGAATTAAGAGTGATAATATTCTCATGGCTATGGATGATAAGAACGTCACCTTATTACTTTTATTAGATCTTAGTAGCACATTCGATACCATTGATCATACTAACCTATTGCATACACTAAACAAATACTTTGGTATTAAGGGTGTAGTACTTGACTGGATAGAATCATATTTAACCGACAGATGTCAGCGGATCCAAATTGATGAAACTGTTTCTGATATTTTCTCAGTACCTTTCGGAGTCCCGCAAGGGTCCCGTCTCGGCCCTCTACTGTTCACTTTATACACAAGTCATCTCATTACAAATATACATAGTATATTTCCTCAAGTATCTTGTCACTGCTACGCAGATGACACACAGGTCTATCTGTCTTTTACGCCAGACTTGCTTGCTCAGCAGCAGAGCATCTCTCTTCTAGAAGATTGGGCCGTATGCATAAAAACAAGCAATTGCTTGTGCTAGCCTTTTGCTTGAATCGGTATGCACACAAACAAGCAATTGCTTATAAGCAAAAGCTTTTGCTTACAAGCACAAACAATTGCTTACTACTCGTAAGCAAATGCTTACCAAACAAGCAATTGCTTAAAACCGTATGCATAAAACAAACCTTTTACTTGTCTTAATAAGCAATTGCTTGCGTTTTTTCAAGCACCTCCGGACCAGCTTGAGCTCTTGCTTACTCATGGCATTCTCGTTTAAGGATTAAATTTTCATACCGTTTCAAGATCCATATTCCAGAGGTTATGTTGTGATTTCATATCTAATCAAATTCCTGTTATTTTAGAATTTTTACGGCAATTTTTGTCCATCGATCTACACAGAAACCCCCCTGATGCTCTGCGCTGTTTTCCCCCTATTTGCGTAATAAAAAATACTGCTGCCAGGTCGGGCACGAAGCGTCGTTGTCCTACTGTGCGATGTTCGCACAACCGTAACGATCCTTTGTCCAACACATAAGCAATTGCTTAGGCAGTGCAAGCAAAAGGTTTCAGCACAAGCAAAAGCTTGTGCATACGAATTTAAACAATTGCTTGAACTTGCCCTTTTGCTTGACCAGCTCTTGCTTTTGCTTAAAGCATTTGCTTATAAGCAATTGCTTGTCTTTATGCATACGGCCCATTGTGTTGGTTATATATGTGACTGAATGTTGCATATCAGCAAAACAGAATTGCTAGTTATCGGCACATCTAAACAACTGAATAAGCTAGATTTTGACGGGATATCAGTTGGCAGTTCAGTGATAGAACCAAATTCTAATGTAAGAAATCTTGGAGTATTTTTTGACTCGCAATTGAATATGGAAGCACATATTACCAATGTGTGTAAATCTTCATTTAATATGATATACAACCTCAGACGTATACGAAAATACTTTGACAATGAAAGCATGAAAACAATTGTCCATGCATGCATTATTAGTAAGGTAGATTATTGTAACAGTTTGCTGTATGGGCTCCCCTCGTCTCAAATTGGGCGTCTTCAGCGAGTACAGAACGCATGTGCACGGCTGATTTGTAGTCAATCTAGATTTTCAAGGATCACCCCTGTCTTAAAAGACCTGCACTGGCTTCCAGTTCGCCAACGAATATCTTTCAAGATTTTGTTAATCAAATACAAGGCACTAAGAGGGCCAAGCCCCCAGTTATATTTCTGAGCTTTTACAAAGAAAAGTTCACAGACACTCTCACAACCTGCGCAGTTCTCATGATAATTTGCTCCTTCATATCCCCACTCATAATACAACTTTGGGAGATCGTGCTTTTGCCTGTGCAGCCCCAAAATTATGGAATGCTTTGCCGTATGTAATAAGATCATGTCCATCAGTAGAAACGTTCAAACTTAAACTAAAAACCTATCTGTTCAAATAATTCCCATACATTTATTTACCCCCTTTTCTAATTTTGTTCTCAAGCATCTCACCAGCTCTTAATTGCAGCGCAGTAGAATATATGCACAGTTTCTGCGCTATATAAATTAGTATATATTATATTATAAACAAGCAGGGCCCTGTCTTACAAAGAGTTACGATTGATCCGATCAATAGCAACTATGGACGGCCAGCAACGTCAACATCTATTAATCATGTTTGTTCCAAATATTTTCTAACTATGGTGTATA